>NC_056674.1:5578000-6868500 GCF_018350195.1 Panthera tigris
GCAGGCTCCAGGCTCTGAGCTGTCAGCACAGAGCCTGACGCACAGCTCAAACTCACAAACTGCGAGATCATGACCTAAGCCGAAGTCAGACGCTCAACCAACCAAGCCACCCAGGGACCCCAGAATTAGACAATTTAAAGACTCATTAGTTTAAGTTACCCACTGAGAGGAGAAAAAAAAACATGTGGAAAAGGACAGAGTCTAAGGGACTTATGGGATACCAACAAGTGGACCAATATACACGTTAAGGAGATCCCCTTAGGAGAGGAGAGTGAAAGGAGGTAGAGAGCTTACATAAAGAACTATTGGTTTATAATTCTCACAATTGTGAAAAAAGACAAATTCAAGAACCTCTATGAATTCTAGGTAGGATAGATGTCAAGACATTAACACAGTGTTGTATTATAATTAATTTATCAAAAATCACATGTGAACAGAGAATTGTGAAACATCATGAGAAAAGCAATCCAACTTGTGCAAAAGAGCTCCTCTAAGAATATGAATAGTTTCTCAGCAGAACATATATGAGGAAGTGCATAGGATAATATATTCAAGTACTTAAAGATCAGAAAATATCAACCAAAAATATTGTAGGGGCTCAATCGGTTAAGCATACTATTTAGAATTTAAAAAGATTCTAAATAGTAACTAAAACCACATGAAAATATAAAGCTCTCTGGTAAATGTAAGTGTTTACACAAGTAGAGAAAACTGGACTATTGCTATGAATAGCACAAATTGCTTTTTTTGTGACAATTTTTTTAAGGCACAAAAATGATATATCTAAATTATAGAGTATAAAACAAAATAATTTGGGTTATTGGTGACATAAAGTGGGTGCAGGGGTGGACATTTTAAGTAGTACATTTGTGTACGTATTGACAATATCAGCTTTGAGATGTTTTAAGTATCCCCATGATAACCAAAAACAAAACAAAACAAAACTATAGAAGACACAAAAAGGAAATAAGAATGGTATGAAAACATATCACTACAAACATCAAAAAAACATAATGGAACACAATAAAAGAGGAAAAGTGGGATGAAATAGGCACAAGAAGTATAGAAAACTATGAAAAAACAGCAGTAGTAGCCCTTCCCTTTCAGTAATTACTTTGATGGTAAGTAAATTAAACTCCCCCATTAAAAGGCATAAACTGGCTGAGTGAGTAAAACACAAAATCCAACAACCTCTTGTCTGCAAGAGAGTCACATCGAATCTAAGGACACACATAAGATGCAAGTAAAAGTATTTAAATGAACATTTTATGCAAATGGAGACCAAAAGAGGGCACAGGTGGCCATATTAATATCAGACAATACACATTAAGTGCAAAGAGTGCAGGAACAGAAAAATGGCATTATATGTAGATAAAGAGATGAAACTACTCAGGTACCAGAACAATTATCATTATATGTGCACCTAACACCAGAGATCCCATATATATGAAGCACAAAAGACAGAACTGAAGCAAGATATAAACAGCATCATGATAGTAGCAAAGGGTAATACTTCGATTTAACTGGATAAAAAGACTACATTCAAGTTCAATAAGGAGAGTACTTGAACAATGTTATAGACCAATTACATATAATGGACATAACATAGATCACTCCACCAGGCAAGAGCAGAATACACAATCTTCTCAATCACACATGGAACATTCTCTAGTAGAGACAACCCATTTGTCTATGAAATAAGTTTAACAAAATAAAGAAGATTAAAATCATACCAGTATCTTTTTTGACCACAATGGAATGGAACTAAAAATGAATACCAGATGGAAAATTGGAAATTCCACAAATATTTGGAAATTGAACAACACGCTCTTGAACAATCAATGGGTCAAAATGAAATTCAAAAAATAACCAGTAAATATCTTGAGGCTAATGAAATGAAACACAATATATTTAAACTCATGGAATTCAGAGAAAGTAATTCTAAGGAAACTGGAGTAGAAAGGCAATCTGAGAAATGGAAGGAAATTTTTTACAGAGCCTCTACAGCATAAAGAATTAACATCTAGAATATAGAAAGAACTCTTGCAACAACAACCAAAAAGCAACTAGCATGATTAAAAAATGGACAAAGGATTGAATGGACATAATCCAAGGAAGATATACAAATGGACAAGCATATGAGAGATGCTCAAAATCCCTATTCATTAGAGAAATACAAATCAAGCAGTGAGGTATCACCTCACACCCGTTCAGATCCCACCATTAAACAACAACAACAACAAAACCTACACATGTTGGAAAGCAAGACTAGAAATTGGAACCCTTATGCACCACTAGAGGAAATGCAAATGGCACAACCACTATGGAAAAGAGAATGGAGTTTCCTCAAAAATTTTTAAATCATATTTCATATGATCCAGCCCTCCCACTTGAGCATATATAACCAAAAGAATTCAAAGTACTATCTTCAAGAGATATTTGCAAAAGCAGTTTCATAGCAGCATTATTCAGAAAACCATTAATAAATGAAAACAATAGAAATGTTCGTGAACAAATAAAGAAAACGTAGCATATACGTGCACTAGAATAATACCCAGCTTTAAAAAAGAAACACATCTTGTCACTTTATACACATGGTTAAGATGTGATGATATTATGTTAAGTGAAATAAATGAGTCACAGAGAGCTACACTATGATTCATTTAAGTGACTAACCTAGTATCGAGAACCTCACGAAAAAGGAAGGATGAAACGATGGGCAGACGAAGGCAGGAAGGCAGGAAGGGAGGGAGGAAAGGATGGATGGATGGATGGATGGATGGGTGGATGGGTGGATGGAGAGGCAAGAAGGGAGGGAGGAAGGAGGGGAGAGAGAGAAAGAGAAAGAGAGAGAGAAAGCATGCCAGGGGCTTAGAAATGGAGACCAATGTCAAACTGGCTGCTTAAAAGGTATTGGGTCTCAGTTTTGCAAGATGAGAAAACTCCAGATTGACTTTACAATAATGTAAATACACTTAACACTTTAGTAAAAAAACGGTTAAGGGGCATCTGGGTGGCTCAGTCAGTTAAGCATCTGACTTCAACACATGTTATGATCTCACAATTCATGAGTTGGAGCCCCACTTCAGGTGAGCTTGAGCCCCACTTTGGGTGAGCACAAGCCCTGCTTCGGGTTAACCCTGCTTCTCTCTCTGCCTCACATGGGATTCTCTCTCTATCCCTGTCTCTGCCCGTTGCTCACTTGTGCCCTCTCTCTCTCAAAAAAAAAAAAAAAAAAAAAAAAAGATTAAAATGGTACATTTCATGGCATATATTTTTTGCCACAATTAAGAATAAATTATGACACCTAAAATTGATAGAGATATGAGTTTTTTAAGTTATTTTTATGAATTTGCAGTGGGCTTTTTTTTAAGTTTATTTTGAGAGAGAGAGCAGGGGAGGAAGAGAGAGAAAGAATCACAAGCAGTCTCTGCACAGTGTGAAGCCCAATGTTCAGCTCAAACCCATGAACCATGAGATCATGACCTGAGCTGACATCAAGAGTCAAACACTTAACTGACTGAGCCACCCAGGGGCCCCATAGATGTGAGTTTTAAAAAATTAATTTCAATTCAAAAAGGTGTTTCTCTCCCAAAGAGAATATGAATTCATTCCCAAATAGATGACAACACTAATTCTATTATGACAACTTACCCAGGATAAAACAGACAGGATAAAACAACCACTGACAACTAACCAAGAAAAAAAAAACAAACGTGGTAAGTCATGAACCAACAATGTATAGGTAGTATTTATACAAACAATACACGTATGCTTTTTTTTTTAATTTTTTTTTTTTACATTTTATTTATTTTTGAGAAACAGAGTGAGACAAAGCGTGAGCGGGGGAGGGGCAGAGAGAGAAGGAGACAGAATCTGAAGCAGGCTCCAGGCTCTGAGCAAGCAGTCAGCACAGAGCCTGATGCGGGGCTTGAACCCACAAACTGTGAGATCATGACCTGAGCCGAAGTCGGACGCTCAACCGACTGAGCCACCCAGGCGCCCCAATACACGTATACTTTTATTGGCAATTGACATGTCTAACCCAAATCCTATTTGAATTAAACCCTACATGGTCTTCAAGTACTGGGTTGAATTGTTATCCAAAATTATAAAACATAGATTAAAAAACAAAAGCACAACTAATTAATGCTGTGGAAACCATCATTAAACAGGAAGCTTTGTTACTGAATTGCAAAACAAGAATAAGAGAGATGTTGGGGTGCCTGGGTGGCTCAGTCAGTTGAGTGTCCAACTTCGGCTCAGGTCATGATCTGGTGTTCGTGGGTTCGAGCCCGGTGACGGGCTCTGTGCTGACAGCTCAGAGCCTGGAGCCTGCTTTGGATTCTGTCTCCCTCTCTTTCTCTGCCCCTCCCCTGCTCACACTCTTCTCTATCTCTCAAAAATGAAAAAATGTTTAAAAAACAATTTTTTTAAGAAAAAGAGAAATGTTAAAAAATTCTGAATAAAACCTAGATATTCTAGCTTTCCAGCACCTGTCTCATACATAGCAGCTGCCAAGATGTTGATGCCGGAGAAGAACTGAATTGCCATTTATGAACTCCCTTTCAAGGAGGGAGTGATGGTGGCCAAGAAGGATGTCCACATGCCAGAACACCCCGAGCTGGCAGACAAGAACATGTCAAACTTCACATCATGAAGGCCATGCAGTCTCTCAAATCATGAGGCTACATAAAGGAACAGTTTGCTTGCAGACATTTCTACTGCTATCTTACCAATGAGGGTATCCAGGATCTCCACGCTTACCTCCACCTGCCCCCTGAGATTATGCCTGCCACGCTGCCCCACAGAGGTCCTGAGACAGGGAGGCCATGGCCCAAAGGCCTGGAGGGAAAGTGACCTGCAAGTCTCACACAAGGGGAAGCTGACAGAGATACCAACAGATGAAACGCTGTGCCCCCTGGTGCCAACCAGGAAGTTGGCGCCTGGGCTGGGTCAGCAACTGAATTCCAGTTTACAGGCAGATTTGGTTGTGGATGTGGTCAGCCACCTCATTAAAGCTGGAGATTGTTTTGTGTCGAATAAATCTACAGCCAGAAAAAAAATTTTTTAAAAACAACACATAGATACTCTATTATAAAAGGATCCTTCTATATAACTCTCATTTTAAACTGAGACTGTGCACTCAAGAAAAGCAGCATTTGAAGAAGTAGCATGTGTTATATGACATAAATTGTTCAGAAAATCCATTATAGTCGATCATAAAATGCTCTAGTAAAAATCTTATGAAAGGGGCCAGCTGGCTGATTCAGTTGGTTAAGCATGTGGCTCTTGATTTTGGTTCAAGTGATGATCTCACCATTCCTGGGATGGAGCCCCATGCTGAGCTCTGTGCTGACAGCATGGAGTCTGCTTGGGATTCTCTCCCGCTCGCTCTCTCTCTCTCTCTCTCTCTCTCTGCCTCTTCTGCTTTCTCTGTCTCAAAATAAATACTTAAAAATTTTGTATGATAAATATTTAAATGACATCAGAGAATGTGTTATTAAGAGCTACTCCTATTTTTACACAGAATGGCAAGGCTGTTTATTCATTCCTTAGAAGCAACAACAATAACAAACATTTCTGAATAAAGAAACACGATTATTGCAAAATATGCTGAGAATCACAGCTATATAAAATAAACATTTAGGTATTAATCATACCACAATTCAGATACATTTTAAGGAAAGTGGATGAAAATCCTGATGATTTTTGTCTCAAGGGAAATTTATATATATGAACAAAACATTTTAATAAATATGGGGACTTTCACTAATGATCAAACTCACTACTTTTAAAACACATGTACATTCAAGCATGTTCTGTCAGAACTTGAGAAATTAAAATCACAGCTGAATTTCACAGAAAACTAACCACAAAGTGAAAACATCTAGAACACAGTCATGCGAACTTAATATATGCAAGACAAAATTAGAAAATCATCATTGTTAAGAAATACAGTAACAATTGACATCTGTTATGCAGCAAAAATGAACTTAAAAAAAATGGCTTAGCATAGAGTTCCTCAGAAATATGCACAGATTTCCCCAGACCACCCCCCCCCCCAAAGCCATAGAAAAGCAGGCAGATCATGCAGGCCCCCACAGACTATGGAAAGCACTTTGGCCCTCACTGTCAATATGATGGAAGACCAGGGGAGCAGAAGGAGAATCCTTAGAAGACATAGGAAGATAGTGAGTGTTGGATAGGACTGTCCTTCTGTGACAGCAGGAGATATGAACTGAAGCTTCTGGAAAATTATTTCAAGTAGTGCTTCTCAATCCACATTTTAAGATTTGGTCTCCTGCGTGACCTTTGGACCTCACCTTGGTCATCTGCTTCATTCATTCCAACCTACCTGGATGTAAGGCTCCATTCTATTCACATCCCAGGATTCCTTCTCTGCTCCATGAGGTGATCAGATAGGGCTTAGACTCATCCTATATTGCAAGACTCATTTATTTTAAAAATAGTAGTATGAGTTTTGTTGGATTCTTTAATTTTCAATCCAGTATTGTCCTCATTAGAGAAGAGAGGATGTTGTAGAATTCTAGGAAATAGTTTCCCAAAATATTATTTGATGAATGAATGGAATAATTTTTATGACAGTTATAGGTTGTATAGGTTATATGAAGAATGGCAACAATAATCCTCTTCAAAAATTTACTAGTCACTGGATAACATCACAACAATTTTTGTAAGTTAATGCAAAAAATAAAAGAAAATTTTCTAAAACTAAACATATTGGGGCACCTAGGTGGTTCAATCAGTGAAACGTCTAACTCCTAATTTCAGCCCAGGTCATGATCCCCCAGTTTGTGAGTTCGAGCCCAGAGTCTGGCTCTACAGTGACAGCACTTCGAATTCTCTCTCTCTTCCACTCTCTCTGCTCCTCCCCCACTCACATGCTCTGTTTCTCTCTCAAAATAAATGAACTTAAAAAAAAACCCAATTATATTATTTTTCCTCTTTTATGACAGTATTTTGCCAACCAACCAATAAAGGCAAACTAGGTTTCAACCAAGGTTACCTGAACTAGAGTTTATCTAACATGACACACAGCTCTATGTACAGAGACTACCTTAAAGCAATGTTCTTTAGTGGCCCAGGGGAGGCTTCTCCAAGATGGGACACTTTGGTATGAAGAGTTTTTTGAGCAAAGGCATTTGACACCCTGTAGGCCCAAGAGAAGCTTTTGCCCCTCCTTAACTGCAGAGAAGAATCAAAATTGGTTGTTGTTTTTTTTTTTTTTTTCTACACAGAATAAGTATTACCAGAGGCAATCTTATCTGAGTCGCCCACCTGTGTGAAAGGGCAAACATCTAATTACCAAACATCTGCTCTTATCACCCTGTGAAGGGCATTTCTCCACTGTGAAGTCCCAGACCTGCCTCCTTAGTTCAGGATGACATGTATACCTCCTTTTGCCTGATTATCTTTGGGATTTCCATGCCTGTGAGGGTATCTTCTACTTATGAAATTTAATTTGATCTTCTCCTGTTAATTTGTCTTATTCTAATTGGATTCTTAGTCCAGCTAGAAGGACCTTTAAGGGGAAAGAAATTCATATGCTCCCTGACACTATCTACACAAAATTGATCTAATGAAGCCAGCATCGATCTTGATGGTTCAGAAGAAACAGTGCACAGGTCATACTGCCTCTAGGCACAGATGTACCAGCCAAGGCACATGTAGCCTAGACTCAAGAGATTGGAATGCAACCCCACTAGCTTACATGTTATCAGCACTACCCTACTGACAGAACTACCAGATGCCCCTAATGAAACCTCTAACATAAAGAAGAAAGATATTTTTCTGATTGAAAGACTTTTGAGATGGAATACACCTCTGGGGTACCAGGTGAAGTATGACCAAAAGTTATTAAGTAACATCTGCTAACATGGCCTCACAGGTCTCCAATCAAGGGCATTCACTTTCTCGGTGATACTAAAACTGACCCAGTCCTTGAGCTCTCTGATCAATAGAAATCAACAATGAAACAAATTGGGAGTTTCATGCAAGGCTTCACTGGGCTGCATGCTTGAGAATGAAGAACACAACACCAAGGAAAGGAAAGTGTCCTCTGGCATACCCCCTAAATTAGAGATCAGGGAATTCATCATGGCATACCCTAGTTTGGTCATCTTTACCAGTGTTCACAGTAAGCATCCTCCCTCTGAATTCCTGCAACACAAACTACTAAAGAGGCATAGAGTTTAAGTTGGTTCCCCCCCCTCCCCCTTATCCAGGGAGTCAAAAAATGCTGGATTTCATGGTTGAGGAGAGCTGAATCTAGTCTCTGCTCTATCTCATCAGAATACTGTTGAACCCAATTTTCTCCTTAAAAACCGTAATTTGCAAGCCATTGAGGAGTTCAAGTCTTTGGAGCATTAGCTCCTCCTTCTCCTGGGTGGGTCCATACAAATAGCTTAAATTGGTTTACTGAAAAAGCTCAATGTATGATTTTATGGTTTGCTGCACATGGTAGACAAACTCTCATTTGCTTTGGTTACTATTTTGGTGAGCACAGCGGGAACCTAGTCCCATGTAGATGTTCTATACATGATTCATTGGCCCCTGGCCAGTGGGGGCATCTCAAAGATTTCAGCCAGCAGCTGCCAAGAGTGCTTATTTTGGGGAGAGTATTGACACACTGACCGCTGACCAGACCTTGTTAGTCAATGGCACTATCATTTTTTTTTCTGAGATCTATATTTTCTCTTTTCTGTTTATTGCAGATTCACCTTACCCCACAAAATTACACCATTTCTATTATTTCTGATGAGCTAAGGACAATAGAAGTGCTCAATTTCACCTTATTGTAACAAGGCAATGAAAGGCTGAATTCTAACTAGATGTTTTTTATTTTAACGTAACATGGGACTCATGGCATGATTTTAACGCTCACATGGCTTCAATGAAGACCCCTAGACATACTCAATTTGTATACGTATACATCCTCCTCCAGACAGCCATCTATTCACCTAAACAAATTAAATGGGGTATATATTTTGACTGCAACTTAGAAGCTTTTAAAGAAAACAGTGACAAGATAGTTACCGTGCAAAAAATAAAAAAGGAGCCTTCTGAAATAGTGACAAAAACTGAGCTTAAATGTACCAACCCCAGGGTGTCTGGGTGGCTCAGTCAGTTAAGTGTCTGACTTCAGTGCAGGTTATATAATTTGGCAGTTCGTATGTTCAAGCCCCATAGAGCCGTCGGACTCTATGCTGACAGCTCAGTACCTGGAGCCTGCTTCGGATTCTGTGTCTTCCTCTCTCCCTTCCCCTCCCCTGATCATGGTGTCTCTCTCTCAAAAATAAACATTAAAAAAAATTTTTTTTAATCAACGCTTGTAGAAGTATTTCCTACTTCTCAACCATCTTTTTATACTTGAAATGGGATGCCAGAAAATGAGGTATTAAAATCAAATCCTCTGTCAGAAAACAAGAATTCTTGTCCCCTCAAAGGTCATTCTGGATGGACTAAGAATCAAATTGACATGACAGAGATTAACAGGAGAAAATAAAATTTAATAGGTAGACATACAAGGAATTCACATAGATGGGGACATTCCAAAGACTGTCAGGCAAGATGAGGTACAAATATCATCCTGAACTAAGGAAAATGGTGTAGGTGCCTAGAACTCCTAAGGAAATGAATGGACTTCACAGGACAGTAAGAGCAGCTATTAGGTAATTAGATGTTTGCCCTGACTTACAGATGGGTCACTGAGATAAACTTTGCCTCTGTTAATAATTGTTCTTCTGGGAAAGACTTCCAATTTCAGATTCTTCCGTGTGGTTAAAGGAGGGAGAAGTTTTCCTCTTGAGGCTGCAGTTTCAGGTATTTTCAGCTGAAATTATCCACAGGCCAAACTGGCACATTATGGGGGTGGGGTGGGAACGTCTGTCCAAATCCCCTTCCATTCTGTCATCTGAAACTTCCTTGGGAGTTTCACGTATTAAAAGTTGACCAGGTTTCATGTCACTGATCCAGCATTTTAGTCCAGTTTATGATGAATAGCATTTAAGTCTAATATCCACAAAGATGTTTCACTGAAACATTTTTTACTATAATCACCCTCATTTTTACCAAACATAGCCAAATTTCATTGCAAAAAAAGTCTAGTTTAGGAGAAAAACACTTGGCCTGGTTATTTACATAAGTGCAGCAAGAATAGAGGTTTGACTTAAAGACTCTTTTTTTCCCCCTATTTAACAGAACTTAATATATTTCTACATTTGCAAAATAGGAGAAAATTGGAATATCACTAGACTTTTAACAGTGAAACTTTTTGCCAAAAGAAAGTGGAACAACATATTTAGGTCACATCCTCACCAACATCTGTTGTTGCCTGAGTTGTTAATGTCAGCCATTCTGACAGGTGTAAAGTGGTATCTCATTGTGGTTTTGATTTGTATTTCCTGAGGATAAGTGATGTTGAGCATTTTTTCATGTGTTGGTTGCCCATCTGGTTGTCTTCTTTGGAGGAGTGTCTGTTCATGTCTTTTGCCCATTTCTTCACTGGATTACTTGTTTTTTGGGTGTTTAGTTTGATAAGTTCTTTATAGATTTTGCGTACTAACCCTTTATCTGATGTCATTGGCAAATATCTTCTCCCATTTCATTGGTTGCCTTTTAATTCTGCTGATGGTTTCCTTTGCTGTGCCAAAGCTGTTTATTTTGATGAAGTCTCATTTTTGCTTTTGTTTCCCTTGCTTCTGGAGACATACTGAATAAGAAGTTGCTGCAGTGACTTAAAGACTCTTTAAAACCAGTTGTGCCAGGGCTTTTCACAATGAATCTCTAGATTTAATTTTAATAGCATTTCAAGCCCAGAAGCCAAGCCAAATACTTACCATCAGACTTTGGCTACAATACCTATAGTTGAAGTCCCCAAATGTCCTGAGTTTCCTGCACCTGTTAAGAAATGATCTTCTTGGGGCACCTGGGTGGCTCAGTTGGTTGAGCATCCGACTTCAGCTCAAGTCACAATCTCACAGTTCGTGAGTTCGAGCCCCTGCATTGGGCTCTGTGCTGACAACTCAGAGCCTGGAGCCTGCTTCAGATTCTGTGTCTCTCTCTCTCTCTCTCTCTGCCCCATCCCCACTCATGCTCTCTTTGTCTTAAAAATAAATAAAACATTTTAAAAAATTAAAAAAAAAAGAAATTATCTTCTTGGGGAGCCTCGGTGGCTCAGTCAGTTAAGCATCTGACTTCAGCTCAGGTCATAATCTCATGGTTCGTGAGTTTGAGCCTCGCATCAGGCTCTGTGCTGACAGCTCGGAACCTGGACCTTGCTTTGGATTCTGTGTGTCCCTCTCTCTCTGACCCACCCTACTGTGCTCTATCTCTCTGTCTCTCAAAAATGAATAAACGTTTAAAAAAGTATATTAAAAACAAAAGAAATGATCTTCTTTACTCAACTCACAAGGCTGCTGAAAACTCTGTCAGCAAGGTACTAAGCTGATAATTCCAAGGGGGCTTTATTGGCTCCATAAAGTCAATCTCAATTCCTTATAGCTGTCTCTTCATATCTGAGTCTATGGAGCTCTTTCTCAGTGCTGACATTCTACACTGATTCTTGATTTCAGCTCAGGTTAGTATCCCAGTGTCATGGGAACTAGCCCTGAATCAGGCTGTTTGCTGAGCAGACTTGAGAGTCTCTCTCTCTCTACCTCTGTTCCTTTCTCATGCTCACGCTCTCCTTCTCTCTCTCTATCAAAAGGAAAAGAAAATTAAAAAAAAAAAAAAAAAAGAAGTTCACTCACATTCTTTAAAATTGTAAGGTTTGCCCCAGTATGAATTCTGTGATTAGGAGTAAACATTGAACAGTGATTAAGGGTTTTCCCACATTCTTCACATTGATAAAGATTCTTTCAAGTATGAAATTTGTGATGTTGAGTGTGACTGCCTGTTAAAGGCCTTGCCACATTTTTTAGATTTCTAAAATTTCTGTCTAGCATGAATTCTGTGATGTCGAGTAAGCATTGACTGCTGGTTGAAGGCTTTACCACATTCTTTACATTCATAAGGTTTTTCTCCAGAATGAATTCTATGATGTCTAATGAGGCTTGTGAGCTGGTTAAAGGCCTTGCTACATTCTTTACATTTGTGAAGTTTTTCTTCAGTATGAATTCTGTGATGATGGTGAAGCCTTGAGGCCCAGTTAAAGGCTTTCCCACATTCTTTGCATATGTGAAGTTTCTCTCCAGTATGGATTCTCCTATGTCCATATAGTGATGAGCCGTACTTAAAGGTTTTACCACATTCTTCACATTTATAAGGTTTCACTCTAGTATGCATTCGCTGATGTTGAGATAGTCTTGAGTGCCAGTCAAAGGTTTTGCCACATTTCTTACAAATGTACCTTTTCTCTCTAGTACCTATTATCTTATGTATATTTAGTCCTGATGATTAAACATGCTCCCAGGTTTATCGCTTCTGTATGATTTTTTTCCCATGTGAATTCTCTGATGATCATCAATATTGGAGAACTGGTTAAAAGCTCTCCCACATATATTATATTTATAAGGATTCTCTCCCATATGTGTACTCTTATGTATAATAAGTTTTGAACTTTGATAAAAGACTTCCCCACATTTGTTACGTTCATAATGGTCCTTTGGAAAATGAGTCCTCAGATGTTTATTAACATCTGAGCCTTGGTTAAATTTTTTCTCAGATTCACTGCATTCAGTAATTCTGCCTCCATTAAAAATGCTGTGGTTATGTTGTAAGGTCAACTGCTCAGCGGAGGCCCTCTCAAGTTGATGCCACTTGGCACTTTTTTCTTCATTTTTAAATCTCTGATTTTCAGGAATATTTGACTGAAAGGTCAATCCAATCCTCTTTTTAGAAGGGTTCAAATAATTATTTTCAGCATGGACTAGATAACTTCCCAGAGTTTTCAAATTTTCTTTCCGTGAATATGTATCCTTAAGTATTTTATTTGAGTCTTTGCTTACAGGAACGCACTGCTTTGCAGAAGTAGCAGACTTAAACACGGATGTTTTCCAAACTGCTTTATGTTCTTCACCATTTTGGGCAGTGAGATTCTTATTATGGGCAGTTGTCTCCATTTGGATATGTACTTCAGGAAATCTTTGTTGCCCTTCACTCTCCCCATCACTGTCCCAGTCTGTAATTAAGGGTAAATTCTCAAGGGTACTAAGTTGACATCTACCCATTGACACATTTTGGAAAGAAGCTTCTATGTGTGGCTTTGGCAGGAATCTCTGGGCACCATATGAAGATACAGCTGAAAGATATCAAATAAGAGAAAAGTAAAATCATTCCACTTACTACTCTCAGATGAATATTCTGAAAACTTCTAATATACAATCAGAGGATGTAATCAGATGGCTGAGAAGGAAATGTCACTACATCATTCCTCTATGAACACATAAACTTGCCTAAGAGATAACTCTGTAATATTGTCATGCTGTAGCACAAATCACTTTCCTATACCTCAAAAAATTAGAAGTACCATGTGAGCCCAAAATTAGCAGAAGGAAGAAAATTTAAACATAAAACCAAACTCAACAAAATAGGATACAGCAAAAATAGGAAAGTATCAACAATAGGAAGAATTGGTTTCAGAAAAGGTCAACAATGGAGTGCCTGGGTGGCTCAGCCAGTTAAGCATTCGACTTCGGCTCAGGTCATGATCTCGTGGTCTGTGGGTTCAAGCCCTGTGTCAGGCTCTGTGCTGCCTGCTTCAGATTCTGTGTGTCTCTCTCTCTTTATCTCTGATCCTCCCTTGCTCACACTATGTCTCTCTCTGTCCTCAACAATAAATAAACATTAAAAAAAATAAAAACAAAACAAAACAGTATCTGTTAAACAAGCATCACCCGGTTATCAAAGTCACAGAAAGAGACTACAAGTAAACAAGAAGACAAACTACTACCTGTGAGGAATATTCATGCAATATCCACAATAAAACAAAGCAAACTGAATCAAAAGCACATTTTATCATTTTACAGCATAATCAACTGGGAATTCTTCCTGGAATTCAAGGGTGTTTCAACCTATGGCAAGCTATCAGTTTAAGACTGCACATTAACAGATTAAAGATAAAAAATAACACGATTATATTAATTGATGCATAACAGGAATGAGAGCTTTTGGACACCATTTCATGATTGCAAACACTCATTAAAATACAAAGAAACCACCACAAATCTAAAAGACGGTACATGAGCATGAAAAGCTGAAATCTAACATATTCAATAGTAAAAGAATGAAAACTTCTCCTGTATGATCAGAAACAAGGTATGGAAGCACCTTCACCAACTTCCATTCAACACAGTACTGGATAGTCTAGCCAGAACAATTAAAGTATACCTGGCATACAAAGTTACATTGGTTCAGGTGTACAACATAGTGATTTGACAACTCTATAGGTTCTACTGTGCTCACCACAAGTGTAGCTACCACCTGTCACCATATAATGCTATTATAATAGCACTGAATGCATTCCCAAAGCTGTATCTTTTACCCTAAGATGTATTCATTCCACAACTGGAAGCCTGTCCTTCCCATTCCCCTTTACCCATTTTACCCATGCTCCCTTCCCAGTTCACTCCAATAACCAGCACTTTGTTCTTTGTATTTATGGGTCTGTTTCTGCTTTTGTCGTGTTTTTTTTCTTCCACTTACAACAATGTGGATAGATGTAGAAGGTATTATGGTAAGTGAAATAAGACAAAGAAAGACATATAACCATATGCTCTCATTTATAGGTGCGATCTAGAAAACAAAACAAATGAACAAATAAAACCAGAAACGTACTCATAAATATCTATTTTGTTTTGAAAAAAGTCCATGGATAATCTCAAGAATTATAAAAATTCCAAAATTCCACACATTTACAATGTAACAATTTGGCCTGTAACAATTTTCCAATGTTGGCAGAAAACAAGAGACTCCTAAATCAAACTCAAAAAATTTATGCCTTATGACACAGCTAACACCATAAACTTCTTCACACTAATTTCACTTGTCAGCCCCAACTCCCAGACCCAACTCCCAATTCATACAGGTAAATCCTGCCCACGTAGATGGTTTGTGTAACATCTGTGAGACCTTGACCATAGGAAACCTCAATATCTTTAAAAAAATGTTTTTAATGTTTACTTATAATATTTACTTATTTTTCAGAGAGACTGAGAGACAGAGCACAAGTAGGGGAGGGGCAGAGAGAGAGGGTGACACAGAATCTGAAGCAGGCTCCAGGCTCTGAGCTGTCAAGACAGAGCCTGACGTGGGGGCCCGTACTCCCAAACCATGAGATCATGACTTGAGCCCAAGTCAGATGCCCAATGACTAAGCCACCTAGGCATCCCAGGAAACCCCAATATCCTAAAGCAACACCTAGCACATCTGCCCAAACTTTTGCCATAGAAGACAACATCTGTTTTCATGTGCAATAAATAAATATGTCCTCTACCCCATGGACAAGATAATATCACTACATTCCAATGCTTTCTATACACAAACATTAGTGGAAAGACGTTTAAGAAAAAAAAAAAAAACTTACAATGCTCTATCTATAACACATGGAGAAACTGAAATAATTAAAAAATTGTCTCCCAACAATATCCACCACTCTGACCGTGGTTTGACTCCTGCCTAATTTTCTCATGTGTACACCACCTCATCAAACACTCATTAATCTGATATAGGATCTGGGATAAAATCTATTCAACTTATGTCATGAAACATTTTCCAATGCTATGATTGGCAGGATACAATGCAGAAGAATCCAGTGACTTGTAACGCTCACTTCTCCAATGTCTCTGTGAGTCATTGCATTCAACCAGGTAAAGAAATCCCAATACTCATGAGAGTCTACCTTAAGTTTCAGTAGCGGGCTTTCTAAGGGAGATGGGTGAAGAAACAACTAAACTATGCAAAATCATATGATTTACATGAATCTGATAAGGTGAGGGGATTTTGTACTCCTTACCCAGGCAAGGCAGGTCCTGGATACCATGAAATCATGGTTTATTATAAGAAAAGGGCTGAGAGTTGAGAAACACATAGGAATTAGGGAAGAGGTGTTTACCAACCATCAACAGGGAATATTTAAAGGAGCAACATAGATATAAAAGATGAAGGAGATTGTGTAAAATGAAACAGAGGTGGTCACAAGGACAAAAATACTTTGGGCTGCCCTGAACTCAGTTGAAGAGCTGGAACAAACATTGATGGAAGAAACACTGATGGAAGAAAGCACTGTTTGTGCCTCTACTGGATGAAAATCAAGGAAATGTTGGTCTAGATCATAAGCTGACAGCATAATTTCAAGGAATAATAACAATGCTGTATGTAGGAATATATCATTTTGTTCTGATATCCACAACAGTGGGTTGTTTTCCACAACAGTGGGGAAACTCAAAATGGGTTTCCCTTCATGATGTTTTTGCTGCTCATTTGGCAATGACATATAGAGGAAAAATTTTAAAAACTCAGTGTACCTGGAAGCTTTTACTTTAAGCTCCAATCAATGTCCATAGGGCTAATCTTAACAGTCTAGAAGACACCCAATACAAACATTATAACACAACGGACACACCGCTGGCAGGAAAAGATGGAGAGAAATCACAGTACAAATGTGCTCCAAGATGGTGGTGATGTTAATCCATGTCAAGAAATGACTTGTGCGGGGCGCCTATGTGTGGCTCAGTCAGTTAAGTGTCCGATTTCAGCTCAGGTCATGATCTCAACACTCATGAGTTCGAGCCCCCCATCAGGCTCTATATTGACAGTTCAGATCCTGGAGCCTGTTTCAGATTCTATGTCTCCCTCTCTCGCTCTGCCCCTCCCCTGCTTGCACTTTTTCTCTCTCTCTCTCAAAAATAAATAAACTTAAAATAATTTAAAAACATAAAAAAGAAATAAAAGAAATGACTTGTGCAAGCAGAAGGAAAAAAGCACAATACAGCATTTTCAGAATATGTTTCAATTTGTTAGCCATGTTGTGAAAAAAAGAAAAAGAATAAAAAACATCATTCACTACACAAACCACATAACTCATTGATTTTTAATACATTTCTCACCAAAATTGTAAAGATAATTAATGATGCTTTTAGAAAAACACAAAGGATTCTATCTATGTGGTCTTGGTATAAGAGAAGATTTCTAAAAACAATAAAAAACACTAACCATAATGGGTAAAGTGACAAATTAGATACATTAAAATTAAGAACTTCTTTGTACTACAAGCTCAAGAGCTAGAAATAGGCATGAGAGAGGAGACAATGGAGTCATTCTTAGCATATATACGGAACTACAAAGCCTGAAGAAAAAGATATCACAACAGAACAAAATGGTCATAATAACTAACTAGACATTTTGAAAAGGCGATTACCCAAATTAATGCCTAACTCCATAGTAACACGAAGTAACAACAACAGCAAAGCAAATAAAACCATGACTTGGTCATTATCACATACCAACCAGAAGCCTAATGTGAAGATGACCTAAACTACCAAGTTTTGCAAAGTATGTAGATAAGCCAGAAATCCCATATACTGCTGGTGGGTGTGAAAATTAGTACAAAGATTTTGGCAAAGTATTGGGTACTATCTATAAAAGCTGAACACATCTGTATTTACCAGCAATATGCTCCCACATATATAGCCAGCAGATATGTGTGCATGTTCCACTAGAAGGCAAATTAAAGATTTTATATGCCAGTACTATTCATGACAGTTCTACACGGAGAATTCTTCACCTGCCCAGTAATAGTAGAATGATGAGATCAATGGATATTCACACAATGGAATTGGATCCATCCAGTCTAATGAATGATGCACAACAACGTGCAGTAAATACAGATAAATTCACAAGCAATAGATGGAAAGAAAAAAAGCCAAACAGAAGAGTTCTTCATGCCTGATTACATTTACAAAAAAGTGCAAAAACGAGGACAGCAATCTATTATCTACATGTTAAAAGAGTGCTGGGCTTTGGGCAAAGCTACTGGGGACATCAAGGGGGAATTTTGGAGGACAAATGATATTCTGTTTCTTGATCTCAGGGGCTTATAGAGATGCGATCAGTTTGTGAAATTCCATTGAGCTGTGTGTTCACTTATGATCTGCACTGTGACTTTAAAAAACTGATCAAAAAAATAGATATAAGTAAACAGATAAGTATCATAATGTACACATATTGACAAGTTGAAATTAAAAGTAGGAAGTAACTTCAAACTGTGACTAGACTTTGAAAGCATGCTTTAATTTCTAGCTAAACCATATGGTACTGAGTACACAGTGTTCACAGAAAAAGAATGAAATTTAGAATTATTTTCTTTTTTTTTTCTTTTTTTTTTAACGTTTATTTATTTTTGAGACAGAGAGAGACAGAGCATGAATGGGGGAGGGTCACAGAGAGAGGGAGACACAGAATCTGAAACAGGCTCCAGGCTCTGAGCTGTCAGCACAGAGCCCAACGTGGGGCTCGAACCCATGGACCGTGAGATCATGACCTGAGCCGAAGTCAGACACTTAACCGACCAAGCCACCCAGGTGCCCCTAGAATGATTTTCTTAAAATGCACACAGGAAAGCACATAAAACATAATAAAAAAAAAAATAGAGTGTAAGGGAAAATATAAAAAACTTGGTAAACCCAAACCCCAACATCTCCCTTAGAATATTAACATAAATAAACCAAATGTTCCTCCTAACATTTGCTTGACTATATTCAATTGGATTATTCCTAGAGCTGTAACTAAAACATGAGGATGAAAAGTTAAAAATAAATAAATAAAACCCATATTCATACACATATATAAGCATATGCAGATGTACATACATGTATATAGAATTATAAGATATTAGATTAAAAAATAAAATATTACAAATAAGTCTGGAAAATCATCCACCATCTTGCTTTTTCTGAAGCTGGACAACTGAGATCTTATTGATCAGATGCTGAGTTGTTCCTTTTTCAGAAATAGATACCATCCCAAAATTTTGTGATATCCTTGTTTTTAACAGTTGTGGCTTGCTGAATCAAAGCAGCTGGGTTTGGTACAAGTTCAATGACATTTCCTTCAAGAATTAACTTATTTTTAGGGGCTTGAGATACAGAACAAGCAACACCTGGCCTCATCCAAACCCTACAGATGTATTTTCCACCCGTGAAATTTTGAATTTTAGCAAGAGAACCATTCTCCTGAATAACCATGTTGGTGGGGAAGTGAGCATACGCAGACCTCATCTTGTTACAAAAGCCCAGTTAATGCCCTTCCTTGATAATGCACCGTACATGATGACAGATGGTGTGAACAGTAGCCACTTCTTTTCTATTTCCCCACCATTTGTCGACTCAGAGCCTCCTCTTTTTCCTTTCGAGGAGACTGAGTTCTACACTGATGTGATTGAAGTCCCTTCACAGGGTTCCTCTGGGGCCCTTCTCAATAACAGTGCATTCCTCCAGAGTGATGTGGGGTTTTTTTGTTTTTTGCTTTTTAAAATTTTTTTTTAACGTTTATTTATTTTTGAGACAGAGAGAGACAGAGCATGAACAGGGGAGGGGCAGAGAGAGAGGGAGACACAGAATCCGAAACAGGCTGCAGGCTCTGAGCTGTCAGCACAGAGCCCAACGTGGGGCTCGAACTCACGGACCGTGAGATCATGACCTGAGCTGAAGTGGGACGCTTAACCGACCAAGCCACGCAGGCGCCCCTCAGAGTGATGTTTGATGTCAACATTTTCTGTCATGTCTACAGTCGGCTGAGAATGGTCTTCATTCTCTCACTAATGCAGCAAGTGGGTACTATCTATAAAAGGGAAACATCCGTTTTTAGCTTATGAGATGGGGCACCTGGGTGGCTTGGTCGGTTAAGCTACTGACTTTGGCTCAGGCGTGATCTCACCATTCATGACTTCAAACCCTGCATCGGGCCCTCTATCATCAGCATGTGAAACCTGCTTCAGATCCTCTGCCCCAAACCCCTCTCTGCCTCTGCCTGACTTCACTCTCTCTCAAAAATAAACAAACATCAAAAAAATCTAGATCATGAGACATGAAAATATTGATTACAGAGGGGTGACATCATTAAGATGGTGAAATATATGGTTCCCACTTCAGTCTGTCTTGTAATAAGCTCAACTAGCAACTATTCACATAAGACACCATTGGGCAAATCTCAGTTCTCAGGAATGAGACTGAAGCACCCCTGGACCAGAGACCCCAGACCAGAGACCAAGGACAGCATTAGAGGGGTGCCTGGCTGGCTCAGTCGGTTGAACGTCCAACTTCAGCTCAAATCGTGATCTCGCAGTTTGTGAGTTTGAGCCCTGCATCGGGCTCTGTGCTCACAGCTCAGAGCCTGGAGACTGCTTTGGATTCTGTGTCTCCCCCTCTCTCTGCTCCTCCCCTGCTCATGCTCTGTCTCTTAATAATAAGTAAATGTTAAAAAAAATTTTTTTAATATTAAAAAAAAAAAGGACAGCATTAGAAGGGTAAGAAGAGCCATTTCACTTTGACCACAAGCACCTCCCCCAGGACAGCACAGTGCCCCACCATGAGAGACCACCTCAAACAATGATTCCTCCATCAAAAAGAGAGAGAGACCAAGGTGGGAATCCAACATTCTGCAAATGGCCGGCCTCTTCCTGGGTGGCCCAGTTAGGTCTCCTATCAAGTGGATCCTTGGGGGAATCTATACTGCTGGACCATAGGGTATCATATAAGGATGGAGAAGGTGGGTAAGCCTTACAACAACCAGTGTTCAGATCTTGGAAGACTGTCAGAACAGACTGTGTTCCACCTTGTGGTGACACCCAATCAGAGATGTCAGTGACTCTGCCCACCTGCAGAGCTGAGATGGACCTACTTGGTCAAGGAGCTTTGTTAGCAGCTATGCCTGACTTGTGTCTCCAGCCAACAGGTTGAACTAGAGCATGGAAGCCATTCTATGGCCTGTCTCAGCAGGCATGCAAGTTGGAAGTCACCTCCCACTGCTGAGCATAGTGTCCAAACCTGCCCCACCATAAGTCTTCGCAGAGAACAGACTCTATGAAATGAGACTTCAAAGTGAAAATTCCAGCCCAAACCACACACATATAACCTGAGTGGCTTTCTGGTTGACTACTAAGAACCAGACATAGAGGTCAGACATCCAAATTACAAGTGCAGGGAAGGTCTGGCACACACATGAGTTCACTTTCACATCTGGAAAACCAAAATTAGACACCTATGTGCCTGATTGCATTGTGCAATATGCTAATATTTTTACTGAGTAACACAACCATAAACATACCCCAGGACATTGGTTCTCAGAGTGGGTTCCATAGACAGGCACCTGACAATGTGTATGAAAGGGAACTGGGGGAGCTGTACCCCAGAACTACCAAAGTAGTAATGTGGGGACAGGCACAGCAATCTGATTTACAAGTTCACTTGGGGATTCTGACACTAATTTGAGAGCCTCTGTGGTAACTAAGTTACAGGTCATCACAGGTAAATCACTGTTAGAATTGCTCTATGCTTGTGGTCATGCTAGTGTTGTCACACAAACACACACACACACACACACACACACACACACACACACACACAAGATCCACAAGACACATTCTCGTTATTCAAAAATAACAAAAGCCTGTCTTATTTTCCTCCTCTCCCTTCGGTCAATACCCTCCTTGAGCTTCCTGGAATGACCCCAAACACACTTCTGTTCATGCTCCTGAATGAAAGCAATCCAAGTTAGAGTGAATTGGAACTTATTTAAATATTTTATCAGGTGAGTTATGAAATGCATACCAGACATTAACACATGGTATATATTATCATGGGATTGAATATAGCATTCTCACTATAGATCTGTATTTGATGATTTAAACATGAGACCATAAGTAATTGCAGGCTTAAGAAGTGCTTCATCAGCACTCCATTTGTATGCAGAATAAAATCCCTATGAAGTAAGGTTAAGGAAATTGTAAATTTTAGGGACTTAAAAAAAATTTAAGTCATTATTTATTCTTGAGAGAGAGAGAGAGAGAGAGAGAGCATGAGCAGGGGAGGGGCAGAGTGAGAGAGGGACACAGAATCTGAAGCAGGTTCCAGGCTCTGAGCTGTCAGCACAGAGCACAACACGGGGCTCGAACTCACGAGCCATGATATCATGACCTGAGCCGACGCTTAACTGACTGAGCCACTCAGGCGCCCCTACAGACTTTTTGTAATAGCTAGTTTCAATGCGAAATGTGATTGCCTTTCTGTCAGATGCTGTGATACAGTTCAGAGAAAAAGAGCCCTTCACAAACATCTTATATGTCTACCTGTGTTACACTTATATATTTCTACTTAGACTGGCCCATATGTCAAAGTTCTTGTCAATGACTTGGAGGGAGAAGAGCCTTGGGGAGGATGGCCTTCCTTGAATGAAAACAAGACTTCAAAACAAATTCCCTAGCTCAATCAGATTTACACCGCCTCCTTTGCTGCATAGAACATACTATGATGCCTGGTGGTGGTGTAGGTATCTTGGGGCCATGGGAGAGCAAATATGAGCACAACACCTGGGGGTAGACAATACAAGAGAGAAGAAATGGAAAACCCAGAGCACACCAAAGGGTGTCTGTGCCATTTTATCAGATATGAGCATCTACCTACTCACTGTATACATAACACAAAATCCACCTCTTTTCTATATATACACATCAGCCTTTTCATGGTATAGTTGACCATAAAATCGGAGGTACTGAAAAATGAATGATTAATCTTCATTTGAATCTATGTTAAATGTGAGTATAACATGCTACCAAACTTTATTCTATCAGTTTCTACAACTGATAAAAATCCTCTTTCCGCTTGGGTCAGAATGGGTGAAAGGATAGCATGGGCTGTGAAACAATGTAGGGACATCTAGACTAAAAAGTGGGTGGCTGTTTGAAACAGAAATGTTCACGGCCCATGAACAGTGAACTGCTCCCTAACTAAAAGGTGCCTTATACACAGTCCAGAGCATGGGACTAGATTCATCACAAGCTGAAAGGGGAAAGGTGGAAGTGAAAGGGGTCCCTGCCAGCTGCAGATCAGCATCCTTGTAAAGTGATCCATTTATACTACATCAGACCTATACTGGGGTTTTATACCTGGGAGGCCAGTGCTTTGAGGAACTATCCACATGCCTTGCTGATTCTGATTATTCGTGTCCAGAAGACTTCTTCATCTTCAGTATGTACTCTGTCATGTGATATCTTAAGACAATGGCCATAATGTTTAAATATCCAATCTCCCCTTTCCATCCACTGCCACCGACCTGGGCCTGGGAAAGTACAGTTATCCCTGCCATCCAATAACAACAGTCCTCAGAACCACCAGGGAATTCATTAAATCATGAAGAAAGGATCTGACTCCCTCAATCCCAGGAAACCACATTTTCCAAGTTCCCATCTCTGTCACATTTTTCCATTACAAGTAGCTTCCTAAGACCTTGCAGTGACCAAGAGGGGCTCCCTACCAGATCTTTCTCTGCATCTCAAGAGTTCTCCGTATTTGCTTCTAGTAGGATTTATCTTCCTCTTAAAGGATACCATCATCATGTTTTATCCTTCCCCACACATCTTAGTACCAAGTGCCTGAAACAATCCTGTGACCCATTGATGGTGTTTTCCTGTTCTTCCAATGAAGTGGTGACAACATAGTATTTAAGTCCCAAGTATGGCCATACATGATCCAGTGACCAACCATTTCCCATTGAATTAAAAAATTCCAAACTACTCCTAAGAGCCTAGAAGGGCCTACATGGCTTATGTGGGAGGAGACAGCAGTGAAAATGGGGTCTCCATAACACAGGAAAGAAGGATAGCAGTGATGCCTACATCACTGGAATGGAGATGAGGACATCGAAGAACTGGAGATGATTTGGAAAGAAAACAAGTAAAGTTTATCCTTCTAAATTTAGACTCAGTAGTTCAGCCTTAGACAGGTGTCCTCTACCTAAATGAAGAACTCATGCCAATGCTTCAGCCTGGACATTTTATCTTTTACCCTGGGCTGCATCATCACTCTTAGTATTTGTTTTCTTCCTAAGTCAAGAACACCTACTAAGCACCCAGCACTGTCCCAAGTTTGGTTCCTTTAAATTAGTGTTAAAATAACACATGACTCATGAAATCTCCAAGTTTTCACCTAATCAAATTGTTCCAGTAAAGTGAATAACGTGGATGATGTCACTTCCAAGAAGGAAAAAGAACAGTAACTAAAAAAAATCTTACTTAGTATTCTTGTCCAGTTGAGAAGTAAAAGGGAGCAATTAAACCACACAGAATTAAATTACTGTGGAATTACTCCCATATTCAAATTAATTTTGGAACACCATGTCATTTCACGCAACGTATTCTTAAAATCCCTGAGCAAGTCATAAAAGCAACAATTCATGAACGTTGGAACAAGGGAAACAGAGTAGATCCTACATGAGTAATAAGTAGGTAGACAAGACAGGATTTGCATGGGGAGATTCTCAAACCAAGATACAAGTGATTTAGGAGAAATCAATTCAATACAATGTAGAGAAAATTATTCCCACTATGAATATATGACATTTTGCTTGTTAGGAAATCATCAATTTTGAAATCTGGAAATTACTTCATTTGATCTAATATTCCCTTTCATTCTGAAGATATAGATATACATGCATTTCTTCTTAATTTGTTCTCTTACTACAAGATATACCTTTAGCTTAATATAGCATATTATTTTCTGTGCATATCAAAACCAAAAAAACTGTGTTCAGTATGCTCAGAAAAGCAACATAAGCAAAGAAAAATATAGTGTAAAGTTTTAAAAACAGTGATTGAGAATTCTGTAGATATGGCTTATAACTATATTTGCAGTGACTTTGTTCAATTAGCAGTTAAGTAGAACCAGTACTTGGTAGTCATATGGATGGTGACCCATGGTTCAATAAAAGAAAACAAAGAAATTTAAATACATGAAGTTTGTTACCCTTAGATCCTGGAGAATGTACACAATATCCCTTGAGGGACAACATGGAGAGGTCAAGGCTGAGTGCAGGTAGACAGAATGGCAGGAACTGGGGCAGATGCCTTTTTTGGGGTGCATGGTTGGAGTGCTTTGGAGTTCCTGTGCTAAGTCTAGAATGCACAATTCAAATCAAAATGAGTGGAAAATGGTAAACTCTGAGAGAGTCTTCTGTAGGGGGTACACAAGGTAAATATATAGGGAGGGAGTGGACACTCATTCACAGAGGCTACTGGGGAAGTCATAGGAGGATCTTACCTTTGCTTGTGACTGTAGGGACTGTTATCTATAGTGTATTTGCTACTGGGCAGAGCTAGAGTCACTTCAAAAGCCCCTGCAGGCAGTCTAGTTGTACAAGATGGATTCCAAGGCAGCAGTATGAATTGATTAGCTACAGTCTCAATAATACTTCTATATCCTTATTAAAAATATCATAATGTTCCAGCAGTCACAATAAGGAAGAAAATATATGATACATGAACATAGGGAAAATAATCTCAAGTAATGGTCAGTGTACCCACCACTCATGCAGTTGAAAATCATGTGTAATTTTGACTCCCCAATACTTAATTTTAATAGCTTTAAAAAAATAAACAAAAAATAATAATAGCAGCTTTCTGTTGACAAGAAACGTTATGAAAACCAGTCAATTATTACACCTTTATATGTTATATATGTTACATATGGTATCCCTACAATAATGGAAGCTCAAGAAAATCAGAAGCAAGAGAAAATGCATTTACAGTACTGTACTATGAATAAATCTGACTGTAAGTGGACCCACACAGTTCAAACCCATGTTGATCAAGGGTCAAGTGTACTTTGTGTTACCATCTGTTAACCTGCAACAGTCCAGGGTTTGTGTAGGTTAAAACTTCATTTATTACACATCAGTGTTAACACATTAAAATCCATTCAGTGTTATTAATGAAAATATATTAAGTTCAAATGCACTCTAAACAAACCATTGCAAAATTACTGCATGATTCTTGGTTAAAATGCCCATGACAAGCATTCAAGAACCATTCTTGTTCCTGTGATATAAGGATCTGTGAGTTATACTTCCTACACTTTCAAATAATTATTCATTATTGAGTAAATGTGGATTATAATAATTTCATACCCTTTTATGGAAGAGTTAGCTATAATTTCCCCAGATATCTGAGAAAATTTTTTAAATTTCAACCACATAACTAATATTCTTGACTTGTATCAATTGCTATTATGAAAATACATCCAGATTTTAATGAACTGCCATTCTCCTTAAACAGCAACTAACACAACTATTTAAAACTCAAAATGTTTCTCTATCTTACTTTATTTCAAATAATAATGCCCTGAACCCTTACTTCATCATGAGTTGTATCCCTCTTAGACATCAAACACAAACAGCATCTCCAAGTAGATTTTCTTCATACATTGTACACTACAGTCTCAATCTTCCATGGAAAAGTAGGTATGAATGAATTCCCCATCATAAAAGAGCCACTCATGTCTGTGAGACAACAATCAAATCATTTTGCACGCACACAAATAAAGGCATTGCATGACATGATTTAAGGGTGAAATTAATAGTATTTGTCATGCAAAAAAAAATCTCAAACATGGTCAATAGAAAAAAAAAAAAAAGAGACACACTGAAATTATTCCCCTCCAGACATCCATCTTTCCTTTAGACTTTGAGGCACATTAGCAAATACAGTTGATCATTGAGTAAGATGGGTTTGAGCAGTGTGGGTCCAAGTAGATTTATTTTTTGACAAACACGTTGCAGTACTATAAATGTTTCCTCTCTGTTATGATTTCCTTAATCTTTTGTTTTTTCAAGCTTACTTAATTATAACAATACCATTTATAATACAGACAACAAAGAATGAGATGATTGACTGTTAATATTCTAGGTAAGACTTCTAGTCAACGATAGGCTATTTCTGTGGAAAACCAGGTATGGTTTTAATTTGGGGGACTCAAAAGTTACAGTAAGATTCTCAGGTGTGGTGGGGTCATACCCCCAATGCCTACATTCTCCAAGGTAAAAATGTAATTCATATTAGAGTTTTATATTCAGATTTTTCTCTATAATAAACGCTCTGATTTAGAATAGTGTCTGAAAAATGATATTGACCTATTGCTTTCTGCTGTGAAACCTCTCATTTTATTTAGATTTTGTTTTCCATTACATACTCTGCCAATTGTTTACAACTTTCATGTTTTTACCTGTTATAAAGACTCTTTTTTCCCTGAAGCATGTATTAAAAACAAAGGTCTTTCATCAACCATTACATTTATAGGGCTTCCAACCATTATGATTTCTCTGATGTTGAGTTAAGTGTTTGAAGCCAGATAAAGACATGACCATCATTCTTGTCATATGTAAGTTATCTCCCCAAGAGATACTGCCTCACGTTGGATATTTTTGGTTATGAATTAAATGCTTTACCATATTCTTTACATTTGTAGGGTTTCTTTCAGTATGCACACTACGATGTTCAGAAAGTTTATAGTTCTGCTTAAGGGCATTGTCACATTTTTGTAAACATTTTTCAGCCTTCTCTCCATAACATATTACCTAATTTTGATGTTTTGAGTGGTAAATGTTTTGCCACATTGTTTACATTTGTAAGATTTATTTCCATTATTAAATCTCTATTGTTGAGTGAGTTTTGAAGACTAGTTAAAAGGTTTGCCAGAGTTACTACATTTGTAAGTCTTCTGCCCAGTAAAGATACAATAATGTACAACAAGATTTGAGCTTTTATAAAAGACTTTCCCACATTTATTACTTTTATACTGGTTCATTGGAAACTGAGTTTTCTGATGTTTACTAGGATTTGACCCTTAACTGACATTTTTTCCCAGATTCATTGCATTAGTAAGTTTTATCTCCACTACAAATACCTCAGTAATTACAGAAGACTGAGTCCTCACTAAAGACCTTCCTAAAATCACAATACATAAAAACTTGCTCCAAATTAAGTGTCATGTGATAACTATAGAACAGTGATGTTGGGATAAAGACCTTCTGAAGTTTATCAAAATTAGACGTTAGAATGAGGAGGGATTATGTGTTGGTGGGAGAATAATGAATACTCTGAAAAGATCTTCTCAAAATCACATGTAGAATTTTTATCTTTATTCTTAAATGTCTAACTTTCAGAAATATTTCAGTGAATTACTAATCCAATCTTGTATTTGAAACGGTTTCAATGATTACTTTCGGCATGGTTTAGGTGACTTTCCAGAATTTCCAAATGTCCTTCTAGAGAATATGAAGGATTACGAAATGGATTTTGGGGGCACCTGGGTGGCTCAGTTGGCTGAGTGTCCAATTTCACCTCAGGTCATGATCTCACAGTTTGTGAGTTCGAGCCCCACATTGGGCTTTGGGCTGACAACTCAGAGCCTAGAGCCTGCTTCAGATTGTGTCTCCCTCTCTCCCTGCCCCTCCCCTGCTCACGCTGTCTCTTTCTCAAAAATAAATAAACATCTTTTTAAAAATGGATTTTGGTCCTTGGGTTCAAAGACACTTTCTGCAAATATCACTGACTTAAGGTAGTGTTTTCCCCCAAATGTTTTACACTCTTGATCTCCTCTAGCAGTAAGGATTTCTTCATGGATAATTGTCCCAGTTCGGTTATATCCATCATAATATCTGTTCTGCCCATCACTACCTCCCACCACCTTCCCAGTGATTCATTAAGTATAAATACTCAAGGCCACAGCTTCCATATTTTCCCATATCATTCCATGGAATGAATCTCCTTTGCTTGTCTGCCAACAGGCCTAGGGTGTTATGGAAAGATGCAATCAAAAGATACAAAGTAAGTTATCCCATTTGTTACACTAACATGCATGTACATTAAAATGCTAATGTGCAAAATTAATTGTTTTTTATTTTTTTAAATTTACATCCAAATTAGTTAGCATATAGTGCAACAATGATTTCAGGAGTAGATTCCTTAATGCCCCTTACCCATTTAGCCCATCCCCCCTCCCAAACCCCCTCCAGGAACCCTCTGTTTGTTCTTCATATTTATGAGTCTTTTGTGTTTTGTCTCCTTCCCTGTTTTTATATTATTTTTGCCTCCCTTCCCTTGGGTTCATCTGTTCTGTCATCTTAAAGTCGTCATATGAGTGAAGTCTTATGATATTTGTCTTTCTCTGACTGACTAATCTCACTTTGCACAATACCCTCCAGTTCCATCCATGTAGTTGCAAATGGCAAGATTTCATTCTTTTTGATTGCCGAGTAATACTCCATTGTGTATATATACCACATCTTCTTTATCCGTTCATCCATCGAGGGACATTTGGGCTCTTTCCATACTTTGGCTATTGTTGATAGTGCTGCTATAAACATGGGGGTGCATGTGTCCCTTCAAAACAGCACACCTGTATCCCTTGGATAAATGCCTAGTAGTGCAATTGCTGGGTCATAGGGTAGTTCTATTTTAGTTTTTTGAGGAACCTCCATAATGTTTTCCAGAGTGGCTGCACCAGCTTGCATTCCAACAAAATTAATTTTTTTTAAGGTTTACTTATTTTTCAGAGACAGAGAGAGAGAGAGAGAGAGCAAGCAGGGGAGGAGCAGAGAGAGAGGGGGAGACATAGAGTCCAAAGCAGGCTCCAGCTGTCAGCACAGAGCCTGACAGGGCTCAAACCCACAAACCATGAAATCATGACCTGAGCTGAAGTTGGAAGTTTAACTGGCTGAGCCATCCAGGCACCCCGCTAACGTGCAAAATTAATACTCATAACAGGACATCAGCAGAATGGAGGAATAGGAAGCAACCTGGACTTTACTCCCCCGTGGAGACAAAAATGGACCACATTACCTTTTAGAAGCTAGTTAGGAGAACATAGCACACCCAGGCAAGTACAAATGAAGAGCCACATCAAAGAGACAAGAAAAGTTTGTGACACTTACACACAACAGCTGTTCACCCTCTGTGACATGCCATGGCAAGACTGAAAAAACGGTTACCCCTCATCAGGAGAGAAACAAGTAAATGACCTGTATATTCAGTGATCTTGCTTCTTTGCAGCTGCCTGGGGGGCTTGTTTCTGTCACACAGGACATGGAAGCAGAGGGAATGACAGCACCCTCTGGATGCACTGTGGTGGCTGCTCAAACAAAAGGTGACTGTTTGTTTAAACAATGAAAAGACTACAGAGTGAGGACACACAGAGAGAGGAAGGTATCATGGGCTCTAAAGAAGTAATTACACTTTTGTAAACTGGAAAATTACAAAATTTCAGACTTTGCAAATGCCCAGGAGATGTATGACAGGCCCCAGAATTACTATTATTTTTGTTCTCCTGTACAAAGCAAGTCCATAATCCTGGGCCCAGAGGCTTTTTATTTTTGTTTTTGTTTTTAATTCCCAAATGTCAGTAGAAGATCACAAGCCATACAAAGAAATAGAAAACTGTGTTCTAATCAGAGGAACAAAATAAATCTCTAAAACTGGCCCTAAATTAAGAAAGAACTTGGGGTGCCTGAGTGGCTCAGTTGGTTAAGTGTCCAACTTCAGCTCAGGTCATGATCTCACGGTTTGTGAGTTCGAGTCCCGTGTAGGGCTCTGTGCTGACAGCTCAGAGCCTGGAGCCTGCTTCGGATTCTGTGTGTCCCTCTCTCTGCCCCTCCCCTGCTCATGCTCTGTCTCTCAATAATAAATAAACGTTAAAAAAAATTACAAAAAAAAAAAAGAACCATAAGTTTCCTGACAAAGAATTCAAATAACCATCATAAAGATACTCATGGAAGGAGAGAAAACAGGTAACTAAATGATGTCAGGACAACTATGCAGGACCAAAATGTAAACCCAAAGAGACAGCAAGTATATCAACCAGAAATTGGGAGCTGAAGAGTACCATCACTGAATTTAAAAATACACTAAGGGGTGAGCAATAGACTTGATCAAGCAGAAGAAAGAATCAGACAATCTAAAGACCCTTTTTGTTATCTACTGAGAAACAAGAAAAATGTGGAAAAGGAATGAGGATAAGTGACCCATGGGACACCAACAAGTGAACCAGTATGTACATTACAGGGACCCCATAAGGAGAGGAGAGTGAAAGGGGACAGAGAATTTCCATGAAGAAGTAAAGGCTGGTACTTCCCATGCATGTGGAAAAAAGAGACAAATTCAATGAGCTCAATAAATTCAAAGTAAGATAAATGTCAACATGAACACAATGACACATTATAATTAAACTATCAAAAATCACAAGTGATAAGAGAATTTTGAAAAGCATGACAAAAGCAACTCTTCTTGTACAAGAGAGTTCCTGTAAGATTATTAGTGGGGTTCTCAGCAGACCTGATAGGAAGAAGCGCATGGGACAATGTATTCAAGTACTGAATGATCAAAAAATATCCACCGAGAATCCCTATTTGGCAAAACTGTTTTCCATGAAAGTAGAAATGAAGACTTTGCCAAGTAAAAACCTCTGTATGTTTACCAGTAGACCTGTCCTATAAATGTTCAAGGAAGTCTTAGTTAAAATAGGATTCTAAACAGTAATTAAAATGACACAACACAAAGCTCTCTGCTAAATATAAATATTTACACAATTATAGAAATCTGTAAGGCTGTAATGAAGCAGCACAACTCACTTTTATTTCTGCTACAGAATTTTTTTAAATAAAAGTATAACAATCATAAATCTAGGTAATAAAATACACAACATAAAAGACAGAACTTGTGATATCAGGAACTTAAGGTGGGTGCAGGGGTGGAGTTGATAAGTAGAAGAGTTTTGTATGCAATTGGCAATATCACTTTATAATGATTTGTTATCTTTAGAATGTTTTAGTAATCTCTAAGGTAAAGTGATGAAAATACATTCAGAGGATGCAAAAGTTAATGAGAATGGTATCAAAACATGAGATGGGTAGAACAAAATTAAGGATAAAATATAATACCTAATCTTGGGAAAGAGCATAAAGATGATTCATATTTGGGTAACACACACATTGTCCAAAAACGTCCTAAGGTGAGAAATGCCATTCTGGGACAAACTACATAGGTAAAAGAGAAAGCACAATTCTGCCCCTCTCCTGCTTACACATATGCGTGCGCTCTTTTTCTCTCTCTCTCTCTCAAAATAAATAAATAAACATTTAAAAAATAAAAATAAAAAAATAGATAAATTATAGAAAGTCACATTTAAAAGGAAACCTTCTATGGAACAATAATTTTAAGGGGGAGGAGTTAAGATGGCTGAGGAGTTGGGAGACCTTAAGCTTGTCTCTTTCCTTGAACACAGCCAGATAGTTATCAAATCATTCTAAACACCGACGAAATCAATCGGAGATCTGAGAGAACAAAAACTGCAAGACTACAAGTAAAAAGTGACCACCTTTCAGCAAGTAGGAAGTTCAGAGAGTTTACCCAGGGACATACTGCTCTGGGTATGGCCCAGGGAGGGAGCCTAATATGGAGGCCACTGCAAAGTAGTATAAGCTGTGGAGCACAAAATCTGAACTTGTAGCAGTCTGCTACTGTAGGGGGAGTGCCTGACTTAAAGGTGTTCATGTGGTGAAGAGGGGCAGAATGCCAGGAGTGACAGGGTGATCTGAGGATTTCTGGGGTCTCAGGAAAGATGGGTTGTGCCAACACGCTGGGATATTTCCAGGCATGAGATGGGACTCACTCTGGCTGAGGGTGGCAAGCAGGGGTGCCGGCTTTCTGCTGTTTTGACATAAACTCTGAACAGCTGCATAGTCACATGACTTTTTTTAAGATGGGCTGGCAAAAGCATGGCCAGATGCTACCCCAGAGGAACGGCGTGGGTCCACACTGTGGGAATCCATAAAATTGGGGGTTTTGAAATTCAGTTGCTGCCTGCAATAAAAAAGCTTGGACATAGTCAGGGTGACTGCGAGGTTCTGACAGAAACTGGGGACACAAGAGGGATGATTAGTTGCTCTTTAATCAGGTTTCCCCTTAAGAGTGGGGGTCATGAACTTTAAGCTCTGGGGCTACAGAATGGGAAAACCCCATATTCATTCTGTCATTCAGAACTGAAAGCCTACAGGGAGCAAAACAGCCCCACCTAGTAGAGGCCACTGCCACTTACACCAAAACCCACTCCCTTGCAATCTGGAGGTGCATTTTCACTGGAACAATTTAACCTGAGAATCAGCACAGCAGGCCCCTCCCCCAGAAGACCAGCACAAACAACTCACTTGCACCAACTCTACACTAACAGACTTTACCTCTAGGGGAAATAGGATCTAACTTCTCTTTTATTTTTATTCTTTATTGTTTATTATTATTTTCTTCATTTATTTTCTTATTTTTTCAATTCCCTTTGTTACTTTTTAGTATTATTTTTTAAGGTTTTTTTACATTTTTAATTGTTTGTTTGTTTGTTTGTTTGTTTAGATCAAGCTTGGGAGGGGCAGAGAGAGAGGAAGACAGAAATTCCAAGCAGGCTCCAGGCTGTTGGCACAGAGCCTGATGCAGGACTCAAACTCACAAACTGTGAGACCATGACTTGAGTTCAAATCAAGAGATGGATGCTTAACTGACTGAGCCACCCAGGTGCCCTTATTTTTAATTTTTATATATACATATTATTTTTATTTTGATCTAATTAGTTGTTTTCATTTCATTTTATTATATTTTATTTTATTCTTGGATCTAGATTCTTTTAACAAGCAGAAAAAACACACAAGATCTAGTTTGTTTTTTCATTTTGTTTTGTTTTGTTTGTTTTCTTTCTTTTCTTTCTCTCCTCTTTTCCTTTCTGGACAAAATGATGAGATGGAGAAACTCATCCCAAAAGAAAGAACAGGCAATAGAACTCACGGCCAGGAATTTAATCAACACAAATACAATCAAAATGTCTGAACTAGAATTTAAAACCACGATTATAAGAATACTAGCTGGGGATGGAAAAAAAAGCATAGAAGACACCAGAAAATCCCTTTCTGCAGAGATAAAAGAACTAAAATTTAGGCCAAAATTAAAAATGCTATAACTAAGATGCAATCTCGGATGGATGCCATGACATGACAGTGAGGATGGATGAAGCAGAGTAGTAAATCAGTGATATAGAAGATAAAATTACATGGGAATGCAAGCTGGTGCAGCCATTCTGGAAAACAGTATGGAGGTTCTTCAAAAAATTAAAAATATAACTACCCTATGACCCAGCAATAGCACTACTAGGTATTTATCCAAGGGATACAGGCATGCTGTTTTGAAGGGACACATGTACTCCCATGTTTATAGCAGCACTATCAACAATAGCCAAAGTATGGAAAGAGACCAAATGACCATCGATGGATGAATGGATAAAAACGACGTGGTATATATATATGTATGGAGTATTACTCAGCAATCAAAAAGAATGAAATCTTGCCATTTGCAACTGCGTGGATGGAACTGGAGGGTATTATGCTAAGTGAAATTAGTCAGTCAGAGAAAGACAAATATCATATGACTTCACTCATATGAGGACTTTAAGAGACAAAACAGATGAACATAAGGGAAGGGAAATAAAAATATATAAAAATAGGGAGGGGGACAAAACATAAGAGACTCTTAAATATGGAAACAAACAGAGGGTTACTGGAGGGGTTGTGGGAGGAGGGATGGGCTAAATGCGTAAGGGGCATTAAGGAATCTACTCCTGAAATCATTGTTGCACTATATGCTAAGTGATGTGGATGTAAATTTAAAAAAATAAAATTAATAAAATTAAATAAATAAATAAATAAATAAATAAATGATAAAATTATGGAAAATAATGAAGCAGAAAAAAGAAGGAAACACAGGCAAAAGATCACAATACAAGACTTAGAGAAATCAGCAACTTATTAAAGAATTACATTCGTATCATAGAAGTCCCAGAAGTAAAGAGAAAGAAAAGGGGGCAGAAGGATTTGTGAGCAAAGTATAGTTGAAAACTGCCCTAATCTGTGGAAGGACACAGACATCAAAATCCAAGAAGCACAGAGAACTTCCATTAAATTCAATAAAAGCAGACCATCACCAAGACATACCATAGTCTTGCCATAGGCCACAATTAACAACTTAGGAAACAACATATGTTGGCAAGGATGCAAAGAAAGGGGAACCCTCTTGCACTGTTAGTGGGAATGCAAACTGGTGCAGCCACTCTGGAAAACAGTATGGAGGTTCCTCAAAAAAGCTTAATATAGAACTTCTCTATGACCCAGCAATTGCACTATTAGGTATTAACTAAAAGGATACAAAAATACAGATTTGAAATGGTGCAGGCACCACAATGTTTATAGCAGCATTATCAACAACAGCCAAACTATGAAGAGAGCCCAAACGTCCATCAAGTAATGAATGTATAAGGAAGATACAGTGTGTATGTGTTTATATAGAATGGAATATTACTCAGCCATCAAAAAGAATGTACTCTTGCATTTACAATGGTGTGGATGAAGCTAGAATGTATTATACTAAGTGAAGTCCATTACAGAAAGACTAATACTATATGATTTCACTCATATGTGGAATTTAGAAACAAAACAGATGAACATATGGGAAGGGGGTGGAAGAGAAGAGAATTTTATTGGCAAAGTGCATAAAGCTGATTCATATTTGAGTTACACTCACATTATCCAAGAATGTAATGAGTTGAAATTTATCCTATAACAAAATACACATGTGGAAACGAAACCACAACTAACTAATACTGTGGAAAGTCACATATAAATGGAAGCTGATTATTATGGAATTGCAAAAACAGAATAAGACAAAATTTAACCCAAAAAATTCTACATAAAAAAGATGTATTATTTAAAAGGAAACCTACTGGGGCGCCTGGGTGGCTCAGTTGGTTAAGCGGCCGACTTCGGCCCAGGTCATGATCTCGTGGTCCGTGAGTTCGAGCCCTGCGTAGGGCTCTATGCTGACAGCTCAGAGCCTGGAGCCTGTTTCAGATTCCGTGTCTCCCTCTCTCTGACCCTCCCCCATTCATGCTTTGTCTCTCTCTGTCTCAAAAATAAATAAACGCTAAAAAAAAATTTAAAAGGAAACCTACTATGTATACAACTATAATTTTTAACAGTGACCGTGTACCCATGAAAAACAAGCATTTTGAATTATAGACATGTCTTCATTGATAGTAAAATTATAAAGAATATTCATTAAAATCCACCATGAAAAGCTATGATAAAAATTTTTATAAATAAGCACTTGTAAGACATGAAAAATATATTGTTATTAATATATTCCTCCTCATACAGAGTTTAAGGCTATAATCCCACATTTAGAACCAAGCAGAAAAACAAAAACTTTTCATTTCTAAACAGACAAATACCATCAAATTTGTAAAATACGTTGACAATCACTTTATAAAAATTAAATATTTGGGATTAAATTCAGATACATTCTGAGGAAAGTAGAAAAAATCGTACTGATTAATTTTTCCTGAAGTAAAATTACATGTATGAACAAATCTTTTTTATTTAATGAGAATTTTACTAATTATCTATTTTACTTCTTATAAAGCACATGCCAATGTCATAGCAGAATTTTTGATTTAATAAATCAGAAATGAATCTCATATGTATATAATTAGAAAGTAAAAAATATATGACAAAGTCATAGGAACTTCTTATAAGACAAAATTATGAAATGATGCAATTATTAAGAAACAAGTTAACAATTGAGAATTTATTTTACACTGTGAGTTCTAAGTTTTAATGTTCTAGTTCCCCTATGGCATTAATTTATATAAGATTCTAAGAAACAAAAAGATACATTAAATGATTTCATCATTGAGGAATGAAACACATGGAGTGGAAATTTCTAGTTTTAGCTAATACAAAAAAAAAAATGAACTTTTGAAGTGAAATAAAGGACTAGATCCTCTCATTTTAGGGAGGTGTTTTGTTATCTGATGAAATTACCTAGCACCATTCTGTGTAAAACCTTTGTAACATTGGAAATCATAAATCAGTAAACACATGATATTGGTCTCCAGTGTTCCAGGATTTCTGTACCAAACCACAATATGCCCACACTACCCTGATACACTTCTCATAGGAGGCAAAGCAGAATTTAGAAAGGCTTTAGCATAAAGTTCCTCATAAATATGGAGATTTCCCCGGGGCCCTCAAAGCAATGGAGCAGCTCTCAGAATATGGAGGCCCTCATGCTGCAAGGAAAGTCTCCTGGCCCTCGCAGTGGACAGGATGGGCCATCACTGGAGCTAAAGTCAAATCCTTACAGAACATAGAGCATGATAATGTTGGATACCAGATGTTTTATCATGAGAGGGAGAGACCTAAAACTAGGCTTCTCAGACTTTTATTCAAGGAGAGCTACTGGAACCACATTTTAAGGTCTATCTTCCTCCTTCACATTTGGACCCCACCTCTGTCATCTGCTTCATTCATTCAACCTACCTGGGTGTCAGGCTACCTTCTCCTTTCTCTTCACTCCCCATAGCTCCTTCTTTTGCTCCAAAAAGGTGTCTAGGTCTGGCTTAGACACAAGACCTGTTTAGTAGAAAAAAGAAATGAGTATTGTTAGAGATTCTAACTTTCAATCCAGTATTGCACTCAGCAGATAAGAGAGGACATTGTAAAATTCTAAGAAATGATTTCCCAAAGGCTGTTACCCAATAGCCCCTTTAGAACACATAGGAGGGATTTCCAATGTTCAGATCTTGACCTCCACTTCCAAGTACTAGACACAATGATAAAGAGTGGAGGGGCACCTGGTTGGCTCAGTCAGTTAAGCGGCCGACTTCGGCTCAGGTCATGATCTCGCGGTCCGTGAGTTCGAGCCCCGCGTCAGGCTCTGTGCTGACAGCTCAGAGCCTGGAGCCTGTTTCAGATTCTGTGTCTCCCTCTCTCTGACCCTCCCCCCTTCATGCTCTGTCTCTCTCTGTCTCAAAAATAAATAAATGTAAAAAAATTTTTATTAAAAAAAAGAGTGGAAATTGGAGTTTGAGATGTGGGCAGGACCATTTTATGTCACTTAATGTTTAGAATTGCCACTAATCTACAGAAATGGTGTTACTCTAAGGAAGAGGAAGCTAAAACTGAAAAGGAAACATCATGAAGATATTTCTTTACATCTACAAACTCCTACTTCTTTCCCTTACTGCAGGGATCTGAATCCCAGTCATGCAAAGAAGAAGCTTCCAAGAGACTCTTCAAAGGAAGGAACAAAACCCGGAGTGTGGTTTGGGAAGTCTGGAGGGAGTTATCCTCACCCAAAAAGAGGAGGTGTCCATGGGTCTCTAACATCACATCCCTGTACAGTTCCCCCTGACTGTGATTTATGAATCTCCATTCCTCCTGAGAGAATTCTACAGCCACATCTCTGAAGGTCAGCACTCCCTGCAACAAATACCACAGTTACCAAGTGGACACAGGCAGAGTTCATAATGGTACCTATGATGAAAGAGGGAGTTAATGTCACCAGCTAGACTCCAAGACCTGACCTTTACTGCTTACCTGCTTGTACCCGCTGACCTTAGCCCCTCATTTTACTTAACCTCTTCTTTCCATCTTATCTTTCACTTCAGGCCATAGTCTCATGGTCATAGTCTCCCATGAGGGAGATAGAAACTAACAAAAGGTAATGACTGCCCTGAGGAAGAGCTTGGGCAGGCCCAGGTTGAGCTTACTCCCCACTTATATCTAAGCAGATCAACTATGGAGTAACTCATGGAGTGAGGACTTGCCTTGACCTCATTGTAATACCAAAATCTCCACGTAAGAAGGAGCACAAACCTTATTTACATAATATACGAAGCATGATAGAACTGGTTTCTTTTTTTTTTTTTAAGTTTATTTATTTATTTTGAGAGAGACAGAGAAAGTGGGAGAGGAGGGGAAAGAGAAGTAGACAGAGAATCCTATGCAGGCTCTGTGCTGTCCATGCAGAGCCTGATGCAGGGCTCAAACCCACAAAACTGTGAGATCATGACTTGAGCTGAAACCAAGAGTCGGACACTTACCTGACTGAGCCAACCAGGTGCCCCTCGAACTTCTTTCTTTTTAAAAAAATTTTTAATATTTATTTTTGAGAGAGAAACAGAGCACAAATGGAGGAGGGACAGAGAGAGAAGGAGACAGAATTTGAAGCAGCTCCAGGCTCTGAGCTGTCAGCATAGAGCCCAACATGGGGCTTGAACTCACAGACTGGACTGCGAGAGCATGACCTGAGCAGAAGTTGGTCACTCATCTGACTGAGCCTACCAGGTGCCCCTAGAATTGCTTTCTCAAGGCTCATGTGTGACCTTATGCCCAACTCTACATAGATGATAAAGCTCCCCTTTCCAAATATCCATCCTAACCTTAAATAAAAGGAAATCATTCCCCCTTACTCTATGAGTCTGTTTTAGAAGTTATTCCCTGTGGGGGTGCCTGGGTGGCTCCGTTGGTTAAACATCCAACTCTTGATTTCCCTTGGGTCATGATCTCACAGTTCATGAGTTCGAGCCCCACATGGGGCTCAGCACTGATAGCAAGGAGCCTGCTTAGGATTTTCTCTCCTTCCCTCTCTCTCTGCCCCTGTCCCACTGGTACTATCTCTCTCTCTCAAAATAAACAAACTTAAAAAAAAAAAAACAACCTTACCCCTCTGTCTCTTACACACCAGGGAACAGTGTCCTGAAAAGAGGACTTGGTATGCTGATGTTATTCCTACCATCTGGAATCTCTGCGCCTTTCACAGAACTTCCAACAGCACTATGTTGGGACAGAGCATCCAAGGGTTCACAACATCTGTGGTCCATAGGAGCCACTGTGAGGAGGGCCCAGGGAAGAATTTGCCATTTTCAGTGGAAAACAAGTGACAGTTACTAATTATGATGACTATGTATTTTGGATCTGGATTTGCTGCCCCCTTTTTTATGGTAAGACACCAACTGCTTAGCAAATAAGGATGTTTTCATTAATCCATTACACAGATGTGGAAAGGAGATTTTAAGAGGTGCAGTCTCTTTGAAAAATGGATCAAACTCTTGAATACAACATACTCAATATGTTTGTAAATAAACTTATGGCATTACTTCTTAATGCCTCTTTTCTGAAAAAAAATAATAAATAACTTAAAAAAAAAAGTTATTCCCTGTCATCTCCTTTTTTGGCTGCACATGAAGTTTCCTTTGTGTGTGATATGCCCCGATTCGAGAGACCCCCCCCCCCCCCGAAAACAAACCACCAGAGTCCAGAGTCAAAGCCAAGCGGCAAGGGTCATTTATTGCAGGTTCGAACCCGGTCCTCCGCGCACTCATTGCCAGTGACGCTAAGAGGCCCCGAGCCAGGCTCTTACAGCTTCTTTTATAGACAGGCACAAACAAGTTAGGGATTTTTTGCGGTTACAGAGCTGTTATTGGTTGACATTTAAATTTGAACGCTCAGCAGAACTTGTTTGGTTCCCGCCTTTATTTCAAACCACTCAGCAGAACTTTATTGGTTCCTGCCTTTAGGTCAGACTACAACCGGGCACGCCCTGGCTGGTTTCCAGGAATGGCGGGGGGGGGGGGGGGGGGGGGGGGGGGGGGGGGAGGGGGGGGGGGGGGGGGGGGGGGAGGGGGGATCTTTTCTTTGCAGTTGTGAGTACACCTGGTAATTTTTCTTAGTCTCTCATGTGACAACCCCATATGGTGTAGTTTCTACCTGTGACTCACCAGGAAGTAAACTCATGCTAGTTCAGTTATAGTAAAAAAAAAGTGGTTCTGACTTAAGTGAGTTTCACGCTTTCTGCAGTGAGATAATTTTTAACACAGTCCTATATGCTCTAATGTATTCTCTAACTTAAAAAATTTTTTTTCTTAATGTTTATTCATTTTTGACAGACACAGAGAGAGAGCGCGCGCATACACACACACACACACACACACACACACACACACACGAGTGGAGGAGGGGCAGAGAGAGAGGGAGACAGAATCCGAAGCAGGCAGGCTCCAGGCTCTAAGCTCTGGGAAAGGACGGGGCTCAAACTCACAAGCTGTGAGATCATGACCTGAGCTGAAGTCGGACGCTCAACCAACTGAGCCACCCAGGCGCCCCATGTATGCTCTAACTTTAAGGTAAGAACTGTTACAGGCATACACCTTTTCTGAGTACTATGTGATGAGGTTTTGGGGGGCCAGGGGGAATAGTGGGGCTCCCAGGGTCCGGAGCCATGGCCAAGAAAGAATCTTGAAGATGTCTTTGGTGCAAAAAGGTGACTTTACTAAAAGCACAGGGACAGGACCCGTGGGCAGGAAGAGCTGCCCGGGGACTGTGAGGAGAGACTGGTTATATATACACTATCGAGCTGGGGGGAGGTAATGTCCAGGGGAAGTTTTCAGTGAGACTTTCATATCCTAAAGAAGACCCACAGGATACTGGAAGCCTTAGCTATTGTCAGGCTAATGTTGTTTGCCCTCTAGCAAACCATTAGCATTAAGACTAGGAAGTTCCTGGAGAAATGTTTTATTCTGCCAGCCTCAAGTATCTGTCAATGGGCTGCAGGTTATAGGGAAATTTAGTTCTATCCGCCATTTCCTTCTGCCTTTGTTTCCCCCATCACTATGGAGAGGTGATGTTGGTGCTCCAGAAAACAGTCTACAGGTTTCTGGAGATTAGGCTGTTGATAAGATTGCCTTTTTCTCGGTGATTTACTAAGATATTTGTAAACAGATGGAGACTCAGGTCCTTCAAGACTATGATCTCTATCAGTTAACCCTTTGTTTTTTTTCCCTTTCCTTTGTTCTTGGGCAGCCAGGAGTGCCCTGAGGAATATCACACCTGGGAGTCAGGCAGTATTTGTGGCCTGTCAGCTTGCCTCATGCTCCCTCATCACTATGGTTATATCATACAGTATAATTTGTGTCTATTTCTTTGATAGAAAGTTTTGTGGTGAGTTACAAATATACTTATCAAATTCTAATCTGAATGAGACTTTCCCAAAAGCACATTGGAGATGTTGTTAAAATGCAAATTTTATTCAGGAGTTCCGCCCTGGGATCTGAGTCTGAATTTTTTTTTGTTGTTTATTTATTTATTTTGAGAGACAGAGAGAATGAGAGAGAGAGAGAAGCAGGGAAGTGGTAGAGAGGGAGAGAGAGAATCCCAAGCAGGCTCTGAAAGGGCGGGCCTACGTTGGCTGACTCCATCTTGTTCTGTGTCCTTCACCTTGACCACACCTCCTCCCCTTGAGTAACCCCCCCCTCACCTGCCTAACAGGACTCGGACCCTTCCCCAGGACCCTTCCCCAGCCAATCAGCTGAGGCCATAGCCATTACCTCACCAACTGCCCCTAGGCCCCAATAAAACCTTTGTCCTTTTGAAACTCGCTCTCTCTCCCAGGTATCTCACCGCTGTGTCGGTGCAGGTAGGGGATTGAGCTCAAGCTAGCTCAAATAAAGGCTCTTTTGCTTTTACATCGGACTCGGCTCCCTGGCGGTATTTGGGGATCACGAATTCTGGGCATAACAGCTCTGCACTGTCAGCACAGAGCCCAATGTGGGGCTTGATCTCATAAATAGTGAGAACATACCCCGAAGCTGAAGTCAGATGCTCAACCAACTGAGCTACCCTGGCACCCACTGAGCCTCCGTTTCTTTCTTTCTTTTTTTTTTAATTTTTTTTTTTAACGTTTATTTATTTTTGAGACAGAGAGAGACAAAGCATGGATGGGGGAGGGTCAGAGAGAGGGAGACACAGAATCTGAAACAGGCTCCAGGCTCTGAGCTGTCAGCACAGAGCCCACGTGGGGCTCGAACTCACAGACCATGAGATCCTGACCTGAGCCAAAGTTGGCCGCCCAACCGACTGAGCCACCCAGGTGCCCCTGAGCCTGCATTTCTTCCAAGGTATTAGCCTATGGGCCAAGGGATACATTTTTGAATAGTAAAGAGTTGAACTCCCAGGCAAGAATTCTTGGAGGACTTGGAACTGAATGGGTTTTGATGAGGAAAACAAAGGCAAGAGAAGTGTAGCCAAAATTAAATTTACAACTTGTAGCCCACTGATAGATACCTGAGACAGGCAGAGTATGACATTCCTCAAGGAACTCATGGTTGCCTTAATGTCGGTGTTTTGCTACAGAGTACAGGGAATCTTATCTTGCCAATAGCCAGACCTCCAAGGTCCAGTAAACTCCACTTGAGCATAAAAAAAATTCCTTCAAAACTTATGTTATCTCTCCTCCCCTAACTAAAAAGTATAGAACCAGTCACTCTTCACAATCCCAGTGCAAGCTCTTTCTGCCCACGGGTCCTGTACCTGTGCTATAATTAAAACACATTTTTGCACCAAAAACATCTCAAGAATTTTTTCTTGGCCTTTTGCTCTGGAACCCAAACTTCAAATCACATTAGGTTTTATAGCAATTACAGGTTCTACTAGAAGAGCAAGAAAGGCAACAACAAGCCTTCTGAGCATTTCCTATTTACTACATAGTATGTAACAGTTTTTCATAAGTTAATAGAAACATAGATAATCTAAGACAGCAAACACATTATTCTATTTGTATGCAAATATTTTTTAAAAAATGTTAACGTTTATTCATCTTTGAGAGACAGGGAGAGACAAAGTGTGAACGGGGGAGGGGCAGAGAGAGAGGGAGACACAGAATCCAAAGCAGGCTCCAGGCTCCAAGCTGTCAGCACAGAGCCTGACACAGGGCTTGAACCCCCGACCGTGAGATCATGACCTGAGCCGAAGTCAGTCGCCCAACTGACTGAGACACCCAGATGCCCCTGTATGCAAATATTTTGTCAAACATCCAGTACATGGAGTGGATCAGTCTTTTTTGTTTTTTAATGTTTATTTATTTTGAGAGAGAGAGAGTATGCAGAGAATCCCAAGCATGCTCTGTGCTGTCAGCCCAGAGCCTGAGGTGGGGGCTGGATCTCATGAACCCTGAGATCATGATCTGAGCTGAAACCAAGAGTCAGACATTTCACCAACCACCCAGATGCCACTCAATCATTTCTTTTGAAGGCCATGGATTTTTGCTCTGTCGTCTTCAATTTTGACTTCTCAAATTTCTCAATCCCAGCCATATTGGGTTTGTCAGACATGGTTGCAGAGGAAGCAGAGTAAGACTCATGAGCAGGTCAAGTCTAGTCTGTGCAGTGACGACCACCAAGTATCTAAAGATTTTATGTTTAAGTAATCTCTACACCCAAGGTAGGGCTCGAAATCACAACCCTGATTTCGCTCCACCAACAGAACCAGCCAGGTGGCCCTCTACAGGTACTTTCTTATGTTAAAGAAGACTTACAGGATCCTGGAGGTTTGGTTACTGTCCAGCTAAGGTTGCTTTATGTCTTGAGAAAAGCATTAACATTAAAGCAGTTGTGAATTCCTTGAGGAGTATCTTACTCTGCCAGTCTCAACTATTTATCAGGGGGCTGCAAGTCAGAAGGAAATTTAATTTTATCTACCTTTCTTTTGTCTTTGTTTTCCTCATCAGAAACTACAAGCAAAGGTAACTCGAAAGAAGTTTCCAGTTTAAAGGTGATAATTTCTGCACGTCGCAGTAAATCCATCTAAGATCCTTAGGAATGATTGACAGGAAAAAATATGAACTTTAAAGGGGAAATATCGGGGCGCCTGGGTGGGTCAGTGGGTCGAGCGTCCGCCTGGCTGGTCCAGTGGGTTGAGTGTCTGCCTTCGGCTCAGGTCGTGATCTCGCAGTCAGGGAGTTCGAGCCCTGCGTCAGGCTCACAGCCTGGAGCCTGCTTCGGATTCTGTGTCTCCCTCTCTCTCTGCCCCTCCCCATTCATACTCTGTTCTGTCTCTCAAAAATGAATAAATGTTAGAAATATTTTTTTTAAAAATTAAAAAAAATTAAAACAAAGGGGAAATATCTACCAGAGAGCCCCAAGCCAAGTAAAAGAAGTTAACATCATCTATAATGAAAGAAATTGATATCAGTGCCTAAGTCAGACTAAAGGACCTATTATCACTGGTGTGTTCTTGTGGACAGCAAAAAATAAATCAGAATATAAATCAAATTACGAGCATATGGTTGATTTATACAAAGTTCAATCACCTACAATCTCTATGTCCTGTAATATTTAATGTATTTTAAATAAAGTATCCTTTTCACATTCTAAACAGCAGGACTCCCTTTTTATATATATAACTCCCTTCTGAGTTATCCTGGGTCTCATATCCATCCTATTTATTTGTGCATTTTCTTAATCCTGGTCCACACAGAGCTAATAAGGCATCTAGATGGGACCTAAATGTGAAATGGTTTTCTTGACTGATATCCCAGGACCAGACCCCATCAGCAATAGGAATCTTGGATTCAAGGCCTTCCCCTGTGAATCTGTCACAAAGGGAATATTTTCAATACTTGTAGGACTTTAACTCAAAGCGACAATTGTTGATGTGCTATTGGAGGCCAGGCTGGAGAAGGGAGAGAAAGCTCTGGGATATACAGGAGATGTGTTGTAAAGACCTAACCTTAAGTATCATTTTTAAAAAGGTGTAGGGGCGCCTGGGTGGCTCAGTCGGTTAAGCATCCGACTCTTGGTTTCGGCTCAGGTCGTGATCCCACGGTTCGTGAGTTCAAGCCCTGTGTTGGGCTCTGCACTGACAACACTGAGCCTGCTAGGGATTCTCTCTCCTCTCTGTCCACCCCCACTCATGCTCACACACGCTCTCTCTCTCTCTCTCTCTCTCAAAAGAAATAAACTTGAAAAATATAGTACTTTAAAAAATAAATAAAATGGCTTAAAAATGAGGTGAACACATAAGGCAGAAATATCAGAGCTAGAGGAATCAACATTTGCAATTTCTAAAAGCACGGAATTTCAGGAGAAAATGGTGACACAGCCTCTGACGTGGGACATGCGGCTTACCAGAGAACTGGCCATTGCTTCCGGGGGCCTCCTGTCCCACAGATGCTCACAAACTCAACTTAAAGCGTAGGAAGACTGTGCTGCCTGGACCCGATCCTCCCAGACTCGTGTAGAGGAGACTCTGTTACCTCTCCTTGAGCCAAAACTTGCCCTCAACTCTCCTAAATTCATGGGAATCCTTCCTGCTTAACCCTGGCCTCGCTTAGAATCACCTGGAGCAGTTGTAATTAAAACAACACTGTTGTTTCCACCCACACCAACTGACGGGGAGGGCACCAACAACGATGGTGTTTGAAACTCCACACGTGAACCTATTGGGAAGCATTTGGGGAAGTGACCAGACGGAAAACTAACCATGGCTATGGTTGTTGTCCAAATTTTTTTAAAAAAAATTCTTATTAACATTTATTTATTTTTTGAGAGTCAGAGAGAGACTGAGCACGAGCAGGGGAGGTGCAGAGGGAGGGAGACACAGAATCGAAAGCAGCCTCCAGGCTCTGAGCTGTCAGCACGGGGCCGACGAGGGCTCAAACCCAAACCCACGAACCTAGAGATCATGACCCAAGGTGAAGTCAGTAGCCCAACGGACTGAGCCACCCAGGGGCCCCGATTGTTGTCCAAATTTAAATTCATGCCTTCTCCACTGATCAGAGTTTTCTGGAGATTTATACATTCCCCCCTCTTTCTTCTACGCAGAGGGAGCCTTCCAAATGGAGATTTCCTTTATAAATGTAAATGTCTCTTTCAAAGGAAACTTCTGTGTTTCAGAGATTTCCCTTTGTCTGCTGTTTCTTTAAAATAACAAGCCTAGGGGCACCTGAATGGTTCAGTCAGTTAAGTGTCCGTCTTCGGTTCAGGTCATGATCTCTCAGTAGGTGAGTTCGAACCCCGTGTCGGGCTCTGTGCTGACCGCTCAGAGTCTGGAGACTGTTTCAGATTCTGTGTCTCCCCCTCTCTCTGCCTCTCCCATGCTCATGCTCTCTCTCTGTCTCTCAATAATAAATAAATGTTAAAAAACAATTTAAAAATAAATAAAATAACCAGCCTAAACTAACCCATGTTTTGGGGTGGCAAAATGCTTTCCTTCAGTAGGTAAATGCCTATTTTCATAAGTAACTGCCAAACAGTTCTCGAAAGTAAATGTAACTTTTACACTCCTATCTGCAATACATGAGAATTCTAATTCCTCTACATTTTCATGGAAAGTGGTATTATCTTTTTGTCTTAATTTTAGCCATTCTAGAAATATTAAGTGGTTTCTCACTATAAAATATGAAGCGGCCTTGCTATATTTGTCCTGATGACTGAGAAGACTGTGTAGGAGAAGAAACATTTTGTTTTTGCATCTAGATTCCTTGGCTGATCTAGTAATCAAACTGACATAAGACAGACTTGATAAAATTTGGAAGTGAGGTTCATGAGCAAATTGCTAAGAAAAAAATCTTGAGACGTTTTTGGTGCAAAAACGTGATTTTGTTAAAGCAAGGTACAGGAGCTGTGGGCAGAAAGAGCTGCACTGGGCTTGTGAGAAGTGACTGATTATATAACTTCTAAGTTTGTGGAGGAAGGGGGGTTAGAGATGATGTAAATTTCTAAGGAATTTTGAAGCAAGGCTTTCCAGACCTTGAAGGGCTAGCTGTTGTTAAGAGAAGGTTACCTTTAAGTCTTTGATATGATATAAACATGAAGGCAGCCCTGAGTTCCTTGGGGAAGAGTCATGCTCAGCTGTCTCAGGTGTCCATCGGTAAGTAGGCTGCAAGCTGGAAGGAGATTTAAGCTACATTTCTCTTTGCCTTTGTTTCCCACACCTGATTAACAGGACAAAAATTTAATTTCTTAATTACAGGAATCCTAAAGATATGAGGCTTAAAAACAGGCAATTCATGCTTATATGCCATGCTGACTTAACAAGAAGGGGGTAGGGATTTACAGTTTCAAAAAGGGGGTAAGTAGGGGCTCCTGGGTGGCTCGGTTGGTTGAGCATCCGACTTCGGCTCAGGTCACGATCTCGCGGTCCGTGAGTTCGAGCCCCGCGTCGGGCTCTGGGCTGATGGCTCAGAGCCTGGAGCCTGCTTCCGATTCTGTGTCTCCCTCTCTCTCTGCCCCTCCCCCGTTCATGCTCTGTCTCTCTCTGTCTCAAAAATAAATAAACGTTAAAAACAAAATTAAAAAAAAAAAAAACATAGGGGAGGGTGGGTGATGGGTATTGAGGAGGACACCTTTTGGTATGAGCACTGGGTGTTGTATGGAAACCAATTTGACAATAAATTTCATATATTGAAAAAAAAATTTGTCTCTGGAGGGCACCTGGGCAGCTCAGTCGCTTAAGCATCTAACTTCGGCTCAGGTCATGATCTCACAGTTCATGAGTTCGAGCCCCGTGTCAGGCTCTGTGCTGACAGCTCAGAGCCTGGAGCCTGCTTTGGTTTCTGTGTCTCCCTCTCTCTCTGCCTCTCCCCTGCTCTCTCTCTCTCTCAAAAATAAACAAACATTAAAAAATTTTTTTTTTGTTTAAATTGTCTCTGGTGTAAACTCTCTTCCTGATAGAGTGATAGAGGCCCCCCATCTAATTTCTTTTTGGTACATATATCAGCCTCAGAAAAGAAGAGAATCCTTCTATGTGCAGCAACAGAATAAAACTGGAGGACATTTTGTTAGGTTAAATAAGCCACATAGAGAAAAATAGATACTGTTTGAAACTACATATATGCAGGATCTTAAAAGAGTTAGAATCATAAAAGTGAAGATTAGCAATGTTTGTTGCCAGGAGCTGAGGGTGGGGAAAATGTTGAGATTTTGGTCAAGTGGTAAAAAGGTTCACTTATGCAGGATGTGTAAGCATGCAATATCAAAGGTACATCATGGTGACTATAGTTAATAATAGTGTATTGCACGCTTGAAATTTGCTAGGAGAGGGCATCTGAAGCATTCCCACCATACACACACACACACACACACACACACACACACACACACTTTTTTAAATTTACATCCAAATTAGTTAGCATATAGTGCAACAATGATTTCAGGAGTAGATTCCTTACTGCCTCTTACCCATTTAGCCTCCCACAACCCCTCCCGTAACCCTCAGTTTGTTCTCCATATTTAGGAGTCTCTTCTGTTTTGTCCCCCTCCCTGTTTTTATATTATTTTTGCTTCCCTTCCCTTGTGTTCATCTGTTCTGTGTCTTAAAGTCCTCATATGAGTGAAGTCATATGATATTTGTCTTTCTCTAATTTTGCTTAGCGTAATACCCTCCAGTTCCATCCACGTAGTTGCAAATGGCAAGATTTCATTCTTTTTGATTGCCGAGTAATGCTCCATTGTATATATAGACCACATCTTCTTTATCCGTTCATCCATCGATGGACATTTGGGCTCTTTCCATACTTTGGCTATTGTTGATAGGGCTGCTATAAACATGGGGGTGCATGTGTCCCTTCAAAACAGCATACCTGGGGCACCTGGGTGGCTCGGTCAGTTAAGCGTCTGACTTCAGCTCAGGTCACGATCTCACGGTCCATGAGTTCAAGCCCCGCGTCGGGCTCTGTGCTGACAGCTCAGAGCCTGGAGCCTGTTTCAGATTCTGTGTCTCCCTCTCTCTGACCCTCCCCCGTTAATGTTCTGTCTCTCTCTGTCTCAAAAGTAAATAAACGTTAAAAAAAAAATTAAAGAAAAGAAAAAAAGAAACAGCACACCTGTATCCCGTGGATAAATGCCTAGTAGTGCAATTGCTGGGTCATAGGGTAGGTCTATTTTAGTTTTTTGAGGACTCTCCATACTGTTTTCCAGAGTGGCTGCACCAGCTTGCATTCCCAACACACACACACACACACCTTAACTACAGGAGGTAAGGGACATGATCATTAGCTTGACTTGTTGGAGAAATGAATAAAGTACGCCAAAGATGGCAGATGCGGCTAAAACAAACTCTGGTCTCTAGCTTATTAGAGATCCCTCCGGGTTCTTCTTCCTTTGTTTGCTGCACGTGCAACCCCCCCCTCCCCCCCCCCCCCCCCCCCACAAATGCAGTGGCTTACAAGTATAAATTACTCTTCCTGCTCGCATCTGGGGCTCAGATCTTTGGAGAAACAATCTCCTCTGAGCCTGTCGGTGTTAAATAAATCTCTGATCCACCAAGATCTCCGAGTGCCGCTTGATTTTTCCGCCAGCGTCCCAGCCTGGTTCCGAAACAGATTGTGGCGATCTTTTTTTTTTTTTTTTTTTTTTTTTTAAGAGTTTATTTTTAAGTAATCTCTACACCCAAACGTGGGGCTCGGACTCATGACCCCAAGATCGGGATTCGCATGCTCTTCTAACGGAGCCAGCCAGGTGCCCAACTGTGTTAATCATTTTGTAGCTAGTGCAGAGTGGGGAAGGACATCTGGTTCCGGAGATCCCAAACAGACCAGGGATTGCTTTGTTTTGTTTTGTTTTTAAATGTTTTATTTATTTTTATTTTTTTAGAGGCAAAGAGAGAGAGGGGGAGACACAGAATCCAAAGCAGGCTCCAAGCTTTGAGCTGTCAGCACAGAGCCCCACGCGGGGCTAGAACACACAAACTGTGATCAGGACCTGAGCCAAAGTCGGATGCTTAACCGACTGAGCCTCCCAGGCACCCCCAGACCAGGTTTGGCCACTAGCTGCTGACAAAATCCAAGGCAGAAGAGCAGTGGTGGAACAGGAAAGGGATTTCCTTCAGTGGGACCAAAGGGGATATGCAGGTGAGCCGAACTCTAATTTCCAAACATCTGCTCTCCTTATCCTGTAAAGTGTATGGCTTCACTCTGAAATCCTACACCCCTATCGATATGGGGAACAAAGGCGAAAGAAAAAAAAAAATCAATCTCCTTGCAACTTGCAGCCCATTGACAAACCTTGAGACAGATTGAGTGATCTTCTTCTAGGAACTCAAGTGCCTCCATGTTAATAGTTTGCAAAGGGCAAAAGCCAATCTTTTCCTTCCTTCCTTCCTTCTTTCTTTCTGAAGGACAGAGAAAGCAAGCAGGGGAGGGGCAGAGAGAGAGGGAGAGAGAGAATCCTAACCAGGATCCACCCTGTCAGGCCAGAGCCTGACATGGGGCTCGAATCCACAAACTGTGATATCATGACCTGAGCTGAAACCAAGAATCTGCCACTTAACCAACTGAGCTACCCAGGAACCTCAGCAATCTTTTGCTTTAGCTTGACATTATCCCAAGCACCACACCCCCTCCCAAGATGCTGTAAGTCTCCTTTAACATATAAAAATACCTTTGGAAACTTCCTTTAACTCTACTTCCCCAAGATAACAGGTTGACAATCAGGCTCCAAGCATATGGCCCACTGATATACATCTGAAGGGTCTCATGACTGAGTTTTTAGTAAACAGTAATAAATGACCTTTTCTGAACAACAGGTAGTCCCTCAAGGTCCTGGAAACCTTGTTTCCAAAATTCCTTAGAGACTTACACTATCCCTAACCCCCTCCCCACCTGAAGGTATATAACCAGTCACTCTTCACCGTCCTAGTGCAGCTCTTTCTGCCCACGGGTCCTGCCCCTATGTCTAAATAAAACCACCTCTGCACCAAAGTCGTCTCAAGAATTCTTTGTTCACTTCTGAACCCCAACATTGCCACATCACCTACCCCCTTGTCTTTACCTCAGAATGACATATATCCCTCATTTTACCTGTGTTTATTTTTTTTTAATTTTTTTTTCAATGTTTTTTATTTATTTTTGGGACAGAGAGAGACAGAGCATGAATGGGGGAGGGTCAGAGAGAGAGGGAGACACAGAATCGGAAGCAGGCTCCAGGCTCTGAGCCATCAGCCCAGAGCCTGACGCGGGGCTCGAACTCACGGACCTTGAGATCGTGACCTGGCTGAAGTCGGACGCTTAACCGACTGCGCCACCCAGGCGCCCCTTACCTGTGTTTAAAATTTCCATGCCTATGTGGTATTCATCATAGGTACAGATTTAAATTTTATTTTCTCATGTTAATCTGGTCTTGTGTCAATTCGATTCTTTTTTTTTTTTTTTTTTTCGAGAGAGAGAGAGCACAAGCAGAAGAGAGAGGAGCAGAAAGAAAGGGAGAGAGAGAATCTATCAGTGCAGAGCCTGACACAGGGCTCAATCCCACAAACCATGAGATCATGGCCTGAGCTGAAATCAAGGGTCAGATGACCAACCAACTGAGCTACCCAAACGCCCCAGGATCCTTAGTCTAGAAGGACCCTTGAGGGGACAGGTCTACTCTTGCTCCCCAACAATGATAATTAGATGTTTGTCCTGCCAACAGATGGGTCACTGAGATAAAATGTACTTCTGGTAAACCAGAGTTTGGAAAGGGCCCCCAGTTTAGATTCCTCTGTGTCATTAAGGGAGAAGCAAAATTAATCTCTTGAGCCTACAGGGTCTCAATTCTCTTCAGTTGAAAACAATCCACATGCCAAAGTGGCACATTCTGGCAGGGGCGGGGGAAAGGGGGTGCTGTCCCAAACCCTTTCAAAGCACAGAATTTAATGAGAAAGAAATCAAGGCACCAAACCATACAATCTTTGCTCCTGTATATCTGTTTTTAGATTTCAGCAAAACATTAGCACTACCATTGAGACATGGGAGGAGCAGTAAACCAAACCTCTGACCTCCTCTAATCAGTTCAGTGAGGCCACAGCCCAGGGTGGGGCCAGAGCTGGAAAAGCTTCTGGAGAGAGTGATATGGGTGGAGCGGGGGAGGCAGATTGCTCTAGGCTTCTGAGCTCCCTGCCTGTGGGGTATTTATTCCCAATTCTGTCTTCCTACATTTGCCTAGTAAAAACTTTGTATGATTATATTTCACTTAAGCCAATTACCTACTTTACAACATAATAATAAGCAATTTAACATAAACTCTTAAGAGTTTTCTGGGACAATCCCACCAGAAACTAAAGTTGGCCCTTGAAAAACATGGGTTTGAATTTGCACCAGACTACTGAGACATGGATGTTTTTCAACAAATACAGTACAGTACTGTATTTTCCTTTTGATTTCCTGAACACTGTCTCTAGCTTTCTTTATTGTTAAGACTCTAGTATATAATGTGCATATAACACACAAGATACATGTTAATCGATTGTTTATGTCATTGGTAAGGCTTCCAGTCAACAGTAGCCTGGTAAGAGTCAAGCGTTTGGGTGTTCACATCTGCAGCACATATACTAAAAATGGAATAGTACAGATTAGCATGGCCCCTAGAATGACATGCAAATCCATGAAGCGTTCCATATTAAAAAAAAAAAAAAAAAAGAGCTAAGTTTTTAGGGACTCAAAAGTGACACACAGATTTTCATCACCGTGGGGTCAGTGCCCCCAACCTCCGTGATGTTTAAGGGTCAAGTAGATCTTATTCTTAACAAGGTAAACAAATACTACGACTACAAAACTCTTTTCTTTGTGGATGGCCTTCAGGGGCCACAAGAGTACTCATAAAACCACAGAGAAATGAACCCATAGTCCCGTGAACCACCCCTTCCTTGCACTGACCCCACAGTCTGGAATTCAACCGTGTAACCATTTGCTCTAGACTGGAAGTCTCTAGATGGTAGGGGCCATTGCTCTTCATCTGTTTTTCTCATGACCACATTAAGTAGACACAATCACTTTCTCTAGCAGTTTGCAAGCCTCCTCAGTGTTCATCCCAGAACAAGGAACCTGGACTAACTCACACCTGGGTGCCATGGAGATTCCTTCTATGGGGGAAGAAGAGGACCCTGAATGACTCACCCCACCTCCACTGAGATAGAAGCAAATTCAAATACTGTTGTCATCCTGACCCCAGTCTGCACACAATATTCCCCACATCCTAAACAGTCCCCGGTGCTGGAGAGAGTGTCCCCAGTGAGACTGACCTGCTGCCTCCAGAGTGATGAAGAGGAGAGACTAGGGGTGGGTCTGTGGCATCAGGTAGATCTTGGATCTGCTAGGTTGAGAGCACCCATGGCCCCAGGTGTGATACAGCCTGTCCCTGAGCAGGACACTCTTATGTAAGATGTCTCTACACCAGTAACACAGTTTACACTTAGGTTTAATCGTGGTCATGGCTCTGGATATTTTGAGTCCTGACCTCCCATGCCTAGGGACCTTCTCCCCTCTTGACATGGCATCAAGGCAGGGCTTACGTCCCTGAAAAGGGCTGCTTTTGCTGCCCATATTTGTTGGCACTGAACTGGACAGCAGGAGCACCTCACACAGCTGCAGCAGATCACTGAATGAAATCTGGACAACACTGGGGGCCCATTCCGGTGAGGACTTTGACTTCATGTCTCTGTCCATCTGCCAAGCTCAAGAAAACATGTCCCCTGGATTACCTGCATGTGCTCAAAAATCTTGCCTTCTCTCATGAATCCCAAGTAGAGAAGAGACTCTGTGTGCAGATTCTAGGTGGAATTGTACCTCTATCTTTGTGGTTGCTACAGAGATAGGAGGGAGTCCCGAGGGGAGATGATGCTCTAACCCATCTTAAAGATCCCCATGCACTGGATGCAGAACTTGTTGCTGCAGGGGTGACTGGGTGGCTCCGTTGGTTGAGCATACAACTCTTGACTTTGGCTCAGGTCATGATCCCATGTTTCGTGAGTTCCAGCCCCACATGGGGCTCTGCAGCAGGGAGCCTCTTTGGGATTCTGTCTCCCTTTCTGTCCCTCCCCTGCTTGCTCTCTCTCTCTCTCAAAATAAACAAATATAAACTTAAAAAAAAAAAAAGAATTTGAATCTGCAGTGTTAGGTCTCTGTAGGGAAAGGGAAGCAGCAGGTATTCTCTTCACATGTACGGACATTTGGGCAACAGATGGAGGCAGTTCAGAACCTCAGGTCAACTTGGTGCATGCACTTATCTCCCTGGGATTCCCAAGCCCCACTGTCTCCATCAGTTTTAGGTGTGAACATTAAAACAAGCTGGAACTGCTGATGGTCACCCTGTGATGTTGTCTTCATTGGAATCTGGTCTAACTTTGCTCTAGTGGAGACAGTAGGACTCATGTAAGCAAAGACATCTTCCTGCGTGCGGATTTTGGGGCATCTGAGCTCTGTGCTGCACATCTATGGGTTAGAGCTGGAAGCCCCAGAAGGAATTGGGAAGAGGTACTCTGTGAAATGCTCCTCCAGAGGGGGTCTAATGGGCACCTGAAGTGGTTAGGTGGGGATTGGTAGTTCTGGTCAGTGGTGAGGGGAACAGAATTAAAAACAAAATGTCCTCCCAAACCAGAAAACCTCCAGCCAAAAGCAGAAGAGAAAGAGAACACTTTTATTACAGAATAAGCATTAAACTGGAATGTGATGCCAATTACAGGCAATCCACTAAGTGATTAAAGACCAAAAGAAATCTAACGTTTTTGGATAGCCAAGCAGATACATATACTTATCATATTTGTGTGATAAGGTAAATAACAGGCCTCAAGTAAGAGGATTGGACAGCATTTGCTATTTGGGGTGACTGTCTGTGTGCTGACTGGCCTATTCCAAGTTACAGTAAACCCACATCTTTAGGACAGGAAGAATTTTTTTGCACCATAGAACTTTTTCCTGCTGGACTTAGGCTCCTACCCTTCATGCAGAAACGGAGCAGTTGGCATGCTATCCCTTGATGTTCACATGTCAAAGAGCTAGATCCCATGCATTTGAGAAAGATATTCGCCAACCTGAAAGTTGAAGAAAGCTTTCTTCAGCTTAAAAAGATTTACATATATTTCAAAGATATGGAGAAACAAATGACAAGATTGGTAAAGTGAATATTCCAAGAAAAGGGAGGTGATGGAAAATCTCTTATTTTTCTGTTTCCTTCCAGGATTACCAAGATTTCTGCTATTATTTCTTTTTTTTTTTCAATATATGAAATTTATTGTCAAATTGGTTTCCATACAACACCCAGTGCTCATCCCAAAAGGTGCCTTCCTCAATACCCATCACCCACCCTACCACCCCCCCATCAACCCTCAGTTTGTTCTCAGTTTTTAAGAGTCTCTTATGCTTTGGCTCTCTCCCACTCTAATCTCTCTTTTTTTTTTTTCCTTCCCCTCCCCCATAGGTTTCTGTTACGTTTCTCAGGATCCACATAAGAGTGAAACCATATGGTATCCGTCTTTCTCTGTATGGCTTATTTCACTTAGCATCACACTCTCCAGTTCCATCCACGTTGCTACAAAAGGCCATATTTCATTTTTTCTCATTGCCACGTAGTATTCCATTGTGTATATAAACCACAATTTCTTTATCCATTCATCAGTTGATGGACATTGGGTGGAATTTCTAAGAGCACAGGCTCTGTGGCCCCTCTTCTTGAGAGGGGAGGTGTATGTGTGTGTGTGTGTGCGTGTGTGTGTGTGTGTGTGTGTGTGTGTGTGTCTATTGCTGGGGAGCGGTGTGTCATTGCTTAGTACACATGTGTGGGTAGACAGAAGTCCATGGTGACTGCACAGTGGGTGAAGGGGACTCAGGGCCAGAATTCTGTCCTCCAGAAACTCCCCAGTCCACAGCTTCCTCCCCAGTCCATGGCGTCACAGGATGATCTGTGGTCTGAAGGCCTGGAGCGGGTGAGTGGAGTCTCCCTCCAGCCCAGGTCCCTGCAGCCAGGTCTGAGTCAAGACAATGCACTCAAGTGTCCTGCCGCAACCAGGTTCACTCTCCGGAGACACTTGGTCCAAATGGCAGAGCTTTAGAACAACGACACACCTCTCCTTTGGGCATCTCTCACGGGGCGGCATCAGGAATTATTCTAGCTGAGCATGAAGGTGTCTTCACAGCTGTGTTTGAAATGAGCAAAAGGACCACAACAGAGGACAGCTGGGAACAGAAGGAAGCCTTTGACGGCAGTGCCATCCACATGTCTGTGAGTTGTGTTGTGTTGTCTCGTACACAAGGTAAGTCATGATCGGTGTTAAGTAATAAAGCAGATTATAACTGCACTAACCGACCAGGTTGTGCTCATCGTCCCTTGGGTTGTATGTGCATGCCTGTGTCTTCCTGGACTTTGTGCTGCCACAGGCCTTTGATCTCTGTCCTTTAGGTACTTGTATTTCCTCACATCTTTAAATAGCTAATAAAAAACTCACTGGGGAGGGTGCCTGGGTGGCTCAGTCAGTTGAGCATCTGACTTCAGCTCAGGTCATGATGTTGTAGTTTGTGGGTTCGAGCCCTGCATCGGGTTCCACACTGTCAGCACAGAGTCCACTTCAGACCCTCTGTCCCCCTCTCTTCTGCCCCTCCCCTGCTCATGCTTGTGTGCGTGCTCTCTCTCCTTCTCTCTCAAAAATAAACATTAAAAAAAAACCAAAACCCTCTTTGGGGAAATACATGATTCTAGGTCTGGGACAGACCTGAGAGTCTGTAAGCATCTTATACTGGTATAAAAATGGAAACTTCCCAACCCCCCCCCCCAAAAAAAATTGGAACATATCAAAGCCACATGAAAGAAAACCTTTAAGGACTCCTGATGCCCAAAGCTGGAATAATTTGAGCGATAAAATAAATAGCATCATACTGGATTATAATACCTACTGTAAGTTAACATACATGAGTTCATGCTGACATGAATAAATAATTGAATAAACAAATAAATGAGGAAGGGACAAATCTTCCTGGCAGAAAAATGCTAAAGAGAATATACATATATTCTCACACACACACAGATATATACATATACGTACACATATATATGCCTCCTTTCAGGAAAAAGGCATTAATTTAACTCCCCTTGGTTTTGTTTTGGGATGAACTTAGTGACTTCTAAATAAGTATGGAAATGGGAACACAGTAATTTCATGAAGATACCTGGCAAGCATCAGCTGAACCAAGGGATCACGGTTAACAGCACCAGTGATACATCAAGATTATTTCCTGAATCTCCGATATGATATGACAGGAGATTGGGATATTCTTCTAAAAATCTATGAACATATTCTAATCATTAAAAAATAATCAGACAAACTCAACTTTAGTGACATGCAAAAATAACACCTGACCAGACTTCCCCTAACTCACTAAAACCATGAAAAACTAGGAAGGGTTAAAATACTGACACAGCACAAGGGACACTGAGGTGATATGATGACTAAAGAAAATGTGGTATTCTGTTTTTTTTTTTTTGTTTTGTTTTGTTTTTTTTAATTTTTTTTTCAACGTTTATTTATTTTTGGGACAGAGAGAGGCAGAGCATGAACGGGGGAGGGACAGAGAGAGAGGGAGACACAGAATCGGAAACAGGCTCCAGGCTCTGAGCCATCAGCCCAGAGCCTGACGCGGGGTCGAACTCACGGACCGTGAGATCGTGACCTGGCTGAAGTCGGACGCTTAACCGACTGCGCCACCCAGGCGCCCCGAAAATGTGGTATTCTGAAATGGATCCTGGAACATGAAAATATATTGTTACAACTGGTGAAATGCAAATAAAGCGTGAAGTAAATTAACAGTGCTGCGCCAATGCTGGTCCTCAGTTTTGTCAATGGTGTCATAGGGGTGCCTGGCTGGCTCAGTCAGTAGAGCATGGGACTCTTGATCTCAGGGTCATGAGTTTGGGCCCCACATTGGGGATAGGGATTATATAAACAAACAAATAGAAAGAAGTATCTTGGTAATGTACAACATTAATATGTGGATACACTCAGTGAGAAGGTATATAGGAAGTTTCTGTATTATCTTTGCTACTTATATGCACATATAAATTTATTCCAAAATAAAAATTTACATTAGAAATTGTAACTGCTTGTAATTTAATTATAGAGAATTACATTACATTATTGGCATGTTTAAGTTAATATCCTTTTGTTGTTGCTGTTATTCTGAAGTTATCCAGTGTGCTTCCTTGGTGATTTCAAAAGCAATATAACTCTTCATTAAACAAAAACAGTTTCGTATCTTTTGCCCCCAAACTGTTACTATAGGTGACCCTTGAACAACATGGGTATTTGGGCTGTCAACCCGCTGTGCAGTTGAAAATGCATGTATAACTTTTTTTTTTTTTTTTTTTTTTTGAGAGAGAGGGAGAGAGAAAGAGAATGCATGAATGGGGGAGGGGCAGAGGGAGAAAGAGAATCTTAAGCAGGCTCCATGGCCAGCATGGAGCCCCATGCGAGGCTTGGTCTCGTGACTGAGAGATCACGACCGGAGCCAAAATCGAGTCAGACCCTCAACCGACTGGGCTACCCAGTGCCCCATAACTTTTGATTCTCCCAAAACTCAACTAATGTTGACCAGAAGCCTTACCAAAACCATAAGTCTATTAACACCTATTTTGTATGTTATATGTATTATGTACTGTTTTACATCTTCATACATATTATATAATCTATTCTTACGATAAACTTAGAAGAAAATGTTATTAAGAAAACCATAAGAAAAATACATTTGCAGTACTGTACTATAAAAAATCTACACATAAGTAGACCTATGCAGTTCAAAAACCATGGTTCAAGGGTCAACTGAATACAATATTATAAATTGATTTATAAGTTTGTGCTAATTTATCATTTTCATGTAAATATGATATAGATATATATTACCTGTCAATGACCATTCAAGGGTCTTAATAAAATGCTGAATAATTTTCTATTGGGTTTATATACTAAAGGTCCACATTTGGATAGCAACATAAATAATTCTATCACATTTGTTTCTCAATGAGACCAACTATAAAAATTATGTATAATCTAGGTTTCATTCTAATTTATGGTATATGAAATTCAAGTAAGTGATAAAATATTTTATGGTAGAAAGTAATCATCACTAGAGTTATATATAACTTATATATATATATATATATATATTTAAAAATATTATATATATATTTTAGAAAAAATTAACTGAAAATAATAAGTGATTTGGGAATAAGATATAAGACAATAATGCAACATGGAAATTCAAGGCATTACATTTTGTTCATTCAATAAATTGAAATGAGAAATACAGGATGAACCTTAAAATAACATTAGATTTTTTTTTTTTGAGAGGAAGTATGCAGAGGGAGAGGGAGCAAGAATCCTAAGCAAACATATTTGAGCCCGAAAAATGCTGAAACCCTTAATTTTTCTCCTATCTGAACCTCTCAAGTGGGATGTTAACTTTTCCAAATGTCTTCTCTAACTTCACAAGAGAAAACTGTCTCCCTATGAACAACAGATTACAGATATTTTCAAGAGAGACTTAGTTATACTTCAGCAATTTCCACTCAATCACATTGGGTGCACAGAGGTAGATGATTCAGTGAGCTCCTTCCAACTCCCTATTACATGCACAGAACTGCTGTGAAGCAACTATACTAATCATGCAAATTTCTCTGTGATTTCTGTAGAGCAGATTGAATAGCAAATTAATTTACGAGTCATAGTCTTAAGGATCATAAAAGTTAGACTTTATTACTGCTTGGAACAAATTCCAACAATCATCATCAGAGTTTTTATGAAAATATATGCATGCAAATACACACTTTCACACGTATAAACACGCACACATGTTGTTATGCATACATATACGGATACACACACATACACATACGTACACGACACACAGAATCCAGTATGTTAGAAATGTTCTCTTTAGAAAGTAAACAAAAGATGAAGTTTAAAAATCTAAACATATTAGAAAAAAGCATTATATATTTATAAATAAATTATAATGAAGATATGAAATGTAATAAAACTGTACAAAACACTTACATATTGAATACCTTAAATAATATTCATTGATACCATAAAAGAAACTGATTTTATTAATCAAAATGAGACAGTACATTCTAATGAGGTTGTTTGTTTTTTTGTTTAAGTAAACTCTATGCCCAAAATGGGGTTTGACCCATGTAGAATAAATTCTAAACTGAATAATATTGATGGAAGAAACAACAGGGATAATCTATCAAAGAGCCCCCCCCCGCCAACAAACACACACAAACGTACCCTGATGACATGGCTTAACAGTGAGGAGGCTATGTTCATAGGTAAACCAATAGTATTTAAGCCATTCAAAAGTAAAGAAGGACACCTGAGTGACTCAGGAGGCTGAACATCAGACTCTTGATTTCGGCTCAAGTCATGATCTCAGAAGGTGGGATCCGATCCTGTGTCAGACTCCACACTGGGCATGAAGCCTGATTGGGATTCTCTCTCTCCCTCTCAAAATAATAAACATTTAAATATATACATATTAAAAAAAAAAAGAAAACATATATAAGATGAACATGAGTATCTTGTACTGACAGAAAGTAAGAAAGTTAAAAAGTATATACATATCCGAGTATGCCAAATGGCCAAAGCTGGAACAATCTGAATAAGACAATAAATGTCAGTTTCAAATTATAATGCAAAATATTAGAAACTATATGTGAGGGGCACCTGAGTGGCTCAGTCGGTTGAGCGTCCGGCTGCAGCTCAGGTCATGATCTCACGGTTGTGAGTTCGAGCTCCACATCAGGCTCTGTGCTGGAGCCTGGAGCCTGCTTGGGATTCTGTGTCTCTTTCTCTGTCTGCCCCTCCCCTGCTTACACTCTGTCTCTCTCAAAAATGAAGAAACATTAAAAAAAAAAAGTGAAAGTATACTGATATAAATAATAGTACAATCAATAACTTCCAAATGCTACTACTCTAGCTGCTCCAAGTTTGATGAAAGACTCCTCCTTAAAATTGCTTCATAAAATCGGAAATGTAGGAGATGACCCTAAATCCGTTTCTTGTTAACAGAGCCAACTGGCATCAAGACTTAGAACAAACTACCTTCTAAAAAAAATTTTTTTTTTAATGTTTATTTATTTTTGAGAGAGACAGAGTATGAGTGGGGAAGGGGCTGAGAGAGAGGGAGACACAGAATCTGAAGCAGGCTCCAGGCTCTGAGCTGCTAGCACAGAGCCCGATATGGGGCTCGAAGCCACGAATGGTGAGATCATGACCTGAGCTGAAGTCAGAGGCTTAACTGACTGAGCCACGCAGGCACCCCAGAACAATCTACCTTCTAAAGACTCCCCACATACATTTAACTTGATGAAACAAAACGTCTGTTTGCTTCCTACCTGCACACTTTCTAAGTATCAGCTGACATGTCTTCTTGCTTGTTTTCCTTTGTCTTCTGCAATTCATTGCTCTAATGTTTACCTGAAAGTATTTTACATGCTCATCTTTCTCCAGAAGTATTTTCATATTTCAGTTGTTACTGAAACAGATGCTCTTCCTGTCTTTTTCACAACTCAATCTACAAGGAGACTGGCTTGTAATTGTGTGTAGGATTCTACTGGGAATGAGTATATCAATGACCAAACATGGTAAAAAACATACAATTTATATGTTTCTGGTGAGATGGGGTAGTTGTGTATTTCTTCCAGTACATGTACAGAAGAGTCTAGATACACAGGGGTTACAACTTAAGAGAATAAAGGGGCTGACAGTTGGGAAACAGATATTGATTAAGGCAGAGGTGTTCACCAGCCACCAAGTGGTCTTGCCAAAATAAGAAAAACAAATGTAAATGATGGAAGAGAGGGTATAAAAAGATACAAAGGTGCTTACCAGGACAAGGATGGTTTGAGTGGCTCTGGTCTCAGGGGAGAATCTAGATGACAGGTTGTTCCTATGAATGTGTTGGACCCTCTGCTTGTGTGTGTAAAGGATGAAAACCATGGAGCCGCTGGCCCAGGACATGAGCCCCAAACACAAAACATCAGGGATGGATGTGACAGTTGCACATAGGAAGTCTGTACCTTTGTCATGAAGTGTAGCTGAACAGTACTTAAAGTCTATAGTTGTGATGTTTTCATTACTCCATTTTTTAATCACATACATAGGTACTATGATATTTACCAACATGTGCAGAATCCAGCACAAAATGGTGGAGGGGCCAATGTACTTCAGGGCTTTTGCTTTCATCTCTGCCCACCTGGAACTCCTGGGACTGATGGTGATGGCCTGGAAGATACTCAAGAGGCAGGTAGTGCCAATGGACACACCCCTGGCCACTCTGTGCATATAGAAAACAACTTTGCATCCAAAGTCATTGAGAAAATATCTCAACCCAAAAGCTGCCATGGTCTCCGGGATTCCTCTCGAGAGAATACCAAAGAGTTGGCTACAGTCAAGTGCCTGAAAATCACATCTGTGGATCTTGACCTACCTTCACTGAAGCAAAGGGACGTATAATGATGTAAGAGTGAGAAATTCCTCAGGATTCCAATGGTAATCTGGACCAGGAAGATTACTGCAATTTTCAAATCCACAGACGTCATTCAGTTATTTTCCAGGGCTCAATATTCACTTTCGCAAATAAGAGGATTCTGTGTGGAGACACCGGGAATGGGCTACAATTTTCAAGAAAATTAAATCCCAAAATCTCTACTTACTCTTACTTTTCCCTGATAACTTATTTCTAATATATATTCTTCTTTTGTTAAGAGATTTTTCCAAGTTTGATGTATTTCCTTATACAGCACTTGCAATGTATGGGTCTCTGTTATTAATGCTTTATTTATAACATTTAATATTTACAACTCTCCAAGTTAGTACCTAACATTATCTTCCTTTTATAGATGAGGAGAATTTATAGTGTTTTTGTTGTTGTTGTTAACTCCCAACGTGGGGCTCAAACTCACTACCCAGAGATCAAGAGTTGGTCATAAGCTCTACTGACTGAGCCAGCCAGGTGCCCCCAGATAAGGAGAATTTAGCTGAAAAGAGGTTAAGTGACTCAACTAAATGTTAGTAGTAGAGCCATGGTTTGAACCTGAGTAGCCGGGTTGCAGTGACATTGGCCGTTGGCATCGTACTACTTTCTCAGATCTTGTATTCTTTAAATAATCCAAATATACTTACACATTGTCATATTTGAAACTTGCTGTATTTTACGTTTAATTGTGCTAATTAATTATTTTTTTAGTATTTAGGCTATTGACTAGCACCACTAGCAAGACCATCGAAGGTCTTACAATGCAGATGCACTAAATAATTCTCCAGTATCAAATTGACTGTAGAATATAGGTCAGTGGCGCCTGGGTGGTTCAGTCACTTAAGGGTCCAACTTTGGCTCAGGTCATGATCCTGAAGTTCCTGAGTTCGAGCCCCGCATCGGGCTCTGTGCTGACAGCTCGGAGCCTGAAGCCTGCTTCAGATTCTGTGTCTCCCTCTCTCTCTGCAACTCTTCCACTTGTGCTCTGTTCCCTCCCCCACCCCCCAAATAAATAAACATTAAAAAACAATTTAGCTAAAAAAAAAAAAAATTAGAATATGGGTTAATATGGGGATAGCAAAGTAATGAATCATATCATTTATTTTTTCCAGTGAGATCTACCATATAAATTATTGCATACTATGGTTTTTTTTTTTCTCCTAAGCAGTTGAATTTGAAATTTAAGTAAGTACTGAAATATGTTTAGGATAAAAACTCAATTAGTCTTTATTTCATGTAAAAATATAAAACATATAAAAATATAAAACAAGTCCTATGCAAGATGGAATTTGAGACATGAAATCTTATGCGCTGAAAAAATTCAAATAGGAGAACACAGGGGTGAGTCTGAAAATGACACATTAGAGTATTACAAGCTAGAGAAAATATCAGAAGGCACATTTGTGATTGAAAAATGCCAAGTCCTTTGTTTACTCTGCCATCTAAACCCTCAAGTTAACTTTTCCTTGAAGGCTGCTTCACTAACTTCATGGAGGAAAACTGTCCCACCTTGATCAATAGACTATGGGTATTTTCAAAAGAGAGATAAGGGGCGCCTGGGTGGCTCAGTCGGTTAAGCGTCCGACTTCGGCTCAGGTCATGATCTCGCGGTCCGTGAGTTTGAGCCCCGCGTCGGGCTCTGTGCTGATAGCTCAGAGCCTGGAGCCTGTTTCAGATTCTGTGTCTCCCTCTCTCTGACCCTCCCCCGTTCATGCTCTGTCTCTCTCTGTCTCAAAAATAAATAAACGTTAAAAAAAAAAAAAGAGAGAGATAATTAACACCTCCATTAAACACACCAAACCTAAGTAACAGAAAAATCACACGCCAGCAAGTGTCACTTGACCACACTGTTCGTACAGGGAGGAATGGTTCAATGAGCTCCATCAAACTCATCACATCTACACAAGTCTTACTGAAATAACAATGCTAATCCTGGAAATCACTCCATGATTTCTATAGAACAGATTAACTTCTGAGTTATAGTCTTAAGGATCATAAAAGCCAGAATCCACTAATGCTCAGAATGAAGCCCAACTATCATCATCAGTGAAGATCACAGTAAGATAAACATTAGGAACAACTGGAGATTGATATAGGGTCTCAGACCTCTGGTTCCTCTCCCCAAGTTCAGCCTGTGCCTCAGAAAATATTATTTCTTCCTGTATGGGACTGTTTCTGTGTCACTTTCTACCCTCAGAAGAATCCCTTCCCCAGACAGGAGCATTTCCCCGGACTGTGATATACCTCATCTCCAAACATAATCTGTGTCTCAGGCTGAAACAGAAAAATACTCACGTATCTCTTTCCTGCTGCTGGGACAGTGAGCTCAGTGTGACAGTCATGACACCCTTTGCTCATGTGGGAGGGAGGCAGCCAGACCCTATGATAAGAGTCTGTGATTCTGTGATCTCAACTCTCCACAGAACTACAATCATCACTTTGCGGGCAGTTGCAATGACACTGTACAATGTGGCAGCTGAAATTAAATTAATGAAGTTAATCTTAAAAAAAAAAAAAATCCTTCCAGTTCCCAATTCCCAGAAACAATTAGAGTTTCTAGTTAGCCTCTCCAAAGAGACAGACTGAATGTTTTGGAGGAGTGTTTTCCTTTTCCATAATAGCTGGGGATAGACAGAGTCTCACTTGGTAGAAATAGAAAAATGTTCAGATCTGGCCCAGGAGAGAAGAGCAGTGAAGCACAAGTATTTAATCAGACCCTGCACTTCCTGGAGAATTGTCACCGTCCTTGAAATATAATTGTCTGTTTATGCTCAGGCTCCTAAGCTGAAAAATAAGGCACGTTCTGAGCAGGGACAAGTAAGGATACAAAAGACCCAGGGAGGATTTTTCAAGAAGAGCGAAAGGAAGGCTGTGATGCAACAAACATGTATCACAAATCATTAGATATGCTTTGTACAACTCGGTGCAGTTAACTGGAAAGTCCAGTCGACGTGGACATTTCTAGGAATGTGTACTTCATGGTACTGCCCCAGAAGAAGTACAAATTCTGAAGTGAACCCTGTGCACGGGCCAGTGGGGGGGGGAGGGGGGAGGGGCGGAAACAGCAATATTTGTACAGGAAGTCTTTCACAAAGACAGCACCAGATGATAGTTTATCAGTGATACTCTATTATTCTTCACTATCAGATAGATCCATGTTACTTGGGCCATTCACAAATGTTATGTTTACTATACTTCAAAAGAATAATGCTTGCAAATAATTTCCCAATATCTTACAAAGATTGCCACCAATATTTAACAAATCTCACATACATAAGGGATCCCAAATTATTAAATATATTTGCAAATACTGTCACCAATAAAAGATTACAGCATAGGGGCACCTGGCTGCTAAGTCTGTAAAGCATGTAATTCTTGAGTTGTGAGTTCAAGCCCCAACGTGGAGGGACAGTTTACTTAAAAAAAAAAAAAAAGAAGGAAAGAAAGGAAGAAAGAAAAAGAAATTAAGGAGGAAGACAGATGATCATGTTGGTAACTGCAAACCAAGATATTTGGCAGAATTTTATAGGTGACAATGACAAAAAAAAGTAATATTAGGATGTCCTTAAGTTGATAAATATCACTGATTTCTTCTATTAAGTTTATTTATTCTGAGAGACAGCAAGCGAGCATGCATGAATGATGGAGGGGCAGACAGACAGGGAGAGAGAGAGAATGCCAAGCAGACTGCACACTGTCAGCACAGAGCCTGACGCGAGGCTCAAACTCACCAACCGTGAGATCGTGACCTGAGCCGAGATCAAGGGTCAGATGCCTAAGCCACCCAGGCACTCATAGTATTACTGTACCTACTGCTTGTAGAAGACACAAATATATACCTGGGAAGCCCAAATAATTAATTTTTTATTTAAAAAAAGATAATCAGGGCAGCTGGGTGGCTCAGTTGGTTAAGCGTCCAACTTTGGCTCAGGTCATGATCTCACAGTTCCTGAGTTTGAGCATCGCATTGGGCTCTGTGCTCACAGCTCAGAGCCTGCAGCCTGCTTTGGATTCTGTGTCTCCCTCTCTCTATGCCTCATCCCCATTCATGCTCTGTCTCTGTCTTAAAAGTAAATAAAACATTAAAAAAAAATTAAAAAAAATCAATCCATCAATGAAAAAATATTAGGATAGAACATTAACATACATAACATATGGGTCTTCATATATGCAGACTGCATACGGAGGGGGATTGCGATTAATACAAGTATGAGATGATAGGAATAAATCTAACAAGAAATGTGAAAAGCCTATATGTGGAAAATTATCAAGCATTGATAACACACACACATTTGGAGAAATGGAAAAATGAACAAGATCAAGGCAGGTGGGGCTCAAAGGACAGAATACCAAACAGGAAGAGATCTGCACGTTGAAAGAACCCCAGAAATCTGCAGAGCGCTCCCAAATACTCGGCCGAGTCCTGACTGCACAAACATGTGAGGAAACAAGCTGATACCACAGAAAAAAGCCACATGATAGGGTTGGAGGGAACAGTGTTTGGTGCTCACAGAGGGCCAGACATAGTACCCGTTCCAAACAGCTACACTGGGAAAACTCACAATTCACAGGGATCGAGTGGATTAAACAAGAAGGCCTTGTCTCAGGTGTGGAGAGATAATCACTCCCACACTGAGTTCAGGCTCCACCTGAGAGAAACTGCCTCTCCTGCCGGACCCGCGATGGTCACGTCCTGTCCCTGGTATCCCCAAGAGAGAGAGAAAAGGTTGTGGCACACTGGACACTCTGAATCCTTCCTTTACTTGGATGTTCAACTTAAGGGGTTTTCAGGGTTGTTTTTGCCCTCATTTTTGCCTCATGATCTCAAACTTGGATCAAACCATGATGAAGCTGTGAGTTGACTGTAATGAGCGAACTGATGAGTGAGGGAATTCATGAGGGTTTTATAAATGGGCCAAAGACAGCCCTTGTGGCTCCCTTTTTCCTTACTTCACCACAGGAAGGGCTAGGAATATTGGCCACTGGAACCAAACTCAAATTATTATACAGTCAGCTGCTTTACGTTTAGCCCAAACAAACATATCTCTACCCATTTAAAGCTACCTATTTGCTGAAAACCCTACCCAACGTGTGCCAAACACAGGTAAGCAGACCCTGTAGCTACAACAGACTCCAGATGGCTGCAGCACGTGGGAGCTAAGTCAGCATCCTCAGTCACATGGGACTCTCTGTAATCTCCCCTTCTCCTGGGTGGGGTGGGACCGTTACCCATTTCCCTCTGGGAATTGGCCTCGTGACACTGTCTGTGGAAGGTCTCTTGCTAGCAGGGACCCTTTGCCTTTCATGCAACCCTGTTCAAGTACCACCCAATGAAGCTTGTTGTGTGTTCTGCCTTTCTTCATCGATCCCCAAATCCTGACTTACCACAATTACATGGCCTCCGATCTGTCTCAGTGATTTCCACCAGCCTGTCTGTCCTCCATTCTGTCCCTCCTTCCACCTTTATCTCCTTTAATGAACTTTGTCTGCCACTCTTGTGACTCTTAGCCATTCCCAAGACATTTGTGTGTCACCCCACATCTACCCGACACTGCTAGACTTCTCTGTTGGGCCCCATCTCCAGCCCGTGCCCTTCTGACCTCCATCCCTCCATGCCACCTATACCCCTGAGAACCGCAGAACTCTAGGATGGCTCCTGACAGCACAAGGCCATGTCCCCCTCCTGTTAAAATGCCTGCATGAGAAAGCCCCAATGCTGCCAGGAGAAGTTTGTGTTTATTCTAGCCCACACCTGATGACAGGCCCCTGACTTCCCTTTCTTAGAGGAATTAGTAAAAAAGGGCTTACAACCGTGCGTATGTATCTTTTACAATTCAGGAGTATCTTCCTCAAGGACTGGGAACCACTCCTGTAGAGTGTGATCATCAGGAAGGACAGGGTCTCTCTCAGTCTGTGGGACGACAGAATCTAATTTCAGTGACTGTCTGCAGACACACAGCAGGCCTAATCCCATTTACGATGACCAACCTTTGGTAATGCTCACTTCTCCGACTCCACTGAGCCCCTCCTTTTCCCTCCAAAACACCCAGTCACCTTGGCACAGACTGTAACGGAGCCCAGCTCTCCTACCGTCAGCAGTTACTGAAGAGAAGCTGTGTTCACCACTTCTCTCTCCCCTCCAGGGATGGCGGTCAAACCTTCCTGCCTTCCACCGCCCCGTTCATCCTCATCTGAATTCCCAGCCATCGTGTTTCCTCAGCTTCCCCATGACCACCACGGCTGCTCTTTGCCCCCACTTGTGATCACCATCCTCCCCGGCTCCCTTCACGGCCTTGCTCCCATTCTGCCTCCAGTGCCCACCACCCCTCCAAACCCCAGCCCTCTACCTACACCCCATCTCTGCCCGTGATCCTCCTCCAGCTCTCCTTTCTGTAACTCCTCAGACATCAAGTCTCGTGTGCCTTTTACCCTTTGCTGCTCTTTACTGTTGCCTGCTATCTCGCTGCCCGCATATCCCTTTGTTCCATGGTGCCAAACACCCCCAATGCCACGGCATCCCATAGTTCCTGCACTCTCAACTTCCTTGCACATTGTATCACCACCAATACCCTCTAATCCCTCTGCAACATTAACAAAATCCTGCCTTTGACCCTCTGTCTTCTTTCCCGTTTCACATTCCCGCATCTCCAGGCTCTCTGTACCCCCACGTTCTCCCAATTCCATGCTCTCCCTGGGCTTTCATTCCTACCCTGCTCTATCACACAACTGTGCACTGTCACCGCCTCCAGCACTCGATTTTCTTACATGCTTTAAACTGAGGGAGTGATGCTCAGATCACTTGTTGTATTTTGGACACTGTAGTAGCATCCCCATGAGATGGTACAGAGTTGAAAATATAAAGGGTGGATTGAGGGGAACCTGGGTGGTTCAGTCAGGTAAGCATCCAACTTCAGCTCAGGTCATGATCTCACAGTCCATGGGTTCAAGCCCCGCGTCAAGCTCTGTGCTGACAGTATGAAGCCTGCTTGGGACTCTGTCTCCCCTACTCTCAAAAATAAACAAACATTGGAAAAAAAAAAAAAAGGTGGATTGACACAAGTGGTCTAGAAATACAACTATTTCATTTATACATGAACACAATGTCAAGACACACATGCATAGGTTTACCATCTGAGTTTGATTTCTTGAATGAAAATGAGACCTTGTGAGTTTTGTGAAAGTGCATAACACTGTGTATTATGTGAGTGCGTACTTCTGTAGAGTAAGTCGGTCTATAGAGGAGTGTGTTCGTGGTGGGATGTATGTGCATAAATATGTGAGTATATGTGGCTGTGTATTTGGCTGAGTGTGAATGCACGTGTGTGCTTGCATCTGTATGTAAGTGTGTCACTGTGTGTGTGCTGGGGTGTGTGGGTAGGTGTATTGGGGGCTGTCCATACAGTATATCTGAGTTCAACATTAAGAGACACTGCATAATAAACCTGGATCAAAAGTGGGTTTGTATGACACAAAATTTTTACTCAAATTCATGTTTTATATTTCTTTTTTTTAATATAAAGTTCATTTATTTTGAGAAAGAGAGAAAGAGAGAGAGAGAGAGAGAGAGAGAGAGAGACAGAGACATACATGAGTGGGGGATGGGCAGAGAGAGAGAGAGAATCCCAAGCAGACTCTGAGCTGACAAAGCATAGCCCAACTTGGGGCTCAATCTCATAAACTGTGAGATTATGACTGGAGCCAAAATCATGAGTTGGTCACTTAACCAACTAAGGCACCCAGGCGCCCCTATATTTCTTGATTACAAAGGTAATCAGGGTTCGCTACTAAAAATTCAGCAAAAAACAAGTACAGAGAACTGTGGCAACCACTCAGTGCTCCTGAACTCTGTAAGTAGCATTGGTTGATCCAGAATTTAGAGGAATGACCTTTTATTATTATTATTTTTAATGCTTTTTATTTTTATATTCATTCATTCACTTTAGAGAGAGAAGAGAGCACATGGGGGGGGCAGAGAGGGGGAGAAGGACACAGAGAGAGATAGAGAGAGAGAGAGAGAGAGAAAGAGAGTAAGAGAATCTTAGGCAGGCTCCATGCTCACCATGGAGCCCAATGGGGGGCTCAATCCCACGACTGTGAGATCATGACCTGAGCTGAAATGAAGAGTTGGACGCTTAACCAACTGACCCACCCAAGCGCCCTAAGGAATGACCTTTTAAAGCATCAGATCCTGGTGCTATTACTAGTCCAGACCTCACGAACTTCTCTCTTTCTATTGTTATTGTTCTCCCATCCAAGTACTAACCAGACCTGACCCTGCTTAGCTGCCGAGATCAGACGAAATCGGGCGCATTCAGGGTGGTATGGCCACAGACTTTGTTTATTGTTCTTTTTAGACCTCCTATTACTCCTGCGAGTTGAGTATCAGTAAAGCATATTTTCCCACAAAACTTCCATATCGTCCGGAGTTCCAAACTGTCAGTGAATGCTTGACATCGTGTTCTTCCTGTTACTAAAACTCTTTGAAAACCATTGGACTTTGTTCCAACTTCTTTGCTTACAACTTAAATTATGTTGTGGCTTTGGAGGTGTGAAGATTAAGAAAGGACTCACTTTTGGCTGGAAAAACTTCTCAGGGAAGCAGAGCATCTGGTGAGACACACACGCTTCACTGCCAGGCCCTCACAGGTCAGCCCTTAGCATTCTGTGCTCCCATGTGCGAGACCCTTTCTGCTCCCCGACATGTGGAAAAGAGCCTTTCCCAGACAGTTCAATGTCTCTTTGGAGCTGCTACCCGGAAACTTTTAATGTGTTTGAGTAATTAGCGACTGGGAAAAAGTTCTCCAGAAATGTTCTCAGTTCCCCAAGCGCATAATATCAATGTTGTTACTGATGAAATGATAATTGCAGTTCTCAGGGGAGGTGGAGGTCACAGATTCACAATCCTTTATCTCAGGATCTGCTTCCCTCCCTCCTATACACTTACTCACTAGCCATTATGATCTTCACAGGAGCTCACTGTCCAGACCGATGGTGTGTGGTGAGTATTTTGTTTCAGGCTGAGAGTTATAGTCTGTAAGGGAAGTAAGCATATCAGAAGTCCGAGTTAGTGATCATATTGGAAATTGGGATTCTTTCAGGTTTGAATGGGATCCCGTGCAAAAACCCCACAGGAAGGAGAAATTGTCCCTTAAGTGTGAATTGAATGAGCAAACAGAAACGGGGTCCTAAAGTCTGCAGCACTCAACAGCTCCATAAGTGATTTAACGTAATCGCCACTGAGAATTGTTGATGTTTAATTCAAGTAACAATAAAAGCTGATTTTTAGAGTGCTTAAGAACTGTAGTTATGAAATCAATTGTTTTCAGCCTACCTTACAGGAACCACAGGCAAATTCTTCAGAGTTATTAAAGTGCCTTAGAATACTTCCATGCTTGCAATAAAGAGTAGGGTGAATCCACAGGAATCGCCAGCTCAATGAAAAACATTTTATCTGAAAGGAAACTGCTAGAATGCGAATGTTTTATCTAGCTTGCATAAGTAGAGAGCGCTTAATGAAGACAGTAATTGTGTTTCCCCTGAAAATACCCACTGTCTGTTGGTGTTCGTGAAACTGTTTTCTGCTTGAAGTTAAGGAAGCAGAATTTAAGGAAAAGGCAACTATATCTGCATGTCAGACAGAAGCTGTCAGACCCAAATCTACCTCGTGATCTTTTCTCTAATTTAAATGTATTCTAATACAAATCCAAAAATCTAAAAGTTACACTTAATGAAATGCAGAAAACCCCATCCCTTACATCTTCTGTGTGTCTGATATTTTACAATCTTTCATAAATGTGGCCTCACTGCTAATAGTCTTACTTCTAAAGTGTTAACAAGCAGACAGTTATATAGTCTGAAATTAGTGATAATTTAGTTTTTAATCCTATATGTTTTTATACTGGATTAGCGTTCTACAACCCACAGTTTAAGGCAAGACATGCAACTGTTCAGTGGTTTCCATATAGGTGCTAATGTACTTGTCTTCCTAGCATAAAGGCAAATACGTTTTTCTCTTACCTCCTAATATGGAGCAACTCCTGAATTAATCAAGTCCAACCTGGTCACAGGCAGGCCTCTGCAGCCCCCTACTGAAGTCAGCGCATCTACCCTGCCCTAACATCTCAAGTCTTCGTTCATGATGTGTGTTGTCATCTAGAATAAGAAATCTTCTCACAGAAACTGAAACTTGTTACGACCAAAATTGGAAACTAAACATACCAGCGATATAAAACAAAATGACAGGTATAAAAACAAAACTAAATCTTTATCTAAATTATTCAAAGAAAACAGCTAACCTAACAGATTTGGTGAGTTTGGCATGACTGCTAAGTGCCCTGTCTTTGCAACCAGCCCAGATGGGTTACATTCCCTATTTTCCCCTAAACAAGGTGTGAATTTAAACAAATACGGTGTGTCTATATTGTTCTGATCTTTATAATGAAAGAGTAGTGCGGGTTTATAGATTTACAAGAGTAAACTAAGCTACCATGTGTATGGACTTCATAGCAGTTTTTACACACAGTAAGTGATTTTATTTTTTTTTAAGTTTATTTGTTTATTTTGAGAGTAAGAGCAAGCAGGGGAGGGGCAGAGGTGGAGGAAGAGAGAATCCCACGCAGGCTCCGCACTATCAGCACCAAGCCCAAGGTGGGGCTCAAACCCACAAACCATGAGATCGTGACTTGAGCTGAAATCCAGGTACCCAGGTACCCCTAAGTGATTTTAAAAGTTATATATTCAGGGCGCCTGGGTGGCCCAGTTGGTAAAGTGTCTGACTTCGGCTCAGGTCGTGATCTCGGGGTCTGTGAGTTCGAGCCCCGCATCGGGCTCTGTCCTGACAGTTCAGAGCCTGGAGCCTGCTTTGGATTCTGTGTCTTCCTCTCTCTCTCTCTGCAAATGCCCCTGCTCACTCTCTCTCTCTCTCAAAAATAGGTAAACATTAAAAAAAAAAAAAAAAAAAAACTTATATATTCAACACTTGAAAGCATGTGTAGAAAAAAACACAAAACACCTATAAATACTTCTAAAGGGGAACCAATGGTAACTGGAGAATACTGAATTGCAGTGGACAAGATAAATGTAGCCTGTGCACCATAATCCCAAGCAGGGAGGATCTTATTCTGGCTCTAAAGACATTATCAGTCACTGCAAGCTGGCAGAATGGCATCCATGGATGTGGCCACTGGAACAATCTTCTTATCACAGACAGTATTTGGAACTCTTGGAAATTTCTCTCTTCTCTACCATTATCTCTTCCTTTACTCCACTGAGCACAGGCTGAGGCCCACAGATTTGATTCTCAAGCACCTGATGATAGCCAACTCCTTAGCCCTGCTTTCTAAAGGAGTCCCGCAGACAATGACAGCTTTCGGTTTCCAAGATTTCCTCAACGAAGCCGGATGCAAACTGGTTTTCTATCTTCACAGAATTGGAAGGGGCATGTCCATGGGCAGCATCTGCCTCTTGAGTGTCTTTCAGGCCATCATGATCAGCCCCCGAGACTCCACACAGGCAGAACTTAAACTGAAGGCTCCCAAGCACACCGGCTCCTTTGTTTTCTTGTGCTGGATTCTGGCAATGCTGGCAAACATCTCTTTTCCCGTAAATGTGACTGGCAAATGGAGCGACGCAAACATCACCATGAAAAAGGATTTGGGATACTGCTCTGGCGTGGGCAATAACAAACTCATGTTATCAGTACTGGCAGCGATGTTATCATTCCCTGATGTTTTATGTCTGGGGCTCATGATCTGGGCCAGCGGCTCCATGGTTTCCATCCTGCACAGGCACAAGCAGCGGGTCAGATACATTCATGGCAACAAACTCTCTGCTAGATGCTCCCCTGAGTCCACTGCCACCCAAAGAATCCTTGTCCTTGTGAGCATCTTCGTGTCATTTTACACCCTGTCCTCCACCTTCCAACTCTGCATTGCTCTTATTAATAATCCCAGTTGGTTGCTGGTGAACATCTCTGCCTTCATCAATGGATGTTTCCCAACTGTCAGCCCCTATGTTCTCATAAACCACGGCTCCAGCCTGTCCAAGCTCTGCTTTGTCTGGCCAAGGAACAAAATCTCCTGATCTCATCAGAAGCGTATCAAGTTGTTTCTGCACAGCGTGTTTACTGTCTATTCACTCCTCTTCACAGAGTTGTGTGCACAGTGGTGATGCAGCCATATTACAAGAAATGTTGGACCACACTGAACTTATGCCCGATAACAAACCATAAATGTTAATTACTGTAAATGTAATACTATGTAATTATCACATAAGTCCTTACATAATTGTTGGTCATGTTTGTAGTGGAGTAGTTCAACGTCTAGAAATAATAAAATGTGGGTCCTGACACAACCTGGATATTAAGGGGGTGTCTTTGAGTATGTAACTTTCAATAGACAGAACACATTTATCCAGAAATTAACCAAGCATGGAATGTCTGGTAAAGTTCCATGAAAAAGGAACAATAAGTGAGCTGGCCATTCAGGAAACTGAAAAAACAAAATGTTCTCTGAGAAAAACGAAACAGAACGGGGTGAAGTGGAAACAGAAATCGGGTTCAGGTATTAGGTGTATTTGGGCTCAAGTTATGAAGTTAGTACATTTCAAGCTTACAGTGATGGTGGTCATTTGGAAGACCACTGTATAGAGGGAGATAAGCATACATTTTTTCCTGTAGAAAGATCCAATTAAACTGCAGTAGGAAAAAGCACATAGATATATGGCCAATTTTTAACAAGACATCAGGCGAGTGAGAGGCAAAAAGGCAAGATGTCTAGGATGCAGTGACATGGGTTTTGGCAACTGTACAGGGTAGAGTTTTCTATGTAATGTGAAGATGACAAGTGTCATTTTGTTAAGAGTCCTGGGGGGCCCTCATCTCACTTAGGAGGAAGTAAGCAGAGCTTTTCGCTACAACTGCAGGAGCTCAGGAACAGTCATTTAGAGGTAAAGTCAGGAATCCCATTTGTTTATATCCAGTGTGTGGCAGGAGGATTTCCACTGGAGCAAATGGTTATTTCTCAAGTGCAGAAAAACTTATAATGTAGCTATCTCTGTATTTACTTTATGAAACCGTAGTAAAATATTAGATTCAGTAATTTGAAAAGACAATTAGTTTGATACAACATTGGTATGTTGAACCTTGTGGCACCAAATAGAGAACACATTTTTAGATGACAAGAGACACTTAGAAATATTTATCACAGGGGCGCCTGGGTGGCTCAGTTGGATAAGCATCCGACTTCAGCTCAGGTCATAATCTCTCAGTTCATGGGTTCGAGCCCCACGTCGGGCTCTGTCCTGACAGCTCAGAGCCTGGATCCTGCTTCCGATTCTGTGTATTGCTCTCTCTCTCTCTCTCTCTCAAAAATAAACATTAAAAAAAAATTAAAAAAAAATATTTACCACACATTAGACCATGAATGAAGATGCACACATACACTTGTATATGTGTCTGTGCATGTATGAACATGTATGTGTGGTGAGTTCTCAGATAATGTTTGTTATTCACTGAGTAATGGAACTGGACAACTGTACATTAATAAATATCAAGAATAGCACGCAAAATAATAATTATGATGGTAACCTACAATAAACTCTATTATGTGGTCTAGTTGGCAATTTACTAGGCTAAAATGTCAACAGATTATATTTCATTATTTTACTTTAATCCTAATGTTTTGCCCTTTGGAAAAAAAAATCCTACTGAACAGAATCAAACAATGTTAGACCATAACAAGAACAATTACCCAATTTGTGTTTAGTATAATAGTGGTGAGTTAGGATTCGATTTACCAACTTATTGCATGCTCCTCGTTACTCGTGGTCTATTTTCTTTTTTTTCTATCTTCTGTGTAAATGTTTAACAATTCTGTGTTTTACCCATTAACTTAGAAGGTTTCCTAACCAATATCTTAATTCTCAACCTAGAAATTAAGCACACGTTTAAACACAAATTATGGGGGTGCTTGGGTGGCTCAGTCGGTTGAGCGTCCACCTTCAGCTCAGGTCATGATCTCGTGGTCTGTGAGTTCAAGACCCGCATCGGGCTCTGTGCTGACAGCTCAGAGACTGGAGCCTGCTTTGGATTCTGTGTCTCCCCCTCTCTCTGCCCCTCCCCCGCTCATGCTCTGTCTGTCAAAAATAAATGTTAAAAAATAAATAAACAAACAAAAACAAATTACGTTGTTATTCAATATCTCTACAATAGCACTGCAAGGACATGAAACCACTAATCTACTTACCTTCTCCTGAATTTTAAAAAATCGGTATTTCAAAATGAGTTTTAAAGACCGATGTACAGGGATTAAGTACAGAGTCTGGCGAAACAGTACAAACGGAACAAACTTATATATCCATGCCCTAGTTCAAAAGACCGGCTTCTCAGCCCAAAATACCTCCTTGTAACCCTCCCAGTGACTCCATACCAGGGTAAACAGTAATGTGACATCTAACAGCACAGGTCACTTTTCTTTCTTTTCTTTTTTAATGTTTTATTTTTGAGAAAGACAGACAGACAGACAGACAGACAGAGCATGAGTGGGGGAGGGCAGAAAGAAAGGGGGACACAGAATCTGAAGCAGGATCCAGGCTCCGAGCTGTTAGCGCAGAGGTCAACGCAGGGCTCAAACCCACGAACCATGAGATCGTGACCTGAGCTGAAGTCGGACACTTAACCGACTGAGCCACCCAGGTGTCCCCAGACCACTTTTCAAGGTGTCCGTTTGGCACTTTATAGAAATGGAACCACACAGAACAAAACCTTATGTATTTGGCTTCTCGTTACAAACGCTGTTTGTGAACTCGTCCTTGCTATCATGAGGTCATCTATTAGCCTTAATTCTGTTGTGTGGACCCCAACACGTAACAGATTCCACTGAATAAATATCTACCAATTGCTCCAGTCTTTCCACTCTCCATGCATTTGTGGGTGGTTTTCAGTTTGGGGCTATTAAGAAAAGCCCTGCTATGTAAATTCTAGCACTTGCGTTTTGGTGACACATGCACAAAATTTCTGTTGTTTACAATATGGGGGTAGTGAATTTCATGGATCAGAGGTTTACATCTGTTCACTTTATTATTACTGTCTAACGTTTACTCATTTTGGGAGAGAGAGAGAGAGACAGAGTGCAAGTCGGGGAGGGGCAGAGAGAGAGGGAGACACAGATTCTGAAGCAGGCTCTGGGCTCCGAGCTGTCAGCACAGAGCCCGAGGTGGGGCTCAAACTCACGAACTGTGAGATCATGACCTGAGCTGAAATCGGACGCTTAAGCCACTCAGGCCCCCCAACATCTGTTCGCTTCAGCAAATACTTTGACATACTTTTCAAAATGTTTTACCACTTTTTACAGCCATTACCATTTGTATGAGATTCCACGTTTATCCACATTCTTCAGGGTGAGCTGAAGCTAGAGAAGTGTTAGTGTAGCAAACTCTCCAGGCGTCTCCCATCCGTGGGTGGGTGAGGATATAGCAAAACTGCCTCAGCCCTCTGTTGTCAAAGTTTCACCAGGTGGATGAGTTCTTTGCTGGAAAGTTAGAGACATCAGTCTCAATAGCCCTGCCTAGTATGTTCCTTGTCTGCCAGTAGGTAAAGGACCCAACCCCTTAATAGACTTCCAGTATATCAGAGACAAAGCAAAACTCTGTGCCAGATTCCACCATTTGGAGTCTGTGACCAAGGCAGGCAGTCTCCATCTGGAAGACTCCGCTGGGGTTCAGACTCAGGTTTAACGTAACAGGTAAATTGCTTTGGAAAAGCAGCCGTTAGCTTGCTACTGAACATTTGTCAAAAGTGAAGCCTGATCTATTCAGGACTTGTGACTATCTGGTGTGACATTCCCATGTGGATGAGTCAACTTGGACTCTAAAAGAACAAGGCAGAAAGGTCCTAAATGACTTGCTGGCTAAATGAAGACGGTATATTTAAGAATGAATTCTGACCAGCCTCAGCAACATCTCAGGTCTACAGAGCTGAGTCCTATCTGCAGCCGGAAGCAAAGCCCCTGGCACCGTGAGGCCCTCAATCATCCCAGATTCCCCTCAATGTCTGGCACTGGTCCACTGATGGTTCAGCTAAAGCTGGAACCTCATATGGGTTCACCGGGCTGGATGTTTATCCTCAACGCCAAACATACAGAAATGTGAGCTGTTGTGGTTGTTTTACTCAGTGGTCAGAATCCAGGATCTTGGCTTACTGCCCATGTCGGAGCTGTCTGACCTGCCACTTGAAAAACTATACACTGGGGGCACCTGGGTGGCAAAGTTGGTTAAGCATTCAATTTCTGCTCAGGTCATGATCTTGTGGTTCGTGAGTTCGAGCCCCATGTTGGGCTCTGTGCTGACTGACAGCTCAGAGCCTGGAGCCTGCTTCAGATTCTGTGTCTCCCTCTCTCTGCCCCTCCCCTGCTCACACTCTCTCTCTCAAAAATAAATGAACATTTTTTTAAAAATGGATTTTGGTCCTTGGGTTCAAAGACACTTTCTGCAAATATCACTGACTTAAGGTGGGGTTTCCCCCCAAATGTTTTATACCCTTGACCTCTTCTAGCAGTAAGGATTTCCTCATGGTTAATTGTCCCAGTTCGGTTATATCCATCATAATATCTGTTCTGCCCATCACTACCTCCCACCACCTTCCCAGTGATTCATTAAGTATAAATACTCAAGGCCACAGCTTCCATATTTTCCCATATCATTCTATGGAATGAATCTCCTTTGCCTGTCTGCCAACAGGCCTAGGGTGTTATGGAAAGATGCAACCAAAAGATACAGAGTAAGTTATCCCACTTCTTACACTAACATGCATGTACATTAAAATGCTAATGTGCAAAATTAAAATTTTTTAAGGTTTATATTTTGAGAGACACAGAGAGAGAGAGCAGGGCGGGGGGGGGGGGGGAGGGGGCGGGAAGCAGTGAGAGAGGGAGACAGAGAGTCCGAGGCAGGCTCCAGACTTTAAGCTGTCAGCACAGAGCCTGACACAGGGCTCAAACCCACAAACCGTGAGATCATGACCTGAGCCTAAGTTGCAAGCTTAACCGGCTGAGCCATCCAGGCACCCCGCTAACGTGCAAAATTAATATGCGTAACAGGACATCAGCAGAATGGAGGAATAGGAAGCAACCTGGACTTTACTCCCCCGTGGGGACAAAAATGGACCATATTACCTTGTGGAAGCTAGTTAGTGTCTCTCTGAGAAATAAAATAAACATTAAAAAAAAAATTAGAAAAACTGTAGACTGAGATTAAGGGCTGGTATCATTGTGTCGGTAAGTTGTACAAACAAATCATTGGGGCTGATATAATCGTCTGCGTCATTCAGAAGCCATGGTGAGCAAATGCCTGTTCACTGAAGAAACGGATGGTAGTCATGCTGCTGGTGAAGCTGGACATGTTTTTATTTTTTTAAGTTTGTTTATTTTGAGAGAGAGAAAGAGAGAGAGAGAATGTGCACGCATGTGAGCCAGGGAGGGGCAAACAGAAAAAGAAGGGAGAGAGAGAATCCTAAGCAGGCTCTGCACTGTCAGCTTGGAGCCCGACACCAGGCTTGAACCCACAAACCGTGAAGTTGTGACCTAAGCTGAAACCAAGAGTTGGGAGTTTTAAGGGACTGAGCCACCCAGGTGCCCCAAGTGGGACATGTTTTTGAAGCACCATTTGTGGGTCTGTAGGCGGACACATTTGTCTCATGTTTTGGAATTCCCTCACCTGTTTATCTCCAGCTTTATAAAGCCCCTTTACTCTGCATCCTAAAACTCTCTTTCTTCTTACATTCCCTACGAATTCTCTTTCCCGTGACCACTCCAGGCTGTTATGCAATCCTGGGACTGCATCAGTCGTGTGAGGAAAAGGGATACTTAATCAGCTTTGTGGAAGAAACAGCAGGTGCCACATTACCTCACTTTTTCCACAAACCCTCCAGGTTAGGACAACAGGAGGCAAGGTTACAGGGGATGCAGGCAGGTGCAGAGGGATGATGTGGGACATTAAGAATTGCTTTTGGGGTGGTACTCTGGCTAGATGAGACTGAGAAGCGCCTGAATTCGGATACTAGGTTACTCGACCTGTAACTATTATACGAAGGCACACACATGTACAATGGCTCCCGCTGACCACACCATTTCACAGGAAGGTCCCACACAATATCCAGCTGAGCCTTGCAGGGCGGGCGCCACCCAAAGGAGCCAGCTGAGAATTAACAAAGGTCAAACAACATGTCCAAAGTCAGGACCCAGAAGTTCTGCCACCAACACAAGTACCAATCCTCCCATGACACCAGAACCAATCCTGATACCTCTCTTCTTGTCTCACGCTGCATGAAAACAAAAGAATGTCCCCATTGCCTCCTTGAGGGCTGTGACAATCACCAATACCCCACGGTATTCTCCCAGAAGCACAGGGAGGGCCTGGCCCCTGCTCAGAGAGCTTAGGGGTAAGGTCAAGATATGGGATTAGAGAACTACCAAAAACTGGTTGTCTTGTGTGGGGATGGCTTCCCTTCATGAGGCAGGAGCTGTTCTGTGTATCTCTACTTCTTCCGTTGAGAGTGTCCTGGGAACTCCTGTCTGGAACGGAGGGTTTCTTATCCTTGTTCTTAAGAGAAAGACGAAGCTTTGTTCATTCAGACATTAAGAGACTTTCAATGGTGCTTCTGGACTCATCATCCCCTTTCCTCAGACCATCTGCCCACTCCGTGCAGGATCAGTGCTGGTTCCAGAACAAAGTATCCACCAATACACAGGAAAGCAAACACTTTAAACCCCAATCCTCTGGATGTACTCCTGTGCTCCTGACTCAGTTCTTAAAAGAAGAGCGACTAAATGTTATGTCGGGTGGAGGCATACCCACATTTACAGTGTTCTGGAAAGTTCCCAAAGAGGTGATGTATTTTAACAATGATTTCTGGACTCACCTGTAATGTCCTTTATTCCCATCTGAACACAGAGCTGCACGAGAACTTCATAAAAGCCACCGAACATCCATCGTGTTGCCTTTCTTATTTTGAAGGAATTATAGACACACAAACTGTGCGAAGATAGTATGGAAAAGTCCTTGTAAACTTTACCCAGGTTCCTCAGAAAGTTACATGTTACATAATACAGCACAGTGTATGCCCCAGCAAGCAAATTTACATTCACAATCAGGGAGAAAATGCTCCTATCCAAAAGCTGTCACTGTTCTGGAGATTCTTGTAAAGATGATGAGTAAGGAGTTGGCTACAAACAGGTGCCTGACACTCACATCTGTGGACCTTACCCTTAACCTATGAAGAAAAGGAAGATGTAATGGTAAGGAAGAGGGAAATTCCCCAGGATTTTAATCAGAATCTGTGATAAGGAGACCATTCCTACTGCCAAAACCCTGGAGGCCATATGTGGGTTCCCAATGATGCATGTCCTTCACTTGTCCTTCCTTCCTGAACCATTGGCTACATTTACCATTTCAACTGAAATCCAGTATTCTCCACTTACCTTTACTACCCATTGAGAAATACTTACTTTACCTTCTTTTTAGAGCCTTATCTGTAATTCTGACTGTGACCAGTGTCCATTTATGTGTAGAGATTTATTCTAATGCCAATACCAATTATGCATAAAGCTTCTGAGATCCTGTTAACTACAGATACTCAGATTGCAACAATTACACATGAACCTGCCCCATGACCAAGTGGTCATTAAGTGGGACTGAATGATTGCAAGATTCACTCAGTAATAGTATGGTAACAGAGAGTCCTTTGTTTTTATGCTAGGAACGAAGCAGAGTAGCACCTGTCACCACAGCATTGAACTATTTCATATGATGCCCAAAGGATGGTAGATAAAACACTAATATGCAATTTTATCATGGATGCAGGATACAAAGCTAAGGTACAAAAGTTAACTGCCTTCCCAGATACTAAAGATGAACAAGTGAATTGAAAATTGAAAACAAAATACCATTTACATTAGACCAAAACAAGAGGTTCCATCACAGACACTGTCATGGCAACATATGAAAGGTCTGTGATGAAGACATAACATGAATAACAGATTTTCAGCCAGAAGTCCAAAGTCAATAATGAAGTAACCTCATCAAGATATCTATCATTTTATTTAGGATGCCCTGTTTCTTTTATCTAAGTAAAATGTAAGCTTTTGTGAAACCCTAAATGAATCATGTGCTTTTTTTTTAATGTTTATTTTTTGAGAGGGAGAGAGTGTGAGTGGGGAAGGGTCAGAGAGAGAGGGAGACACAGAATCTGAAACAGCCTCCAGGCTCTAGCTGTCAGCACAAAGCCCAACACGGGCTCAAAGCCACGAACCCTGAGATCATGACCTGAGCCGAAGTTGGCCACTTAAACAACTGAGCCACCCAGGTGCCCCCATGTGCCTTTTATTAGCCCAGGTGCATCCCAGCTCACTGGGGCATTTCATAATGATACTAGTAATACATTCTTGGACTCTCCAGGTTGAATGTCATCCATAACAATTTTCTTCCATGTTAGATTCAAACCTACAATTTTGGAACTACATATTCATAACCTGAATGTGTTTGAGAGTTATGCACTCCACAGTATATCCCAGATTATTTTTCTGGCTATAATGAAAATACCATAATAACACAATTTCAAACTCTCACCCTCTACAACCTGCCTCGCCATTCATAAATATACACCATATGATTATATTTTGGCATGCCTTTTGTGCGGCAATGAGACCCATGTGTTGCACTGTTATATTAAATGACAATAGAAAAGTAGTAGGCATATGAAAAGAATTAGGAACTAAAAGAAAATTTCAGAAGGATAAAGATAACGCAAACTACATTTTTGCTGGAGCGCTCAGGGAATAATTTGAAAAGATAAGGCTTCATGAGTTTACTCTCAAGAATGAACATACACGGGGCGCCTGGGTGGTTCAATCGGCTGAGCGTCTGACTTCAGCTCAGGTCAAGATCTCACAGTCTGTGAGTTCGAGCCCCACATCGGGCCCCGTGCTGACAGCTGAGAGCCTGGAGCCTGCTTCAGATTCCATGTCTCCCTCTCTCTCTGCTCCTTCCCTGCTTATGCTCTGTCTCTCTCTGTCTCAAAAATAAATTAATTAATTTAAAAAAGAAGAATGAACATACACGATGGCAATTTTGGTAACTAGAAATCTCTTATTTACCCTCTAAAACATTCATGCTCACTTGCATTGTGCTTAGTCCACTGGAACAGGATGTCAGATGTCAAGAATGATGACTGCATGCACTAAAGTGTAAGGAGAATGTTTATTACATAATGATGCTTTCTCAGGAGAGCAGGGTAGGCTTCTCAAGTTCTGAAAATGGGTAGAGAAAGCAGGGAATGGTGACTACTTTTGTTATGACGCATCCTGTGTGGGGCGGGGGTGATGGTACTCACGGACACTGCAAACTTATGACTCCTGCCAAGGGAAGGGCCTCGCGGGCGTCATTATTAGCTTTTCCTGCCCAGATGGGCAGAATGGTAAGAGGTTGTAATGATGCTTCACAAGTATCATTAGTCAGGCATCAAAAGTAGAGTCAGACTCTTTAATACAATTTACTCCTGACTGACTTGGTTGGGAAAGACCACAATCTTCCTCATGCTTCCTTTTGTTCCTCATGCACAAATAGCCCCCACTGCACAGTATGACTGTGGAAACTGGTTGTGAATTACTGTTTAGATCAACTACCTAAGATATTTTTAGACGATGTCCCAATTCTTTTCCTATTAAGTTCTAGTCTATTACTAAAACACATTCAGAAGTGATAGAATATTTCCCAACGACAAGCCTTTTATAGAGCTTTCACTTTAAGGGAGAATGGAATGAATGGAATCTCAAAATCACTCATTCCATTTTTCTACCAAGATACTAGAATCAGAGAGTGCCTGGGTGGCTCAGTCAGTTAAGCATCCAACTCTTCATTTTGCTGAGGTCATGATCTCATGGTTCATAGGATCAAGCCCCCCGCTGGGGTCCACACTGAGTGTGAAAAAATAAATGAACAAATTCTTAAAAACTTTAAAAAAAGGTACTAGAATCAGAACATCTGTATTGAAACATGGCAAACTAGTTGATTCAGATAAAATTAACTTAAAATGAAGTCAATAAATTTCATAGGAAATAAATCTGTAAGTTAGAAAACACTAAGGATTAACAATTTTTTACTCATTTCAAACACATATCAGACTGGTCATGGGTTGCATGCAATATTATACATTCAGGATAAAGAACAAAGTCCACTGAAAAATCTGTCTCATCCCAAAGTTATCCTTGAGTACCTTGTCAGTTAATATTAATAGAGGGTATTTTTAAATTTGGTCTATGAAATGTTTTTTTTTTGTTTTTTTTTTTTTATTCATTTTTGAAAGACAGAGACAGAGCACAAGCAGGGGTGGGGCGGAAAAGGGGACACAGAATCTGAAGCAGGCTCCAGGCTCTGAGCTGTCAGCACAGAGCCTGGCGTGGGTCTCGGACCCACGAACTTTGAGATCATGACCTGAGCCGAAGTTGGACGCTCAACCGACTGAGCCACCCAGGCGCCCGAAATGTTTTCTTTAGCATTGTTTTCTTTTACCTTCTGTTGTTGAGGTGGGTGGTAATATGAAATTTGAAAATTCCTCAATATATTTATTTTATTTTAATTAATTTTAGAAAGGGTGCACACAAGTAAGGGACAGGGCCAGAGGGAGAGGGATAGAATCTTAAGTAGGCTCCATATTCAGTGTAGAACTGACCTGGGGCTCAATCCCACAACCCAGGGATCAAGGCCTGAGCCAAAATCAAGAGTCGTGACAGTCAACTGACTGGGCGACCCAACCACCCACCCCCCCAATATCTTTATCAAAATTGCACTTTTAAAATGTGTAGCTAATTAGGAAGAACCCTCTTGGATTACTTCCATGTAAATAAGACAAAACCTAATAACAAAAAGGCCTTTGCCCCTCCCCATTTATCCTTCTTGGTCCTACAGCGGCCATCCTGCTGTAAGGAGAGACAGTGCTGAGTACTAAGGGAGGTGAGCAGGCAGAGGACTGCCCAGGGGACCCGTCCCATCCCAACCTGCATCTCTGGGCTTCCTGTTATGTGAGAATGGTAAACCACCTAGTTGTTTCAGCCACTGATTTCCAGGAGGTCTGTCCCTCACAAATAAGAACTGTCCGACCTGACCAATAAGATTAATATCTGTATTGAGAGTAGAATGGAGCAAGTGAGAGGGAATCTTGAATTTAACATTTTGTAGCTGAGAAGATCTACAAAAGGCATCATCCTTCACAGATGGGTTAGAGCTGTTTGGCACCTGCTGCCTAAAACTCACAAGATGAACCGAACAAAATACAGCTTGAGAATTTATGAGGAATGTGCAGAACGCTAGGGTACAAAGTTACAGGAGTAAAGAATTTGGTGTCACAAATGGAATTACATGTTTACTTGAGCATGTGACCTATTAGTCTCGTAGCTTTTATGCACTGCAGTAACTTTCTGCTGTGTAGAGATAAAACGCATTTGATCATTCTACCAGTCAGGAACTATTGTATTCACTGATATTAGCAGGACACAAAATTCCCTGCCTTCAAGTAGCTTATATTCTATAAGGTTAAATGAACAAATTCAGTTAAGTCTGTAAGGATAAAATATGATAGCGGTAAGTACCGTAAACGTTTCATGTACAAAGACAGATCACAGGGTTTCCTAATTTAAACAATGTTTTCAGGCAATGCCCACATGATGAGGTCATCTTTGAGCAGAACCACTGAAAGCGTATCATGCAAATACCAATGAGGAAGGGCAAGTGGGTGGAGGAAACAAGCGGAAAATTGCCAGAATGGGAACATATTTACAGTGGATTGGGAATATCCACAATTGTTGTGTGGCTTAGAGAAATGTGAAACTAAGTTTCCACTGCAGGCATTTAAATTTTGGGAATCCTTGCAGTTAGACTTTTTAAAATTTTAATAGGAAAACTGCCCAGAGTGCTTCAGATTACATGTAATAGATCCAAAACCATGACCTTTTTGGAGAATGCATGGACCTACTTCTTTATGGCAGCCTTACCCCTACCGAGAGAACATAGCAGTGGGGTGGGGTAAGGACTTAAAGGAAAGACAGTAAATACCATTTGTCAAAACTGTCTGAGGGATTTGATCCCAGAACTTGTTAAGATACATACTTTTCGTCTTGTCTACCCCTATAGCCAGCCAGGGGTATACTGCTCCTTAAGAATGTCTATCAAGTAAAATTTGGTGGGTCTTTTATGCCTCAGTTATATCTTCAATGTCAATGTCAACAAACTTTTAACATATAAAATAAGATATTGTACTTAAAAATTGAATAGTAACAAAATCACGTATTTCATGTTTCCTCATTAGTACAAGATCTACTAACCCCCAATTATTCCTAGTCTTATGCTTCCATGTGAGACTTGTGCTTCCATCTTGTGCCTAGTATTTATACAAAGTTGACTTTTCATATGTTTCATATCCCAAATTTTATACTAACTCAGATGTGATGATAACGTGACTCTATGTGTGAGGTCGGCAAACTTTTATGCAAGGAACATACAGTAAATATTTTATTCTTTGTAGGCCATACTGATTCTGTTACCACTCTTCCAGTATGTCCTTACTGGGTCAAAAGTACCTAAATATGAACGTGGCTGCATTCCAGTTACACTGTACTTAAAAATAGATGTTAGGCTGTATTTGGCTCATGTTCTGTAGGTGGCAGACTCCTGATCTACACAAAGGAATTAAGAGCACTAGAAGTAGAAACTCTATGGATAAATACACAACACCTTTCCTATTTTTTAGCCTCCTTAAAATATGGTGGACTGGGGGTGCCTGGGTGGCTTGGTCGGTTAACCGTCCGACTTCGGCTCAGGTCATGATCTCGCGGTCCGTGAGTTCGAGCCCCGCATCGGGCTCTGTGCCGACAGCTCAGAGCCTGGAGCCTGTTTCAGATTCTGTGTCTCCCTCTCTCTGTCACCCTCCCCCGTTCATGCTCTGTCTCTCTCTGTCTCAAAAATAAATAAACATTAAAAAAAAAAAATTAAAAAAAAATATGGTGGACTGTTTAATAAACTAACACTCTCGTATATATGTGTATAGCATATGTGAAAGAAACCCATACTAATGGTAGCACAGGGCAGAAGCAGAGAAATGGAAGTCCATGTGGAAAGGAAGTGTCGGGTGCTCTACATGAAGAAGTATAAACTCACGTGTGGTAAGCTGTATAGGATAACCCCTAAAACAAACACATAAAAGATAGTTATAGGTAATACCAGTAAACCAAAAAAGAATAAAAAGGATTTAAAACAAAATCATCTGTAAAAACTGAGTTATTTCAAACAAGGCAGAAAAAGAGGGAACAGAGAAAGGAGATCTAAAAGCAACAGCAAGATAATTTAAATTTATATAGTAATATCTGTAAAAGCAAACAGTCTAAAAACCCCATTGAAAAGGAAAAATTGTCACTGATTTTTTTTTTTTTTTTTTAGTTTTATTTATTTTGAGAGAGAGAGAGAGGGAGAGAAAGAATCTCAAGCAGGCTGTGTACTGTCAGTATAGAGCCCAGCAACCTCATCAAGATATCTAAAAGAATAGGGGCACCTGGGTGGCTCAGTCGGTTGAACGTCTGACTTCGGTTCACCATCTCAGTTTGTTAGTTTGAGTCCTGCATCAGGGCCACTGTCTGCTGCTGTCAGCACAGAGCCTGCTTGGATCCTCTGTTCCCCTTTCTACCCCTCCTCCACTTGCACGCGCTCTCTCTCAACAATAAATTATGAAAACATTCACAAATAAAAAGAGAGGCGCCTGGGTGGCTCAGTCGGTTAAGCGTCTAACTTCGGCTCAGGTCATGATCTCACGGCTCCTGAGTTTGAGCCCCGGGTCGGGCTCTGTGCTGATGGCTCAGAGCCTGGAACCTGCTTCGGATTCTGTGTCTCCCTCTGTGTCTGCCATATGCTACTCATGCTCTGTCTCTCTCTCTCTCAAAAAATAAACATTAAAAAAACTCTTTTAATTAAAAAAAAAAATCTAAAAAAAGACTGCATAAACTGAAGAGAAGTGGATGTTTCCACAGGTGCCCTGCTCCTTTGACGCCCAACATCTTATTAATTTTAGGTCATTTTGAGTTTTAATTTTTCCGCAGAGTCAAACGTTTGATTTGATTAACCTTCAAGAGCTAGACTTCGTTCTTAGTTCTCATGCACAACACACTGTGGAACCTGCTTAAGCAATTAACCACACTCATTATATTTGTTCTCCAACATGAAATCTTTGGTAAATCCTGAGGCCAAGTCATAGCATGAAGGCTCTGCTATGCTGTTTGTAAGGTTTCTTTCCATGACTCCGTGATTCTGTGGTATGGAGTTCCCCTATGACATTGCTTTACATTCATATCTTCATTCTACATGTATTCTGGAGTTTACTGAGGCTTGAATACTGCTTAAAGGCCTGGCCACATTTGTGACATTTGTAAGGTTTCTCTCCAGTATGAATTCTCTGGTGAACTGTCAGGTTTGAATTCTAACTAAAACCCTTGCCATACATATTACATTCATAGGGTTTCTCTCCAGCATGAATTCACTTATGTTGAGTAAGGTCTGAACTCCTGACCAAGGCCTTGCCACACTCATTACATTTGTAAGGTTTCCCTCCCCTGTGAATTCTCTCATTACCCCAAAGGTGTCAATGTGTAGTAAAATCTTTACCGCACTGATTACATCGGTAAGGTTTCTCTCTAGAATGAATTCTTATGTTGAGCAAGATCTGAAACACTCAGAAAAATGCTTTGCAACACACATTGCATTTGTAAGGCTTCTCTTCAGTATGAATTCACTCATGACCCCAAAGGTGTGACCATGCGGTAAAATCCCTTCCATATACATTACATTTATATGGTTTCCCTCCAGTATGGATTTTCTGATGACTTGTGAGGTTCGAGAACCTGTTAAAGGCTTTGTTTGCTACACTCGTTACATTTGGAAGGTCTCTGCTCAAAATGAATTCTTGGATAATTAGCAGAGGTCAAGCAATGGCTAAAAGCCTTCCCACACTCATTAAGTTTGTAAGTTTTTTCTCTGTTGGGGGTTTTCTCACATTGTGTCAGTAATGAAGGATGCATAAGAACCTTCCCACATTTATTAACAATGTTGCTTTTGACAGTAGAAGGAATTCTTTGAGGTAGTGAAATCGAGGGCTTTTTTTTCTTTTATCTTTATTTATTTTTGAGAGAGAGAGAGACAGAGTGCGAGCAGAGGAGGGGGCAACGAGAGACGGAGACACAGAATCCGAAGCAGGCTCCAGGCTCTGAGCTGTCAGCACAGAGCCTGACGTGGGGCTCGAACTCACAGACCGTGAGATCATGACCTGAGCCGAAGTCGGACGCTTAACTGACTGAGTCGCCCCAGGCTCCCTATAAATTGAGGACTTTTTGATAGACTTCTCAGCTTGATTACTTTCATAAATTTCCTCTGGGGTTTGAAATCTCTGAAGTTCAGCCAGATATGAATGAAAGCTTATTCGAAGCCTATTGCCCAAGCAGTTCTTATACTTGTTTCCTGAATAGCCTACCTTGCTCTTTAGTGACTTCTTCATCATATCATGTTTGTAATACTGAGATATACTTCTTCTTATGGAAACACTGTGCTTTACCGGGAAATGATTCCAGAATTTATGATGTTGTTGGTCTTCTCTACAGATGAGATTTAAAAAAAAAAAATTTTTTTTTTAATGTTTATTTATTTTTGAGAGAGACACAGAATGCGAGTGGGTTAGGGCAGAGAAAGGGAGACACAGTATCTGAAACAGGCTCCAGGCTCCGAGCTGTCAGCACAGAGCCCGACATGGGGCTTGAACTCACGAGCTACGAGATCATGACCTGAGCCGAAGTCGGACACTCAACCAACTGAGCCACCCAGGCGCCCTGTGTGAGATATTTATAATGGGATGTGGCTATTCCTTCATAATTTGTTTTCTTCATATACCCACTGAGTGGCAAATTTGTTCACATCTTGCTGGATTCCTCTTAAAGTCATCAAAGTCATGACTTATGCATCTTTCCAAAATCAACATTTAGAATAACTCTCCATTATTAAGGCCATCTTTTAATGGTAATTCTTTGCTCACACATCTAGTAATGATATCTGTAAGATATAAATAATCATAGCCTTCCTATTAATCAGGGTGGGAAGATGAATATTTTATACTGAAAAGTATTACACCAAAAGTAAAACTCATAACTGACAGAGTTATCAACTTTCTCCAACTATGGTTTGGAAACACAAAGGACCTAAGATTCCTCAGTGTAAAGACAGTGTCATTACATATAATCCAAATTGTTTTCAGGGAAGCCTATTTCCAAATAATCTGTGACCAAGAGTTACAAGAGCCCTGAGAAAACGTAAATTTGCCACAGGCATCCCAAAGCACACAGAACCTCACAAGAAGCATAAAGGTGTCTCACATATGAAAACAGATAGTAAAGCTGATTATCAAATGCTTATTGTACACAACATTAAATCATGACTTAAAGAGAAACAAAATATTCTTCTGAATATGTGTTACAAAAATATATCCAGGTAGAACAGGCATACTGCAGTGTTAATAATCCAGAATATACATTAAAAATTATCTGTTAGTCATAAAATATAATAAACATTTTGTTAACCAAAAAAAAAATCTAGCAATTAACAAGTATTTACAATTATAAGACATATATAGTCTGTGGAATTATAAAGAATTCACCCATAAGAACAAAGGAAAGGACCTGCATTTCAGAAAGAGCACACAATGTTGAGAAATGGAAAATATGCTGAACATCACGGATTCTGAAATAAGAGATTCAGATAAATAGCTAATATTATAGAGATTAACAATGGGAAAATGGGACATCAAAATGATCAAGCTGGGAACTCCAAATGTACCTCCCTTTATAAAAGCAGGAAACAAGCTAGAAAAAATGTCAGAATGAACTTAACTCTGGAAATTAATCACAGGATTCCAGCAACCAGGCACACTTTTAATCAAGAAAAAGGTAGCTGTGCCCCAGCTAAGAAGTGGCCTTGAAGATAGGAGCCTGCAGGGGGTAGAGACTTCCTGAACTACAGGGGAACAGATGGGACCTTTAAGGAATTGTTGCTGTGTTTGTTTAATCTGAAGGACTGGCTCAAAGTGCTTGCTGTCTTTGGCCTACTTCAGATCTCTACTTAGGTGGAGGTGATAACCAGGGGTCATATGTCACAAACTTTTTTTTTTGTTTAAGTAATCTCTACACTCAATGTGGGACTTGAACTCACGACCCCAAGATCAAGATGTGTATGCTCTATGGATTGAGCCAACCAGATGTCCCTAAATTTTTTAAAAAAACATTTATTGATGCGTTTCAAAAAAACGTTTAAAGGTAAATTAATGCCACCTAGGGCAAGGGATAACAATTGGAGCAAACAATGGGACAAACCTAAAACCCTGGTAAAAACATTGGGGAGTGAGGTGTACTGGGGCATAAGGCTTAGAAAATCCCCACATATTCCAGGGATTCTGGAAGGTTGTGAGCATGCCTGGGACTGGGTACTTAGGAAAAGACCTGAGAAATACCCAAGCTTTTACCTCCTATTAACCACCCAATTCTGAGCAAGCAGAAATGAAGGGTAAGGCACTGGTGTAATCTTCTTCCTGAATACATAAGTCATTCCCTAAAATAATCTACCCCATACACAAACACACAGAGTTCGTCTACAGAGAACATAAGCAGGTCTTGTTTTGAATATGGATGCAAAAATACTCAACAAAATACTAGCCAACTAAATATACACAGCATATGAAGATTATACACCATTAAAATTGAGATTTACCCAAATGTCCATCAATGTATGAATGGATAAAGAAGATGTGGTGTGTGTGTGTGTGTGTGTATATATATATACATACATATATATATATGTATATGTATATATATACATACATATATATATGTATGTATATATATACATATACATATATATATATGTATGTATATATCTATATATCTATATATATATATCTATATAATGGAATACTAGTCGGCAATCAAAAAGAAGGAAATCTTGCCATTTGCAACTACATGGATGGCAGTGGAGGGTATTATGCTAATAGAAATTAGTCAGTCAGAGAAAGACAAATGTCATATGACTTCACTCACATGAGGACTTTAAGAGACAAAACAGATGAACATAAGGGAAGGGAAACAAAATTAATATAAAAGCAGGGAGGGGGACAAAACAGAAGAGACTCATAAATATGGAGAACCGAGGGTTATGGGAGGGGTTGTGGCAGGGAGGGATGGGCTAAATGGGTAAGGGACATTAAGGAATCTACTCCTGAAATCATTGTTGCCACTATATGCTAACTAATTTGGATGTAAATTTTAAAAAATGAAATTAAAACAAATAATAATAATTGAGATTTGTTCGAAGAATTCAAGGGTAAATGGTTCAACACATGAAAATCTTTCAATGTAATAAACCACATTCATGTAAGAAGGCAAGAAAAAACACAAACCTACATAATCATCTCATTGTATGCAAAATGTTTGAAAAATCCAGAACTCTTTATTGATAAAAAAAAATTCAGCATACGAGGGGTGCCTGGCTGGCTCAGTCAGTAGAGCATGTGATTCTGGATCTCAGGGTTGTGAGTTCAAGCCCCACGTTGGGTATAGAGATTACTTAACAAATCAAGGAAAATATTTTTAGAAATTCAGTATACTAAAAAGAAAAGTGAACTTCCTCAACCCCTTAATGATCATTTATGAAAAACCCACAGCTAATATCACAGTCAACGGTGAAAGAATAAAAGCTCTCCCCCCATAGGCAAAGAAAAAGACACAAATGCACACTTTTACCACTGCTATCAATGTGTTCTGGAAGTTTTACCCAAAGCCATTAAGCATGAAAAAGGAATAAAAAGTATACATATTGGAGAAGTAAAAGAAAAACTACCTCTGCATGTAGATGGCATAATCCTATCTACAGAAAATTCCATAAAATACCCCCAACACACACACACAACCTTCTAGTGTTACAAATGATGTCAGGAAACACAGCATCAATACATGAAAAATCAGCTGTGTTACTACTACACATTAAATGGACAATGTGAAAAAGAAATGTTAAAAATTATTCCCTGTATAACATAACATCCAAAGAATCAGATACTCAGGAACAAATTTAACCAAGGAGATGAAAGATCAACAGACTGAAAACTATAAAACGTTGCTGAGAGAAATTAAACACCTAAATAAATGGAGAAGATGTTCCATATTTATGGATGGGAACACTTCATAGTTTTGAAAATGGTAACATTCACCAAAGTGGTCTGGAGATTCTACAGACACACTATCAAAATTCCAAGACTTGTTGAGAAATAGAAAACATGATCCAATACATATGGAACCACAAAGGGCCCTAAAGAGTCCAGACAATTTTGAAAAAGAAGAAATCTACAGAACAGAAAAACAGAGACAGAATGCACACAGGCAGTTTCAGGGCCTGGGGACAGAGGAAAATGTGGAGAAACTGATTAAGGGTAACGGACACTAATTTGGAGTGATGGGAATGTACAACCAGACAGAGATGGTGGTTGAACACCTGGTAAATGCACTAAATGCCACTGAATTATTCAGTTGAAAATGGTTAATTTTGTTACGTAAATTCCACTTTAATTAAAAGTGCATCTTTAGGGACGCTTGGGTGGCTCAGTTGGTTAAGTATCCAACTCTTTATATCGGCTCAGGTCATGATCTCACGGTTCGTGAGATCAAGCCCCATGTTGGGCTCTGTGCTGACAATGTGGAGTCTGCTTGGGATTCTCTCTCTCCCACTCTCTCTCTCTGCCCACCGCCCAGTATTTTTTAAAAAGTTAATTTTTAAATAACAATGTAAGTAATTTCACAACAGCTTTAAAAATATATATCTTCCAATTTTAATACCTTAAAATTTTGAAGCTAAGTCTGTTTATATTATATAAAAATAATAGTTTCTCTTAGGCTGGCTTCCTCTAATACCCTGAAATTCTCACTGGATCCCTCATCATAATTCCATGCATGAAACAGACATGAGGTGAGGGTAATACATTTTACTATGTATTAGTAAACATATAATTATCAAGAATAAATAAAAATTAATGTGCACTTGCCCACAATTAATAATCCTGACTTCATAAAGATTATTAGGGAACTATAGATAACCTTAAGGGTCATATGACCAAAAGAACAAGGAATAACTTTTTTTTTTTTTTTAATTTCTTTTGAGAGAGAGACAGAGAGACAGAGAGAGCGAGAGACAGAGGAAGGAAGGGGCAGAGAAAGAGAACCCCACGCAGGCTCTGCACAAGCATGGAGCCCAATGCAGGGCTCAAACCCACAAACTGTGAGATAATAACCTGACCCAAAGTCTGATCTTAACCAACTGAGCCACCCAGGGGCCCCAGCAAGGAATAACTTCTAATGAAGGCAGTTTTATCAGTTAAAAGAAGAAACAATATTTGCCAGTTCCAGAAGGTCCATGCAGGAGGTGGCTGTGCAGCGGTGACCAACAAATAAAAACCAATAACAGCCTGAGAACAACAGAACACCAGGATATGGGTCAAGAAGGACAATGTGCACTTCAAACAGAGTTGAGGTTAATAGAATATGGGGAAGAAAACAGCCATCGTGGGTTAATGAATAATAGGATTTCCAGAACCTTAGAAATTTTGTGGATACTGTCTCATGAATAACAGTGACGAAGAAGTACATGAAATGTAAGAAATTGGCTATGTTTCTATAAAATGAACTTAGATATTTAAGTACTAGTTCAATGTACCAAGAGTTACATGGTGAATCTAGACTGGGAGATGATTAATTAAAATAAAGCACTTAAACCAAAATATAAAACATCTATAAAATTCATATAAAATTCAACAAGTTATATTTAGAAAATTTTAAATATACCATAGAAAAAACAAGGTATTTTATATAACAAATTATGAATAAATTACTTTGTTTTTCTGGGATGAACAGAGTCACTTCATAACAAAAGCTTATTCTCAAGATATCCAATATTCTTGATTTTAAAAATCCAAATTCAGGGCGCCGGGGTGGCTCAGTCAGTTAAGCGACCGACTTCAGCTCAGGTCATGAACTCAGGGCTTGTGGGTTCGAGCCTCGCGTCATGCTCCGTGCACAGCTTGGAGCCTGGAGCCTGCTTCATATTCTGTCTCCATTTCTCTCTCTCTGCCCTTCCCCTGCTTGTGCACTATCTCTCTCTCTCTCAAATATAAAACAAACATTAAAAAAAATTTTTTTTTATTCTAAATTCATTCAGATGGGCCAGGTATTTGTTAATGAGCAGGTATGAATTCAAGCAAAACATGTGCAGGAAGGATAAATATGATATATCTTCCCAAAATTCTAGACATTACATAGGTTTTAGAAAAACGCTTGCTCCACCATAACCCTGAACACTCAGGAAGGAAATCTGTAATACCTGGAAATGTGCATCAAAGTACCAGCATCTTCAACAAAAGAAATGGAGTAGAGCTCAATAATGTAATAAGCATCATGAACTCATAAATTCCCTCGATACGATCATTTAAAATCTTATTTGCTGGGGAAGGAACAAGGACGTACACATGGAACGAACACTGTTGTGTGAATAATAGTTCAGTTAACAGTCTCATAGATGGGGTAATGAAGGCGGACAATGATCCCTCTAGAATAACTTCCTGTAATTCTTCAGCCAAATCAAGGGGGGTGACCCTTAGTGTACTCAATCACCACTGCCACAGTGCCCTTGAGAGGCACTTTTGTGACACTCCAAAAACCAGAAGTCCTGGAGCCCTAAGCCAGGCTCTCCTGCTACACTCGATGCCAGCATCCAGGAACATGCTGACCACTCTACTCAGGTGCTTTGGGGCACAACTCCACTTAGCAGAATGGTGCTGTGACATCTAAATATAAGTGTTCTGCATCTAGAATGTTCTTTTTACCACTAAAACTTCGTATGGAAGAGTTCACCACACAAGTCGTCTCCAGTACATAATGGGTAGGTTATCACAACAGAAAATACGAGGATAAAAGTTCAGACACTAAGGCAGTGTATTTCACAACCCAGAAAGTTTCAGAGGCAAAACCACACAAACTCAGGAGACTATGAAATCAGGGAGAGCCAAGGTTTTCGCACACTCCCAGACTAAGGAAGACCTGCAAGACAGAGACAAAGAAGATAAGAGACTAAGGAAAGGGGTTATACTTTGTGGGATGTTGAAACAGGACCTGGGATCTACCTACAGACTCCTGGCTGATGGCCTAAAGCCTGAAATATGGTTCCCATGAAGGACTGGGGATCAAACAAAGGTCCCCCCACCCAACCACCCCCCTGCCACACACTGTCTTTACAGCATTGCTGAGTAACAATCTTGAAACACCCACTCCATTCCCAGTACACATGCCCCTAGAGCGTGAAAGTGGAAATGAAGAAATGGCAGAGGCATGGAGCAGGCAGAGGGCTTGGGAAAGCCCATGCACCTGCCTCTGGCCCTAGATGCAAAGAGTGTTCCCATCGGTCACTCAAGCACATGAAACAGGATACAAGCTGGAGAAGGCCCGCAGTCAGGACCAAGGGGGCCTCACCTAAGATCTGTGTGACTGACTAGAGAAGGAGACGCAACGAAGGAAGACGCCCCTTACAAACAGCCCTCCGTGTGCTCCCCAAGGTCGAACCAGTAAGGACTCCTGGGGGCAGAGAAGGGCATGCCTGGGTCGTGACAAAGACTTTGCCCTTGTCGCTGCCAGGAGCTGCACTACCACTGAGGAGGGCAGGAGACACGCACACACCAAGAAGAGGGTGAAGGAGGAGAATAACACCCTCCTTTGAGAGCCCACAAGAGATCAACTCTTCTTTTCCAAACACCTCTCCCACCCGGGAGAATGTCCCAAACAACATTTCAGGGAGTCATTTCCTCTCTGCCATCTGACCCTCACTTGCCTTCACATCTTTGATACCTTCCCACCCACCTGGCTTTTGCCGCTAGTTTCACCCCACTCCTGGCCGTGCAAGGCTCTTCCTTCCTCCACAGTGGAGATGATATTCAGCTCAGAAAGAGGGTCTTGCTGACATGGAAACCGGTAGATGATGCCCTGCAGCTTTTCCATAAATTAATCCCAGTTCCTGGACAGCTGAGACCAAGGACATTCAACACAGGCGGGTTGTGAATAGCATTTCACAGACTTGTTCAGTCACCGACCTACATCTTCCAAATGCTTGAATGTCTGACATACACAGATATCCAGCTCTCTTCCCAGCACTACTGAATCAAGAGTACAGGAGTAAAACCAGGCAATCCGATGTGTCAAAGTTTTGACATAAAGTCTTGTGTCTCCTCAACTTCTAGCGCCACCACTAACCTGCATGTAGTGAGCACATCATCGGAAGAAAGGGGGCACTTCAAATCCAGACACCTCGGTGTGAAGCTTTTCATTTCTGGATCAACAGGGCTTCACTCTCAGTCAAACAGGGCAGGGACTCTCAAGCGCCTCCCAAAAGAAACACAAAGGTAGCCTAGAGCAGTTCCCAACCTCTGCAGGGAAACTATCCTCACCCAGGGAGACCAGGGTCCTGTAGTTCTCCAACATCACGTCCCGGTACAAGGCCCTCTGAGCGGGGTCCAGGCACTCCCACTCCTCCTGAGAGAACTCTATGGCCACATCCCTGAATGTCAACAGTTCCTGAAATGAAAGCACATTTCACCAAGAGGCCATCAGGAGAGTACTTCTTTCACAAAAACGAGAGGAGGAGAGAGGTATAAGCATCAACTAGAAATGAGTGCTGGAATAATCTACAAAAGATCATTTTCAGCAAGTCATATATCCCTGATTTTATACTTTCCATCAGAGAATTTCCCTTAGCTACACTCTGAGATTTTACAATATTGTGCAAGAAAAGAAAATATACATACAATACTGTATATATGAAAACTGCTGAGTTGATCTGAAAAGTTCCGATCATAAGAAAAAAAATGCCGTAACAACGTATGGTGATGGATGTCAATTAGACTTACTGTGGTGACAATCTCACAGTATATACAAATATCCAATCATTAGCCTACATCCCTCAAACTAGATTGATGCTATTTGCCAATATTCCTAAATTTAATAAAATGATTAAAACAAAAGAAAAGTAATGATAAGTAGTAACTCTACATATACTTAGTGGAATGGAGAAGCTGAGGGTACAATATTGTGACTGGGTGGAAATGAAAGGTACTTTTTTTTTTTAATTTTTTTTTAAATGTTTTTATTTTATTTTTGAGACAGAGAGAGACAAAGCATGAGCAGGGGAGGGGCAGAGAGAGAGAGGGAGACACAGAATCTGAAGCAGACTCCAGGCTTTGAGCTGTCAGCACAGAGCCCAACACGGGGCTCGAACTCATGAACTGTGAGATCATGACCTGAGTGAAGTTGGATGCCCAACCGACTGAGCCACCCAGGCGCCCCTGAAAGGTACTTTTGATGGTCATTCTATGTATGGCTTCAACTAGAAAACAAAGAAAAACGGTACCTGGGAGGCTCAGTCGGTTAAGTGTCTGACTTTGGCTCAGGTCATGATCTCATGGTTGAGGAGTTCAAGCCGTGTGTAGGGCTCTGTGCTGACAGCAGCCTGGACCCTGCTTCAGAGTCTGTGTCTCCCTCTCTCTCTGCCCCTTCCCCACTCACACTCTGTCTCTCTTTCTCAAAAAATGAATAAAAACTTTAAAAAAAAAAAAAAAAGGAAACTGATACTCTGAGGATGAACATACTTTTGTAAACAATGTACTGGGAAGCAAAGAATATCTAAGGAAATGCTTTTTGTTTTTTTGTTTTTACTTTTGAGAGAATACAAGAAAATTTCATGAAATCATCACATACTAGAAAGAAATAATGGTACAGAAGAAAAGACAACATGATCTTCCCATTAGGACAAAGAATTAAGTATGCCGGAGGCTTAAGGATGTTTGCTCACCTTCCACTGATATTTTCATGGAATAAAGGGGAACAAATGGACACTGCATTAGCTCTGGAAGTTAGCAGTATCACCCATCCACAGAATGATTTTCTAGTCCCCAAATTACTAAACGGGGCCCTAAGTGACAATAGCTGGCCCAGGAAGAATGGTGGATTTATATCATCTCCATAATGTACCCCAACATACAGACTTAACATTATGTGAAGGAAGGGAAAAAAATACACACAAACGAAAAACCTTCAATGGTAGATTATATGCAAGTTCTAGATAGTATGATTATATGAGTTCTATATCTAGAACTATTATAAGTTCTAGATAGTATGTTGTATACACCAAATGACAGCTAATTTCTCCATGAGCTAGGGCATGAGTAGTGTCTTCAGGGATGACCAAGTCCATACAGGCATCACCAAAGGTAAAAACTGGAAAGATGGGAAGCTAATAATTACAGAACTCACTAAAAGTTTTGAACATTTCCCATATGGTAAGCATTACTCTGATGCTTTACAAGTTTTAACTTGTAAAAGGATATAGCATCCAATTAAATTAGTATTTGTTCCCATTTTATACAGGACCCAATTCTGTCACACACACTCTAAGGAACATGCCTCAAGTCATATAGATAATAAGTGACAGAGCCCAGACCTGAACAAGTTGTCAGGCTTTAGCATGGAACCCATGGCACCACACAGTGAAGTAATGGACACAACAGTAAGAGTGTGTTGACAGAGGGCTTCCTAGTGGAGAAAACCTGAAACAAGTTCAAGGCTGAAAAATAAACACGGATAAAGATCAATATATATGTCTGCACACGTGCATGTGCACACAAAGTATTCCTACTGCTGTTATCTCATTTAGGTGATGGTGCAAAAAAGAATTAAAGGCCATGGAAAACATGTCAGGCATACTTTCAGAGTTAAAATAAATAAAAATTATTTATGAAATGAAACACACTGAAAATAACTGAAATCAAAGTACCAGTCTCTAAATGACATCTATGTTTAGATAAATCTTCATTATCTATGATTTTGTGCATTTCGTGTGCATTTCAGCATTTCTAGTACAACGAACATGTATAAATTGTACTAAATGTAAATAAAACTGTCAATGTTTTTCTCTTAGCCTACGACAAAAACCTTGTAAAAACTTTTTTAAAATAGCAACATGTAAATCCAATCTCCATTAAATACATCCACAGAATTGTAGGAGCTGGAATCTGCGTGGAGATAGAGGGGCTGAGATAAGGTCCTGGGGTGAGCGTGAGCAAGCATGTCAGGGGGGACGCTTCAGAGTGAGATGAGCATGGCCCAGTGGTGGTACAGGACGGAGAGGACAGAACAAGGAACCCAGATGTGACTTTACCTGAGAAAGTTATTCCTGACTCCTAGGCTTTCCTCCTCTTCCTTCTCAGTGATTCTCAAAAGGGGTCTTGAGACGTCAAACCTGAGTGTCAAATATATGCTGTTTAACGCTTAGAGTCAACTTACCCCTTTCTGTGCCACAACCACAGACAGGTAGACCTCCCCATGTGGGACACGGCCCTCTGCTGCCCACTGCCAAAGAGGGGTTCAGAACAGTAAACTGCTACACAGAGACCTCTTTCTGCAGAACGCACTCCCCTCCTGGTGAGGCACACACACAAGCTGCAGCAGGGGGGATCTGGGCTGCACTAACCCTCCCCTTGGAGTCACAGGCTCCCCCAATAACACCCCATGTCAAGGACAGCCCGCCTCACCTCTCTCCCTGTCTCTAGATCCGGGGCTGGTTCATTCCTCATTAATGGATGAGCTAAGGCCCTGGGGCCCAATGCTGGATACAAATTAGAATCACCTGGGGCATTTTCAACACCACAGAGTCTGTTCCCCATCATCCCAAACACAAGAAAGGGAATTCCTGGTGACTGGGCATAAGAGGTAACTACAAAATGCCTCAGCAATCCAATGCAAAGCCAGGGTCGAGCACCACTCAGAGGGCACCAGCCCAGCACACCTCCCACCTGAGGCTCTGCTCTCTCCTGGGCCCCTGTCCCCTGTATCCAGACAGTGGAAGAGGAAGGAGCAGAGAGACCCATGCGGAGCAGGCATTACAGACCAGAGCCGGGGTAGGGACGAGGCTAGGATGTGACAGGGCAGTGTCAGAGATGGCCCCACAAGAAAGTGATATCAAGACAAAGACCTGGGGAAAGAAGTTCACCACGTGCATTTGAGGAGTCACAGAATTCTAGGCAGAGGGACCACCCTTGGGAAAGCCCTGAGGCAGTGCTGACCCTGGCCCCAGGAAGAGCAGACCTTTGAGTGCCTCTATCCCAGCGAGGGAGGAAGAAACAAGCCGGGTATTAGGTCACAGAAGTAGATCAGGAATAGCCAGCCGGCCATTGTCTTCAGACACTGTTCTCCCCTATCCCAACTGAATTTTGGAAACCATGTAGTGTTTTACCCATATTAATGTATTTTCTTTTAATCTATTTCTTTTTTTTAACGTTTATTTTTAGGGAGAAAGTGTGCATGCACACATGCAGAAGTGGGGGGGGGGGGGAGAGAGAGAGAAAGAGAGAGAAAGAGAAAAAATCCCAAGTAGGCTCTGCACTGGCATTGCACGAACCGTGAGATCATGACCTGAGCCAAAACTGAGTTAACCAACTGAGCTACCCAGGTGTCCGCCCCACCCCTTTTTTTTATTCTGTCTTAAGTAAAAACACACACAATTAATGTAATATGCTCTGGAATTTGAAAACATGCCAAGATGGTCACCTAAGCCCCAGGACGGATGGCACTACTCTTGACTGAGAAGTGGAGGACTGCAGGGAACATAATTGGGGGAGTTCAGGAGCTCATGTTTGGACATCATTAAGGTGGAGATGCCTGTTAGAAGTCCCAGCAGACGTGTCAAGGAGACAGCTGGACAACACAATCTGGAGTTCAGGGAGGTCTGAGATGGAGTGTGTAACTGGGAGACTGAGGGGGTTTAAGGCCCTGAGATAAGGTGACATGGAAAGTCACCAGGTATAGATGGAGAAGAGAAGAGGTCCAAGACTATGCTATGGGGCCCTCCCCCAATCAGGGAGCAGGGAGTTTAGGAAAAATCAGCAGAGGAAACTGAGAAGTGAACATGGTGGGGAGAAGAAAACTGAAATGGACACACAGATGATAGATAAGATCTGTCAATAGTGGGATGTCCCAAAAGCCTTAAAAAAATGTCTTTAAAGGAAGAAGGAGTCATCAGTGTTCAACATGTTGCTGCTCAGACAGATGAGGAGAGCCAATTAGCCAGCGTTTCTGTGAAATGAGAGGACATCAGTGCCTCTGACACGGAGAGTGGAACAACAGCTGGGAAGCCCTGACTGGATGAGGGTCAGTGTTAATTACAGGGAAGACTGAAGAGAACATAGACAATTTTTGTGTATTTTGCTCTGAAAAGGAGCAAAGGGCTCTTAGTAAAGAAGACAATGTCCATAAAAGAAAATTTTTGTTGTTGTTGTGAAGATGAGAGAGAGAGTGAATGAAGGGCTTTGTTAAGGTTGGGCTATACTACAATCTGCGCATGATGGCTAAAATACTTCCCTAGAGGTAAAAACTGAGCACAATTTGGTAGGATACAATGTCCATGCTGAGATTTGAGGTGTCTGGGAAGTGGTGTACACCGTCAGGGTGGAGGACAGCTGTGTGAGAGGGCGGTCTATTCCTCGTCCACAGTGAAGGAGAAGACCCAGATGCATGAGGCTTGTAGGTGGCCCAATCAGGGAAGATCTCTTTCTCATGGTTCCCAGGTGCTCAGACAGACCATCTTGGACTGAAGTGAAGACAGGAAAGGAGCAGATGGCCTTCTCGGGGGCCCTGAAAGAAAAGGTATGGTAGGCAAGTAGGGAAATTCCAGAGGAGGTGGTCCAGGAATTTGAAGGGAGACCAGTCAACCTTGGTTTATGTTTTCCTCTAGCTCTGATGGAAGACGGACACAATAAGTAAGCAGAGCTGGAGGAGATGATGATATGGAGGAGAAAGCAAGGAGGTCAAGGGTTTGCAAGGGAATGGTTACATCAGTCCTTTGCAGGTGTTTAATTTGCGTGGCTCTTAGTAAGTGAAAGGTTTGTCTGTCGCCATCTTTTAAAATAACCTGAAAAGGTGAGGAGGGCATATTCATGTTTACCATTTATCCCCCTACAGCAGAGAAGAAAAGCCTGGGCCCCACACACACAGAATGAATGATTGAAGGTCTCTAGTGTAACCTTCATGCAGTGGTTTACGCAAGGGTCCTTGATGTCTACAAGGGTCCTGGTTGTCCTTAGCATGGTCTTCTCACAAGTGAAGAGCGAGCCAGCCAGGGGCACCAGAAGAGGCCAGAGCCAAGGGTCCTTCACTGAGACCACTATCCTCACCCCCAGCAGGTAAGAAAGGCACACTTAAGAAACTGAGTCGGTTGAACCACTGCCGTAGCCACCTCGGGCGGAGCACACCCACTCCAGCAATAAAGGAGCCTGAACTCTGCAGAAAGAGCAGAGGCCTCTGGGCTGCTGAGAGCCACTGATGGCGATGGTCCTGGTGTCAAAGATTTCTGACTTTGCAATGACATTTGGCTGAAATATTCACAGCCCAGATGCTGACTTATTTGGTCTACGACTGTGCAAACTGAGAGGTGGAGCAGATTGTGTGTGTGTGAACAGAACAGTACAGGGGAAGCTGGAAAACTGGAAGGAGGGGACACAGGAGAGGCACAGACAGACAAACCAGCTTTGTCCCTCAGGTCACCCACTTGGAAAAGCACCACTCTGCCATTCCAGAAAAGATGAAGGACAAAGGGGGAATCATGTATGTAGGGTGAATGTGTGCCTTGGGGGGAAATAACCCTTCTCTTTCCTTTTTTTTAGTTTTTTTTTTTTAATTTTTTTAATTTTTTTTTTATTTTTGAGAGAGAGAAAGAGAGTATGAACAGGGGAGGTGCAGACAGAGAGGGAGGCACAGAATCTGAAACAGGCTCCAAGTTCTGAGCTGCCAGCACAGAGCCTGATGTGGGGCTTGAACTCACAAACTGTGAGATCATGACCTGAGCCGAAGTCAGATGCTTAACTGACTGAGCCACCCAGGCAGCCCTGGACTCAGACACTCTTACAAGCCTCCCATGGAAGCCAATGCATTCCCTGGAGACACCATCAGGATCCTTCTATTCAGCTATGGAATCCCACAACATATTCCAGGCCCCAATAACTCAAGCATTTATGATAGAATAATACACATAAAAACGCCCAAAGACCCACTGATCCCTGAAGCTGTATTTTCATTCACAGTGACCCCACCCCAAATGTTGGCACCTCTGTAATCTACTAAATAAAATAACATCTCCAATGATGTACATACCCCAACAAGACCCCGGCATCTTCTATGGAAGCACCTCAAATTATCATTTGTATCCTCCCAAATGCATATAAAACTTTGACTTCCACCCTAACCATAAGAGTTCCCCTAAAAGACCAAAAATAACCTCCAAAATCACCTCTATTTTCCCTGTAATTCCACTGTTGGTTGCATAATGAATCTTACACCCTCAAGACGGCCTACACAAGTCACTTGCGGAGCAATGCTAAGGTACAGCTCCTGGATCCACCCCGTCAGGACCAACGCACTCCTGTCCCTGCAGACTGAAGGATAAAGAGCCAGAGTCATCATGGCCAAGGAACAAAAAGTGCAGGGAAAAAGACTCGAGACAGAAAAAAACGTTGCTGTGTGGGAACAGAGAAAAGGCAAATGTGACTGAGGCACAGGTAGCCATGAGAGGAGGGTAAGTGCTCTGAATACATATATATATATACCCCTTAAACAATAACTGCCATACCTCCCTGTCCCCCTGTGGCAACCACCACTCTACTTTCTATATCTGAATTTGGCTGCTTCAGGTACTTTACATAACTGGAAAAACACATTTGTCCTTTTGTGTCTGGCTCATTTCAATAAACATATGTTCATAGTTTATCTATGTTGTAGACTGTTTCTGAATTTCCTTCCTAAATTTTTAATTTTTTTTTTTTTACATTTATTTATTTTTGAGAGACAGAGACAGAGCACAAGTGGGGGAGGGGCAGAGATAGAAGGAGACCCAGAATCTGAAGCAGGCTCGAGGCTCCAGGCTCCGAGCCGACAGCACAGAGCCCGATGCGGGGCTCAAACTCACGAACCATGAAATCATGACCTGAGCTGAGGTCGGACGCTTAACAAACTGAGCCACCCAGGCGTCCCCCCTTCCTAAATTTTTGAGCTGAACAAGGCTCTGTTGGATGTATATACATTTTGTTCATCATTCATCCACTGACGCACATGTGGGCTGTATCTGTCATGAACACAGGTATAAAAATACGTGTTCGGGTCCCTGCTTTCTATTTCATTGGTACATACTCAGAAGTGGAATTGGTTGATCATATGGTAATTCTATCTTTAATCTTTTTGGGAAATCACTACATTCTCTTCCAGAGAGGGTACGCCATTACTTTCCCACCATCAAGGCACAGAGAGTTCAATTCCTTCACATCCTCTCCAATGCTGGTTATTTTCAGTTTTTTTTTTTTTTTTTTTTTTTAATGTTTATTTCTGAGAGACAGAGAAGGACAAAGCACGAGTAGGGGACAGGCAGACAGGGGGAACAGAATCCAAAGCAGGCCAGGCTGAGCTGTCAGCATAGAGTGAAACATGGGGCTCAAACTCCCAAACCGCAAGATCATGACCTGAGCCAAAGTCAGATGCTTAACTGACTGAAGCACCCAGGTGCCCCTTTCGAGGTGTTTTTTTTTTTTTTTTTTTTTTTTTTTTTTTTTTTATAATACATATCACAAAAACTGTGAAGGTATCTCATTGTGGTTTCTATTTGCTTTCCAAAATGATTACGGATATTGAGCATTTTCTCACGAGCTTACTGGCTATCTGTATATCTCTTCTATGGAGAAGCGTCTTTTGCCCATTTTTATTTAAAAAAAAATTGTTTTTTGTTTGTTTGTTTTTTTTAATTTTTTTTTTTCAACGTTTATTTTATTTTTGGGACAGAGAGAGACAGAGCATGAACGGGGGAGGGACAGAGAGAGGGGGAGACACAGAATCGGAAACAGGCTCCAGGCTCCGAGCCATCAGCCCAGAGCCCGACGCGGGGCTCGAACTCACGGACAGTGAGATCGTGACATGGCTGAAGTCGGATGCTTAACCGACTGCGCCACCCAGGCGCCCCAAAAATTGTTTTTTTTTTATTTGAGAGAGAGAGAGAGAGAGAGAGAGCGAGCGCACAGTCGTGAGAAGGAGAGACACAGAATCCCAAGCAGGCTCTCTACTGTCAGCACCAAGCCCAACGTGGGGCTCAAACCCAGGAACTCTGAGATCATGACCAGAGTAGAAATCAAGAGTCAGCTCCTTAAATGACTGAGCCACCCAGGTGCTCCTTTTGCTCATCTTTAAATTGGTTGGTTTTTGTTCTTCTTGAATTGTAGGTCTTCCTTTCCCTACACCTACACTTTCCGGGGAACTCTTCACACCTATTTCGCCTTGTCCTACTCTTTCTCCCCAGTCTTTCTGACTGTTCCACTCGCCATACGTTTCTGCCTCTCTCTGCCCCCACCGGTGTCCCCTCTGCTCTCCCTGTTCCATTCCCGCTTTCCGGTTACACCCCCTCCGCCCGGCTCACTGGCACCCCCATCGGATCTCGCACCGCTGTTTCTCTCCCCGCTGTCATCCTACCCTCTCCTGCTGTCTCTGTCTCTGCCTCGCCCGCCCGCAACCTTTTGCTCCTTCCCGCTCTGCGTTCGAAGCGCCTCGCTCTTGTGGCCCCACTTCTGCTTGTGCTCGCTATTTGGCTCCCCTTGTCCTGGGGCGCCTCCCTTTTCTCCACGTTTCGCTCTTTTCTCTTCTCCGCCTGCCACTCTCCCGAGTTACTGCGTTCGCTCCCACGGTCCCTGTGTGTCGACCCTCTCACTGATCTTCCCTCCCTCATTCTGTCTCTCTCTCCTCATCCCTGGCCTCCCTGCCGCAGTCACGGCTTCCACGAGGCCCCTCAGCCTCGCGTGCGGGACGTGACCCGCGCTCTGACACCCCGCGCTCTCCCGTCCTCGGTCCCGCTCCTGAAAGCCCCTGCTCAACAGCGTGCTCTTCCCGGGCATCCGTCCTCCCATCACATGCGGGGCTGCGGGGGAGACTCCTAGGAGGCGGCGGGGTCTGCGCCACCCCAGGGCCAGACTCCGAGCCCCGATGGGCCCAGACCTGCCAGGCTGCGGGCACAGGCGCCGAGCGCTGCCATCCACCCCGCACGCCCATCTCCCGAGACTCACGCGGCGCGGGGGACACGGGTGCCCAGGGACACAAGGCGGCAGGCGGCGTCTGAAGGCCCGAGGGCCCCGCGCACCACAGGCGGGGACCGACTCCGAAAGATCCGAACCGAAACCATCCGGGACCCCCGAGCCAGCCGCAGGGTTCGGTGTGTCCGCGACGCCACTCACCGCGGTGGGAGGCGCGGGGGAGGCGACGCTAACGTGCATTGAGACCCCAGACGCTGTGATGACCTTATAAGCTCTCTGGCCACTTGTGTGAGCGGCCTGTTAAACGCTGCGCGTGCGCGTTAGTGGAAGGGCAGGGCTGAGGCGGGCCCTAGGGAGAGCACTACAGGCCACGTGTTGGGTACGATAAGTTACACGCCTTGGGCGTGGCTGACGAAGCGCTCTGGCAATGGGCAAGTTATGAATAGTTATTTATATAGTTATGAATAGGTTATGAATAATATTTAGCCCGGATGCTCACCTTGGCGGGGCCTGGGAGGAGCGCTTCCGGCAACCGCCCGCCGGTCCTGGTCAGACCTGGGTCGCAGTTCCGGGTCGCAGGATGGGTCGGAGGTTGGGGACCGCTTCCGGTAATGAGATGGGGAAATAGGCCCCTGGAGCCCGGGCGGAGGGAGCGGTGCTGACAGCTTGTAGCCCTGGAATCGCCCGTAAGTTTGCCCTGGCTGGTCCCTTGGGGGTGAGTCCGGGACCTCTGGACGGGGTGGGCGGAGCTCCCAGGAGGAGTCTTTTTTGGAATCTCTGTGTCCTGTGTCACTGGACTGCTCCCTGCCTGTTTTGAGTCGATGTCTCCAACAATTTGAGGTAGAGCTCAGAGTTGTGTGGGCCACGTGTGTTGAAAGCGAACATGTTTACGTTTTATCAAGGTGAGCCAGTTTTCGTTAAAACGCTTTTGTTATAGAGGTAGAGATTGGCCTCCTGGGAGAGGCGAGCTGGGCTCTGCTGTCTGGGACCTGGTCCTGGGTGCGGAGTGATGTGGGGCCACGGCTGGATCCAGGAACTGCTCCTCTGCTAGAATTTAATTTAAGCAATTTAACTAAGCCAAGGAGTCCACCTGTCTGTGCAGGAGATGCAAACTGAAATATGAAATGTGAAAACCTACCAATGTGAAATGTGCCATTTTTACAGACATTTTTCAGAACCTCATTTCCACTATATCGACTTTCACCATGTGCTTATTTCCAGAGACATTCATAGGCACACACTAGGGTGTGGTAGATGATTTTTTTTTTTTTTTTTAATGTTTGAGAGAGAGTGCAAGAGATTGTGAGCAGGGGAAGGGCAGAGAGAGAGAATCCCAAGCAGCCTCTGGGCTGACATGGCCACTACCATGAGATCATGACCTGAAGCCAAAATCGAGAGTCTGACGCTTAACCGACTGAGTCACCCAGGCTCCCCAAGACATGTGATAATTTAGGTCACTAACCATTGCTTAAAAAAAAAAAAAAAAAAAAAAAAAAATATATATATATATATATATATATATATGTATATATATATATATATATATATATATATATATATATATATATATATCAGCACTGTTGACAATAGCCAAAGTATGGAAAGAGCCCAAATGTCCATCGATGGATGAATGGATAAAAAAGATGTGTTGTTGGGGTACCTGGGTGGCTCAGTCGATTAAGTGTCTGCCTTGGGCTCAGGTCATGATCTCACCATTCATGAGTTCAAGCCCCCCCCCGTCAGGCTCTGTGTTGACGGCTCAGAGCCTGGAGCTTGCTTCGGATTCTGTGTCTCCCTCTCTCTCTGTCCCTCCCCTGCTCATGCTCTGTTTCTCTCTGCCTCTCAAAAATAAATAAACATTGAAAAAAAAAATTTTTTAATGTGTTGTATACACACGCACGCACACACACACACACACACACAATGGAGTATTACTCTGCAATCAAAAAGAATGAAATCTTGCCATTTACAGCTACATGGATGGAACTGGAGAGTATTATGCTAAGAGAAATTAGAGAAAGACAAATATCATATGATTTCACTCCTGAGGAAGTTAAGATACAAAACAGATGAACATAAGGGAAAGAAAAGCAAAAATAATATAAAAACAGGAAGGGAAACAAAACATAAAAGTCTTAAATATAGAGAACAGAGGGTTCCTGGAGGGGTTGTGGAAGGGGGGATGGGCTAAATGCGTTAGGGGCATTAAGGAATCTACTCCTGAAATTATTGTTGCACCATATGCTAACTTGGATGTAAATTAAACAATAAATAAATTTTAAAAAAATAAAATAAAAATTTAAAAACCATAAAAAATCCCTTTAAAACATAGATCTAAGTTGAGTTCTCTGTATTTTTATTTATATATTCATTTTGAGAGGGAGAGCACGTGGGAAGGAGAGAGGGAATCCCAACCAGGCTCCACACTGTCAGCTTGGAGCCCAATGTGGGGCTCTAACCCACGAACTTTGAGATCATGACCTGAGCTGAAATCAAAAGTCAGACACTTAACCTACTAAGCCACCCAGGCGCCCTGAGTTCTTTATATTTCTCATTGCATTCCACACCTAACATGACTGATAAATTCAAATAACTTTGAGCTGAACTTTTGTGACATTATAATTCATTGCTCAATAATTTCCAAATATAATTTCAAATCCACTTTACTTTTAGCCAAAGTAACGTGTTTTTATACAAAAATTATTTTATATTTTGGCACTTCTGTTTTCTATTTCTGAATGCTCTGTGAGGTGTGGATTATAAAACTCTCTAACATATACATTCTTTAGAAGACTATTGAGTTAGTTTTCATTTAAATACTTTTGCAATATTTCCAGGGGCATTTGATAGGCATGTGTATTCTCATTATATGAACCCTAAAGAAAGTGAAGCTAGTTATCAATATTCCAATGGTTTTATTTATACTTTCAATAACCTTTAAGAGAATATCCATTAGTTACTATACACCATGAAATACAGGTTTCTCTAAAATACATTCATGTTAAAGATGAATTCCCCTGTAAGAAATGTTAATGAGATAAAGGTGTTTTGGATATGTATTTTAAACATATATTAAATTTACAAGGTTTCACTGTTCTATATATTACATAGTGTTTCATAAGCTTTAAGCATTAGTCATAGCCTTTTGATGTTCATTTCATTTGAATTACTTAACATTTACTATGGTTAAAGTATCATTACTCATAAAATTCTTAAGTTTTCACTCAGAAATTAATACCCTGGGGACACCTGGGTGGCTCAGTCGGTTGAGTGTCCAACTTTGGCTCAGATCATGATCTATCTCATGGTTCATGAGTTCAAGCCCCGCGTTGGGCTCTGTGCTGACAGTTCGGAGCCTGGAGCCTGCTTTGGATTCTGTCTCCCTCTCTCTCTGCCCCTCCCCCGCTTATGCTCTGTCTCTGTCTCTCAAAAATAAATAAATGTTAAAAAAAATTAATATTGTGATGATCCCACAGGATTGAATTTTGGATGAAAACGTTTTAAGATTTCTCTGAGGTATTTGCTGGTTTTAGTAATGTTTGACCCCTTGGTTAAATACAGTGGCCCACTGAGTATAATTTTAAGATCTCCCAGTATGAATTTCTGATTAGCGAAGATTCATCCTGTCTAAAGACCTTCCAAATTCATTACATTTGCCAACTTGTTTTCTACACACTTGATCTTAGCCAAAAGGCCGAGAAGCGATTGCCAAGTTCTTTTCTAATATGTACAACTGTGATATTTAATTATCAACAAAGGATGGATCTATTTAACATGAGGCACCTGGGTGGCTCAGTGGGTTAAAGCATCTGACTTTGGCTCAGGTCATGATCTGGTGGTTCATGAGCTGAAGCCCTGCATCCGGCTCTGTGCTGACAGCTCAGAGCCTGGAGCCTGCTTCAGATTCTGTATCTCCCTCTTTCTCTCTGCCCCTCCCTTGCTTGCACAAAACTAACCCATGTAGCTTTAGAAAAGGGGGGATAGATCAAAACTTCCCACATTTATGCCAATGTTAGTTTTGACACCAGCAAAGCTTCCTTCAGTTTGTGAAACTAAGAAACCATCTTGCTACATGTATTTACCTGATTACATTTACAATGTGCATCCTCAGTTTTAAATGTCAGCAAGTCACTCAGGTGTAACTGAACGAGAATCCAATCCTATTATCAAATCATTCCATGTGTTTTTTTTCTTGCATTTTAAAAAACATACAGTGCTAAGGATAGACTTGGTGATCGTAATATTGACAACCAGCCATGTTGGCATGGAAGATTTCAGCACGGACTCCCATGTTCACAAGCAAATAAGTGACTAGTGGCACTTTCACTAAACACTCCACAGTTGGGAAGAAGCCCATTATAAGTCAAAGTCATAGATCCATTTTGTTTATGGGGAATTTTGCTGCTGGTAAAATTTACAAGTCACTGGCTGCGGGGGACCCTTCTTTCCAGGGGCACGTCTGGAAGTCAGCTGAGTCCGCGGGCAGCACCCTTGACTGCAGCGCGGCTGAGAACCTACTGCTTGGGCTTTGGGACCCGCCTGACTCGGCCGCCATGCGCTCCGGGCTCTGCCTCCTGGTCCCTCAGCTTCCGCCTCCGTTTCTGGCCCGGGGAAGTTGCCCACAGACACCCCGAGTGCCAGCTAGAGTTCATCCCCCGAAGGCTGGAAGGCCTCTCCGCGCGGAGCAGTGGTTGCCCCAGCGCTCCGCTCCTGACCCGGAAGAGCTGGACTCCTGGGGTGGCGTGGGCCGCTCGGCCACCCCGTGTACTCCCCAAGCCCTCGGTGCGCGCAAGGCCAACCCCGCTGCTGGTCCCGCGGAACCACCTTGGGAGCAGGAGACTGAAAGGAGGCGTGCGGGACAATCAAGGGACTGCAAAGGGGCAGTGACAGTCCTTACCGTGCGAAGGCTTCGGCTTGTCGCTCCCTTTGGGCTTCCCAAGGTCTGGCCCACACCCTGGCTTCCCCAACCAGACAGGGCTCAGATGTGGGGAACGCATGAGCGGAGCGAGCAGGACCCGATGGAAATAGTGCTTCCGTCGCTGCAGGTAAGGGGCTCAAAATCTTTTGGTTTTCACTAAAAATTAGCGAGAGTTGGAGGCTAAAGGGCTGGAGGAAGGCACCTGAGCATGTATGTAAGTAAATAATCTTGCTTGCAGGGAATGTGGGGGCGGCCATCGTGTTGGGGGGAATCAGCCCTACACTTCCGTGTTTGAGCTGTGCGAGCAAGCTGGGTGAATCTGGTTCTTGGCGGTTTTCCATAAAGTGGAAGTCTCTACACCGTCACAGAACCAAGGACCTACTTCCAAGCTGACATTAAACGGAAGTTGTTTAATGGTGACCAAAGGGGAAGATTCACTAGGCGGACAGAAATCAGCCCCAGTCATGCTCCACGTTCTTACTGGGTCTTCCGTTAGTCCTCTTCGTGCCGCACGGTTTTCCTAACCGAAGAGAAAGTCAAGTCCCAGTGCTGTCCAGCCACACTTCGAATGAGCTCTGGGCCCCGGTGCATCTGCAGCTGCATGGAGCTGGGGAGGCAGTTCTCTGACCAGATGCGCTCATGTGGTGGCCCTTAGCTGCTGTTTTCCATCCCAGTAGCATTCCCTCCCTCACAGGAGACTGACTCCCTCTGGGAACCCTCCCCGCTCTGCCTTTTTCTGAAAAGTCCAGCTAAATTGCTCAGGAAACAGGCCAGCTTTCCTAATGTTCCAAGCTTCAGTCCTCAGGGCCTGCAGGGATGTTGGATGGGGGGGGCAGGTGCACCAGCCCCGCATTCTCCCTGGGACCCAATCCACACCGGCTATCCTGGTCAGCCAAGTCCCCAATTCCCAGGAGGCTTCTGTGGCTACCCGCAAGTTCTCCAGGATCCGAGTAGCCACTGAGGTGCACACCGGCCCCGGGGCGGGGGGGGGGGGGGGGGGGGTGGGGGGGGGTGGTGGTGGCTGTAGATGTGCTCTCAGAGTCCCATTGTGAGAAAGGGAGAGTCTGGATGTGTGGACCCATCTCTAGCTCAGAGAGAGCTAGGGGAAGTTTCCTGAAAGTGAGCAGTGCTGCTAACTGTAGGAGCTTTTCCTCCAGATAAAAATAATAATAATAATAAAGTCATATTAAAAATTTAGACTAGTACAATAATAATAAATTGGTCAGGAACTTTAAAGTATGTATCTCTGAATGGCACTGAAGGTCCCTGCATCTTTGATATGGCTGTTGTGTCTGTTCCTCTCACAAACACATCCTTAAGAATTAAGGCACATAGGGTTGAGTGATTTCACTAACTTCATGCCTTGTTTAGCAGCAGACTGAAGACTTGAACTTATGGGCGGTGGTAACAAATCACAGGATTTAGCCATCATGATACACTGAAAAAGCTGGATGGCAATGTTCTTCCAGTAATCTAGATTTACATTTAGGTGTTTTCATAACTTGTTCTCATATTTTAGATTACTGGTATATTATTTATAATACTGGCTATGACCAGTTTCCATTTCCATTCTGTGCAAAGATTTATTTTATATGCTAATAAAAATTAGGCATAAAGCTTCTGAGATCTTAATAAACTATAGATACTCTGATTGCAACAGAGTACCATAGGAACCTGCCTCATGACCAAGTTGGACTTAATGACTGCAAGATTCACTTGATAATAGTATGATAACAGAGAGTTCTTTTATACTGGGAAGAAAACAGAGTGGCACCTGTCACCAAAGCATTGAACTATTTCATACAATGTCCCAAAGTATGGTAGATAAAATACCATTTACACCAAGGCTGCAGGCTACAAGGTTAAGGTACAAAAGTTAACTGCCTTCGGAGATACCAGAAATGAACATGTGAATTGAAAATTAAAAACAAAACCCATTTACATTAGGACCAAAACAAAAGGTTCCATCACGGGCACTGTTAGGGCAATATGTGAAACGTCTGTGATGAAGACATAATGTCAATAACATATTTTCAACCACAGGTTCAAAGTCAGTAATAAAGTAACCTCATTAAGAAATCTAAAAGAACAGGGGCGCCTGGGTGGCTCAGTCAGTTGAGTATCCTGCTGAGGTCACGATCTCACAGTTCGTGAGTTTGAGCCTCACATCGGGCTCTGTGCTGACAGCTTAGAGCCTAGAGTCTACCTCAGATTCTGTGTCTCCCTCTCTCTCTGCCCCCAACCCCATTCTGTAGCTCTCAAAAATAAATAATAAATATTTTTAAAAACAAAAAAAAAGAAATCCAAAAGAATAAAAAGATTGTATAAACTTAAGGGGTTTCCACAGATGTCCCTGCTCCTTTGACACCCATCATCTCATGAATTTTAAAGCATTTTGACTTTTAATTTACCTGCAGAGTGTAACATTTGATTTGATTAACCTTCAAGAACTAGACTAAGTTCTCACTATTAGGAATTCTCTAATGCACAGTACATTGTAGAACCTGCTTAAGCAATGTACCACCTAATTATATTTGTAGGGTTTTTTCCAACATGAAATCTTGTGAATCCTGAGATCAAGTCATGGCATGAGGGCCGTGCTACATTCTTTTGTAAAGTTTCTTCACAGTATTCATTCCCCTATGACTCCAAAGGTGAGAACATTTAATAAAAGTCTTAACACACCTTCTATACCTTCACTGTATGTATATTCTGATGTCTACTGAGGCTTGAATACTGCTTAAAGGATTTGCCACATTCATGACATTTGTAAGGTTTCTCTCCAGTATGAATTCTTTGGTGAACTGTAAGGCTTGAATTCTGACTAAAGGCCTTGCCACATACATTACATTTGTACGGTTTCTCTCCAGCATGAATTCTCTTATGCTGTGTAAGGTTTGAACTCCCAGTGAAGGCCTTTCCACACTCATTACATTTGTAAGGTTTCTCTCCAGTATGAATTCTCTCATGATTCCAAAGGTGTGAACGGGTGGTAAAATCCTTACCACACTGATTACATTTGTAAGGTTTTTCTCCAGAATGGATTCTCTTATGTTGAGCAAGATTTGAACACTCAGAAAAGGCTTTGCCACACACATTGCATTTGTAAGGCTTCTCTCCAGTATGAATTCGTTCATGGCCCCAAAGGTGGGAACGTATCATAAAATGCTTACCACATACATTACATTTATATGGTTTCTCTCCAGTATGAATTCTCTGATGCCTTGTGAGGTTCGAGAACCTGTTAAAGGCTTTGCCACACTCGTTACATTTGTAAGGTCTTTGCTCAGAATGAATTCTTTGATGATTAGCTAAGGTCGAACAATGGCTAAAAGCCTTCCCACACTCATTGCATTTGTAAGGTTTTTCTCTACTGGGGGTCTTCTCATATTGTGTCAGTAATGAAGGATGCATAAGAACCTTCCCATATTTATTAACAATGTTGGTTGTGACACTAGAAGCAATTCTTTGAGGTGGTGAAACTGAGGACGTTTTGGTAGACTTCTCAATTTGATTACTTTGAAAAATTTCCTCTTGGGTTTGAAATCTCTGCAGTTCAGCCAGATGTGAATGAAAGCTTACTCCAAGCTTATTGCCCAAGCAGTTCATATACTTGTTTCCTGAATGGCCTACCATGTAGTTTAGTTCCTTGTTTGTCATATCATGTTTATAATATGGAGATGTACTTCTTCTTATGGAAACACTGTGCTTTACAGGGAAATTATTCCAGAATTTAGGATGTTGTTGGTCTTCTCTACAGGTGAGATTTTTATAATGGGATGTAGTTATTCCTTCATAATATTTTTCTTCATAAATCCACGGAGTCTCAAGTTTGTTCACATCTTGCTGGTCTTTCTTCAAATCAAAGTCATCAAAGTCATGACTTAGGTCTCTTTCAAAAGTCAACGTTTGCAGTAATTCTCCATTATTAATGTAGTCTTTTGGTGGTAATTGTTTGCCCACACATCTAGTAGCCTTATCTGTAAGATATAAATAATCGTAGGCGTCTTATTAACCAGAGTTGAAGATGGGTATTTACATTGAAACGTATTACACCAAAAGTAAAACTCATAACTGACAAGGGTTATCAAGTTTCTCAACCATGGCGTGCAAATGTACAAACACAGAAAAGACATAAAATTCTTCAGTAAAGAAAGGATGACATATGGTTTAAATTATTTTCAGGGAAATCTATGTTCAAAAGCTCTGTGGTCAAAAGTTCCAACTGCCCTGGGGCGCCTCGGTGACTCAGTCAGTAAGGTGGCCAACTTCAGCTCAGGTCACGATCTCATGGTTCGTGAGCTTGAGCCCTGTGTCAGGTTCTTTCCTGACAGCATGGAGCCTGGAGCCTGCTGGGGATTCTGTGTCTCCCTCTCTCTCTGCCCCTCCCCCACTTGTACTGTGTCTCTCTCAAAAATAAACATTAAAAAAAAAAAAAGTTCCAACTACCTTGAAATAATAGAATTTTCCCCAGGCACCCCAAAGTTTACAGAACCTCACAAGAGGGATAAAGGTGAATCATATTTGTAAAAAATATAAATATTAAAGCTAACTGAATACTTATTTTGTACACAATATTAAGACCACATTTTGAAGATAGTAAAATATTCTCCTGAAATACTTCTTCAAAAATATATCCATGCAAACAGGCATTCTGCAATGTTAATAATCAGTGCACTGAGGTTATATACTGTAATATACATAAAAATTAAGTGTTAATCAAAATAAAAAATAATAAAGACTTTAGTAACCCAAGGCAAATCCAGCACTAATTAATAAGTATGTTCATTTATTAAAAATATATGGACTTCAGAATTCTAAAGAACTCACCCATAAGAAAAAAAGAGGTTGTATTTCAGAAGCACATAATATCATAAATGGAAAACATGAATATTTTGAAATAGAAGTTCTGATAAATAAGTCATATTACAGAAATTAACAATGAGGAACTGTGACATCAAAATGGCAAGAAGGGAACTCCAAGTGTACCTCTTTTTACAAAGCAGGAGATAAACTAGCAAAAATTGTCAGAATGAAATTTATAAGACCTCTAGAAATGAGTCACAGGATTCTAGGCACCAGATACACTCTTAATCAAGAAAAAGGTATTTGTTTTAACTTGCTGTGACTCTGTGCTCTGCACCCCAGCTAGGAAGTGGCCTTGAAGATGGGAGCCTTTAAAGAATTGTGACTAGTCATTTGTTTGTTTCAATCTGTCTGCTGGCTCCCTGAGGGACTGGCTTAAAGTGTCTACCCTTCTTTGGCCTACCTCACATCTCTATCTAGGTGGAAGTGATAACTAGGGGCCATTTGTCACAAATATTTAAAGGTAAATGTAGTAGCCACTGCCATCTAGGGAAAGGGATAACAATTGGGGCAAATACTGGACAAACCAAAACCCTAAGAAAAACCTTGGGGAGTGAGGTGCAGTGGGGAATAAGGCTCTGAAGTCCCCCTACATACTCCAGGGACTCTAGAAGGATACAGGTATGTCCAGGACCAGGCTCATGAGAAGACCTGAGAAACCCCCAAGCTTTTACCTCCTGCTGACCATCAGATCCTGAGCAAGCAGAAGTGAAGGGAAGGCACCACTGTAAACTTCTATACTGTGTGTTTCATGCACTCCCCAACACACACACACTCATCTACAAAGTATGGAAAGTTGGTTTGTTTTGTGTTTGGTTCCAGCTGTTCCAGGAAATCTGTTGAATCACTAGCTGACCAATAAGCGAACCAAAGACTTTAGTGGCTACCTGTAGCAAAGAAAATATGCCACACAAAATTTGTTGAGAGAAACAAACACACAACAGTAATCACAAGAGACATAAAAAACCCTAGGAAGGGAGAATATTATGATTTCCAAAGTATCAGCATATTCATATTCATAATGTCCCGTTTTTTTAAATTGTTTTTAATGTTTGTTTCTGAGACAGAGAGAGACAGAGCATGAGAGGGGGAGAGAGAGAGGGGAAGACACAGAATCAGAAGCAGGCTCCAGACTCTGAGCTGTCAGCACAGAGCCCAACACAGGGCTCAAACTCACAAACCATGAGATCATGACATGAGCCAAAGTCGGTCACTCAACCAACTGAGCAACCCAGGTGCCCTAATAATGTCCCATTTTTTAATAAGAAGGTACAAAGGAGGCAACACAACAATGAAGTGCGACCCATACAGAAAAATAAATAATAACAAAGCTTGACCCTAACAAAGCCCAAACTTTGGAATTATTAAACAAACACTTTAAATCAACTATTTAAGCTAAAGGAAATGATGGGCAAAGAATTAAAAAGAAATCAGAAAAATTGTGTTTAAATAAACAGAGAATATCAATAAAGAGATAGAACGTGGAAGATGAAACAAAACACTTTCTCAAGTTTAAATGTAAAATACTCAAAATGTAAAATACACAAAATGAAAAACTTCACAGAGAAGTTCAGTAACAGATTTCATGAGGTAGAAATAAGATTCAGCAAACTAGTAGGGAAGTCATTTGAAATCACCTTGTCTGAGCAGCACAAAGAATGAATACAAATGAACAGAGTCTAACAGTCCTAGCAGACAACATCATGGGGAACAATATATGAACAATGAGAGTCCCACAAAGAAAGGGAAGGAGGCAAAGGAATATGGAGAAAATATGATAGACAATTCTGTAACTGTTAAAAGACATGAATCTACAAATCTAAGTACTCAATGAACACACAATTAAGAAAAATTCAGAGACGTACACTGCAACAAGTCATGATCACTATGTGGAAAGACAAAGGTAAAAAGAGAATCTTGAAAGCAAGAAGTGAGAAGCGTCATGTAGAAAGCACACACAATAACTTTCAGAGCTGAATGTTCAGCCAAACCATGAAGCAAAAGACCATGGGATAACATATTTAAAGTGTTGACAAAACAAAAACAAAAACCTGGCAATCAATTCAATCTCCAGAAACCCTGTCCTTTGAAAATAAGGGAGAAATTAAGGCTTACTAGAGAAACAAAAGGTGAGGAAGTTCCTTATAACTAAAATAACACTACAAGGAATAAACAATGGCACTTCCTAGTTTATTCTGAGGTAAACATTATTCTGATTCCAAACCAGACAAAGACATCACAAGAAAACTACAGAACAATACCCTTATTAATAAAGATGTAAAAGTCTTCAGCAAAATGCCAGCCAACTAAATAGAAAGCATATTAAAATAACACAACATAAGTAAAAGGGACTTATTCCAAGAATTCAGTGGTAGAAAGTTCAACATAAACATCTATCAACGTTACAATCCACATTAATATTAGGAAGACAAAAAGAAAAACAAAACCTAATGATCTCATTGTATGCAAAATATCTGAAAAATTCTAGAACTCTTAAATGACAAAACACTCAGCATACTCAGAAGTGACTTTCCTCAACCTTTAAAGATTATTTATGAAAAACTACAGCTAATATCCTCTAAGAAACAGTAAAAAACTTCCCCCTGAGATAAGAAATAAGACATGAATATCCACTTTCACTGCTGGTATCTAACATTATTCTGCAAGTTCTAACCAGAGCAATAAAACAAGAAAAAAGGAAAACAAGCATAGATAATGGAAGAGAAAAAGGAAAATTATCTCTGTGTGAAAATGACACAGATAAATAAATATATATAATATACATATATGTAAATATATAAAAATATATCTGTTCTATAGATTTTCTTTTTCTATTTTGTCTGGACTCTTCACAGCCCTTTGCAGTTCTGTATGTTTTGAGTCATGTTTTGCACTTTCTTTAAAAAAAATTTTTTTTACATTTGTTTACTTTTGAGAGACAGAGCAGGACCAGAGGAGGGGCAGAAAGAGAGAGGGAGAAAGAGGATCCAAAGTGGGCTCCACACTGACATACCCCCCCAACACACATACAACCTGCTAATGTTTAAAAAGATGTCAGGAAAGTTGCAGGATACGGTACCAAAATTCACTTGTGTTTTACACACTATAATGAACAATCTGAAAAGGAAATTTTAAACATGGTATCAAGTATAAAGTACCATCCAAAGAATAAAATACTGTGAAATAAATTTTAACCAAGGAGGTGAAAGACCTATAGGCTGAAAACTGTAAAATGCTGCTCAGAGAAATTAAACACATCAATAAAGAGAAAGACAATACATAATTATGGATTGGAAGATTTCATATTTTTCAAGATGGCAATATGAGGGCCCTGGGTAGCTCAGTCAGTTAAATGACCTTGTTCTCAGCTCAGGTCTTGATCTCAGGGTCGTGGGTTCAAGCCTGTATTGGTCTCCACGCCGGGCATGAAGCCTACCTAAAAAAAAAAAAAAAAAAAAAAAGGTAATATTGACCAAAGTGATCTGGAGATCCTACACAGACATGTCAAAACTCCAAAAACCATTTTTAAATAAGTGGAAAACATGGGGCGCTTGGGCGGCTCAGTCGGTTAAGCGTCCGACTTCAGCTCAGGTCATGATCTCGCTGTTTGTGAATTTGAGCCCCACGTTGGACTCGCTGCTGTCAATGTGGAGCCTGCTTTGGATCCTCTTCCCCCTCCCCTCCCCCTGACCCCTCCCCTGCTCCTGCTCTCTCTCAAAAAAAAAACAAACATTAAAAAAATTTTAAATACATACAGAATTGCAAAGGGCTGTGAAGAGTCCAGACAAAATAGAAAAAGAAAAACTACAAACAGATTAAACAGAGACAGAATGCAGACTGATGTTTCAGGGACTGGGGACAGAGGAAATTGGGGAAAAACTGCCTAATGGGTAAACTGGAGTGATGGAAATGTGCAACTAGGCAAAGATGATAGTTGAACAACCTGTAAATACACAAACTGCTCACTTGAAAATGGCTAACTTTATGTTATGTGAATCCTACTTTAATTAGAAGTTCTTTTTAAACTAGCTAAGAACTGAAGTTATTAATTTCACAATAGATTAAAAAATTTGAAACTAAGTCTATTTATATAACGTAAAAATAACAGTGTCTCCTAGGCTAGCTTCCTCTCATACTCTGCAGTTCTATCACTGGATCTATCGCCATGAAACATCCATGAGGTGAGGGATGCTATCACCAAATGTATTAAAAAACATATAATTATCACGAATGAATAAAAATAACGTGCACTTGCCCAAAATTAATAAACCCTGACTTCACAAAATTATCAGGAGACTATAGATAACCTTAAGGGTCATATGACCAAAACAACAAGGAATAACTTCTAATGAAGGTGGTATTACCAGTAGCAGTTAAGGGCAGAAACAATATTTGCCAGTTCCAGAAGATCAATGGAAGAGGTTGGCTGTGCAGAGGTACCAACAATACAGGAAACAATAATGGTGGCAGAACAACAGGACAGCGGTATGTGGATCAACAAGAACACCATGAACCTTAGAGTTCAGGTTAAATAGAAGATGAGAAACAAAATAGTAATCATGGGTTAACTGAAAAATGGTATTTCCAGAACCTTAAAAATTTTGTGGAGATCTATGCCATAAGTAACAGTGATGAAGAAGTACATGAAAGAAATTGGTCATGTTGCTATAAACTAAAATTAGATATTTAACTATTAGTTCAGTATACTCAGAGTTACATGGTGGATCTATACACAGAAATGACTAAAATAAAACATTTGAACCGAAATTAAAAAATATATCAAATTCATATAAAACCCAACAAGTTATCTTTAGACAAATTAAAACATACTATAGAAAAGGATGATATCTTATATAACTTTATGGACGAAATTTTTATAATTCTGGAATTAACAGTCATTTCATAACAAAACTATATTCTCAAGATATCCAATATTCCCAATTTTAAAATCCAAATTCATTCAAAAGAGAAAAGTATTTATTATTTTAATGTTTATTGATTTATTTTGAGAGAGAGAGAGAGAGAGAGAGAGAGAGCGAGCGAGCTTGAGGAGAGGAGGGGCAGATAAAGAGAATGAGAGAGAATTCTAAGCAGGCTCCATACTGTCAGTGCAGAGCCCAATGCAGGGCTTGATCTAGGGAACTGTGAGATCATGACCTGAGTTGAAACCAAGAGTCAGAAGCTTAACCAAGTGGGCCACCCAGGAGCCCAAAGAAAAGCATTTATTAATAATGTGTTATAATGTCAAGCAAAACTCATGCAGAAACAGTAACTATGATTTTACTCACCCCATTTTAGAGGTTATATAGGTTTTGGGAAAAGGTGTGCTCACCCATAACCCTTAACGCTCAAGAAGGAAATCTTGTAAAATGTATGAGACAACATTCATTCACTGATTAAATAGTCCCACAATTGCAGGTATAAGACTAACAACACTAACTTGAGGAGGAACAAGGGCATACACATGGAATGAATACTGTTGTATGAACATTAGTTTAGTCAACAATCTCAAAGACGGGTTTCTGAAGGCAGACAAAGATCTCACTAGAATACTTTCCTGTATTTCTTCACGCCAAATCAAAGGGGGATGACCCTTAGTGTACTCGATCACTATTACCACTGTGCCCTTGAGAGGCACTTTTGTGACACTCCAAAAACCAGAAGTCCTGGAGCCCTAAGCCAGGCTCTCATGCTACACTCGATGCCAGCATCCTGGAACATGCTGACCACTCTACTCAGGTGCTTTGGGGCACAACTCCACTTAGCAGAATGGTGCTGTGACATCTAAATATAAGTGTTCTGCATCTAGAATGTTCTTTTTACCACTAAAACTTTGTATGGAAGAGTTCACCACACAAGTCGTCCAGTACATAATGGGTAGGTTATCACAACAGAAAATACGAGGATAAAAGTTCAGACACTAAGGAAGTGTATTTCACAACCCAGAAAGTTTCAGAGGCAAAACCACACAAACTCAGGAGACTATGAAATCAGGGAGAGCCAAGGTTTTCCCACACTCCCAGACTAAGGAAGACCTGCAAGACAGAGACAAAGAAGATAAGAGACTAAGGAAAGGGGTTATACTTTGTGGGATGTTGAAACAGGACCTGGGATCTACCTACAGACTCCTGGCTGATGGCCTAAAGCCTGAAATACGGTTCCCATGAAGGACTGGGGATCAAACAACGGTCCCCCCACCCGACCATTCCCAGTACACATGCCCCTAGAGCGTGAAAGTGGAAATGAAGAAATGGCAGAGGCATGGAGCAGGCAGAGGGCTTGGGACAGCCCATGCACCTGCCTCTGGCCCTAGATGCAAAGAGTGTTCCCATCGGTCACTCAAGCACATGAAACAGGACACAAGCTGGAGAAGGCCCGCAGTCAGGACCAAGGGGGCCTCACCTAAGATCTGTGTGACTGACTAGAGAAGGAGACGCAATGAAGGAAGACGCCCCTTATAAACAGCCCTCCGTGTGCTCCCCAAGGTCGAACCAGTAAGGAGTCCTGGGGCAGAGAAGGGCATGCCTGGGTCGTGACAAAGACTTTGCCCTTGTCGCTGCCAGGAGCTGCACTACCACTGAGGAGGGCAGGAGACACGCACACACCAAGAAGAGGGTGAAGGAGGAGAATAACACCCTCCTTTGAGAGCCCACAAGAGATCAACTCTTCTTTTCCAAACACCTCTCCCACCCGGGAGAATGTCCCAAACAACATTTCAGGGAGTCAATTCCTCTCTGCCATCTGACCCTCACTTGCCTTCACATCTTTGATACCTTCCCACCCACCTGGCTTTTGCCGCTAGTTTCACCCCACTCCTGGCCGTGCAAGGCTCTTCCTTCCTCCACAGTGGAGATGATATTCAGCTCAGAAAGAGGGTCTTGCTGACATGGAAACCGGTAGATGATGCCCTGCAGCTTTTCCATAAACTAATCCCAGTCCCTGGACAGCTGAGACCAAGGACATTCAACACAGGCGGGTTGTGAATAGCATTTCACAGACTTGTTCAGTGACCGACCTACATCTTCCAAATGCTTGAATGTTTGACAAATACAGATAACCAGCTCTCTTCCCAGAACTACTGAATCAAGAGTACAGGAGTAAAACCAGGCAATCCGATGTTTTAAAGTTTTGACATAGAGTCTTGTGTCTCCTCAACTTCTAGCGCCACCACTAACCTGCATGTAGTGAGCACGTCATTGGACGAAAGGGGGCACTTCAAATCCAGACACCTCGGTGTGAAGCTTTTCATTTCTGGATCAGCAAGGCTTCACTCTCAGTCAAACAGGGCAGGGACTCTCAAGCGCCTCCCAAAAGAAACACAAAGGTAGCCTAGAGCAGTTCCCAACCTCTGCAGGGAAACTATCCTCACCCAGGGAGACCAGGGTCCTGTAGTTCTCCAACATCACGTCCCTGTACAAGGCCCTCTGAGCGGGGTCCAGGCACTCCCACTCCTCCTGAGAGAACTCTATGGCCACATCCCTGAATGTCAACAGTTCCTGAAATGAAAGCACATTTCACCAAGAGGCCATCAGGAGAGTACTTCTTTCACAAAAATGAGAGGAGGAGAGAGGCATAAGAGTTAATTATAAATGAGTAATTGGATAAGACACATCATTTTGAGCAAGTCATAAATCCCTGATTTTGCTTTGCTACACTTTCCATTAGAGAATTTCCATCAGCTAAACTACGGAGAATTTTACAATATTGTGCCAGATAAAATTCAAAAATGAAAAACGTCAACAAATGGTAGACTATATGCAAGTTCTAGACAGTATGTTGTATACACCATATAACACTTAATTTCTCCATGACTTAGAGCATGAGTAGTGTCTTCAGGGATGACCAAGTCCAAAGTAGCATCAGTGAAAAGTGAAACTGGAAAAAATGAGAAGCTGATGACAACAGAATCTATTCAAAGTTTCAAACACCTCTCATATGGTAAATATCACCCTACTTGTAGAAGAACATAGCATCCAATTAAATTAGTAGTGGTTCCCATCTTACACAGGACCCAACTCACACACACACGCTAAGGAACCTGCATCAGTCAATCAGGTAATAAATGGCAGAGCCTGTCCCTAAACAAGTGGTCAGGCTTTAGCATGGAACCCACAGGGCCTCACAGGAATGTAATGGACACACGGTAAAAGTCTGTTGACAGAGAGCTTCCTAACGGAGAAAATATGAAAGAAGTTAATGGCTGAAACTTAAACCCGGATAAAGATAAATATATTTGTCTGCAACAGGCGCATGTGCACACACAGTATTCATACTGCTGTTACCTCATTTAGGTGATGGTGTAGAAAAAAATTTAAGGCCATGGAAAACATGTCAGACATACCTTCAAAGTTAAAATAAATATGAAACTTATTTCTGAAATGACACGGTGTTTTATACACACCACAGGCTCCTGCTCACACACGTGTGCACCTACAACACACACACTGAAAAAAACCGAAGTCAAATTAACGGTCTTTAAGTAACATCTTTTTATAGGTAAATCTTCATTCTCTGTATCATTTTTACTCATGTGCATTTCAGCATTTCTGGTACAATAAACACGTATGAATTGCATTACAGGTAAATAAAATTGTAATGTTAAGCCTGCTTACAAAAACAACACTGTGAAGAAAAAAAAAATCTACGTAATCACACTCCCAAAGTCTGGCTTGAACCTCCAGATCAAGAGTCACTTGATCTACCTACTGAGTCAGCCAGGCAGCCTCTTGCAAAAAAATATTTAAAAATAGTAACAAGCGACTCAATCTCCATTAAATACACATACAGTTGAAGTATGAGCTGGAATCTGCGTGGAGATAGAGGGGCTCAGATAAGGTCCTGGGGTGAGCGTGAGCAAGCATGTCAGGGGGGACGCTTCAGAGTGAGATGAGCATGGCCCAGTGGTAGTGCAGGACACAGAGGACAGAACAAGGAACCCAGATATGACTTTACCTGAGAAAGAGTCATTCTTGACTCCTGGACTTTCCTCCTCTGAGCTTCTGTCCCAGGCAAGAGGGGTCTCGAGACGTCAAACCTGAGTGTCAAATATATGCTGTTTAACGCTTAGAGTCAACTTACCCCTTTCTGTGCCACAACCACAGACAGGTAGACCTCCCCATGTGGGACACGGCCCTCTGCTGCCCACTGCCAAAGAGGGGTTCAGAACAGTAAACTGCTACACAGAGACCTCTTTCTGCAGGAACGCACTCCCCTCCTGGTGAGGCACACACACAAGCTGCAGCAGGGGGGATCTGGGCTGCACTAACCCTCCCCTTGGAGTCACAGGCTCCCCCAATAACACCCCATATCAAGGACAGCCCGCCTCACCTCTCTCCCTGTCTCTAGATCCGGGGCTGGTTCATTCCTCATTAATGGATGAGCTAAGGCCCTGGGGCCCAATGCTGGATACAAATTAGAATCACCTGGGGCATTTTCAACACCACTGAGTCTGTTCCCCATCATCCCAAACACAAGAAGGGGAATTCCTGGTGACTGGGCATAAGAGGTAACTACAAAATGCCTCAGCAATCCAATGCAAAGCCAGGGTCGAGCACCACTCAGAGGGCACCAGCCCAGCACACCTCCCACCTGAGGCTCTGCTCTCTCCTGGGCCCCTGTCCCCGGTATCCAGACAGTGGAAGAGGAAGGAGCAGAGAGACCCATGCGGAGCAGGCATTACAGGCCAGAGCCGGGGTAGGGACGAGGCTAGGATGTGACAGGGCAGTGTCAGAGATGGCCCCACAAGAAAGTGATATCAAGACAAAGACCTGGGGAAAGAAGTTCACCACGTGCATTTGAGGAGTCACAGAATTCTAGGCAGAGGGACCACCCTTGGGAAAGCCCTGAGGCAGTGCTGACCCTGGCCCCGGGAAGAGCAGACCTTTGAGTGCCTCTATCCCAGCGAGGGAGGAAGAAACAAGCCGGGTATTAGGTCACAGAAGTAGATCAGGAATAGCCAGCCGGCCATTGTCTTCAGACACTGTTCTCCCCTATCCCAACTGAATTTTGGAAACCATGTAGTGTTTTACCCATATTAATGTATTTTCTTTTAATCTATTTCTTTTTTTTAACGTTTATTTTTAGGGAGAAAGTGTGCATGCACACATGCAGAAGTGGGGGGGGGGGGGGGGAGAGAGAGAAAGAGAGAGAAAGAGAAAAATTCCCAAGTAGGCTCTGCACTGGCATTGCACGAACCGTGAGATCATGACCTGAGCCAAAACTGAGTTAACCAACTGAGCTACCCAGGTGTCCGCCCCACCCCTTTTTTTTATTCTGTCTTAAGTAAAAACACACACAATTAATGTAATATGCTCTGGAATTTGAAAACATGCCAAGATGGTCACCTAAGCCCCAGGACGGATGGCACTACTCTTGACTGAGAAGTGGAGGACTGCAGGGAACATAATTGGGGGAGTTCAGGATCTCATGTTTGGACATCATTAAGGTGGAGATGCCTGTTAGACGTCCCAGCAGACGTGTCAAGGAGACAGCTGGACAACACAATCTGGAGTTCAGGGAGGAGGTCTGAGATAAGACTGTGACATTGGGACCCCGCGAGGTATTTAGAGCCATGAGATATAGTGACACAGAAAGTGACTTGGTGTAGGCTGAGAAGGAAAATGTCCAAGACTATGTTATGGGGCCCCCTTTCAATTAGAGAGCAGGGAGCAGAGGAAAAGTGGGCAGAAGAAATGGGCAAGTGAACAGCAAGAAGAAAACTGAAACAGACACACAGATGACAGGTAAGATTTGTCAACAGAGGGATGTCCTGAAAGCCATTAAAAAAAAGTCTGTAAAGGAGTCACCTCTGTTCAACATGTTGATAAGACAGATGAAGACAATGAATTAACCAGTAGATTTAGAAAACTGGAGGACATTACTGCCTCTGACAAGGAGAAAGAAATGGCAGATGGGAAAGCTGGGTTGGATGAGGACTGAGACAATACACACAAGCGTTTTGCGTTTTGCATAGAAGGGCTCTTTGGGTCTTTTGACTACTGTGAATAACGCAGCTATGAACATAGATGTACAAAATACCTGTTTGGGTCCCTGCTTTCAATTTCTTTGGGTATATACACAGAAGTAAATCTGGCGGATTATATGGTAATACTATGTTTAATTTTCTAAATTTATAGTGAAAATAATTATAAAATTATTTTATACAGGAGCTGTATAAACAGGAGTTCTGTAATTCTCTTTCCCATCGGTTCAATTCAAACAGGCAAATTTCAAGTTAAAAACCTTACGAAGACACAGGTCACTGGATCACAACTTAATCACCCATATCCCATCAACCACCACTCATCCAGACCTGGGTTCCCCCACTTTTCTCCCTCCGGAGCACTGATTTCTATCAATCTGTTCATGTCTCCCTCTTTCCTGATTCTCTCCGCTGTTTTTCCTGTGTTTCCCCATCTCCTCCTTGCTTTCTCCCCTTTCCTCTCTTCCTTTCCCTACACCTACACTTTCCGGGGAACTCTTCACACCTATTTCGCCTTGTCCTACTCTTTCTCCCCAGTCTTTCTGACTGTTCCACTCGCCATACGTTTCTGCCTCTCTCTGCCCCCACCGGTGTCCCCTCTGCTCTCCCTGTTCCATTCCCGCTTTCCGGTTACACCCCCTCCGCCCGGCTCACTGGCACCCCCATCGGATCTCGCACCGCTGTTTCTCTCCCCGCTGTCATCCTACCCTCTCCTGCTGTCTCTGTCTCTGCCTCGCCCGCCCGCAACCTTTTGCTCCTTCCCGCTCTGCGTTCGAAGCGCCTCGCTCTTGTGGCCCCACTTCTGCTTGTGCTCGCTATTTGGCTCCCCTTGTCCTGGGGCGCCTCCCTTTTCTCCACGTTTCGCTCTTTTCTCTTCTCCGCCTGCCACTCTCCCGAGTTACTGCGTCCGCTCCCACGGTCCCTGTGTGTCGACCCTCTCACTGATCTTCCCTCCCTCATCCTGTCTCTCTCTCCTCATCCCTGGCCTCCCTGCCGCAGTCACGGCTTCCACGAGGCCCCTCAGCCTCGCGTGCGGGACGTGACCCGCGCTCTGACACCCCGCGCTCTCCCGTCCTCGGTCCCGCTCCTGAAAGCCCCCGCTCCACAGTGTGCTCTTCCCGGGCATCCGTCCTCCCACCACATGCGGGGCTGCAGGGGGGTTTCTCAGGAGGCGGCGGGGTGTGCGCCACCCCAGGGCCAGACTCGGAGCCCCGATGGGCCCAGACCTGCCAGGCTGCGGGCACAGGCGCCGAGCGCTGCCATCCACCCCGCACGCCCATCTCCCGAGACTCACGCGGCGCGGGGGACACGGGTGCCCAGGGACACAAGGCGGCAGGCGGCGTCTGAAGGCCCGAGGGCCCCGAGCACCACAGGTGGGGACCGACTCCGAAAGATCCGAACCGAAACCATCCGGGACCCCCGCGCGCGCAGCGCCGCCAGCACGATTCGGTGTGTCCGCGACGCCACTCACCGCGGTAGGGGGCGCGGGGCAGGGAACGTTAACGTGTATTGAGACCCCAGACGCTGGGCGTGTGCGACTGTGGACTGGAGACGCTCACGTACAAAACAGAAAGTTCAAAACCCACTGAGGTCGATTCGACCTTCGCTTCGGCCAGCCGCTTCCGGGTCTTTCAATAACTGCGCAAGAGCGCAGGGGGAAGATCTGGCCTGGGACATGCCTGGAGGGAACGCTTCCGGTAATGGGCGGGGTGTGTCTATTGGCCAGGCCCCGACGCGCAACGGCTGAGGGCGGGGTTGAGGCGGGGCCTAGGAGAAGCTCCTCGGGCAACGGAGTGGACGCAGGCACCTGCCACACCTTGGCCCAAACGCTGCAGGCAGGATGGGGCGGAGCTTTGGAGGGGCGCTTCCGGTAATGGGAGGAAAACAAATATGGCCGCTGGACTGAGAGTATCCGGAGGGCCTTGACAGGGCGGTGACCTGAGCAGACTGTTTAGGCACCCGTTGAAACGCGATGTTCGCTCGGACTGGGGCTTGAGGGCAAGGCCAAGACTTCTGGGCGGGATGTGCGGGGGCTGGGGGGAGCCGTGCTGGTCTTCTCTGGGTGCCGATCCCTGGGCGTGTCTTGTTTTGGAAATTCCCACTCTCTGAATATGCTTTGTGTTCTCTGGGTCAAGACTGTTCCCTCCCCCCCAATAAATTTTTTTTTACGTTTATTTTTATTTTTGACAGAGTGCGAGGGGGAAGGGACAGAGAGAGAGGCAGAATCCGAAGCAGGCTCCAGGCTCTTAGCTCTCAGCACGGAGCCTGACAGTGGGGGATCATGACCTGAGCCGAAGTCAGAGGCTCCACCGACCGAGCCCCGGGGCGCCCCTAGAGTTTTAGAGTTGTGTGGGCCGCTTGTGTTGAAAGTTTACATTTTATCAAAGTGACAATGGCTTAACTCAAAAACTTTTCAGAACAATCTCTTTATCCCTCTCTCGCTGCCCCTTCCGCACTTGCACTTTCTCTCTCTCAAAATAAATGAACTTAAATATATATATATATATTTCCACAACAAGAAACACTAAGCCCCTTGGCTGGGTGTGGAGACAAAGGAACTCCCTTGCACTGTTGCTGGGAATGCAAACTGGTGCAGTCACTATGGAATACAGTATGAAGATTGCTCATAGATTTAATTCTGTAACTACCTTATGACACAGTAATTTCATTGCTGGGTATTTACCCAACCAAGAGGAAAACACTAATTCACAAGGATACATGCACTCCTGCGTTTATAACAGCATTATTTACAATAGCCAGAGTATGGAAAGCAGATTAGTGTCCATTGATAGAGGAATGGGTAAAGAAGATGTGGCATAAATACACAATGGACTATTACTCAGCCGTAAAATGGAGTGAAATTTTGCCATTTCAAAGAAATAGATGGAGCTAATGTATATTATACTAAGTGAAATAAGCCGGTCAGAGAAAACAAATACCATAGGAATTCACTCGTGGAATTTAAGGAAAAAAGAAAAAAGAAAGAACAAAGGCGGGGGGGAAAGACCAAAAAAAAAAAAAAAGCCTTTTTATTGTTTTGAGAGAGAGAGAGAGTGTGTGTGTGTGTGTGTGTGTGTGTGTGTGTGTGAGAACAGGAGAGCAGCAGAGGGAGGGAGAGAGAGAGAGAGAGAGGGAGAGAGAAAGAATCCCAAGCCAGCTGTTCATTGTCAGCCCAGAGCCAGACACATTCTGGTCTTGATCTCACCTACTGTGAGATCATTACCTGAGCTGAAATCAAGAGTCAGACACTGAACTAACTGAACCACTCAGGTGCTCACCCCCTAAAACAGACCTTGAACCTTAGAAAATTTATGGTTAGCAGAGGGGGAACTGGGTGGGGATATGGGAGAAATAGGTGATGGGGATTAAGACTATACTTATGATGAACACTGGGTAGTATACGGATTGGCTAAATCATGATACTGTACACCTGAAACTAATGTAATACTGCATGTTAACTATATTGAAATTAAATTTTAAAACTTAATTAAAAAAAACTTTTCACAAAGTGGTAACAAGGTGAGAGGCTAAGAGAAAAATTACCAGGTGTACTCACAACTGCAAAGAAAAGATCTCCCCCCCCCCCCCCCCCCCCCCCCACCGTCCAAAACCAGCCAGGGCGCCTGGTTGTAGTCTGACATAAAGGTGGGAACCAATCAAGTTCTGATGAATGGTTTAAAATAAAGACGGGAACCAATCGAGTTCTGCTGAGCATTCAAATTTAAATGTCAACCAACAACAGCTCTGTAACCTCTAAAAAAGGTCCCTAACTTGTTTGTGCCGGGCTGTAAAAGAAGCTGTAAGATCCTTACTCGGGGCCTCTCAGCGCCACCGGCAACGAGTGCGCGGAGGACCGGGTTCGAACCTGCAATAAACAACCCTTGCCACTTGGCTTTGATTCTGGACTCTGGTGGTTTGTTTTCGGGGGGGTCTCTCGAATCGGGGCATATCATTGGCACATCCTGTGAGAGGCAGGCAGGGTCTGCAGTCTGGGACCAAGTCACCCATGGAGAGTCTATGTGGGGCCATGGCTGGATCCACATATGTCTCCTGCATTAGAATTTAAGCAATTTAACTAAGTAAGGAGCGCTTCTGTCTGTGTAGGGGATGCAAACTGAAATGTGATATGCAATGCTCTACCAATGTGAAATGTGCCACTATTTACCGACATTTTTTCAGAACGTCATTTCCATTTCTATCCCCGTTTACCATGTGCTCAACCCTGTGCTCATTTCCAGAGATGTTCATAGCCACAACACCTGGGATGTGGGAGATGAGGGATAAGACGTGATAATTTAGCTTACCAACCATTGCTAAAAAAAGAAAAGAAACCCAAAACTTCAAAATGTGAAACTAAGTTGAGTTGTTCTTTATATTATTCATCGTGTTCCACACTTGAGGTGATTGATAAACTCAAATAAGTTTCAGGTAATCTTTATGACATAATAATTCATTTCTCAGTAATCTCTAAATATAATTTCAAAATCACTTTACTTTTTTAATTTCAGAAGATTTTTTTTATTTTTAAAAAATTGTTATAGTTTATTTTTATTTCCACTTAGCTAACATATAGTGTTAATATTAGTTTCAGGTGTAAAGTAGAGTGATTCAGTAATTCTATACATCACTCAGTGTTCATCAGGACAAGTGCACTCCTTAATCCCCATCACCTTTTTAATCCATCCCTCCATCCACCTCCCCTGTGGTGACCATCAGTTGTTTTTTTTTTAATGTTTTAAAGTTTATTTCTTTATTTTTGAGAGAGACAGAGAAAGAGTGGGTGGGAGGGGGCAGAAAGAGAAGGAGAGAGAGAAAATCCCAAGCAGGCCCCTCACTGTCAGCACAGAACTGGTCACGGGACTCGAACCCACAAACCCTGAGATCATGACCTGAGCTGAAATCAAGAGTCAGATCTTTACCCAACTGAGCCACCCAGGCGCCCCCTACCCCCATCAGTTTGTTTTCTATAATTAAGAGTCTGTTTTTTTATTTGTCTTTCATTTTTTCCCCTTTGGTCTTTTGTTTTCTTTCTTAAATTACACATGAGTTAAATCGTGTGATATTTGTCTTTCTCCAACTGACTTATTTCACTTAGCCTAATACACTCTACCTCCATTCATGTTGTTGCAAATGGAAAGATTTCATTCTTTTTTATGGTTGAATAATATTCCAGTGTGTGTGTGTGTGGCACGTCTTTTATTATTATATTTTAATTTTTTAAAGTAAGCTTTACACCGAACATAACACTTGAACTCACAACCCTGAGATCAAGAGTTCTGTGCTTTACCGACAGAGCTAGCCGTGCCCCTATACTACATCTGCTTTATCCATTCACCAATCGATGGACATTTGGGCTGTTTCCATATCTTGGCTATTGTAAATAATGATGTTGTAAACATAGGGATGCATGTATCCCTTTGAATTAGTGTTTTTGTATTCTCTGGGTAAATACCCAGTAGTGTGATTGCTGGATCATAGGGTAGTTCTATTTTTAACTTTTTAAGGAAGCTCCATACTGTTTTTGACAGTGGCTGCAACAGTTTTCATTCCCACTAACAACGCGTAAGCGCTCCTTTTTCTCCACGTCCTTGCCAACACCTGTTGTTTCTTATGTTGTTGATTTTAGACATTCTGACATGTGTAAGGTGATACCTCACTGTAGTTTTGATTTGCATTTCCCTAATGGTAAGTGATGATGAACATCTTTTCATGTGTCTTTTGGCGATCTGGTTGTCTTCTTTGGAGAAATATCTGTTCATGTCTTCTGCCAAATTCACTTTACTTTTTATCCATAGTAACTAACATGTTTTCATTGAAGAAAATTATTTTATAGTTTAGCAATTTTGTTTCTTTCCTGTTTCATTTTGGATAAAGACTTTTAACATTAAATTTGTAAGGTTTTTCTTCCTTACATGCATTATGCATGTAAGTAGTGCTTATAGTCTTTTGATGGTCATTACATTTGAATCACTTAACATTTACTAAGGTTTGAATATCATTACTCATAAAATTCTTAAGTTTTCATTACAAAATTAATAATGTGATTATCCCACAAGGATTGCATTTTGAATGAAAATGTTGCCACATATATGACATTTTAAGATTTCCCAGCACCTGAGTGGCTCAGTCAGTTGAGCATCCGACTTCAGCTCAGGTCATGATCTCGTGGTTTGTGAGTTCAAGCCCTACATTGAACTCACTGCTGTCAACCTATCAGCACAGAGCCTGCTTCAGATCCTCCACCCCCCGCCCCCCCCCTTCCTTCTCCCACTTGGGTTCTCTCTCAAAAAATAAATAAAACATTTTTTGTCAAGATGTCTCTGAGACACTTATTTACTGGTGTTTAGTAATGTTTGACTGTTGGCTAAGTACAGTGCCCCATTCAGTATAATTTTAAGATCTCTCCAGTTTGAATTTCTGACTAGTGAAGATTTATCCTAAAGACTTTCCAAGTTCATTACTTTTGTAGGTTTTTTTTTTTTTTGGTAATAACTGTGATATTTTATCAACAAAGAAGGGACCAAAACCTTCCCACATTTATACAAATGTTGGTTTTGACACTAGGGGAAATTGTTTCTGATTGTGACACAAAGGGACTATTTTGCTAGATTTCTTTACTTGATTACATTTACAATGTGCATCCTCAGTTTTAAATGCCTGGAATTCGCCCAGATAGATGTGAAAAGAGAATCCAATCCTATTATAAATCATTCCATGAATTTGTTTCCTGCACATTAAAAAAAGCACAGTGCTGGGGATATATTTGGGGATCTTCAGAAGGTAATGTATATAGATTATGCTGTATTACATAATATTAACAACCAACCATGTTGGTTTTAGAGATTTTAGCATGGACTCCCATGTTCACAAGCAAATAAGTGACTTGTGGAACTTCCATCAAACTCTTAATAGTTGGGGAGAGAAGCCAATTATTGGTTGAAGTCATGGACCCATTTTGTTTATGGGGAGTTTTGTTCCTTATAAAATTTACAAGTCAGCAAAATTAAGACATTCACAGGAAAAAGAAGAATCTATCTCCTCAATCACAGGAAGATTTTGACATATGTCTCCCTGTTACATCATTATATAACAGATGCAAATTATTAAAGATGGAAGACTGCAAAATCATTAGACTTCAAACTTCAAAAAAAGCATAGGAACTAGCTTAACTAGGTGAATTAAAAATTAAACTTTGTACCACAAAAACAGAGACATTTTTAAAGAACACATATTTATCAGTATAAAAATTTTTAAATCTGGACTTAGATAAGGAGAGTATATACAAAACATTCTTGCAATAGAGAAAATTCTCTGATCACAAAATGTGCAAATATTTCAAAGGACAGACAGAAAAAAAGTGTTTCTTTTATAAAAAGGAGTAAACAAGACCAGAGAGAAGAGGAGATGGGATAGTTGGATGAACAGGTGTCATGACCTATAGCTGATGAGGGAATGTTTTGCCCAGAGGTCAGCCCTCTCTTTGGACAGGCTATTAGGAGGAAGGATTTTTTCCTAATTATAATGCTCAAGGATGAGGCAATGTTCAGGGTCCTTAGGAGATAAGCTTAAGTAACATTTGATTAAATCATTTACAAATATTAAATTCTGATTGATCAGTAGGACAATCAGTTCACCTAATTATTCATAAGAAATGGGAATTTCAAGGATCTGTGTCTGACCTTGTCCTAAGCAATCTATGGGCTATCTATAAGTCCTAACAAGTAATATAAGAAAGGGTGTTTTTGCAGGAAGTTGTTTCCTGGAACAGATATAATTGGGGGAATTTCTTAACCATACTGTTTTCCAGGATCTCATACAGATAAATTTCAGTATTGTCACTACCCATTAGGAGACCCTAAAATGAATGTAGTTCGAAAAATGAATACATGTTATATTTGTAAAAAGTAACATTAAAAATGTGGATTAAAAATGTGATGATGAACTTGCCTAGGAACTTTGAAGCATATACCTTTGTATGTCACTGAAAGGCCCTGCATCTTTATGTCATTTTTGCAAAATTTTGACAGGAAGCTTAAAAATTATTATACAAAATACGATGAGGTGCAGAATGATAACCCCATTTTGTATGATAGTATCACATTTTATGAGAGTCCATTTCATCTTAAAGGGGTCTTTTCTAAAAACCTGGAAAAGAGAGTCCATGTGTATTTTCCTAGGATGCAGGGGAACAGATCATATTTAGGTAAGCAGAAGAACATGGAGAAGTGACGGTCGTATAATTGACAAAAATGGTGATGTTTAGTTAGTTCAGCTAGTATGGTTATGACTGGGGAAAGATCAAAACAAGCTACGGGAACACCTACTTGTAGCAACCTAATTTGATAGATAACATACCTAGGCTTTCGGGTATAATCAGTAGTAGCATTTGGGAACTAAAGGGAAATTGGTTACAGTAAAATCAAGTGGTCTTCAACATAGTGAACAGATCACAATTTTTGGTGACAAATCCAACAGTCAGAAAGATTTTCCCCTTTTGGAATGGATTGACACAGTGTTGGAGTACTGTCTAGGAAAGAAACCCCAGAAATTAAATCTTTGTGTGAAACCACAGAAGAAGAGTTTTCCTTGCTCAAGCACATGAATAAGTCCTGGAATAGAAGAGGGGTAGTGAGGAAACCAAACCCTGACCACTGGCCCCTCCAAGACAATGGCTTATTTTTTGGTTGGGAGGTTTTGATAACAGATTCCACTTCCTTACTTGTCATCGGTCTGTTTAGATAGATTTTGTTTGTGATTTAGTCTTTGTAGATTGTATCTTTCTAGGCACTTTTTTAGGTTATTTAATTTGTTGGATGGTTCATACTTTCTTATGATCCTTTGTATTTCTATGTTATCTGTTGTAATGTCTCCTCTTTTCATTTGATTTTGAGTTTTCTTTCTTTTCTCTCCTAGTGTAGCTCAAGTTTTGTCATTTGTATTTATTTGTTAAAAAAAAAACGGTCTTTAATAATAAAGGGGACAGTCCAACAAGAAAATATAACAATTATAAAATTTATGCACCCAACATAGAACACCAAATACATAAAACCATTAATAACAAACATAAAGGAACTATTTGATAATAATACAATCATAGTAGGGGACTTTAACACCCCACTTACATCAATGCACAGATAATCTAAATGAAATCAACAAGGAAACAATGGCTTTGAATAACACACTGGAACAAATGAATTTAACAGATATACTCAGAACATTTCATCCTAAAATAGCAGAATACACATCTTAAAGTGCACATGTAACATTCTCCAGAATAGATCATATATTAGCTCACAAAACAAGACTCAACAAATTCAAGATAGAGTTCATACCATGCATATATTCTGATCACAATGCTATGAAACTAGAAGTCAACCACAAGAAAAAAATATGGAAAGACCATAAATACACAGAAGTTAAATAACATGTTACTAAGCAATGAATGGGTCAACCAGGAAATAAAAGAATAAATCTAAAAATATATATGGAACTAAATGAAAATGAAAACACAATGGTCCAAAACCTTTGGGACACAGCAAAAATGGTTCTAAGTGGGAAGTTTATAGAAATACAGGAGTACTTGAAGAAGCAAGAAAAATCTGTAATAAACAACCTAGCCTTACACCTAAAAGAGCCAGAAATGAACAACAAACAAAACCTAAAACCAGCAAAAGGAAGGAAATAATAAAGATCAGAGCAGAAATAAATGATATAGAAAGTAAAAAACAAGAGAACAGATCAATGAGACCAGGAGCTTGTTCTTTGAAAAGGTTGGAAAATACACACACACACACACACACACACACACACACACACGCTAAACCTCTAACCAGACTTATCAAAAAGAAAAGAGAAAGGACTCAAATAAAATTGCAAATGAGAGAGGAGAAATAACAACCATCACCACAGAAATACAATTAGGGGCCCCTGGGTGGCTCAGACAGTTAGGCCTCTGACTTCGGCTCAGGTCATGATCTCACAACTCATGAGTCGAGCCCCGTGTCAGGCTCTGTGCTGACAGCTCAGAGCCTGGAGCCTGCTTAGGATTCTGTGTCTCCCTCTTTCTCTGCCCCACCCCTGCTTGCTCTCGGTCTCTCAAAACTGAATAAACATTAAAAAAAAAAAAAAGAAATACAAACAATTATAAGAGAATTATGAAAAATTATATGCCAAAGAATTGGACAACCTATAAGAAATGGATAAATTCCTAGAAACATAAACTACAAAAACTGGAGAAAGGAAGAAATAGAAAACTTGAAAAGACTGATAAAGAAATTGAATCAGTATCAAAAAACTCCCAACAAGCAAAAGTCCAGGGCCAGATGAATTCACAGGTGAATTCTACCAAACATTTAAAGGAGAGTCAAATCTTACTCTTCTCAAACTTTTCCAAAAAAGGAAAAGGAAGGAAACCTTCCAAATTCAATCTATGAGGTCAGCATTATCCAGATATCAAAACTGGATAAAGACAACACTAGAAAAGGGAATTATAGGTCAATATCCCTGATGAACATAGAGGCAAAAAAACTAAATAAAATACTAGCAAACCAATTAAAAGAATTGTTCACCATGATCAAGTGGAATTTACTCCTGGGTTGCAAGTTGGTTCAATATTTCCAAATCAGTGTCTACATCACATCAATAAGAGAAAAGATAAGAACTATATGATTATATTATTAGATGCAGAAAAAGCATTTGACAAAGTACAACATCCATTCATGATAAAAATCCTCAACAAAGTAGGTTTAGAGGAAACATATCTCAACATAATAAAGGCCTTATATGAAAAACCCACAGCTAACATCATCCTCAAAGGAGGAAAACGGAGAGTTTTGCCCCTAAGGTCAGGAACAAGACAAAGATGTCAACTCTCACTGCTTTTATTCAACATTGTACTAGAAGTTCTAGGCACAACAGACAACAATAACAACAACAACAAATTAAAAGGCATCCAAATCGGTAAGGAAGAAGCAAAACTTTCACTATTTACACATGACATGATACTATATATATAGAAAACCCGAAGACTCCACCTAAAAAATTTGCTAGAACTGATAAATACAGTCAAGTTGCAGGATACACAACCAAAGTACACAAATATGTTGCATTTCTATACATCAATAATGAAGCAGCAGAAAGAGAAATTGAGAAAACAATCCCAGAGCATCTGGGCAGCTCAGTCAGTTAAGCGTCTGACTTGGGCTCAGGTCATGATTTCACAGTTTGGGAGTTGGAGCCCTGCATTGGCTCTTTACTAATAGCTCAGAGCCTGGAGCCTGCTTCTGATACTGTGTCTCCCTCTCTCTCTGCCCCTCCCCCACTTTCTGTCTCTCAAAAAGTAAATAAACATTAAAAAATATTTTTTAAAATACCATTTACAATTGCACCCAAAGTAATAAGATACCTAGAAATAAAACCTAACCAAAGTGAAAGACCTGTACTCTGAAAACTTTAACACTGATGAAAGAAATTGAAGATGCATACAAATGAAAACACCCACACCCCCCCATGAGCGCACACACACACACACACACACACACACACAGGGAAAGACATTCCATGCTCATGGATAGGAAGAACAAATATTGTTAAAATGTCTATACTACCCCAAGCAATCTATACATTTAATATAATCCTTATCAAAATACCAATAGCATTTTCCACAGAACTAGAGCAAACAATTCTAAAATTTGTATGGAACTGTGGCACCTGGGTGGTTCAGTCAGTTAAGCGACCAATTTTGGCTCAGGTCATGATCTCATGGTTTATGGGTTTGGGCCCCATGTCAGGCTCTGTGCTGACAGCTCAGAGCCTGGAGCCTGCTTTGGATTCTGTGTCTCCTTCTCTCCCTGCCCCTCCCCCACCTGTGCTCGGTCTCTCTTTTTCTGTCTCTGTCTCAAAAATAAACATTAAAAAAATAATAAAATAAAATAAAATTTGTGTGAAACTGCAAAAGACCCTAAATAGTCAAAACCATCTTGAAAAAGAAAAGCAAAGCTGGAGGCATCACAATTCTGGACTTCAAGTTATATTACAAAGCTGTAGTAATCAAAACAGTATGGAATTTGCACAAAAATATTCACATAGATGAGGGAACAGATGGAAAGTTCAGAAATAAACCCACAACTATATGGTCACTTTCTCTTTGACAAAGCAAGAAAGAATATCCAATGGGAAAAGGACAGTCTCTTCAACAAATGGTGTTGGGAAAACTGGACATCAACATGCAAAAGAAAGACACTGGACCATTTTCTTACACCATATACAAAAATAAACTCAAAGGTCTAAATGTAAGACCTGAAACTATAAAAATCTTAGAACAGGCAGTAAACTCTTTAACATCAGCCATAGCAACTTTTTCCTAGATATGTCTCCTGAGGAAAGGGAAACAAGAGGAAAAATAAGTAACTGGGACTTAAAATAAAACTCTTCTGCACAGAGAAGGAAACAATCAACAAAACAAAAAGGCAACTTACAGAATGGGAGAAGATAGTTGCAAATGACATATCCAATAAAGGGCTAGTATCCAAAATATATAAAGAACTTATAAAACTCAACACCCAAAAACCAACTAATCCAATTAAAAACTGGGCAGAAGACATGAACAGAATTTTTTCCAAAGAAGACATCCAGATGGCCAAGAGATACATAAAACGATGTCATCACTTACCAGCAGGGAAATGCAAATCAAAACTACAGAAAGATGACCTCACACCTGTCAGAATGGCTAAAATCAACAACACAAGAAATAACAGGTGTTGGCAAGGATGTGGTGAAAAAGGAACACATATATTGGTTGGTGGGAATGCAAACTGGTGCAGCCACTCTCTTTTGGTTTCATTTACATGGAATATTTTTTTCCATCCATTCACTTTGAGCCTTTGTGTATCCTTAAGTCTAAAGTCTCTTGTAAGCATCGTGCAATTGGGTCTTTTTTTTTTTTTTTTAAGCCTTCCAACAACTGTCTTTGATGAGATAATTCATTCATTTACATTGGCTAATTATTGATAGGTAAGGGCTTACTAATGCCATCTTATCAACTGTTTTTCTGGCTGTTTTGTAGTTCCCTTATTCCTTTCTTCCTTTCTGGTTTCCTTTAGGAATTGATAATTTTCTATAGAGGTATGCCTTAGTTTCCTTTTCTTTCTCTGTGTATCTACTGCAGGTTTTTGCTCTGTGGCTATTATAAGGCTTACATAAACCATCTTGTAGATAAAAGTTCATTTTATGGTGATAAGAACTTAAATTTGATTGCATATAAAAACTATTCCCCTCTCACATTTTGTTTTCGATGTCACTGTTTTTACATTGCATGTGCATTAAAAAATAGTTATATTTTTATTACTTTTGTCCTTTAATTTTTTTATACTTGATCTAAGTGGTTAACACACCACTATATTGCAATATTAGAATATTCTGCATTTGACTACATACTTTACTAGTGTGTTTTCTATTTTCATATTTTTATATTACTAATTAGCATCCTTTCATTTCGGCTTGAAGTCCAATGTCTGGACATCCTCAAAGGTTGTTTCTGTTTTTTAATTTTTTTGTTGTTGTTGCTTTAATACGAAATTTATTGTCAAATTGGTTTCCATACAACACCCAGTGCTCATCCCAACAGGTGCCTTCCTCAATGCCCAGCACCCACTTTCGCCTCCCTCCCACCGCCATCAACCCTCAGTTTATTCTCAGTTTTTAAGAGTCTCTTATGGTTTGCCTCCTTCCCTCTCTGTAACCTTTTTTTTTCCCCCTTCCCCTCGCCCATGGGTTTCTGTTAAGTTTCTCAGGATCCACCTAAGAGTGAAAATATATGGTATCTGTCTTTCTCTGTATGACTTATTTCCCTTAGCATAACACTCTCCAGTTCCATCCATGTTGCTACAAAAGGCCATATTTCATTCTTAATTTCTTTTTTCTTGTGACTGAGTCATACTTTTGTTTCTTTGCGTTCCTCGTAATTTTGGTGAAAACTTGCATTCAAAATAATATAAAGTGGAACTCTGGAAATCAGACTCTCCTCATTTTTTAGAGTATGTTTTTGCTGTTTGTTATGGGTTATAATTCGCTTAGTGACTTTCTCAAACTAATTTTGTAAAGGCTGTTTCCATTATCATGTGTGATCAATAGTCTCTCTTCCATTAGCTTAGTAATCATATTGTGGTTTGACAGATTTCACCAAATGTCTAGCACTAAAAGAAAGAAAAGAGGAAAAGAAAAAGAAAGAGGAAACGAAAAAGAAAGAGGAAAAGAAAATATTCTCCCATCATTTGCAGATTTGCTCTTAGTTGTGACACTCCAACTCTTAACGAAGCAGTTTACCACTCTGCTTTTACCTTTGTTTTACACTTTGTGCAGAGCCAGAGGAGACAGCTTATGGTTTTCTCAGGTACTTTATTCTCCAGTATATGTAGGCTTTATTCCATACCCTTTTTTTTTTTTTTTTTTTTTTTTTTTTGCTCAGCCTCTCCCCATGCTTTTGGTCTATTGCTTATCCTATTTTCAGTCTACTATGGTCAATCTTTTGCTTTTAAATTTTTTTTTCAACGTTTTTAATTTATTTTTGGGACAGAGAGAGACAGAGCATGAACGGGGTAGGGGCAGAGAGAGAGGGAGACACAGAATCGGAAACAGGCTCCAGGCTCCGAGCCATCAGCCCAGAGCCTGACGCGGGGCTCGAACTCACGGACCGGGAGATCGTGACCTGGTTGAAGCCGGACGCTTAACCGACTGCGCCACCCAGGCGCCCCAATCTTTTGCTTTTAAACACTGTATGATTCTCACTGGGTTGCTAATGAGAAAAACCTAGATGGAATTTGGAAGGCAAAGTGAAACAGAAAATGTTAATCTCGGGAGAAACCAGTGACCGGATAAAGATTTTGCAGACCTCCCCACTAGCTCTAACTACATATTTAAGGCAACCAGAGGCAGTAATTTCTCAGATATATGCATGATTTTTGGCTTCTCCACCCACTGTGGAGCTTTAAGATGTAACTGTTAGTAACTGTTCCTATGATCTACCAGTCTTTCACACATTTCACTGCTCAAACTCCTTCCAAAATCTTGCCTTAATTTATACAATTTTTACTCTTAAATAATTGTATGTATATATTTCCCTGACCAAACACTGATCACTACAGTCCCTCAGAATACTACTATTTACATATTTTCAAAGTCTAAAAATGTCAACCAGCCTGACTATATTGATTCCATGGCCTAGTGGTCTTATCATTTCTCTTAATAAAAGAACAATTTTGATCTTTTTAAATATAGTAAAGGAACTCTGATGCTTAAAAACATTGAATAGATGGTGGGGAGCCTGGGTGGCTCAGTTGGTTAGGTGTCCGACTTTGGCTCAGGTCATTGATCTCACAGCTTGTGAGTTCAAGCCCCATGTCAGGCCCTGTGCTGACAGCTGTCTGGAGCCTGCTTCAGATTCTGTCTCCCCCTCTCTCTCTCTGCCCCTACCCCACTCATGCTCTCTCTCCCTCTCTCAAAAATAAACATTAAAAAATTAAAATATATATATATTGAATAGATGGAACAACTGGGTATCTACATGGAGAAGGATGAAGTTGGACCCCTACCTCACACCATATACAAAGGTCAATTCAGAGGCACCTGGGTGGCTCAGTCGGTTAGGCATCCGACTTTCGTTCAGGTGATGATCTCATGGTTCATGGGTTCAGGCCCCACATTGGGCTTTGTGCTGACAGCTCAGAACCTAGAGCCTGCTTCAGATTCTGTGTACCCCCCCCCACCCCTCCCTTGCTTGTACTCTCTCAAAAATGAATAAATGTTAAAGAAATTTTTTTTTAAAAAGTCAATTCAAAACAGATCAAAGAACTTAATGCAAGAACTATAAAATATTTGGAAGAAAACATAGGTATAAGTCTTCCTGACATTTGAGTTAAGCAATGGTTTCTTAGATACAACACCAAAAGTGCAAGCAACCCCTTCCCAAAATAAAGTTTCACCAAAACTTAAAAGTTGTGTGTCAAGGACATTGTCAAAAAAGTGAAAAGATAACCCACAAAATACTTACAAATTATATACCTGATAAGGGTATATCTATCATATGTAAATTATTCTTAAAACAAAAAACAACTTCTCAATTTAAAAATGTGTATAGCACTTGAATAGTTTTTTTTTTTTTTTCTCCAAACAAGATATACCTATGGCCAACAAACACATGAAACACATTAGTCATTAGAGAACGCAAGTCAAAAACACAGTGAGACACCACTTTCACCTGTTGGGGTAGCTGTAATAAAAAAGGTGGAAAACAACTGTTAACGAGGAAGTGGAGAAACTGAAACACTTGTGTATGATTCTTATGATACTACAATCTCAACTCAATACATGTACCCAAGAGAACTGAGAATGTCCACCAAACACACACACACACACACACACACACACACACACACACCAAAAACCAAAACCCAAAAGGTTGTAAGTGCAACATTACTTAAATAGCTTAAAAGTAGGAGTCCAAAGAATTTCTTACAATGATTTCATATACAATATTTCAGGACACTTATAATACTACAATTCAGCCATAAAAAGGACTCATGTAATGATCCATTACAACATGGATCAGTCTTGAAAACATTTTCACAGAAAAAAGACATGACAGGCCACATATTGTATGATTTCATTTATATGAAATGCCCAGAATAAGGACAAACATGGAAACAGAAATTACAGTGCAATTTCCAAGGGGTGGGGGTGTGAAGTGCTAAAGGGTATGGGGTTGCTTTATGGGGTGATGAAATTGTTCTGGAGTTAGTACTGATAGGTTTTACAAAATTGTGAATACAAAGTGACTTAATTGTACACAGTTAAGGTGCCAGTTTTATGGCATGTGAATTATATATAAATAAAATGAACAAATATCCATTATATTTGCATTGAATTCAGGAAAACATTCTGACTGACTGTCCTGCAAGACGTTGGAGATATGGGTCCCAATCTCCATTGCAATAGAAGTGATGATGACAGCAATTTTAACAGCAGAAAGAGCATGTATTTTAGAAACTTTTCAGGTGAAATGAGCATATTTTTAACTAAAATTCTAGTGTGACTTTCAGGGAAGCACTAGGTCTCCTGCCTCCACATTACAAGATACCAGTTCATCATCCTGTACCATTGCAATTGTTGCACTGAACTAAAGACATGACAGACCCTCTTTGTTTACATTCATAAAGCACTTTGTACCTCTCATTTTTATGTTGTAAAAGTTTCAGAAGCCCTTTGTCATACATCCTCCAAATTTTTTACTGACTAAAGGGATAAAATGTAAATTAAATATATAAGTTGATTTAAAAGATGTGAAGGGAAAAGTGGTAAGAAAAAAACTTATAAGAAAATCAACATGAGAGGTGCCTGGGTGGCTCAGTCGGTTAAACAGCTGACTTCAGCTCAGGTCATGATCTCGTGGTTTGTGAGTTTTAGCCCTGCATTGGTCTCTGTGCTGTTGGCTCAGAGCCTGGAGCCTGCTTCAGATTCTGTGTTTCTCTCTCTTTCTATCTCTTCCCTGCTCACACTCTGTCTCTCTCTTCCTCTTAAAAATATATAAACATTTAAAAAGTTAAAAAAAAAAAAAGAAAATTAAAATGAATCTCCAGCAAAGTTGAAAAAGAACCATGAACCATAAGGCTTGTTACCATAATCCCAAATTGAGATTTTGATAGCCTTTGAAAAACTGCTTTCCTAGTAAAATCCCTAAATCATATCTATTGTCTGATAAAACTTCCTACACATTCATTTTCATGAAATTACCCTAAAAATGTCACAGGCAATTTATCTAAACAGTATTTCACAAACACTTTCAACATATTATATAAATGATCCTACATGTGCAGCAAAGGACACGCGATTATTAGTACGAGGAAAACTCATCTTTCCCAACCAAGAAGTGAAAAACTTAAAGAGTAAACAGTGTTAAATTAGTCTGACTTTATTTTTTGTTTATTCATTTTGAGAGAGGGAGGGAGGGAGGGACAGAGAGAGGAAGAGACAGAATCCCAGGCAGGCTCTACATGTTAGTGCAGATCTGATGTTGGGCTCAAACTCAGAAACTTCAAGAGCATGACCTGAGCCAAGATCAAGAGTCCAACACTTAATTGACTGAATCATCCGGGTGCCCCATTCTGACTTCATTTTTTAATTATTTGACTATTAACGGCTTCAAGTCTCCCACCCCTCCTCCCTTCTACCAATTAGGTAAGCTGATTAGATAGCCTATCTACTCTCTCTTTGGCATTGGTTGGGAAGTTTAAGCCACATTCAATACTCTCCTCAGTTCCACTATAAAAGCCCCATACCAACAAATCTGGAGAAGAGGGTCCTTAACACATTGATCTTGAAGACTGAGATCATAGTTTTACATCCACTATATGCCACCCACACTGTCACTCTAATTCATGGTTCTTGTTCTTGCAGGAAACTCTGGACATGGATGAACATCACCTAATGAAGTTTGCCCTTTTATCTTATTAAACCCTTCCAAGAGATCTTCATGGTGACATGAAAGGATTGTAATGAAGGTATAACATGAACAGATTTCAAACCTCAGGATGAAAATCAACAGTAACTTGGCTTTTTCAAGAAACCTGAAATAAACTATATAATAAGAGGAAAGTAACAGGACCTTTTCACAGATAGCCTTGTAACTTAAATAACCAATTAATAGGTATTATTTTGATTTTTTAACTAATCACTATTAACATTATTTGGATTTTAAATTTTTTTTTTTTTAGTGTTTATTTATTTTTGAGACAGAGAGAGACAGCATGAGCCGGAGAGGGCAGAGAGAGAGAGAGGGAGACCCAGAATATGAAGCAGGCTCCAGGTTCCGAGCCGTTAGCCCAGAGCCCCACGTGGGGCTCGAACCCACAGACCGCGAGATCATGACCTGAGCCGAAGTCGGACGCTCAACCGACGAAGCCACCCAGGCGCCCCAACATTATTTGGAATTTAATTGAATAATCCTTCAGGAGAACTTAGACATTATCTTCTCCACTATGAATTATCTGATGTGTAGCTGATTGTGAGAAATGGTTAAAGAAATTATCACATCATTTCATTTTTAAGGTTTCTCTACAATATCAACTCTCTGATGAATCTTAAAAGTCAGACCATTGTCTAAAGGCCTTGCCATTTTCAATACATTTGTATGTTTTCTCTCATGGCCCCTAAGGTAAACATTTTAACATCTGACAAAAGTTTAACACATTCATTATATTTATATGGTTTCTTTCCAGTAGGAGACATTACATACGCTTGATCTTTGGATAAAAGCCTTGCCATACCCTTTACCTTTTTGTGGTTTCTTTCAAAGATGCATATTCTGGGGTCTAATTAAACGTGAACCCTCGTTACAAGCTTTGCAAATACATGACTTTTATATGGTTTCTATTCAGCATGGATTCTTTGATGTTGAGTAAGTCTTGAACACACATTAAAGGTTTTACTATAAACATTGTATTTGTGAGGTTTCTCTTCACTACAGATTCTCTGATGATCCCCAGTACTTGATTTTTGGACAATAGCATTTCTACACATATTGAATTTACAGTGTTTCTATTCAGTATGCATCTTCTCATGTCTAGTAAGGTTTGCAAATTGAGTAAAGGACTTGCCACATTCATTGCATTTGTAAGGCTTCTCTCCAGTATGGATTCTTCGATGCCGGACAAGGCTTGAACACACATTAAAGGCTTTGCCACACTCATTACATTTGTAAGGCTTCTCTCCAGTATGAATCATCTGATGTATGACAAGGTTAGAGGACTGGTTAAAGGCTTTGCCACATTCTTTACATTTGTAAGGCTTTTCTCCACTATGGATTCTCTTATGTTGAGTAAGGCTTGAACCCTCCATAAAGGCTTTGCCACACTCATTACATTTGTAAGGCTTCTCTCCTGTATGAACTCTCTGATGAATTATAAGATTTGAATATTGACTACAGACCTTGCCACACACATCACATTTATATGGTTTCTCTCCAGTATGGATTCTGTGGTGTCTAGTGAGGTGTGAGATGCAGTTAAAGGATTTGTCACACTCATTACATTTGTAAGATCTCTGCCCAGAAGGAGTTCTCTGATGATTGGTGAGGTTTGAGCTGCCTCTAAAAGTTTTCCCACAATCATTACATTTATAAGGTTTCTCTCCAGAATGGATTTGTTTATGTCTAGTAAGGCTTGAATACTCAGAAAAGGCTTTGCCACATTCATTACATTTGTAAGGTTTCTCTCCTGTATGAATTTTCTGATGCCGTGAAAGATTTGAATTTTGACTACAGCCCTTGCCACATATATTACACTTATATGGTTTCTCTCTGGTATGGATTCTCTGATGTCTAGTAAGTTTTGCAAATTGGGTAAAGGCTTTGCCACATTCTTCACATCTGTAAGGCTTTTCTCCACTATGGATTCTCTTATGTTGAGTAAGGCTTGAATGCTCCATAAAGGCTTTGCCACACTCACTACATTTGTAAGGCTTCTCTCCTGTATGAACTCTCTGATGAATTACAAGATTTGAATATTGACTACAGACCTTGCCACACACATCACATTTATATGGTTTCTCTCCAGTATGGATTCTGTGGTGTCTAGTGAGGTGTGAGATGCAGTTAAAGGATTTGTCACACTCATTACATTTGTACGGTCTCTGCCCAGAATGAATTCTTTGATGAAGGGTGAGATTTGAGCTTCCTCTGAAGGTTTTCCCACATTCATTACATTTATAAGGTTTCTCTCCAGAATGGATTCGCTTATGTCGAGTAAGGCTTGAATACTCAGAAAAAGCTTTGCCACATTCATTACATTTGTAAGGTTTCTCTCCTGTATGAATTTTCTGATGCCGTGAAAGATTTGAATTTTGACTACAGCCCTTGCCACATATATTACACTTATATGGTTTCTCTCTGGTATGGATTCTCTGATGTCTAGTAAGTTTTGCAAATTGGGTAAAGGCTTTGCCACATTCTTCACATTTGTAAGGCTTTTCTCCACTATGGATTCTCTTATGTTGAGTAAGGCTTGAATGCTCCATAAAGGCTTTGCCACACTCACTACATTTGTAAGGCTTCTCTCCTGTATGAACTCTCTGATGAATTACAAGATTTGAATATTGACTACAGACCTTGCCACACACATCACATTTATATGGTTTCTCTCCAGTATGGATTCTCTGGTGTCTAGTGAGGTGTGAGATGCAGTTAAAGGATTTGTCACACTCATTACATTTGTACGGTCTCTGCCCAGAATGAATTCTTTGATGAAGGGTGAGATTTGAGCTTCCTCTGAAGGTTTTCCCACATTCATTACATTTATAAGGTTTCTCTCCAGAATGGATTCGCTTATGTCGAGTAAGGCTTGAATACTCAGAAAAAGCTTTGCCACATTCATTACATTTGTAAGGTTTCTCTCCTGTATGAATTTTCTGATGCCGTGAAAGATTTGAATTTTGACTATAACCCTTGCCACATATATTACATTTATATGGTTTCTCTCTGGTATGGATTCTCTGATGTCTAGTAAGTTTTGCAAATTCGGTAAAGGCTTTGCCACACTCATTACATTTGTAAGGCTTCTCTCCTGTATGAACTCTCTGATGAATTCTAAGATTTGAATGTTGACTATAGACCTTGCCACACACATTACATTTATATGGTTTCTCTCCAGTATGGATCCTCTGGTGTCTAGTGAGGTGTGAGATCCGGTTAAACGATTTGTCACAGTCATTACATTTGTAAGGTTTCTGCCCAGAATGAATTCTTTGATGATTGGTGAGGTTTGAGCTTCCTCTAAAAGCCTTCCCACAATCATTACATTTGTAAGGCTCTTCATTATTATGTGGTTTTTGATGTGTAAGTAATGGAGGATGAATAAGAAATTTCCTGGATTTACTACAAATGCTAATGTTGATATTAGAAGGAATTCTTTGAAATGGTGAAGCAGAACTACTGTTGATCAACCTCTCAACTTGATAACATGCATGAATTTTCTCTTCAGTTTGAAACTTCTGAAGGTCAGTCAGATGTGACTGAAACCTTAATCCAATCCCATTTTCAAAACATTTTATATACTTGTTTCCTGCACAAGTTATGTTATTTTCTAGTTTTAACAAATAACTTTTATATGACTTGTCGCATTTGTAAGATTGAGAAGTACTTTTCCTTACAGAAACATCCTGTTTTAGAGGGAAAACACTCCAGGAGATGTTATGCTGTTGATCTCTTCTACCAGTGAAACTGTGGTTATGGGCTGCAGTTACTCCTTTGTAATTTGTTTCATTATATCCATAGTGACTCTCAAACTCATGTGTATTTTGCTGGGCCTCTCTGAAACCCAAACCCTTGATGTCATTTCTTTTGTGTCTTTCCAACATCAGTGTTTGGAACAGTTCTTCTTTGTTAATATCCTCTTTTGTTGATAATTCCTTAATCACACTTCTAACAGAAATATCTGAAAGATATAAAGAGCCATAGGTTTGCTATTAACTAGAGTTGTAAAATGAATATTTTACCTTGAAAACATAACATTATGCCAAAAGTTATTCTTAGATAGTTCTAAAACTTCTCAACCAACATATGCAAATATTTAGGAATACAAAGGGAATTGGATTCCTCAATTAAGAAAGGGTGTTTACACATAGATAAAATTATTTTCAGGAAAGCCTACTTCCAACACCCTATGATCAAACCACTCAGAGTATTTACATAGGTCCTGAAACAAGTAGTATCTTTCTGTTGCCACCCCAAAGTACTCACCATTTGGCAGTAGATATTTGGGTGTCTCATATTTGAAGAAAAGCAGTATTATATTAATGCACATACACTGTAAAGGTACCTAACTATTTAGGTACAACAATAAAGGCTAAAGCAGAGCATTGATAATATAATGATAATTAATATCTTAATTTTTTTTAATGTATGTTTATTTTTGAGAGAGAGACAGACAGAACACGAGCAGGTGAGGGGCAGACAGAGAGGGAGACACAGAATCCAAAGCAGTCTCCAGGCTCTGAGCTGTTAGCACAGAGCCTGACGCTGGGCTCGAACTCACAAACCACAAAATCATGACCTGAGCCAAAGTTGGACACTTAACAGACTGAGCCACCCAGGCACCCCAATGATAAATAATATCTTAACAAATTTCTCTAATAAATAAATGGCAATTCACAATTACAAAATAAAAACAGCTCTGAGAAAATGAGGCAAACTTGATAAAACACCATTGTAAGAATAACAAAATATTGTTCTGAATTTCTATAATAAAACTATATTCATGCAGACATTAACCACTGGTGCATGACAGTCATAATACATAATGGATACGGAAAACCATTATCTGTAAATCATAATAAAATGAATCTAACATTTTTAGAAACCCACAGTAAATCTAGAAGATAAATAATAAGCAAACACAATTACAAACCATTTCAATCTGTGGCATTCTAAAGACTTCTTCCGTCAGAACAAAGAAAAAGGCTCCTATTTCGGAAGGAGTACGTACTATGAGCATTGCAGTCAAATGTTCTACCACTGAGCTATACCCCCACCATAATATGAGAATTGAAACATATGTTAAGAACCACTGATGTTTTAAATATCTGGTTCAGGTATATACATAATATTTTAAGATAAAGAATTTGGGAAGGCGATCAGAAATCAGAATTATGATTTCATACTTGCAGTTAACTAACAACCAATAGAGCTATTTCCTAACTATGAAACAACACTTAATTATGCAATTCTGCAATTAAGAAATACATGTACTAGAGGGGCGCCTGGGTGGCTCAGTCAGTTAAGTGACCAACTTCGGCTCAGGTCATGATCTCATGGTTCATGGGTTCGAGCCCCGTGTTGGGCTCTGTGCGGAACGCTTGCTCAAAGCCTGGAGCCTGCTTCAGATTCTGTGTCTCCTTTTCTCTCTGCCCCTCCTCCGCTTATGCTCTGTCTCACTCTCTCTCTCAAAAATAAATAAATGTTAAACAAAAAAAAAATTTTTTTTTTAAAGAAATACATGTACTAGAGTATGTGCCTCGAAAATTTACTAAGGCAGAGACAACATTGAGATGAGACAAATTACAAAATGAATACAAACACCACACTGCAGGCAAAGGTCAATCACGTAAGAGGGATTAAAAAATATTAGAAAAACAAAAGTAAATTTTCAGTCCTTGCTATATGGTATACAAAAATCAAAATGTTCTCACAGCATTAACATATTTAATATTCTTGAGGTAAATCACCACATTACTTCAGGTAAAAACAATGGGCCCATGGTGTTTACGTATCCAATACTAATTCACCCAGAAAGTAAATGTGAAAGCCAAAACTTGAACCTGGGCCTGCAAGCTCAGAGCACAGGTCCTTGAGCACTAGACACCGCTGCCCACCCCAGGAAGTAAGCAAAAGGGCATAATAAATCCCATCAACCTGCAGAGAAATGCTTCAGGAAAACTACGGGAATTGAGTCATGTCACTAATATTGTTACTGACTCCTCCCTCCTGGATAACAGCATCTGAATCATCACTCCCTGAAAGTGTTGATTTAGAGAGTGACCAGGAGTGGTGCTATCCTGAGCAAGATGTCCTCTGGAAGAGTATGGATCTTTGTACAATGTGGGAGAAGGGGTAAGGATAGGGTTCTCTGAGGAGACTTGGGTGTCCAGGAGCTCAACAATAATACGCTAATAAAGGAACAGTATGCTCCATTCAGATCAATGAACAATCTGAGAAAAGGTAGAAGAACAGAGCCTATGCTTGCAAATTTATGAGAATACAATTGTGCTGGGACAGTACAAATCTTTACCTTACAAAAAGACATGAACTGATTTATCAAGTGGCACAATACTGACCCATTCTTTAGGAAATGCACTATGGGTGTGGCAGCGGTGGGGCAGGGAAGAATGAAGAGATTAGAAAGGCAGTAGGTATGATACAGTGGGAGGAATATAGGTTTACCTTCCAACATTTGCCTTAAAATTTATCAAACCGAATATCCTTGGCTTTCTGTTTATAAGCATATACTCAAAAGAGTTCTACATACATATTACATCAGACATATACAAAAAATGTTCTCAACAGTTATCAAAAGCAAAATTCTTAGGGCGCCTGGGTGGCTCAGTCAGTTGAGCATCTGACTCTTGGTTTAGGCTCAAGTCATGATCTCATGGTTCATGGAAATGAGCCCTATGTGGGGCTCTGTATTGACAGCATGGAGCCTGCTTGGGATTCTCTCTCCCAGAGAGAGAGGTTCTCTGCCCCTCCCCACTGTGTGTGCGCTCTCTCTCTCTCTCTCCCCAAATAAATAAACATTAAAAAAAATAAAAGCTAAATTCTGGACATGGCCATCAAGGAGAGAATGGATGAATTCATTCCAGGTACACATGCAGATGCAAAGAAAGTCTGTCAAGAATTCAGCAATGGAGGGTGACACATGGCAAGATGATGAATCCCTGGTAGGGAAGACAAAGGGTTTGTTAGGAGGAAACAAATTTAGCAGCAGATTTTTGTCAAGTTCTGAACTTGGGGGGATGTGGTTAGATTAGCTAAAAAAATAAAAATAAGGGGCGCCTGGGTGGCTCGTTCGGTTAAGCGTCCACCTTCGGCTCAGGTCATGATCTCATGGTCTGTGAGTTCGAGCCCCGGGTCGGGCTCTGTGCTGACATCTCGGAGCCTGGAGCCTATTTCCAATTCTGTGTCTCCCCTCTCTCTCTGACCCTCCCCCGTTCATGCTCTGTCTCTCTCTGTCTCAAAAATAAATAAATGTTAAAAAAAATTTTTTTTAAATAAAAATTGAAAATATATATATATACCAACCAAATTATTTACATATTTCATAAATAGAAATTTACCAATTTTGGCATGTTAGCCTTTTTGAGGCTAAGTATCCTTGTTTGTTATGTAAAAATAAGAGCGCTTCTTTTGCACTCCCCTCTAGTTATCTGAAATCATATATTTGGATCTCTTCACACAACTGCTGGCATAAAGAGACATGAGGTAAAGGATGCTCTTACTATAGGTATTGGTGGATATATAGTTATTATGAATCAGTGGAAATTATGTATACTTAGCCAAAATTAATAAATTCTGATCTCATTAACAATTATCACAGCCTAGGCAACCTCAAGGGGAAAATAATGACTCACAGTGTGGAATGGATTCTACCAAAGGGTAAGGTTAGTACCGGGTGACTCTACAGAAACAACTTGTGGCAGTGCCGCGCAGGAGGCAGATGCGCAGAGAGGTGGTTAGCAATGTAAGCAGTTGACTGTAGCCAGGGAACTGCAGAGTACTGACAGGTGAGAGTCAACGAGGACCAGGTGAACTTTTTGGGGAATGCAGTTTAAAAGATGAAGATCAAAACAGCCTTCAGGTATTAAGCGAAGAATGTAGTTTCCAGAACATGAAAAATCTGGTGGAAAATTCCAGGAGTTATGGAAGCAATAGTGGTGAGGATGTACATGGAGTGGAAGAGGTTGGCTAAATTCCCAGTAAGATAAAATGAGACATTCAAACATTAGTTTAGTATACCAAGATGTACATGATAAATCTAGAGAGGGAAATCAATTATCAGAGTAAAGCATTTGGGGGTGACTGGGTGGCTCAGTTGGTTAGGTGACTGACTTTAGCTCAGATCATGATCTCACTGTTCATGGGTTTGAGCCCCGCATCGGGCTCTGTGCTGACAGCTCAGAGCCTGGGGCCTGCTTCAGATTCTGTGTCTCCCTCCCTCTCTGCCCCTCCTCTCTCTTTCTCCCTCTCAAAAATAAATAAACACTAAAAAAATTTAAAAAATAAAGCATTTGTACCAAAATAGAAGAAGTCAGTAAAATTCAAATAAAATCCAAGAAGTTGTATGTATGCATGTATTTATTTATTTTGAGAGAGCAAGAACACGAGTGGGGTAGGGGCAGAGAGAGGGAGAGAGAGAATCCCAAACAGGCTCAATGCCTGGTGTGAAGCCCGATGTGGGGCTCAATCTCATGACTGTTAAATCAATCATGACCTGGGCCAAAATCAAGAGTCTGATGCTTAACCAACTGAGCCACACAGGTGCCTCCAAGAAGTTGTATTTAGAAAACTTAAATATACTATTAAAAAAAAAAAAAAAAAAAGCAAGGTATCCTATATAACAAATTGTGGCAAATCAATTTAATGGTTTCTGGGATGAACACAGTAACTTAATAAAAAAATATTTTCTCAAGATATCCAATAGTCCCACTTTAGAAATCCCATCAATTTGAGAAAAGGGTACTTTAGTAACAGGTAAACCAGGTGAAAGAGAAATAAAGGGACTAAGATAAATTTTTCACAAAATTAGGAGTTTGAATAGATTTTGGGGAAACTGCTGCTGAGCCATAACTCTCAACATTCAAGAAGCAAATCTTATAAAACACATTTAAAAATATTTATTACTTGATCCAGCAGCCCACAAATCACAGATATAAAACAGAATTCTGAATGTCATCAAAAACATAATCAATGATTAAATTTTTGAAGTTCATTTTTTAAAAATGTTTATTTATTATTGAGAGAGAGAGACAGACAGAGTACAGGCGGGTGAGGAGGCAGAGAGAGAGGGAGACAGAATCTGAAGCAGGCTCCAGGCTCTGAGCTGTTAGCACAAAGCCCAACAAGGGGCTGGAACTCATGAACCGCGAGATCATGACCTGGGCCAAAGTCAGACATTCAACCGACTGAGCCACCCAGGCGCCCCTAAAGTTCATTTTTAATATGTACATGGAAACATAGATAATGAAAACTGCTGTGGTTTAAATATAACAAATTAGAAGTTAAATGGAGGCATAATATTGTACACCTAAAACTAATACAACACTATGTTAACTACACTAGAATTAAAAAAAAAAAATGGAGGCATCACTTAACTTCAGAAGTTCCCTCAAGATGGATCACAATCAGGGACGCCTGGGTGGCTCAGTCAGTTAAGCGTCTGGCTCTTGATTATGGCTCAGGTCATGATCTCATAGTTTCATGAGTTCGAGCCCCGTGTCGGGCTCTGCGCTTACTCTGCAGAAGCTGCTTGGGATTCTCTCTCTCTCTGCCCCTCCCCTGCTCATGCTCCCTCTCTCTCAAAATAAATAAACTTAAAAAAAAAATCATTATTTGTTTGAAGGAGTGTAAACAATGGTGCATGCCAGGGGAAAAATGTGACACGAACCACAGTTTGGCCAAAGCCTCATAGACACACAGTTGTGACATTTTCCTTTGGATAAGTTCATACACCTTTGATTGCTGGCTCAAAGGGAATGATCATTAGATATTTGATCAATACCACCACACTGCCCTTGAGAGACAGGGTGACACCCCACCAACAGCAGAAAGATAACTATTATCACTGATCAGTCGGGCTATCCTGACACTTTCCACGTCAGCATCCCTAGGACTTGCTGACCACTCCACTCAGTGGCATAAATGGGCACTTCCTGTAAGTAGCAGGACAGCACTGTAATACATTAATCAAAGCGTTCTTCAAAAATTTTGTTACCCACTAAGCCCCCTCCATAGGTAAGTCCACCAGAGGTTGCCCATCATCTAAAAGTGGGTTATCAGAGCAGATAAAGAAGCTATTTCAGACCCTAGGAAAACAAGTTTCACGGGCAAAATTGCACTTACGAAAATTGTACTTAGGAAAAGACAAAATCTTGAAGAGCCAAGTTTCATCTGCATCCCTAGCCTAGGCAGAGCGCTGGAAGGACAACAAGGCAAGATAACAGAAGTAACGGAGTTAGATTTTATAGGGTCTTTGAGAAGACTAAGGCACGCTCCCCACATAGGACTGGGTTTCAAAGAGACGATCTCTCTGTCCACTGTCTTTATGGTACTGATGACCAACAATCTCAGAAGAGCCACCCCACTGCCTGATTATACTCTTGATGTGTGGCAACAGCAGGTCTGACAAAATGGCTATGAGGCCTTGAGGCAGTCCCACGAAGCCTTGGGGCCCAAATGCAATGGAGGAGCACTGTGTTTTTCTATCTCGTAAACAGTTCTCCCAAACACAGGAACTGAGGACGAAACCTGGACAGGTCCTGGGGCCAGGACTACAGAGGAACTGATGGATCAGTCAGAATCAGATGGAATCAAGTATGGGAGGAGAGACCACGGGAACGAGGGCCCCCGTGACACAGCCCTCCTCATCCCTCTCAAAGCCTAGGGCCCAAAAAGGTCACAGCAACCAGATAATAGAGTGTTGTAGGTCATGATAAAGACTCTGCCTCTGTCTCTGCATCAGCTGGGACACCGTCAGAGGGTTGGAGGATACTCCAACTGTACGACAGAGTAATGGGGGCGATTTCCTTTGCGTGCTCACAAGTACTTCTCTTTTCCCAGACCTCTCCTTGTTGGGGAGGGTTTCTCAGACAATATTTGACGAAGCAGCTTCATCTCTGACTGCCTCAGCTGTTACCAGCGTTCACAGCTTTGACACAGATGTGGAAAACCCACTTGGTTTTCTCACTATTTTCATCTTGCCCTCCAGACCCCTGGGCTCTGTCCCTGGCTCCAAAACAGAGATAATATTCAGGTCAGAGAGATTCCTGCTTATAAGAAATGAAAGTTATGTGCTGGGGCTTTTCCAGAATATAATCCCAGCTCTTAGTTCATCTGAAGACGGAAGATGTTACAGATGGGTCTACACTAATTTCATCCACTGACTGCCTTCTTCTGCTTAAGGAACATTTTACATATATAGCCATCTAGCTCTCTTCTGAGAATTACTGGATCAAAAGCATGCGAGGAAAACCAGGGAATCCAGTATTTTAAAATTTTGCTGTACGGTTTGGTGATTACTCAGGTGGTGGAAGCAATACTAATCTAGAGAGGAGTGGGCAGATAATCTGAAGAAAGGAGGAGATGAAAGTCCAGATGCCACTTCATAAAGCTTTCATTTCAGAGTCAAAACAGCTTTGATCACAGTCAGGCAGGGCAGAGGATCCCAAGAAACTCACTAGGGCAGATCCCAACATCTGGACGCACTTTATCCACACCCAGGGAGACCAGGTTCCTGTAGTTCTCCAGCATCACGTCCCGGTACAAGGCCCTCTGAGCGGGGTCCAGGCACTCCCACTCCTCCTGAGAGAAATCTATGGTCACATCCCTGAAGGTCAACAGCACCTGTAACGAGAAACACATTTGACTAAGTGACCATGAGGAGAGTTGTTATCTTCACGCAAATTATAAGAGAGAGATGTAAGGATTGATTTGGTGGTAGTGAGTTTTTTGACAAATCAGTAGAAGATATTTTTGAGCCAGTCATATAGCCCTAATTTTGTGTTATTATACTTCTCAAAGAGAGGACACACATCCACAAAGTCACTGTGCATTCTGCAATTTTGTGAACAAAATGCACAAATTAAAAAGTTCATCACAAGGTGGACTACACAGAAGTGTTAGATAGTATATTTTACACATTAATGATTTCTCTGATGAGCTACGCTGAGTAGTGTCTTTAGAGACTACAAAATTCAGAGACTTTTAAGAAAGTCTGAGATCTAAGAATGTGAGGATGATTATAAGAACAGAGACAAAAAGTTTTTGAACATTTATAACGTTCTACATATTATTCAAATGGGTATTATTTTGGGTAATAACATTAAAATTTTTTTTTAATGTTTATTTATTTCTGAGAGACAGAGTGCAAGTTGGGGAAGGGCAGAGAGAGAGAGAGAGAGAGAGACACAGAATCCGAAGCAGGCTCCAGGTTCCGAGCTGTCAGCACAAAGCCTGATCCGCGTCTTGAACTCACAAACCATGAGATTAGGACTTGAGCCAAAGTCAGACGTTTAACTGACTGAGCCACCCAGGCACCCCTTAATTTGGGTAATAACATTAGAGAAATATCTGTTCCTGCCTTATAGAGGAGGCAACTGTCACAGAGACTCTAAGAAATTTGCCTTGGGTCAAATAGCTAAGAAATGGCAGAGCTGGAACCAAAACCAGGTGTTCGGAATTTAGACTTGAACCTAGAGTCCACAGTTAAGTAACAGAAGCAGCATTAAAATTACACTGAGGGGTGCCTGGGTGGCTCAGTCCGTTAAGCGTCCAACTTCAGCTCAGGTCATGATCTCACAGTTCATGGGTTGGAGCCCCCACATTGGGCTCTGTGCTGACAGTGCAGAGCCTGCTTCAGATCCTCTGTCTCTCTCTCTCTCTCTCTCTCTGCCCCTCCCCTGCCCACATACTCTCTCTCTCTCTCTCAAAAATAAACATTTAAAAAAAAATTTTTTTAACGTTTTTATTTATTTTTGAGACAGGGAGAGACAGAGCATGAACAGGGGAGGGTCAGAGAGAGGGAGACACAGAATCTGAAACAGGCTCCAGGCTCTGAGCTGTCAGCACAGAGCCCGATGCGGGGCTCGAACTCACGGACCGCGAGATCATGACCTGAGCCGAAGTCAGCCGCTCAACCGACTGAGCCACCCAGGCGCCCCAACAATAAACATTTTTTTAAATAGTACATTGCTAGCAGGTTTTCTAAGTGAGAAAGCATGAAGAATTCAAAGCTGAAAACATGGACCTGCATATAATGTCATTATATGTGCACACACATAGTACATTACTATTCTTACCACTATTAATTTACTAATGAGTTAGTGCAGAAAAAAACTTAAGGCCATGAAAAGTAGGTAAGAACAATTATCAAAAGCTAAAATAAATATAAAAGTTATTTATGGGGGCTCCTGACTGGCTCAGTCAGTTAAGCATCTGACTCTTGATCTCGGCTCAGGTCATGATCTCAGTTTCATGGGTTCAAGCCCCATGTCAGGGTCTGCACTGGCAACTCAAAGCCTGCTTGGGATTCCCTCTCTTCACCCCTCCCTGTTCATGCTCTCTCTCTCAAAAATAAACATTTTTAAAAAGTTATTTATGAAACAATGTGTCTTTAATACACACAAGTTTTTTTTTTTTTTTAATGTTTTTTAACGTTTATTTTTGAGAGAGAGAGAGAGAGAGAGAGAGAGAGAGACAGAGTTAGAGCAGGGGAGGGGGAGAGCGAGAGGGAGACACAGATTCTGAAGCAGGCTCCAGGCTCTAAGCTATCAGCACAGAGCCCAACATGAGGCTCAGACTCATGAACCATGAGGATCATGACCTGAGCCGAAGTTGGATGCTTAACCGACTGAACCACCCAGGCGCCCCTCACATCATAGGTTTCTGCTTGCATACATGCACACACACTTAAACACACTTTCATTAAAAGCAGTTGTCTCAGACACATTTGGGGGATGAATTTTTTTAATCTATCATTTTTTTTACTCATCTGTATTTCAGTATTTTGGGTAAAATAACATTCAGAAATTGTACTTAATTTTAATGAGGTTGTTGTTAACATTATTCTTGTATTAACCTAGTCATAAAAAAATAGAAAACTTTACCTTTTCCACTAAATACATATATATGTAAATATCAAAATTTTGTCCATTTAAATATAAGCCAAGCATAGTATATCCAATAATAAAACAATGATTGAAGATTATAAAATGCATTAATGTTCTACATCAATTTAATAGATTAAGATAGAAAAATGTTTTGAAAGCATTAGATCTTTGAAGATATTATTGGATAATTAAGTCATGCTGAATAAAAAATCAGAAGTGTCATTAAGCAAGAAAATTCTAGTAAACATCATGATCAGCAGTAAACAACAGAAGCATTTCCACTAAAACTGAGGCTGACACAAGGGACATTATGGCTCCTGCCATTCACCACTGCACACAGTGCCTGTTCATTGGGAACCATGTGGGATCCATGCATCCTCATTCAGAAAGTGCTTTTTTTTTTTTTAATGTTTATTTATTTTTGAGAGAGAGAAAGAGAGTGCAAGCAGGGAAGGGTCAGAGAGAGAGGGAGACACAGAATCCGAAGCAGGCTCCAGGCTCCGAGCTGTCAGCACAGAGCCCGACGTGGGGCTCGAACCCATGAACCGTGAGATCATGACCTGAGCCGAAGTCAGACGCCCAACCAACCGAGCCACCCAGGCGCCCCTAGAGAATGCTTTAATGAGGATCTAAAAAGAACAAGCTGTCTCTATGTATACTGGCACGAAAACAACTCCACGATCTGTGTACGGAATAAAATAGCACAATATAACATTCACTGAATAATTTTAACTAAAATCAACTAATGCTGCTAAATGCATTTTTATAAGACTTGCACTTAATCTTGCACAGAACTAACAAAAGTCAGCGAGTGATGATGGAGGGCGTGACAGGGAAGTAGATGTTTTACTTCTTAGTCCAGAACGTGCAACACTGTTTGGAGTTTCACCTGAAAACAAAGATATATAGCATGTGATGTTTAAAACAAACTGGTGTTTAGTAACAACTGGTGGGGCCAGAATTTGCCTCCAGGCACTCTGACGACAAAGACCAAGTTTTTTGCTTCACTGGAATTGCTGAAACATTTTTACGTCAAACACCTGCGCAAAAGCCCCAGGGTGAACAAGGTCTTCCCGGGATGGATATGCTTTGAGTGATCTTAAAGAACTTACTGTTAAAACAAATTACACAATAAAACACCCTTTATCATTGTTACGTTTCAGAACTTTCCATTCCAATCCAAATCATTACTATCTCAGAGCCAGAAACACGCCCATTCACTTGGTTAGTTTCAAACGCCTTGTAAAAGCAGGGACAACAGGTTTCCCCTCTTCAGTCTTCTTTTCCAGCTGTTCCTGCAGGTTAACTGGGCGCACAAATGTGCAGTTCTTATTAATTTTCTTTTTTAACGTTTTATTTATTTTTGAGACAGAGAGAGACAGAGCACGAACGGGGGAGGGGCAGAGAAAGAGGGAGACACAGAATCGGAAGCAGGCTCCAGGCTCTGGGCCGTCAGCCCAGAGCCCGACGCGGGGCTCGAACTCACGGACCGCGAGATCGTGACCTGAGCCGAAGTCGACTGCGCCACCCAGGCGCCCCTGCAGTTCTTAAAGCTGTCCACATGGACCTGACGGCGCGTTCCTATGCAACCCGTAAGACAATCCCCTCTGCCAACCTCACTGACACCAAAGGCCCACTCCCGGCTTCTGATCCAAACCTAAGCATGAAACCTTCCTCCCAGATGATCCCCAGCACGGCCTCTTCACAAATTCCACGTCTCCGGGTCTCCATGCGGGAGGAATGGAATCTAAGTGACGATGAGAGGTACTGAGACAAGGTCTGGGGGAGTTCCTGCACACGTGTGAGGCAAGTCCCTGGAGAGAAAATTACCAATTTCAGTTAAGAGACACAGCAGAAACAAACCAAGAATGTGACTGTTACCTGGGAACGATTCATTTCGACCTCCTCTTTCTTTCCTGTTCCTCGGGGCTTCTTTCTCGGATAAGAATCAGTCTTGAGAAGTGAACCCTGAGTGCTGAAAATAGGCTGTTTCATGCTTAGAATGAACAAAGCGTCTTCCGGTGACACAACCACACACAGAGGTAGAACCTCAACACGGGAAGGGACAGGGCTCTGCCGCCCCAGGAGGAGCCCGAGGAGGGGCTCGTGAACGCAGAGGCGAGCAAAGGAGCGGGTTCTTCCCCTTTTCTGCAGAACTCGTTGGCCTGCTGAGTGGCCCACGCGCTCTGCTGCTGCAGTGGGACCTGGGCTGGACTGACACTCCCCTCCAAGCCACAGACCCGGCCCTGACCAAACACCGCGCAGAAAAGAGCCCCTCCCCTCCCCCAACCCATTCTTGGACCAGGGACGGAGGAACAGGACAGTGAAGCACGTGAAGCGGCGGAGGGGCTGTAAGCGGAGCCGCACGCCGGGACGCGGGGCTACCGGGCCTCGGAACGTCTCACAGCCACGCCGGGACTCACCGTGAGCGGGAGGGCGAGAACGGTAGTTGTAGCCACCAGAGAACCTCGGAGTGGAGGACAGCAGGCTGTGCTGCCTCGAAACACGGGTGTGAGACTGGGTATCCCAAATTCACTCACCGGAGAGTTTCTGCCCGTCAGCTCGATTCACTTCCGGGTCTGAAGGAAACTGCGCACGGCGGCCTGGAGAAGTGGTTTAGGGGGCGGGGCCTGGGCGGGGCCTGGGCGGGGCCGCGTCCAGCGAAGGGCGGGACGTGGAGCGTAGGGACTGGGCAGGAAGCGCGCGGTGGGGGCGGGCCAGTGTGGGGGCGGAGCCTCGACTCTACTGGCCCTGCTCCGCCCCTGGCTCTTTATGGGTCTGTTAGTCCCTCTGCCCCGGCTGTGCTTGTTTCTCTGCTTTTTGATCGCTGTGGAACACAGCTGCTTCCTGCGTGTTCTAAATTAACGTTTCTAACAATTTAAGGTAAGAGAGTAGTTATAAGGCCAATTATATTATAAGCTGAGATGTTTTCCTCGAGTTGAGGGTGACTAAATTCAAAAGCTCTTGGTGCCAGCTGGTGGAGACGTGCCTTGTGAGCGATGGACGCTGCAATGACATCTCAGGAAAGAACTAAGAAGTATCATCGGGAGCTGAGACCTGACAACGAGTAAGAAGGACCATCGTTTACATTTATTCTATTGCCACAGTTAGTTGAATTTACCAGTTTGCTTCTACAAATTAGTTAGAAAGGATTTGGATTTGATATAGGTCCTGAGTGTAATAATATGCTATATTGATGATATCATAAGAATATCAGAAACTTAAAAATAAGATAGGTAGAACTGATATAAATGCATTAATGGCACCAAAAAAGACTGGTTGTTAAATCTAGCAAAGATCTAGGGACTTGCCCAAATGGTGAAATTCTTGGGAATATTCTGGGCAGAAGCCATCCATGACGTTCCACAGGTGACTACAAAGAAACTAGTATCCTTACCTACCCCTAGAACTAAACAAGAAGCCTTATGTTTGAGTGGTCTATTTGGATTTTGGAGAATGCATATTCTACATCCAGGAATATTGCTAGTTCCTATCCATGAAACTATCTCAAAGAAGGCCATATTTAAATTAGGACCTAACAAAGACAAGTCATGCCTGATTTGCAAAAGTAGTGTCTCTCAATGTCTATCTTTGGACCCCTGTGATGCTTTAAGAAACGATTTTGGAAGGGACTGCAGTGCAGAGTAGTGCAGACTATAATTAAGGGTAAAAGCCTTTGAGTGCCACCTAGTGGCAGCCGCTAAGATATGGGACCAGAGGATGTTTGGATGCCTGGGCATTACATATACTATCTGAGATAAAGTTACTACCTTGCTACTAGGTGTTAACTGAGATGGCCATAAAGGACATAAAATAATATTGAAACACGAAATTATTATGCTGTTTCGGCCCATACTGGAGAAACACTCTGCTAAGGGATGAAGTGCCTATAAGTGTTCCATAATAAAAAGGAAACCATTTTCACAGGAGCGTGCTACAGGGGGAGTGCAAGTAGGCAGCCATCATATCCACGGCCGGTAGCCTCTTTTCTCCTAAGAACAACTTTAGCAACACCTAGCAACACCCGAATTACTGCCAGAGCCTACTGACACTTGTTTTTCTGGATGGAAAGCTATTAAACAGAATAGGAGAAAACTATGGGCTTCTGATGACCAGTAGGCATCTTACGGTGGATCTGATTTCCCCTGGAAAACTGCCCCACCCTGAACCTAGGAAGGCAGTGGGAAACCCAATGACATACTCAAACTAAATTTTGTCTAGGTGTAACTACTATGCATTTAACTCTAGTTTGGGGGACTCCACATTTTCGGATACAAAACATGTATCACCCTCACATACATATACATACGTTGGTGAGCCTTTATTAGTATTACATTGGGTTTGCAGATTATTAGCATTAAGAATTGATATATTCATGCTGTGAATGAAGATGCTCCCACTGACGAAGATGCTCTTTATTCAAGTCTTTCTCATATCCCAGCACTCTGAGGCTAACTCTCCTTGAAATTTGTCCCATGCAGATAATCCAAGATATTCTCTGCATCTCAAGATCCTTAATTTAATCGCATCTGCAAAGTCTCATTTGCTTTGTAAGGGAACGTAGTCAAAGGTTCCAGGAATTAGAATGCAGAGATCTTTGGGGGGGGGGCATTATTCTTTATACTATAGGTTCTAAGCTTCTCTATTACATTAATTAATAACATGGAAAAATATATAATATATATAATATATATAATATTAATATATAATATATAATATATATTATTATATAATATTATATATAATGTATAATATATAATATTATATAATAATATATATATATGGTTCTTTAAAGAATTGAGCACAGTATTTCTTTCAATGCCTGCTGCTCCTACTAAATTACAGCTCTTATATGGGCAGAGACTCTCACTGTTCACATTCTCACAGTTATGTGATAGCTTATTGGAACTTAAAACTCTGAGATGGATGACTGAATAAGTGACTATAATTGTGAGGAGAAAACATAAAATTATATCTGTCAAACAAGATTGAGGGATTTTATTCTTTTTATTTTTTAAGGTACACTTCACATCTTCACAGCATGGAGCCCAATGTGGAGGGCCTGAACTCATGACCCTGAGATCAAGACCTGAGCTGAGATCAAGAGTCGGATGCTTAACCCGCTGAGCCACCCAGATACTCCAAGATTGAGAGATTTTATATAACTTCTAGAGGTAAAGGAGACACAACAGAACCAGGATAAATGGGTGTGCCAACTATTGAAGGGGCTAACAGTTGAGAAGCATGAAGGCATTAGAGCAGAGGTGTTCAGGAACCAGCAACTGGAATTCTCCAAAATCACCATATAAATTGAATAGAGGAAAGAGATGATGTAATAGGATACTAAGGTGCTCACTAAGACAAGGACATATCAGGTGGCCCTGGTCTCAGGGGAGGACCTGGCAGAGAAGTTGGTCCTGTGAATGTGCGTCTGTATAGGGTGAATATGCGTCTGTATAGGATGAACATCATGGAGCTTCTGGAGAAGTTTGTAAAGTCACAAATGTGCAACATCCAGAGAGATAACAATTCTGCATGGAATAACTGTGATTTTCTTACCAACCATTCCAGAACAATATGCCAGATCCTTTTGCTTTTGGGATATTTTTTGCTGCCCCATTTGCCAGAAACATACATAGGAATTATGATACTTACAAGCATTTGTATGGTCCAGAATAGGGTAACCAAAGAGCCAACGCACTTGGGACCTTACACTTTAAGCTCTGTTTGCTCTGAGTTCCTGGGGCTGATCGTCATGGCCTGGAAGACACTCAATAGGCCGATGGTGCCAATGGACACACCTCTGGCAACCCTGAATACTGAGAGAGTTTACATTCAAAATTACTAAAAAAAAAAAAAAAAAAAAAAAAAAGCTTTAATCCAAAAGCTTCCAGTGTATGAAGGACTCATTTAGAGACAATAAACAAGGAGTTGGCTAAAATCAGGTGCTTGAGAATCAGATCTCTAGACCTTAACATACATCCAAGGAAGCAAAGGTAGTGGTAAATAAGAAAGAAATTCTCCAAGGTTCCAACTAAAGTCTGTGATAAGAAGATCATCTCTATTGCCAAATTCCTGGTGGCCATTCTATCATTTCCCACTAAATAATATTCATATTCAGAGTCCTTCATGGAACCAAGAGTTTTGGGTTATTATTATCATGGCATCTGAAATCCTACGTTCTCCACCTACAATTTTTTTCCAAGATATATCTCCTGTCCTTGTAAGATTGTCTAGGTTTGTACATTTTACTCAAGGAGAACCCCTTTTCCACATGTGAACAGTTAATTACCTGGATTCTTGATAAGCCTCCTTCCCATACAGAACATCACTCAAACTGAAATAGAAAGTACAGTAAAACCTTGGATTGCATGTAACTTGGTCTTCGAGTGTTCTACAAGACAAGCGAACATTTCTAACAAATTTTAACTTGATAAATGCGTGATTCTTGCAATACAAGTAGTACATGATGCCGAATATGACATGATCACAACTGAGCCAATGTTACCTAAATTTGTTTTCATATACAAGTGCTTTGGATTACAAGCCTATTTCTAGAGCGAATTATGCTCAAAAACCAAGGTTTTACTGTACTCACCTGATTCTTTCCTGATGATATGGACACCTCTGCCAGGATTACTCACAGGAGATATTCAGTTTAAGTGTGATGGCAGAACCAGCTATAAATTAAATTTAAGACACTTGCAATGGTTTAGAGTGCTGTACCAGGATGGAGGTTATTTGCTTCTGGAGGGAAGCCCTAGGGGCAGAGATTCGGAAAGACAAAATATCATCAACCCCCTCCCTCCTTGTATCTCCTGGGGCTAAGATGTTCCTTAAAACACAAACCAAGACAAAAGTAAAAACAGGTGCCAGTTTTTTGCTTTTCCTTTTCCTACAGAAATCAATGTATCCCATTTCAAGATCTACAGTTTTATTCTTCACAATCATCTCTTATTTCTATCCAGACATTTCATCCCAAAGAGCCAGGTTATAAGAGGGGCACATTCTTCTGTATAAAATGTAACCAGACTTACATTTGGGTCCTATAACTCCCTTCGGGCTGGGTTACCACTTTGAGGTATACAAACCCATCTGGCCTGGGGTGGCCACTGAAGGAAGGAAAGCCACATTATGCCCAGGAATGGTCAGTGTGGAATTCAAATTTGGAAAACAGATCCATATAATCCCCACTGCTCCTTCCCTCCTTTTCCTGGAAGCAGCTGAGAGAAACTGATAATCCCTTTTTGATTATCCCTTTTTGACACTAACATCTAATCACCAAATTACCTTGTAACCAAGACATTGGACCAGCTGGAAGAAAGGAAGTAAAATGGGTCAGCCCATTTTTTAGTGGTTTTTGTGATAAAAAGCATAACATGGTCAAGGGTGCAAACGGACAGGAAAGTCTAAAAGGCGACACAGATTAGTTTCAAGGGGCACAGTGGTGTGGCTGGAGTCAATCTATAGGAATGTGTGAGCAGTAGTGAGGCATGACCAATAAACTGGACAGGCGGGTCAAAGGTCCAGTGAAGTCATTCCACCAGGAGTGACTGGGAGCCTTCCAAACCACGAAACAAACGGGTCAACTTTTTCCTGCAGCCACAACTCTGGCATGCAATGGTAGCCGATGCATCAACAGAGAGCTGGGTTTGATCAGCATCTTGACAGTGGTCAGTCTGCTCAGACAATAGGTCCTTACCATGGGCTTCCAAATGAGTGGCTCAGACAACAGGGCAACAGCTGAGATTTATTTCTGATTCACAGCCCCAAAGAAGGTGTCATTAATCAGACAGTCTATAGTTTCCAACACGGAAGACCAAATCACTAAAACATGGGCAACAACCCAAACCCCTGAGTTCCGACCCCTGAGTGGAGTGATTGCACTGCTTTCAGTTCTGCATGGCCGGCTCTGAAGCTAAACAGCCGCAGAGCCCAGAGGACATCAGCTCCTGTGACCCATCAGTGAACAAGGGACAGATATTTAGAAGACCCTTGGTGAACCAGGCACCCTATACAGCCAGCAAGCTTTGCTTCAGGCACTGGAGGGTGGCATAAAATGTCCATTGAACACAGCTCCAAAATTTTCCTGGATAGCCGAGAACTTGCTTGGGCAAGTCAGGTTTCCTTTTAAATATACCATATCCAAATAAACCAATACATGTAAGTAAACTTCTGAGTTCTGTGAGCCGCTCTAGCAAATTAACTGAACCCAAGGAGGTGGGGGTCATTGGAACCTCCGGTCTATAGCTGGTCAGTCAGAAGCACAGGTTGACAACCTGTACTTGCAAGTGGCATCTGAAGGGTGAGGGAGGAGGGTGGTCTTGTGGGACTGAGCCCTTAACCTGTGGAATCTGATGCCAGCTTGGGTGTCAGAATTAAGCTGAGTTGTAGGACACCCTGCTGGTGTCTCAGAGAAGTACTTGTTGGTGTTGGGAACACCCTCCCCCCCCACACACAAACACACCCCCGCCACTGCCATACCCCATGGTGGAATTTAGTGCTCAGACCCCTTCTTAAGGATCCATACCTAAATAGTATGTATTTCCATGTGTCTGGCTTCTTTCACTCAATGTTAAGTTTATGGGATTCATCCATCTTGTTGAATACAAATGAATTTTATTCATTTTTATTACTAGAGAATTATCCCATTGTGTGAGTAAATTATAATTGTAAACCACACCAAAAATACACACACACACACACACACACACACACACACACACACACCCTATATCTATTTGGCAAGCAAAGTCTTGGGTATTCTCTACCTACTAAGTTCATCAACCCCAAAATGAAAATATTGGACTAGGAAGGTCCATTCTCTATGGGTCAGGCTTCAGTTTTAATCAGAGCTCTGTAGCAACCAAGTAGCCTCTTTTGGAATCCACATCACTATAAGCTGTGACAGGGCAGCTCTGAGTCCAAGACCCCAAGGGGGGCCCTCAGATGGAGGCTGTCTCCCTTTGCCAGAGGCTTCAAATGACGAAATTACCAAGTTTTCTTTGGTCACTGGAAGAATCGAGTGTCATAAGTCTGCCCATATAGTTCCAACAAACTTTAACTGGATGACAGGACTCTGATTATTTTCAGGTTTTATCAGCCTTCCCTAGTGTCAGAGATGTAATACAGACAACTAAGTGCTATTGATACCGAGACTTATTACTTTCCAACAAAAAGACCATCTATAGGGTGAGCATTTGGATACCAGATGATAGAGACATCATGCTAGATTCTGACCTACCCACAGGGGGCAAATGACAGTGGAGTGTGTCTCTTGAACACTTTTTTTTTGTTTACTTTTAAAAATTATTTTATTTTTTATTATTTTTTAAATATTTTTTTAATGTTTATTTGTTTTTAAGAGAAAGAGAGAGAGAGCGTGAGCAGGGAAGGGGCAGAGAAAGAGAGAGACACAGAATCCAAAGCAGGCTCCAGGCTCTGAGCTGTCAGCACAGAGTCCCATATGGGGCTCGAACTCACAAACTGTGAGATCATGACCTGAGCTGAAGTCGGACGCTTAACCGACTGAGCCACCAAAGCATCACTAAAAATTATTTGAGAGAGAGACAATGTGAACAGGGGAGAGAGGCAGAGGGAGGGGGAGATTATTTATTTATTTATTTATTGGGGGGGGGGAGGGGCGCGGAGACAGGGAATCCCAAGCAGGCTCCACACAGGGCTCGAACTCATGAACTGTGAGATCATGACCTGAGCCAAAACCAAGAGTTGGACGCTTAACTAGGCACCAAGCTAGAGAGAGAGAGAGAGAGAGAGAGAGAGAATGAAAATCTTCAGCAGGCTCCATGCTTAGCTCCTGAATACTTTGAGACCAAACCCAAGTCTATCTGCCCAATGCACAGCAAAGCCGATCACTGAGACATCAGGCTTTCAGCAAGGAAAGGGTTTGAGAGGCAGCCAGACAAGAAGACAGGAGGGCAAGCCTCAAATACCCTTCCTCCAAGGTGGAAAAAATGAGGTGTTTTTTTTAAATGTATATATAATCATAGGGGTTGAGATTACATACATATTGATGAGAAGGGCCAGAAAAGGTATGACTATTCATGAGGAAAGATGGAGCGTGCACACTGAACAAATATATGTAACATGCATTCTGTGTTCACTTTGGGGTGGAGACTTAACATCAGAATAGGGCAAAATTCAGTCCCTGACATCAGGAGTTTATCTTAGGACAAGGAGAAGGGCTATGGGTATGCTCTGAGAGCTGGTACAAACTGAATGGGGTCTTGGGCTCATTATCTCAGGTAAGCAATGCAGGCCCTTGCTTGTTCATGGGCTGGAACCATATCAGTTGACCTTGAGCCCAGGCTTCTGTAGAGACAGCTAGTGGGTTTTTTAGTTGGGTCTGAAAAGGCACAATCTTGTTTCCTGAAAAACAAGATTTAAAATTTTTTGCCAGTTTCAACCTCATTAACCCTATGGGGCACGGTTTCAACTTCTCAGCAGATGGCAATAATCGCCTCTCACACTACGGGACCAGAAAGTACAAGAACATACTGCCTCAATCCCTATTATAGATGCTGATGTAGACACAGCAAGAGGATGTGGAATTAGCACCTGCATCATCATTGTAGCTTCATTCTGCCACTGTGGACCTTGCCCACACCTTATCAGTTGAGTTTGGGTCCTTTTTTTCCCTGTGTGAACACGGATGAGGACATTTAACACCTGTGTGAGTCAGAGGCTGTAGTAAGATTATGTTATTCCCTGAACAGGAGCTTGGAAATGCAAGGGGCAAGAAAAAGCTAACATGGAGGGTGGGGATGGCCAGGGAGGTGGGGAGGGTACCCCTACTTTTCATTCTTTAATGCTTTTCACCTTAAGGTCTGATCTGGCTTCCTCCTTGCACATCCCAGAAACTGAAGGGTGGCCTGGTTTAGAGGTTTCTTTATTCCTGCCTATTTGCAACCATAGTTGACCCTATAGTCCTTGTCACTTAGCCTTCCCTCCCATCTAGTAAGATGAGGTGTGGCACCTGATCTAACACAGCTATACAATTTTGAGTTCCTTCCCTCCCTCAAGCATATTCAGCTTGCTGCTCAAGCTGTTGAAGTCTGAGAGAGACTGAGGTGATAGGCTGAGAGACACATCAGGAGGTCCAGAGGGAGAGAGTGACCCCGTGCTGTAAGCAAGGCGCTAGCAAGGCACATTGCCTTTTGGTTTCTAGTGGGCTACAGGCTGCGTGCAACTCAATCACATTAACTTATAATGTTGATTCACCCGAACCTCTTTATTAGCTCTGGGGACTCCTTGTTCCTCCCTCCCCTGCATCAGAAGAAGAATGAGCAGTACTTCTAGACCCTTCCTCCTTCCTCCAGGGAGTGACTGAACAACAAAGCACATTCAGGTTGCTTGCTTCAATCCTACCTCTCACACAGCAGCCTCCTTAACAAGTAAGACAGTGGAAGGCCCTACTCACACCTTGTGCAACACCTGGGTGAGAGAATTTGCTACTGGTCCCAGAGAACCTTCTCTTATTCCCTAACCAGACCCATAAAGGGACCTTGTCCTTTTCTTTACAAAGAGTCATGCCTATCTCACCACCCCATCCTTGTCACCAAGACTGCCAAGACTGCTGGCAAGACTGTTAGATTTTATAACTTATTTGCAAGCCAAAAAACTAGTTTTCCCGTTTCATAGCTGCCAGCAGAAGGCATGAGACTCCTGGATTGCCCACAAAGGGGCTTATTATTCCCTGTACAATTGGAAGCACAAACTTCAGTTCACCTGCCCCTTCCTCACCCCACATCCCACAAGGTGAGGCAAAGAGGCTCAGGTAGATGCTACACAAACAATAGATCTTTGTCACAGATGATGAAAGTCAGTCCAGATCTTTTGCCATTTATCACACACAACCATTCAACTTTTGTCTCAGAAGGAGGCATAATTGTTGTTATACTGGTCAGGAAATCAATCCATCCCTTGCTCTAGAGAAAGACACTACCACCATCTTACAACCATCTGTGGCAAGAGAACCTGGAACAGAGCTGACACAAGACATGAAAAAAAATCCCACCCAAAACTGAGATGCCCACAGAGAGGGAGAGAATAAAATGAGTGGGGAGGGCAGAGAGAGAGAGAGGGAGACACAGTATCAGGAGTAGGTTCCAGGGGCGCCTGGGTGGCTTGGTTGGTTAAGAGTCCGACTTCGGCTCAGGTCATGATCTCACAGTCCGTGAGTTCGAGCCCCACGTCGGGCTCTGTGCTGATAGCTCAGAGCCTGGAGCCTGCTTTGGATTCTGTGTCTCCCTCTCTCTCTGCCCCTCCCCTGTTCATGCTCTGTCTCTCTCTGTCTCAAAAATAAATAAAACGTTAAAAAAAATTAAAAAAAAAAAAAGAGAAGTAGGTTCCAGGCTCTGAGCTGTCAGCACAGAGACCGATGCGGGGCTTGAACCCATGATCTGCGAGATCATGATCTGAGCCAAAGTCAGATGCTTAACCTACTGAACCACCCAGGCACCCCCTCTTTTGTGAAAGATTTTTAAATATAAGGCATATATAAAAAATAGAATATATCGGTGAGAGATCTTGTGCATTATATACCTATAATTAACAGAGTTTGGGATTGACATAAGAATACGTTTTAGTCAGAGAGTGTGTCACAAGATACATTTGACCCTAACAGAGGTTCTTGGAAACCAATCATTATGAAGTTATCTTTTCATGAAATGCTGCTTCCCTAACTACAAGAGGGAAACAGTCTCACCATAATCAACAGACACAGGTGTTTTCAGTAGAGAACCATTCACTGTCTCCACTAAACCCTTCATGCACCCAGAGTTAGAGGAACATTTTCTAGTTTAGCAATTGCCTTCAGACTCATTGTTTCTGCACAGAATTAGATGATGTCTATAGATTCATCCCACTATTTATAACAAGCATGGAAGCGTTATAGGCACACTTCTAGCAATTCCTGAAAAGATAGTCTATGATTCTTATAAGGTAGACTGAACAACAGACTGATTTCAAAACTATAGTCCTCAAGCATAAAGTCTATAAGCAGAAAACCAGAATTCATTACCACCTGGATTAAACTTCAACAACCAATGTCATTGTGGATTACACTAAATTATAAAGAAGTCATCAGAGGTTGGTATAGAATCTTGAACTCCCATCTCTCTTTACACGTCAGTTCATGTCTCAGCAATTACTCTTCCCTTCTTTGAAACTGGACCAGTTTCAAACTCAGAAGAGTCTCTTTTTCCAATTTAAATATTTGCCCAGATTCCTGATACACCTTCTTCCCTTATAGACTCTGCCTCTGACAGTGAAATAGGACACGCTCGCCTGCCTCCTTCCTGTTACCAGAACTCTAGTCTCAGTGTGATGGTCATTTGCTGCCTCTCCTCCCCATGGAACATAATTATCATCTCACCTTGTAGCAGCAATGGGAATGCCACCTTGGAGAGATGCGAATATTTCTTAAAAATTTGTCCCAGTTCCTACTTACTGAAAACAATTACAAGTACCTACTTAGCATCTCGTAAAAGACTGCCGGAGTGTTTGGATGAGGCTCTTCCTTTTTTATCAACCCTAGATTCAAACCAGGTCTCACGTGAAGGAGAGCAGGAAATACCAAGGTCACACATGTGAGGGACTGGCAACAAAACATGTGTGGCTCACTAGATTCTCTGCGAGTACCTTTCCCTCTCACCTGGGAGCAACTCTCCACATAGGCCCAACTCTGGAGGCCTCTGTGCAGACAGTTTAACCATGAGATACTGCCTCACGACTGTCAGAGTGGCTAAAATAAAAAAGATAAAAAATAACAAGTGTGTCAATGATGTGGGGAAAAGGGCACCCTCAAGCACTGTTGGTGGGACTGTAAATTGGTGCATCTATTGTGGAAAACAGTATGGAGGTCTCTAAAAAAATTACAAATAGAATTACCCTGTGATCCAGTAATTCTACTACTGAGTATTTATCCCCCCAAAATGAAAACGCTAATTTGAAATGATATATGTACCCTCTATATTTATTGCACCGTGTTTGCAGTAGCCACGATATTGAAGCAACCCAAGTATCCATCAATAAATGAATGGATAAAGAAGATATTGTACACATGTACAATAGAATATTAAGCAGCCATAAAAAAGAATGAGTTTAGGGGCGCCTGGGTGGCTCAGTCAGTTAAATGTCCGACTTCGGCTCAGGTCATGATCTCATGTTTCATGGGTTCGAGCCCCACATCGGGCTCTGCGCTGACAGCTCAGAGCCTGGAGCCTGTTTTGGATTCTGCGTCTCCCTCTTTCTCTGCTGCTCTCCCCACCACCACACACACTCTCTCTCTCAAAAATAAATAAAAACAGTATAAATTTTTGGAAAAAAAGTGAATTTGTGCCATTTGCGACAATATTGATGGATGTAGTGGGTGTAATGTGAAGAGAAATAAGTTAGTCAGAGACAAATACCATATGATTTCACTCATTTTTGAAATTTAAGAAACAAATGAAGAAAAAAAGACAGACAAAAACAAAAACAAAAACAAAACCCACACTCTTAAGCACAGAGAACAAACTGTCCCTCACATTCTTCTACTGCTCACAGACATTAAGTCTTAGGTGCCTTTTACTCGTTATTGGTCTTTGACCACTTTTTTCTATCTATCTATCTATCTACCTACCTACCTACCTACCTACATCCAAGTTAGTTAGCATATAGTGCAATAATGATTTCAGGAGTAGATTCCAGTGATTCATCCCCTATGTATAACACCCAGTGCTCATCCCAACAAGTGTCTTCCTTAATGCCCCTTGCCAATTTAGCCCATCCCCTCACCCACAATCCCTCCAGCAACTTTCAGTTTGTTCTCTGTATTTAAGAGTGTCTTATGTTTTTGTCCTCTCCCTCTTTTTATATTATTTTTGCTTCCCTTCCATTATGTTCATCTGTTTTGTATCTAAAATTCGACATATGAGTGAAGTCATATGATATTTCTTTCTCTAATTTCCCTGAGCATAATACCGTCTAGTTCCATCCATGTTGTTGCAAATGACAAGATTTCATTCTTTTTGATTGCCAAGTAATACTCCACTGTATGTGTGTACACACACACACACACACACACACATACACTACATCTTCTTTATCCATTCATCTGTCAGTGGACATTTGGGCTCTTTCCATATTTTGGCTATTGTCAATAGAGCTGCTATGATCATGGGGGTGCATGTGCCCCTTCAAAACAGCACACCTGTGTCCCGTGGATAAATACCTAGTAGTGCAATTTCTGGGCCATAGGGTAGTTCTATGGTAGTTTAATTTTTTGAGGAACCTCCATACTGTTTTCCAGAGTGGCTGCACCAGTTTGCATTCCCACCAGCAATGCCAAAGAGATCCTCTTTCTCCGCATCCTTGCCGACATCTGTTGTTGCCTGAGTTGTTAATGTCAGCCATTCTGACAGGTGTAAGGTGGTGTCTCATTGTGGTTTTGATTTGTATTTCCCTGATGATGAGTGATGTTGAACATTTTTTCATGTGTCGGTTGGCCATCTGGATGTCTTCCTTGGAGAAGTGTCTAGTCATGTCTTTTGCCCATTTTATCACTGGATTATTTGTTTTTTGGGTGTTGAGTTTGATAAGTTCTTTATAGATTTTGGATACTAACCCTTTATCTGATATGTCATGTGCAAATATCTTCTCCCACTCCATTGGTTGCCTTTTAGTTTTGCTGATTGTTTCCTTCGCTGTGCAGAAGCTTTTTATCTTGATGAGGTCTCAATAGTTCATTTTTGCTTTTATGCCTCCAGAGATGTGTTGAGTAAGATGTTGCTGCGACCAAGGTCAAAGAGGTTTTTGCCTGCTTTCTCCTCTAAGATTTTGATGGTTTCCTGTCTTATGTTTAGGTCTTTCATCTATTTTGAGTTTCTTTTTGTGTATGGTGTAAGAAAGTGGTCCAGGTTCATTCCTCTGCATGTCACTGTCCAGTTTTCCCAACACAATTTGCTGAAGAGACTTTATTACGTTGGATATTCTTTCCTGCTTTGTCAAAGATTCGTTGGCCATATGTTTTTTATGGGTTCATTTCTGGGTTCTCTATTCTGTTCCATTGATCTAAGTGTCTGTTCTTGTGCCAGTACCATACTGTCTTGATGATTACAGCTTTGTAGTATAGCTTGAAGTCCAGGATTGTGATGCCTCCTTCTTTGGTATTCTTTTTCAAGATTGCTTTGGCTATTCAGGGTCTTTTGGGGTTCCATACAAATTTTAGGATTGTTTGTTCTAGCTCTGTGAAGAATGCTGGTGTTATTTTAATAGGGATTACAGTGAATATGTAGACTGCTTTGGGTAGTATTGACCTTCAGTGATATTTGTTTTGCCAATCCATGAGCATGGAATATTTTTTCATATTTTTGTGTCTTATTTAATTTATTTCATAAGCTTTCTATAGTTTTCAGTGTATAGATTTTTTTTACCTCTTTGGTTGGATTTATTCCTAGGTATTTTATGGGTTTTGGTGTAATTACAAATGGGATGGATTCCTTGATCTTTTTCTGTTGCTTCATTATTGGTGTGTACAAATGCAACCAATTTCTGTGCATTTGATTTTATATCTTGCGACTTTGCTGAATTCAGGATCAGTTCTAGCAGTTTTTTGGTGGAATCTTTTGGGTTTTCCATATAGAGTATCATGTCGTCTGCAAAGAGTGAAAGCTCGAGTTCCTCTTTGCTGATTTGGATGCCTTTTATTCCTATGTGTTATCTGATTGTTGAGGCTAGGACTTCCAATACTATGTTGAATTAACAGTGGCATGAGTGGACATCCCCGTCGTGTTCCTGACCTTACAGGGAAAGCTCTCAGTTTTTCCCCATTGAGGATAATATTAGTGGTGGGGCTTTCATATATAGCTTTTATGATCTTGAGGTATGATCCTTCTATCCCTACTTTCTTGAGGGTTTTTATCAAGAAAGGATACTGTATTTTGTCAAATGCTTTCTCTGCATCTATTGAGAAGATCATGTGGTTCTTGTCCTTTATTTTATTGATGTGATGTATCACATTGATTGTTTTGTGGATATTGAACCAGCCCTGTTTCCGAGGTATAAATCCCACTTGGTTGTGTTGAATAATTCTTTTAATGTATTGTTGGATCCGGTTGGCTAGTATCTGGAAGATTTTGCATCCATGTTCATCAGGGAAATTGGTCTGTAGTTTTCCCTTTTGGGTGGGTCTTTGGTTTGGAATCATAACCACTTTTTTCTCATGATCTTTTCCCTCTTAACCCACTTATTTCCATCATATTTGTAAGCCATCCACCCAGCATGCATCTCCAGCTCCCTGAACTTTCTGGCACACTTTGCCCCTTGTGCTCTTAAATCCTGCCCTTCAACACTCTGTGACTTTAGCCTTCTTGTGTCTTGTAACCTCTTTCCTCTCCTTCCATGTCCTGGGCTGTCTGCACCGTTACCTATACACCCCTTCCCTTGCTCTCACTTTACCCCTCTCTCCCCACTTCCCCTTCCCATCCCCTCACATGCACACATGCATTGTCACTCTCCTGATATCACAGCTCTGCAGCTATGTGCCTTGAATGGAAATGACAGTGCTCACAGCACAATTGAAATGTTGTGCTTTGTAAATACCCTCTTTACAGGTTATTGGAGGGATGGAAGGAGTAACAAAGGTGAAAAACGCCCTTTTTGGGGCATCTAGTGGTGTGATGAAACTATTTTCCATTTTTGCACATCTTATCCAGATACACATGCAATGATGGTGTGTGACTTTGTGCAACTGCGTGTCATAATGTGTACAAATGCAAATATGTGTTGATATGTGTTGAGCTGTGGAGGAGTCTGAGTTTATAAAGCAAAGTCTATGTAAGTGTGTGTGTGGTTAAGTATGTGAGGGTGTGTGACTGTATTTGTGTGGGTGTACATGCACATGTGTGTTTGCATATGTGTGTAAGGGTATAAATTAGAGTGTGTGTGTGTGTGCGTGTGTGTACTAGAGTTTGTCCACCATTATGGTATTAATCCCTGACTTTGAAATTGGGGGTGCATTAAATACTGAATGTGGATCATAGTGGGCATTTGTTTGTAGGAAAAAGCAATGGACTAATTAGAACTCATAGGGTGTTGTTGTTGTTGTTGTTGTTAATTACAGAAGAAAACAAGGCTCCTTATGAAAATTCAGGAAAAAAATAAATAAATAAGGGCATGAGACTGGTAATCATTCAGTGTTCTAGAATTGAGGAAGTGGCATTGGCTTATCTCATAGCTGAAGGAATTGTAAGAATTATCTGTACAAATCATCTGATCCTGCCTATAAAGCCATGCTTTATTAGCAAGTTCATAAACCTCTATCTTTCAATGGATTTTGTTCTATTTATAATTCATATCCCTACTGGGGGTGATAGGGAAGAGTGAATATGGGGAGAGTACATATTGTTATAAGTTTTCCACATCACCTAGACTTCCAAATCAATTGCCATTGGGCTGTGGGTTTCTCGTCCAGAGATTTCCAGTGAAAATTGTCATCTGTGCTTCCTTGACATCTATCAGTTTCAAAATCCTTCTCAGGTATGTCATCTGTTTCCACTACTCTCCCGTTAATTAAATGATGGTGTGACTTAGTGGTTTGAAGATTAAGACAGAACTCACTTTGGGCGGTGGGGGTTGGGGGGGGGAGACTTTTCCGGAGAGCAGAGAATCCAGTGAGACACATGAGCTTCCCCTGCCAGCTTCTCACATGTCAGACCTCAGAATTTCTTGCTCCTTCCATCCGATACCCTGTCTGTCTCCAGGGATAAAAGGAAGAGCTTCTTCCAAACTCCATAATGATCTCTTTGGAGATAATACCTACAAACTTGTAATTGCTTTTTTGGTAATTGGCAACTGATGAAAAAAAGTTTGTCACAAATATTCTCAGTTTGCCAAGGCTGTTTTCTCACTGCAGCTACAGGTGAAGAGACAATGCAGTTCCACAGGGAGACGATGTCGCAGAACCACAAACACATATCTAGTGGTCTGGCTGCCTCCCTATTCCATATGCTGGCTGTTGCAACTGTCACTCTGACATCCATGCTGACAGCCAGAGGAAGTCAGGTGAGTATTTTCTATTTGGTCTGAGAGGTAGAGTCTGCAACCAAGGAATGGTATCAGGAGTCTGGGTAAGAGGTCATCTTGGGAAAAAAAGATTCTTCTGTGTTTCAACCTGGTCCAGAGCCAAAGACACAAGGGAAGGAAGCATAACTCTGAGGCTTGAATTGAACTAATAGAGAGAGAAGGGGTTGTAGACATTTACCAATCTCTGATGGCTCCTGATGTGTTTAGTGTAATCCTCACTGAAAGTGACTATTGGTATTTAATCAAGTGATAAGGAAACCTGGTTCCTAGTGTTTAGGACTGAACTACCAAAATCAATCTGTTGTTCCCGCTGTGTTACAGGAATCATAGACTAAATTCTCAGGATTGCCAGAGGTGCCTGTAACACTTCTGTGTTGTTAAAAAAAAAAAAAAAAAGTGGGGTGAAACCACAGGAATCCTCTAACCTTGTGTAAAAAGGGTATTTCCAAATGATAAATGCAAGAGTAGAAAGGCTTTCTCTGACTGTGTTAAGTGTTTAATGGAGACAGTGATAGTTTCCTATTGAGAATATCCAGGATATGTTCATTTTAGTGAGAAACAGCAGTAAATGAAATGGTAACAGAATAACAATTGGTGTCAGATAGTGGCTTTAGGCCCAATGTATCTGTTGATGTGCTATCTGATTTAAAATTTCATGGCACCTGCGTGGCTCAGTAGTTTGTTTGAGTGTCTGACTCTTGATTTCAGATCAGGTCATGATCCCAGGGTTGTGGCATTGAGCTTCCTGAGCTGAGCATGGAGCCCGCTTAAGATTCTCTTCCTACCTCTGTCCCTACCCTGCTTACACACTCTGTCTCTCAAATAAAAAATAAGTTATCTCATGAATTTTAAACTTTTTAATTTCAATTTATAAAATACACATACATCACATTCTTGAGATTCTGTTTTGAAATGAGTCTATATTTTAATAGTTCATAAATCTTGCCTTATTGTTAGCACTTTTTACTTTAGCCATGTATTAATAAACAGGTTAGTTTATGATTTGAAAATGCTAATGTTTAGTTTCTACCTTACATGATTTTATCACATACTGTGGTTCATGTCCCACAGTTCAGGGACTGACATCGTGTTAAATGATTCCTGTGATAGGTGCCATATTGCACCCAGCATAAAAGCATATTAGTGTTTCTGTTGCCATCCCAGAATAGAGCCAATTGTACCTTCTTTAAAGATAATTTATCATAATGCAGTCCCTGACAGAATTATACTATAATTAATGTATCAATATTTTATTATGAAATCTAAATCTATATTTGTATTTTGTAATGGCCTATACACATAAATGGAAACTTGTCACACAAAATTGTAAAACAAAGTAAAACCAATCTAAAATAAGAAGAGGGGCGCCTAGGTGGCTCAGTCGGTTAAGCGTCTGACTTCGGCTCAGGTCATGATCTCACGGTCCGTGGGTTTGAGGCCTGCGTCGGGCTCTGTGCTGACAGCTCAGAGCCTGGAGCCTCTTTCAGATTCTGTGTCTCCCTCTTTCTCTGCCCCTCCCCTGTTCATGCTCTGTCTTTCCCTGTCTCAAAAATAAAAATAAACGTTAAAAAAAATTAAAAAAAAAAGAAGACAAAGTATGAAAATGAATAAACATACATCTGTATTCTTCAGGAACACAGTTAAGTAGTCATGTTAGAATAGTTTAGTGGGTTTTTTTAAATGCTTATTTTTGAGAGAAAAAGAGACCTTGGGGTGGTTGGGAGGGTCAGAGAGTGGGGGACAGAGGATCAGAAGCAGGCTGTGTGCTGACAGCAGTGAAGCCAACAACACAGAGCTGGAACTCCTGAACCTGAAGGTCCTGAACTCAGCTGAAGTCTGACGCTCAACCAACTGAGCCACACAGGTGCCCCAGAATAGTTTAGTGTTTAAATGCACTGTTTTTGGGGGCCTGGGTGGCTCAGTTGGTTAAGCGTCCTACTTGGTCTCAGGTCATGATCTCATGGCTCATGGGTTTGAGCCCCGGGTCGGGCTCTGTGCTGATGGTTTGGAGCCTGGAGTCTGTTTCAGATTCTGTGTCTCCCTCTCTCTCTGCCTCTCCCCAACTCGCTCTCTCTCTCTCTCAAAAATAAATAAACATTAAAAAATTCTTTTAACGCATTGTCTTTTTACCAGCCAAGCCAAGTCCACCCTTTGCCCATAATATGGCTTACATTTAGAGAAATCATTAAACTTTATCTGTCCAAGTCCTCCCTATTTTTCTAATAGAAATAACGCTATTGCTTGTCTCATGGAGTTATGAAGAACACAGAATTTATTATAGGTATGGCCTCATTGGAGTGACTTGTATTTCGTGAGAGCTTTTCAAAGGTGATGTATTCAACTCTTAAAAACGCGTAATAAGAATCATTGAGTAGGTATTTCTAAGTATGAACTAAAATTAGTGGAGAACATTGAATTCCAGCCAACATGACATGTGCCTCACGCCTCCTGTTCCCATGCAGGAACCTGGCTCAGAAGAAGAATTTCACTCCTTGGGATTTTGAAGAATGACCGCCATTGATTTGGTAATGGTAATGATCTTCTTATTACAAACTATAGTTGGACTTCTGGGGAATTTTTATCTTCTTTACCATTATCTCTTACTTTCTCTAACGGGATGGGGGTTCAGGTCCACAGATTTGATTCTCAAGCACTTGACTATAGCCAACTCCTTGGTCATTCTCTCTAAAGGAGTCCCCCACATGATGGCAGTTCGGGGACTAAAAGAATTCCTCAATGATATTAGATGCAAATTTGTTTTCTATGTTCACAGAGTGTGCAGGAATGTGTCCATTGGCACCGTCTGCCTCTTGAGCCTCTTCCAGATGATCATCATCAGTCCCAGGGATTCCAGGTGGGGAGGGCTAAAAGTGAAAGCTTCCAACTACCTGGGCAGCTCCAACATCCTCTGTTGGATCCTGAACATTATGTTTAGTATTATCATTCCTATGTATATAACTGGCAAGTGGAGCCACCCAAATGTCACAAAGGCAAAGAGTTATGGCTATTGTTATTCTAGAGGTCCTGACTACATAGCACAGTTATTGCATTTAGCATCAGTATTATTCCATGATGGTTTCTGTTTGGGGCTCATGATCTGGGCCAACGGCTCCATGGTCTTAATCCTGCACAGGCACAAACAGCAAGTCCAATACATTCACAGCAACAATCTCTCCACCAGATCCTCCCCTGAGTCTACAGCCACCCAAAGCATCCTTATCCTCGTCATCACCTTTGTATTTTTGTGCATTCTCTCCTTCATCTTTCACAATTGTTCAGTGATTTTTGACAATCCCAGTTGGTGGCTGATGAACACCACTACACTAATCACCGCACGTTTTCCAACTGTAAGTCCCTACATCCTCATGAGCCATGACTCTAGATTGTCCCGGTTCTGCTTTGTCAAGAAAAGAAATACAAAATTGCTTACATTTATCATAAATGTGTAAATAATATGCATATCCACAACAATTAGTTTTTTTATTCATTAATTCATTTGATGGTTTAACCACAATCCTGAAACCGTCATATTACAAGAGGGTGATAACACAGACTAGGCTTCTGCTGTGAAATGAATAAGTGAAATGCAATTATAAATGAAATATTATATGATTATCATATAAATACTATATAATATAAATGTCTTAATATTTGAAGTGAGGGAGTTTGAAACCCATGTACTATTAAAACAGCAGTTCCTGAAACAATCTGGAGATTATGAAGTCATTGAGCATGTAACTTTCAATGTGACATAATAAATTTTCTGCAAAATTAACTAGTCATGGGATTCTATGACAAATTCCCTAAACTAGGGACACCATTTGACATGGTCATTTAATATACTGAAGACAACAAAAACTTCCGCAGAATAATGGATAACCCAGAGTTAAGCTGAAGAGTAAATTCGTTTTCAGAGAATGGAGGCATCACAGGCCAAGTATGAGTTTGGTATGTCACACTCTTCTAGAGGTGTTAATCATTTGAAATCTGATGTTTAGAAGGGAGACTTAAGCATTTTCTTATAGAAGGGCCACACTGACCTGGTGTAGGACAAGGAAAACACAAAATAAGTTTTGCTGGTTTTTAAAAAAATATTCAACTGAGTGTTGACTCTTAAAAAAACACATGTTGTCTGGGATAAAAATGCATAGATTTGGGGGTCTGTGGAGGTTTGATCTTGATCTATTATGCAAAGATGCCATGAAGGCATGTTGGCAAGAAACAGTCTCCATGGTGCACTTTCTTGGGTAAGGAAATAACTTTATTTAGGGGACTTTAATTGAACTTGAGTAGTGGGGGAGTAGCCATTGGAAGAATAAGTCATGGATCCGTTTTGTTTATTTGGGGTTTTTGAGTGAGGTTGTCAAAAGATGAAAATGGACATTTTCTTAACTTTAGGAAATATTTTAATGTAGCTGTCTCTGTACTTATAAAGTTGATGTAAATATTAATGATTCATAATTTGAAAAACAGAAGAATTAGTTTGATCTAATGGATATATATTGACCTCTTTGCCACAAAAAATAGAGAAATGCATACTTTTTTAGCTCATGTGAAACACAGAAATATTTACCATACATTAGAACCACAAGCAGTATGTAGATGGATAGATATAACATATCTATGTTTATATTTGTGTATATATATGTGTATGAGTTTGTATATGTGTATATATGTACATATATGCTCATATAAGTCATTTTTTCTGTCAGTAATATTGGAAAACTAAATTGAGGAATAAATATAATACTCATTATAATAATATGTTTTAACTGTAAATTGTATATTATCTGATCTCTCCATCCTAGTGGTTTAATTGGTAGAAGTTATATAGAATACATTTTTAATTTTTCTATTTTAATCCTTATGTCTTACCTATATCTCTGGAAAATGAAACCAATTGAATATAGTAAGAAAATGTTTGACTTTATTAGTTGTAATTAGCCTTTTATGGTTAGTATAAGAGTCCATATATCCAGAATTGGATTCATCAACTTTTTATATGCTCATTACACCTGTTCTATTTTCTTATCCTTTCTCCATTAACTTATTCTGTATCATGTTTTAAACATTATTTTAGAGAGAGAGAGTGAGTGCGTGAGTGAGGGAGAGGGGTGGAGGCAGAGGGAGACAGAGAATCTTAAGCAGGCTCCAAGCTTGGTGTGGAGCTGGAGGTGGGGCTCCATCCCACAACTGAGATCATGACCTAAGCCAAAAATTAGAGTCAGATGCTCAACCAACTGAGCCACCCAGGTGCCCCTGTATCCATTTTTTAAAATAACTCCATATTTTGTCCCCCCCTTTTCTGGAGTATGTGTAATTACTGGGAAAATTATATAGAGTATGTTTTTCTTTTTTCTATTTTAATCCTTATATTTAACTTTATCTCTTGAAAAATACTCAGCTGTATATAGTAAAATGTGTTTGACTTGAATGAGATTAGTCTCTTATGTTATCATATTAAATATATTTCAGATTGCATTTATCAATTTATACTATGTTCTTCATTATGCCTATAGTCCATTCTTAGTTTGCCAGTTCTAACTTCTTCTGCATTAATTTTAAATAATTCTACATTGTACCTCTCTTATCTTGGAAGTCATACATTCAGTATTTCTTAGTTTTTAACCTAGAAATTATAGTGTACTTTAAAAAACTAGTCAGAGCCTGCTTTAGAACTTCTGTCATTTTCTCTCTCTCTGCCCCTCCCCAACTTGTGCTCTCTCTCTCTCTCTCTCAAAAATAAATAAACATTAAAAAAAAACTAGCCAGAATGTAGTTATTTAATACGTCTGTCTCTACCTGGACAATATGATGGCAATCCAACACTAGTAGATTAACTTTCACTCAATTTGTTTTTGTTTATATGCTCTATATGATGTCTTTGGGACTTATTTATTTTATAGATGGAAGTCTGTACCTTTCAACCACCTTCTCCCATTTCACCCTTGTCTCTGGCAATCACTGATCTATTCTCTGGATTTATGAGTTCAGGTTTTGTTTCTTAGTTAGTTAGTATGTTTGTTTTAGATTCCAGATATAAATGAGATTATATGGTGTTTGTCTTTGTCTGACTTATTTCACTTAGCATAATTCCCTCAAGGTCCATCCATTTTGTCACAAATGGCAAGGTTTCTTTCTTTTTTATGGCCAAATAATATTCACGAATATACTACATCTTCTTTATCCATTCATTCATTGATGGACCCTTAGGTTGTTTACATGTCTTTGCTAGTGTAAATAATGCTGCAGTGAACACAGGAGTGCATATATCTTCTTGAGTTAGTATTTTTGTTTCCTTTGGATAAATACCCAGAGGTGGAACTGCAGGATATGGTAGCTTCAGTTTTAATTTTTTGAGGAACCACCATACCATTTTCCATAGTGGCTGCACCAGTTTACATTCCCACCAACAGTGCACGAGGGTTTCCTTTTCTGTGCATCCTCATCAACACTTGTTATTTCTCATCTTTTTACTAATAGCCATTCTAATGGGTGGGAGGTGATATCTCATTGTGGTTTTAATTTGCATTTTCCTGATGATTTATAATCCTGAGCACTTTTCGTGTACCTGTTGCCCATCTGTATGTCTTCTTTGGAAAAATATCTATTCAGATCCTCTGTCCCTTTTTAAATCAGATTGCTTGTTTCTTTTTGTTGTTCTTGTTGGTGTTTGTGGTAGTAGTTGTTGTTTTTTGCTATTGAGTTATATGTGTTCCTTATATTTTTTTGATACTAATCTCTTATCAGATATACAGTTTGCAAATATTTTCTTCCATTCAGTAGGTCGCCTTTTCATTTTGTTGATGGTTTCCTCTGCTGTGCAGGAGCTTTTTACTTTGAAGTAAAAGCATTTATTTTTGCTTTTGTTCCTTTTGATGTTAAATCCAGAAACAACATGGATGAACCTGTAGAACATTATGCTCAGTAAAATAAGGCAGATACACAAAGAGAAGCACTGCATGATATCCCTTATTTGTGGAACCCTAAAGAGTTAAACTCGGGACGGCTGGGTGGCTCAGTCGGCTAAGCGTTCGACTTCAGCTCAGGTCACGACCTCACAGTCCGTGGGTTCGAGCCCCGTGTCGGGCTCTGTGCTGACAGCTCAGAGCCTGGAGCCTGTTTCAGATTCTGTGGCTCCCTCTCTCTCTGACCCTCCCCCGTTCATGCTCTATCTCTCTCTGTCTCAAAAATAAATAAACGTTAAAAAATTTTAAAAAAAAAAATTAAAAAAAAATAAAAATAAAAAAAGAGTTAAACTCAATATATTTAAATATATATTTAAACTTTGCTAAGAGAGTAGATCTTTAGTGTTCTCCCTACACACACACACACACACACACACACACACACACACACAAAAGGTAACTGTGTGTGGTGATTGATTTGTTAATTTTATTTCATTAATCACTTCACAGTGTATACATCTACCAAAACATTATGTTGCCCACTTAAAATATAAACATTTTGGTTTGTGAAACCTCAATAAAACTGGAGAGAAATAATTTATTTAAGATCTGTCTATGTCTGACTTTGTGAATAAGATATGTATTATACTTTGGAAACATTAAAGAGGTTTTCATTATGCCCTATTTCAGCACAAAACCTCAAGACCTAGGCCAAGTTGGGTGGAGGATATCCAGGCACCTCTTTCTTTCACTGAACACCCAGTACCAGTTAACAGCCCCTCCTGCCACCTAGCTCACATCCTATATACTTGTTATTCTGAAAGAAGAACAAGATGGCTGGGCCATTGTGCACCCCAAGTCCCACATGCAGACATCTACTCTATGTTCAATTTAAAGTATTTTGGTGGTTTGGGGGTGGGGGGCACCTGGCTGGCTCTATCAGTAGAGCATGCAACTCTTGATCTCGGGGTTGTGAGTTTGAGCCCCACACTGGGTGTAAAGATTGCCTAAAAATAAAAATAAAATCTTAAAAAGTATTTTAGGGGTATTTTATATAGGCACTTTTTTGGCCTAATGAGCTGAAATTAGAATCTATTTATGATTAAGTTGTGACTCAGTCCTCTACGAGGGAAATAATGAATGGCACTGAATTGTTGACTTCCAAATTGCCCTTGTGACTTTCATTACAACAGCCTGCATTTTGCACCTAGCTCTTCCTCAGTGACCTCCACCCTCATGAACTGCAGCCCTCCCCTAAAACTACCATAGACACCCCCACCATTCCAACACTCCTAGATTGTTTACAACTAACCCCTACCTCCATCTTGTGAACTTTATAACCTCAAAATCTTCAAAAGTTCTATCCCCACATTTCAACGACCACACACAAATGCTCTTTACTTTCCATCCCCCTTGAATGCACCAGCCTCCATTCCCTCCTTCTTCCTGTCCCTAAATTTACCCTCCTGTTCCAATGATCTCAGGCCATTTCCCATGTCCCCTGTGGCCCTAGGCCTCCTCAGCCCTTAACCATTGGATTGCCTCATCTTCCCCATGACTTCCATGCATTGTGCCTACCCTACAATCCCTACCCACTTCTCCTGGTCCCTTTAGCTCAAGATTCCCACCATCCTTCCCAGCTTCCAGCAGCACTCTGCTCCCATTTTGCCTCTTTGTACCCACTCCCAACCCTCAAGTTCCATCTCTCCCTCCACCCTGCATCTCTACTTTCATCAACTACTCCTATGAACTGAAGGCCCCAATGGATATACCCCTTCATTTGTCATATTATCTGACTTCTCACAGACAATAACTATAACGTACCTTTTACCTACTCCTGCACTTTAACCACCTCCCGCCATTATTATTCCATCCTTAGTGGCCCCTTCATCCCCATGACCTTCTCCATCATCCATCCACCAAGTCCACAAGTTCTCTAGTACCCTTAACTTCCTTTCACTCTAGACCCCTTGTGCCAATAAATCTTTCTGTTTAGCTTCTCAGTTACTTGAACCCACTTGTTCCTTTTACCCCTCTTTCCTCTCTCTCCCTATGGTTGGTTTGTACCCTTCTCTGCAGCTTCCCAGATGTTCTCAGAAACTGGCCTCTATACATGGAGGTCAGGGAGAGAGGAAGAAAGAGGCAGGCCACTCCACATTGGTAGGTGGCAGTTTAATAAGTAAAGGGAACTTACATAGGAGGCTTGTCTTGGGCAGTGACACAGTGAGCAGATCCCTATACCTGCCTGTCCAGTCTTAAAGTTGATAGAGAGAGAAGACTTAACTGGGCTCATGCACACCATGTAGGTGTTCTCCACACCATGTCACCATCTCAAGGCTGTGTCCTTGGAGCAGCCTCTGGGAGTGGGAAAGGCAAGTGGAACCCACATTCCAAGGACGGGGGAGCAGGTGAGGAGCCTCTGAGTGCCTGGGGGCCAGCTCATGGGGCAATCAGTGATCACATTTCACTTTTTTGATGATATTTCCCGGTACCCCTGAGCTCTCCCTCTCTTCACTCCCCATGCTGTCTGCACCCTACCTGTATGCCTTTTCCCTGCGTCTTCATTTTACCTTGTATGCAGTCTTGGGGCGCCTGGGTGGCTCAATCAGTTAAGCATCTGACTTCAGCTCCGGTCATGATCTCATGGTTCATGAGTTCGAACCCCACTTGGGGCTCTGTGCTGACAGCTTGGAGCCTGGAGCCTACTTCGGATTCTGTGTGTGTGTCTCTCTCTGCCCTTCCCCTGCTCATGCTCTCTTTCTCTCTCTCAAAAATGAATAAACATTAAAAAAATTAAAATATCTGTGTGTGCTCTCTCTCTCTCTCTCTCTCTCTCTCTCTCTCTCTCTCACACACACACACACACACACACAGCCACTCCCCCAACATTTCACCTTTCCTGCTATGCACCTTGACATGAAGTAGTAATGCTCACAGCAATTTCTAATGTTGCACATTCTGAATATCTTTGTAGGTTGTTCAGAGATGGAAAGAGTAAAACACGGCCTCCCTTCCTGTACCTCCAGAAGGTCGGAACATATCATGATTCTTTCACATGTGAATACCTTTCTGAGATACGAATATCTGTGTTGATGGTGTGACTGTTACTTTATGAATATGAGTTAGCTGTGTGAGCTTGTGTGTGTCATAGTGTGTATGACACACTGTGCATATGTGTATATACAGTGTGTGTGTTTATATATAGTGAGTTTGGGATGAGTGAGAGTTTGTTACAGAAAGTGTGAGTGTATATGTGTTCAAGTAAGTGAGCGCGTGCGACTGCATTTGTCTGTGTGTGAACACATGTGTGCGTTTGCATCTGTGTGGAAGGCTGGAAAGCACATGTAGACGAGAAACTGAGCACCATCAGGATTCTAATCCCACACTTGGAAAGTAGGGGCTTTAGATAGAGAAACTAGATCATATTGTGGATTTGTTTGAAGGAAAAACAAAAGGATTAATTTGGACTCATATTTTTAAAATCAATTATGAAAGCAATCAGGCTCATTACTAAACATTCAGCAAAAAACATTAAAAAAAATAGGGGCGCCTGGGTGGCTCAGTCGGTTCAGCTCAGGTCATGATCTCGCGGTTTGTGGGTCTGAGCCCCGCCTTGGGCTCTGTGCTGACAGCTCAAAGCCTGGAGCCTGCTTCGGATTCTGCGTCTCCCTCTCTCTCTCCCCTCCCCCGTTCATGCTCTGTCTCTCAATAAATAAATAAATAAATAAATAAATAAATAAATAAATAAATAAATAAATAAAACGTTAAAAAAATAAGTAAATAAAATAAATAAATAAGGTTTGAGGGGCGCCTGCGTGGCTCAGTTTTGCATCCGACTTCAGCCCAGGTCATGATCTCACGGTTCATGAATTTGAGCCCTGCGTCTGGCTCTGTGCTGACAGCTCAGAGCCTGGAGCCTGCTTCAGATTCTGTGTCTTATTCTCACTGTTCTACTCCCATTCATGCTCTGTCTTTCTGTCTCTCAAAAATAAATATTTAAAAAATTAAAAAGATAATAAAGCTTGAGGACCAACGTAACCATTCAATGCTCTTGGATTAAGGAAATAATATTTGCTTATATGCTAATTAAAGGATTGTAAAATTATCTCTTTAAATTATCTGATCCCAGGGGCGCCTGGGTGGTTCAGTTGGTTAAGCATCCAGCTTCATCTCAGGTTCATCACGGTTCATGAGTTCAAGCCCTGCGTCGGGCTCTGTGCTGACACCTTGGAGCCTGGAGCCTGCTTCGGATTCTGTGTGTGTCTCTCTCTCTGCCCCTCCCCCAGTAGTGCTCTATCTCTCTCTGTCTTTCAAAAATAAATAAATGTTAAACAAATTTTAATTATCTAATCCTGTCTGAAAAAAGCACGCTTTCATTGGTGACAGGCTCATTAACTTGTGTGTTTCTATGGTTGTTGTTATTATTATTATTATTATTATTATTATTATTATTATTATTTAAATAAGTAGGCTTCACACCCATCATGGAGCTCAATGCAGGGCTTGAACTAAGGACCCTGAGATCAAGGGTGGGACGCTTAACCAACTGAGCCTCCCAGGTGCCCCTCTACAGTTATTACTCTGTTTAGATTTCCTATATTACATGGGTGGGAGAAATGGTGAATATTGGTACACTATATTTTGCAATATATCTGGCCCAAAGACTAGAAATAATTTATTTGGGGAAGAAAAACTTTTCAAGGGAACAGAGAATTCAGTGAGACACTGTGGGAGGCCGGACCCCGGTGCCAGGCTAAGACCGGGTTGAGCAACGGCTCCCTGTTGACTCAGCCAACCCGGTGGTTCCCCTTCCCGTTCCACCACTTACAAAGGCATACGAAAGCCTTGCCAAGGCTGAGAAATCTAATTCCTGAAGCCTGTGGTCTGTGGGTGTTGGCAGTAATGTTACCCCTTTCTACCCCAGGTCAAATAGGAACAAACATGGGAACTGTGCTTCGCTAGCAATCTATCAACAGGGTCTTGCGGTGACCCGTTTAGAAAGTTCACAATGTACACGGAACTAAATGTTTTGGTTGGCAGCGATCATGTGAAACCTGTTTATTCTTAGAATGGCCTGACCCATAAGAATCTTGATATAAAAGATTGTGTACCGCAACAATAAAGTCGTCACTTGGGCCATCAGCCCAGGGACCCTCCTGTTCCCAAAGTGGCTTCTCTTTTCTTTCTTACATTCCCCTACCCTTAGGACCCTGATCTCGGTGTTTGTCGTGCTGGTCGTGACAAGACACACGTATTTCATGGCTAGTCCCACACGTGTCAGACTTCAGTATTTCCTCCTTCCTCCCTATGAGACCCTGTCTGCCTCCAGGGATCAAGGAGAAGAAAGAGCCCTCCAAATACTTGCAAAGGTCTCTTTGGAGATGATAACTAGAAACCTGCTGTTGTTTTCAGCAATTAATAATTGGGAAAAAAAGTTTGTCACCCCCAAACCTGTACTGTCACTGTGGATACAGGTGAAGAGAAAATTGCAGTTCCATAGGGAAGTGACATCACAGAACCGGAAGCCCGTATCTAGTGGTCTGGCAGCTTAACCTCTCTCTCACATGATACTAGCTGTGGTGACCATCGTGTTAACCCCCCTGTCCTGGCAGCCAGAGACACTCCAGTGAATATTTCTATTTCAGTCTAAGGGGGCAGAGTCTGCAAGCAAAGAGGGGTATCAGGAGTCTAGGTAAGTGATCATATTGGGGAAACAAAATGACGCTTCTGGGTTTCAGCCTGGTCCAGTGCCAAAGCCACACAGGAAGGAGGAATAATTCTGATGCTTGAGTTGAATTGGTAAAGAGAGACAGGGTCCTAGACTTTCACCAATCCCTGATGGTTCCTGATGTGATTTAGTATAACCCTGACAGTGACAGTTGGTGTTTAATCCAAGTGATTATGAAATGTGACTTTTAATGTGAATCATGGCTGTAGTTCTAAAATAGATCTGCAGTCAGGCTACCTTACTAGTGTGGGTCAGGATTACTACAGGTGCCTATAATACCCCCATGGTTAATAAATGCTAGAAAAAATCTACAGAATTATCAAATCCTTTGCAGAAGCAGTGCATATGAATGACAATGGCTGGAGGAGAAATGTTTCTCTAACTCAGGGTGTGTGACGTGATTAGTAGAGACATTAATTTTTTCCTATTGAAAACATCCATGATCTGTTGATGTTAGTAAGACTATTTTTCCATCTTTGAATTAGGGGAGGAGCACTTAAAGAAATGACAATATTACGAAATGGATTTCAGATGGCCATTAGACACAAAACTATCTTGTGAGCAATTCTCCTTTTTAAAATTTTATCATATCAGGGCACCTGGGTGGCTCAGTCGGTTAAGCGTCCAACGTCAGCTCAGGTCATGATCTCACGGTCTGTGAGTTGGAGCCCCATGTTGAGTTCTGTGCTGACAGCTCAGAGCCTGAAGTCTGATTCGGATTCTGTGTCTCCCTCTCTCTCTCTGCCCCTCCCCTGCTCATGCTGTGTCTCTCTCTGTCTCAAAAATAAAATAAAAACATTTAAAAAATTTTTAAAAATATTATCATATCAATCACAAGCTCTGAAATTTCAATTTATAAAATGTACAAGTTTTCACATCTTAGAGATTTCATTTTATATATGTGTCATAGGTAAACATGTTTAACAAAGCTTGCCTTATTTCCAATGTGTTTTCTTTTTTTAAATTAATTTATTTGAGAGAGAGAGTGTATAAGTAGAGGAGGGGCAGAGGAAGGGAGGCAGAGAGAGAATCTCAAGCAGGATCCACATTGTCAGCACAGAGCCTGATGTGGGGCTCAATCTCACAACCCTGGGATCATGACCTGAGCCAAAATCAAGAATCGGATGCTTAACCAACTGAGCCACCCAAATGCCCCGTCAATGTGTTTTCTTAAGCTATGTTACTAAACACATTGGTTTGGAACTTGAAATTAGTGATACTGAGTTTCTACTCTATAGTACTTTATCACATATTGGTGTTTCAAGTTCCATAGCTCAGAGCATAATAGAGCATTAAGTGATTTTTGTGATAGGTGTCATGTCATTGCTGATATAAAAGCAAATTAGTGTTTCTGTGGCCAATCCCCACAGCCAGTAGTGCATTCTTTCAATATAACTTGTCATGGAGCAGGTCTGTATACAATTATACTACAATCAGTGCACCTAGATTTTATGAAGATATTTATAACCTTATTCATAATAGGTCTTAGCCTATATAATAAAAATTTACACATAAATGGAAACTTGTTACAAAAATATAAAAACGCCAAGTATAAAATTATATGTACAAAAACATCTAAATATACACCTGTATTTTGAAGAATACATCTAACTAGCTTTGTTAGAACAGCATTGTGCTTAAAGGCACTGCCATTATACCAGCCCAGTCAGGTTCAAATGTCCCCATTCCCGTAAAAACTTTGAATTTGACAAATCACTAACCTTTCTCCATCTCAGCGCTCCTTATTTTGTCCATGAAAATGCTCATACTGACACTCTCATGAAGTTGTGAAGAATCCAGGATGTACATACACACCTTTTCTAGTATTAATCATACTCTGTAGAAAGTACCTAACATTAACAGTCAATACATGAAAACCTGTTAAAATGTGTTAATTGTAAACAATTATTTCTAAGTGGGAGCTAAAGTAAGAAGAAAATATTGAATTCAAGCTGACATGACACATGTAATCATGCCTCACATCCCCACACAGGAATCTCTGGCTCAGAAGATGACTATTGCTCCCCGGGAACTGGGAGAAAGGCCAACAGGGATTTGGCAATGAGATTGATCTTTCTATTACAGACGATAGTTGGGGTTCTGGGGAATTTCTCTCTTCTTTGCCATTATCTCTTCCTTCACTTGAGAGAATGCAGGGCAATGTCCACAGATCTGATTCTCAAGCACCTGATTGTGGCCAATCTCTTAGTTATTTTTTTCCAAAGGAATCCCCCAAACATGGTAGGTTTGGACGTGGAACATTCCCTTAGCGATTTTGAATGCAAACTTGTTTTCTATGTTCACAAAGTGGGCAGCAATGTGGCCATTGGAACCATCTGCCTCTTGACTGTTTCCCAGGTGATCATGATCAGTCCTGTGGACTCCAGGTGGGCAGGGCTTAAAGTGAAAGCTCTGAAGCACCTGGGCACCTCCAACATCCTCTGCTGGGTCCTGAACATGATGCTAAATATTATGGTTCTTTTCTTTATGACCAGAAAAAGGAGCAACACAAACATAACAAGGAAAAGAGATTATGGCTACTGTTATTGCATAAGTAGTAGCTATATAGTACAGTCACTGTATGTAGCATCAGGATTATCCCATGATGGTTTCTGTTTGGGGCTCACAATCTGGGCCAGTGGCTCCATGGCCTTCATCCTGCACAAGCAGGCACAAGCAGCAGGTCCAATACATTCTCAGGAACAATCTCTCCACCAGATCCTCCCCTGAGACGAGAGCCACCCAAAGCATCCTTGTCCTGGTGAGCACCTCTGTGTCCTTGTGGGCACTGTCATTCTTGCACATTTGTGTGGTAGTGTTTAACAACCCCAGCCTGTGGCTGAGGAACACTTCTACACTAATCGCTGCATGTTTCCCTACGGTCAGCCCCTGCATGCTCATGAGTTATGACCCCAGAGTGTCTACCCTCTGCTTTCCTTATAAAGGAACACAAATCACTTAAACTTGTCACAAATATGTAAACTGTATGTTTATTCAAATGGTTGTTTGTTTATTCATAATCCCCTTCAGTGTAGAAACACAGCTATGAAATAGTCACAAGAGTAGCAAACAAGAATGACCAACCTTCTGCTCCTAAGTAAATAATGTGAATGGCAACTGTAAATGAAATATAATCATGTTAATATTTATGTAATTGAAATTTATTTATTTATTTATTTATTTATTTTTGAAATTTTAATCTTTATTTATTTTTGAGAGAGAGAGAGGCAGAGCCCCAGTGGGGGCAGAACAGAGAGAGAGAGGGAGACACAGAATCCGAAGCAGGCTCCAGGCTCTGAGCTGTCAGCACAGAGCCTGATGTGGGGCTTGAACTCATGAACTGTGAGTTCATGACCTAAGCCGAAGTTGGACACTTAAACGACTGAGCAACCCAGGTGGTCCTATGTAATTGAAATTTATTAATGTTTGCTGTGGAGGAGTTTGGCTTCTATAAAGTGATTATTCCAGAAACAATTTGGATATTATAAAGAAGTCATTAAGAATACAACTTTCAGGGCATCTGGATGACTCAGTTGGTTAAACATCCAACTCTTGGTTTCAGCTCAGATCATGATCTCATGGTTTGTGAGATCGAGCCCTGTGTTGTGCTGTGTGCTGACAATGGGGAGCCTACTTGGGATTCTTTCTCTCTGCCTGTCCCTCACTCATGTGCTCTCTCAAGATAAATAAGACTTTTAAAAAAACAAAAAGGATACAGCTTTCAACCTGACACAAATTTTCCAGACATTGAGTGCTAATAAGATTGTAGGAAAAGTTCCCTAAAACAGGAGCACCAATATAGATTGTCATTCAAGAAACTGAAAAATGAAGAGCAGTAAGTGAAATTGGTGGGTAAATTCAATTTCAGATAGTACAGCCATTGAGGGATAAGTAATGAATTTTACATTACATCTTCACAGAGACCCTAGTCATTTGAAATAAGACGTTATGAAAGGAGAGGAGTATATTTAAAACATTTTCATGGGGAAGTAGCCATTTAAACTGAAGTCAGACAAATGAGATATAATTTTGCAGATTTTTTAAAAATATTGTGCAAAGTGTTGCTTATTAAAAATGCATTCCACTTGGGATAAAATTTTATGGATTTGGGAATCTGCATAAGGTAGTTTCTTTCTATGATGTGAAGATGCCAGTTGGGCATGTTGGCAGAAATACGTTCCCAAGGTGCAATCCCATCACCCAGAGGTAAAGAATAAGGTTAGGGCAGTGTCTTCCATTACCCAAGAAGTGATGGGGGAATGGCCATTTGGAGGGGTAAACCATGAATCCACTTTATTGACGTGTAATTTTTGGCCTGTGGCTATTGAAAGGAAGAAAATGGACATTTCTACAATTTTACAAATTATTTTAATACTGGTTTCCACTATATTTATATCATAAAGCTAATAGGAGGAACTGAAGTTTTAAATATCAGAAACAAAGAATTTGTTTTGCCTGATATATATATATATATATATATATATATATATATATATATATATATATTCTATCAAAGAAATGAGAAACATATCTTAAACTCACGGTACACTTAAAGATATGTACAACATATTACACACTAAACGATATGCTTGTGTGTATTTCCATCTGTGTATTTGTATTTGAATGTATATACATATGTGTATTCATGATTGTTGTGTTTATAAATGCACAAGTATACATTTAAGATCAAATTATGTTTGTTTTGCATCCAAAACATTGGAAAATTGTAAATTAATGAAAAATAATAGCAAATTGCTTTAACATTAAATTCTATTTTATTTGATATGTGTATCCAGACATTAGTTGTTTAAGTTTACATGAAACACATTTTTCATTTTTTTTATATGAATCCTTAAATTTGAGGTATCTCTCTTGGAAAAATACCCAAATGAATACACTAATTTTTTTTTAATTTTTTTTATTTTTAATTTTTTTTTTTTTTTTTTTACTTATTTAGAAGTAGCCTTTATGGCTAATACAAAAGTGCATATATTTAAGAATGGATTCAACAAGTTCGTGTCCAATCTTCATTATACCTGTTATATTTTCTTATTCTTTCTAAATTAATTTTTTCATATCAAGTATTTAAAATAACTGTAACTTGGGACACCTGAGTGGCTTAGTTGGTTGAGCATCTGACTTCAGCTCAGGTCATGATCTCACAGTTAGTGAGTTCCAGCCCCACATCAGGCTATCTGCTGTCAGCACAGAGCCTGCTTCAGATCCTCTGTCCCTGGCTCTCTGCCCCTCCCCTGCTCTCTCTCTCTCTCTTTTTTCTCTCTCAAAAATAAACAACATTTAAAATAACTAGGTGCTTCTGGGTGGCTCAGTCGGTTAAGCACTGGACTTCAGCTCAGGTCATGATCTCATAGTCTGTGAGTTCGAGCCCTACGTCTCACTCTGTGCTGACAGCTCAGAGCCTGGAGCCTGCTTCAGATTCTGTGACTCCCTCTCTCTCTGCCCCTCCCCCGCTCACGGTCTGTCTCCCTCTGTCTCAAAAATAAATAAAAACATTAAAATTTTTTTTTAAGTTTTTAAAATGCTTCTTCTGTTATGTCCTGCAGATCCTAGACAGCCAGAAGCATTCATTCTTGGGTAAAGATTTGAGGGAATTTGAGTTTAGGGCTGAACTTTGTGTTATTGATGGAAGAGGTCATCAAGAAGATGTGACCACCGCTTGACTTAAGAGCTTGCCCTAGGCAACAGGCTCCTCATTCCCTCTCCTTCCCTTGGAACGTACACTCTGCCCACTGTGCCTAGTAGGAGCTGTTCCAACGACATAGCCTTGAGAGTAAGAGGTTGTTGAGACCATCTATGCAGTACACGTGACTAAATCCTGCTAAAACCACTCCATAAACTTCTAAGATTCTGGCAGATGGGTATGAAGATCTACTCATCTTGTGGCCACCCAAGACAAGCCTCTTAAATTCCTTTGCTCATTAAAGCTGTCACCTACCAAACTGAGTGGCCTGCCTCTTTCTTCAGTGTCTGTCTACCCTCTGTGGACTGCCAGTTTCAGATTTCACCCAGAAGCTCATGAGTTTGTGACCCAACAGTTATGCTAGAAGTACCAGGTAATCTGGAGCCATCTGTGAAGGGCCAATTTAGAATAGGGTCTATGGGGAGCCCTATTCATTTATACCATGCAAGATGGTTCTGGGTGTCCAGTTCCAGGACCTTGATGTTTAGATTTCAGGCAGGTGATTTACAGGAAGCACTGGATTCAGGTATGCACCTCTGTCCTTGGGCACCCACCAATAATGGATTTATCTTACCTATCTCCCCATACATCCATGGGAAGGAAGAGAATTAAAATAGGGGAGGAACAATGAAGCACCCATGGAGGGGATGGTGTCGAGTTGGTGGAAAGAACAGTTTTGTGCTACAGATTCTGGTCTTAGGAGTGCCTGGGCTCTGACTCAGACCTGTGCTCTTGAGGCCAAGTGCATTCTAGGTAAGTGGTTCATAGGCTGAGGTCTTTGGAGGGACGAGCTTCCTCTACTGGCCTTCGTGGCTAGTATGGAGCAAGGATGTGCTGGGAGTCTTTTGGACACATAATCTAATGTGTGGCATTTGGGTGGGGACTACTTGGAGCACTAGCATGTGAGGAGTAAGTCCCTGGGACTCAGTGGGAACCCAGGGGCCAGAGTCACAGCATTGCTCTGGATATACACCTGGGTCTGTAGGGTAGAAGATCCCCACATTTCAATGTAAGAATTCCTCTCTCCAGTCCCTTTTTCCTGGGAAGCCTCCACTCTTTCTGAGGCCCTGCCACACTGGGGAAGAGGTACAGGAAGACCCAGAACAGAAAAGGAAATAAAAAATATATGGTGTGGCATGTGAAGTCACAGTTGGTGGGACATTATGTTTTATATCCAAGTGCAAGGACCTATTAGCAATTCCCCATCAATAGTGAAAGTGTGCTCATGATGGTGAAGGAATCCCATGTCTCAGAACCATATGGATAACCCACATGTGCACAGATCAATATGATTAATGATCTATTTGTCATAATGTGTCTGACAGCAGGTGACAGACATATTTAGCCCTGGACATGTATAAATAGGAGGTGTTTCAAAAAGATGGTTCATTGGTAATCAACATGGAATATGATGTAGCATTTCAGAGGATTTGGTATAAGAATATCTCCTTCCTAGGTCACTGATTGAGGAAGGAAAAATTATTGAATAAGTGTAATATGATAATATTTATGGAAATATTGAACCAAGAAAAAAAGAATGTTAATGCTGTGTGTGTATATTTTTCATACAATTTGGGACATAGTCTAAAATTCCATAAGAAGGAGGATACAATTGGCACAAAAAACAGACACATAGACCAATGGAATAGAATAGAAACCCCAGAACTAGACCCACAAAAGTATGGCCAACTAATCTTTGACAAAGCAGGAAAGAATATCCAATGGAAAAAAAGACAGTCTCTTTAACAAATGGTGCTGGGAGGACTGGACAGCAACATGCAGAAGGTTGAAACTAGACCACTTTCTCACACCATTCACAAAAATAAACTCAAAATGGATAAAGGACCTGAGAGACAGGAAACCATCAAAACCCTAGAAGAGAAAACAGGAAAAGACCTCTCTGACCTCAGCCACAGCAATTTCTTCCTTGACACATCCCCAAAGGCAAGGGAATTAGAAGCAAAAATGAACCATTGGGACTTCATGAAGATAAAAAGCTTCTGCACAGCAAAGGAAATAATCAACAAAACTAAAAGGCAACCAATAGAATGGAAAATATATTTGCAAATGACATATCGGACAAAGGCCTAGTATCCAAAATCTATAAAGAGCTCACCAAACTCCACACCCGAAAAACAAATAACCCAGTGAAGAAATGGGCAGAAAACATGAATAGACACTTCTCTAAAGAAGACATCCAGATGGCCAACAGGCACATGAAAAGATGCTCAACGTCACTCCTCATCAGGGAAACACAAATCAAAACCACACCAAGATATCATCTCATGCCAGTCAGAGTGGCCAAAATGAACAAATCAGGAGACTATAGATGCTGGAGAGGATGTGGAGAAACAGGAACCCTCTTGCACTGTTGATGGGAATGCAAACTGGTGCAGCCACTCTGGAAAACAGTGTGGAGGTTCCTCAAAAAATCAAAAATAGACCTACCCTATGACCCAGCAGTAACACTGCTAGGAATTTACCCAAGGGATACAGGAGTACTGATGCATAGGGGCACTTGTACCCCAATGTTTATAGCAGCACTCTCAACAATAGCCAAATTATGGAAAGAGCCTAAATGTCCATCAACTGATGAATGGATAAAGAAATTGTGGTTTATATATACAATGGAGTACTACGTGGCAATGAGAAAGAATGAAATATGGCCCTTTGTAGCAACATGGATGGAACTGGAGAGTGTTATGCTAAGTGAAATAAGCCATACAGAGAAAGACAGATACCATAGGTTTTCTCTCTTACACGGATCCTGAGAAACTTAACAGGGACCCATGGGGGAGGGGAAGGAAAAAAAAAGAGAGAGGTTAGAGTGGGAGAGAGCCAAAGCATAAGAGACTCTTAAAAACTGAGAACAAACTGAGGGCTGATGGGGGGTGGGAGGGAGGGGAGGGTGGGTGATGGGTATTGAAGAGGGCATCTTTTGGGATGAGCACTGGGTGTTGCATGGAAACCAATTTGACAATAAATTTCATATATTTAAAAAATAAAAGGAAGGAGGATACAAGACAAACACCTAAAACTGGATGCGGGATAATTAATGTGGGATTTCTTTTACTTCGTTCTATAACTCTTTTATAATTACATTTATTTCCACATGTACAGGCATACCAGAAATATTGTGGGTTTGGTTCTAGACAACGCTGACAAAGTGAGTATCACAATAAAGCAAGTCAAGTAAATGTTTTGGTTTCCTAGTGCATATAAATGTTTACATGACACTGTAGTTTATTGAGTATGCAATAGCATTATGTCTAAAAAAAAGTGTATATACCTTAATTTTAAAATACTTTATTGCTACAACGTGCTAACCATCATCTGAGCTTTCATTGAGTTGTGTTTTTTTGCTGGTGGACAGGGTCTTGCCTCCATGTTGATTTAGCTGCTGACTTGTCAGAGTGGTGATTGCTGAAGACGGGGTGGCTGTGACAATTTCTTAAAATTAGAGAACAGTGAAGTTTGCCACATGGATTGACTCTTCTTTTCACTAACAATTTCTCTGTAGCACGTGGTGCTGTTCCATAGCATTTCACCCAGCAGAACTACTTTCAAAATTGGAGTCCAGGGGCGCCTGGGTGGCGCAGTCGGTTAAGCGTCCGACTTCAGCCAGGTCACGATCTCGCGGTCCGTGAGTTCGAGCCCCGCGTCAGGCTCTGGGCTGATGGCTCAGAGCCTGGAGCCTGTTTCTGATTCTGTGTCTCCCTCTCTCTCTGCCCCTCCCCCGTTCATGCTCTGTCTCTCTCTGTCCCAAAAATAAATAAAAAACGTTGAAAAAAAATTAAAAAAAAAATTGGAGTCCATCCACCCAAGCCCTGCTGCTGCTTTATCACCTAAGTCTATGTAATATTCTAAAGATTTTGTGGTCATTTCAACAATCTTCCACAGCATCATCAACAGGAGTAGATCCCAACTCAAGAAACTACTTTTATTGCACATCCATAAAAAGCAACTTTTTCATCCATTAAAATTTTATCATGTGATTGCAGCAGTTCAGTTCCATCTTCAAGTTCCACTTTTTTTTTTAACGTTTATTTATGTTTAAGAGAGAGACAGAGAGAGAGCATGCACGCACACACACAAGCAGGGGAGGGGCAGAAAGAGAGGAAGACACAGAATCCAAAGCAGGCTCCAGGCTCCAAGCTGTCAGAACAGACCCTGACGCAGGGCTGAAACTCATGAACCACAAGATCATGACCTGAGCTGAAGTCAGACGCTTAACCGACTGAGCCACCCAGGTGCCCCCAAACTTCTAATTCAGGTTCTCTTGCTGTTTCCACCACATCTGCAGTAGGTTCTTCCCTGAAGTCTTGAACCCTTCAACTTCATCCATGAGGGTTGGAATCAACTTCTTCCAAACTCCTGCTCATATTGATATTTTGAGCTCTTCTCATGAATCAGAAATGTTCTTTTTAAAAAAATATTTTATTTATTTTGACAGAGAGAGAGAGAGAGTCAGGAAGGGACAGAGAGAGAATCCCAAGCAGGCTCTGTGCTGTAAGCACAGAGCTCAATGTGGGGCTCGATCTTGTGAACTGTGAGATCATGATCTTATCTAAAATCAAGAGTCGGATGCTTAACCTACTGAGCCACCCAGGTGCACCTGAGTCAAAAATGTTCTTAATGGCATCTAGAATGGTGAATTCATTCCAGAAAATTTTCAGTTCACTTTGCCCAGATCCACCAGAGGAATCACAATCTATGGCAGTCAAAGCCTTATGAAATTGCTTTCTTTTTTAAAAAAAAAATTTTAACGTTTTTTTTTTAATTTTTGAGACAGGGAGAGACAGAGCATGAACAGGGGAGGTTCAGAGAGAGGGAGACACAGAATCTGAAACAGGCTCCAGGCTCTGGGCTCTGAGCTGTCAGCACAGAGCCCAACTCAGGGCTCGAACTCACGGACTGCGAGATCATGACCTGAGCCGAAGTCAGCCCCTTAACTGACTGAGCCACCCAGGCACCCCGAAATTGCTTTCTTAAATAATAAGACTGGAAAGTCAAAATGGCTTCTCAATCCATGGGTTGCAAAATGGATGTTGTGTAGCAGGCATGCAAAGAACATTAATCTCATTGTGTGTCCCCATCAGAGCCCTTGGGTGACCAGGTACGTTGCCAATAAGCAGTCACATTTTGAAAGAAATCTTTTTTTTTTTTTTTTCCTGAGCAGTAGGTCTCAACAGTGGGCTTAAAATATTCAGTAACTGTGTTGTAAACAGATGTGCTGTCATCCTGGCTTTGCTGTTCCATTTAGAGAGCACAGGCAGAGTAGATATAGCATAATTCTTAAGGACTCTAGGATTTTCAGAATGGTCACTGAGCACTGGTTTCCACTTAAAGTCAGAAGCTGCATTAGCCTCTAAAAGGAGTCAGCCTGTCCTCAGAGGCTTTAAAGCCAGGCATTGACTTCTCCTCTCTAGCAATGAAAGTCGTACATGACATCTTCTTCCAGTAGAAGGTTGTTTTGTCTACACTGGAAATCTATTGTTTGGTGTAGCCACATTCACAAAAGATCTTAGCGAGCTCTGGACAACTTGTTGCAGCTTCTACATCAGCACTTGCTTCTTCGCCTTGTGATGTTACGGAGATGGCTTCTTTCCTTCAGCTTCCTGAACCACCTCCGCTAGCTCCAGACTGGTCATCTGCCGCCTCCATGCCTCTCTCGTGGCCTTCACAGAATTGAAGGGAGTCAGGGCCTTGCGCTGGATTAGGCTTTGGCTTAAGGGAATGTTGTGGCTCTTTTGATCTTCTCTGCAGACCATGACAGATTTCTCCATATCAGCGTAGGCTCTTTTGCCTTCTTATTTGTGTGTTCACTGGACTAGCACTTTTAACTTCCTTCAAGAACCTTTCCTTTGCATTCACAGTTTGGCTGTTTGGTACGACAGACCCAGCTTTCAGCCTGTCTTGGCCTTCGACATGCCTTCTCACTAAGCTTAATCATTTCTAGCTTTTAAGCTGAGAGGCATGTGACTCTTCCTTACACTTGGAAGCCACTCCCTCTCTCTCTGCTCCTCCCCCCTTTCTCTGAATAAATAAACGTATATTAAGTCGCCTGATCTCAATGCTGTTGTGTCTCAGGGAATAAGGAGGTCTGGGGAGAGGGAGGGAGGGAGGGAGGGAGGGAGGGAGAGAGGGAGAGGGAGAGGGAGAGGGAGAGGGAGAGGGAGAGGGAGAGGGAGAGGGAGAGGGAGAGGGAGAGGGAGAGGGGGAGGGGGAGGGGGAGGGGGAGGAGGAGGGGGAGGGGGAGAGGGAGAGGGAGAGGGAGAGGGAGAGGGAGAGGGAGAGGGAGAGGGAGAGAGAGAGAGAGAGAGAGAGAGAGAGACGGGGACATAGCTGGCCAGTGAAACACTCAGAACACACACAACGTTTATCGATTAAGTTTGTCGTCTTACGTGGCTGTGGTTTGTGGCACCCCAAAGCAATTACAATAGTAACTTCAAAGATCACCAATCACAGATCACCATCACAAATATATTAATGGAAAAGTTTGGACTATTGCAGGAATTACCAAAATGTGACAGAGACACAAAGTGAGCAACTGCTGTTAGAACAATGGTACTGATAGATTTGCTGGAGGCGGGGTTACCAGAAAGTTTCAACTGAAGCAAAACAAAGTGAAGCATAACAAAATGAGGTATGCGTATTTTGTATTTCCAACCTAACAAATTGCCACATACTTAGTGGCTAATATAACACCCACTTATGGTCTCACAGTTCATAAATCAGAAGTTCTGTAGGCTTGGCTGGGTACGCTGCTTAGAAGCTCAAAAATCAAAAATCCAGAGGGCAACCCACATGGGCTCTTCTGTGTAACACTAGGGAAGAATTCGGGTTCCAAGATCCTTTGGTTATTGGCAGGAATTATTTCCTCCTCATGGTTTCCATGTGCCCCTAGTCACCTGTCTCCAAAGAGAGTCACAGCATGGGAAGAAACCCTCAGGCCTCTCATCTCTAACTTACTCCTTGGTCTAAGACTTCATCTGGTTACATTGCGCCCATTCGATAAACCCTTTTTGTGGTCACTTTATCACCTACACGCAGAACCTTAAGGACATCTGCAACCTTAAAGACATCTGCAAAGTCCCTCTTGTAAATTTTTTTTAACGTTTATTTATTTTTGAGACAGAGAGAGACAAAGCATGAACGGGGGAGGGTCAGAGAGAGGGAGACACAGAATCTGAAGCAGGCTCCAGGCTCTGAGCTGTCAGCACAGAGCCCGATACGGGGCTCGAACTCACGGACCGTGAGATCATGACCTGAGCCGAAGTCGGTCGCTTAACCGACTGAGCCACCCAGGCGCCCCTGCAAAGTCTCTCTTGTAATGCGACATGACATAAACCTCCCAGTTACAACAGTGGGTGGAGATGTATTGGCCACATTATGAGACCAGTGATTTTTCTCAATGAAAACATAGGTTTAAAATAAATTTCAGTAAATCTACAAAAATAGTACAACTCTTCAAATGGTTTCCAATAAGGGGACAAAATAAAAGAAAAAAGAATACTTAGAAATTTAAGTTTTACCTTGCTCTGTCTCATATTTTAATAAAGCACATATTATATTCTAGCAACAGTGGAACAAAGGGATTTTCACCATTAACTGTGAGGTACTCAAGGTCTTCAAGACATAGGTAAAGCCAGATAAGGGACATTCTGACACCACTTTCCATCACTGAGTACCTGATACTGGTTAAAGGTGGCTCCTGGCCAAACTGCCATGGTCACACTCTTTGCTTCACATCTTAAAGGAGCAAAATGAGGGCACCTGGGTGACTCAGTCAGTTAAGCATCTGACTCTTGATTTTGGCTCAGTTCATGATCTCATGGTTCATGAGCTTGAGCCCTGCTTCATCAGGCTCTGCACTGTCAGTGCAGTCTCCAAAGACTGGGATTCTTTTTCTCCCTCTCTGCCATGCCCCCCTTTCTCTAAATAGATAAATAAACTTTAAAAACATATTAAAAAAAAAAGAGCAAAATGGCTGTGGCTTGTAGTACACCCCAATTCCTGCATCCAGTTCTCCACTACATATTCAATTTCAGGTATTTTATGCCTAAGTTTTTTTTTGCCTTGTGAATTAAACCTAGAATCTTTCCAAGATTAAGTTGTGAGTCAAATGTAAATGAGGGAATTAATGAATGTGGTGAGTGAATTAGTGATATCCAGTCTTCCCCTGTGACCTCCATCACTCCAGGCTCCATCTGTCCCCACCCTTTGGCTTTCCCCACTCCCACTCACTTGACCTTGAACGTCCCCTAAAACTCCATAGGACCTCACCACCATATGATCCTTCAAAACTCCTCTATTGTGCTCTGAACTCAAATCTCCACCCCTCCTGCCCTACTGCATTCCAGATATCACAGACGAGCTTTCTTCACCAGCCATCACCCTTCTGTTAGCCCTCCAGTGCTGCCTTTCCCTAGACATAAATCAGTCCTCTGTTCTAGAGATCCCAGTCTGTTTCCACTGAACTCGGTGCTCCTGGAACCTAGCAGCCCTGGGCCCCCATCACCCAGCTTTCTTCTCTCACCCAACAGCCTCACACACCATCTCAACCATGAAATCCCCGCCCCTTTCCCTGGGCTGTTTAGCACATGGTGGAAGTATCCTCCCAATCTCCGTTCATCACTCTTCCGCCATTTTGCCTCACTCTTCATTACCATGGCCCACAGCTCTACCTCCCCTTCTACTCTCCGCCACTGTTTAGGCTCATTAACCACCCCCAGGACCTGCATGCCCTACTTGTAATACCCCCTCACCCATCACAGTCTTTAACCTCTCAAAGATGTAAAGTCCCTTTTACCCACTCTCCTTAACCACCTTCTCCCATTACCTGCCCATTCCCATTAAGCCCTTCTTTCCCGGGACCCCAAACCACTTATTCACCCAGCACACACAGTATCTTCCTACCCTTAACTTCTCTGCACAATTTGCCCCTCACTTAGCGAAACCTACACTTCAACTGCTCTATGAATCAACCACTCCTGTATCTTTTAAACCCCTTTCCTCTGTTCCTCAATTTCTGTCTCCCCACATCCCCATGCTCTCTAAACCATATCTATACCCCCATCCTGTGCCCTTGTTGTAGGTCACTCTATCCCACATTCTCGTTCTCTGTCACACATGCAGAGCAGCACATCCCCAACACCCCAACTTTACCACTGTGTGCCTCAACCTGAAGTGGCCTTATCACAGCATCTTTGAAATGTTACAGTTAGTAAATAACATCACAGGGATGGAAGGATGTAAAATGAGCAAGATATGTCCACTTTGCAGGTATCTAGAGTTCTGGAGCTACTACTGTTCTACACGTGAACCCCTTTTTAAGACTTATTGAGGATTATTAGGGCTGTGTGTCATAGTCACATAGGAATGTGACTGTGGCTGATCATGAGTTTGTCACCGAAAGTACATGTGAGTGTGAATGTGTTTAAGAAGTGTATATTTGAGTGTGTTGATATGTATGTGTGTAAATTTACAATTGTGAAAGTGTATGTGTGTGTAGGGGTTATCATCATTATGTCTCTAATCCCTGATTTGTAAATTGGGGAAACTGGATAGTGTAATAGTGTTAAATATTGGATTTGTTTCTTAGGCAAAAAAAAAAAGAAAAAAAAAAGCAATGGATTAATTGTAGAAGTTCCACCATTAGCGGTCTTGAAGTAGTATCAACTTATTTCATAGTTTAAAAATTACACAATCAGCCTGAATAACCATCTGATTTTAGTGCTTGTCTTTTAACAGACACCTATAAATCTCTAATGTTCCATGGATGTTGTTCTGTTTAGACTTCCTATTGGAAGTTTTTATAGACTTCTTCTATGGAAGAAAAAAAATCCCATATCACCTAAACTACCAAATTAATTGACACTGACTTCTGGGGGGAAAAGAGTCCAATGTTTTCTAATATAAATGATTATTATGTTCTTTTTTTAACCACATTTTTTAACTGCTTTAAAAATCCTTCTGAGGTACATTATCTGGTTTATGTTCTCGTAATTTAAATGATGGAACAGAACACTGGCCTGAAAATTAGTTAAGGCTCACTTCTGGGATGAACAACTCAGGGGAGCAGAGAAGCCCATGAGACACCTCAGCCTTACTGCCAGTCCCACACGTGTCAGACCTTACTATTTCCTGCTCCCTCCCTATGAGACCCTGTCTGCTTCCAGGCATTAAGGAAAAGAAAAAGCCCTCTTAACACTTGCAAAGTTCTTTTAGGAGCTGATAACTAGAAACTTGTCATTATTTTCAGCAATTAGCAACTGGGGGAAAAAGTCTGTCACAAATATTCTCAGTTCCCCAAGCCTGTCCTCTCACTGTGGCTACAGGTGAAAAGATAATTCTGCAGGGAGGTGAGATCATAGAACTGCAAACCCATATCTTACAGTCTGGCTGCCTCCCTCCCTATCACACAAACCCTGATTGTCGTGACCAGCACACTGAGCCCACCGTCCTGGCGGCTGGAGGGAGTCAAGTGACTTTTTTCTTTATCAGTCTGAGAGGCAGAGTCTGCAAGCACAGTGGGGTACCAGGAGTCTTGGAAAGTGACGGTCTCAGAAAGAGAGAGTCTTCTGGTTGAGTGCCAAGGGTGCACAGGAAGGAGGAATAATTCTGAGGCATGAGCTGAGCTAGTAAAGGGAGATGAGTTCCTAGACCTGATGGCTCCTGATGTGATTTAGTGTAATCCTAACTGACAGTGACTACTGGTGTTTAATCCAAGTGATAAGGAAAACAGACTTTAAAGTACTTAAGGACTGTGTACAGGAATCATAGACTACATTTTCAGGATTTGTAGCAGTGTGACTCTAACATCTGCATGCTTGTAATAAGGATTAAAATAAATCTACAGGAATCCTCTAAACTAGTGTAAAACCAGTGCATCCAAAAGGCAATTTCTGATATAGGAATGATTTCTCTAATTCTGGGTGTATGAAAAGCTATGGAGACAAGAATTGTTTCCTACTGAATATATCCTTGGTCTATTGAGTTTGGTGAGACTATTGTCCCTCTTCAAATTAAGGGGGAAGCAATTGAAATAGTAACGTTACAAAATGGGTTTCAGACAGCAACTATTACCCGGGAAATATCTTGTGATGTATTCTCTGGTTTAAAACTAGTCTTATATTAACCTCAAACTCTACAATCTCAATTTATATAATACACACACTTTCAAGCTAAGAAATTCTCTTGTGTAAGTCTTACATTTTGATTTTTCACAAACCTTCTTATTGCTAATACCTTTTCTTAAGTGGTGGTAAACAGAGCAGCTTAAGATTTGAAATTACTAATATTGAGTTTCTATTCTATACCAGCTTATCACATATTGGCATTTCAAGTCTCACTATTTAGGGCATGACATGGCATTCAATGATTTCTATGGTAGGTGTCATAAAAGAAAAATAGTGGATCAATTGCCAATACGCTAGAAAGCTAACGACACACTCTTTTCTTTAAACACAATTTGTCATGGAGCAGGTCCCTAGAATTATACTACAGTCAGTGAGTCTAGATTTGATGGAGATATTAAAATATTCATTATTGTTAGTGGTCAACACAAGAAATCTTTAAACATAAATGAAAAAATGTTAGAAAAAATACTACTTATCTAAAATAAGATCACAAGGTATGAGAATGTCTGAATATATGCCTGTATTTTGAATGTTTTTTAAAGTTTATTTATTTAAGTAATCTGTACACCTGATGTGGGCTCTAACTCACAACTCCCAGATCAAGAGTCACATGCTCTTACAACTGAGCCATCCAGGCATAACTATAGATCTGTATTTTTTTAAATATTTATTCAATGAGCGATTGAAAAAGAGAGAGAGAGAGAGAGAGAGAATGAGAATGAATCCCAAGCAGGTTCCACACTCAGTGCAGACACCCTCAGATCACGACCTGAGCCAAAATCAAAAGTTGGATGCTCAAGCGACTAAGCCTCCCAGGTGCCCCTATACACCTGTATTTTGAAGAATACGTCTAATTAGCTTTGTTAAAACAGCACTGTGTTTAAAGTCACTGCCATCATACCAGCCCAGTCAGGTTCTAATCTCCCCATTCCCATTCAAATGTCAAAACATTTGAATTTGACAAATCACCAAACTTTCTCTGCCTCCTTATCTTTTCCATGAAAATACTGGACTCTCAACAACTTATGAAGAATACAGAATGTACTACATACACAGCCTTTATAGCAATGATCTATGTTATGTAAAAAGCTCTTCTAGTGTTCTAAGTTCAGCCCTTGGAAACTTGTTAAAAAGTAAATATTCTAAATAATTATTTTTAAGTGGGAACTCAAGTTAAGTGGAGAACATTGGATTTTAACCAATGTGACACACGTGCCTCACACCTCCTGTTCCCATGCAGGAACCTGGCTCAGAAGAAGAATTTCACTCCCTGGGATTTTACAGAATGACCACCAGGGATTTGACGATGGCAGTGATCTTTTTCTTACAAACTACAGTTGGACTTCTGGGGAATTTCTCTGTTTTTTACTATTATCTCTTCCTTTATTTGACAGGATACAAGCTTAGGTGCACAGACTTGATTCTCAAGTATCTGACTGTAGCCAACCTCTTAGTTATTTTTTCTAAAGGAATCCCTCAAACAATGGCATCTTTTGGGTTGACACATTTTCTCGATGATTTTGGATGCAAACTTGTTTTCTTTGTTCACAGAGTGGGCAGGGATGTGGCCATTGGAACCACCTGCCTCTTGACTGTCTTCCAGGTGATCATGATCAGTCCTGGGGACTCCAGGTGGGCACAGCTTAAAATAAAAGCTCCCAAGTACGTGGGCACCTCCAACATCTTCTGCTGGGTCTTGAATATAGTGCGAAGTATTGTGGTTCCTTTTCATCTAACTGACAAAAGGAATAACATAAACGTCACAAAGAAAATAGATCAGGACTACTGTTACGCGATATCTTATGACAAAATCGCAGAGTCATTCTATGTGCCATTGCTATTATCCCATGATGGTTTCTGTTTGGGGCTCATGTTCTGGGCCAGCAGCTCCATGGTTTTCATCCTGCACAGCCACAAGCAGTGGGTCCAATACATTCGTAGGAACAATCTCTCCCCCAGATCCTCCCCTGAGAGCAGAGCCACCCGAAGGATCCTTGTGCTGGCGTGCTTCTTCCTTTCTTTATGGATGCTGTCCTCTATCTTCCACATTTGTTTGTCAGTTTTTAACAACTCCAGTCTGTGGCTGAGGAACACTTCTACACTACTCACTACGTGTTTTCCTACTCTCAGCCCCTACATCCTCATGAGACATGACCCCAGAGTGTCCACCCTCTACTCTGCCTGGATAAGGAAACAAAACCCCCTAAACTTATAAATATGTAAGTTATATGCCTATTCACAGTGGTTATTTATTAACCCCTTTCAATGTGCAAGCACATTTATGAAATATTCATATTATGAGAGAGGGGTAAACGAGACAAACTGAGCTTCTCCTAAATAAACAACATCCAGAGCAATTATAAACGAAATGTGGTATAGTTATCAAGTTAAAATACAGTAGCACCTCCTTATCCAAGGTCTCACCCTCTGCAGTTTGAGTTCCATGTGGTCAACGGCAGCCCACGAGCAGACAATCCTCCTTCTGATTTATGGTCAGAAGCTCCATAGCAGCCTAGCGCTAAATCACAAGCCTACCTCATTCCCCTCACTTCATCTCATCACGTAGGCATTTTATTGTCTCACATCATCATAAGAAGTGTGAGGACAGCACAATATTTTGAGGGAGGAGGAGAGAGAGGGAGAGAGAGAGACCAGATTCACAGTATTATTACAGTATATTGTTATAATTTTTATTATTACTCATTATTGTTAATCTCTTACCACATCTGACTCATAAGTTAAACTGCATCATAGATATGAGATATGTATGTGTGGAAAAAATCTCGTATGTATACAGTTCAATACTATCTGCAGTTTCAAGCATCCACTGGATCTGGAATCCGGAACATATCCCGAGTGGATAAGGGAAGACTGCGGTATATTTCTACGTATATGTTGCCAGATTAATATCTTCTCCATCAAATAATATTGGATAATTGCACATTCAGGAACATTAAAATAATTCTTAGTCCAATAACTGCAAACTGCCTTTTCTTTAAATTCTTTTTAATCTGATATTTATCTCACCATGCTGGTTGATTAATTGGGTGAAGTTGCATGCTTTTCAGTTTTCTACTATATTCCTTATGTTTTAGCTCTATCTCTTAATACATGTCAAATTGTATATACAACGTTTGATTTTAACAAGAACAATTTGATAGGATGTATATTTTTAGGATTTGCTTTACATATATGTTGTGGGCTCTCAACGACATGTTTTAATTTCTTATTCTAGCTTACTTCTCTCGTGTTTTCTTTTTTTTTTTTTTTTACATTTATTTAGTTTTTTTTTTTTTTTTCAACGTTTTTTTTTTTTTTTTTTTAATTTATTTTTGGGACAGAGAGAGACAGAGCATGAACGGGGGAGGGGCAGAGAGAGAAGGAGACACAGAATCAGAAAGAGGCTCCAGGCTCCGAGCTGTCAGCCCAGAGCCTGACGCGGGGCTCGAACTCACGGACCGCGAGATCGTGACCTGGCTGAAGTCGGACGCTTAACCGACTGCGCCACCCAGGCGCCCCAACATTTATTTAGTTTTGAGAGAGAGAGAGTGTGTGAGAAACAGTGGGGGAGGAGCAGAGAGAGAGGGAGAGAGAGAAACCCAACCAGGCTCTGTCAACTCAGAGCCCGATGTGGGGCTCAATCTCATGAGACCATGACCTGAGCTGAAATCAAGATGTGGATGCTTAACCAACTGAGCCACAATCAGGTGCCCCTTTTGTGTTAATTTTTAAATTATTGTACAATTTATCCTTTTTCTTTAGAGATTGTAATATTCACGATCTCTTCGTTTTTAACCCAGATATTACAACAGATTTTTAGGGTTTTTTTTCAAAGTTATTTACTTTGAGAGAGAGATGCGGGAAAGGCAGAGAGAGAGGAAAAGAGAGTCCCAAGCAGGTTCTGCACCATCAGCCCAGACCCTGATGCGGGTCTCAGACCCATGAACCACAAGACCATGACCTGAACCAAAACCAGGAGTTGGATGCTTAACTGACTGAGCCACCCAGGTGCCCCACAAAAGACTTAAAAACTAGCCAAAGTGCCAAGTTATTTAGTATCTTTAACTTATACCTGGAAAACATAAGGACATTTCAACACTAACATATTTACATCTTCCCAGCTTTTTAACATTTCTTTGCAATGATAAGCCTTGTATCTCCTACCCAGAGACTCATGCCCTCTGCCAGCATCCATGAAACTTACAGGTAACTTGTTGGTTTGCAAATAGGATAAAATGGAAAACTCTCCATGCTTCTTGACAGTTTTGGTAAGGGGAATGATAGAAGAGGAAGAGAGACTTTCTGGAAGAGAAAATGACAAGGCCCTTTGTGGGGCTGGTTAGGGGACAGGAGAAAGTCTCCTGAAACCGGTAGCTAGTGCTCTTCACCAATGTGGGTAAAGTTGCAGAAGAGCCTCCACATCCTCCATGGTGATGAGGCTGGAGGGTGAGTGGCAGGACTGAACCAAGCAGCCTGTAAGAGCTTTGTTTGTCCATTTACCACCTGGCAGGAGGGAAGGCCAAGGAGCCCCCAAACTTGAGGTAAAACTTGGAATGAATCAAAATACAGTAAAGCCTTGGTTTGCGAGCATAATTCATTCCAGAAACATGCTTGTAATCCAAAGCATTGGTATATCAAGTGAACTTCCCCATAAAAAATAATGACAATTCAGATGATTGGTTCCACAACCCAAAAATATTCATATTAACGATTACAATACTGTAATACAAAATAAAGAAAACATAAAATATAAAGAAAAATAAACAAATCAACCTACACTTACCCTTGCAAACCTTCATGGCTGGTGCGAGGGAGACAAGAGGGAGGAGTGTTATCTATTAGCACAATAGTGCTAACCTGTGGGGGGTCAGAACATATCATGAACTCTTTTCCACAGTAGAGATATAGATCACATATACCATGTGATCGGGCTACTCCAGATCTTCTAGCTCTTTATACGAGAGAATCTTCTGCAGAAGTGCACATGGTATATGCTTCTGCTTTCCCACCCCATACAGCCTGGGATGATCCCCAAAACTCGACTGTATCTTGGCACCTGTGGGGGGTCAGAACATATCGTGAAGGTCTTCACATGCCACGTCCTCTTTTCCACAGTAGAGAGAGGGTGTTTGTTGTGAACACCAAGCGCTTCTGTCCCAAGAGCCCGGATAAGGATTGAGTCTTCTGTCCGTGACTGTGGTGAATAAAGCCCTGGTGAAACTCTGAGTCCTGTTTTCACTTTAAGGCTTTTTGGAACAATGAGGTCAGTTTATACTGCTCTACTCTTCCAGAAGTTAGGGGAAGTGGGCCGATTCTTTTTTTTTTTTCTCCCAATGTTTGTTTTTTTCACATTTTTATTTAAATTCTGGTGAACATACAGTGCAATATTGGTTTCAGGAGTGAGTTTCAGTGATTCATCACTTACATACAATACCCAGTGCTCATCCAAACACAGGTCATCCTTAGGACCCATCATCCATTTAGCACATCCCCCACCCACTTCCCCTCCATCAACCTTCAGTTTGGTCTCTATCATTAAGAGTTTCTTTTGGGGGGCGTCTCGGTGGCTCAGTTGGTTGAGCACCCGACTTTAAAAAAATTTTTTTTAAATTTTCCCCTTAATGTTTATTTATTTTTGAGAGAAAGAGAGATGAAGCACAAGTGGGGGGAGGGAGGGAGAGAGAAAGATGGAGACACAGAATCTGATGCAGGCTTCAGGCTCCCAGCTGTCAGCATAGAGCCTAACACAGGGCTCTAACTCACTAGCAATGAGATCATGATCTGAGCTAAAGTGAGATGCTTAATCAACTGAGCCACCCAAGCACCCCGGACTGATTATTTTATGATCCAGAACCTCTGGCAAAGGGAGGCATCCTCCACCTGAGGGCCCCCCTTGGGGCTTTGTTTTATGGGCTCCCTCTCAATACTACTAGCTACACTGCCTTTGGAAGTCAATTATTATCTTGCTACTTAGCTTTTGCCAAAACTGATGCCTGAACTAGAGAGGCTCTTTGGCTCCCCAAACTGAAATTCCCTCTTTAAATTCCCTCTTGAACTCCATGACTAACAACTTTAAAGGGTGCCCAAATCCTTGACAAATAGAAGTGTAATATTCAAGAACAAAACCAAACTGCCCCAGGAACGTCTCAATAATATCAGAAACGACTGAGAGAGAGCTCTCTTTGGTGTAAATGATATGCCCCCTTCAGGCACAGGAAGGAGAGTCTTGTGGAAACTTTTCATTACAACAACCCTCCCTCCTGAACACACAGTGACTTGAATTTCAGGGGTGAGGGGATCCATTCGTCTTGTTGCTGTTCAAGACAAGTCTGGTATAAAAGCACCCTTTGCTTCTTAAAACTGCCACCTACTGCCCTGAGTGGTCTGCCCTTTTCTTCAACTCTCCCTGCCCTCTGTACAAGGGCTTGTTTCAGATTTCACCTGGGAAGATCCCAAGAAAGTTTCAAACTGACAGCCATTTATATCCAACCATCATATCTCAAAACAGAAACTCATGGATGGTTCTCCATGAAGACCACCTGTCACTCCCTGGAAAGAGCACTTTCTTTGCTGCCCTTTTGGAAGATGAGAAGTTAGTGATGTGGGAAACAAAGGCAAATGAAAAGTTTCCTTACAACTTACAACCCATGAACAAGTCCTTGAGACAGGCAGAGTGACCTTCTGCTGGGAACTCAACTCCTCCATGAGGACACTTTGCTAAGGGCAAAGGCAACCTTAGCCTGGCCCCCCAGGATCCTAGAAGTCTCCTATAATTAATCAAAATTCCTTTGGAAACTTCCCTTAGCTCTACCCCCGAAGATATAGGCTGGCAATCATACTCCAAGCTTATGACCCAGTGTTACACATTTGAGGGGTCTGATGACTCAGGTTTTACTACACAGTAATAAACGACCTTTTCCTAACAGTAGCTAGCCCCTCAAGGTCCTGGAAACCTCGTTTCCAAAATTCCTTAGAGATTTACTCTATCCCCAACCCCCTCCCAACCCGAAGGCATATCGCCAGTCACTCTTCACAGCCCCAGTGCAGCAATTCCTGCTGCAGGTCCTGTCCCTGTGCTTTAATAAAACCACCTTTTTGTACCAAAGACGTCTCAAGAATTCTTTCTGGGCTGGTGGCTCCAAACCCCAACACTTCAAACCCCACCAGTGACTTGCAGGAAGCAGCACTTGGAGTCTCACTTTATTGGGGGAACAACATGCATTTATTCACCAGAGTGGTTCTTACTGAGCATCTCCTCTGGGCTCACACGTGTGTTAGTCAAGGGGCACTGTGAACAGGGCTCTGTGACTGGAATCCCACACGTGTGTGCAACACCCAGGACTCACTCACATAAATGATTGGATATTGGCGAATATAGATAAGGAGTCCTGTGGGACTGGGAATGAAACTCTGCTATCTCATCCGATTTTCTGATCCCCCGAGAAATTTTTCTACCCCAAAAAGAAGGGTTCCCCATTTTCAGACACCTGGCCTGCAGCATCATTAAATTATGAGTAGAGATATTTGGCCAAAGTTCCTGGGAAGGATTTTCAAAGAGATACAAGTAAAAGGAAGAACACCATGACAATAATTTGCATTAGAAACCACCGGACGTTTTTGGTTTTTTTGGTTGTTGTTCACTATTAATTTGGAAGTATAGGGGAGTTGGAAATTCTTTAGCATAATTTATAACATTGATCTCTCCCCCCGACCTCTAGTAGGGATACAAAGGCCGAACAACATCCATCAGAAAAATATAAAACGATCTCCTACAAATAAAAGCACACGGATCAGATGAGTCAATGGGCAGATTCTAGAAGTCTGGGATAAGCCCATGCTGCTTACTCATTTTAATGGCATTGGGTGGTTACATTTTTCTGCACCTATTTTTTGCTGAATGTGCAGTAATCACCTGTGGTTGCTTTTTTAAATTAAGAAACATAAAAGGAGCTCAAATTAATTCTTTGGGGTTTTTTTCCTAAAAAATAAACTTACAATTTGATGTCCACTATCTAGTACTCCCCATATTCAAGTCAGGGATTAGAGGCATAACTGTGGACTACCCTTACCGCACACACACGCCCGAATACAAACACATTTCTACATAAATGACGACACATGTATATGCAAAAAACATATTCGGATACAGGCATATACCCTCACATCTTCCTCTGTAACTCACGCCGACCATACTCACACATTCCCATTCACATTAATAAAACCACATACATGCCATCAATTGTGTATCTTGATGATATGGTTCTATACGGGAAGGGGAGATATATTGTAAAGCATTGGCCCACGGGATTAATGGAGGCTGAGAAATCCCAAAACCTGGGGGCCTGGGTGGCTCAGTCTGTTGAGCGTCTGAATTCAGGTCAGGTTATAATCCCGCAGTTCGTGAGTTCGAGCCCCACATCTTTCTCGCTGCTGTCAGCACAGAGCTCGCTTCAGATCCTCTGTCCCTCTCTCTCTGTACCTCCCCCACTTGTGCAGTCTCTCAAAAATAAATGAAAACTTTAAAGAAAATTTAAAAATTTTATTTTTGAGACAGAGCATGAATGGGGGAAGGGCAGAGAGAGAGGGAGACACAGAATCTGAAACAGGCTCCAGGCTCTGAGCTGTCAGCACAGAGCCTAATGTGCAGCTTGAACTCACAAAGTGCGAGATCATGACCCGAGTCAAAGTCAGATACTTGACCTACCGAGCCACCCAGGCGCTCCTGAAATCCCAGATTTTAAATATGTGCAATAGAAACTTACATGCCTCATAAATATATCCTCAGCATTTTACACCATCATGGTAAATATATCCCCACCCCAGAAATGTTCTATTTTCTCTGCCTAAAAGCATTTTGTCTCATCTGCAGGAATCACTACTTCATTCATTTCAGTAAGAATCAGAATACTGGCATCTTGATTGTCCCCAAATGCTAAAATCTAGATCACCAAAAAACAATAGCTTTACTGAGATATTTTCAAAAACCAAGAATTAATAACAGCTCTACAAGGAGTTTTAAAAATATTCAGAATTGGAAATATATATTGAACTTAGGAAATTGAACATTTCCTGTGATGAATGTTTTCCATTCTATCAATTTTTCAATAGTATATGGTTACCAAATTTATACCAAACACTTTAAAACTATTATCTGTTGCTACCTTATCTCATTTTTACTGTTTCTCTCAGTTGTTAAACCTCTCCCAGTAAATTCTAGGCTCAATAAACTAGGTTCAAACTCAGTCCCAAAAGTTCACTAGGTATTTTATACAATATTCTCATCAAATGGGAATTAAGGTGTCTCATGAATGTGTGGTTTTATACATTAGTGTAATGATAACACAATTTATAATATAAAAAATGTTCATAATATAAACAGTTAAATGATATCTAATGTGTAAGTGTTAAATTATTACTTGAGACCTTTTTATTTGTGTTTTTTTTTTTTTTTTGTAGCATGAAACCCAGGAACAAACCATCAATTTCTTGACGTTAAAAGTTATCCAAGGAATATTTTCTTAACATTCTAGCTCCTTGCCATTCAAGGGGTGATCCATACACCCCAAAATTTGACATCACTGGGCCTTGTCACTTGTTAAAATGTGGAAATCTCAGGGCCCACCCCAGACTTCCTTGAACAGAGTCAGCATTGTAACAAGATCCCAATACAATCTTGTGAACATCAAAATTTGAAATGTACATTTTCCACTAACCCGACTTCTCCCATATGTGAAAAGTAGGGCATGTTGTCTGTATGATACCAAGAACACTCAGTACAGTAGGTACATATGTGTGTGTTGCCTCTTACACTGGCCACCTACCCATCTAGGGCGACCTGCCTCTTTCTTTGGTCCCTCCTGGCCCTCTGTGCAGGGGGCTGGTTTCAGATCTTAGCTGGGAAGCTCTCAAGTTGGCAAACCAACACTTGGTGTATCCTCTCTCTTTCCATTGGCACCTGGACGTCTACACTAGGAATCAGGGCTGTCAGGAAGACAGAATGACCTAAAGTGGTAAAAAAACCACTTAGTTCAGCTCCCGACATGGACCAAATGCTAGCAGCAAGAAGGGTGTTGTCATCATATTATAAATAGATTTGCTACTGTCCTTCATACAGTGTTTAGGCATACTATGGAAAAGAAATCCAATATCAAATGTATATTTAAATTTTTATTATTTATTTACCTATTTACTTATATACAGAGAAAGAGCACATGTGTGCAAGCAGGGAAGGAACAGAAAGAGATGGAGATATAGAACCTGAAGCAAGATCTGGGTTCTGGGATGTCAGCACAAAGCCTGACACGGGGCTTGAACCCACGAACTGCGAGATCATGACCTGAGCTGAGGTTGGACGCTCAACCTACTGAGCCACCCAGATGCCCCACAAATGTATATGTTTTAAATAGTTACATGTATGAAGAACTTACCAAAGTCAACACCCAAAAAACAAATGATCCAGTGAAGAAATGGGCAGAACACGTGAATAGACACTTTTCCAAAAAAGACATCCAGATGGCTAACAGACACATGAAAAGATGCTCACCATCATTATCAGGGAAATACAAATCAAAACCACAATGAAATACCACCTCATCCATGTCACAATGGCTAAAATTAACAACTCAGCAAACAACATGTTAGCAAGGATGTGACAAAAGGGGAACCCTTTGGTACTGTTGGTGGAAATGCAAACTGGTTCAGCCAGTCTGGAAAGCAGTATGAAAGTTCCTCAAAAAATTAAAAAGAGAACTACCCTACGACCCAGAAATTGCACCACAAGGAATTCATCCAAAGGGCTACAAAAATGCTGACTCAAAGGGGCACATGTACTCCAATGTTTATAGCAGCACTATCAACATTAGCCAAAGTATGGAAAGAGCTCAAACGTCCATCAACTGATGAATGGATAAAGAAGATGTGGTATGTATGTATGTATGTATGTATGTGTACACACACACACACACACACACACATACACTGGAATACTAATTGGTGATGAAAAAGAATGAAAACTTGCCATTTGCAACAACCTGGATGAACTAGAATATATTATGGTAAGCAAAAAAAGTCAGAGAAAGACAGGTATCATGTGATTTCATGCCCTATGTGGAAATTGAGAAACTCAACAGATGAACAAAGGGGACAGGAAGGAAAAATAAGACAAAAACAGAGAGGGAGACAAAACCATAAGAGACTCTTAAATACAGAGAACAAACTCAGGGTTGCTGCATGGGGGATGGGTGGAGGAATGGGTTAAATAGATAACCGGCAATAAGGAAGACCCATTTCCTGCTGGTCCATGGGCATCATATGTTAAAGGTGAATCACTGGGTTCTACTCCTGAAGACTACGGTGTATGTTAACTGACTTGAATATAAATAAAGAAAATAAGGAAAATGAAACCACTTATTTTCACTAAATTTTTTTTTAAGTTTAACCATGTGTGGATCTAGGAAGATCCACAAGTTTTTGGCAGAAAAGATAAAGAATAAATTCATAAAACGGAAAAGATAGTTACATGTACAAATAAATTCTCTTAAATAAAAAAATGGGGGACAAATATCTCCTTTCAAAGGTATTCAGTGCCGGGTTGGTCCAATCGACCAGCTGGATTATAGAGGGAAAGAGTATCTAATGCCGGAGATTACACCATGAACACCAAATGCAAAGCAGGTGAGTCTTTGAGTCGAGATTTCCCTGTGAGTGTTTGTTAGTACTTGTCTCTAGATCACCTGCCTCAAACACACCCAGGACACTAACACGAATCACAAGTTCCTAAATCAACATAGTGAGAATTTCTTTTGAGGATCCTGAATTTCCACTTATCAAAGCATCTGGTGATAGTAGGGCTCACGTTTCCAACTGCTCTTAGCTTTCTCCAACGTGCTGAGCAGGCGCGGGGACAAAGGAGCCTGGGGACTCACTGAGACTTGGAAGCCTATGTCTGTATCATGTTGTTATCCTGCAGTCCCTGATGGGAATCCTGGGAGTGTGGTTTCGGTTTCCAAGAAACCCCATTGCAGCAACCTGGGTAGCCCCAAGTTGAAGAACTGGTGCTGATGTGGATGGAGTCTTTTGATCTCCCCCTGTCTTTTCACGGGTTTGGGGCCCTCGACCAGGGGGCTGCCTGGACAGTCCTATCACATTGCCTGTTAGGGACAGAGTCCTAGCAAGACAGAGAAGCTCTCCTGAGACACAATCTCACAGGGGAAAATGGGACATCGGGTTTGCTCCCCTAGTGAAATCCCACTCTGCTGAAAATGTGAAAGTTGAATGGACATGGTGCCCCTTATGTCCAGGGGTTTTCACGTGGAGCTGGGAGGCCATTCAGGAGGCAGGTCTTATGCCTGTCCTCACCAGGTGGAACCAGGAACTTTGAATGAGGCCAACCCGCAAATATCTCCAGGACTGTGGATGAACACGCCTTTGAGTTCCTACAGTAACTGACTTTGGCTCAGCGAGAGCTTTAGCAACCAGTTGTGTTCAACCAGGATTGCATTTTTGCCACCAATACCAATCAAAATTCTTTGTAAACAATGTATTCATGCGTCCCCTTTTGTCTTTAAAAGTCCCTGACTTCTCCCTTGTGAGACACTATGGGTGTTGCCACCCAAGTCTGTATCCCCTGCATTGCAATTCTTTGATCCTAGATTAACGCTTTTGCTTAATTATTGCCTCCTGGCAATTTTAGGTGATGAGAGCCATTTGCTGTTGTTGATTCAAGACAGAGCTTTCCCCAGAATTAAAAGAGAAGAGAGGTTAATGATGTGTTATCTTTGCCCTCTCCCTCCAGCTTCCTGGCCTTGGTTGCATGTTACAAATAACCACAGTGGGTTTAACACCCAAACACCCAACATCCACACAGGTAAGGAAACAGTTTCTATCTCCTCCATCTCCAATAAGGTCACACAGAGTACTTCACTTGTGACATTTCTGGGCCCCACAGGTGGGCGGTTTTCTGAGACCAACAAGCAAGCCTCCGACACCAGCTGGGTGTCCAAGAATTCAGCTCAATTCTGCCACCATCTACCCGAGACAGCAGCAAGTTCCAGGATGAGGGCTCAGCCCCAAAGGCCACCCCACACACACATACACACTTCGAATGCCTGTTATCACCCAGGGTTCAGAGCAATGGGCGACAGACCAGAGGTTCCAACAACCCCTCCTTGAGTTTGATTAATTTGCTAGAGCAGCTCACAGAACTTAGGGAAACACTTACATTTATCACTCTATTAAAGAGCTGGGATGCGTCGCCCTCCTGGTATGGGTGTGTGCGCCAGGCTGGAAGCTCTCCAAATGCTCCACCTTTAGGATTTTATGGAGGCTTCCTCACGTGAGCAAAATGGATCATTAACTCCATTTCTAGCTCCGCCCTATGGGGGAGAAGGGAGGTGGGGGTGGGGCTGAAGGAAGGTGGTGGCTTGTTCTTGCTGGAGACCAGCCCCATCCAGGAGCCCACCCAGGGTCACCTATTAGCGCCTATTAGTGATAATGCTCTTATCACTCACAAGGATATTACAGGGACTTTAGGAGCCCTGTGTCAGGAACCTGGGGCAAGTTCCATATATATATATATATATATATGTATGTGTGTGTGTGTATGTATATATGTGTATAGTCTATATATATACACATATTTTTCAAGTTTATTAATTTACTTGAAAGATCATGCTCACACAAGTGGGGAAGGGGCAGAAAGAGAGAGAGAGAGAGAGAGAGAGAGAGAGAATCCCAAACAGGCTCTAGGCTCATTGCACAGGCCAATGCGGGGCTCGAACCCACAACCGTGGGATCATGACCTGAGCTGAAATCAAGAATCAGCCACTTAACCACTGAGCCATCTCTACATATTTTTCTATTATCTCATGCCACATTTCAAATCCAACCCAGCAAATGAATATCCCCAGGAGTGAACCACATTATGGTAGTTAAAACTTACCAGGTGATTCTGATGTGTCAATTAAGAACCATTCCATTTTCACTCTTCAACCTGCATTTGGAATGCCTGGGATTGTTACTGAGAAACCCCAGATCCTGGTTCAGTAGGGCTAGCTTGTGCCTGAGAGTTTCTATTTCCTACAAGTTACAGGTCCTTGGATTGGACTGTGCATTCCCTTTTGTCTTTAAAAGTCCCTGACTTCTCTCTTGTGAGACACTATGGGGTTCACACCAAGGTCCTCATTACTCAGGTGAAATTGGATGAAGAAAAAGAAACTGACCTGAGGTGTAAGGAAAAATGACAAAAGTTGTAATACACGTTCCATTTCAGACAATTTTATTCATATTGAAAGAAAGTAGTCAAACATAACATTGCAACCACTTTTAATAACAAAATGTGCAAGGTTAAAAGAATATTCCCATTTCCCCAAGGCAAGGAGAATTTCCACTGAAATTCCTCCAAAGTCAAAATCTCGATAACCAGGAGAGGGCACTCTTCCGGAGGGTTCAGGCCTTCTCCACCATCACAGAGAGGCCTTTTCCCCAGTTACCCAAATACTAGTCATTTCTCCACCCACACAGATGAATTAATAGCTTTCCATTCATGTTAGGGTACAACATAGCTTCCCCTTGTTGACTTAGTTTCTTAAATAACGTCTGATTTACAAAGGACTACCCGTGACAATTTCATACGCTCCATTCCCACCGTGACTTAAATGCACAAAATGTAACGGTGATGTCTGTGCGGTGACCCACAGTGTCACCTGGAGCCCCAGCAGGTGCACAGGCACCACCGGCAGAAATGCCGACTCACGGGACACAGCTGTTCCTGCCTCTTTTCCCCCCTTTCAGCCACTTCCAGGGTGGGACATTGGCCACACTCAGTCATTCTCAGCAGGGGAAGAGACCAGGAGGTCCTCTCAGTGGAACACAGGGAACCTGTCTCTCCGAGGCCTCTGACCAGCGGGTGGAGACTTCTCCAGAGGGAGACAGGAACAGTGGAAAACCTGGAGCTCTGCCACGCCCTGTCCCATCTCATGTCCCATCCTCGCCCCTGCTGGCGTGGAACATGCCTGGGTGGTCAGGGTTAGGGGACAGCACAGGTCTGAACGGGGCTCAGACCAGGTGAGTCAGGTGGAGCCTGGCGTTCAAGACTGGGCATTAGGACCGGTATCTTCCCGGTCACTTGAGGTATCTGTTTGGATACTGGGGGGAAGCTGAGACCGGGACAACCCCCAGACCAGGTCACTGAGACCCACCTGGGAGGGGGGTTAGAAGAAGTTGAATCTTGCTTTCTTTGGAGGGTTCTGGGAAGGCTGCATGGGGACCTGGGGAGACCTCTTCCCCTGTGCCTGGATGCTGACTTTGGAGCTCTGGCCATGTGTTCCCGTGGCAGGCTGTGGGTGGGGCTTTGAGTCCACAGGAGGATGCTTGGCTTGTGCCTGGCGGTGACACACAGGACCCAGGGCCAGTGTCTTCCTGGCCAACGGGGGAACATCACGGGAGGAAACCTCAGGCCACCCGGCTGTCAACTTGGAAATGAGAGCCTGGTCCCAGAGGGAGCTCTTTGGATCTTCGCAGGGCAAGTCCGCCCTGCATCTTCGGGCTGGTTCACAAGCACGCACTTCAGGGGCCTTATGGAGGGGCCGTGTAGGGCAGGACGACCGCATGTCAGCTGTCCTAGCAGGTGGCTGACCCGTGGGGACAGGGCCCAGGACAGATGGCTTCGTATTGGTTTGGACGGGCAACGGCCTGGTGGGGCGCTGTGGGAGAAGGAACCTCATATTAGACACCTCAGGAGTCAGGACAAGTTGGGATTCTCTCTACGTCAGGGAGGAAAAAAGGAGCAACCCAATTTAAACAGACAACTCATGCAATACTAAGTGTCACCGAAAACGACGTGCTCGTAGTCACTGCACATTTGCAGAGATCCGCTCCTCAGAGGTGGTGGGGAGAAACAATTACAAGGCCCATCTGGTTTTTGCTGCTTCTCAGATATGACAATTGAAACTTCCCTTGTCTTTGTTGTTAAGATCCAGGGAACACACAATGTGCAGACTATAAATGGCAACCATCCTTTTCAAGGGTGATTTGGGTATTTACAAAAGTTTAAAAGAAGCCTCATCTTGGGCGTCTGGGTGGCTCAGTCGGTCAAGCGTCCAACTTCAGCTCAGGTCACGATCTCCCGGTTCATGGGTTCAAGCCCCGCCTTCGGCTCTGCACTTGTGGTGCAGAACCTGCTTGGGATTCTCTGTCTCTCGCTCTCTCTCTCTTTGCCCCTTCCCACTCATGTTTGCTCTCTCTCTTTGTCTCAAAACAAATAAATAAGGAAATAAATAAATAACTTTTTTAAAAGTCTGAATTATGAAAAAGATAAAAATAAATAAAAGAGGCCTCGTCTTGACATAGGATCACAGAAGGCATCCGACAGAACCCTTCACCTGTGCACAGAAATGCCCCCACCAGCGTTTGCTGGCTGACTTGCACAAAATCGGGAAAAAATACATTTTGAAAATAAAGAAGCTGGGATTTGAAAACTCCCAGGACGCCTGTGCGGCTCCTACAGTCCAGCCCGGAAGTGAACATGGCCCTGCACCCCCCAGCAAGTCACAGATGGAGACGCAGAGCTTCCTAGAAGCAGGAGCGAGCAAGACTCACCCGCAGGTGGGCGCCCGAGTCCGCGGGTTCCCTGCAGGCGCTCTGCGGCTTCCGCTGGGGTCTCCCGGGTAATTTCCGGGGCAGCTCTTTCTCTTTCCGCTCTTCTTGCCTGCGGAACAAATCACGGGAACTGTCGGATGCCCCCGACCCCGGTCGCCACCACTGACTGGGAACCAGGAAGACCCCGGAGCCCAGTCGTCGGCCTGGTTTAGGGGCGACGGAGGCCCCGAAGCCCCTGTGGACTTTGCCAAGGCAGCTCCTTCCGGGACCTCAGCGCAGCCCCCGCTTCCAGGAAGCATCCCCTTCCCCGCCGTGGCTTCAGCATGAAATACTCTCACTTAGACTCCCTGCGCCTCTGCCGCGTGCAACACCCCAAGATAGATATTCCCGGCCCGACTCCTTGGAAATCCCGAGGACTCGAGGGAGCTCTGAGATCAACCCCGGGCACCGCTTGCCTACTTCTCTCCGGTCCGTGCCTGACACAGCTGCACGGGGACAGCAGGGGAGGGGGGGTGCTCCCCGTCCTCGGGGCTCCGTTGCCCCAATCATTCTGACCCTGCGAGTCCTCACCTCTGTCCTGGTTCCTTCCCGCTGCCAGTCGTGTGGAAGGACCCTGGGGTGTGGCAGTCCTGAGGCCTCCTGGGTTCCAGGTTTTCATTCTTCCTGGAGCCCAAGGGCTGGGGGGCAAGGGCCCCACCCCAGCGCTTCATGGGGCACCTTCTGCTGCTGGCCAGGTGCCCAAAGGCTCCGCAGTTCTCGCACTTCACCTGTGGATGGAGGGAGAGGGTCCTCCGTGAGCCCGCGGAAATCAGGGCAGAAATGAAAGGTTAACAGGACAGGTATTTGGAGTCGAGTGGGGGGAGGACATAGACCCAGGGCCCCTGGCCAGGAAATCCGAGAGGCTATGGTCCTGCCCAGGGCCCGTTTCACAGAAAGTGACCTGAGAGGAAGGAACTTCGTGGCTAAAGGTGATGACTATGAACTGGATTTGAGTGTGGCACCAAGCTGAACGTGACGCTAAATACGGAGTCAGTTTGCTCCTCAGAGGATCCGAATGGGCCCGTCTGCCAGCTGAGGCCCTCACAAACCCGGCCAGCCTTGGATAAGCAAGAATCCCTGAGGACAGAGACACACAGGTTTCTGTTGAAACCCGCTCTTTGGGGTCCATGCCGATCCTCTGGTTCTTGAAACATCCACGCCTCCACTTACCCTGGTATTCTCCTCTTCTGGTGGGGGATTCCTCTGCCCCACCGGTCCCTTCTGGAGCTTCTTCGGGTTCTGAGTCATGGGGAGTCTTATGGGCCGCTGGTGTATGTAATGACGTGCCATCTGCCCCATGTCCTTGGGCCTCCGGTCATTCTTCCTCAGGACCTGATTGTTGGATTTCCTATTCACAAGCAAAGGACAAAAAAAGAAAAGAAAAAGATGTAGACACGGAGACAGAAGTCCCTCATAGCCTTTTACATGCATGGAATGGATGGGAGACTCGCTGATCACTGAGTGACCCCCCAGTGATGGGGTCTTCTCATGAACTGAGGTCCCATTGTGTGCCATTTTGTGACCTGTTTTCCATCATTGCGTACTCCCAGAATAGGACACTGCCTGAGAAAAGGCCACTTGGAATAAACATGGTGAAATGAGATTGGCAGCCATGAATGTCTGTACAGGTCCTCCCCGAAAACCTCAGTGTCACTCAGGCCTGTGTGCTGGGTTTTTGTCCAACTGCTTCCTCCAAGCTTAAAGCGTCTACCCATATTTATCAAAACCAATGAGCAGGCCAACACTATTGAGTTTTTCCCCCTACGCATTTCCAGAAAACTCGCAATTTTCATAGAACATCTTCCTGAGAAAACCTGCCATTTCCTCTGACAAAGGTTTGCAGAGATTTGATGTGACGCTAATGAACACCTGTGAAATGTCATACGTGACCCCCGTAACCACATGCCAGTTCTCAACAGAGGCATGCACAAACTCACGCTGGGACACGCAACATGTGGATGCCCGTGCCAGCTCACATCCACGTGCAAGCTCACAGAGAAAAGCCTGTGTGATGGTGAGGGACACACAAGTCAGAAACCCCTTCCCCACCACCCCCCTTGGTCTGAGCAGAAGTCTACAGCCCACACCTGCACCTGGAGGGGATTTTTTTTTTCCCCCAGGCTCTACCCACGTCACTCCTGACGTTTGCCCCACCTCTCCTCTTGGTCTTTGTGTCTTTGTGAAGCCATGAGCCGGTCCACTGAAGGCTGACATTTCTTATTGGAGACACAGCGGGCACCTGGATCCTCTCCCGGCATCAGTGGGAACCGTAGCAGAACCTCCACGGCGGCATCAACGACCCATTTCTCTGTCATCGAGTCAATCTGACAGAGAGTAAAGAGAACCAAGATACAATCAGAGTTCTGCACGGACGAGGAAGCCTTGAGATATGAGAAGATAATAAACCAGCTCCCAATTCTGTGAGTTCTTCCACTCAGTGTTAATCAGAGAGTAAAGGCTCTTTCCTCTGGTTCAACAGTGAGTTTGCCCACGACCTCCACGCGGGGGAGCCCTGTGCTCAGGGAATGCTGGCGGTCCCAGGAGGGAACTGAGATTCCTGTACCCTGCCCTCTGATCACTGCACATCCCTGTAATTGGCCAGCCAGCAAATATCCACATCGCTAATCACGGGCTTTCACCCATGGTCACCGTCATGGGAGGGGAAGCTGCCTCAGCACTAGACTGGGAGGCCACCTCCTTCCTCCACATGTCACCTGCCCAACCTCTCCCACACTTACATCTCTCTGCGGAATTCCAAGCTGCTTTAAGAACTCTTTCCCCTGTTCCATGGAAAGCCTGTTGGGGTCCATCGGGGTTGGTCAGTCCCAGGGACTCTGTTGCCCTGTGCGGGATAGAAAATGAAACCGCTGAACGCTGCACACCCCTGGACCCCTCCCCCCCCATGCTCAATGCAGCCAGCTCCTACCTCTCTGCCCACCATCTCCCCTTTCACCTTTTGTTCAAACTACATGTGCATATCCTTCTACTAGTAACATAGTACAAATGAATGAGAAATAAGATGATAAATTTTTTCTAAATTTCTCCACTAGACTTAACATGTTTTATATATACATGAAATGCAGATTCCATATTTAGAGACCTTATGTAATACACCATAAAACCCTTGGAAAAAAGTGATCACATAGTTGGTTTCAAAGAGAAAATTCAAAATGTAAGAAAACCGGATATTTTACATTCTCTAGTTCCCCTCTGGCATAACTGAACAAAATTAAATATAACTACATTATTTAACTTCTTTATCAGATGAACTATTTTCAAACTATGCAATATATTTCCAGCAATTTCTGAAATCAGATTCCTTAAAATCAAAAATGAAATTCAAATGGAAATTATAAAAAAGAGAAAAAAGATAAAACAGTTTATGCCAAAACTTAGGAGCAGGGCAAAACATGGTTTAGGGGTAAATTCCTTAGTCTAAACACGCATATTATATACAAACATAAAATTTATAGGAAGTTTTCATCTTAAGAAATTGGAGCAAGGAAAATAAAAGATTACAAAAGGAAGAAAGAAATGAAATTGATGAATCAAAACCTAAATGGGATTAGGAGTGCTTGGCTGGCTCAGATGGTGGAGCATGCAATTCTTGAAATCGAGGTGGTGAATTTAAGTCCCACATTGGGTATAGAGTTTCCCATAAACAAACAAACAAACAAGTAAATAAAAGCTAATGGGAAAATGAAGCATAATAGGAAAATATATTGTATCTTCGAAAACAGCAATAGAATACATTATCCGAGACTGTCATAATAAAAAGACAATAAAATTTATCGTAATAGATTATATTAGGAGGAAAAAAAAGACGAGGGGCATGTGGGTGGCTCAGTCGATTAAACTTCCGACTGTTGATTTTGACTAAGGTCATGATCTCACGGTTGATGAGTTTGAGCCCCGAAATGGGCTCTGCACTGAGACTGTGGAGCCTGTTGAGATTCTCTTTCTCTCTCTCTCTCAAAATAAATACATAAACTTAAAAAAAAAAGACCATTTTCCCATAGAAACAGGAAGGAAAGGGGTCAGGGAATCTGTATCTAATCTCAGGGAAACATATTTGCAAACCTAGAATAAAGTATATGTTCCTTTTCAATTTTTATTTTATTTAAGTAAACTCTGTGTCCAACATGGGGCTGGAACACCTGACCCCCTTTTAACATTTTAAAAAAAATGTTTATTTATTTTTGAGAGAAAGAGTACCAGCGAGGGAGGGGCAGAGAGAGGGGGACAGAGGATCTGAAGCAGACTCTGTGTTGACAGCAGCAACCCCGATGCGGGGCACAAACTCATGAACTCTGAGATCCCTGAGATCGTGACCTCAGCCAAAGTCAGACGCTCAGCCAACTGAGCCACCCAGCCACCCCTATCCTTTTCACATTTCAAATGGCCAAAACTGAGTAAGGAGGAAGCCTTTCCCAAGTACAAATGAAGGTAGAGTAATTCTTGCCTCTCCATTCGACTGGGAGCTTCATAGCTCAGGTACTGCTGTTTTATTTACAGGTTCAGGATCAGGGTTCCGAATTTCAACCAGCTTTCAAACAAGTTCTCATGAATACACTGGCATAAAAGATAAATTACTAAATCACCCACAGTTTTAAAAACCCTGGGTCTGGGTGATCATTCTCTGTAATGATCTAAAAGTTAACATTTGCTTGGGGCTCCTGGTTAAGGGTCTGACTCTAGATTTTTGCTCAAGTCATGATCTCACGATTCTTCAGATTAGGCCCCAAGTCAGGCTCCTCACTGGCAGCACGAATCCTGGGATGCTCTCTCTGACCCTCCCCTGCTCATGCTCTCTCTCCCTCTCGCTCCCTCTCTCTCTCTCTCTCTCTCTCAAAACTTTAAATAAACTTTAAAAATAAAAAAGGGCCATCTGGGAGGCTCAGTTAGTTGAACAACCAACTATGTTTGTGCTCAGGTCATGATCTCAGGGTTCTGGGATAAAGCCCCATGTCTGGCTCCTTGCTGAACATGAAACCTGCTTAAGATTTTCTCTCTCTCTCTCTCTGCCCCTCCCCCCAATCACTCTCTCTCTTAAATAAAATAAAATAATAAAAGTTAACATTTGTCTAAAAATTAACATTTTTGAAATAGTTTTTTAATCAGGCTCTGTGCTAAAAATTCCATTAGTTAAGGGGTGCCTGGGTGGCTCAGTCGGTTGAGCGTCCGACTTCGGTTCAGGTCATGATCTCACAGCTCATGAGTTCGAGCCCTGTGTCCAGCTCTGTGCTGACAGCTCAGAGCCTGGAGCCTGCTTCAGATTGTGTGTCTCCCTCTCTCTCTGCCCCTCCCCCACTCATGCTCTGTCTCTCTCTGTCTTAAAAATAAATAAACACTACAAAAAGTTTTTAAAAAATAAAAAAATTCAATTAGTTAAGGAATCCTTACTTCAACACGTAAAATGGCCCTCTCCCCTTATTTCCTCCTATTTCTGTGAGGGGTAAAGGGAGGCCCCGAATAGTCATGGAAACTAACCTGGATTTTGTGCCTGTCAGTGGCCACTCAGATAACGTAGACGTTGGTCCAATACTACTGGACCCAGAAGGGTTTCCGGGATGACTGAGAAGGTCAGGTCTCTGCTGGGCTTTTATACAGCTCAGGAATCCCAGGAAATCCCCTTCCACCGATAATCAGCTTATCCTAATTGAGTGTGAGCTCATCTTTGTGTGTGAGCTGGTTTTAGCCGGCTCACCCAGGATGAGAAAGGACGTTTCATTGGGAGAAATGTTTATTGAGTTATTGAGTGTTTACACCCTCAGCACTTTCATTGTATCTCATATGTGTGTCTGATACAATACACTATAATTTGGTCTTTGCCATTCCCAGGGATTTTTAAAAGATAAACCTATAACTAGGCAATTTTAACACTATACACAATGCTGAAAATGTTTACACACATGTTGCCAATGGGAGGGGTTGTGCCTGCATGGGGGCGGGGCTCTATTTGAGATCTCTGAACCTCTGCTCGGTATCCTTTGAGCCAAAGATTGCCCCAAAGAATAAAATCTCATTTTTAAAAAATAGTTACGCATATGCCAACGCACTGGCTGATTCCTTCTGCATCTTGCTGCAGATGGGATAAGGTTAGTCTCCCCAAGGCAAGGAGCTCATTGGCATCCAGGGATTCAAAAACCAAGGGGGAAGAATGGCTTTCTTTATGCACGGAATCAGAGCCCCGCTCAGATGCAGGGAATGCCAGCATTCCCGGACTTCATGGCCAGGGCCAGGTTCCAAGATAGCGCAGGCAGGATGCTGCTCTCCGGTCCCCAGGGGACCTGCAAACCAGCAGGTCTGGCTGAGCTGGGAGGGAGATGCTCTGCCATGGAAAGGGATCTCGGGAAGATTTGTTTATGAGGACAGAGGGGTGCAGAAGGAGATGGGCGGAGCTCAGCAGAATTCACAGGGAGGCATTTCGCTGGGTGGGGTCGGCATTCAGGTGGGTTTCTCCACCCACATGCTTCCTGACTCTCTCCTAGGACTGGGGAAAGGGAAGGCTCTTCTGCATTTCAGAGTCCTTCTGCCAGGGGATGCGGGGGCGATGTGGGGGTGGGTATATTGATGACCCATTTCTCAAAACGCAGGGGTGATGTCCAAGATAATCTCATCTGAAGGCGAAGCTCAGAGAATTAGGAGGAGAAAGAGAAGGGGGAGGAGGAAGGAATGACTGGTTTCAGGTAAATGTCCCATCCTAGATGGATTAATGTGTTCTCCCTGTCTCTACAAACACCATATACTTAGACCTTGAAAACACTGATTTCTCTACCTCTGATGTTCCAGCCTAGTGAGTTTTTAAAACCACTTTGTTCCCTCGATTCTCATTCAAGTCAAGGTTGGCTCACTCGAAAAATAAAAACAGATTATTTTTGTGGTTTTATGTATTCTAATGTGAAAAGCATTTAGAACGGTTTCCAGTAAATGGAAAATGGTAAAATTCTTTGTTTTTGCTCTTCTCAAAACTACTTCAAACCCTGTTATTTCTCTAAAATTTCTTGATTACAAAGTGCTTCATTACACCTTTCCTCAGTATCTTAATTCCCTGTCACTCAGAGTGTGAACCACAGATTGGCAGTATTCGCATCAGAGATCTTCCACAAATGGAGAAGCTTTGGTCCCACCCAGCATTTTTCTATAAAGTTCTGCTATTTAACATGGTCTCCAGGTAATCATTGAGTACATGAAAATTTGAAAAGTGCATTACTTTTTTTTGTAAGAAATATACCAGTAAGTTTATTTCAAATTAAAAAAAATTTTTTTAACGTTTATTTATTTTTGAGACAGAGAGAGACAGAGCATGAACGGGGGGAGGGTCAGAGAGAGAGGGAGACACAGAATCTGAAACAGGCTCCAGGCTCTGAGCTGTCAGCACAGAGCCTGACACGGGGCTTGAACTCACGACTGTGAGATCATGACCTGAGCTCAAGTCGGACGCCCAACCGACGGAGCCACCCAGGTGCCCCAGTAAGTTTATCTCAAAATCTATCTGCATACAAAAGTGTTTATGTTTATAAGGAGTAAAGTGCATTTCTAAGTCACCCTGCACCTCCTGAAAAATACACAACACTATGTATGATTTAAAAAAGAGCTCTTAGGGGCGCCTGGGTGGCTCAGTCAGTTGATTGTCCGACTTGGCTCGGGTCATGATCTCACAAACTGTGAGCCCCATGTCGGGCTCTGTGCTGACAGCTCAGAGCCTGGAGCCTGGTTCGGATTCTGTGTCCCCCTCTCTCTATCTGCCCCTCTCTCACTTGCTCTGTCTCTCCCTCAAAAATAAGTAAAAACATTAAAAAAAATTTTTTTAAGAGCTCTTAGATACGCATATAGGTGCGTATTAGATAGGTGGACAGGTGCTGGATAGACAGACAGACAATCTGTGTTGCTTCCATGCCTGTATGTTTTTTTGTTCCTCAAAAATATTGTACTGATGATAGTTTAACAACTCTCGCGTTACCCTCTTTCTTTCAATCAGTATCTAAGACTAAATTAAAGAATATTATTCTCCCAGGGAGCGTGGGTGGCTCAGTCAGTTAAGCATCTGAGTCTTGATTACAGTTCAGATCATGATCTCATGGTTGGTGAGACTGAGCCCCATGATGGGCTCCGTGGGATTCTCTCTCTCCTTCCCTCAGTGCCCCTCCCCCACTTCTGTGAGAGCACCGACGTTCTCTCTCTCTTTCTCAAAAAGAATTTAAATTTTTTTAATTAAAATAAGTATTATTTCCCCAAAAAGTTACTTATTGAATCCATCAGATCGCTCATATCAACTGAAACGGTTCTTGCAACCCTTTCCTTTTGTCTTGGGGTAAATTAAGAAGTCTTCTCGCGAGTCTTGCCAAATGTGTTTTCATTTCAGAAAATGTTTCCCTTCAGAATTTTATGTCCATGTAAAATTGACAGTGGGAATGCCTGGACGCTCTTTAACCTTGAACTGAAGTGGAAACACTGCTTGGATTTTGTCCTTGAGCGCTGGGCTATGCAGAGATAGATCAGGAGTTTGGGACAGAAGCCCTATGTATCCCCGTTCTCATGGAAACTTCAGCCCCGCTCACACTGCTTCTTAGAAGGACGATGTTCTAATCTTTCCTGAGATTCCCTCTCTTCCGTTGTCTCCTCACTGCAGTATAATTGATTCTAAGTGGGAAAAGGAAAATGCTGGCCGCTGAGAGGAGAACTGTCTTACTCGATTATTCTGTTTTACGCAAATTCTGATTTTTTTCAAAAAACAATTCTTCTGTAGGCAGCCGGGAAAAAGAAAGAGGCGCTGCACCCCACACGGGATCCGTGAGGCACCGAGTCCAGCTTCACGTCACCACAGGCACAAGTCTCCTCAGACGACACTTAGCAGTCTTCTGTCATCAGAAGACATACCTTCAGGTGGACCTGTGGGTGGAGACAGAAGTCCCAGGTCTGCATCACAGAGGAATGGAGCAGTCATGAAGGAGACCCAAGTATGGAAGCTGGAGCCAAAAGAAGGAAGTGGACCCTCCCCTCGCCCACCCTTCTCCAGTCCTGCAGACCCTCCACCTCCCCTCTTGTCATATCGTGCATATATTTTTGTTGACTCTGTTTATTCCTCATGCAATCCCTACATCACAGGGGTCCACCTTCACTCTCTGGAAATCTTGGTTATGATACCATCCTTTCCACAAATTTAAAGGTCAGAAGCTTCCCCAAGAGTTGTTGCCAATTCTCAGGGATCAATACTCTCATGATTTTCTCTGTTCTCCCCTCAACCTTCCCCCATAAAACCCATCTTTGCCTCATATCCACACAGACCTAGAACTCAGCCCCCAACATCACCAACCTGAAAGAATCCACGTGGAGACAAAATGGGCTAGTTCTCCATGTGGTCTTTATTCAAGACTCTGAAAGCGTGATGGTGGGCGAGGAGCCCTGGCACACCCAGCAGTGTAATGAGTGCAAATCCGCACAGCACATTTCCACTTGACCCAAGAAAATAATTCCACATATTGACATTTCCACTTGAACCAAGAAAATAATTCCACAGCATGGTATATTATTTACCATATAGACTCCGCCTATGCCAGAAAGGAGGGCATCCAGGACACGTGCAATATCAGACCCCCAACACTCCAGCTTTTCCACTTTGTGCCTTAACCTAGAGTAGCAATACTCACATCATTTTTTATACATTGCACATCATGATATCCTTGTGGGTGGTTGCAAAGAGGGAAGTATAAAAGATGGATTCATAAAGAGGCAGGTACTGCTCTCTTCTTGCATACATGGCTATGATGGCTAGATACACATACATGCGTGTGAGTGTAATTTTTGAGATATGGTGGCACTGTGGGAGTCCATGTGAGTGTGAGTCGTAGGAGGCATGTATGATTTTGGCTGAGAGTTTGTACATAGGGATGGGCATGAGTTGGTGAGAGAATATGTGTGTCTATAAGTATGTGAGTATATGTGACTGTGTATGTGATTTATATGGAGGTGTGTGCATGTGTTTGTATGTGTGTGCATGCGTGTGTGCTCACATGCATGTGCAGTAGAGGCTGCCCACCGTATGGCTCTCATCCCAGGCTTGGAAATTGAGAGGCATTGGATAGTGGGCCTGGATAAGATGTAGATTTATTTGTAGGAGACAACTAAGGGGTAATCTGAACTCCTATTTTATATTTCTTCATGTGTTACAAAAGCAACAGTTCTCATTACTGAAAATACATCAAAAAACAAGTATGGAAAACTGTGGTAACCATCCAGTGCTCTTGAGTTGCATATGTAGCATTTATCTCATAGAAAAGGAACCATCTGAGGCTTAATTTAGACTCCCAAATTAATTGGCATTGAGTGCCTGTCTTTGATTTTCAACATTTGAAAACCCTCAGGTATTTTTTCTGGTACCAACTTTTTGCTTCTAATTTAATGGTAGTTCACCTCTGTGGTCTGAAGATTAGGAAGAAATCACTCTTGGGTGGAAGAACTTGTCAGCAAAGCAGATCCAGGGAGAGACACCTACTCGTTCCCAGTCCCTCACCTGTCAGACCTCTGCGTTTTGCTCCCCTCCACGTGAGACCTGTCTGCCTTCAGGAATGGAAAACAGCCTGTACCAGTCATTTCAATGGTCCCTTTGTAGTTATTAACTGGAAATTGGTAATTGGTTGCGGTAATTACCAACTTCAGAAAACAAGTTCTTTATAAATGTTCTCAGATCCCCAGCCGGCGCTGTCATGGCCACTAAAGGTGAAATGATAATTGCAATTCTGAAGGGAGGGGAGGTCACGATCACTGCCCCATAACACAGGGTCTCGTGTCTGCCTCCCTCCCACATGCATGAGCCCTCATGACCTTGCACTGAGTTCACCATCCACACGGAGGGATGTTTCTGGGAAAATATTTTCCATTTCAGTCTGAGAAGCAAGTCTATAAGGTATAGACGTCTATGGGGAGTAAATGTGGGTAAGTGATTGTATATGAAACGGGGATTATTCTGGGTTTGAAACGGATCCAGTGTCATAGCCACAGAAACATGAGCTTAGTAAAGAGAGATGGGGTCCTAGACTTTACCCAATGCCTGCTGGCTCCTGGTGTGATTTATTGTAATCCACAATGACAATGATTGTGGGTATTTAATCCAGTGAAAAGGAATCCTGATTTTTCAGGTAATTTGAGCCAGAGTTATTTTTTTTTTAACGTTTATTTATTTTTGAGGGACAGAGAGAGACAGAGGGTGAGCACGGGAGGGGCAGAAACAGAATCGGAAACAGGCTCCAGACCCTGAGCTGTCAGCACAGAGCTCGACGTGGGGCTCGAACCCACAAACTGTGAGATCATGACCTGAGCAGAAGTTGGACGCTTAACCAACTGAGCCACCCAGGCGCCCCATTTTTTTCCCTGGCCTGTACATCTGAAAGCAATTGCTTTCAGCCTACCTTACAGGAATCAAAGACCAACTTGGTAGCATTACTAGAGGTGTGCCTGTAATCCCTACATGTTTATAATAAGGACTAGGATAAATAAATCTGTATGGGGGGCGCCTGGGTGGCTCAATCGGTTAAGCAGCCGACTTCGGCTCAGGTCATGATCTCGCAGTCTGTGAGTTCAAGCCCCGCGTCCGGCTCTGTGCTGACCGCTCAGAGCCTGGAGCCTGTTTCAGATTCTGTGTCTCCCTCTCTCTCTGACCCTCCCCCATTCATGCTCTGTCTCTCTCTGTCTCAAAAATAAATAAACGTTAAAAAAAATTTTTTTTTAAATAAATCTGTACGAATCATGCAATCTTGTGAACAAACAGGATATCCCAATGACAACTGCCAGAATAGAAATGTTTTCTCTAACTCTGAGTATGATGTGCTTAATGGAGACAGTAGTATCTCTGCTGAAAATATCATGGTCTGTGGATTACGGTGAGACTGTTTTCTTCTGGAAGCTATTGAAACTAGCATTTAAGGAAAAGACAGTTCTGTAATAATGTGTTTCAAAGAGTAGCTGTTAGGCTTACGTGTATCCTATGGTGTTTTATCTGGTATCAGTTGTAAATTCTATAACATCAATTTGTAAAGCACACAACGGTCCTGTATTAGAGTTTACAATTTGCATATGTCATATTTTAATATATTTCAGAGAACTTACCACATGGTTAATAGTTCCTAACCTGGTATTAATAAATAAGCATATGATCTAAATTACTAATACTTCAGTTTTTACCTTACTCTATTTTATCCCATATTAGAATTCAACATCCCATACTTCAGGGCAAGACATGAGATTATGATAGGTTTCCTTATACTTTTGTTCTTGACATAAAGGCAAATGCCCCAAAGGTTTTTTTCTTTCTGTTTCCATCCTACTCTTGAGTCGTTCTTGCTTGCATTCATTCAATTCAATTTGTCATGGGACAGGTTCCTATAACATGAATCTGCAATCAGTGCATCTACATTTTATTAAATCTCTAAAGCTTTATTCATTTTGATATTGGTCTACAGAACAAATCTTTACACATCGTGAAAGTTATAACAAAAATTATAAAGTAACATACTATCAAGCTAAAATAAAAAGGCAAAGCTAAAACCAAAACTCTATATATAGATTTTTCAAAGAACACAGCTGTCTAGCTTACTTAGCATAGTATAGCCATTAGATGCACTGTGTCTGCAAACAACTCAGCCAGATTCAAGTCCACACTTTGCCCCAAGTATGGTATGAATTCAGGCAAATCACCTATCCTGTCTGCATTCTCCTTGTCTTTAAAATGAAAGGGATAGTAGTGATGACTCAGAGTTTTGTTTAAAAAGTAAGTTACAACATGTATGAACCGCATAGCAATGGCTCGTACATTGTTATTTGCTTTAAACGCTTGGGGCGCCTGGGTGCCTGAGTCAGTTGCACATCTGACTTCAGCTCAGGTTGCGATCTCATGGTTCTTGAATGTAAGCCCTACATCGGGTTTGCTGCTGTCAGCACGGAGCCTGCTTTGGCTATCCCAATGCTCACTCTCTCTCAAAACTGAATAAACAATTTTTTAAAAAAGGTTATATACTCAACTCTTGAAAATCTCTTTAAAAATTAATATTTCTCTTGTTAACCTTTATTGATATACAATTGACGTGCCAAAAATCGCACATATTTAATGTATATATTTTGATGAGTTTGGAAATCTGCTTACCTATGTGATGCCATCACCACAATCAAGGTACTAAAATATCCAGCACTTCCAAAGCATTCCTTGTGTTCCTGTGTGTGTGTGTATGTGTGTTTGGTCAGAGCACTTCACTTAAAGTATAGGCTCTTTTCATAATTGGAAGTGCACAATACTGTACTACTAACTATAGTCACCATATTGTGCAACAGATCTCTACAACTCACTCATCTTGTAAAACTGAAACTTTACACACATTGAACAATTCCCCATTTGCCCTCCCTCCAGCCCCTGGCAACCACTGTTCTATTCTCTGCTTCTATGGGTTTGACTATTTTAGATTCCGCATGTAGGTGAAACCATACCGTATTTTTCCTTCTGTGGTTCGCTTATTTCACTTAGCATAACGTCTTCTATGTTCATCCAAGTAGGAGTTCCTTCTTTTTGAAGCTTAGATAGTATCTCATTGTATGTATATACTCCACTTTCCTCATCCATTCATAGTCAATGGGCATTTCAATTGTTTCCATAACTTGGCTATTGTGAATAATGCTGTAATGAATGTGGGCATGCAGACACCTCTTTGAGACCTTGGTTTCAATTTTTTTGGATATATACCAAGAAGTGGGATTTCTGGATGATGAGATAGTTCTATCACATTTTTTTTTTTTGAGGAACTTCTATACTTTTCCATGGTGGCTGCAATATTCTACATTTCTACCAGTAGTGTATAAGGACTCCAATTTTTCCACATCCTTACCAACACTTGTTATCTTTGGGGCTTGGAAGATACTAGTCATTCTAACAGATGTGAGATAACATCTCATTGTGGATTTGATCTGCATTTCCCTGATGATTAGTAGAGTCAAGCACCTTTTCATATCCTTGATCATTCATATGTTCTTTGGAGAAATGTCTATTCCTAAAGTTGCCCATTTCTTAATTGGGTTATTTGGTGGTTTCTTCTATTGAGTTGTTGGAGATTCTTATGTTTGGTATATTAACCCCTTGTCAGATGAATGCTTTGCAAGTATTTTGTCCCATTCCATAGACTGCCTTTTCACTTTCGTGATTATTTCCTTTGCTCTGCAGAAGCTTTTTAGTTTTATATAATCCCACTTGTGTTTTTTTGGTTTTGCTGCCTCTGCTGTTGATATCAGATCCAGGATCATTGCCAAGACCAATGCCAAGAAGATTTTCCCCTATGTTTTCCTGAAGCGGTTTTACAGTTTCACATCTTATGTTTAAGTCTTTCATCCATTTTGAGTTGATTTGTTGTGTATGGTCAAAGATAGGGGTCCAATTTCACCCTTTTACATATGGATATCTGGTTTTCTCAACACCATTTCGAAGGAGAAACTAATGATAAGTGGAGAATATTGGATTTTAGTTGACAAGACGCATGATGCCCACACCTCATATTCCCATGCAGGATCCTCTGGTTCTGAAGATAAATCTCAGTGACTGGAAACCGGCAGAATGGCCTCCAGGGATTTGGTCATAGGAGTGATCTTCTTAACCCAAACCGTGGTCGGAATCTTGGGGAATTTCTCTCTTCTTTACCATTATCTCTTCCTCTCCTTCACTGGGTGCAGGTTGAGGCCCACAGATTTGATTGTCAAACACCTGGTTGCAGCCAACTCCTTATCCCTCCTCTGTAAAGGAGTCCCCCAGATGATGGCAGCTTTCAGGTGGAACAATTTTCCAGGTGATATTGGATGCAAACTTCTTTTCTATCTTCACAGAATAGGCAGGGGAGTGTCCATAGGCAGCACCTGCCTCTTGAGTGCCTTCCAGGCCATCACAATCAGCCCCCAGAAGGCCAGGGGGATAAAACTTAAAAGGAAAGCTCTCAAGTACATTGACTTCTCTATATTCCTGTGCTGGACTATCTGCATGCTGGTAAATATCATTTTCCTTATCCACGTGACTGGCAAACAGAACAACATGAGCATCTCAATGAGAAAGGATTTGCAATACTGTTCTGGGACAACTAATAACAAAATCACACAATTGCTACATGCAGTGTTGTTATCATTCCCTGATGTGTTATGTTTGGGGCTCATGGTCTGGGCCAGTGGCCACATGGTCTTCATCCTGCACAGGCACAGGCAGAGGGTCCAGCACATTCACAGCACTAATGTCTCCCCCAGATCCTCTCCTGAGTCCAGAGCCACCCAGAGCATCCTCGTCCTGGTGAGCACCTTTGTGTGTTTCTACTCCCTCTCCTCCATCTGCCAAGTCTTTATTGCTGTTTTCGATAATCCCAGCTGGTTGCTGGTGAGCGTCTCTGCCTTCATCAGTGGATGTTTCCCAACTGCCTGCCCCTTTGTTCTCATGAACTGTAACTCCTGTGTGTCCAGGTTCTACCTTCCCTGGCTGAGGTACACAACATCCACGAAAGTGATAACAAACGCGTAAATTGTACGTTTTTGCGCAGTGTACAGTTGTTACTTCATTCATTCCCCGAGCTGCCAGCATAATGATGCAACAATCACACCCCAGGAGAGTGGTCAGCAAGCCAGAATGAGCATCTGTCCCAATAAAAAACAATCAGTGGTAATAGTAAATGTGAATGAAATATTAATGCAATTATTATGAAAATACTTATGTAATTGAAATTTTGTTCACACTTCCAGTGAAATAGTTTGGAATCTGTGCAATTAAAACATGTTCCTGAAACAATCTAGAGATTGTGAGGGAGTATTTGAGTGTTGTGATTTTTAATTTGACATACTAAATATATCCAGAAATTAACTACGCTTGGAATTGCTGAAAAGTTGCAAGAAAAGTTAACATGTGAGACGGCCATTCAAGAAAGTGAAGAAAAGAATGTTCTCAAGTAATAATGAAGTAGGATGGGGTGATGGTGGAGTGCAAATTCAGGTTCAGTTAGGAACATTTGGGACTAAGTTATAAAACTTGTAGTTTAAACCTTAGGGAGACAGTAATCTTTAAAATATGATGACATGGAGGGATATTAGCACATTTAAGGCATTTAACATAGAAATGGACAAAGGGACCTGGGTTGGGACAAAGGAGAGCACAAAAACCTGTTGTCACTGATGAAAAAAGTGAGTGGGTGGCAATTTTAAAAAACACATCAGGCAACCTACTGAATGGGAGAAGATATTTGCAAATGATATATCTAATAAGGGGTAAGGGGTTAATGTTCAAAATATATAAGGAGCTCACACAGCTCAACCAAAAAATAATAATAATCTGATTTTAAAATGAGCAGAGGAGTGCATCTGGGTGGCTCAGTTGGTTAAGTGTCTGACTTTAGCTCAGGTCATGATCTCAGAGTGTGTGAACTCGAGCCCCACATCAGGCTCTGTGCTGACAGCTCAGAGCCTGGAGCCTACTTCAGATTCTGTATCTCCCTCTCTCTCCCCCTCCCCTACTCTCACTCTGTCTCTCTCTCTCAAAAATAAATAAACATAAGAAAACTTTTTAAAAAAATGGACATGGGGGGCACCTGGGTGGCTCAGTCGGTTGAGTGTCCAACTTCGGCTCAGGTCAACAAACTCACAGACTGTGAGTTCAAGCCCCGTGTCGGGCTCTGTGCTGACAGCTCAGAGCCTGGAGCCTGTTTCAGATTCTGTGTCTCCTTCCCCTGTTCATGCTCTCTCTCTCTCTGTCTCAAAAAAATAAAGGTTAAAAAAAAATGGACATAGGACCTGAATCGACATGTTTCCAAAAAAGACACTCACATGGCCAACAGACACATGAAAAGATGTTTCATATCACTAATCGTCAGGGAAATGCAAATCAAAACCACAATGAGATATCATCTCACACCAGTTAGAGTGGCTAGTATCAAAGATATAAGAAATAACAAGTGTTGGCAAGGATACAGAGAAAAGGGAGCCCTTGTGCATTATTGGTAGAAATGTCAGTTAGTGCAGCCACTTTAGTGGCCACTAGTAAACAGTATGGAGATTTCCACAAAGTATTAACATCAGAAATATAATACAACCCAGTAATTCTACTTTTGAGTATATGCCCGAGGAAAATTAAAACACTAATTTGAAAAGATACACACAATGCCGCTGTTTACAGCATTAGTTACAATAGCTAAGGTATGGAAGCATTCTGGGTGTCCATCAATAGATAAAAATGGGATATATATACATGATGGAATATTACTCAACCATAAACAAGAATGAAATCATGTCATTTGTGACAACATGAATAGACCTAGAGTTTATTATGTTCCATGAAATAAGTCAGAGAGAGAAGGACAAATACCATATGATTTCACTTATTTGTGGAATCTAAAAATCAAAAGAAATGAATGAATGAACAACAACAACAAAAGAGACACATACTCACAAACACAGAGAATGAACTGGTGGTTGCCAGTGGGGAGGGTGTAGAGGGATAGATGAAAGAAATGAAGGGGACTAAGAGGCACACACTTTCAGTGATAAAATAAATAATCCATGAGGATGAAGAGTTACAGCATAGGGAATATAGTCAATAATACAGTAACAACTGTGTGAGGCGACAGACGGTGACCATACTTATCATGGTGAACATATCAGAATGTACATAGTTGTCAAATCACTACGTTGTACACCTGAAACTAATATGATATTATGTGTCAACTCTACTTCAATTAAAGTTTTAAAAAAGGAAAAAAACGCAAAAAATGCCATCTGGGATAAACTGGCATGAATTTGTAGAAGGTAGGTTTTTCTTTAAAGTGTGAGGATGCCAGTTGGCCATGTTGGAATGAGGGAGATTTGGGAGGAGCACCCTCAAATATCTAAGGTGAGGAAGTAAGGGGAGGCTTCCACTTTACTGAAATTCACTTCAATGGATAAAGAAAATGTGGTGTATCCATATACAATGGAACATTATCCAGCAACACAAAAGAAGGAAATCCTACCATTTGCAACAACACAGATGGCTCTCGAGGGCATTCTGCTAAGCAAGATAAGTCAGATAGACAAAGATGCATATATGACATATATGATATTGTTTGCATGTGGAATATAAATAAAACCAAACTCCTAGACAATAGAATGGTCATTGACAGGGATGGGTGCCAGGGGAGATGGGGAGACGGTAGTCAAAGGGTACAAGCTTCCAGTTATAAGATGAATAAGTTTCTGGGGTTCTAATGTACAGCATGGTGACTACAGCTAACAATACTGTGTTATATACTTGGAAGTTGCTAAGAGAATAGATTTTAAACATTCCCAATACACCAAAAAAAGAATTACGTAATGAGATAAAGGTCTTAACTACCCCTGTTGTGGTATTCATTTTGCAATATATATGTGTATCAAATTGTCACGTTGTATATCTTAAACTTGCACAATGTTACATGTCAATTGTATCTCAATAAAACTGGGAGGGAAAAACGCTCATTGTCTTCATGGTGGTTGCTTAAGATATTAGAATCCCTTCCATATTGTGGGAGGATGCCAATAGTTTTGCTTCTTTTTTGGTTTTTTGTTTTGTTTTGTTTTGTTTTTTTGAGAGAGAGAGAGCACATGCAAATGGGTAGGGGCAGAAGGAGAGATAGGGAGAAGAGGATCTTAAGCAGGCTCCATGCTCAGCATGGAGCTCAGTATGGGGCTTGATCTCATCACCCCGGGATAATGACCTGAGCTGAAATCAAGAGTCCAAAGCTTACCTGATTGAGCCACCCAGGAGCCCCTCTATTTTTCTTACTTGGACCATTCCTGCTGGGCACTGCAAACCTTGTGCACACTGTGACTGCCAGCATGGCAGTGAAATTGGGGTCCTGGCCAAAGTGCTTGGGTGCAGCATGGGGTGCATCAATAAGTCCACCTCCCATCCTAAGGCTGGTTCATGAGCTAAGAGAGAATTCAGTTCAAGTCTTTTTTTATTTTTTTAAGTTTGAGAGAGACAGAGAGAACACAAGTGGGGGAGGGGTGAAAGAGAGGGAGAATCCCAAGCAGGCTCTGTACTGTCAGCACAGAGCCCAACATGGGGCTTGAACTCACAAAACGACGAGATCATGACCTGAGCTGAAATCAAGAGTCAGATGCTCAGCCGACTGAGCCACCCAGGTGCCCCTTCAAATCAAGTCTTTAGATGGAAGGCTGGATGGATCCACATGGGCGGATGTCATCTCAGGTTTCCTGACAGGTCAGATCTATTCCTGGATATGTGGGTAGGCGTCAGCCTGGTAGGATGTTGTAGAAAAACACCAGTCAAATAAAATATGTTTTACCCTCAATGAAGAGTAAAAAGACATCTCAAAAAAGGAAAAAGAGACCTAGAACCTATGGAAACATTTCACAGTAAAATAATGCAAATGGTCATTTCACATATACAGAGGTATCCAACCTCAAGGGGCGCCTGGGTCGCTCACTTGGTTGAGCATCCGACTCATGATTTAGACTCAGGTCATGATCTCACAGTTGGTGAGTTCCAGCCCCAAATCAGGCTCTGCGCTGGCAGCACAGGTCCTGCTTGGGATTCTGTCTCCCTCTCTCTCTGCCCCTCCCCCACATAGTCTCTATCTCTCTCTCAAAATAAATAAAAATAAACTACAAAACTAGAAATTTCAGCATACATATTCCTTAAATTTTATAATTTTATTTTATATTTTTATATATTTTATATACAATACAAAATTTAAAATATAATATGTAATATAATAATATATAGAAATTTAAACATTATATATTAAATATGTATCTGTTATATATAACATACAAGTTATATATATCATATATATTTACATATATTATACAATTTAAAATATGTGTGTTATAGGGGGACCTGGCTGCCTTAGTCAGTGGAGCATAAAACTCTTGATCTCAGGGTTATGAGTTTGAGCCCCACATTGGGTGCAGAGATTACGTGAAAGTAAAATCCTTAAAAATATGTTATATATACATATATTTCATATATTTATATAACATAAAATATATATTTACATATACAATGGGTAAATTTTTATGTATTATTATACTCTATACATATATTATTATTATTTATCATTTTGCGTTCCTGAGTGAGGAACCCTGAAAACTATTGAGCTCTTTCTATATTTCTATTGAATCTCTGTGTGAGCTTGGAGATGGCTGTGCATGCAGAACAAAGAAAAAGACATCGGATTCCAGCATCCTCGGATTCCAGTTCTAAGAATGGCTTCAACCACCCAGATTCCTCACCTTTGCCTTTTTTGCTTCTGTCAGTCTTGCCAAGAGGCCCGGGGTCTGGAATTGCTGAGGCTTCCTTGGTTCCAGGTTCTTCTCCTCCCTGGAGGCCGAGGGCTGGGAGACAAGGGCCCCAGCCCAGTCCTTCAGGGGACATCTCCTGGTCCTCGCCATGTGTCCACAGGCCTGATAACAGGTCTTGCACATTATCTGTGGGTCGAAGAGGACAGTGGTCAGTGAGACAATCACAGGCAGTTTTCAAAGGTTACTATCAGGACAAGTGTTTTGCTTTGGGAATTGTTTTTTCTGGAGGGGACACAGACATGTAACCTGTTAAGTGTCTGGAACTTCGTGATGCAATCAATAGTCATAACCGCAACTCATTTTATTTTATTTAAAAAAATTTTTATTTAAGTTTTTATTGAAATTCCAATTCACAACCTATTTTAAATCGGGAACCAAGGACAAAAGATCAAAAGATCTGAGGAGGATGATAATGGCTCAGCTGTCCTTGCAGTTCAAATTTTGGAGGCCGAGCAAACTCCATGGGACATATTGAATATGTCCAGGATAATTGAGAAAGGATGAGGCGGACCAGAAGCCTCCCCCTCCAGCTGGCCTTTTTACTGCCCGAGGAGGCCCCGCTCAAGCTTTGGAGCTCACCGCACCAGCTGGAGACAATCCACTTTGATTAATCACTCTGAAGATATAAAGGGATTATTTCCTGTTTATTTTCCTCTGCATTTTTATTTCATTCTTATTTGTTTTTTATTTTGCCACACATCTGATATCATCAACTATAATTTGATGAGTGTCATTTCCAAGCATTTAAGATATTTTAACATATATGCACCTATTTTTTAAATTATATATTGCTTTCTGCAAGTGCAAGATATGTATACACATCCAAATACTGTTCAATTCTGTATCATGACGTTTCTCTCAATTGTTTCTGAAGATTCTCCCTTTCACACATATACCTGTAGTTCATCCCGTTTCAGCACTGTTTGCCATTTACTTGGACTGGACCTTTGCTTTTAATCTCTGATCCTATTCAAGGGGACTTATGTTGTTCCTAATATTTTCCTTCCACTGGCAATGCTGCCACGAACATACTTGGCCCACGTTCTTGTTTGCTATGAATTCCCTGTTGCTATAAACAGAAAGTGAGGAACCAAATTTCCGGATCATGGTTTTCAGGCATCTTCATATTTAGTGCCCATATTGTCCCCTGAAGGGGTTAAACCAATCACAACCCACACTAACCCTGGAGGAGAGTCTTCAATTCCCCACATCCTTGATACACAGGGTAATGTCTGAATTTTTACTAATTACATGCATGTGAATTGATGATGTTGTTTATTTCCATTTGTTTTATTGTAAGCAATGCTGTACATAACACAACATCATATTCATCACAGTCTTACTAACACGTGAATTGTCCTTTTGAATTTCTTATTCAATTCACTGCGGATTGTTTTTCTTTCCTTTTAATGGGTAGACATTAATTTTTATATATTCTGGATATATTTCTCTCAAAGTGATGGGAATTGCAAGTATGCACTTCCATTTTGTACCTGGCCTTAAATTATATTTTCAGACAGAATGTACCAGGTAGTAAGTATTAGTAATGTAGGAACTTTATTTAGATCCTGGTTCAAAACAAACAAACAAAAACAATTAAAAAATGTGTTTGAGTAATTTGGGAGAATGTGACTATGAACTGGGTATTAGATGACATTAAGAAACTAAAGAATAGGGGTGCCTGGCTGGTTCAGTCAGTAAAGCATGTGACTTTTGTATTCAGAGTTGTGAATTTGAGTCCCAGGTTGGGTGTAGAGATTACTTAAAAATAAAATCTTCAAAAAAATAAAGTAAAAAGTAATTTGTGTTGTAATAGACTGGGAGTCTTTTTATTATCTTTTATATCCTTGAGTAGTTATTTATTAGAGATGAATTTTATGGCTCGCCACTGGTTGATTACAGAAATCCTGAATTCCACGATTTGCACTCAAGATTTCAGCCCCATTTCCCACCGAACCCCCATTCCAAAGGAGAAGTTTTCAGTGGATGATACGAGAATGGCAAAACACCGACACATTTTGAGGTGGCCTTAAAAAACAGATTCACTTTATTTTCTTTAATTGTGTGAATGCTTGAAATTTCCATATTAAAACCTTTAATGAGGGCGCTTGAGTGGCTCAGTCAGTGAAGCTCAGGTCTTGATCTCAGGGTTGGTGGGTTGAAGACCCACATGGCGCTGAGCACTGTGAGTGAGGAGCCTGCTTGGGATTCTCTCTGCCCCTCCCCCCCTTGCACGTGCATTCTCTCTCTCAAAATAAATAAACTATTAAAAAGGCTTAAAAACCTTTAATGAAAATAAATCAATATTGGCGAACTATCTTCACCGTGAATTATTTTTAGTTCATTGCTGGTTTCACTTTTATATAAACATGTGGTATTTGTCAGATGTACTCATAGGTAAGATTGACTTGTTGATGTTCCTACAGTGACATCCAGTCGTTAAAGGTCCAGGCAGAGTTCCCGCTCTCTTTGGCCAAGAATGGAAACACAGGAGAGAAATACGCCCTTTGCATCAGAGGGGTCTGGTGGACATTTTTTTCAAGTCCGATTTTCCTGTGACTTACTCAGAACGAAATTATCAGTGAGAAGAATACTGACAATACATGTTTTCCAACGATATGGAAGAAATCTTTCTGATAAACCTACCTAATTCCTGTACTCTTGGGAAGAAGGAACACAAATCCAGTAAGGTCTTAACTAGTTGTGGGTGGGAGTTGGACCAGAAGTAAGACAGGGAGGGGCCCCCAGCCTTCCAGTCCCTCTGCCCCCTGGCTTTGTTGTCCCGCTTTTTGTCACCACGACAGGCCCCTGCAAAAGGCTCCCCTTGGCTGAGTAGGGCCCCCCACAGGAAGCACAAGCGGCCACGTTCCATCTCTCGCGAGAGCCCAGGTTCCCGAGCGGCAGGAAGGTGGAATTTTTCCAGCCAATAGGAGCGAGCCACGCCCTGCGAGGGCGCCTATAAAAGGCAGGTGCCAGCGTCCAGTCTGCACTTGGGAGACCTGGAGGTTCAGGGAGAAGGCTGTCCCCGGGGGCTTCCAGATGGACTCCGGAACTGAAGGCTCAGAGCCCCGCAGCTCATCCGTGCGACACCCCACTGACCGGCCGCCCTGCCACCAGAACTCGTTCACAGAAAGCGGCCCAGATGTGGAGGAGAAAGCACTGGAAGGGAAAGAGGAGACGTTACTGTCGCCGTTGAGAGAGAGCCGCACCCAAAGGCGAGGTAGGAGTCGGGTGGTTTGTGTGGGGGGGCTGGAAGGAGGGGTAGGGGTCAGGGCTGTATTAGGAAATCGGTGGTAGGGAGCATCACCCAGCTCCAGGGAGGCTTTGAGAAACGGGGCATTGACCCCCCGGGCCCAACTTGCTCAGGTTCACCTCGGACCCTGGCTGAACAGGCTGTGTTGAGAGAACCGTCCACAAATCGGGGTCTGGGATGGACTAGAGGGTTCTGCGGGCCTCGAGAGAGGCCACTCGCGCAAACGGCCTCTTTTCCCCCAGGGCCAGAGCCCAAGACCGAGGAGGAGGATCCCAGGGAAAGTGAGCCCAAAAGGGACAGCTGCATTTCCGGATCAGGTGAGAGCTGGTTTTGCTGGGGAGGGGGCACAGGACGTGGGGCGGCTCAGTCTCCCCGGTCAGGGAACTGGAGCTCGGTGGCACCCTCGCACATCCTGGGCTCTAGGAAGAGCTGGGAGCCTGGCCTTGGTTGCCAGCCCCGGTCCTCGCGTGTGCAGGACGGATTAGGGCCGCGAGGGGTCGGCCCGAGGCGGCCACAGAACCTCTGGCCTTGTCCGCAGAATCGGAAGGCTGCTCCAGTTGGGAGGGCTCCGGCAAGAGGAAAGTCACTTCCAGCGACAGCACCTGCCCCCCGGCAGCAGGTAGGATCTTGCTTTGGGGCGGAGGTGCGCGGAGAGGAAGGCAGGTCAGGCACGCGGGGCGTGGGCACAGAGGGTTGTTGAGGGGCTGCATCGGGTGAGCAGGCCCTGGAATCCAGGGAGCTCTGGGGGACCCGTGCCGGGCCTGGCCTCGTCTCGTCCCAGAGCCGGGGCAGGAAGGCTTGGGAGACCGGCGGGGTTCACCCGAGGGGGTGGGGTCCCCGGGACTCCAGCTGGCGGGGCGCTCGGCCACGTGCTGCCTCCGCAGGGGCCTCTCCAGCAGGTGAGCGCAGTGTGACTCCGGGAAAGAGGAAACGGACGACGCCGGACTCGGGCCAGGGCAGCGAGAGCGAGGAGACCGCGGGTGCCCCGCGCAGGAGACGCGGGGCGCGGGGCGCCGGGCGCGGCCGGCGGAGCAGGCGCAGGTCCCCGGGAGACCGGCCGCCCCCACTTCGGAAGAGGCTGGTGACCGCCGTGCGCGCCCTGTCTGAGGCGGTCCGTCAGGACGTGGCCGGGGCGTGGGAGCAGCGGGAGCGTTCCCCGCTGACCTGGGAGCAGCGCTCGGGGCTCGGGCGGCTCTGGGCGCCTCTGGGCGCGGCCTTGCAGACCGTCTACACCATGGCCAACCAGGCGGCCTACGTCTTCCCTGCAGAGAGCTGGCTCGTCCCAGCCCCGCCGCCGGGCCCCCGGGCTCCAGCTGGGGATACAGGAGAAGCCCGGGGCTCCCCCCGCGACGGACACGGGGCCTCCCCTCCGCGGGTCGGGAGGGAAGCCGCCAGCGCTCAGGCAGGCACCCGCGCTGCCGCAGAGCTGCGCGCGCAGCCCCCGGGGTGAGGCCAAGGCCCCGCTACCGCCCACACTGCGGGTACCGCGCGTGTCAGACTTGGGGCGCTCGGAGCAAAGGCACTGCCAACACCGAGTGCGGAGCTGACGAGCTCGCGTCCGATTTCGTGTTAGGCACTGTGGTGTGTTTTGAGGGTCTTAGGACGGCCGAGCATTATTTCATGATGAGAACAGGTATCGAGGTGTAATTCCTATGTTGTTGCCAACGTCTGGCCAAGTAAACATACTTCTCTCCTCCCCTTTGATCCGAAAAGGCGCTAAGTCTTGGGTCCCCTGCCTCCAGTCTTGGAGGACTGAAGCCACAGGCCTGGGGGAGCATCTATGTGGCGGGATGGTTGTACTGTTCGGTTTGGTGAAGTCACCATGTCGGTTTGTCCTTCGCTTTTCAGTTACTCTATATGAAACCTGGTTCAAGATACATTAGTGTTATTGACCGTATGTGCTTATTCTCACAGCTGGCTCATATGCCAAATTTTAAATTTTCTTCTATTTTGCAGATTTCAAGTTATCCTATTTATGAGAGGATATTAAATCCAAGATAGATGCTGTCATTTTGTATATATTTTATGTACTTTCCAATTTGTATTTTACACTGGGATCATGTAGTCTTTCATCTATAAATGTGCAGAATTTTATGTAAGCAAAATAAACCTTTTTCCGTATTGTCTTCTCCTTTGGTTCCTAATTTCCACATAACAGCGATAAAATAAAAATTAATGCTGCTCATGGATTGTAGGTCTTAGATAATTTCATATTTATCTAGATGGAGTTTGTTTTATGGCAAGTGAGGGTTAGGAAGGAGGCTGTTTTCTTTTCACCTCTACTGCATTTCCACCTTGACTTTCCTACACCTAGCAGCTCTTATTGTAGGACGGGGATAGCAGTTAATTATCCCACTGAATGGGGCAATTCAATTATAATATATTATAAATCAGTTTAAACCCATGCCCTGACTTCAAATTATACAAAACAAGTGCCTGCATGTGTACAAAAAATTACAATTGGCAAGTTGCATTTGGGGATTGGAGGTACAATTACCAAAGGATGAAAAGTAAAATTTTTAAATAATAAAATAATACAACAAAATAAAATAAAAAACAGAACACCTGGGAATAAATCCAATAAAAATGTATCAAGTGTATATGAGAAACTATATAAGATTTCAGAAATATATGAAAGTAGACATAAACAAATATAAAATCACATCATTGTTCTTAGGTAGAAAAACTCCATATTATCAAACATCAATTGTCCCTAAGCTAATTTATAAATTTAATTTGTTTCTGAAACAGATACCACCAGTTCCTTATTGAATCCAAGCATGTTATTACAAAAAAAAAAAATCCCTACAGCTGAAAATACAAATAAAAATATGCAAGAAAACTCTGAAAAAGAAAAAAAGATGAGGGTAAACTTTTAGTTAAGCAAGAGCTCCAGAGATCTGTACAACATCGCACATATAGTCATCAATGTATTTGTACACTTAAAAATCCATTAAGAGTGGGGCAAGTGGACATGCACCCCCATGTTTAGAGCAGCGCTACGGACAATAGCCAAATTATGGAAAGAGCCCAAATGTCCATTGACTGATGAAGGATAAAGAAGTGGTATATATATGCAACGGAGTAGTACTCAGCAATCAAGGAGAATGAAATCTTGCCGTTTGAAACAATGTGGATGGAACTAGAGTGTATTATGCCAAGCAACATAAATCAGAGAAAAACAAACATGATTTCACTCATATGTGGAATTTGAGAAACTCAACAGATGAACATAGGGGAAAGGAAGGGAAATTAAGATAAAAAGCAAGAGGGAGGCAAACCATAAGGGACTCTCAAGTACAGAGACAAACTGAGGGTTGCTGGAGAAGGGGTGTGTGGGAATGGGTTTTAGGTGACGGGCATGAAGGAGGGCACTAAGACCACTAAGGTGACCTATCATATAAGTTATAAACATAGAAATGAAATGAAAGTACCTGAAAAGGATTTTCAGAGTTACAATCAAAGAGAAGAACATGCCAACAATAATTTACATCAGGGATCACTGGATTATTTGCACAACTCAGTGCCAGTATATTTGGAAGTGTACATGATGCGGAAATTTGGTACGAAGACATGCTTTACCAATATTGATCTCCCTAGTGTTAACGGGAAGTCTAAACAGAACAGTATCTACAAAAAGGGAGAAGTTTCTGAGACCCTCACAAATAAAAGCAGCAGGATCATAAGGTGAAATGCGTAGATTCACTAATTCCTTTAACTCTCAGTTAAGCCAATATTCATTTAAATTAAATTAATTTTTATAAATTTAAATTTAATTTGAGAGAGAGAAAGAGAGAGAACAAGCACACAAGTAGGGGAGGGGCAGAGAGAAAGAGAGAGAGAGAATCCCAAGCAGGCTCTGGGCTGTCAGCACACAGCCTGACATGGAACTCCATCTCACGAACTGTGAGATCATGACCTGAGTCGAAATCCAGAGTTGGATGTTTAACCAGCTGAGTCACCCAGGTTCCCCAATACTCTTTTAAATAGCATTGGGTGGTTACCACATCTTTCCACACCTGTAGTTTTGCTGATTTTTCAGTCATCAGCTCTGATTAACTTTATTATTAAGAAACAAGAGTTCAAATTAATCCTTTGTTTTCTCTACCCACAAATACACAATCAAATACTCCCCATATCCAAGTCAGACAGTAGAACCATAATGGTGGACAACCCTTAGTTCACAAATACAAACACCGAAACATTACACATAGAGGCAAACACACATGCATATGCACAACATACACTCAAATGCACAGCCATACACATTTACACACTCACACTCCATAGCAAACTCACACTCATGCACACGCTCATCAAATACAAGCACAGACTCACATTTACACACTCACCCATATTCCTACATTCCCAGTCCCGTGTATGTAATTACATTCAGACTGTCTGCATGCACATGTGTGTCTCGACGATATGCTCCCATGTTGGAAGAATACAGGAATGTCCTGACCTTGGAAGCCTGAAAGCGGGGGGCACTTTCCACCTTTCTAACTTCTTCCATCCCTGCAACAACCCCAAACATGATATTTACCACGTGCTACATCTTAAAGTGCTGGGAGCATTGCCACTGCAGGTGCAGGCAAATAGGGCAAAGTTGGAAGGTTGCAGGTGTGTTGGAGCAGGGTCCAAATGAGGCCAGAGGGAGAGGGTATAGTTAGTGTGCAGAGAGCACGGGAGCATGGAGAAACAGATGCAAAACTCTTCAAAGGCATAAGATGCCACAGTACTTGGTAAATACAGATAGGGACAGAAAAGCAAGGGGGAAATGCTAAGATGAACCCTGAGTATGGGATCAGAGTCAGGGACATCAGTATGTGCACAGAGTTGGCTGTAGATGTGCAAGTAAAATCACTATGAAAAATAATTCAGTAAGCTAATAGGATATACTATTGATATACAAAGAAAAATGAAAGAGGGCTCATGAAATAAATAGCTTTAAAAAAATAAAATGAGGGGCGCCTGGGTGGCTCAGTCGGTTAAGCGGCCGACTTCGGCTCAGGTCATGATCTCGCGGTCCGTGAGTTCGAGCCCCACGTCGGGCTCTGTGCTGACAGCTCAGAGCCTGGAGCCTGTTTCAGGTTCTGTGTCTCCCTCTCTCTGACCCTCCCCCGTTCATGCTCTGTCTCTCTCTGTCTCAAAAATAAATAAACGTTAAAAAAAAAAATAAAAAAATAATAATAAAATGAAATAAACCCACCAGGTATGAACCTAACAAAAATGTGTAAAACCAATATGTAGGAAAAAATAAAATATTCCTGACATATATGAAAGTAGAAATAAATGAATGTAAATTTACATCATGTTCTTGAGTGGAAAAACTAAATATTATAAAAGGTCAATTTTCCTTAAGCTAATTTATAAATTTAATTGGATCACGATACAGATACCATCAGTTAGTTTTTCGAATTAACAATGTTACTGCAAAAATCTAACAGAATAATGAACAAAGAAGAATAGGCACAAAAACTCTAAAAAAAAAGAAAAGAAAATGGGTATGGTTATCCTTCTGAGATGTTTTTTTATTAACAGACTATTAGGTCAGTGAAGTCAAAAATTGAGAAGTATGTCAAAGTGCACAAGAAAAGTTAATAACCAGCAAAAACTAAAGTGGGGACACATCATTAACGCTTGGTATTTGGGAAATGGGAATTCCTATCAAAATGACCATGAATGGTCTTTTCTTTAAATCCCTCAGCAAGATAAAGGTCAAACAAAAGGGAAGTCTATAGGGTAAAAAATAATTAAAACAAGGTTAAATTCTTCGTAAGACTTGCTTCTTTCTCCCTGAGTAAATTTTTCTTAAAAATCTAATTTTCAAGCATAAAATAGTCTTCCAAAGTAACTGAGAACAAAGGTTTTTTAAAAATTGCGATTGCAATGATATTTAGCAACTAAGGAGCTTAATCAATATACAGGTGCAATCTGGTAGTTCTGAAAGGCGTTTGGATTTATAATTCATCTCGAGAGGTGCAGATTCGAATATCAAAGAGAGAAAATTGATGACCACCCACAGAGGCAGAAATGTTTGTTCCTTTAAAACAACAAGCCGCCCTCCACCCCCCACAGCCCAGGGCCCAGCGGTGAACGCCAGGGAAGGCAGTCCAGCAAACGGGGAGCAGAAATGATAATTCAGTGCAAAGCTCTGATGGGGAGTTAGTACCAAACTGCACATTGTCCACAGAACAGTTTTGCATTTCGCAATGTAGCGTCCATCACCGCCACTGACCACCCCGGCTTTTGCTGCATTAAACAAGGAGCTGTCCTTGTCCGAGTCTCAGTCGCCCCTCAAAGACCCCAGGTCACAGGTTCCCGCACAGCTCCGCCTCACTAGCCGGAGCGCGTCTCCACCGCTGGCTACAAATGTTTCCCAGGGTACTGAGATCAACTTGTCAAATACCACCACTCCCAACAGAAGCGGCCCACCCTTCCCTAACGTTGTACCCAGGCTGGATCCGAACGACACCAGCGAGATTGGAATGAATCCAAAAGCGGAACCCGAAACCGCCGGTCTGCAGGACAGAGGACCAAATGCCAGGCGAAGGACGGTGCCGGAGGCGAGATCCAGCTCGCCCAGGCTCCCGCCCACACCCGCCTCTTCCTAGACCGCTTCGGCCCCACCCAGAGATCGCCCCGCCCGTTCGTCTCGACGCACGCGCATGCGCGCCTTTCTGCAGACCCGGAAGCGGATCCCGCGGAGCAACGGTCGAGCTGGCGGGAGTGAGTCTCCATTTTTCTGGATCTTGCCCTGGAGGCGTTCCTAGTCCCCGCCTCCACATCCAGATTTCGGGGATCGCCTGGTAAGGTAGAATCCTTGAACCCTCTCACCCCTCTCGCTGGGAGTTCGTCCCTTTCGCCTTCGCGGCGTTACCGTAAGACGTTTCGATCCCAGTCGCTCGGTGCGGGTCCCGGGCGTCCGCGTCGTTTCTGGTTAAAATCTCTCTGAGGCAGGTTCGGGCCAAGCCTTTCTGCCTCTGGCCCTTGCAGACCCCAGTCGCCTTGCCAGTCGCTTTCCTGCTCAGAACCTTTCTCTGACTCCCGAAACTTCCCCCTCCCCTCAACCGCGTCCGGCACAGTCGTCACTAGGAAGGTGGATGCAGGCCCTTCGCCCCGCCGCAGGTAGGGCATAGTGGGGACAGAGATGGCAGGGGAAGACGCAGGAATCTGCGGAGTTAGAGGGTCATCGGAAAGTGTGGGGAGAAAGAACGGTGGGGATTCAAACAAAGGCTGCCACAGAGTAGGGTGAAACTTTTGGAAGAGGAGTAGTGAGGGAGGGAAACGGAAATGGACTAAAGGACAGAAGAGAAACAAGGACACAGAGAGACTTATTCAGAGAACAAAACATGTAGTGATCTCAAAGCACGGGACCCAAACGCTAGTGAGTACAGAAGATAGTAAGTTGTGAAGTACCGATTTGTGGCTCTATGATCTTGTTAACCTAAACTTTGGTAATTTTTTTCAGTTGTGCAGAAGAAAGTGAGAGTTGTGACACCTGGTGTTTGAGGCAACTGCACTTTCTAAGTATTGCATCGGAAGATAATTCCATTTGCATCCCCTACTCATCTAGAGGGCAGAGGTCTAGCTCAGTCAGTCAATGGGGGAAGACTTTCTGTAACCACATGGTGCTTTTTACAGTGGCCATTATTAACAGTACTGTTTCTCTCCCCCTTTTTTCTGTGGCTCATGGCATTCTTTTCTAAATTTGATGTATCCTCTTTATCTTTAATATCATAATCCATTGGATAGCTTTTTAATTTCCAGATTATTTTACCTCTTAATTTTATCGTTCAGATTATGAGTTTTACTTTCTTACCTATCATATATTGGAAGTATTCTGGATGTCTGTTAAAGAACTTTATAGTATTTCATTACACATCCGTTAAGGATGTTGATAATCTCTTAACACTCAAAACCTAGTTTAGCCAGTTAATTTAATATTCAACAGTTCTCTTCTTCCGCTAAGTTATCTTTTAAATTACCAAGTGCTGAGCCGAAATCTCCAACTAAATAGATGTTCCCCTCAAGTCCCCTCTGCCTTCTCTGTACAGATGTTGAAGGGTGGTCTGGATTGATATGGAACTTTGTTCCAGCAGTGCTCATCTGTTCATAATACAGAGATTGCACAGAGCTCATCCCCACAGGTGACCCTTTTTCATGTTTTCCAGGACTAGTAACTATTTGTAATTTCATATAGGTTTTCTGGAAAAGAGGAATTAAATGCTTGGGTTTGGTTAAACCCATGAAAGAGAAGCTTCTCTTGTTCAGGAATATGAACAGTAACCTGGAATTACGATAAGCCCTTTGTACTTAAACCTGTCCAGACCACCTTTTCAGAATTTAGTTACACACAGTTCTGCTCACTCTACTCAGATTTCTTAAGGCTAACTTGGTCAAATTACTCCCCTTTGGAGTGCACCCACCTGTAACGTGAGATGATAGGCCAAGAATTCTGAACCTGGGCTAATAAGATCCCTGAAATGATTTTCAGGATTGGGTGTGTGTTTGTCTTTGGCCATTTTCTAGGAGAGGGTGTGCAGTTATCATTAGAGTTTACAGTGTGGGCTAGTTCCAAAAATAATGAAAACCACTAAGAAAGAGGCAGGAGCATAGTCTTAGAGACAGGGATATGCCTCTGTCAGCTCCATCCTCTCTGTGTATCCTGGCTAAATCTTAAACATTTGATCATGTCATCTTTTGACATTAAACCCTCTTACAGGCTTCCCATCACCATCAAGACAAAGATCTAAACTCTCAGTATGGCTGCCAGGGAGCTCTGGAGCTGGGGTGACCCTTAAGAATTATTCCAAATTGATGGCATGGACAGGCTTCTGTATCCTGCATCAACCATTCCTTGGATGCTGGCTGCCTAGGGAGGAGCCAAGAACTTGAATGAAACAATTCCTTTTGGTCAAGTGCCGGAATAACGTAGACTGTGGAGTGTGTTGGTTTCAGCAGCGGGGAGGGCTTTCTGAAGGAATGGGTGAAAAATGCACCTGTTGGACTCCATATAAGACTTTATTGTCCCTGCATCCCTCCTTTTGCAATGGGCAACAAAGAACTCTTTCTCCCACAGTGAGGTTCTCTCTATGTATTGTGGCAGAGGAAGGGGTTATGTTGATTCTAAACATTAAACAACATACCTTTTGCCACACAGTATAACCTTACCTGAGAAAGAAGACCAGAAGAGGGAAAAAAGGAGGAATGGCTCTTTTCCAGGTAAAAGTCATATTTTTCACTGATTGTTCTTTTTCCTAAAATGTCACACTTTGGACTCATTAATCTTCTCTGTCTCCATAGTATCCTGCCTAAATTATTTACTGACACCCACGGCCTTCTCCCTATTTCCTCTCATCTCCATGTAGATTCCATCTCACTGTGACCCAGTGACATGGCACTTGGGAAGAGTCTCCTTTTAGGTGGTCATCCTGTGAGGGATTTTCTCCGCAGGCAGGAACTGGAGATGGGGAGTAGGCTCTGTGGTGTCCATGAGGTTGGGCAGTAAGGATTCTTCACAGACCCCTTCTGGATGCCCTTCAGCTCATATAAACCAGAATTAAAGAGATTACTATTATGTAAGTAATGTGTTAACATGCACAAGTACCTGAGAAACCCTGAAAAATAAGACGACTAATGGGGGAAGTTTGCTTGTCCAATTTTATAATGCCGTTTGACGTTAAACAAGGGAATCAGTGTGCTTCTGACTACAAAACATTAATATTTTGGGATAGAATGGGAAGTTCAAAGTAGGAATAAGGAATAGAGAGGGTGTTTTATTTAATTAACATAGTTTTATTTTTTTGTTTTGTTTTTTTATTATTTTTTTTTAATATATGAAGTTTATTGTCAAATTGGTTTCCATACAACATAATTAGTTTTAAAGTGTAGAATCAACCTATTTCTCTAACAGTAAGTGTTCCTTGAATTATTTATAGCACATCTATCTCAAAAGACCATGGTGTTCCTTTAGGAACTCTTACACCATACATCTTTTAGATAAAAATGTTTATAACTTAACCAGACATAGGAGCAGAACTTTCTGTCATCAGAGAGGCTGATGCTCAATTTTCATTTTATGAATTATTGTTAAATATTGTTATTTTTATATTTTTCTATTAAACTCCCCTAGAATATATATTTTTGTGGTTCAGTTCCACACAGGTATGTATTCTGGAAACTAAGAAGTAAAATACCTCCTTCGCTGTCATATCTTCCACCATCAATGATTGTCTTCATCAGGAAGTGGTGTTCTCTTTAGTGCAGATCTTCTAAAAATGCATTTATATATTATAATGTGATTTTAGAAAATATTCTTCTATAAATGTTTTATCACATTTTCTGCAAATTTGAAATGTTTACATATGATATGTTTGGATGTTGTTTTCATGTTAGTAAACATAGAGATAACTGCTTTTTTTAGATCCTCATTGGAACTTTCTGTAAGTGAAGATATGTGAGTCCTTTACAATTTCTTACTGTTACGAAGAATGCCATGGTTGCTGCTTCTGAGCAGGCCGACTTCACTACAGACTTCTAAGGATATCTTATGATTCTGCACCTTAAGCATGATTACCAGATTAATGATGGTCTTTCTGAGGAGACAGAGACGTTCCACTTACTAAATAAAGATTTTAAATCAACTGTCTTGAACATCCTCAGCTAAAGGAAAACATGGAAGAGAACTAAGAAGTAGAGAAACAGTGTTTCAACAAATAGAAAATATCAGTAAAGAGACAGAAATTATAGTAAAGGGAAGGAATAGAAATTCTAGAGTTGAAAGAGTATAAACACCAAAATTAAAAATTCACTAGAGGGTTCATTAGCAGATGGGCAATAAGAATAATCAGTGAACCTAAACATCGATTAACTGAAATTATCAAGCAGAAGAAAGGGGGAAAAAAGCTGAATAAAAGGGGAAAAAAAGAAGAAAAATGACCAGAGACTAAGAAACCTTTATGATACTATCAAGAATACTGATATACATATAATAGGAGTCCCAGAAGAAAAGGACAGAGAAAAAAGGTACAGAAAGAATATTTGAAGAAATAAGACCTGAAAACCTAATTGTATCAAAAACAACCTACATACTCAAAAAACTCAATGAACTTCACCTCTGACAGGTGCATGGAGATCCTTGGCAGTCACATAATCAGTCAAATTTTATAAGACAAAAAAGAGAATGTGGAAAGCAGCAAGACAGAAAAACTTCTTGCATACAGGGATTCTGAATACGTTTAACGGCCTGTTTCTCATCAGAAACTGTGGAGGCCAGGAAGCATTCTCATGACGTATTTAAAGTTTGAAAGATTAAAAAAAAAATCTATGAGGAATTCGTTATCAGGCAAACTATGCTTTAAAATTGATAGCATAATTAAGAGCCTCCTACATGAACAAAAGCAGGTGGAGTTCACACTTACAGACTCAGCCTACATGAAATACCAAATGGAGTTCTTCAGGCTGAAATGGGTAGTAATTAGTGGTACATCACTAATAATAAAGAACACTAGTAAAGGTAACTACGTAAGTAAATACAAAAGCCAGTATTATATATTTGTTTTCTAAGTCATTTTTTCCTATGTGTCTTAAAAGACAAATGTGTAAAACAATAAGCAAACCTGACTTCGAGTGAGTGAAACATCTGTTCATTTGTTATAAAGTAGTTTTGACAGTAACGTAAAGGGAGACTGTATAGCAGCAGTTGTTGTATGCTATTAAAGCTAAGTTAATATCAACTAAACTGTAAACTGTAGTTCCCAGGATATCCACTCAGAAAATAACTTGAAAATAGACAAAAATAAATACAAAGGCAATCAAAATGTTACGCACACACATAGACACCGAAAGAAAGGAGGAATTCTGAAAGAAAATAGACATACAAACAGCAGATGTCAGAAGTATTTCTTACCAGTTGTAATTTAAAATATGCATAGATTAAACTCTTTAATAAAAGACAAAGGAATTGAGTTTTAAAAATGATTCCACTCTATGTCTATAAAAGGTTCACTTTTTTAAAGTCTTTATTTTTATTTTGAGAGAGAGGTTGAGTGGGGGAGTGGCTGAGACAAGGAGAGAGAGAATCTTAAGCAGTCTTCACACTGTCAGTGCAGAACCAAATGCAGGGATCGAACTCATGAACTGTGAGATCATGACCTGAACTGAAATCGAGAGTCAGATGCTTAAGCGACTGAGCCACCCAGGTGCTCCAAGGCTTACTTTAGGTACACAAATAGGTTGAAAGTGGGAAGATGGAAAAAGATATTCCATGCAGATAGTAATGAAACGTAGCTGGGTAATTATACAGATATCAGCCCAAATAGAGTTTAAGTTGTAAAATTGTTATCAACGATGTGGAAGGACCTATACTGAAAAAAGTGCTGATCCATCAGGAAGATAAAACAAGTATAAGCAATATGTACATGGAAGCAAAGCCCCCAAATTTTTGAAGCAACCATTGAGGAGATGGTTCTATAGTAGTTGGAGACTTCAATGCTCCCTTTTTTTTAAATAATGCGTAGAACAACCAGACATCAATAAGAAAGGAGTGAGCAATGCTGTAAACCAGCTAGGCTCCGCAGACACATACAGAACACTGCATCCAACAAAAACTGAAAAATTAGGAGTAGAAAGGAACTTGCTCAGTCTGAAAAAGTGTATTATTAAAATTCCATGGCTAACTTCATACTCAATGAGCAGCTGAAAACTTCCCCTTAATATCAAGAACAAAACAAGTGTGACTCATTTTGCCACCACATATCAACACTACTGGAAGTTCTAGCCAGAGAAAACACAGAAGAAAAATAAATACAGTATGTCAAAATTGGAAAAAAAATCAAACTATCTATATTCATAGTATACATGATCTTCTACTTAGAAATAAAGAATCCTCAGAATGAATTCATTGAAGTTACAAAATACAATATCAACACTCAAATTTAGTTGTATTTCTTCTGTACAGTAGCAATCAACAAATGGAAAGTAAGTAAACAATTCCATTTACAAGAGCAAGAAAATGAATGAGAATAAATTTAACCGAGGAAATGGAAGATTTATATACAGTGAAAACCAAAAAGTTGCTGAGGAAAATTAAAGAAAACCTAAATGTCAAGATATCCAGTGTTTGTGGATTGGAAGACTGTAAAATGTGAGTCCTCCCCAGAGCAGTATAAAGTAATACAGTCCTCAGCAAAATCCCAGCAGCGTTTTTTGCCCAAATGGGAATCCTGATTCTAAAACTCATATTGAGTTGGTAAGGATGCCACATAACCAAAATAAACATGAGAAAGAACAAAATTTGAGGACCTACAATTCCCGACATCAAACCTTCTACAATAACTTGGAGTAATCAAAAGTATAATTGCTTGCATCATAGGCTAGAAATATTGATCAAAGCGATAGAACTGAGTGTCCACAAATAAACCCATACATCTATAATCCATTGCTTTTTTACAAGTGTGTCAAAAACAGACAGTGGAAAAAGAATAGTCTTATAAATCGTACAACTAGTTGTCTGTGTGAGAATGAAATTGAAACTACCTTGTACCATATAAGGAAATCAATTCAGAATTAATGATTAAATGTAAGAGCTAAAACTATAAAAGTCTTAAGTGAAAACATAGGGGTAAATCTTTAGTACCTTAGGGTTGACAGTGGATGTTTACACATGACCCCAAAAGCAAAAGAGAAAAAGATAAAGTAGGTAAATTGGTCATCATCATAATTAATCATGTCTGTGCATTGAAGGACATTATCACATAAATGAATCGGTTTACTTAATGGGAGGAGATAATTTGCCAATCCCATATCTACTAAGGGTCTAGAACCTAGAATATAAGAACGTATACCTTATACATTTCATTATACATTAACATGTACAATATATGAAGAACATATACAAGTCAACAACCAAAATACAAAGAACCCAACTTAAAAAATGGTCAAAGGATTTTAATAGCCATTTCTCCATAGAAGATACACAAAGGAAATAAGCACATGAAGAGATGTTCAGTGAAAGGAGTCATTAGTAAAATGCATATCAAAACCATAATGAGATATCATTTCACACCCACTAGGATGACTATTGTAAAACAACAACAAAAAAAAGTGTCTGTAAAGAGGTGGAGAAATTAGAATCATGACACACGGTGTTAGAAAGTAGCTGCTGTGGAAAAGAGTGTGGCAGATTCTTAACAAAATTAAACCACGTGACCCAGTAATTACACTTCTAGGTATTTATATAACCAAAAGAATTGAAAACAAATATCTAAGCACTTACTTGTACTCGAAAGTTCATAGCAACTTACTAATATTAGCCAAAGTTGATAACAACGAAATGCCCATCAGTAGTTGAGTGAATATGGTCTAGTCCTGCAGTGGAATACTCTGCAGCCAGAAGAAAGGAAATGTTCCACTGATATATACTATATCATGGATGAACCCCAAACATTATTCTAAGTGAAAGAAGGCAGATGCAAAAGGTCACATTTTTGATACCATTCCATTCACATGAAAAGTCCAAAATCGGTAAATCCATAGAGACAAAGCATTAGTGGTTGCCAGGGACTGGGCAATAGGAAGCACCTGTTAATGGGTAAAGGATTTCCTTTGGGGATGATGAAAATGTTTTCAGTCTAGACAGAGGTGATGTTTGTGCAACATTGTGAATGCACTAAATGCCACTGGATGGTACTTTAAAATGGCTAATTTTATGTTAACTGTAGCTCATCAAAATTATTTTACACGGAAAGGGAACACTCACTCCAGCCTAGTCAGTCTTTACACATCTCTGCTTCTCTAATTTTGTGTCAAATAAGAACACTTTCCCTGTCCACTTGGTGAAATGTCTTTTCTTTTCAGGGACGGTTGACATTCAGGGATGTAGCCATAGAGTTCTCTCAGGAGGAGTGGGAATGCCTGGACCCTGCTCAGAGGGTCTTGTACAGGGATGTGATGTTGGAGAACTACAGGAACCTGGTCTCCCTGGGTGAGGATAACTTCCCTCCAGAAGTCGGTAATTACTTTTTATGTCTTTGCATTTTCTACTGAGAGCCACTGTTTTGATCATAGGAGTTTCAAATTCCTGTTCTTAAGGGAGTGATGGCAGCTGTTTTGATTGAGAATGGAAAGACTTAATAATGTGGCAAATGGATTCTAACTTCGTTTTCTTCAGAAGTTCTGCATTCCTGCATGTGTAGTTGGGAGGTGATGACAGGCACTTGATGTTATATGTAAGTGATGAATCACTAATTACTACTGAAACCAATATTATACTATATGTTAACCAACTAGAATTTAAAATCTGGGAGTTTGGGAAATAGGATTTAAAAACCCTTAAATTCTTAGTAAAGTCAACTCTCATTGACATCTTTAAAGATAAGGCTCAGAGAGAAGTTACTTAAAGTTGGGGGAAAAAAGGAAACCTTATAGTCAATTTTCATAAATATCTGATTCTGTGGTCTTACCCTTGTGCTTTTGGTTAGTCGTTCTTGGAAAAGAACCAGATCTCTGCATTCCTACAATAATCCTTAAGCATTCTGGCAGTTAGCTGATTAATTTTTGAAATATGTTTCTACACCCACATAAAATGAATGTCCTTTTTTCTTTGCTGAACAAAGAGCTGGGAATGTATTCTGGAAGAGCAAAGCAGATCATGTTCTGTTTTTCTTTATAAATGGAAATCTCTTCTTCAGCTGAATATCATCTCCATTTTGGAAGAAGGGAAAGATCCCAGGACTGTGGAAAGTGAACTGAATATATGGGAAAATCCAGACAGGTGGGAATGTGTTGGAATGTGAGCACAAGTCAGAGCTCAGATGGGCACAGAGTAAGCAGCTCCAGTAAGCATTGTTTGGGAAGGATCTGTGGGAAAATAAAAGTTTATTTCTTAGGAGCTTTCAAAGGAAATCCCCTGCCACCCCCTACACACTTCTCATTCTGTTATTCAGATGAGTAAATCAAATATGTACAAGGTTTTAAACTCCAACTTTTAGAACCTATAACACAATTATCTGGCCTCTCTGACCATACTGGTTCCGAGCTTTCAGAGGGACTGGGATGGCTGTCTCTAAGGAGTCTTTTCCCTGATCTCTCTTGGTTCTCATTCCATACAGGTCAGAGCTGAGGCCTCTGTAGTGCAGACCCCAGGACCTATTCACTTTCCATTTCCATTTTGTATCCTTGGGAGAACTTCTAAGGAGACAAACAAAATGTAATCAATGTCTAATAAAGTAGAGCTAAAGTTTATCTCTTTCTTTCCTGGGCCATCCTGGCTTCTTGAGGTCGGGTGCTTTTGCATTAATTAGGAGGAAGTCGTGATGTGGATAATTCCAAAAAGTGAAATTCCAAAATTAGATGTAGTTTACATATAGCACAGCTTAACTGATATCTCTAGTTAGCTTTTCTATTGAAAAAAACCTGTATTATTCCATAGATGTTTATTGTATTCTCAGTATACAGAAAGTACCATATTGATACATATATATATATATTTTTTGTTTGTTTGTTTGTTTGTTTCCTGCAGGAGGGGGGAGTTGTTTTAAGAACTCGACGCAGCAGCAATTTTTGTTTTGTTTTTAAGTAATCTCTGCACCCTTTTGATCCCTTCACCCGTTTGTGCCACCATCCCCTCAACTTCCTGCCTCTAGTAACCACAAATATGCTCTCTCTATCTAAGAGGGGTTGTATTGTTTTTTTAAGATTCCACATATGAGAGAAATCATACTGTCTTGGTCTTGTACTCATTCTACTTAGTACAGTGTCCTCAAGGTCCGTCCCTTTTGTCACAAATGGCAAGATTCTACTCTTTTTTATGGCTGGATAATGTGTCATATACGCACATCTTTATTTACCCATCAATGGACATTTAGATTGTGTCTGTATCTCAGCTATTGTAAATAGTGCTGCAGTGAACATTAGAATGCTTCTATCTTTTTGAGTTAGTATTTTGATTTCTTCAGATAACTACTCAGAGGTAGAATTAGCGGATCACACAGTAGTGTGTGGCCACACCAATTTTGGCTCCAACCAATAGTGCACAAATTCTCCACCCATCACCAACACTTGTTGTTTATTTCTTGTCTTTTTGATAATTGACATTCTAAGAGGTGTGAAGTGAAGCCTGATTGTGATTTTGATTTGCATTTCCTTGATGATGAATGATGTTGAGCATCTTTTCATGGTCCTGTTGGCCATCTCTAAGTCTTTGGAAAATGTCTATTCAGATCTTCTGCCCATTTCTCAAATTGGGTTATTTGAGCATTTTTGGGCAATATTTTAGATTACCAGTCCATTATCAGATACATGATTTGCTAATATTTTCTCCTATTCAGTAGGTTCCCTTTGTATTTTGTTGAAAAGGTGTTTTTTTTGCTGTGCAGACACTTTTTAGTTTGATGTAGTCCCACTTACTTTTGGTTTTGTTGATTTATCTTTTGGTGTCAACAGTCACAAAAACAAAAACAAAAACAAAACCATCATTCCCAGGATCTGTGTCAAGGAGCTCTTCCTATACCCCTATCTTATAGGAATTTTATGGTTTAAGGTCTTAAGTTTAAGTCTTTAATGCATTGTGAGTTAATTATCGTGTATGATGTCAGACAGTGGTCCAGTTTCACTCTTTTGCCTGTGGCTGTCCAGTTTTCCCAAACCATCTATTAAAGAGATTGTGCTTTCCCCATTGTATAGTCTTTTCTCCTTTGTTGTAAATTAAGTGACCATCTGTGTGAGTTTATTTCTGGGCTCTATTTTGTTTTGGTGATCTATGTGTCTATTAGATTTATGCTAATACCACACTGTTTTAATTACCACAGATTTGTAATCAGGGTGTTGAAATCAGGGAATGTGATGCCTCCAGCTTTGTTCTTCTTTCTCAAGATGCTTTCACTTTGCAGGGTCTTTTGAGGTTCCATATATATTTTAGGATTTCTCTGTTTCATGTGTAGGTTTTTATGTGGACATAAATTTCAACTTATTTGTGTAAATACCAAGGAGTGCAATTGCTACATCACGTTTGAGAGTATGTTTAGTTTTGTAAGAACGTGCAAACTGTCTTCCAGACTGGTGCACCATTTTGCGTTCCCACCAGCAATGAATGAGAATTCTTATTGGTCCACATTCTCACTAGTATTTGTGTTAGTGTTCTGGATTTTGGCCATTCACCTAAATGTGTAGTGATAACTCATTGTTACATATTTACCTCAGTTAAATTTATGACTTTTTTTAAAAAACATTTTTGAGAGAGAGCGTGAGTTGGGTAGGGACAGAGAGAGAGTGAGAGAATCTGATGTAGGCTCCAGTCTCAGAGCTGTCAGCACAGAGCCCGACATGGGTTTCAAAACTAAAAACCATGCAATCATGACATGAGTCAAAGTCGGACCCTCGAACGACTGAGCCACCCAGGCCGTCCCTATGGCATTCTTTAAACTGAGTGTTTCTGATATCTTGAGAACGTATTTTTTTAAGTTACTGCTTTAGTCAGAGAGATATCATTAACTTGATTTGTCATAGGTTTTTAAATAATGATACATTATTTTTGTGAGCTTGTGTGTCTCAGTCGGTTAAGCGTCTTGACTCTGGATTTTGTCTGAGGTCATGATCTCACAGTTCCTGAGTTCGAGTCTGGCATTGTACAGTGTGCTTACAGTGTGAAGACTGCTTGATATTCTCTCTCTTCCTGCCCCTCCCGTATTCACAAGCTTGCTCTCTCTCTCTAAGTGAATAAACTTAAAAAAAAAAATTTCTTGTACATGTCTCCTGGAACATGTATCTATTATATAATTCTTTTGATTATATACCTGGAAAAGGAATTCGTGGGATATTTAGTTTGATAATTTTTAGAGCAAATACTGAAATAGATAGAAGCCTACAGTCTTCTTATAATACCATACTGTCTCCCTGTTGAATGTTTTCTACTGTTACTTCATATCCGTAGTATAAGTTCTTACAGAATGAGTCACTATTATGCCTGTTGCTAAATCAGTTCCTTTTTCTAACATCAGGCTTTAAACTTATAACACAATCATATTCCCATAGATGTGCGAGTACAAGCACTGTCCCCACATTTATAGAAAGAAAACTTAAAAACATTGTAAATAACAATAGTGTTTGAAGTCTATGCTTGAGAAACTCCCTGTATTCATTATAAAATAATATTTTGGTGTTAATTATGGAATTTAGTATAAAATATTTACCTTCCAATTCTATTTGATAGGGAGTTCTGCTGGATTTGCAATCAAGGAATTATCACCAATACAGGACATTAATAAAGGAGAATTTTACCACTTAGTGATATTGGAGAGAAATGAAAGTCCTGACATCAAGGATTTTGATCTCAAGGAAGTCTGGGAAAATAGGCATGAGTTTGAAAATCACTGGGGATATGATGCAAGAAATTGCAAAGAAGTGCCTTTGACCCATAACAAAATTGTCACATGGAGAAAAGATCAAAAACTTAATCAGCCCTCAGTTACTCTTCCTCAAAAGCAGTGTGCTTCTGTAAGAAATAATACATACCTGTATTTCATGGATTATGAGCCATTTGTAAGGAATGTATTAAAAATGGACAATAATAGAAGTGGTTCTGGAAACCAGTACATAAACTGCGTGGAAAATAGAATTGGATTAAGTCTGCAGGCACACCTGGCTGAACTGCAGACATTTCATAGTGAGGAGAAAATGTATGAATGTCATCCAACTGAGAAGTCTGTCAGCAATGGTTCCTCAGTCTCACCACTTGAAAGAATTCCTCCCAGGACCCAAAACATTTGGAATAAGTCTAGGAAGATTTTTAAATATCGTTTGTTACCTGCACAAGACAGGAAAGCACACACTAGAGGAAAATCTTACAAATGTAATGAATGTGGGAAGGCTTTTAGCAAAAGCTCAAACCTCATGAGTCATGAAAGAATTCATTCTGGACAGAGACCTTATAAATGTAATGACTGTGGCAAAGCCTTTACAGAGCACTCACATCTTACTCAACATAAGAAAATCCATACTGGAGAGAAACCTTATAAATGTGACGAGTGTGGCAAAGCGTTTAACCAATGTTCGAACCTCACTAGGCATCAGAGAATCCATACAGGAGAGAAACCATATAAATGTAACATATGTGGCAAGGTCTGTAGTCAAAATTCAAACCTTGCAAATCATCAGAGAATGCATACTGGGGAGAAACCTTACAAATGTAATGAATGTGGTAAGGCTTTTATCCAACGTTCACACCTTTGGAGTCATGAGAGAATTCATACTGGGGAGAAACCTTACAAATGTAATGAATGCAGCAAAGCCTTTGCTGAGCGTTCAAGCCTTACTCAACATAAAAAAATCCATACTGGAGAGAAACCTTACAAATGTAATGAGTGTGGCAAAGCTTTTAAACAGTGCTCTCACCTCATTAGACATCAGAATACACATCCTGGAGAGAAGCCACACAAATGTGATGTATGTGGCAAGGCTTTTATCCAGAGTTCTAGCCTTGTAGAACATCAGAGGATTCATACAGGAGAAAAACCGTATAAATGTAATAAATGTGATAAAGCTTTTATCAGACGTTCACACCTCTGGGGTCATGAACGAACTCATACTGGAGAGAAACCTTACAAATGTAGTGAGTGTGGCAAAGCCTTTGCTGAGCGCTCAAATCTTACTCAGCATAGAAAAATCCATACTGGAGAGAAACCTTATAAATGTAATGAGTGTGGCAAAGCGTTTACCCAATTTGCAAACCTTACTAGGCATCAGAAAATACACACTGGAGAGAAACCACACAAATGTAATGTGTGTGGCAAGGCTTTTATCCAAAGTTCAAGCCTTATGGAACATCAGAGAATTCATACAGGAGAAAAACCTTATAGATGTAATAAATGTGATAAGGCTTTTATCAAACGTTCACACCTTTGGGGTCATGAGAGAACTCATACTGGAGAGAAACCATACAAATGTATTGAGTGTGGCAAAGCATTTACGGAGCGTTCACATCTTACTCAGCATAAGAAAATCCATACCGGGGAGAAACCTTATAAGTGTAATGAGTGTGACAAAGCTTTTACCCAATTTGCAAAACTTACCAGGCATCAGAAAATCCATAATGAAAAGAAACAGTATAAACCTAATATGTGTTGCAGTGCTTTTATTCAAAGCTCAAGCTTTGGAGATCATCAAAGAACTCATAGGAGAAAGAAACCTTGCAAATAATATGAGCAAGTATTCAACACTTACTTAACATCAGAGATTCCATCATGGAGAGGAACCATATGAAACTAACATATTTGGGAAAGCTAGTAACCAGGGTTCACACTTCACCTGATATCAGAATACAAATCTCTGAAAGGAAGCACACTGAAGAAATGTATGGCAAGGCTTATCCAAAGCTTGTTACACCTTGTGGAACATAAATTTTACCAGAGAATTCTTACAAATGTAATGAGTGTGGTCAGGTTTATAAAAAATGTATAAATTGGGGAGGGGGGTAAAATAGATGAATGGGATTAAGAGGTACTGACTTGCAGTTATAAAAAAAAATGTACAACTCTGCTTTGTGGTCTTGAAAGCATTCACATAACATGGAAGCCATACAAATATGTCAAGGTCTTTACCTCAGGAAGCACCTAAGAATTTATCCTGGACAGAAACATTACACATGTAATGAAGGCGATAATTTCTTTAGCCAGTTCTCTCAGTAGATTGCAATTAAAGAATTCACACTAGAGGGAACTAGGTCTGTTTTGAGGATTAACTATTCTTAAGTATTAAATTCCACAGAAAATTAAAATTATTTAAAACTCATGAGATAATGTATGTCAACGGAACAAGTAGATCTGTGGAAAGACCTAATCTTCTTCTGTTTAGATATTTTGTAAAGATTTTATTTACCTCTCTACACCCAACGTGGGGCTCAAAGTCACAATCCTGAGAGCAAGAGTCATGCTTTTCCGACTGAGCCAGCCAGGAACCTCTATGACGTTTTTCACTCAGTTATTTAAGGTTTCTTGATGCTACATTATTATTGATGACTTACAACCTCAAGTTTGGAATCCACTGATGTTATACTTTCATTACATGTGTTTCATTTGTCAACCATCGTGGTGGTCTCAGAGAAAGTATGAAAGGAACCTCTTTTATTAGGTGGGGCTTAGTCATACCTATATACCCTGGAAAAACTAGGATGCTGGTTTTAAGATGTAGAATAGTATATATTTTGGAGCATAAGGAGTGACCAGGAATAAATCTAAAAGCTATTATGTAAATTACCATGTTTTCTGTGGTCACAGCCCCTTCTCTGGATTTGTTGGTATGATTGAGAGCCTTGGTTGATAACTATATGAAAGGGTTATGCTATCAAATATGTGATCGTGAAACACTAGACTGAGACATTGAGACAATGATATTTTCATGTGGGAATGAGGGGTTATTAAGGATGGTATTTATGTTAGAGAAAATGGAGGGGGAATGATGGTCTCTCCCTCTTTTGAAACGTAATAGCTATTATATATCATGGATGAGTAAAAATTAGTCTTAATTTTGGAAACTGAAGAGAAAGTTCTAGAGGACATTTAAATCAAAAGAACCAAAGTAGGAGCACATAGGTGGATCAGTATGTTTAGTATCTGCCTCAATTTCTGCTCAGGGTCATGGGATCAACCTCTATGTTGGGCTTTCCTCTTGAGTGTAGAATCTGCTTACAATTTTCTCTCTCTGTCCCTCTTGCCTACTCATGCTCTTTCTAAAAAATAATAAGTAAATAAATAACCCAAAAGAGTATGCTTGTGAAAGACCCAAATTTGGCCACTTAAAATGCATTTTCATACCATTTTATTTAGGGTACCCTATTTCCCATATCTAAGTCAGTAAAATATAAGCTTTTATGTAACCCTGAATGAATCCTGTTCCTTTTATTATCCCAAGTGCATCACACTTCTTTGGGGCATTTCATAATGAACACTAATAAAACATCCTTAGACTCTTAGGTTGAATGTCATCCATAACAATTTTTTTTCATGTTATATTCAAACCTACAGTTTTGGAAATATATGTTGAATTTCAGAGTTACCCACCCATAGCACATCCCAAGTATTTTTGTGGTTCTAATTAAAATACCATAGCAATGCAGTTTCAAACTCTGACCCATCACAATTTGCATCCCCATTCATGAATACAGACCATGATTCTATTTCTGCCTGCCTTTTGTGCTAAAATGAGACCCATGGTTTGCTTTAAGTGAAATTTACATTAAATGAAATTAGAAAAAGAGCAAGCATATGAAAAGTATTAGGAACTGAAGGAAAATTTGAGGAGTAAGGATAAAGGTAACACAATCTATATTTTGTGCTGGAGTGCTCAGGGAATAATTTGAAAAGATAAATCTTCATGAGTTTACTCTCAAGAATGAACAACACAATGGGAATCTTGTTTGATAACTAGAAATCTCACATATTTACCCTCTAAAACATTTTTTGCTTTTGTTTGCATTTGTGCTTACTCCACTGGGACAGGATGTTCGGGTGTCAAGAATGATGACTCCGTTCACTCAAGTGTTCGGAGAATGTTGGTTATATAATGACGCTTTCTCGGGAGAGCAGGGCAGACTTCTCAAGTTCTGAAAATGGCTAGAGAAAGCAGGCAATGGTGACTACTTTGTTACGATGCATCCTGTGTGGGGCCGGGGTGATGGTACTCATTGACACTGTGAACTTAGAACTACTGCGAAGGGAAGGGCCTCTCGGGCTTTATTATTAGCTCTTCCTGCCCAGATGAGCAGAATAGTAAGAGGTAATGACGCTTCACAGGTATCATTAGTCGGCCATCAAGAGTAGAGTCAGACTCTTTTCTATAAAACTGAATGTTTACTCCTGACTGACTTGGTTGGGAAAGACCACAATCTTCCTCATGCTAACTACTACCTTCTTTTTCCAGCTGTATATGTAGCCCCCACCACACAATATGATTGTGGAAAAGGGTTATGATACACTGTTTAGATCAGTTACTTAAGGTATTTTTAGACTTGTTATGATGTCAGGATTTTTTAAATTAAGTTATAGCCTAATATTAAAATACATTCAGAAATGATACAGTATTTCCCAACTACAAACCTTTTGTAGATTGTTCACTTTAAGGGAGGTTAGAATGAATTGAATCTCAAAATCAGTCCTATCATTTTTCTAGCAAGATGCTAGAATCAGAGAGTGCCTGAGTGGCTCAGTCAGCTAAGAGTCCAACTCTTGATTTTTTGTTCAGGGCATGATTTCATGATTCATGGGTTTGAGCCCCGGGTCAGGCTCCACACGGAGTATGGAAAAATAAACAAACTTTAAGAAACTGTTTTAAAAAGTACTAGAATCAGAATATCTGTATTGAAACTTTGCAAATTAGTGTTAGATGCAGGTAAATAAAATTAACTTAAAATTAATAAATTTCAAAGGAAATAAATCTAAGTTAGAAAACACTAAGGACTAATAATTTTGACACATTTGGAACACCTATGACACTTTTCATGGGTTGCATGCAGTATTACACACTGAGGATAAAGAACAAAGTCTGGTGATGAAATCTGTCTCATCCACAGTTCTCCTTGACAACCTTGATCTTTAATATTAATAAGGAGTATGTTTAAATTTGTTCTGCAAAATGTTTTCTTTACCATCTTTTTCTTTTACCTTCTGTTGTTTAGGCATGAATATGAAGTTTGAAAATTCCCCAATATACTTAATTAATTAATTAGAGAGAGAGAGAGAGTACACACAAGTGGGAGGCAGGGACAGAGGGAGAGGCAGAGAATCTTAAGCAGGTTTCACTCTCAGTGCAGAGCTGACACAGGCTCGATCCCAAGTCCCTGGGATGTTGGCCTGAGCAAAAATCAAGAGTGATGCTCAACTGACTGAGCCACCCAACTGCCCCCTAATATTCTTATAAAATTGCATTATTAAAATGTGTAGCTAATTGGGGGAAAAAAAACCCTCCTGGGATTATATCCACGTAAATAAGACAAAACCTAATAAAAGGCCTTTGCCCCTCCCCATTCATCCTTCTTGGTCCTACAGCGCCCATCCTGCTGTAGGGAGAGAGAATGCTGTGTCCTAAGGGAGGTGGAGCATGCAGAGGACTGCCCAGGGGACCCGTCCCATCCCAACCTGCATCTCTGGGCTTCCTGTTATGTGAGAATGGTAAACCACCTAGTTGTTTCAGCAACTAACTTCCAGGAGGTCTGTCCTTCACAAATGAAAACTGACCTGACCAATAAGATTAATATTTGTATTGAGAGTAGAATGGAGCATTTGAGAGGGAATCTTGAATTTAACATTTTGTAGCTGAGAAAAGCTGCAAAAAGCATCATCCTTCACAGATGGGTTAGAGCTGTTTGGCACATGTTGCCTAAAACTCACAATGTGAATGAAACAAAATATAGCGTGAGAATTTATGACAAATGTTCAGGGTGCTAGGGTAGAGACTTACAGGAGTAAGGAATTTGGTGCCATAAATGGAATAACATGTTTACTTGAGTATGTGAACTATTAGTCTCTGTATACGCTGCAGTAACTTTCTACTTTGGACAGATAAAATGCATTCTCATTCTACCAGTCAGAAACTATTCTAATCACTGATATTAGCAGGAAACAAAACTCCCTGTCTTCAAGTAACTTATATTCTATAAGGTTGAGTCTATAAGGATAAAATATGATAGTGATAAGTACCATAAACATGTTCATATGTAATGATCGGCTGACAGGGTTTCCTAATTTAAACAACATTTTCAGGCAATGCCCACATGCTGAGGTCATCTTTGGGCAGAACCACTGAAAGTATCATGCAAATACACATGGAGAAGGGCAAGTGGGTGTAGGAAAGAAGCAGGAAATCACCACAATGGGAACATAATTATGGTGGATCAGGAATACCCACAATTGGCATGTGGCTTGGTGAAATGTGAGACTAAGTTTCTACTGGAGACCTTTAAAATTTGGGAAACCTTATAGTTAGAATTTGTACAATTTTAATAACAAAACTCCCCAGAAGGCTTAGGAGCATATGTGATAGATCCAAAACCATGACCTGTTTGGAGAATGCACAGACCTATTTCTTTATGGCAGCCTTACCACTATTGAGAGAACACAGCAGTGAGGTGGGGTAATGAATTAATGGAAAGATGGTAAATACCATTTGTGAAAACTGTCTAGGGAGTTGATCCCAGGACTTGTTAAGATACATGCTTTTCCTGTTGTCTACCCTTATACCCAGCCAAGGGTATGTTGCTTCTTCCACTTACGAATGTGTACCAAGTAATACTAGTCAGGTCGTTTATGCCCCAGTTATATCTTCAATGTCAATATCATCAAAAAAAATTGTTTACATGTAAGAAGATACTGTACTTACAAATTGAATAGTAACAATATCGCATATTTCATGTTTTCCTCACTAATTCAAGACCTAGTAACTCCCAATTATTCCTAGTTTTATTCTTCCAGTTGAGACCAGTCTTGTGTCAGCGTTGCCTAATATTTTGACTATAAAAGTGACTTTTCAGTATGTTTCATATCCCAATTTTATACTAAATCAGATGTGATGAGAATGGGACTATGTGCAAGATCGGCAAACATTTATTTAAGAAACATATAGTAAATATTTTATTCTTTGTAGGCAATACTGTTTCTGTTACCACTCTTGCAGTATGTCCTTATTGAGTCAAAAACACCTAAATATGAGTGTGGCTGCATTCCAGTTACACTTCACTTAAAAACAGACTGTAGGTTGCATTTGGCTCATGTTCTGTAGGTGGCAGACTCCTGATCTACCCAAAGGAATTAAGAATGCTATATAGTAATAGTAACTATATGGTAAATAAAAACTGTCTTCCCTATTTTTAAGCCTCGTTAAAAAAACTAACAGTCTAGTGTATATGTGTGCAGCATACGTAAAAGAAACCTATACTAATGGTAGCACAGGGCAGGAGTGGAGAAATGGAAGTCCATGTGGAAAGGAGAGGTCGGATGCTCTGTATAAAGAAGTATAAACGCACGTGAAGGTATACTGTGGTCATCTGTGTAGGATAACCCCTAAAGCAAACAAAAGCAATACTTAGAGCTAACAACAGTGAACCACAGTAAAGGATTTAAAACCATCTGTAAAAATCAGTTATTTCAAAGAAGACAGAAAGAGAGGGAATAGAGCAAAGGAGACATTATAAAAGCAAGAGCAAAATAATTTAAATCTATCTGTAAAACGAAATCATCTAAAGGCCCCATTGAAAAGCAAAATTGTCACTGGATTTTTTTTTTTTTTTTAGTTTTTAGTTATTTTGAGAGAGAGAGAGACTCAAGGAGGCTCTGTGATGTCAGCGTAGGCCCAACATGGGGCTCCATTTCAAGAGCCATGAGATCATGACCTGAGCTGAAATCAAGAGTCTTACACCAATAACCATGTGAGCCAACCAGGCGCCCCTGACAATTGGACTTTTTAAAGACAACACAATATTTCCTATGAGAAATTCACAAATTAAGGACACAAAGTAAACTCTTGAACAAAAGATAAACAAATGCTATAAAAAAATAGCTATATTAAGATCAAAGTAATTTCAAGACCAAGCAATATGACGGGGGAAAATGAAATCTATTTCCTAATCATAAAGAGGCACATTCACCAGAATGACATGAAAATCCTAATCCCTTGTTTTCACTACAAACAAATATGTAATCAAATACTCCTCATTTCCAAGTCAGACACTAGACCATGATGGCGGACATCCCTTAGTTCACAAACACACACACGCACACACACAAGCATCACACATAGATGCAAACACACATGCATATGCACAACATAAATGCACAGCCATATACATTTACCCACTGACACTCACATGCACTTCACAGCAAACACACTCATGCACACACTCGTGAAATACAAGCACACACGTTTACACACACTCCTCCATACTCCTACATTCCCAGTCCCGTGTATGTAATTACATTAAAAGAGTCTGCATGCACATGTGTGTCTCCACAATGTGCTCACATGTTGAAAGAATACAGGAATCTCCTGACCTTGGATGCCTGAAAATGCCTCCAACTTTTCATGTTTTTTACTCATTCCATCCCTGCAACAACCCCCAAAAATGATATTTACCACATGCAATATCTTAAAGTGCTGTGAGCATTGCCACTGCAGGTGCAAGTGAACGGGGTAGAGTTGGAAGGTTGCAGGCATGTGATAGAGCAGGGTCCAAATGAGGCTAGAGGGAGGGGGTTATAGGCAGTGTGCAGAGAGCATGGGACCGTAGAGAAACAGATGCAAACCTCTTCAAAGGCATAAGATGCCATAGTACTTGGTAAATACAGATAGGGACAGAAAAGCAAGGGGGAAAGGCTAAAATGAACCCTGAAGTATGGGAACAGAGTCAGGGACATCAGTATGAGAGCAGTTAGCTGTAGTTATGCAAATAAACTGACAGATAAAGAAACAACTATAGATATGGGTGTGAATAGGTTATTCTCAGGTCAGTCTACTCAGAGAGTCTTAACAGCAATGACATCCCAGTAGCAAGGAGAACACTCAGCACCCACATCTTGGTTTCTAACACTATTCTCTTAAAAAAAATAAAAAAGCCTCCTTGTAATTATGGCTGATTCTATGGCAGGAGCAGGGAAAATACAAGATGTGGCTGGAGGATCTTGTAATGGCAGAATGTTAAGAGTAAGGAAGTAATAAAAAAAAAATGGGGACATATCAAAGGGACATAATAGCCAAACCTGAAAGAGCTCCTGCCTCCTGTTGCCAAATCTCTGATACCAACTGGGTGTCCTGCGATTCAGTGTAATTCTGACTTTATCTGGTGTTAGTAGAGACCCCACAAGTTAAGGGCAAAGTCCTTTCCAGGACTGCCCCCACTTCAGACACCAGTTACAAGTCAGGCATTCCCAAACCTCCTGTGCATCTCCAGCCAACTACAAATTTAAGGCTTCCTCTGAGCCCTGGTCTTCAATATTTGCTGGAAAGACTCACAGAACTTGGAAATTGCTATATGTATGATAATCCTTGATAAAGTTAACTCATATATTGGGACCCACAAAAATGGAGGCCACCCCAGTGGTCCCACTCACATCACAAATCTAAACCTAAATCAGCCTGCTCTTATGTGACACATCCAGCAAGGGAGCCAGTCACAGTCCTCCAACTCAGTTTCAGGTAGCTGACCATGCCCTAGAAAACACCTGCTAGTCTTCCTTCTAAGGAAATCCCTGACCTCCTAGCCAATCATGCACTGTTTCTGCACTGCCTCTTCTAAAACTCAATCTTGCCCCAAATCCCCCAGGAAGAGCACTCCACTAACTGCATGTGAGGCTCTGTCCTCCCCTCAATCAAGGGTTGTCTTCCCTGGAATAAAAGACAGCAAACTCATTACTAAATTGTTTTAGTTTTGTCATTTCTCATTTTATTATAAAGGATAGCAGTAAAGATCCAGATGAAGGCATCCATAGAGCAAGGTTTGGGAGGACTCCCCATACAGTAGCTTTTGTCCCCCACCAATAAACTCCCAGTATCTTCTCCAGGTGTTTAATCCAAGCGTCACTACCTAGGCATGAATGATTAAATCATTGGCCATATGACTGAACTCAATCTCCAGACAGACTCCTAACTCTCCCCAGAGGCTGTGCTGCTGAGTGATTACATCTGATTGTGTAGGTGGCTTTCACAGGTGTCCAGTCCCCTTTTTGAAGTTCTGTGGGGGAACTCACGAATGGTGAGTTCATGACCCATGCCAAAGTCAGATCCCCAATGGACTGAGCCACCTAGGTACCTCTAAAATATTTCATTTAAGAAATGTTCTATTTTTAAGTAATCTCTACACCCAATATGGAGCTCAAAGTCACAATCCAGAGATTAAGGGATGCATGCTATACTGATTGAGCCAGTCAGGCCCTCCTTAAATAGTTCTAGGTTTCAGTTACCTCTTCTTCTTCCCCTTTCAATGGTGTCTACATTGCCTTGGTGGTGTTTTCAAAAGCAATACTACCCTTGTTAAACAAAATATGTTCATATACTCTACCTTCAAATTGCTACTCGTCTCCTGCACCAAGCTTGATGAAATGGTCCTCTGTAACATCTTGTATCGTCAGGTTGGAAAAGCAGAAGTCCATCTTGAAATCTCTTTCTAGCCAACACATCCAACTGCCATCAAGATTTAACACAGAACAATCTACCTTCTAAACATTTCAACAGTCCATTCAGTCTTTTCCCACATACCCAATCTGTTTACTGGCTGCCTCACACCTGCACTTTTTGGAAAATTTAGCTGACAACTCTTCCTATGTTCTTTGTCCACTGCAGTTTACTCTTCAAATGTTGAGCAGAAAATATTTTCATACCCTCATCTTGCTCCATAAACATTATCATATTGAAACATCTCCAATTTCTCTTAGATATGAGGTATAATATTCACAACATAGCCTCCAAAGCCAACAATAAGTAAAACCTAGTTTTCCCTCCACCTTCACTCCAGGCCATTTGCATCACAAATCAGGATTTACAATTCCTGGATAATTGGAATTTAATGTCTTAGAAAATTTAATATCTTAATTTGAAAGTTACACATTCAAACATATTTCCAGTATGTTCACAGTATTTCAGGACTCTTTTATGGAATCTTAACTTAGGCACTATTACCAATAATAAAATACAATTATAAAAGTACACACATATTGATTACCGAAGATTTCACATACCATGCTCTTTACTACTTCATATTAGGCTAGTGTCAATGTGTCCTGTTCACCCCTCTCTCTGTAATGAAGATGGCACATGTTTGTTCTTAACATTCTTTGAGGTCTCAATGCATCCATGACTGAACAGGTGGAAGAAGATTCATAATTCCCTGATGAGATAGGGAATTAAGTATTTCCTCCACAGAAGACAAGATACAGCCTGAATATAGTGGGGTCATGGTTCATGAGAACAAAGGGCTAGTATTGAAAACCACACAGTGATTAGTACAGCGACATTCACCAGCCACCAACTAGAATTATCCAAGAGAGCCAAGTAAACAAATGATGGACAAAACAGCATAAAACCGTACAAAGGTGGTCACCAAAACAAGGATGCTTTGGGTAGCTCTGGTCTCACGGTATCACTGGAGGGTCTCGGGGAGAGATTATTCCTAATGATACCCTGGACCCTCTGTTTGTGCCTGTGAAGGAGAAAAACCATGGAGTTTCTGGGCAGGGTCATGTGTCCCAAACACAAAATGTCATGGAAAGATGTCATTGCTGCATCTAATGAGCCTGTGATCTTGTCTCTACGCTGTGAAGCAGAACAATATACCAAACCACTTCTTTTGATAATAGTTTTGTTGTTCCATTTACCAGTCATATAAATAGGAAAAAAACATGTTTACGAACATGCGGAACACCCTACACAGGATAGTGGAGGGGCCAATGTATTTTGGAGCTTTCACTTTAAGCTCTGTCTGCCTTGAGTTCCCAGGGCTGATCATGATGGCCTGAAAGACACAAATGGACATACCTCTGGCCACTCTGTGAACACATAAGAGAACATAGCATCCATAATGATTGGTGAAATGTTTCAGCCCTAGAGGTGCCATGGTCTCTGGGATTCCTCTAGAGAGAATGTGCAAGGAGTTGGCTACAGTCAAGTGCCTGAGAATCAAATTCATGGGTTTGCCTTGCATCCTCTGAAGCAAAGGGACATCTAATGATAGAAGAGGGAGAAATTGCCCAGGATTCTAATGACAATGTGGGATAGGAAGATCACTGCTATATACAAATGCACTGAGGCCATTCTATCATTATTTAGAACACAGTATTCAAATTCACAGGCAGCTAGTTCTGCCTGAAAAGGTGTTTCAGACTTCATGGAAAATAAAATGTCCACTTACCTTTCCTTTCCCTTCAGAATGAACATCTAAACTATATTGTCTTTTGTTAGGAGATGTCCAAAGTTACATGTGTGTCTTTTTATAGCGCTTACAATGTGTGGGTCACTGTTATTACTGCTTTCCCTATTGCAACTTATATAATATTCACAACCCTATGAGTTAGGAACTAACATTACTCTCATTCTATAGACAAGGAGAATTTAACCATGGGAAGTTAAGTGACTCATGTAAATAGTAGTAGAATCAGGATTTGAACCTGGGTAGCCTAGTTGCAATGACACGAATGCTTCCTACTATACTATAGTCTGCCAGGAACCTCGTTAAGGGCATAAACACACATACAGATGCCTTCTCATATTTTAAATTTATTTTACTTAATAAACCTGGTTTGATCATTTCCCACTTTTGTTTAAGTATCCTTTATAACGAATATAACTAAGGAGTGAAGATTCAAAGGTCTTAATAAATTATACTTGCACTGAATAGTTTTATATGAGCCAGTCAGATTTCTTTAATGTAGACAACTGTTAGGATAGTAGCTGAACTCATTTCATTTTTTTCCTGGACCAAAAGGACAATGGCATCCATAACAAATTATTGTGCTGAACTGCACTGTGTGCTAACATATAGGACATGAAATATCACATAGTGATAAAGCATGTTAGGGCATAAAATAAGTTAATCCTATTTAAAGATCACATCCCTGTATGTTTCTTGTTTTAGAGTAAACAAATGGAAACTCAAATCGATATTTGATTTGGAAAAGCTATTAAAATAAGTAAATAAATAAATCTGCAATATGGAATTTGAAGACTTGGAATCATGGGCATCTAATGAATTGAAAAGCAAGATAGGTGAGTGGTGAGCTGGGAATACTATTGAAGTGATTTTCACCAGAAGAAACATGGCTTAAAATTGCTTTTTTTTTTTCTTGATGAGATTATATTTTTAATTAATTTATTATTTTAAAATGAAATTAAAATGTAAAAATAAAGTCCTTAATACTTTGCTCTTTAAAACCCTCTATAGTGATGTTATCTTTTTCTTAAAGGATCTTTCCTAATTTTAGGAAAGAAGATTCTCTCACATATCAAGAGTCCACAGAGATTTTCAGTAGAGACACATTTACTGTCTCCATTAAGCACATGAAACTCAAGTTACAGAAGAGTAAATTTCAACAGTTCGCATTCAGTCACGCTGTTTCTACTGTGAATCAGGTATTTCAGTTAGTTCCATCATACTTATTGTAACATGCACATGCGTTCCCAGGGCTCCCAGTATTGCTCCTGAAAATGTCTCTGTGACTCTTGCTCATGGTATTGAATAGCAGACAAATTCTGAAAGTATGATTTTTTTTTTAAGTAGACTGTCCCTGCCCAGTGAGGGGTTGGAACTCATGACCCTGAGATCAAGAACTGAGCTGAGGTCGAGAGTTGGATGTGTAAACAACTGAGCCACCCCAGTGCTACCTGAAATTATAATCTTGAAGCAGCATAAAATTCAGCCTCTGACAGCACTTGGATCAAACACAAAGCACCCCTTCAATGAGGATTTTGGTGAATTACATCATCAGCAGTCATGCACTGATTGAGCAGTCTCTCTCAAGCTCAGCCTGTGCCAGAAGATTCTTTCCCAGACATGCTCACCTACCCAGATTCCTGCTGCATCTCCCAACCTTAGAGACTGTGCTCTCACACTAAACTAGAAGATTCTCACAGACTCCTTCCTGCTGCCAGGACTGGAAGCTGGGTGTAAAGTAGCAGGCAAAGCATGTGTGGGAGGGAGGAAGCCAAACCCTGAGATAGAGGTTAGTGATTCTGTGACTTCACCTCCCCAAAGAATTGCCGTCATCATGTCAGCTGTAGTGACAATGATAGTTCAACACTTGGGGAACTGAGAACGGTTCTGAAAAACTCTTTAATTACCAGGATCTATTAGAAGTTTCTAGTGAACATATCCAAAGTGACTGTTGGAGTGTTTGAGAGAGACTCTTCCTGTTCCGTTATTTCTGGAAGCAGACAGGGTCTCACATGGAAGGAGGAAATGCCGAGGTCTGAGCCACTAAATACCAGCCTCATTGGATTCTGTGCCTCCCTGAGAATTTCTTTTACTCCTGTCTAATTCTTTGTTAGTCTTCAGACCCAAGTACCACCACCATTTAACTGATGGGTAGAGAGAAAGAATCCTCCAAATGACTCAAGAAGGATTTTCTATGTTTAAAATTTTCAATATCTGCAATTCATTTTAAATTTTCAATAAATGGAAATAAAGGACATGAGGTCAGTGAGATTAAAAATAACTTGTTCCACTTCCCCAACTCAAAACAAATTAACTAGAAAGCCTACATAAAATGGACATTTACTAGGAAAATACATTTTGCCAAAATTGACTTCAGTAGGAGGGAATTTAAACAGATCAAAATCCATAGAGAAGAGGAAGACATTTATCAGAGTCCCTTATGAATAAAAGCACCTGGATCAGATTAGCCGCCAGATTCTTCCATTCTTTTAAATACCAGGTAAGCTAATGCTACTTACTCAATTCAAGAACATCAAAGAGGAAGTAACATTTCCAAATTATCTTTATACATCACATAAAATTCTGAAACTAAAGCATCCTAAAGTTTGTACCAAAAAGAATACCACAGAAAGATGTCACCTTTTCCTACAGATGGTACCATGTAAAATAATGTAGCCCCAAACCTCTGAGAAATAAAATAAAAATATGATGAGCAAAGAAATTCATGTCTCCAATTCAAGAATGATTCATTATTAGGAAGTTCATTAGTATGCTTTATCATATTTATGAAGAGAAATCAAGAAATCTTACTCATAGTTAAAAAACATTTTTGGAAGAATTCATCATGTAAGAATGTTAAATCAAAACACTAGGAAATTCTTTAGAATCTTTCCAAACTTGAGAAAACAAAGTCTTCATCCTGCTCATAGGAAATCAGTAGAGATATTCCACTAAGGCCAGAAAACCACAGTAAAAAAAGTACGTGATCACCTGTTCTATTTATTTATCACTGTGTTGCAGGGTTAGCCAGGGCCATTTAAAATGGCAGAGGAATTCGAAAGAAAGACCTAGAATTATGTTTTCATATGATGCAAGTATACCTCTGGAAACATAAAGGAACTCATAGAAGATCCACTTGGGAAAACAATTCAGTATGCTAATGGGTTATACTGCTGATATACAAAAACAATAGGCTTTTGTACATAGGGTATTATTTTTAAGATTATATTTTTAAGTAATCACTACAACCAACATGGGTCATGATCCTGAGGTCAAGAGTGGCAGGCCCTACCAAGTAAGCCACCCAGGTGCCCCTGTACATAGCATATGTTTGTACAATAGCCTATGTACAACAAAGAATCATTTATGAGTTTTAGCAGGAGTGTCTCCAATTAAAAAGTGTAATATAAAATGAAAGAGGGGAGTAGGGGACTCAGTCAGTTAAGAATATGACTTTTAATTTCAGCTCAGGTTGTGATCCCACGGTCATGGGATTGAGCCCTGTGTCTTGTTGTGCTGAGCATCGAGCTTGCTTGGGATTCTCTCTCCCCCCCCCTTTCTCTCTCTCTCTCTCTCTCTCAAATAAATGAACAAACATACAAACAAATATTGTTGTAAAAAAATAAAATGAAATAAAGTAACCAGGAATGAATCTAACAAAAATGTGTAAAGTCTATATGGGGAAAAAAAATTCCTGAAATATAGGAAAGGAGAAATAAATGAATGGAAATTTACATCATGTTCTTGGGTGGAAAAACTCAATATTATAGAAAGGTCAATTTTCCTTTAGCTAATTTATAAATTTAGTTTGATCCTGATATAGATACGATCAGTTTCTTCTAACTATCAATGTGACTGTAAAAATCTTACAGAATACTGAAGAATAGGCACAAAAATGTCCTCATTGAGTTTTGATGCAACTTGTTTTGTATGTTCCGAGTGGCCAGTGGTGTATCCATTGGCAGCACCTGCTTCTTGAGTGTCTTCCAGGACATCACGATTGGCCCCAGGAAATCTGAGATGATAGAACTTAAAATAGAGGCTCTGCGTGCCTCTCTAACAGTCAGCTGCCCAATCCTAACTTGGTGGTAAATACCACTTTAATCTTCCTGTGACTGACTGAACCGAGAAAACATCACATAGAAACATGACTGGGGGTGCTGAATACCAAGATCACACAATCACCACTTTTAACCTTCCCTCCTGTCAGACATTTGGGATTCATGCCCTGGGGCAGTATCTCCCTAGTTTTCAAGCTTCTAAGATACAAGCAGTGGGTCCAGCACATTTACAGGAACAACATCTCCAGAATTTCCCCAGAGGTGAGGTCTATCCAAGGCATCCTTGTCTTGGTAAGCACCTTTGTGTCTTTTTAAGCTCCCTCTTCCACCTTTTCATGTCATTTGGCTCTTTCTGAAAATCCCAGTTGGTGGGAGCTGAACCCCTGTGCTCTAATCACTCCATGTTTGTTTTTTTTTTCTTTTTTTAAAAAAAATTTTTTTTTAACGTTTATTTATTTTTGAGACAGAGGGAGACAGAGCATGAACGGGGGAGGGTCACAGACAGAGGGAGACACAGAATCCGAAACAGGCTCCAGGCTCTGAGCTGTCAGCTCAGGGCCCGACGCGGGGCTCGAACCCACAGACCGTGAGATCATGACCTGAGCCAAAGTCGGAGGCTTAACTGACCGAGCCACCCAGGCGCCCCCCCCCCTTTTTTTTTTTTTCTTAACAGTCAGCCCTTTTGTTCTCTGGAGCCCTGACCTTATTGTGTCCAGGATCGTCTCTGCAGGCTGCAGAAGGAATACACAACTGTCTAAAATGACAAGATACCTATAAACTATTGTAAACTGTTAGACAATGAGTAGTTACTTTTTAATTCACTCCTTGCAGAGATTTAAGCCCTGGAAGGGGCAGTCACATAATAGAGAGGATGTGAAAAGCAAATGCAGCCAGCACCACCTTCAGAATTTCCACAGGAAACAGAAGAGGAGCTATTAACTGGCACATTTCCTATTAAAAATTATTAAGAGTGTATATGAGGCTGCTGAAAACGTGAAACACTAGTGGTAGAGTTTGCTTGCACCATTTACCTACAGAACAGAAATCCTTATCACATGTTTGTGGAACTACTTCAAAACCAGTATTGCATCAGTACCAGGAAAAGTTACATCTCTCTGAAGGAGTCCACCTTTTAGAAGCTTCCTTATCGGCCCTTGACACCAAGCAATCAGAAACAGAAAACAAAAGGATCAGTTAAAATATCTAATTTTCTGGGTACCTGGGTGTCTCAGTTGGCTGAGCCAGGGACTCTTCGTTTCGGCTGAGATCATATCTCGGGGTTTGTGATATCCAGTCCAGACATGGGGTCGGGGGGCGGCGTACAGAGGGCTCTGCTCAGAGCCTGCTTGGGATTCTAGATCTAGCTCTCTGCCCCTTCCCGCTTGCATTCCCTCCCGTGCTCTCTCTCAAAATAAATAAATTTTTAAAACTCTAATTTTCAAGAAAAAAATAGACTTCTAAAATACCTGAGAACAATTTGTTTAATTAAAAGTGCAATGAAATTTGGCAATTAAGGGCTTAAGCACATACAGGTCCCACTGGTAGGTCTCAAAGACATTCGGATTTGTAATTCATCTGGAGAGGTGTGGAGTTGAATATCAAATTTAAGAGAGAGACATTAATCAACACCCATTGACGCAGAAACTTTTATTCCTTTAAAGCAACGTGCCAGCGCTCCGTCCCACAGCCCAAGGCCCGGCGGGGAAAGCCTGGAGTGCAGTCCAAGGGATGGTGAGAAGTGACAGTTGAGTGAAAATTCTGAGGACGAGTTAATACCGAACAGCACAATTCCCACAGGACAGTGTTTATTTCTTTTAATGTTTATTTTATTTTTGAAAGAGAGAGTGCGAGCGAGGTAGGCGCAGAGAGAGAAGGAGACAGAATCCAAAGCAGGCTCCAAGCTCTGAGGTGTCAGCACAGAGCCCGATGGGAGGCCCCAACCCACCATAGGGAGATCAGGACCAGAACCAAAGTCAGGCTTAACCTACTGAGCCACACAGGCGCCCCCCGCCCCCCAGAACAGTTGTGCGTGTCGCATTCTAGCGTCCATCACCGACACTGACCACCCCGGCTTTTACTTCATTAAACAAGGAGCTGTCACTATCCGGGTCTCGGTCGACCCACGAGGACCCCGGGCGCCAGGTCCCCACACTGCTCCGCCTCCCCCCCTAGAGCGCATGTCCACCGCTCTCTAAAAACTTTTCTCTCACCCCCCCCACCCCAACCCGCCCCCCCTCCCAAAAAAAAATTGCTTCCCCGGGCACCGGGCTCAACTTGTGAAATACCGCCGCTCCCAACAGAAGCGACCCACCCTTCCCTGAGGTTGCACCCAGCCTGGCTCGAAACGACACCAGCGGGATTGGGCAGAATCCAAAAGCGGAACCCGAAACCGCGCGGCCGGAAGAGAAAACAGACCCGCAGACGCTGGGAGGAGAGTGGTGCGCTGGACCCGCCCCACCGGATGTGTCCTGGACACGCCCCGGCACCGCCCCGCGACGCACGCGCATGCGCCATTTTCTGCAGCCCCGGAAGCTGATCCAGCAGGGCAACGTGCGCTGTGGGGTGAGCGAGTCTCCATTTTTCTGGTTCGCATCGCGGTTGCGCTGCTCAGTGCCTGGGGCTCCACCCCAGGTTCCGCGGTCGCCTGGTAAGGTAAAATTCTTGAACCGTCTTCTCCCTTTCATCGCTCGCCGCCTGGCTCTAAGACGTTCCGAGTCCTTTCTCTCGGGGCGGGTCCCGGGGGTCTGTGGTCGTTTTCGGTTAAAATCGCTCCGAGGCAGGTTCGGGCCAAGCCGTTCTGCCTGTGGCCCTTGCAGACCCCGATATCCTTGCCGGTCACTTTCCTGCTCAGAACCTTTCTCTGACTGCCGAGTGTCCCCCGTGCCCCCAGCCCCATACTGCGTCGGGCACAGTCGTCACTAGGGAGGTGGGTGCAGGCCGTTGGCCGCAGGGTGGCCGTCCGTCTGGGTGTGGACGGAGATGGCGGGGAAGGACGCAGAAATCTGCGGAGTTAGAGGGTCATCAGAAAGTGTGGGGAGAAAAACCGGCGGGGATTGACACAGGCTGCCGCAGAATAGGGTGAAACTGTCTGTTGGAGGAGGAATAGCGACGGAGGGAAACGGAAATGGACAAAAGGACTGAAGAGAAACAAGGACACAGACTTACACAGAGAAGAAAACGCGTAGGGGTCACAGACAAGACACAAGACCCAAACCGTAGTGCAGAACCGAGGATATCAAGTTGTGAAGTACCGACTTGAAGTTTTATGACCTCGTTAATCTAACATTTGGTGAATTGTTTCAGTTGTGGAGAAGAGATTGAGAGTGTGAAACCTGGTGTTTGAGGCATCTGCACTTTCTAAGCATTGCATCAGAAGATCATGCCATTGGCAACCCCTCCTCATCCCGGGGGAATAGAACTGTCAGTTAAAGGGGACTTTCTGTAACCACATGGTGCTTTTACGATGGCCATTGTTAACAATACTGTTTGTCTCTCCCCCTTTTTTCGTGGCTCGTGGCATTCTTTTCTGAATTTGATGTATCCTCACACTTGTGACTTTAATCTCAGATTCCACTGGAGAGCTTTTCAACTTCCAAATTATTTTTTCTTGTAATTTTATTGTTCAGAGTAAGAGTTTTATATGCTTTCTACTCTACCATATGTTGCAAGGATTCTTTGATGTCTGTTAAAGAACTTTATTTAACTAATTTAATAATTCAGCAGTTCTCTTCTTGCGTTAAGGCAGTTTATAAATTATCAAGCTTTGAGGTGAGCTCTCCAGCTAAGTAGATGATCCCCTCAAGTCCCCTCTGTCTTCTCTGTACAGATGTTGAAGGGTGGTCTTGATTGATGTGGAACTTGGTTCCAGCAGAGCTCATCCGTTCATAATACAGAGAGTGTTCAGACCTCGTGCCCACAGGTGACCCTTTTTCATGTTTTCCAGGACCAGTAACTTTGTAATTTCATATAGCTTTTCTGGAAAAGAGGAATTAAATGCTTGGGTTTGCTTAAACCCATAAAAGAGAAGCTTCTCTCCTTCAGGAATATGAAAGGTAATCTGGAATTAGGACAAGGCCTTTCTACTTCAACCTGACCAGGCCACCTTTTCAGAGATTTCTTACACCCAGTTCTGCTCATTCAACTGAGACTCCTTCAGGGTAACTTGGCAAATTAACTCCCCCTCTAACCCCCGATGGACCCACCTGTAACAGGAGACAATAGACCAAGAATTCTGAACCTGAGTTAATAAGATGCGTGAAATGATTTTCAAAACTAGGTGTGTCTTTGGTAGTGTTGTGGGAGAGAGTGTGCAGTTATAATGGGAGTTCACAATGTGACCCAGTTCCAAAAATATCGAAAGCCACTGGGAAAGAAGCAGGAGCATAGCTCAGAGACAGGGATGTGCCTCTGTCACCCCCACCCTCTGTGTATCCTGGCTAAATCTTAAAAATTTGATTGTGTCATCTTTTGACATTAAACCCTCTTACAGGCTTCCCATCAGCATCAGGACAAAGGTCTAAACTTCTCAGTATGGCTTCCAGGGAGCTCTGGAGCTGGGTGGCCCTTAAGAGTTGGTCCATATTGATGGCATGGACAGGCTTCTCTGTCCTGCATCATCCATTCCTTGGATGCGGGCTACCTAGGGAGGAGCCAAGAACTTGAATGAGTCCATTCCCTTTGGCCAAGTGCCAGGTAGACAAGACAATGCAGTTGCAGTGGAGTGTGTAAGTTTGAGCGATAGGGGAGGCCTTCGTGAAGAAGTGGGTAAAAAATGCACTTGTTGGCCTCCACATAGGACCTTATTGTCCCCGCATCCCTCCTGTTGCAGTGGGCAGCAACGGCCTTTTTCCCATGGCAAGTTTCTCCCCATATGTATATTGTGGCAGAGGATGGGGTTATGTTGATTCTGAAAATTAAACAACATCCTTTTTGTCACACAGTATAACCTTACTTGAGAAAGAAGACCAGAAGAAGAGGGAAAAAAGAAGGAATGGCTCTTTTCCAGGTAAAATCCCATTTTTTGTTGATTTTTCTTCCTAAAATGTCACTTTGGACTTGTTAATCTTGTCTGTCTGTGAGGTGTCCTGCCTGAGTTGTTTACTCACACCCAGGGCTTTCTCCCAATCTCCCCTCCTTTCTATGCATATTTCTTCTTACTGTGACCAAGTGACGCGGAACTTAGGAAGAGGCACCTGTTAGGTGGTCATCCTGGGAATGTTGTTCTACACAGGCTAGGACTGGACATAGGGAGTTAGCTCTTTGGTATCTTCAGGAAGGATTCTTCAGAGATCCCTCCTGGATCCTTTTTCAGCTCATATAAACCAGGATTAAAGAGATTATGTATGTAAGTCATGTATTAACGTGCAAAAGTACCTGAGGAACCCTGGAAAATAAGAGTGCTGGAAATTTACTTCATCCGGTTTTACAAATGCATTTTGATGTTAAACCAGGGACTCATTGTGCTTCTGACTCCACGATATTAATACTTTGGAATAGAATAGAAAGTTGAAAGTAGGAATGAGAAGTAGAGAGGATGTCTTGGTTTATTAACATAATTGGTTTTCAAATGTAGAACCAACTCTCATGTCAAACAGTGTCACAGACGATGAGACTGGAGTTCTCTCTTGTCCAGAAGAGAGCAGATGCAGAATGGAATACGAGAAAGGGTGACATCTGCGAGGAGACAGGGGCCCCCAACAGGGGTTTTGTCTCAGTATTTATTGAGCCCATGAGATATTACACATGTGGTACACATGAAGAAAACAAGTACTTACACACATGAACGTGGAGAAACCATGAGACAGGAACATTAACTTGTGTGTGTACGAAGCAGAGGGTCTGGAGGCAAGTGCAGTGTGTGACCAAAGTACATTAGTAGATTGGCGTCAGATGGAAAGGAATTTCCTGCAGGTGCTGTAAGAAGTTACTCGTGATCCCATTGCAATATCTTGCTAGCTAACTTCGGGCACGTTCGCCCCATGGTGGGAGATTTTCGCTCTAAGCTTTTCTGTAGCTAATGACTTTACCTTGGGTGCTTTTGTCCCGTGGTGTCAGCTTTCTGCCCTAAGCTTTCTAACCTGTTTGTGGAAGTCTAAGGGATTCTTGAACCTATTTCCCCCTGGCTCCCCATTTTGGTTTTTTTCATCTTAAGTTTGCGTGTGAGGACAGTCATGATGGCTACCTGATCCGTATTTTGCTGTCTGGTGGTTTGGAGAGTGTTTCTGCAATGGCATAAAAGGAGACGTCGTACAAGTATTCCGCTTCACAGAGTTATAATGGAGGTTTAGCACCTATTGTCTTTTTCCTATAAGTTGGATGGCCGCCATAAGGGCTTTGAGGCGTGCCATTATTTGTTTGTAGAAGTTTGGCTTATTAGCTCTTTGATAGTGTTGGCCATAACTGGGTTAAGTACATGTGCAGTTTCAGTGTGCTGAAGACTAATTCGAGCAATGGTAGCAGAAGCTATAACGCTTACTGTGGCTTGGATCCCCATGAGTAAGAGGCCTGTGAAACGCCTTTGTCTGGTTAATGAATACCAGTGATGGAGATCATTGCCATCAGATGCAAATCAGGTGTGTAGGCTATACCACTTCGTTGTAAGAGGAAGCGGGCCTGGTTTGACAGGCGTTTAGGCTTCCCTCATGTTCTATGAGGAGCTAGGAATTGCATTTGTGGAGCGACTTCAGGATGAGGAACAGTGAAGTGGTTTCTTCCATCCTGAAAATGGAGCGGTGGTCGTTCATTCTGAGTCATTCTCTGGAAGTCCTGGTTGATGGGAAGGTGTTCTGGGGTCTCCCCCATGCTGTGAAAGAGCTTCACCAACCAAGAGGGAATCCCCAGAGGTCCAGAATATGAAAGAATACAAGCATATTCTCAGACCCAAGTGAGAAGTTTGAACTGGCACCATAGGATGAGAGGGTTTATGGAATTTAGGAAAATGGAGCTTAGCTGCGTTAGTCCTTGAGGGTCAAGATTTGAAAACGTAAGAGTGATCATAGTGTGATCGAGGAGAAGTTGAGCTTGTAATGTAGACAACCATGGGTAATTCTGCCTTTTTTGTTGTTTTTAACATATTTTTGTTTATTATGTGCTTGTTCTACAATTGCTTGTCCTTGCGGATTGTAGGGAATTTTAATTTTATCTGCCATTTCCTTCTTCCTTTGTTCCACATTGCTCCCCCTGAAAGTTTTGACTCTTAAAATCTTCAAGGTTGCTGAGGGTGGATGGTCTTCTCTTCTGTAACTTCTTCTTGCTGAATAGGGTTATAGAGAGTCCATCCCTAGGGGCAACATTGGTAAGTTGGGGTAGGTATAGCAGAGTTAGGAAAAGGAAAGACAGTGCAGGGTAAACAGCCTCCTTGAGTATAAAGGATCATCTGTCTACTGGGAGTGATAGCGGTGAAGAAGTCTTCCAACAGGAGTCGCAAAACTATGACAAAAAAAACTCAAAAATGGACATGATTAAAAGATCTAATGCAGGTAAGAAGGAAATTCAGTTATTTCTGTGGCACATAACACTTCAATTATCAGAATATCAAGTGATGACCTTATGCCAAAAATATTAAAGGTAGGAATTGCATATAATCTCTATAATAGGTATAGCATGTACTCAAATGTAACCTAAGGATTATTATTTGTTTGGCATTTCCAGAGTAACTTAACGTACTAAAGAAGTCTAATTGGTCAAAAAGACTTCATTTACAATTTAAATTTTGGAAAATTTGTTAGAAAAAAACTCAAAGTTGTATACCACCAAGTGTGTTTACCATCAGACCCCGATATCCTCACTTTCCCTGCAATAAGAAGCTGAAAGCAGTTGAGCCTTACTTAGTAATCAGTGATTTAGCATCCCATCCTATTTAGAAAAGGCCTAGATGTCCCAACAAATTCAATCCCAATTTATCATGCATGGAAAACTTTTCGAATTACTAAAGCCTTTGAAAGCTAGTGTAACAATGACTCATGAAACCTGTGAGACCAAGTTTCCAATTACTTTAAGTTGTAACATGAGCTTATTTGACCTTTGATTAACAGGTCTGTTTCAAACCAACAAACTTACATTAGGGTCCCCCTAACACAGTTTGTTCCCCATGGTTAATTTTTATCTGAAACACTGGTGAGGAAGTCTGAAGTGGATGGTCTTGGCTCGTTGACATCTCAGAGACAATTTTAAGGTTGGGTAAAGGTTTTTATAGGTCATGATATGGCTTGCAGTTATGAATATTAGGTAGACCCTGGTTCAGTTTATAATATGTGTTCCCATTTTTTTCCAATTTTCCAAAGGCAAGAAGTCTTGTGAGTTTTCTTGAGGTGTCTGTAAACACCATAAGGGCATTCTTAGTAGGTTGTTGCATTGGAGTGAGGATATCTTCAGAAGGAATCTTTTGTTCCTTTAACAGGTTAGATTTTTCCCATTGACAAAGTGGGGAGTTGGCATTCTCAGGGTGTAGGGGTGCTGAAGGGGCTGGCTGACAATAAGGAGGTTTAGGTTCCGTGGCAGAAGGTTTTATTTACTTTCAGTGGGTCTACATCTTCATAAACATCTTCTGCACTCAGGGGGAAAATGGCCATAGGGACAGTAGACTATATAAGAATAATTCAGGCAGAACATTGGCGCCTTCCATATGTCATTCCTTTAGTGTGTCTTACCTATTCGTTCCAAATGTCTAAGTCAAAGGTTCCTTGCTCAGGAGACCAAGGACAGTGTTGCTGGATAACCATTAGTAATTTAAGGAGTGCTGTATGAATTTGTTGTTTTCTGTTCTAGTGATAGGGAGTCTCCCATAATAATTCTCTCAAAAGTTCCACAGCAGTGAATAATAATATAGTTTTGCTTTTCTCTTACCTCATCAGGAGAGATTGTAGACCCGTGCACTTTTTCTGTTTGTAGAGTTCTAGTCGTTCTGTGGCTTTCTGCAGTCCCTGAGTTACATTCGCTTCTTAGCCACGTTGGCCTCTAGCTCCATTGTGTTCTACCACATTGTCTTCTTAGACACGTCCCCTGCTTCACGTCGACTTCTTAGTCACGACGGTTTTTCTTCTAATTATGTTGACTTCACGTCACCTTCTATCACATGGACTTTGGTCACCTTGGTTTTTATCATGTCGATTTCTATCCCATCGGGATCACCATCTGGCAAAGATTATGAGCCTTGAGTTCTCTCTTGCCCAGCGAGAGAACAGACCTAGAATGGAATACGAGAGAGGCTAATGTCCGGGAGGAGACAGGAGGCCCCAACAGGGGTTCATCTCTGTATTTATTGAGCTCCCAAGATACTATACACATGGTGAATGTGAAGAAAATAAGATCTTACACGCGTTAATGTGGACAAAACCATCAGACAGGAATCATTAAATTGTGTGGGTAAGAGGCAAAGGGTCTGGGGTGTAAGTGGAGTTTGTGATTAAAGTACGTTAGTAGTTTGGTGTCAGATGGAAAGTAATTTTCTGCAGATGATATACAAAGTTGCTCAGTATCCCATTACAATATCTAGCTAACTAACCTCGGGTGATTTTGCTCCATTGTGGCTTCTTTCTATCCTAAGCGTTTCTCTATTTAATGACTTAACCCTGGGCGCTTTAGCTCCATGGTGGCATCTTTCTGCCTTAAGCTTTCTTAACCCATTTAGGTAAGTATAAGTGATTCTAGAACCTATTTCTCCACATAATAGTAAATGTTGTATAAATTATTGATAGCACATCCATCTCTTAAAGACCATGGTTTCTTTTAGGAACTCTTATACGTTGTACATTTTTTAGAGAAAAATGTGTATAATTTAGCCAGACATAGCATAACTTTCTGTCATCACAGAGGATGGTGCTCAATTTTAATTTTACATATTATTATTAAATTTTATTATTTTTGTGTGTATGTATTAAACTTCAGTTGTACAGATTTTTGCAGTTCATTTCCACACACTAATGCATTTTTGAAACTAAGAAGGAAAACATCCTCTTCCCTGTCATGTCTTCCACCATAACAGATTTTCTTCATCAAGAACCGATGTTCTCTTTCGTGCATATTTTCTAAACGTGCATTTATGTATTGTAGTATGATTTTAGAATATATTCTACTGTAAATGTTTAATCCTATTTTGTTCTGCAAATTGGTATCTTTACATGCCATATGACTTGAAGTCGTTTTCATGAAAGTCAACAAGAGGTAACTGCTTTTTTAGATCCTCATGGGAGTATTCTCTAAATGAAGATCCATGGGTCCTTTACCACTCCTTACTGTTTCAAAGAATGCCACGATGGCTGCTTCTGAGCAGGCCGACTTCACTACAGACTTCTAAGGATGTTTTAAGATTGTACATCTTTTAAGCATGATTACCAGGTTGATGATGGTCTTTCTGAGGAGGCACAGACATTCAACTTAGTAAGTAAAGATTTTAAATCAACCGTCTTGATTATCCTCAGCTAAAGGAAAATGTGGAAGAGAACTAAGAAGTAGGAGAACAATGTTTCAACAAATAGAAAGTATCAGTAAAGAGATAGAAATTATAGCAAAAGGAGGGAATAGAAATGCTGGAGTTAAAGTATAAACTTTATACTTTATACACACACACACACACACACACACACACACACACACACACACACTTTATATACACCAGAATTGAAAATTCACTAGAGGGTTCATCAGCAGATGGACAAAAAGAATAAAGAATCAGTGAACTTAAACATAGGTTAACTGAAATTGTCAAGTGTGAGGAGGAGAGAGGGGAATAAAGCTGAATAAAAGGGAATAAAAGAAGAAAAATGGTCAGAGGCAAAGAAACCTTTGGGACACTATAACTAATACCCCTGTAAACGTAATAGGAGTTCTAGAAGGAAGGGCAGAAAGAATAATTGAAGAAAGAAGAGCTGAAAACTTCCCAAATTTATCAAAGAGAACCTACACGCCCAAAAAACTCAATGAACTTCAACTAGGTCCAATGCATGGAGATCCCTGGCAGTCACATAATCAGTCAAGTTTTATCATAATAAGACAAAGAATGTGGAACGTAGCAAGACAGAAAAACTTCTCATGTACAGGGATTCTGAATAAGATTAATGGTCTGTTTCTCGTTAGAAACTGTGGAGGCCAGGAATCCATCTCCTTTGGTATTAAAAGATTGAAAAATTAAAAAAAAAAAAAACAAAAAACACCATATCAGGAATTCCTTACAAGGCAAACTATACTTCAAAATTGATAGTGAAGTTGAGATTCCTAGATGAACAAATGCTGAGGGGGTTCACACTTACAGACTTAGACTATAGGCAATGCCACGTGGAGTTCTTCAGGCTGAAATGGTTAGAAACTAGCATTACCTCAAAGCCGTAGGAACAAGTAAACAACGCTAGTAAAGGTAACTACATAAGTAAATATAAAAGCTAATTATTGTCTTTTTGTTTTGTAACTCATTTTGTCCTACATGTCTTAAGAGACAGTAAAACAATCAGAAAAATCTGCTCTTGAGTGTGTGCAACATCTGTTCGTATCTTTTATGAAGTAGTTTTTAACAACAACATAAAGGGAGAATGTATAACAGCACTTGTTTGTATGCCATTAAAGCTAAGTTAGCATCAACTGAAATTCAAATATTAGTTGTTTAATATGTAAGCTATAACTCCCAGGATAACCACTCAGAAAATAACTAGAAAATGTACAGAAAAATAAATAGCCCATCAAAATGGTATGCACGCACAAACACCCGAAGAAGGAAGGAATTATGTTAACAAAATATTAGCCATACAAACAGCAGATGTTAGAATAATTCTTAACAGTAGCAATTTAAAATGTACCTAAATTAAACTCTTCAATAAAAGAGAAAGGAATTTTACAAATGGTTCCACTCTATGTCTGCATATGGCTCACTTTATTTTTTCAAAGCATTTTTTGATTGTGAGAGAATGTGAGTGGAGGAAGGGCAGAGAGAGCGAGGGAATGAGAAATTCTCTCAAGCAAGCTCTGCACTGTCAGCCCGGAGACCAGTGTTGGGTTGGAACCCACAAACTGTGAGATCATGACCTGAGCTGAAACGGAGAGTAAGATGCTTAAGCGACTAAGCCACCCAGGCGCTCCAAGGCTCACTTGAGATACACAAATAGGTTGATAGCAGGATGGAAAAAGATAATTCCATGTAGATAGTAATGAAACCTAGTTGGGGAGCTATATAGATATCAGACTAAATAGAGTTTAAGTTGTAAAATAGTCATCAAAGATATTGAAGAACATATATTGAAAAAAGGGCCAATCCATTAGGAAGATAAAACAAGTATAAACGATACTTACATAGAAACAAAGCCCCCAAGTTTCTGAAGCAAACATTGAGAAGCTTGTTCTATACTAGTTGGAGATCACAGTGCTCCCTATTTAATAATGGATAGAACAACCAGATATCAATTATAAAGCAGTGAGCAGCACTGTAAACCAGCTAGGCTCCACAGACACATACAAAACACTGCGTCCAACAAAAAGTCAAAAATTGGGAGTAGAAGGGAACTGGCTCAGTCTGAAAAAGTGTTATTAAAATTCCATGGCTAACCATATACTCAATGGTGAACACCTGAAAACTTCCCCCTAATACCAAGAAGAAAACAAGCATGCCCCATGTTGCCTCCACTTAGTCAACACTCTCCTGGTAGTTCTAACCAGAGAAATCACAGAAGAAAAATAAATAAAATGTGTCAAAATGAGAAAAGAAATCAAACTATCTCCATTCATAGATTACATGATCTCCTATTTAGAAATAAAGAATCCTCAGACTTAGAATGAATTCATTGAAGTTACAAAATACAATATCAGCACTCAAAATTCAGTTACATATCTGTACAGTAGCAGTTAACAAATGGAAAGTAAACAATTCCATTTACAAAAACAAGAAAGTAAATGGGAATAATATTAATCAGGGAAATGGAAGATTCATACAGAGTGAAAACTACAAATGTTGCTGAGGAAAATTAAAACCTAAGTAAATGTCAAGATATCTTGTGATTCTGGCTTGGAAGACCATAAAACAGAGCGATCCCCAGAGCGATATAAAGAGTAATGGAGTCCTCAGCAAAATCCCAGCATGTTTTGCCCAAATGGGAATCCTGATTCTAAAACTCATACTGAATTGGTAAGGACGCCACATAACCAAAATAAACATGAGAAAGAACAAAATTGGAGGACCTACAATTCCCGACATCAAACCTTCTACAATAACTTGGAATAATCAAAAGTATAATTGCATCAGAGGCTAGAAAAATTATTCAAAGATACAGAACTAAGCATCCACAAATAAACCCATACATCTATAATCCATTCCTTTTTTCCAAGTGTGCGGGAAACAATGGAAAAAGAAAAGTCTCTTTAATAGTACTGACATATCTAGATATCTGTGAGAATGAAATTGAAACTACCTTGTACCATATAAGGAAATCAGTTCAGAACTAATCAAAGACTATATGTAAGAGCCTAAACTATAAAAGTCTTAACTGAAAACATAGGGGTAAATTTTCATGACCTTAGGGTTGACAATGGATTTTTATACATGATCCTAAAAGCAAAAGTGAAAAAGACAAAGTAGATAAATTGGTCATCATCTCAGGTATTCACGTCTGTGTGGTGAAGGACATTATCACCTAAGTGGAACAAATGGGAGGAAATAATTTGCCAACACATATCTACTAAGCGTCTAGAACCTAAAATATATGAAGAACTTACACAAGTGACAACCAACATACCAAGAACCCAATTTGAACAACAGTCAAAGGATTTTAATAGACACTTCTCCATAGAAGATACACAAATGAACCCAGCACATGAAGAGATGTTCAATGAAAGTAGTCATTATTAAAATGTAAAATCAAAATCACAGTGAGCTATCGTTTCACATCCACTAGGATGACTATTATGAAACCACAAAAATAAAGAGGTTGAGAAATTCACATCATGACACGTTGCTATAAAAACGTAGGTACTGTGGAAAAGAGTGTGACAGAGTCTGAAAAAATTAAACCATGTGACCCAGTAATTCCACTCCTAGGTATATAACCAAAGGAATTGAAAACAGGCATCCAGGGGCGCCTGGGTGGCGCAGTCGGCTAAGCGTCCGACTTCAGCCAGGTCACGATCTCGCGGTCCGTGAGTTCGAGCCCCGCGTCAGGCTCTGGGCTGATGGCTCAGAGCCTGGAGCCTGTTTCCGATTCTGTGTCTCCCTCTCTCTCTGACCCTCCCCCGTTCATGCTCTGTCTCTTTCTGTGCCAAAAATAAATAAAAAACGTTGGAAAAAAAAAAAAAAAAAAAGAAAACAGGCATCCAAACACTTAACTTCTACTGGAATTTAGTAATATTAGCCAAAGGTAGTAACAAACAAATGCTTTACAGTAGTTGAGTGAATATGGTCTACTCCTGCAATGGAATATTCTGAAGCCAGAAGAAAGGAAATGGACCACTGATACATACTATATCATGGATGTACCCCAAGGATGATTCTGTGTGAAAGAAGGCAGATGCAAAAGGCCACATATTTGATCCTTTTCCTTTTATATGAAACGATCCCAGATCGGTGAATCCACAGAGACAAAGCATTAGTGGTTGCCAGGGACTGGGCAATAGGAAGCACCTGTTAATGGGTAAAGTCTTTCCTATGGGGCTGATAAAAAAAGTTTTGGATCTAGACAGAGGTGATGTTTGTGCAATATTTGAATGCAATAATTGCCCCCTAATGGTATTTTAAAGTAGCTAATTTTATGTTCACTGTAACTCACTCAGAATTATCTTACACGGATCAAAGAACACTCACTCCAGTCAAGTCAGTCTTTACACATCTGTGCTTCTCTTGTCTTTGGTCAAATAAGAGCACATTCCCTGTGCACTTGGTGAAATGTGTTTTCCTTTCAGGGACGGTTGACCTTCAGGGATGTGGCCATAGATTTCTCTCAGGAGGAGTGGGAGTGCCTGGACCCCGCTCAGAGGGCTTTGTACAAGGATGTGATGTTGGAGAACTACAGGAACCTGGTCTCCGTGGGTGAGGATAACTTGCCTCCAGAAGTCGGTAATTACTTGTTATCTGTGTGCTGTGCCTTTTCTATTGAGAGCCCCTGTTTTGATCATAAGAGTTCCAATTCCTTGTTCTTAAGGGAGTGATTGCAGCTGTTTTGATTGAGAGTGGAAAGGGTTCATAATGTGGCAAATGGATTCTAACTTCCCTTTCCTTCAGAAGTTCTGCATTCCTGCTTGTTGATGTGGGTGCAGAACTTAGCAGTCAGAAAAGCCTAAGGGAGGGAACTGGTGATGAGGAGCCCTGGTCGTTGTATGTAACTGATGAATCACTAAATTCTACTCCTGAAACCAGTACTACACTCTGTTAAGTAACTAGAATTTAAATAACAATCTGGGAGTCTGGGGAATAGGATATAAAAACGCTTATATTCTTAGCAAAGTCTAATTTCGCTGAAATCTTTAAAGATAAAGCTCAGAGACAATAATGTTATTTAAAGTTGGGGGGAAAAGGAAACCTCGTGGTGAATTTATTTAAATCTCTGATTCTGTGGTCTTACCCTCGTAAGGGTTTTGGTTGAGTAGTTCTTAGAAAAAAACCCAGATGTCTGCACACCTAAAATAATCCTTAAGCCCTCAGGCACTCATTTGAGTAATTTTTGAAATACGTGGTTTCTACACCAAGCAAAACGAACGTTCTTTCTTGTTTGGTGAACCAAGAGCTGGAAACGTGTTCTGGAAGAGCAGAGGAGATCATGTTCTGTTTTTCTTTATGAATGGAAATCTCTTCTTGAGCTGAATATCATCTCGGTTTTGGAAGAAGAGAAAGAGCCCTGGAGTGTGGAACATGAAGTGAGGATAGGGAAACATCCAGACAGGGAATGTGAATGTATTGGAATGTGAGCACAAGTCCGCTCAGAAGGGCAGAGAGTAAATTGCTCCAGTAAATATTGTTTGGGAAGGATCTATGGGAAAATACAAGTTTATTTCTTAGGAGCTTTCAAAGGAAATCCTCCCCCACGCCACACACACTTCTCATTCTGTTATTCAAATGAGTAAATCAGATGTGTAGAAGTTTAAACTTCCAGTGATAATACCTACAACACTGTTACCTAGCCCCTCCGACCATACTGGTGCTGTGGCTTGAGAGGGACTGAGATGGCTGTCCCTAAGGAGTCTTTCCCCTGATCCCTCTTGGTTCTCATTCCATACAGGTCAGAGGTGAGGCCTCTGTAGTGCAAACCCCAGGACCTATTCACTTTCCATTTCCATTTTGTATCCTGGGGAGAACTTCTCAGGAGACACAAAACTTGTAGCATCTGTCTAATAAAGTAGATAAAAGTCTATATCTTCCTCGGCCATCATGGCTTCTGAAGGTTGCTCCCTTGTGCATTAATTAGGAGGAAGTCATGATGTGGATAATTCCAAAAAGTGAAAATCCAAAAGTAGATGTAGTGTAAATACAGCTCAGCTGTACTTGGTGATACCTAGTTAGCTTTTCTGTAGGAAAAACATGTATCATTCCACAGATGGTTATTGCATTTCCTGGTATACCAAAAACACCATATTGATATTTTTTGGTTTTGTTTGTTTGTTTGTTTTAAGAACTCAAGAGGCAGCAGCAACTTTTGATTTTAAGTATCTCTACAACCAGAGTGGGGTTTGAACTCAACTACAAAGTCAAGGGTTGCATGGTGTACTGACTGAGACAGCCAGGCAGCCCAGTTTTTTTCTTTATTAACCTTTTGATCACCTTCACCCTTTTCTGCTCAGCTACCTGTGTGTAGCAACCACCAGTATGTTCTCTGTATCTAATGGGTTTTTGTTTCCTTAAGATTGCACACATAGGAGCAATCATACTGTAGTGGTCTTTGACTCATTCCACATAGCATATTGTCCTCAAGGTCCATCTCTGTTGTCACAAATGGGAAGATTGTATTCTACTTAGTGGCTAGATAATATTGTGTTGTATATACACATCTTTATCCGTTCACCCATCAACGGACACTTAGATTGTGTTCGTATCTCAGCTGTTATGAATAGTGCTGCAGTGAACATCAGAACGCTTCTATCTTTTCGAGTTAGTATTTTTGTTGTCTTCAGATAAATACCCAGTAGAATTGGTGGATCACACAGTAGTTCTCTTGGCTACACCAATCATTCTCCACCCGTTGACAACACGTGTTGTTTCTTGTCTTTTTACTAACTGCCATTCTAATATTAGGTGTGAAGCGATATTGTGGTTTTGATTTGCATTTCCCTGAGGATGAATGACGTTGAGCACCTTTTCATGGTCCTGTTGGCCATCTCTAAGTCTTTGGAAAATGTCTATTCAGATCTTGTGCCCATTTCTTAAATTGGGTTATTTGAGCATGTTTTGGCAATGTTTTAGATTACCAGTCCATTATCAGAAGCATGATTTGCTAATAGTTTCTCCCATTCAGTAGGATGCCTTTTCATTTTGTTCAAAAACTGTTTCCTTTGCTGTGTAAACACATTTAAGTTTGATATAATCCCACCTTTTTTACTTTTGTTGTTTTTCCTTTTTGGTGTGGAGAGTTAAAAATAAAATCATTGCCCACACATGTGTCAAGGAGCTCATTACCCAACTTTTCTTTCTTTTTTTCAATTTTTTTTAATGTTTATTTTTGAGAGACAGAGAGAGGCAGAGTGTGAGTGGGGAAGGGACAGAGGGAGAAAGACACAGGATCTTAAAAGGCTCCAGGCTCTGAGCTGTCAGCACAGAGCCCAATGTGGGGCTCGAACTCACAAGCCGTGATATCATGACCTCATCCAACGTCAGAAGCTTATCCAGCTGAGCCACCCCGGCCCTTCACCCCTAACTTTTCTTAATAGGAGTTTTATGGTTTCAGGTCTTAGATTTAAGTCTTTAATCCATTCTGAGTTAGTTTTTGTGTATGGTGTCAGATAGTGGTCCAGTTTCATGCTTTTGCCTCTGGCTGTCCCGTTTTCCCAAACCATTGATTGAAGAGATTATACTTTCCCCCATTTTATAGTTATGTCTCCTTTGTTGTAAATTAAGTGACCATGTGTGTGGGTTTATTTCTGGTCTCTATTCTGTTCTGTTGATCTATGTGTGTATTTTTATGCTAATACCATACTGTTTTAATGACTATAGCTTTGTAGTCCGGGAGTTTGAAATCAGGGAACGTGATGCTTCCAACTCGTACTTCTTTGTCAAGATGCTTTGGTGATTCGGGATCTTTAGCGGCTCCATAGAAATTTTAGGATTTTCCCTTTTGCGGATATGTTTTCATGTGGACAGAAATATTCCACTTTTTTGAATGAATACCAAGGAGTGGGAATGCTAGGTCATATTTAAGAGTACATTTAGTTTTGTAAGAAAGTGCAAACTTCTCCAAAGGGGAGTACCATTTTGCATTTCCACCAGCAATGAATGAGAGTTCTTATAGTTCCACATTCTCACTAGGATTTGGTGTTGGTTTTGTGCATTTTGGCCATTCTCATAAATGTGCAGTGATATCTAATTGTTACAACACATATTTTCCTTGATTAAAGTTACCACTTTTCTTTAACGTTTATTTATTTTGCGAGAGAGAAAGAGAGGCAGCAAGGGAGCAAGCGTGAGCAGTATAGAGGCAGAGAGAGAGACACACAGAATCCAAAGCAGGCTCCAGGGTCTGAGCTGACACAGAGCGTGTCGCAGGCTTTGAAGTCCTAATCTGTGTTCATGACCTGAGTTGATGACAGACACTTAACCAACTTAGCCCCCCAGCTGATCCTATGGCATTCTTTAAATTAAGAATTTGTGATATCTTGGAAACATATTTTTTAAAGTTCCTGCTTTAGTCCCAGCAGTATCATTAACCTGATTTGCCGTAGCTTTTTCTATAATGATATATTATTTTGGGGCTTGGGTGGCTCAGTCGGTTGAGCATCTGACTCTTTTTTTGGCCTAGGTCATGAAGTTACAGTTAGTGAGTTCAAGTCCCACATTGGGCAGTACGCTTACAGTGTGGAGACCTCTGGGGAATCTCTCTCTCTCTCTCTCTCCCTGCCTCTCCCCCATTCACAAGCTTGTTCTCAGTATCTCTCTCTATAAGTAACAACCTTAAAAACGTGTCTCCTGGAACATGTATGCATTATATAATTGTCTTGAGTATATACCTAGAAGCAAAGTCTTGGTATATTTAGTTTGATAATTTTTAGAGCAAATATTGAATTAGATATAACTGTACAGTTTTCCTGTAACCCCCTACTGTTTCCCTGTTGAATGTTTTCCACCTTTGCTTCATGCCCATAGTTGCGTTCCTACAGAATGTGTCAGTATTATACCTTTTGCTGAATGTGTTTTCTTTTTCCCCAAGGTCCTGCATTAAACTTATACCACAATCATATTCCCATAGATGTGCAAGCACAAGCACTGTCCCTACATGGTCAGTTACTTCTTATGCTTCACTCTTGCTTTTCTGAATCCAAGTCCTGGCCTTTCCTCAGATGTTTCATTGAGCTAAACAAACCACCCTCGTATATCCTGGTATATTAATTTTGATCAACAAAGCACCTCAGTTTACACAGCACCTGACTCCCCTGCCCTCCGTACTGCAGAAGGAACCCTATTCATACACAGGGGACATGTGTATGAATTGCTCAGGACAGCAGCTTGATCTGGTGGTTAATTATACTGTGTGTTTACTAATGTATGAGCATATGATGAAAGAAACAAGATATTTTAAGGACTCTGTATGTTACAACCTACATGTTGATCTAGGGGGTTAAGTTAATAAGTAACCATAGTTACACAAACTAGTAGTCTCTGGAATTCTAAAGCAGTTTTTCTTGGAGACGTAAAGACAGGATTTACATTCCATAAGTAACTCCTACTAGAAGGAATGAAAGATTCATTGAGCATCACTGAAATATGAGATATTGGGTTCAGGTAAACACGTTTTTATAAAGATTAAGAATTAAGGAAGAGAGACAACTCTATAATTTCATGCACAGTTATAAAATAGCCATTGTATAAATGGGGTCAGTAATCATGAAGTTTCATTTAATTATCCAGTTATGTGTCCAAAAAATATGGATAGTGTAAAATGTGTTTCGAAAAATTACCTTAAGATCAGAGAAATTGTTAATATGGAAAACGTTATAAAAAGAGAACTCAAAAACATTGTATATGACAGTAGCGTTTGAAGACCATGGTTGATTAACATCCTTTGTTTATAATAAAGTGTTATTTAGGCATGTAATTATGTAATTTAGTATAAAATATTTATCTTCCAACTCTATTTGATAGGAAGCCTTTCTCCTGGATTTGCAGTCAAGGAATTGTCATCAGTAGAGGACATTTATAAAGGAAAATTTTACCACTTAGTGATATTGGAGAGAAATGAAAGCCATGGCATCAAGAATTTTGATCTCAAGGAAGTCTGGGAAAATAGGCATGAGGTTGAAAATCGGTGGGGAGATGATGCAAGAAATTACAAAGAAGTGCCTTTGACTCATAACAAAAATCTCACTTGTAGAAAAGATCAGCCACTTAATCAGCCCTCATTTACTCTTCCTGAAAAGCAGAGTGTTTCTGTGAGAAAAAATACATACCAGTATGTCATGAATAATGAACCATTCATCAGGACTTTGTTACAACAGGACAGTAACATAAGTGGTTCTGGAAACCAGTATATAAACTGCTTGGAAAATAGAATTGGATTAAGTTTACAGGCACACCTGGGTGAACTCCAGAGATTTGACAGTGAGGAGGAAATGTATGAATGTAGTAATCCAATTGAGAAGTCTGTCAGCAATGGTTCCTCAGTCTCACCACTTGAAAGAATTCCTCCCAGGACCCAAAACATTTGGAATAAATCTAGGAAGATTTTTCATTTGTTACCTGCCCAAGCCAGGAGAGGATACACCAGAGGAAAATCTTATAAATGTAATGAATGTGGGAAGGATTTTAGCAAGAGCTCAAACCTCATGAATCATGAGGGTATTCTTTCTGGACAGAGACCTTACAAATGTAATGCATGTAGCAAAGTGTTTGTTGAGTGTTCAAGCCTTACTCAAGATAAGAAAATCCATACCGGTGAGAAACCTTACAAAGGTAATGAGTGTGCCAAAGCGTTTACCCAATTTGGCAACCTTAGTAGTCATCAGAAAATACATGCTGGGGAGAAACAGCACAAATGTAACGTGTGTAACAAGGCTTTTATCCAAAGGTCAAGACTTAAGGCACATCAGGTAATTCATACAGGAGAAAAACATTATAAATGTACTAAATGTGATAAGGCTTTTATCAAACATTCAGCACGTTTGCGTCATGAGAGAACTCATACCGGTGAGAAACGTTACAAATGTATTGATTGTGGCAAGGCCTTTTTGAGGAGTTCACACCTTACTCAGCATAAGAGAATCCATACTGGAGAGAAACCTTACAAGTGTAGTGAATGTGGCAGGGCTTTTAACCAATTTTCACACCTTTGGTGTCATGAGAAAATTCATACTGGCGACAAACCTTACAAATGTAATGAGTGTGGCAAAGCCTTTACCCAGGCTTCAAGACTCACTAAACATCAGAGAGTCCATACAGGACAGAAACCATATAAATGTAATGAATGTGGTAGGGCTTTTATCCAATCTTCACACCTTAGGCGTCATGAGAAAATTCATACTGGTGACAAACCTTACGTATGTCATGAGTGTGGCAAAGCCTTTACCCAGCGTTCAAAACTCACCACACATCAGAGAGGCCATACAGGAGAGAAAGTATATAAGTGTTTCGTAAGTGGCAAATCCTATAGTCAAAATTCAAACCTGGCAAATCCTCAGAGAATGCATACTGGAGAGAAACCTTACAAATGTAAAGAGTGTGGCAAATCATTTACACAATTTGGAAATCTCACTATGCATCAGAAAATACACACTGGGGAAAAACCACACAAATGTAATGTGTGTGACAAGGCTTTTATCCAAAGGTCATACCTTGTGGCACATCAGAGAATTCACACAGGAGAAAGACCTTATAGATGTAAAAAATGTAGTAAGGCTTTTGTCAACCATTCAGAACTTTTGCGTCATGAGAGGACTCATACTGGTGAGAAACCTTACAAATGTATTGATTGTGGTAAGGCCTTTTGGAGGAGTTCACATCTTATTCAGCATAAGAGAATCCATACTGGTGAGAAACCTTACAAGTGTAATGAATGTGGCAGAGCTTTTAACCAATTTTCACACCTTTGGTGTCATAAGAGAATTCATACTGGCGACAAACCTTACAAATGCAATGAGTGTGGCAAAGCGTTTACCCGACTTGGAAAACTTACTAATCATCAGAAAATACACACTGGCTAGCAACCACCCAAATGTGATGTGTGTAACAAGGCTTTTATCCAAACATCAGGCCTTTGGCACCTCAGAGAATCCATACAGGAGAAAAACCTTGTAAATGTACTAAATGTGATAAAGCTTTTAGCACACGTTGAGACCTTTGTATTCATGAGAGTACTTCTACTGGAGAGAAACTTTACAGATGTAATGAGTGTGGCAAAACCTTTGCTGAGCACTCACATGTTAACAGAAAAATCCATACTAGAGAGAAACCTTAACAGATGTAATGAGTGTGGCAAAGCGTTTACCCAATTTGGAAACCTTACTGGGCCTCAGAAAATACACACTGGGCAGAAACCACACAAATGTAATGTGTATAACAAGGCTTTTATCCATTGTTCAAGTCTTATGGCACATCAGAGAATTCATACAGCAGAAAAACCTTACAAATGTAATATGCGTAATGAGGCTTTTATCAAACATTCTCACCTTTGGTGTCATGAGAGATCTCATACTAGAGAGAAAGTGTACAAATGTATTTAGTGTGGAAAAGCCTTTATGGAGCATTCACATCTTACTCAGTGTGAACCTAATATGTGTGGCAGTGCTTTTATTCAAAGCTCAAGCTTTGGGGAGCGTCAAAGAATTCATAGGAGAAAAAAACAAATGAGCAAGGGTTCAACACTTGCTCAGCATCAGAGATTCCATCATGGAGAGGAACCATATAGAACTAACATAACATAAGTGGGAAATCTTGTAACCAGGGTTCACAACTCACCTGATAGGAGAATAGAAGCCTCTGAAAGGAAGAACACTGAAGGAATGTATGACAGGGCTTATCCAAAGCTTATTTTAAGTTGTGGAATGTAATTTCTACTAGAGAGAAAAACCTTACAAATAAAATAGGTTTGATCTGGGTTATAAAAAATGTACAAATTGGGGAGGGGATAAAAATAGGTCAATGGAGTTAGGAGGTACAGACTTCCAGTGATAAGAAAACAAAATGTACAACTTTGTGCTTTGTGGTCTAGAAAGAATTCACATAACACGGAAACCATACAAATGTGTCAATGTCTTTATCTCAGGAAATACTGAAGAATTCATGCTGGACAGGAACATTAACGTATAATGAAGGCGGTAATTTGTTTAGCCAGTTCTTCAATGGACTACAATTTAAAACTTCACACTAGGGGGAAGTAGGTCTATTTTGAGGATTAACCAATCTTAGATGTTAAGTTCCACAGAAAATTAAAATTATTTAAAACTCATGAGATGGTGTGTCAATGGTACAAGTATATCTGTGGAAAGACCTAATCATCTTTTGTTCAAATATTTTATAAAGATTTTATTTTCTTCTGTGCACACAACATGGGGCTCAAACTCACAACCCCCAGAGCAAGAGTCACATGCTCTTTTGGCTTAGCTTGCCAGGTTAACATTTTTTACTCAATTATTTGAGGTTTCTGGTTTTTTTTTTTTTAATGTTTTTATTTTTCATAGAGTGAGAGGAAGAGAGATCTAGTGGGAGAGGGGGAGAGAGAGAGGGAGGCAATCGGAAGTAGGCTCCAGGCTTTAAGCTGACAGCAGAGAGCCAGACTGGAGTGTTGAACTCATGAACCACGAGATGACCTGAGCCGAAGTTGGATGCTTAACCGACTGAGACATCCAGGCACCCCAATTATTTGAGGTTTCTTGACACTACATTATTATTGATGACTTAATAACCTCAAGTTTGGATTCCATTGATGTTATAATTTCATTATATGTGTTTCATTGACAACCATAGTGGTGGTCTCAGAGAAAGCATCTGTATGGTGAATGGAACCTCTTCAATGGGGGTGAGGGGCTTAGTCATACCTATATACCCGGGAAAACTGGTATGCTAAGTTTAAGATAGACTATACTATATACATTTGGGAGCATAGGGAGTGGCAAGGAATAAACCTAAAACTCTTATGTAAATTGTAATGTTTTCTTTGTGGTCACAGCCCCTTCTCTGGATTTGTTGGTACGATTGAGCACCTTTGTTGATTACTACAGGAAAGAATTACTCTATCAGATAGTTGACCATGAAGCAGTAGGTCAGGACATTGAGAGAATATTTTCATGTAACGCTGGGTTACTTGGGATGGCATTTGTACTAGAGAAAATGGACAGTGAGCAATGGCCTCTCCTTTTGAAAGGTAATAGCTATTATATATCATGGATGAGTAAAAATTCATCTTAATTTTGGAAACTGAAGAGAAAGTTCTAGAGGACATTTAAATCAAAAGAACCAAAGTAGGATTGCCTGTGTGGTTCAGTATGTTGAGTATTTGACTCCATTTTGGCTCAGGGTCATGGGATCAATCTTTACGTTGGGTTCTCCACTGAGTGTAGAGCCTCCTTACAATTCTCTTTCTCTCTCTCTGCCGCTCTCTGCTACCTGTGCTCTCTCTCAAAAAACAAAACAAAACAAAAATACACCCAGAAGTAGTATGCTTGTAAAAGATGCAAATTTGGGCACTGAAATTGCATTTTGATTCCATTTTTTTTAGGATACCCTATTTCTCATATCTAAGTAAGTAAAATATAAGCTTTTGTGTAAACCTAAATGAATCCTGTGCCTTATTATCCTGTGTGCATCACACTTCTTTGGGGAATTTCATAATGAACACTAATCATACATCCTTAAGCTCTGTATGTTGAATGTCATCTGTAGTAATTTTCATGTTATATTTAAACCTATAGTTTTGGAAATATATATTCATAAGTTGGATTTGAGAGTTACCCACCCATTGTATATCCCATAGTATTTAGTGGCTCTAAGGGAAATACCATAGCGATGCAATTTCAAACTCTCACCCTCTACAACCAGCCTCCCCATTCATGAGTATACATCATATGATTCTATTTCTCCCTGCCTTTTGTGCTGAAATGAGACCCATGGTTTTCACCTTTACATTAAATGAAATTAGAAAAATAGCAAGCATATGAAAAGTATTAGGAACTAAAAGATAAGTTGAGAAGTAAGGATAAAGGTAACAATATTTTGTGCTGGACTGCTCAGGGAATAATTTGAAAAGATAAGTTGTCCTGAGTTTACTTTCAAGAATGAACAACACAATGGGAATCTTGTTTGATAACTAGAAATCTCACATACTTAGCCTCTAAACCATTTTTTGCTCGTTTGCACTTGTGCTTACTCCTCGAACAGGATGTTCAGATGTCACGAATGTTGACTGCACATACACTGAAGTGTTAGGAGAATGTTAATTATATACTGATGCTTAGGAGAGCAGGGTAGACTTCTCAAGTTCTGAAAATGGCTGGAGAAAGCAGGGAATGGTGACTACATTGTTATGATGCATCCTGTGTGGGGCCAGGGTGATGATACTCATAGGCACTGTGAACTTATAACTACTGCCAAGGGAGGGTCCTCTCCGGCTTCATTATTAGCTTTTCTTGCCCAAATGGGCAGAATAGTAAGAGGTTGTAATGCTGCTTCATAGGCATCATTAGTCAGGCATCAAAAGTACAGTCAGACCCAGTAATACAAAACTGAAGTTGACTCCTGACTGAATTGGTAGGGAAAGACCACAATCTTCCTCAGGCTAACTACTACCTCCTTTTTCCTGATGCACACATAGCCCCACCACACAGTTGATTATGGAAAATGGCTGTGAAATAACTGTTTAGAGCAATTACTGAAGACATTTTTAGACTTGTATGATGTCATGGTTCTTTTTCTATTAAGTTATAGTCTAATATTAAAATATTATTCAAAATCGAGAGAATATTTTCCAACTCCAAGCCTTTTGTAGATCTGTCACTTTAAGGGAGAAAGCAATGAATGGAATCTCAAAATCACTGCTTCAGTTTTTCTCCCAAGGTACTAGAATCAAGGAATTGGCAGGTCAGCTCAGTCAGTGAGGCTTCCAACTCTTGATTTTGGCTCAGGTCTTGGTCTCACAGTTCAAGGGATCACGCCCTGTATTGGGCTCCACACTGAGTGTGGAAAAATAACTGAACTTTAAAAAACTTTTTAAAAAGGTCCTAGAATCAGAATATGTGTATTGAAACTTTGCAAATTAGTGTTATATTCAGGTAAGTTAAATTAATAAATTTCAAAGGAAAGACATCTGTAACTCAGAAAACACTAAGGACTAATAAATTTTGACTCGTTTGGAACACCTATGACACTGGTGATAGGTTGCATGCAATATTATACATACAGGATAAAGAAAAAGTCTAGTGATTAAATCTGTCATCCTGTTATCCTTGACTACTTTTTCATTTAATATTATTGTGGGGCATATTTAAATTTGGTCTCCAAATGTTTTCTTTACCATCTTTTTCTTTTACCTTCTGTTGTTTAGGTGTGAATATGAAATTTTAAAATTCCCCAATATCCTGATTTTAATTAATTTATTAAGTTTATTTTAGGAAGAGAGTGCACACAAGTGGGGTACAGGGGCAGAGGGAGAGGGAGAGAATCTTAAGCAGGCTACACTCTTGGTGCAGAGTGTACACAGATCTCGATCCCACAACTCTGGGATGTTGGCCAGAGCCACCTGACTGAGCCACCCAACTGCCCCCCTAATACCCTTTTAAAATTGTGTTATTATTTTTTTGTGTTTTTATTTATTTTTGAGAGACATATTGCGAGCAGGGGAAGGACAGAGAAGAACGAGACATAGAATCCAAAGCAGGCTCCAGCCTCTTGAGCTGTCAGCACAGAGCCCGATGTTGGACTCGAAGTTTTGACCCACTAGATCATGACTTGAGCCAATGTCAGGCTTAAGTGATTCAGCCACCCAGGAGCCCTTCATTCATTTTTCTTGGTCATACAGCAGCCATCCTGTTGTAAGGAGAGAGAGTGCTGAGTGCTAAAGGAGGTGGCCCATCCCAACCTGCGTCTCTGGGCTTCCTGTTATGTGAAAATGATAAACCACCTTGTTGTTTCAGCCACTGATTCCAGGAGGTCTGTCACTCACAAATAAGAACTGTGCTATTGTGACCCATAAGATTAATATTTGTATTGAGAGTAGAATGGAGCATTTGAGAGAATCCTGAATTTGACATTTTGTAGTGTAGAAGAGCTACAAGAGGCATCCTCATTCCCAGATGGGTTATAGCTGTTTGGCACGTGCTGCCTAAAACTCAAAGTGTTAACCAAACAAAATACAGCTTGAGAATTTATGACGAATGTTCAGAATGCTAGGGTAGAAAGTGGAGCATGTGAACTTAGTCTCTGACCTTATGCACTATAGTAACTTTTTACTTTCCACAGATAAAATGCATTTGCTCATTCTACCAGTCAGGAACTATTCTAATCACTGATATTAGCAGGAAACAAAACTCCCTGTCTTCAGGTAACTTATATTCTATAAAGTTGAGTCTATAAGGATAAAATATGATAGTGGTAAGTACCATAAACATGTGGATGTACAATGATAGATCACAGGGTTTCCTAATTTAAACAATGTTTTCAGGCAATGCCCACATGATGAGGTCATCTTTGAGCAGAACCACTGAAAGTGTATCATGCAAATACCAATGAGGAAGGGCAAGGGGGTGGAGGAAAGAGGCAGAAAATTGCCCAAAAGGGAACATGTTTATAGTGGATTGGGAAAATCTACAATTGGCGTGTGGCTTGGTGAAATGTGAGGCTAAGTTTCTACTGGAGATATTTAAAATTATGGACTCCTTGTAGTTAGAATTTAAAAAATTTTAATAACAAAACTCCCCAGAAGGCTAAAGAGTATATGTGATAGATCCAAACCATGACCTGTTTGGAGCATACACAGACCTATTTCTTTATGGCAGCCTTACCCCTACCAAGAGAACACAGCCATGGGGTGGAGTAATGAATTAATGGAAAGTTGCTAAATACCGTTTGTGAAAATTGATCCCAGGAGTTGTTAAGATACATACTTATCCTGTTGTCTACGCTTATACCCAGACAAGGGTATATTGCTTCTTCCACTTACGAATGTGTACCAAGTAATACTAGTTGGGTCTTTTATGCCCCAGTTATATCTTCAGTGTCAATATCATCAAAAAAATTTTTTTACATATAATAAATACTGTACTTACAAATTGAATAGTAACAATATCGCATAAAACATACTCATGTTTTCCTCACTAATTCAAGACCTAGTAACTCCCAATTATTCCTAGTTTTATTCTTCCAGTTGAGACCAATCTTGTGTCAGCGTTGCCTAATATTTTGACTATAAAATTGACTTCAGTATGTTTCATATTCCAATTTTATACTAAATCAGATGTGATGAGAATGGGACTATGTGTGAGGTCAGCAAATATTTATGTAAGGAACATATAGTAAATATTTTATTCTTTGCAGGGGACACTGTTTCTGTTACCACTCTTCCAGTATGTCCTTATTGAGTCAAAAACACCTAAATATGAGTGTCCCTGCATTCCAGTTAACACTTCACTTAAAAACAGACAGTAGGTTGCATTTGGCTCATGTTCTGTAGGTGGCAGACCCCCGATCTACCCAAAGGAATTAAGAGTGCTATATAGTAATAGTAACTATATGGTAAATAAAAACCGTCTTCCCTATTTTTAAGCCTCATTAAAGAAACTAACAGTCTAGTGTATATGTGTATAGCATATGTAAAAGAAACCTATACTAATGGTAGCACAAGGCAGGAGTGGAGAAATGGAAGTCTTTGTGGAAAGGAAAGGTTGGATGATCTATATGAAGATGTATAAACTCTGTGAAGGTACTGTGGTCAGCTGTATAGGATAACCCCCAATGCAGACAAAAGCAATACTTAGAGCTAACACCAGTGAGCCAAAGAAAAGGATTTAAATCATCTGTAAAAATCAGTTAATTCAAAGAAGACAGAAAGCGAGGGAATAGAGGAAAGGAGACTTTATAAAAGCAGGAGCAAAACAATTTATCTGTATTTATCTGTAAAAGGGAATCGTCTAAAGGCCCTATTGAAAAGCAAAAATTGTCACTGGATTTTTTTTTTTTTTCAGTTTTATTTATTTTGAGAGACAAGGAGAGAGACACTCAAGGAGGCTCTGTGATGTCAGCATAGGCCCAACATGGGGCTCCATTTCAAGAGCCATGAGATTATGACTTGAAAGAAATGCGGAGTCTTATACCAATAACCATGTGTGTCAACCAGCCATCCCTGACCATCAGATTTTTTAAAGACAGGCAACACAATATATCCTATGAGAAATTCACTTCACAAATTAACACACAATAAAATCCTGTACAAAACATAAACGCTATAAAAAATAGAATGGCTATATTAAGATCAAAGTAATTTGAAGAGCAAGTAATATGACGGGATAATGAAATCTATTTCCTAATCATAAAGAGTTACATTCACCAGAATGACATGAGAATCCTAATTAATCCCTTTGGTTTTCACTACACACAAATACATAATCAAATACTCCCCATATCCAAGTCAGAGACTAGGACCATGATGTGTGCACAAACGCACACACTCATACATAAATATTACATATAGATGCAAACACACGTGCATGTGGGCAACATACACTCAAATGCACAGCCATATACCCTCACACTCACATACACTCCATAGCAAACACACACTCACGCATTCATTTGTGAAATACAAATTGTGAAATACACGCGTTTACACACACTTGCCCATACTCCCACATTCCCAGTCCCGTGTATGTAATTACATTCAAGCAGTCTGCATGCACATGCGTGTCTTGACAATATTCTCACATGATGGAAGAATTCAGGAATCTTCTGACCTTGGATGCCTAAAAATGGGGAGCACTTTCCATGTTTTTTACTTCTTCCATCCCTGCAACAACTAACGATATTTGTCACATGCAGTATCTTAAACTACTGTAAGCATTGCCACTGCAAGTCCAGGCGAACGGGGCAGAGTTGATAGGTTTCAGGGTAACCTATCAGAGTGATAGAGCAGGGTCCAAATGAGGCCAGAGGGAGAGGATTATAGTTCGTGTGCAGAGAGCATGGGAGCGTGGAGGAATAGACACAAAACTCTTCAAAGGCATATGTTGCCATAGTGCTTGGTAAATACAGACAGGTACAGAAAAGCAAGGGGGATAGGCTAAAATGAACTCTGAAGTACAGGATCCGAGTCGGGGGCATCACTATGAGCACAGAAGTAGCTGTAGATAAGTAAATAAAACGGCAAAGAGAAAACTATAGATCTGTGTGAGGACAGGTAATTCCCAGGGCAGTCTACTCAGAGAGTCTAAGAGCAATGACACCCCAGTAGCAAGGAGAACACTCAGCATCCACATCTTGGTCTCTAACACAATTCTCTAAGAAAAAGACTCCTTGGAGTTAGGGCTGATTCTATGGCAGGAGCAGGGAAAATACAAGAGGACCCTAGAGGATCTTGAAGTGACAGAATGTTAAGAGTAAGGAAGTAATAAAAAAAAAATGTACATATCAAAGGGACATAATAGCCAAACCTGAAAGAGCTCCTGCAGCCTGTCACCAAATCTCTGGTACCAACTGGGTGTCATGCAATTCAATATAATTCTGACTTTATCTGGTGTTAGTAGAGACCCCACAAGTTAAGATCAAGGTCCTTCCCGGCACTGCCCCCACTTCAGACACCAGTTACAAGTCAGGCATTCCCATACCTGTGCATCTCCAGCCAACTACAAAGTTAAGGCTTCCTCCAAGCCTCTCTGCTTCAATATTTGCTGGGAAGACTCACAGAACTTGGAAAGTGCTATCTGTATGGTAATCCTTGATAAAGTTAACTCGTATTTTGGGACCCACAAAAATGGAGGCCATGCCAGTGGCCCACCCACATCACAAATCTAAACCTAAGTCAGCCTGCTCTTATGTGAAACATCAGAAGGAAACCTAACATACACCAATCATAATCCTCCAACTCAGCTTCAGCTAGTGGACCTTACCCTGGAAAACAGCAGGTCTTGTAAGGAAATCCCCGATCTCCTGGCCAGTCATGCCCTGTTTCTGTACTGCCTCTTCTAAAACTCAATCTTGCCCAAATCCCTCAGGAAGAGCACTCCATTCACTGTATGAGAGGCTCTGTCCTCCCCCAAATCAAGGGTGGTCTTCCCTGGAATAAATTACAGCAAACTTGTTACTAAATTGTTTTAGTTTTGTCATTTCACATCTTATTGTAAAGGATAGCAGTGAAGAGCCAGATGAAGGCATCCATAGAGTAAGGTTTGGGAGGAGGACTGCCCATACAGTAGCTTTTGTCCCCCACCAAGAAGCTCCCAGGAGCTTCTCCAGGTGTTTAATCAGGGCTTCACTATCTAGACTTGGTTGAGTAAATCATTGGCCATATGACTGAACCCAATCCCCAGCCAGCCTCCTTTCTCTTCCCAGAGGTTGGGCTGCTGAGCATTTCCATCCAATCATGTATCTGGTCTTTCAGAGGTGTCCAGTACCCCATTTTGAAGTCCTGTGTTGGAACTCACGAACTGCGAGTTCATGACCCAAGCTGAAGCCAGATGCTCAATGGACTGAGCAAGTCAGGCTCCCCTAACATATTTCATTTAAGAAATGTTTATTTTTAAGTAATCTCTACACCCAATATGGGACTCAAAGTCACTATCCGGAGATTAAGAGACACATGCTCTACTACTGAGCCAACCAGGTCGCCCTAAAATAGTTCTATGTTTGAGTTACATCATTTTTTTCCTTTCAACGGTGTCTACATTGTCTTTTTGGTGATTTCAAAAGTGATACTACCCCTTGTTAGACAAAATATGTTCATATACTCCTCCTGCAAATTGCTACTCGCCTCCTGCACCATGCTTGATAAAATGGTCCTCCTGTAATGTCTTGTATCCTCAAGACAGAAAAGTGGAAGACCATCTTGCAATCTCTTTCTCACCAACACACCCAACTGGTGTCAAGATTTAACACAGAACAGTCTACCTTCTAAACATCTCAAAAGTACATTCAGTCTTTTTCCCACATACCCAATGTGTTTACTGGCTGCCACCCATCTGCACCCTTTGTAAAATTCAGCTGACACCTATTCCTGTGTACCTGTTTGTCCTCTGCAGTTTAGTGTTCAAATGTTGACCAGAAAATATTTTAATTAAAGCACTCATCTTGCTCCACAAACGTGATCATATTTCAAACATCCCCAATATCTCTTAAATACGAGGCATAATATTCACAACATAACCCCCAAAGCCAACAATTGTAAAACCTGTTATAGAATCTTGATTTCTCCATGGTTATCAATAAAAATAAAACTAAGTACACACATATTAATTCAAGAAGATTTCATGTACCATGCTCTTTAATATTAGGCTGGGTGTCAGTCTGTCTCATTCAGCCATGTCTCTGCAAGAAACTACTCATAATTTTCTTAACGTTCTTTGAGATCTCAGTGTATCCATGTCTGAACACGTGAAGACAATTCATATTTCCCTGATGAGGTAATTATGTATTTCTTTCACAGCAGACACAGTACAGCCTGAATATGTTGGGGTCATGGTGCATGAGAGAAAAAGGGCTAATAATTGGAAAACAACATGCAATGATTAGTACAGTGACATTCACCAGCCACCAACTAGAGTTCGAGAGCCACTTAATCATAAATGATGGACAAAACAGCATAAAACAATACAAAGGTAGTCATAGTCACCAAGACAAGGATGCTTTGGATGGCTCTGGTCTCATGGTCTCAAGGGAGGGAGGGTCTGGGGGAAAGATTGTTCCTATGGATGCCTTGGACCCTCTGCTTGTGACTGTGAAGGAGGAAAACCATGGAATTCCCTCACAGAACTTCAAAATGGGGGACTTGCTGGCTAAGGTCATGAGTCTCAAACACAAAATGCCATGGAAAGATGTCATTGCTGCATATAATGAGCCTGTGATCTTGTCAGTACACTATAAGGCAGAACAATATCCCAAGCTACTTTTTTTGGTACTTTTTTTGTTGTTCCATTTACCAGCCATATAAATAGGAAAAAAAAAAAAAACGTATTTACCAACGTGTGGAACACCCTGCACAGGATACTGGAGGGGCCAATGTACTTTGGAGCTTTCACTTTAAGCTCTGCCCATCTGGAGTTCCCAGGGCTGATCGTGATGGCCTCGAAGACACACAAGGGGCAGGTGGAACAAATGGACATACCTCTGAACACTTTGTGAACATATAAGAGAATGTAGCATCCATAATAATTAGTGAAATGTTTCAGCCCTAGAGGTGCTATGGTCTCGGATTCCTCTAGAGAGAATGTGCGAGGAGTTGGCTACAGTCGGGTGCCTGAGAATGAAATTGGTGGGTCTTGGCTTGCATCCCCTGAAGCTAAGGGACATCTAATGATAGAAGAGTCAGAAATTGCCCAGGATTCCGATGACAATGTGGGATAGGAAGATCACTGCTATATTCAAATCCACCGAGGCCATTCTGTTATTGTCCAAAACTCAGTATTCAGATACACAGGGAGAAGGTTCTGCATGAAAATATGAGTTACAGGCTGCATTTTCCTGGAAAATAAAATCACTTACCTTTTCTTTCCCCTGAGAATTGACATGGAACTTCCCTAACCTTATGAGTTAGGAACTAACATTACTCTCATTCTATAGACAAGGAGAATTTAACCATGGGAAGTTAAGTGACTCATGTAACTAGCAGTAGAATCAGGATTTGAACCTTGGTAGCCTAGTTGCCATGACAAGAATGCTTCCTACTGTACTATACACCGCTAGGAACCTCATCATGGGTAAACACACACACACACACACACACACACACACACACACACACACCTCATATTTTAAATTTATTTTAACATGGTGTGATCATTTCCCATTTTTGTTTAAGTATTCTTTGTGAGTAATATAACTAAGGAGTGAAGATTGAAAGGTCTTAATAAATTATACATGCACTGAATAATTTTATATGAGCCAGTCTGATTTATTTAATATAGACAATGTTAGGATGACATTAGAACTCACTTCATTTTTTTCTTGGACCAAAAGGATAATGACATCCATAACATATTATTGTGTGGAACTGCACTGTGTGCTAACATACGGGACATGAAACATCACATACTGATAAAACATGTTAGGGCAGAAAATAATCCTATTTAAAGATCACATAACTGTATATTTGTTATTTTAGAATAAAGAAATTGAAAATTAAATTGATATTTGAGTTGGAAAAGCTATTAAAATTCTATATAAACATGCAAAATGGAATTTGAAGACTTGAAATCTTGGGCATTTAATGAACTGAAAAGCAAGAGAGGTGAGTGGTGAGCTGGGAATACTATTGAAATGATTTTCACCAGTAGAAACATAGCTTAAAATTGCTTTTTTTCTTGATGAGATTATATTTTTAAATTAATTATTTTAAAATTAAATTACATTTTAAAAATATAGTCCTTAATATTTTACTCTTTAAAACCTTCTATACTGACGTTTTCCTTTCTTTTTTCTTTCTTTTTTTTGACGTTAACTTTTTCTTAAAGGACCTTTCCTAATTTTTGGAAAGAAGATTGTCTCACAGATCGAGAGTCCACAGAGATTTTTCAGTAGAGACACATTTACTGTCTTCATTAAGCACATCACACTCAAATTACAGAAGAATAAATTTCAGCAATTCCCATTAGACATGCTGTTTCTGCTGTGAATCAGGTATTTCAATTAGTTCCATCGTTCTCATTATCACATGCACATGCCCTTAAAGTGCTCACAGTATTGCTTCTGAAAATGTCTCTGTGACTCTTGCTCACTGTATTGAAAAGCAGATTAAATCTGAAAGTATAATCTTTATGTTTTTAAGTAGACTGTCCATGCTCAGTGTGGGGCTTGACTTTGAGATCAAGACCTGAGGTGAGATCAAGAGTTGGATGCTTAAATGACTTAGCTACCCAGGTGCCCCCTGAAATTATAATCTTGAAGCAGCTTAAAATTCAGCCTCTGACAGCACTTGGATCAAACACAAAGCACCCCTTCAGTGAGGATTTTGGTAAATTACATTAGCAGCAGTCATGCACTGATTGAGCAGTCTCTCTCACAAGCTAAGCCTGTGCCGGAAGATTCTTTCCCTGACATTCTCACCTACCCAGATTCCTGCCGCATCTCCCAACCTTAGAGACTGTGCTCTCACACTAAACTAGAAGATTCTCACAGACTCCTTCCTGTTGCCAGGACTGGAAGCTGGGTGTAAAGTAGCAGGCAAAGCATGTGTGGGAGGGAGGGAGCCAAACCCTGAGATACAGGTTAGTGATTCTGAGACCTCACCTCCCCAAAGAATTGCCGTCATCATGTCAGCTGTAGTGACAATGATAGTTCAACACTTGGGGAACTGAGAATGGTTCTGAAAAACTCTAATTACCAGGATCTATTAGAAGTTTGTAGTGAGCAGGTCCAAAGGGACCGTTGGAGTGTTTGAGAGAGACTCTTCCTTTTCCATTATTTCTGGAAGCAGACAGGGTCTCACGTGCAAGGAGGAAATGCTGAGGTCTGAGCCATTAAAGACCAGCCTCATTGGATTCTGTGCCTCCCTGAGAATTTTTTTTATTCCTGTCTAATTCTTTGTTAGTCTTCAGACCCAAGTACCACCACCATTTAACTTATGGGCAGAGAGAAAGAATCCTCCATATGACCCAAGAAGGATGTTCTAGTTTTAAAATTTTCAATATCTGCAATACATTTTAAATTTTCAATGAAGGGAAATAAAGGACATGAGGTCAATAAGTGACATTAAAAATTGTCCCATTTCCCCAACTCAAAACAAGTTAACTAGAAAGCCTACAAAATAGACATTTACTAGGAAAATATATTTTGCCAAAATTGACCTCAGTAAGAGGGAATCTAAACAGATCAAAATCCATAGAGAAGAGGAAGACATTTATCAGTATCCCTCATAAATAAAAAGCACCTGGATCAGATTAGCAGCCAGATTCTTGCATTCTTTTAAATAGCATATAAGCTAATGCTGCCTACTCAATTCACGAGCATTAAAGAGGAGGTAAAATCTCCAAATTATCTTTATACGTGACATAAAATTCTGATACTGAAACATCCTAAAGTATGTACCAGAAAGAATACCACAGAAAAATGTCACCTCTTCCTACAGATGGTACCATGTAAAATAAAATAGCCCAAACTCCTGAAACTATATGAAAATATGATGAGCAAAGCAATTCGTGTCTCGAATTCAAAAATGATTCACCTCTAGGAAGTTCATTAATGTACTTCATATTTATGAAGAGAAGTCAGGAAATCTTACTCGTAGTTAACAAAACCATTATTTGGAAGAATTCATCATATACGAATGTTAAAACACTCAATATTAGGGAATTCTTTAGGATCTTTCCCAACTTGACAAAACAAAGTCTTCGTTTTGGTCATAGGGAAGCGCTAGAGATACTCCACTGAGGCCAGAAAACCCCAGTAGAAAAAGTACACGATCACCTGTTCTATTCATTTGTCATTGTGTTGTAGGTTTAGCCAGGGCCATTTAAAATGGTAGAGGAATTAGACGTAGAACTATGTTTGCAGACGATACAAGTATACCTCTGGAAACAGAAAGGACCTCATAGAAAATCCACTTTGAAAAATAATTCAGTAGGCTAATAGGTTTTGATACTGATATACAAAACCATAGCCTTTTGTACATGGGCTATTATTTTGAAGATTTTATTTTTAAGTTGGGATGAGCACTGAGCGTTGTATGGAAACCAATTTGGCAGTAAATTATATTTAAAAACAAGATTTTAAGTAATCTCTATACCCAAGATGGGGTTCAGGTCATGATCCTAAGGTCAAGAGTGGCAGGCTCCACGAACTGAACCACCTAGGTGCTGCTGTACATATTATTTGTTTGTACAATAGATTATGTACAACAAAGAATCATTTATGGGTTTTAGTAGGAGGGTCTGCAATTACAAAAGTATAACATAAAATAGGGACACATGGGGGGCTCAGTCGGTTACGAGTACAACTCTTGATTTCAGCTCATATTGTGATCCCAGGGTTATGGGATCAAGTGTTGTGTCTTGGTCTGTGCTGAGCATAGAAACCACTTGGGATTCTCTCTCTCTCTCTCTCTCTCTCTCTCTCTCTCTCTCTCCCTCTCCCCCCCCCACCATCTCTATCTCTCAAATAAACAAACAAGTAAATAGCTTTAAAAAAGTAAAATGAAAGAAACTACCAGGAATGAATCTAACAAAAATGTGTAAAGGCTATATGGGGAAAAAACTAAAACATTCCTGAAATATGTGAAAGGAGAAATAAATGAATGTAAATTTACATCATGTTCTTGGATAGAATATCTCAATTTTATAAAATCCCAATAATATAAAAATCTCAATATTATAAAAGAAAATCTCAATATTATCAATTCTCCTTTAGCTAATTTATAAATTTAATTTGATCCTGATATAGATATGATCAGTTAGTTTTTCGAACTAATAATGTGATTGCAAAAATGTTACAGAATACTGAACAATAAAAATAGCCCAAAAAGTCTAAACAAAACAAAAAACCCAAAATGAGTATAGTTATCCTTATGAGACGTTATTTATAAACAGACTATTATATCAGTGAAGTTAAAAAGTTAAATGTATGCCAAAGTGCATAAGAAAAGTTAATAACCAGCAAAAACTAAAGTGGGGATAATATTAATGCTTGGTATGCGGGAAATGGGAATTCCTATCAAAATGACAATAAGTGTTCTTACTCTTCACATCCTAGAGTGGGATAAAGGTCAAACAAAAGAGAAGTCTATACAGTAAAAAATAATTAAAAATGATTAAATACCTTCCTAAGACCTGCTTCTCAAGCACCTGACTGTAGCCAACCTCTGGCTCATCTTCATTAAAGAAGTTGCTCAGCAACACTTTTGGCTTGAAAAACATCTTTGTTGAGTTTTGATACAACTTGTTTTGTATGTTCCGAGTGGCCAGTGGTGTATCCATTGGCAGCACCTGCTTCTTGAGTGTCTTCCAGGACATCACGATTGGCCCCAGGAACTCCGAGATGATAGAACTTAAAATAGAGGCTCTGCGTGCCTCTCTAACAGTCAGCTGCCCAATCCTAACTTGGTGGTAAATACCACTTTAATCTTCCTGTGACTGACTGAACCGAGAAAACATCACATAGAAACATGACTGGGGGTGCTGAATACCAAGATCACACAATCACCACTTTTAACCTTCCCTCCTGTCAGACATTTGGGATTCATGCCCTGGGGCAGTATCTCCCTAGTTTTCAAGCTTTTAAGATACAAGCAGTGAGTCCAGCACATTTACAGGAACATCTCCAGAATTTCCCCAGAGGTGAGGTCTAAGGCATCCTTGTCTTGGTAAGCACCTTTGTGTCTTTTTAAGCTCCCTCTTCCACCTTTTCATGTCATTTGGCTCTTTCTGAAAATCCCAGTTGGTGGGAGCTGAACCCCTGTGCTCTAATCACTCCATGTTTTTTTTTTTTCTTAACAGTCAGCCCTTTTGTTCTCTGGAGCCCTGACCTTAATTGTGTCCAGGACCGTCTCTGCACGCTGCAGAAGGAATACACAACTGTCTAAAATGACAAGATACCTATAAACTATTGTAAACTGTTAGACAATGAGTAGTTACTTTTTAATTCACTCCTTGCAGAGATTTAAGCCCTGGAAGGGGCAGTCACATAATAGAGAGGATGTGAAAAGCAAATGCAGCCAGCACCACCTTCAGAATTTCCACAGGAAACAGAAGAGGAGCTATTAACTGGCACATTTCCTATTAAAAATTATTAAGAGTGTATATGAGGCTGCTGAAAACGTGAAACACTAGTGGTAGAGTTTGCTTGCACCATTTACCTACAGAACAGAAATCCTTATCACATGTTTGTGGAACTACTTCAAAACCAGTATTGCATCAGTACCAGGAAAAGTTACATCTCTCTGAAGGAGTCCACCTTTTAGAAGCTTCCTTATCGGCCCTTGACACCAAGCAATCAGAAACAGAAAACAAAAGGATCAGTTAAAATATCTAATTTTCTGGGTACCTGGGTGTCTCAGTTGGCTGAGCCAGGGACTCTTCGTTTCGGCTGAGATCATATCTCGGGGTTTGTGATATCCAGTCCAGACATGGGGTCGGGGGGCGGCGTACAGAGGGCTCTGCTCAGAGCCTGCTTGGGATTCTAGATCTAGCTCTCTGCCCCTTCCCGCTTGCATTCCCTCCCGTGCTCTCTCTCAAAATAAATAAATTTTTAAAACTCTAATTTTCAAGAAAAAAATAGACTTCTAAAATACCTGAGAACAATTTGTTTAATTAAAAGTGCAATGAAATTTGGCAATTAAGGGCTTAAGCACATACAGGTCCCACTGGTAGGTCTCAAAGACATTCGGATTTGTAATTCATCTGGAGAGGTGTGGAGTTGAATATCAAATTTAAGAGAGAGACATTAATCAACACCCATTGACGCAGAAACTTTTATTCCTTTAAAGCAACGTGCCAGCGCTCCGTCCCACAGCCCAAGGCCCGGCGGGGAAAGCCTGGAGTGCAGTCCAAGGGATGGTGAGAAGTGACAGTTGAGTGAAAATTCTGAGGACGAGTTAATACCGAACAGCACAATTCCCACAGGACAGTGTTTATTTCTTTTAATGTTTATTTTATTTTTGAAAGAGAGAGTGCGAGCGAGGTAGGCGCAGAGAGAGAAGGAGACAGAATCCAAAGCAGGCTCCAAGCTCTGAGGTGTCAGCACAGAGCCCGATGGGAGGCCCCAACCCACCATAGGGAGATCAGGACCAGAACCAAAGTCAGGCTTAACCTACTGAGCCACACAGGCGCCCCCCGCCCCCCAGAACAGTTGTGCGTGTCGCATTCTAGCGTCCATCACCGACACTGACCACCCCGGCTTTTACTTCATTAAACAAGGAGCTGTCACTATCCGGGTCTCGGTCGACCCACGAGGACCCCGGGCGCCAGGTCCCCACACTGCTCCGCCTCCCCCCCTAGAGCGCATGTCCACCGCTCTCTAAAAACTTTTCTCTCACCCCCCCCACCCCAACCCGCCCCCCCTCCCAAAAAAAAATTGCTTCCCCGGGCACCGGGCTCAACTTGTGAAATACCGCCGCTCCCAACAGAAGCGACCCACCCTTCCCTGAGGTTGCACCCAGCCTGGCTCGAAACGACACCAGCGGGATTGGGCAGAATCCAAAAGCGGAACCCGAAACCGCGCGGCCGGAAGAGAAAACAGACCCGCAGACGCTGGGAGGAGAGTGGTGCGCTGGACCCGCCCCACCGGATGTGTCCTGGACACGCCCCGGCACCGCCCCGCGACGCACGCGCATGCGCCATTTTCTGCAGCCCCGGAAGCTGATCCAGCAGGGCAACGTGCGCTGTGGGGTGAGCGAGTCTCCATTTTTCTGGTTCGCATCGCGGTTGCGCTGCTCAGTGCCTGGGGCTCCACCCCAGGTTCCGCGGTCGCCTGGTAAGGTAAAATTCTTGAACCGTCTTCTCCCTTTCATCGCTCGCCGCCTGGCTCTAAGACGTTCCGAGTCCTTTCTCTCGGGGCGGGTCCCGGGGGTCTGTGGTCGTTTTCGGTTAAAATCGCTCCGAGGCAGGTTCGGGCCAAGCCGTTCTGCCTGTGGCCCTTGCAGACCCCGATATCCTTGCCGGTCACTTTCCTGCTCAGAACCTTTCTCTGACTGCCGAGTGTCCCCCGTGCCCCCAGCCCCATACTGCGTCGGGCACAGTCGTCACTAGGGAGGTGGGTGCAGGCCGTTGGCCGCAGGGTGGCCGTCCGTCTGGGTGTGGACGGAGATGGCGGGGAAGGACGCAGAAATCTGCGGAGTTAGAGGGTCATCAGAAAGTGTGGGGAGAAAAACCGGCGGGGATTGACACAGGCTGCCGCAGAATAGGGTGAAACTGTCTGTTGGAGGAGGAATAGCGACGGAGGGAAACGGAAATGGACAAAAGGACTGAAGAGAAACAAGGACACAGACTTACACAGAGAAGAAAACGCGTAGGGGTCACAGACAAGACACAAGACCCAAACCGTAGTGCAGAACCGAGGATATCAAGTTGTGAAGTACCGACTTGAAGTTTTATGACCTCGTTAATCTAACATTTGGTGAATTGTTTCAGTTGTGGAGAAGAGATTGAGAGTGTGAAACCTGGTGTTTGAGGCATCTGCACTTTCTAAGCATTGCATCAGAAGATCATGCCATTGGCAACCCCTCCTCATCCCGGGGGAATAGAACTGTCAGTTAAAGGGGACTTTCTGTAACCACATGGTGCTTTTACGATGGCCATTGTTAACAATACTGTTTGTCTCTCCCCCTTTTTTCGTGGCTCGTGGCATTCTTTTCTGAATTTGATGTATCCTCACACTTGTGACTTTAATCTCAGATTCCACTGGAGAGCTTTTCAACTTCCAAATTATTTTTTCTTGTAATTTTATTGTTCAGAGTAAGAGTTTTATATGCTTTCTACTCTACCATATGTTGCAAGGATTCTTTGATGTCTGTTAAAGAACTTTATTTAACTAATTTAATAATTCAGCAGTTCTCTTCTTGCGTTAAGGCAGTTTATAAATTATCAAGCTTTGAGGTGAGCTCTCCAGCTAAGTAGATGATCCCCTCAAGTCCCCTCTGTCTTCTCTGTACAGATGTTGAAGGGTGGTCTTGATTGATGTGGAACTTGGTTCCAGCAGAGCTCATCCGTTCATAATACAGAGAGTGTTCAGACCTCGTGCCCACAGGTGACCCTTTTTCATGTTTTCCAGGACCAGTAACTTTGTAATTTCATATAGCTTTTCTGGAAAAGAGGAATTAAATGCTTGGGTTTGCTTAAACCCATAAAAGAGAAGCTTCTCTCCTTCAGGAATATGAAAGGTAATCTGGAATTAGGACAAGGCCTTTCTACTTCAACCTGACCAGGCCACCTTTTCAGAGATTTCTTACACCCAGTTCTGCTCATTCAACTGAGACTCCTTCAGGGTAACTTGGCAAATTAACTCCCCCTCTAACCCCCGATGGACCCACCTGTAACAGGAGACAATAGACCAAGAATTCTGAACCTGAGTTAATAAGATGCGTGAAATGATTTTCAAAACTAGGTGTGTCTTTGGTAGTGTTGTGGGAGAGAGTGTGCAGTTATAATGGGAGTTCACAATGTGACCCAGTTCCAAAAATATCGAAAGCCACTGGGAAAGAAGCAGGAGCATAGCTCAGAGACAGGGATGTGCCTCTGTCACCCCCACCCTCTGTGTATCCTGGCTAAATCTTAAAAATTTGATTGTGTCATCTTTTGACATTAAACCCTCTTACAGGCTTCCCATCAGCATCAGGACAAAGGTCTAAACTTCTCAGTATGGCTTCCAGGGAGCTCTGGAGCTGGGTGGCCCTTAAGAGTTGGTCCATATTGATGGCATGGACAGGCTTCTCTGTCCTGCATCATCCATTCCTTGGATGCGGGCTACCTAGGGAGGAGCCAAGAACTTGAATGAGCCCATTCCCTTTGGCCAAGTGCCAGGTAGACAAGACAATGCAGTTGCAGTGGAGTGTGTAAGTTTGAGCGATAGGGGAGGCCTTCGTGAAGAAGTGGGTAAAAAATGCACTTGTTGGCCTCCACATAGGACCTTATTGTCCCCGCATCCCTCCTGTTGCAGTGGGCAGCAACGGCCTTTTTCCCATGGCAAGTTTCTCCCCATATGTATATTGTGGCAGAGGATGGGGTTATGTTGATTCTGAAAATTAAACAACATCCTTTTTGTCACACAGTATAACCTTACTTGAGAAAGAAGACCAGAAGAAGAGGGAAAAAAGAAGGAATGGCTCTTTTCCAGGTAAAATCCCATTTTTTGTTGATTTTTCTTCCTAAAATGTCACTTTGGACTTGTTAATCTTGTCTGTCTGTGAGGTGTCCTGCCTGAGTTGTTTACTCACACCCAGGGCTTTCTCCCAATCTCCCCTCCTTTCTATGCATATTTCTTCTTACTGTGACCAAGTGACGCGGAACTTAGGAAGAGGCACCTGTTAGGTGGTCATCCTGGGAATGTTGTTCTACACAGGCTAGGACTGGACATAGGGAGTTAGCTCTTTGGTATCTTCAGGAAGGATTCTTCAGAGATCCCTCCTGGATCCTTTTTCAGCTCATATAAACCAGGATTAAAGAGATTATGTATGTAAGTCATGTATTAACGTGCAAAAGTACCTGAGGAACCCTGGAAAATAAGAGTGCTGGAAATTTACTTCATCCGGTTTTACAAATGCATTTTGATGTTAAACCAGGGACTCATTGTGCTTCTGACTCCACGATATTAATACTTTGGAATAGAATAGAAAGTTGAAAGTAGGAATGAGAAGTAGAGAGGATGTCTTGGTTTATTAACATAATTGGTTTTCAAATGTAGAACCAACTCTCATGTCAAACAGTGTCACAGACGATGAGACTGGAGTTCTCTCTTGTCCAGAAGAGAGCAGATGCAGAATGGAATACGAGAAAGGGTGACATCTGCGAGGAGACAGGGGCCCCCAACAGGGGTTTTGTCTCAGTATTTATTGAGCCCATGAGATATTACACATGTGGTACACATGAAGAAAACAAGTACTTACACACATGAACGTGGAGAAACCATGAGACAGGAACATTAACTTGTGTGTGTACGAAGCAGAGGGTCTGGAGGCAAGTGCAGTGTGTGACCAAAGTACATTAGTAGATTGGCGTCAGATGGAAAGGAATTTCCTGCAGGTGCTGTAAAGAAGTTACTCGTGATCCCATTGCAATATCTTGCTAGCTAACTTCGGGCACGTTCGCCCCATGGTGGGAGATTTTCGCTCTAAGCTTTTCTGTAGCTAATGACTTTACCTTGGGTGCTTTTGTCCCGTGGTGTCAGCTTTCTGCCCTAAGCTTTCTAACCTGTTTGTGGAAGTCTAAGGGATTCTTGAACCTATTTCCCCCTGGCTCCCCATTTTGGTTTTTTTCATCTTAAGTTTGCGTGTGAGGACAGTCATGATGGCTACCTGATCCGTATTTTGCTGTCTGGTGGTTTGGAGAGTGTTTCTGCAATGGCATAAAAGGAGACGTCGTACAAGTATTCCGCTTCACAGAGTTATAATGGAGGTTTAGCACCTATTGTCTTTTTCCTATAAGTTGGATGGCCGCCATAAGGGCTTTGAGGCGTGCCATTATTTGTTTGTAGAAGTTTGGCTTATTAGCTCTTTGATAGTGTTGGCCATAACTGGGTTAAGTACATGTGCAGTTTCAGTGTGCTGAAGACTAATTCGAGCAATGGTAGCAGAAGCTATAACGCTTACTGTGGCTTGGATCCCCATGAGTAAGAGGCCTGTGAAACGCCTTTGTCTGGTTAATGAATACCAGTGATGGAGATCATTGCCATCAGATGCAAATCAGGTGTGTAGGCTATACCACTTCGTTGTAAGAGGAAGCGGGCCTGGTTTGACAGGCGTTTAGGCTTCCCTCATGTTCTATGAGGAGCTAGGAATTGCATTTGTGGAGCGACTTCAGGATGAGGAACAGTGAAGTGGTTTCTTCCATCCTGAAAATGGAGCGGTGGTCGTTCATTCTGAGTCATTCTCTGGAAGTCCTGGTTGATGGGAAGGTGTTCTGGGGTCTCCCCCATGCTGTGAAAGAGCTTCACCAACCAAGAGGGAATCCCCAGAGGTCCAGAATATGAAAGAATACAAGCATATTCTCAGACCCAAGTGAGAAGTTTGAACTGGCACCATAGGATGAGAGGGTTTATGGAATTTAGGAAAATGGAGCTTAGCTGCGTTAGTCCTTGAGGGTCAAGATTTGAAAACGTAAGAGTGATCATAGTGTGATCGAGGAGAAGTTGAGCTTGTAATGTAGACAACCATGGGTAATTCTGCCTTTTTTGTTGTTTTTAACATATTTTTGTTTATTATGTGCTTGTTCTACAATTGCTTGTCCTTGCGGATTGTAGGGAATTTTAATTTTATCTGCCATTTCCTTCTTCCTTTGTTCCACATTGCTCCCCCTGAAAGTTTTGACTCTTAAAATCTTCAAGGTTGCTGAGGGTGGATGGTCTTCTCTTCTGTAACTTCTTCTTGCTGAATAGGGTTATAGAGAGTCCATCCCTAGGGGCAACATTGGTAAGTTGGGGTAGGTATAGCAGAGTTAGGAAAAGGAAAGACAGTGCAGGGGAAACAGCCTCCTTGAGCATAAAGGATTATCTGTCTACTGGAAGTGGTAGCGGTGAGGAAGTCTTCCAATAGGAGTCACAAAACTATGACAAAAAAGACACAAAAATGGACATGATTAAAAGATCTAATGGAGGTGAGAAGGAAATTCAGTTACTTCTGTGGCACATGACACTTCAATTATCAGAATATCAAGTGATGACCCTATGCTAAAAAACATTAAAACTAGGAATTACATATAATCTCTATAATAGGTATAGCATGTACTCAAATGTAACCTAAGGATTATGATTTGTTTGACAGTGCTTCCAGAGTAATTCAACTTACTAAAGAAGCCTAATCGGTCAAAAAGACTTCATTTACAATTTAAATCTTTGAAAATTTGTTAGTAAAATACTCAGAAAGTTGTAATCCACCAAGTGTGTTTAGCATCAGACCCCGATATCCTCACTTTCCCTGCAATAAGAAGCTGAAAGCAGATGAGCCTTACTTAGTAATCAGTGATTTAGCATCCCATCCTATTTAGAAAAGGCCTAGATGTCCCAACAAATTCAATCCCAATTTATCATGCACGGAAAACTTTTCGAATTACTAAAGCCTTTGAAAGCTAGTGTAACAATGACTCATGAAACCTGTGAGACCAAGTTTCCAATTACTTTAAGTTGTAACATGAGCTTATTTGACCTTTGATTAACAGGTCTATTTCAAACCAACAAACTTACATTCGGGTCCCCCTAAGACAGTTTGTTCCCCATGGTTAATTTTTACCTGAAACACTGCTGAGGAAATCTCAAGTGGATGATCTTGGCTCGTTGACATATCAGAGACCATGTTTAAGGATTGGGAAAGGTTTCTATAGGTCATAATATGGCTGAATTTTGGGTAGACCCCGGTGTAGTGTATAATATATGCTCCCAGTTTTTTCGAGTTTTCCAAGGGCAAGATGTCTTGTGAGTTTTCCCGTGGTGTTTGTAAACATAGTAAGGGCATTCTTAATAGGTAGTTGCAAAGGAGTGAGGATGTCTTCAGAGGGAATCTTTTGTTCCTTTGACAAGTCAGATATTTCCCATTGACAAATGGTATAGTTGGCATTCTCAGGGTGTAGGGGTGCTGACGGAGCTGGCTGACAATAAGGAGGTTTAGGTTCCATGGAAAAAGTTTTTATTTACTTTGAGTGCGTCTATATGTTCATAAACATCATCCGCACATAAGGGGAGAGTGTCTGTCAGAACAATAGAGCATGTAAGAATAACTCAGGCAGAACATTGGCGCCTTCCATATGTCATGCCTTTAGTGTTTTACCTATTCATTCCCAAGTGTCTAAGTGAAAGGTTCCTTGCTTAGGAGACCAAGGACAGTGTTGCTGGATAATCATTAATAATTTAAGGAGTGCTATATGAATGTGTTTTTTCTGTTCTAGGGATAGAGAGTCTCCCATAATAATTCTCTCAAAAGTTCAGTGGCAGTGAATCCCTATAGGTTCAGTTTCTCTTACCTCATCAGGAGAGATTGTAGTCCCGTGCATTTTTCTATTTTTGGAGCTCTAGTTGTTACACAACTAGTTGTTTCCGCATCCTTGAGTAATGTTGGCTTCGTAGCCATGTCACCTTCCAGTCTCATCGGCCCTTAGCCACATTGGGTTCTCCCACATTGTCTTCTTAGCCACGTCCCCTGCTGACACACCCACTTCTTAGTCACGCTGGCTTTTCTTCTAATCATGTTGACTTCTCATCGCCTTCTATCACATGGACATCTGTCACCTCGGCTTTTATCATGTTGACCTCTATCCTGTCGGGGTCACCATCTGGCGAAGACTAGGAGCCTGGAGTTCTCTCTTGCCCAGCAAGAGAGCAGATGCAGATGGAGTACGAGAGAGGGTACTGCCTGGGAGAAGACAACAGCCCCCAACATGGGTTTCATCTTGTATTTATTGAGCTCTCAAGATACTACATACGTTGGGAACATGAAGAAAAGAAGATCTTACACATGTGAACATGGAGAAAGCCATCAGACGGGAATCATTAACTTGTGTGTGTAGGAAGCAGAGGGTATTGGGGGCAAGTGGAGTTTGTGATCAAAGTACATTAGTAGATTGGGGTCAGATGGAAAGTAATTTCCTGCCGGTGATGTAACAAGTTGCTCGGTATCCCATTACAATATTTCCCTAACGAATCTCGAGTGATTTTGCCCCTTGGTGGCGGCCCTCCGCCACAAGCTTTCGTAACTTATTTAGGTAAGTATAAGTGATTCTAGAACCTATTTCCCCCCCATAACAGTAAATGTTTTATAAATTATTGGTAGCACATCCATCTCATAAAGACCATGGTGTTCTTTTAGGAACTCTCACATGTTGCACATCTTTTAGAGAAAAATGTGTATAATTTAGCCAGACATAGGAGCAGAACTTTCATCACAGAGGATGGTGCTCAGTTTTAATTTTACATAATATTATTAAATTCTTTTTATTATTTTTGTGTGTATGTATTAAACTTCAGTAGTACAGATTTTTGCAGTTCAGTTCCACACACTAATACATTTTTGAAACTAAGAAGTAAAACATGTTCTTCCCTGTCATATCTTCCACCATCACTGATTTTCTTCATTAAGAACCAATGTTCTCTTTCGTACATATTTTCCAAACGTGCGTTTATATATTGTAGCATGAGTTTAGAATATATTCTACTGTAAATGTTTAATCCTATTTTGTTCTGCAAATTGGTATCTTTACATGCCATATGACTTGAAGTCGTTTTCATGAAAGTCAACAAGAGGTAACTGCTTTTTTAGATCCTCATGGGAGTATTCTCTAAATGAAGATCCATGGGTCCTTTACAACTCCTTACTGTTTCAAAGAATGCCACGATGGCTGCTTCTGAGCAGGCCGACTTCACTACAGACTTCTAAGGATGTTTTAAGATTGTACATCTTTTAAGCATGATTACCAGGTTGATGATGGTCTTTCTGAGGAGGCACAGACATTCCACTTAGTAAATAAAGATTTTAAATCAACCGTCTTGACCATCCTCAGCTAAAGGAAAATGTGGAAGAGAACTAAGTAAGAAGTAGGAGAACAATATTTCAACAAATAGAAAGTATCAGTAAAGAGATAGAAATTATAGCAAAAGGAGGAAATAGAAATGCTGGAGTTAAAGTATAAACACCAGAATTGAAAATTCACTAGAGGGTTCCTCAGCAGATGGACAAAAAGAATAAAGAATCCGTGAACTTAAACAGAGGTTAACTGAAATTGTCAAGTGTGAGGAGGAGAGAGGGGAATAAAGCTGAATAAAAGGGAATAAAAGAAGAAAAATGGCCAGAGGCAAAGAAACCTTTGGGACACTATAACTAATACTCCTATAAACGTAATAGGAGTTCTAGAAGGAAGGGCAGAAAGAATAATTGAAGAAAGAAGAGCTGAAAACTTCCCAAATTTATCAAAGAGAACCTACACGCCCAAAAAACTCAGTGAACTTCAACTAGGTCCAATGCATGGAGATCCCTGGCAGTCACATAATCGGTCAAGTTTTATAAGATAGAGTGTGGAACGTAGCAAGACAGAAACAACTTCTCATGTACAGGGATTCTGAATAAGATTAATGGTCTGTTTCTCATTAGAAACTGTGGAGGCCAGGAATCCATCTCCTTTGGTATTAAAAGATTGAAAAATTAAAAAAAAAAAAGCTGTATCAGGAATTCCTTACGAGGCAAACTAGACTACAAAATTGATAGTGAAGTTGAGATTCCTAGATGAACAAATGCTGAGGGGGTTCACACTTACAGACTTAGACTATAGGCAATGCCACGTGGAGTTCTTCAGGCTGAAATGGATAGAAACTAGCAGTACCTCAAAGCCATAGGAACAAGTAACGCTAGTAAAGGTAATTACATAAGTAAATATAAAAGCTCATTATTGTGTTTGTTTTGTAACCCATTTTTTCCTACATGTCTAAAGAGATAGATGAGTAAAACAATCAGAAAAATCTGCTCTTGAGTGTATGCAACATCTGTTCGTATCTTTTATGAAGTAGTTTTTGACAACAGCATAAAGGGAGAATGTGTAACAGCAGTTGTTTGTATGGCATTAAAGCTAAGTTAGCATCAACTGAAATTCAAATATTAGTGGTTTAATATGTAAGCTGTAATCCCCAGGATAACCACTCAGAATATAACCTGAAAACATACAGAAAAATAAATAGACCATCAAAATGGTATGCACGCACAGACACCCGAAGAAGGAAGGAATTATGTAACAAAATATTAGCCATACAAACAGCAGATGTTAGAAGTAATTCCTATCAGTAACAACTTGAAAAGTACCTAAATTAAACTCTTCATTAAAAGAGGAATTTTTAAAAATGGTTCCACTCTATGTCTACATACAGCTCACTTTATTTTTCAAAGTATTTATTGATTGTGAGAGAGCGTGAGTGGGAGAGGGGCAGAGAGAGGGAGAGAGAAATTCAAGCAGGCTCTGCAGTGTCAGTGCAGAGACCGTTGCTGGGTTCGGTCTCACAAACTGTGAGATCATAACCTGAGCTGAAATTGAGAGTCAGATGCTTACGCGACTGAGCCCCCAGGCACTCTGAAGCTCACTTTAGATATACAAATAGGTTGAAAGTTGAAGGATAGAAAAAGATATTTATGTGGATAGTAATGAACCCTAGCTGGGTAGCTATACAGGTTTCAGACCAAATGGGCTTAAAGGTGTAAAATTGTTACCAAGCATGTTGAGATTCATTATATATTGAAAAAAGGGCAAATCATCGAGGAAGTAAAACAACTATAAATAACAGGTACATAACAACAAAGCCCCCAAGCATTTGAAGCAAACATTGGGGAGATTGTTCTACTATACTAGTTGGAGCACTCAATGCTCCCTATTTAATAGTTGATAGAACAACCAGACATCAGTAATAAAGCAGTGAGCAACACTGTAAACCAGCAAGGCTCAGCAGACATATACAGAACAGTGCATCCTGCAAAAACTAAAAAATTAGGGGTAGAAGGGAACTGGCTTAGTCTGAAAAAGCTTATTACTAAATTTCTATAGCTAACCTCATATTCGCTGGTGAACACCTGAAAACATCCCTTAATGCTGAAAACAAAACAAGCATGCCCCGTGTTGCCGCTCCAACTGAGCACTCTACTGGAAGTTCTAACCAGAGAAATTACAGAAGAAAAATAAATAAAATGTGTCAAATGGGAAAAGAAATCAAATTATGTTTACTCATAGTATACATGATCTCCTCTTTAGAAATAAAGAATACTCATTCCTAGAATGAATTTACTGAAGTTACAGAATACAATATCAACACTCAAAATTCAGTTGCATTTCTGTACACTAGCAGTCAACAAAGGGAAAGTAAGTCAACACTTCCATTTACAAGAGCAAGACATCAAATGGGAATAAATTTAATTGAGTTTGAAGTTGTATACAGAGTGAAAACTACAAATGTTGGTGAGGGAAATTAAAACCTAAGTAAATGTCAAGATATCTTGTGTTTCTGCCTTGGAAGACTGTAAAACGGAGAGCTCCCCAGAGTAACATAAAGAGTAATGCAGTCCTTGGCAAAACCTCAACAGTGTTTCTTGCTATGTTGGGAATCGTGATTCTCAAACTCATATTGAATTGGTATGGACACCACATAACCAAAATAAATGTGAGAAGGAACAAAATTGGAGGACCTACATTTCCCAACATCAATACTAATATAGTTACGTGAAGTAATGAAAAGCATAATTGCACCAGAGGCTAGAAATATTGATCAAAACGATAGAACTGAGCATCCACAAGTAAACCCACACATCTTCAGTCCATTCCTTTTTTTACAAGTGTGCTGAAAACAGACACTGGAAAAATAAAAGTCTCTTAAATGGTACTGACACATTTAGATATCTGTGTGAGAATGAAATTGAAACTACCTTGTGCTGTGTAAGGAAATGAATTCAGATTTAATCAAAGACTAAGTGTAAGAGCCTAAACTATAAAAGTCTCACGTGAAAACATAGGGGGTAAGTCTTCATCACCTTCGGGTTGGCAGTGGATTTTTACACATGATCCTAAAAGAAAAAGAGAACCAGACAAAGTAGATAAATTGGTCATCATCTCAATTATTCATGTCTGTTCACTGGAGGACATTATCACCTAAGTGGAACAATCTAGCAAATGGGAGGAAATAATTTGCCAGCACATATCTACTAAGCATCTACAACCCAGAATATGTGAAGAACTTATACAACTCACAACCAACATACAAAGAACCCAACTTGAACAATGGTCAAAGGATTTTGATAGACATTTCTCCATAGAAGATACACAAATGAACCCAGCACATGAAGAAATGTTCAATGAAAGTAGTCATTATTAAAATGTAAAATCAGAACCACAGTGAGCTATCGTTTCACATCCACTAGGATGACTGTTGTGAAACAAAAATAAAGATGTGGAGAAATTCGAATCATGACACGTTGCTGTAAAAATATAGGTACTGTGGAAAAGAGTGTGACAGAGTCTGAAAAAATTAAACCATGTGCCCCAGTAATTCCACTCCTAGGTATATAACCAAAAGAATTGAAAACAGGCATCCAAACACTTCTACTGGAACTTAGTAATATTAGCCAAAGGTCATAACTACCAAATGATTTACAGTAGTTGAGTGAATATGGTCTACTCCTGTAATCGAATATTCTACAGCCAGAAGAAAGGAAATGGACCACTGATACATACTATATTGTGGATGAGCCCCAAGGATGATTCTATGTGAAAGAAGGCAGATGCAAAAGGTCACATTTTTGATCCCTTTCCTTTTACAAGAAAAGATCTAAGATCGGTGAATCCACAGAGAAAAGCATTAGTGGTTGCCAGGGACTGGGCAATAGGAAGCACCTGTTAATGAGTAAAGTCTTTCCTATGGGGCTGATAAAAAAGTTTTGGATCTAGACAGAGGTGATGTTTGTGCAATATTTGAGTGCAATAATTGCCCCCTAATGGTATTTTAAAGTGGCTAATTTTATGTTCACTGTAACTCACTCAAAATTATCTTCCACGGATCAAAGAACACTCATTCCAGTCAGGTCAGTCTTTACACATCTGTGCTTCTCTTGTCTTTGGTCAAATAAGAACATGTTCCCTGTCCATTTGGTGAAATGTGTTTTCCTTTCAGGGACGGTTGACCTTCAGGGATGTGGCCATAGAGTTCTCTCAGGAGGAGTGGGAGTGCCTGGACCCCGCTCAGAGGGCCTTGTACAGGGACGTGATGTTGGAGAACTACAGGAACCTGGTCTCTGTGGGTGAGGATAACTTGCCTCCAGAAGTCGGTAGTTACTTTTTATGTCTGTGCTGTGCATTTTCTAATGAGAGCCCCTGTTTTGATCATAAGAGTTACAATTCCTTGTTCTTAAGGGAATGATTGCAGCTGTTTTGATTGAGAGTGGAAAGGGTTCATAATGTGGCAAGTGGACTCTAACTTCCCTTTTCTTCAGAAGTTCTGCATTCCTGCTTGTTGATGTGGGTGCAGAACTTAGCAGTCAGAAAAGCCTAAGGGAGGGAACTGGTGATGAGGAGCCTTGGGTGTTCTGTGTAAGTGAAGAATCTCTAAATTCTACTCCTGAAACCAGCATTACATTCTCTGTTAACTAACTAGAATCTAAGTAACAGAGTTGGGGAATAGGATCTAAAACCCTTATATTCTTAGCAAAGTCCAAGTTTGCTGACATCTTGAAAGATAAGGCTCAGAGAGAAAAACCATATTTAAAGTAGGAGGGAAAAAAGGAAACCTCGTGGTGAATTTAGTTAAATCTCTGATTCTGTCGTCTTACCCTTGTGCCTTTGGTTAAGTGGTTCTTGGAAAAAACCGAGATGTCTGCACACCTAAAATAATCCTTAAGCACACAGGCACTCATTTGAGTAATTTTTGAAATATGTTTCTACACCACTTAAAATGAATATCCTTTCTTGTTTGCTGAACCAAGAGCAGGGAATTTGTTCTGGAAGAGCCAAGCAGATCATGTTCTGTTTTTCTTGATAAACGAAAATCTATTCTTGAGGTGAATATCATCTCTGTTTTGGAAAAAGAGAAAGAGACTTGGATAGTGGAAAGTGAAATGAAGATAGGGGAACATCCACATAGTGGGCAATGTATTGGGGTGTGAGCACAAGTGAGAGCTCAGATGAGCAGAGGAAGCTGCTCCAGTAAATGTCGTTTGGGAAGAATCTGTGAGAAAATACAAGTTTATTTCTTAGGAACTTTCAAAGGAAATCCGCCTCCACCCCCCAAACATTTCTCAATCTGTTAAATGTGTAGAAATTTAAACTTCCACTATTATACCTACAACCCTGTTACCTAGCCCCTCCGACCATACTGGTGCCGTGGTTTGAGAGGGACTGGGATTGCTGTCCCTACGGCGTCTTTTTCCTGATCCCTCTTGGTTCTCATTCCATACAGGTCAGAGGTGAGGCCTTTGTAGTGCAGACCCCAGGATGTATTCACTTTGCATTTCCATTTTGTATCCTTGGAGAACTTCTCAGGAGACACAAAAATTATAGCATCTGTCTAATAAAGTAGATAAAAGTCTGTGTCTTTTCCTCGGCCATCCTGGCTTCTGAAGATCACTGCCTTGTGCATAAATTGGGCATAAGTCACGATGTGGATAATTCCAAAAGTGAAAAATCCAAAAGTAAATGTAGTGTAAATACAGCTCAGCTTGGTGATATCTCTAGTTTGTTTTTCTGTAGGAAAACCATGCATCATTCTATAGATGTTTATTGCATTCCTGGTATACTGTAACTACCATATTGATTTTTTTGGTTTTGTTTGTTTGTTTTAAGAACTCAAGAGGCAGCAGCAACTTTTGATTTTAAGTAATTTCTACAACCAGAGTGGGGTTTGAACTCAACTGCAAAGTCAAGGGTTGCATGGTGTACTGACTGAGACAGCCAGGCAGCCCAGTTTTTTTCTTTATTAACCTTTTGATCACCTTCACCCATTTCTGCTCACCTACCTGCGTGTAGCAACGACCAATATGTTCTCTGTATCTAATGAGTTTTTGTTTCTTTAAGATTGCACACATAGGAGCAATCATACTGTAGTGGTCTTTGACTCATTCCACATAGCATATTGTCCTCAAGGTCCATCTCTGTTGTCACAAATGGGAAGATTGTATTCTACTTAGTGGCTAGATAATATTGTGTTGTATATACACATCTTTATCCGTTCACCCATCAACGGACACTTAGATTGTGTTCGTATCTCAGCTGTTATGAATAGTGCTGCAGTGAACATCAGAACGCTTCTATCTTTTCGAGTTAGTATTTTTGTTGTCTTCAGATAAATACCCAGTAGAATTGGTGGATCACACAGTACTTCTCTTGGCTATACCTGATTCTCCACCCTGTTGACAACACGTGTTGTTTCTTGTCTTTTTACTAACTGCCATTCTAATATTAGGTGTGAAGCGATATTGTGGTTTTGATTTGCATTTCCCTGATGATGAATGATGTTGAGCACCTTTTCATGGTCCTGTTGGCCATCTCTAAGTCTTTGGAAAATGTCTATTCAGATCTTGTGCCCATTTCTTAAATTGGGTTATTTGAGCATGTTTTGGGAATGTTTTAGATTATTAGTCCATTATCAGATACATGATCTGCTAATAGTTTCTCCCATTCAGTAGGCTGCCTTTTCATTTTGTTGAAAAAGTGTTCCTTTGCTATGTAGACATGTTTCAGTTTGATATAATTCCAAACGTTTTTGCTTTTGTTGTTTTTTCTTTTGGTTTTGAGAGTCAAAAAACAAAAGCAAAAGTCATTGCCTAGACATGTTTCAAGAAGCTCATCACCCCCTAACTTTTCTTAATAGGAGTTTTAGGATTTCAGGTCTTAGGTTTAAGTCTTTAATCCATTCTTAGTTAACTTTTGTGTATGGTATCAGATAGTGGTACAGTTTCATGCCTTTGCCTCTGGCTGTCCCGTTTTCCCAAACCATCAATTGAAGAGATTGTGCTTTCCCCCTTTGTATAGTCATGTCTCCTTTATTGTAAATTAAGTGACCATGTGTGTGGGTTTATTTCTGGGCTGTATTCTGTTCTGTTGATCTATTTGTGTATTTTTATGCTAATACCATACTGTTTTAATTACCACAGCTTTGTAGTCAGGGGGTTTGAAATCAGGGAATGTGATGCCTCCAGCTACGTACTTTGTTGTCAAGATGCTTTGGCCATTCAGGATCTTTAGTGGCTCCATAGAAATTTTAGGATTTTTCACTTTTGTGGGTATGTTTTCATGTGGACAGAAATTTTCCACTTATTTGTGTGAATACCAAAGAGTGGGACTGCTAGGTTGTATTTAAGGGTACGTTTAGTTTTGTAAGAAAGTGCAAACTGTTCCAAAGAGGAGTACCATTTTGCATCCCCCCCAGCAGTGAATGAGAGTTCTTATGGCTCCACATTCTCACTAGTATTTGGTGTTAGTGTTGTGGATTTTGGCCATTCTCACAAATGTGCAGTGATATCTAATTGTTACAACAGATATTTTCCTCGATTAAAGTTATGACTTTTCTTTAATGTTTATTTACTTTTGAGAGAGAGAGAGGAGGGAGGGAGGGAGCATGAGCGGGGTAGGGGCAGAGAGAGAGACACAGAATCCAAAACAGGCTTCTGGCTCTGAGCTATCAGCACAGAGCGTGTTGCGGGCTTTTGAAGTCCTAAGCCTGCAATCATGACCTGAGTCTATGTCAGACACTTAACTGACTGAGCCCCCCAACTGATGCTATGGTATTCTTTAAGAATTTGTGGTATCTTGAAAACATATTTTTTAAGTTCCTGTTTAGTCCCAGAAATATCATTAACCTGATTTGCCATAGGTTTTTCTGTAATGATACATTATGTTGGGGTGCTTGGGTGGCTCAGACAGTTAAGGATCTGACTCTTGATATTGACTCAGGTCATGAAGTCACATATGTGAGTTTGAGCCCTGCATTGCACAATGCGCTTACAAGCTGGAGACCTCAGGGGAATTTCCCCCCTCCCCCCACCCCTCCCCCTTTTGCAAGCTCGCTCCCTCTAAGCAACAACCTTAAAAAGCATTCTAGTACATTTCTCCTGGAACATGTATACATTATGTAATTCTCTTGAGTATATACCTAGAAGTGGAATTCATGGGATAGTTTGATAATTTTTAGAGCAAATACTGAAATAGATACAACTGTACAGTCTTCCTATGACTCTGTCTCCCTGTTGAATGTTTTCCACCTTTGCTTCATGCCCATAGTTGCGTTCCTACAGAATGTGTCAGTATTATCCCTTTTGCTGAATGTGTTTTCTTTTTCCCCAAGGTCCTGCATTAAACTTACACCACAATCATATTCCCATAGATATGCAAGCACAAGCCCTGTCCCCACATGGTCAGTTACTTCTTATGCTTCATTTTTGCTTTTCTGAATCCAAGTCCTGGCCTTTCCTCAGATGTTTCATTGAGCTAAACAAACCATCCTCGTATATCCCGGTATATTAATTTTGATCAACAAAGCACCTCAGTTTACACAGCACCTGACTCCCCTGTCCCCTGTACTGCAGAAGGATCCCTATTCATACAGGGGAACATGCATATGAATTGCTCAGGACAGCAGCTTGATCTGGTGGTTAATTATACTGTGTGTTTAATAATGTGTGAACATATGATGAGAGAAACAAGATATTTTAAAGACTATGTTACAACCTACATATTGATAGATCTAGGAGGTTAAGTTAATAAGTAACCATAGTTACAGAAACTAGTAGTCCCTGGGATTCTAAAGCAGTTTTTCTTGGAGACATAAAGACAGGATTTACATTCCATAAGGAACACATACTAGGAGGAATGAAAGATTCGTTGAGCATCACTGAAATATGAGATACTGGGTTCAGGTAAACACGTTTTTATAAAGACTAAGATTTAAGGAAGATAGACATCTCTATGATATTCATGCACAGTTATAAAATAACCAGTGTGTAGATGGGCTCTGTAATCATGAAGTGTCATTTAATTATCCAGTTATGTGTCCAAAAAATATGGATAGTGTAAAATGTGTTTCGAAAAATTACCTTAAAATCAGAGAAATTATTAATATGGAAAACGTTATAAAAAGAGAACTCAAAAACATTGTATATGACAAAAGTGTTTGAAGACCATTGTTGACTAACTTCCTTTATTTACTGTAATTATTTAGGTGTGTAATTATTGAATTTAGTATAAAATATTTACCTTCCGACTCTATTTGATAGGAAGCCTTTCTGCTGGATTTGCACTCATGGAATTGTCACCAGGGGAGGACATTTATAAAGAAGTATTTTACCACTTAGTGATATTGGAGAGAAATGAAAGCCATGGCATCAAGGATTTTGGTCTCAAGGAAGTCTGGGAAAATAGGCATGAGTTTGAAAATCGGTGGGAAGATGATGCAAGAAATTACAAAGAAGTGCCTTTGACCCATAACAAAAATCTCACTTGTAGGAAAGATCAGCCACTTAATCAGCCCTCAGTTACTCTTCCTGAAAAGCAGAGTGTTTCTGTGAGAAAAAATACATACCAGTATGTCATGAATAATGGACCATTCATCAGGACTTTGTTACAACAGGACAGTAACGTAAGTGGTTCTGGAAACCAGTACATAAACTGCTTGGAAAATAGAATTGGATTAAATTTGCAGGCACACCTGGCTGAACTCCAGAGGTTTCACAGTGAGGAGAAAATGTATGAATGTAATCCAACTGAGAAGTCTGTCAGCAATGGTTCCTCAGTCTCACCACTTGAAAGAATTCCCAGGGCCCAAAACATTTGGAATAAATCTAGGAAGATTTTTCATTTGTTACCTGCACAGGCCAGGAGAGCATGCACTAGACAAAAATCTTATCAATGTACTGACTGTGGGAAGGATTTTAGCAAAACCTCAAACCTCATGAGCGATGAGGGTATTCTTTCTGGACAGAGACCTTACAGATGTAATGCATGCAGCAAAGCCTTTGCTGAGCGTTCAAGCCTTACTCAAGATAAAATCCATAGTGGAGAGAAACCTTACAAATGTAGTGAGTATGGCAAAGGTTTTAAGCAGTGCTCACACCTCTTTAGACATCAGAGTACACATCCTGGAGAAAAACCACACATATGTGATGTGTGTGGCAAGGCTTTTATCAGAAGCTGTAGGCTTAATCAACATCGGAAGATTCACACAGGAGAAAAACCTTATTCATGTAGTAAATGTGATAAGGCTTTTCGCACGCGTTCTCACCTCTCGGGTCATGAGAGAACTCATACTGGAGAGAAACCTTACAAGTGTAGTGAGTGTGGCAAAGCCTTTACCGATGGTTCACATCTTAGTCAACATAGAAAAATCCATACTGGAGAGAAACCGTACAAATGTAATGAGTGTGCCAAAGCGTTTACCCAATCTGGAAACCTTACTAGGCATCAGAAAATACACACTGGTGAGAAACCACACAAATGTAATGTGTGTGACAAGGCTTTTATCCAGAGTTCAAGCCTTATAGCACATCAGAGAATTCATACAAGACAAAGACCTTATAAATGTAATAAATGTGATAAGGCTTTTATCAAACATTCACAGCTTTGCGGACATGAGAGAACTCATACTGGAGAGAAACCTTACAAATGTAATGAGTGTGGTAAAGAGTTTACCCAGTCTTCACGCCTCTCTACTCATCAGAGAGTCCATACAGGAGAGAAACTATATAAATGTAACATATGTGGCAAGGTCCATAGTCAAAATTCAAACCTTGCAAATCATCAGGATATGTATACTGGAGAGAAACCTTATAAAGTCAATGAGTGTGCCAAAGCGTTTTCCCAATTTGGAAACCTTACTAGGCATCAGAAAATACACACTGGGGAGAAACCACTCAAATGTAATATGTGTGACAAGGCTTTTATCCAAAGTTCAAGACTTATGGCACATCAGAGAATTCATACAGGAGAAAAGCTTCATAAATGTACTAAATGTGATAAGGCTTTTATCAAACATTCAGAACTTTTGCGTCATGAGAGAACTCATACTGGAGAGAAACCTTACAAATGTATTGATTGTGGCAAGGCCTTTTCATGTAGTTCACATCTTACTCAGCATAAGAAAATCCATACTGGAGAGAAACCGTACAAATGTATTGATTGTGGCAAAGCCTTTGCGATGCATACACGTCTGACACAGCATAAGCGAATCCATACAGGAGAGAAACCTTACAAATGTAATGAATGTGGTAAGGCTTTTACCCAACGTTCACACCTTTGGAGTCATGAGAAAATTCATACTGGTGACAAACCTCACAAATGTAATCAGTGTGGCAAAGCCTTTACCCAGCCTTCAAAACTCACTAGACATCAGAAAGCCCATACAGGAAAGAAAACATGTAAATGTAACATATGTGGCAAGTTGTATACTACAAATTCAAACTTTGCAAATCATCAGAGAATCCATACTGTTGAGAAACCTTATAAATGTAATGAGTGTGACAAAGCGTTTACCCAGTTTCAAAGTCTTACTAATCAACAGAAAATACACACTGGCTAGAAATCACACAAACAATATGTGTGTAACAAGGCTTTTATCCAAATGTCAAGCCTTTTGGCATTTCAGAGAATCCATACAGGTGAAAATCCTTGTAAATGTACTAAATGTTGTAAAGCTTTTAGCACAAGTTCAAACCTTTTTGGTCATGAGAGTACTCATACTGGAGAGAAACCTTACAAATGTAGTGAGTGTCGCAAAACCTTACTGAATGCTCAAATCTTACTCAACATAAAAAAAATCAATACTGGGGAGAAACTTTACTAATGTAATGAGTGTGTCAAAGCGTTTACCCCATTGGGCAACCTTGCTAAGCATCAGAAAATATACACTGGCATAATGTATACCATTATGTAATTACAAATGGTAATTTGTAATTTTCCAAGCATTATGTAATTACAAATGTAATGTGTGTAACAAGGCTTTTATCCAGTGTTCAAGCATTACAGAAGATTAGAGAATTCATTCAGGAGGAAAACCTTTTAAATGTAATAAATGTGGTGAGGCTTTTATCAAATGTTCTCACCTTTGGGGTCATGATGGAACTCATACTGGATAGAAACTGTACAAACGTATTGAGTGTGGAAAAGCCTTTATGGAGCATTCACATCTTACTCAATGTGAACCTAATATGTGTGGCAGTGCTTTTATTCAAAGCTCAAGCTTTGGGAAGCATCAAAGAACTCGTAGGAGAAATAAACAAATGAGCAAGTGTTCAAGACTTGCTCAGTATCAGATTTCACCATGGAGAGGAACCATATGAAACTAACATAAGTGGGAAAGCTTGTAACCAGGGTTCATACCTCACCTTATAGAATAGAAGCCTCTGAAAGAAAGCACACACTAGGAATGTATGACAAGGCTTATCTAAAGCTTCTTATACTTTGGGGAATGTAATTTCTTCTAGAGAGAACCCTTACAAATAAAATGAGTGTCATCTGGGTTATAAAAAGTGTACAAGTTGGGGATGGGTTAAAACAGGTGAATGGAGTTAAGAGGTACAGACTTCCATTGATAAAAAAACAAAATATACAACTTTGTTCTTTGTGGTCTAGAAAGAATTCACATAACATGGAAACCATATAAATGTATCAAAGTCTTTACATCAGCATACACCAAAGAATTCTTACTGGACAGGAACATTAAAGAGTAATGAAGGCGATAACTTCGCCAATTCTTCAATGGACTACAATTTAAAACTTCATGCTAGGGGGACCTCGGTTTGCTTTGACAATTAACCAATCTTAGGTGTTAAATTCCAGAAAATAAAAAGTATTTAAAACTCATGAGATGATGTGTGTCAATGGAATAAGTATATATGTGGAAAGACCTAATCATATTCCGTTGAAATCTTTTTATAAAGATTTTATTGTCAGGGCGCCTGGGTGGCTCAGTTGGTTAAGCAACTGACTTTGGCTCAGGTCATGGTCTCACAGTTTGTGTTCAAGCCCCACGTCGGGCTCTGTGCTGACAGCTCAGAGCCTGGAGCCTACTTCAGATTCTGTGTCTCCCCATCTCTCTACCCCTGCCCTGCTCACCCTCTGTGACTCTCTGTCTCTCAATAATAAATAAATGTTAAAAAAAAAGTTTTTTCAAAGATTTTATTTTCCTCTGTGTATCCAACATGGGGCTCACACTCAGAACCCCAAGAGCAAGAGTAACGTGCTCTTTTGACTGAGCTAGCCAGGTACCCCTATAACTTTTTTTACTCAATTATTTCAGGTTTCTTGACACTGAATTATCATTGATGACTTGTAACCTCAAGTTTGGACTCCACTGATGTTATACTTTAATTTTATGCATTTCATTTGTCAAGTGTAGTGGTGGTCTGAGAGAAAGCATTGGTAAGGTGAAAGGAACCTCTTTCATTGGGGGTGCTTAGCCATACATATATACCCAGGAAAAGCTAGGATTCTAAGCTTAAGATAAAGTGTACTATACATTTGGAAGCATAGGGAGTGGCAAGGAATAAACCTAACACTGATATGTAAATTGTCATGTTTTCTGAGGTCATGGCCCCTTCTCTGGATTTGATGGTATGATTGAGTTCCTTTGTTGATTATTATAGGAGAGAATTACTCTGTCAGATAGATGATCATGAAATAGTAGGTTGGGACATGGAGAAAGAGATTTTCTTTTTTTTTTTAATTTTTTTAACATTTATTTATTTTTGAGACAGAGCATGAACAGGGGAGGGTCAGAGAGAGAGGGAGACACAGAATCTGAAACAGGCTCCAGGCTCTGAGCTGTCAACACAGAGCCCGACGCGGGGCTCGAACCCACAGACCACGAGATCATGACCTGAGCCGAAGTCGGATGCCTAACCGACTGAGCCACCCAGGTGCCCCGAGAAAGAGATTTTCATGTGAGAACTATGGGTTACTTGGGATAGCATTTGTACTAGAGAAAATAGAGGGGGGATGATGGTCTGTCCATGTTTTGAAAGGTAATGGCTGTTGTATATCACAGATGAGTAAAAACTAGTCTTAATTTTGGAAACTGAAGAGAAAATTTTAGAGCATTTAAAGGAACCAAAGTAAGCGTGCTTGGGTGGCTCTGTTGGGTGACTGACTCAATTTCGGCTGAGGGTCATGGGGTTGACCTCTGTACTGGGCCCTCTGCTGAGTGTAGAGCCTGCTTGCTGTTTTCATTCTTTCTCTGTCTCTCTCTGTCTCTCTGTCCGTCTCGCCTACTTGTGCTCTAAAAAGAAAAAGAAAAACTAAACTCAAATGTAATATGCTTGAGAAAGACTCAATTTTGGCCACTTAAACTGCATTTTGATACCATTTTGTTTGGGATACCCTATTTCTCATTTTTGGGTCATTTCATAATCAACACTAATAATACATCCTTAGGGTTTGTGGTTGAATGTCATGTATAACAATGTCATTTCATGTTAGATTTAAACATACAGTTTTGGAAGTATATATTCATAAGTTGTATTTGAGAGTTACCTACCCAACGTATATCCCATAGTATTTTTGTGGCTCTAATGAAAATACTATTGCAATGCAATTTCAAACTCTCACCCTCTACCACCGGCCTCCCCATTCATGAATATACACCATATGATTCTGTTTCTCCCTGTCTTTTGTGCTGAAATGTGACCCATGGTTTGCACCTTTACATTAAATGAAATTAGAAAAATGGCAAGCATATGAAAAGTATTAGGAACTAAGAGAAAATGTGAGAAGGAGAAAAGTAACACAATCTTTATTTTGTGCTATAGTGCTTAGAGAATAATTTGAAAAGATAAATTATAATGACTTTACCCTCAAGAATGAACATTACACAATGGGAATCCTATTTGAAAACTAGAAATCTCCTATTTACCCTCTAAAACATTTTTTGCTCGTTTGCATTTGTGCCTGCTCCACTGGAACAGGATGTTCACATGTCAAGAATGATGGCTGCATGCAGCTAAGTGTTAGGAGGAAGTTGAGTATCTGATGATGCTTTCTTGGGAGCCCAGGATAGATTTCTCAAGTTCTGAAAATGGCTAGGGAGAACAGGGAATAGTGAACTACTTTGTTATGATGCATAATGTGCAGCGTCAGGTTGATGATACTCATTGACACTTTGAACTTACAACTACTGCCAAAGGAAAGGCTTGTCTGCCTTCATTATTAGCTTTTCCTGCCCAGATGGGCAGAATAGTAAGAAGTTGTAATGAAGCTTCACAGGTATCATTAGTCGGGTATCAAAAGTACAGTCAGATCCTGTAATACAAAACTGAAGTTTACTCCTTACTGACTTGCTTGGGAAAGACCACAATCTTCCTCGTGCTAACTAATACCTTCTTCTTTCTGATGCATTCATAGCCCCACCACACAGTATGATTGTGGAAAATGGTTGTGAAATACTGTTTATTTCAGTTACTGAAGATATTTTTAGACTTTTGATGTCACGATTCTTCTATAAAGTTTTGGTCTAATATTAAATACATTCAGACATGATAGAATATTCTCAGCTACAAACCTTCTGTAGATGTTTCACTTTAAAGGAGAATGGAAAGAATGGAATCTCAAAATCATTCCTTCCATTTTGCTACTAAGACACTAGAAGCAGGGACTCCCTGGGTGGCTGTCGGTTAAGCATCCAACTCTTGATTTTGGCTCAGGTTGTGATCTCATGGATCATGGGATTGAGCCCTGGGTCAGATTCAACACTGAGCATGGAAAAATAAACAAAATTTAAGAAGCTTTTTAAAAAAGGTACTAGCATCGGAAGCTCTGTATTGAAACTTGGCAAATTCGTGTCAAATTCAGGTAAATAAAATTAATAAATTTCAAAGGAAATAAATGTGTAAGTTAGAAGACACTAAAGACTAATAACTTTTCACTCATTTGGAATACCTACGATACTGGTCATGGGTTGCATGTGATACTATACACTCAGGATAAAGAAAATCTGTGATGAAATCGGTCTTATCCACAGTTATCCTTCACTACCTTTTCAGTATTATTGAGTACGTATTTTTTGTTTTAATTTTTTAACATTCATTTATTTTTGAGAGACAGAGCACAAGTGGGAGAGGAGCAGAGAGAGAAGGAGACACAGAATCCTAAGCAGGCTCCAGACTCTGAGCTGTCAGTGCGGAGCCCGACACAGGGCTCGAACTCACAAACTGTGAGACATGACTGGATCCAAGGTCAGATGCTTAACCGAATGAGCCACCCAGATGCCCCAGTTATGGGGTATATTTAAATTTGGTCTGCAAAATATTTTCTTTACGATCTTTTACTTTCTGTTGTTTAGTCATGAATATGAAATTTGAAAATTCCCCAATACCCTTATTTTAATTTATTCATTTATTTTACAGTGAGGGTGGACGCTAGTAGGGGACAGGGGCAGAGGGAGTGGGAGAGAATCTTATGCAGGCTCCACAGTCAGTGCAGAGCCTACCCAGGTCTCCATCCTACAACCCTGGGATGTTGGCCTGAGCCCAAATCAAGAGGCAGATGCTCAACTGACTGAGCCACCCAGTCATCCCCCTAAGACCCTTATCAAAATTAAATTACAATGTGTAGCTGATTGGGATGAACCTCCTGGGATTATTTCCATGTAAATAAGACAAAACCTAATAAAGAAAAGGCCTTTGCCCCTCCCCATTCATCCTTCTTGGTCCTACAGCGGCCATCCTGCTGTAAGGAGAGACAGTGCTGAGTGCTAAGGGAGGTGGAGCAGGCAGAGGACTGCCCAGGGGACCCGTCCCATCCCAACCTGCATCTCGGCTTCCTGTTATGTGAGAATGACAGACCACCTAGTTGTTTCAGCCACTGATTTCCAGGAGGACTGTCACTCACAAATAAGAACTGTCCGACCTGACCAGTAAGATTAATATCTGTATTGAGAGCAGAATGGAGCAAGTGAGAGGGAATCTTGAATTTAACATTTTGTAGCTGAGAAGATCTACAAAAGGCATCATCCTTCACAGATGGGTTAGAGCTGTTTGGCACGTGCTGCCTAAAACTCACAAGATGAACCGAACAAAATACAGCTTGAGAATTTATGAGGAATGTTCAGAACACTAGGGTACAAAGTTACAGGAGTAAAGAATTTGTTGTCACAAATGGAATTACATGTTTACTTGAGCATGTGACCTATTAGTCTCTTAGCTTTTATGCAATACAGTGACTTTCTACTTTGTAGCAGGAAACAAAAATCCATGTCTTCAAGTAACTTAGATTCTCTCAACGGAAGTGTATAAGATAAAATATGATAGTGGTAAGTACCATGAACGTGTTCGTGTGTAATGATCGACTGACAGCGTTTCCTAATTTAAACAGTGTTTTCAGGCAATGCCCACATGCTGAGGTCATCTTTGTGCAGAACCACTGAAAGCGTATCATGCAAATACAAATGGGGAAGGGCAAGTGGGTGGAGTAAAGAAGCCGAAAATTGCCCAAATGGGAGCATACTAAACTGGTTGAGGAATATCCACAATTGTTGTTTGTCTTGGTGAAATGTGATACTACATTTCCACTATAGACATTTGAAATTTGGGACTCCTCGTAGTTAGAATTTTTATTTTTTATTTATATATTTTTGAAGTTTTTTTAATGTGTATTTATTTTTTAAGAGATGGAGAGATGGTGTGAGTGGGGAAGGAGCAGAGAGAGAGTTACAGAATCCAAAACAGGCTTCAGGCTGCGATGTCAGCACAGAGCCTGATGCGGGGCTCAAACCCAGCAGCCATGAGATTATGACCTGAGCTGAAGTGGGGCGCTCACCCAACCGAGCCACCCAGGCGCCCAGTAGTTAGGATTTTTGAAATTTTAATAACAAAACTCCCCAGAGGGCTTAAGATTATATGTGATAGATCCAAAACCATGACCTGTTTGGAGAATGCACAGACCTATTTCTTTACGTCAGACTTACCACTACCGAGAACACAGTGGTGGGGTAGGGTAATGAATTAATGGACAGATAGTAAATCTCATTTTTCAAAACTGTCTAGGTATTTGATCCCAGGACTTGTTAAGATACATACTTTTCCTATTGTCTACCCTTATACCCAGCCAGGGGTATGTTGCTTCTTCCACTTACAAAAGTGTATCAAGTAATATTGGGTGTGTCTTTTACACCTCAGTTATATCTTCAATGTCCATATCATCAAAAAAAATTGTAAGATATAAGAAGATATTGTACTTGCAAATTGAAAAGGAACAAAATCGCATTATTTCATGTTTTCCTAATTTAAGACCTAGTAACTCCCAGTTCCTAGTTTTATTCTTACAGTTGAGAGCAATCTTGTGTTACCATTGCCTAATATTTTGACTATAAGATTGACCTTTCAGTACGTTTTATGTCCCAATTTTATACTAACTGAGATGTGATGAGAATGGGACTCTATGTGCAAGATCGGCAAATTTTTATGTAAGGAACATATAGTAGATATTTTATTCTTTGTAGGCCATGCTGTTTCTGTTATCGCTCTTCCAGTATGTCCTCATTGGGTCAAAAGTACCTAAATATGAGTGTGGCTGCATTCCAGTTACACTTCACATAAAAACAGATGGTAAGCTGTACTTGGCTCATGTTCTATAGGTGGCAGAGTCCTGATCTACACAAAGGAATTAAGAGCACTAGAAGTAGTAATTATATGAGTAAATAAAACCTGTCTTTCCTATTTTTAAGCCTCTTTAAAATATAGTGGACTGTGTAAGACACTAACAGCCTAGCATATATGTGTATAGCGTTTGGAAAAGAAACCTACACTAATGGTTACGCAGGGCAGGAATTTAGAGATGGGAGTCCATGTGGAAAGGAAGGGTCAGGTCAGATGCTCTATATGAAGAAAGTATAGACTCACGTGAAGGTAGATTTTGGTAAGCTGTACAGGATAACCCTTAAAGCAAACAAAAAACAATAGTTACAGCTAACACCTGTGAACCAAAGAAATGGATTTAAAATAAAATCATTTGTAAAAATTCAGTCATTTCAAAGAAGACAGAAAGACAGGGAACAGAGGAAAGGAGACATTATAAAAGCAAGAGGAAAATAATTTACATCTATATATGTGTAAAAGGAAATCGTCTAAAGGCCCCATTGACGAGCAAACATTGTCACTGGATTTTTTTTCTTTTTGTTTTTTTGTTTATTTCTTTTGAGAGTGAGGGAGAGTGATAATCTCAAGCAGGTTCTGTGCTGTCGGTGTAGGTCCATCATGGGGCTCCATTTCAAGAGCCGTGAGATCATGACCTGAATGAAATGCAGAGTCTTAACCAATAACCATGTGAACCAACCAGGCACCCCTGACAATTGGACTTTTTAAAGACAGGCAACACAATGTATCCTAAGAGAAATTCACTTCATAAATTAAGAACACAAAATAAAATCCTAGACCAAAGATAAATGGAAACGCTATAATGAATATAGTGGCTATATTAAGATTAAAGTAATTTCAAGAACAAATAATATGACCAGGGATAATGAGAACTATTTCAATATCATAAAGAGGTACATTCACCAGAATGACATGAAAATCCTAATTAATCCCTTGTTTTCACTACAAACAAATATGTAATCAAATACTCCCTATTTCCAAGTCAGACACTAGGACCATGATGGCGGACATCCCCTAGTTCACAAACACACACATACAAACATTACACATAGATGCAAATACATGTGCATATACACAACATAATCAAATGCACAGCCATATACCCTCACACTCTCAACATACACTCCGTACCAACTCACACTCATGCACACACTCGTGAAATACAAACACATATGTTTACACACACCCGTACTCCCACATTCCCAGTCCCTTGTATGTAATTACATTCAAAGAGTCTGCATGCACATGTGTGTCTCCACAATGTGCTCATATGTTGGAAGAATACAGGCATCTCCTGACCTTGGATGCCTGAAAATGGGGGGCACTTGCCACCTTTTTTACTTCTTCCATCCTTTCAACAACCCCCAAGGATGATATTTGTCACATGCAATATCTTAAACTGCTGTGGGCATTGCCACCTCAGGTCCAGGTGAACGGGGCAGAGTTGGAAGGTTACAGACGAGTGATCCAGCAGGGTCCAAATGAGGCCAGAGGGAGGGGCTTATAGGCAGTGTGCAGAGAGCATGGGAGCGTGGAGGAATAGATGGAAAACTCTTCAAAGGCGTATGATGCCATAGTACTTGACAAATAAAGATAGGGACAGAGAACCTAGGGGAGAGGTGAAAATGAACCCTGAAGTATGGGATCTGAGTCATCTACATCAGTATGAGCACAGAGTTAGCTGTGGATAAGTAAATAAAATGGCAAAGAGAAAACTATAGATCTGTGTGAGGACAGGTAATTCCCAGGTTGGTCTACTCAGAGAACCTAAGAGCAATGACACCCCAGTAGTAAGGAGAACACCCAGCACCCACATCTTGGTTTCTAACACTATTCTCTAAAAAAAAAAAAAAAAAAAAGTGCTCCTTGTAATTATGGCTGATTCTATGGCAGGAGCAGGGAAAATACAAGATGAGCCTGGGAGATCTTATAGTGACAATGTTAAGAGTAAGGAAATAAATGTTTTTTTAAAAAATGGGGACATATCTAGGGGACATAATGGCCAAACCTGAACAGAACTCCTGCAGCCTGTCACCAAATCTCTGATACCAACTCAGTGTCCGGTGATGCAATGTAATTCTGACTTTATTTGGTCTTAGTACAGACCCCACAAGTTAAGGGCAAAGTTGTTCCCGGGACTGCCCCCACTTCAGACACCAGTCATGAGTCAGGCATTCCCAAACCTCCCACACATTTCCAGCCAGCTAAAAATTTAAGGTTTCCTCCACAGTTCCCTCTGCTTCAATATTTGCTGGGATGACTCACAGAACTCGGAAAATGCTATATGTATGATAATCGTTGATAACTAATTTCTATATTGGGACCTAAAAAATTGTAGGCCACATTAGTGGCCTGACCCACATCACAAATCTAAACCTAAATCAGCCTGCTCTTACGTGAAACATCCAGCAAAGAAACCAAACAGACACCAATCACAGTCCTCCAATGAAGCTTCAGGTAGCCGATCTTACCCTGTATTCAGCACCTCCTGGTCTTCCAAGGAAATTCCTGACTTCCTAGCCAATCATGCCCTAATCATGCCCTTTAGATTGAGTTCTAAAACTCAATCTTGCCCCAAATCCATCAGGAAGAGCACTCCACTCCCTGCATGGGAGGCTCTGTCCTCCTCAAATCAAGGGTTGTCTTCCCTGGAATAAAACACAGCAAACTCGTTACTAAATTCTTTTAGTTTTGTCATTTCACATTTTATTGTAAAGGATAGCAGTAAAGAACCAGATGAAGGCATCCATAGGGCAAGGTTTGGGAGGACTGCCCATACAGTAGCTTTTGTCCCCCACCACGAAGCTCCCAGGAGCTTCTCCAGGAGTTTAATCGGGGCTTCACTTAAGTCATTGGCCATATGACTGAACTCAATCTCCAGGCAGACTCGTTCCTCTCCCCAGAGGCTGGGGTGCTGAGTGTTTCCATCCAATCATGTAGTTGGTCTTTCAAAGGTGTCCAGTCCCCCATTTTGAAGTTCTGTGGGGGAACTCGACAAACCGCGAGTTAATGACCCAACATGAAGTCAGAAGTCCAAGCAACTGAGCCACCCAGGTGCCCCTAAAGTATTTCTTTTTTTAAATTTTCTATTTTTAAGCAGTCTTGATACCCAATATGGGACTCAAAGTCACTATCCAGAGATTAAGAGACACATGCTCTACTGACTGAGCCAGCCAGGCCCCGCAAAAGTCTTTCTATGTTTCAGTTATATCTTTTGTTTTCCTTTCGATGGTGTCCATGTTGCCTTGGGGGTGATTTCAAAAGCAGTACTACCCCATGTTAAAATACGTTCCTATACTCCTGTCACAGAACCTGGTCTGGATCACCCGGTGAAGAATCAAGTGGCACTTGAAGAAATTGGAAGGCAGGAGGTTTATTTCACACTGGCGGGCTCAGAGGAGATCACTCTCCAGAGATCTGAGCCCCGAGCACAAGGATGGGGAACAATTTATAGTCTGTTACTTCTGCATTAGTAGTAATTTGGTGCGCGGCAAGCAGGGTAGGAAAAAGAACCCAGAAGAGGAGTCTTCGGGCAGCGACTGAAATTCTCCTACCAGTCCTGTCGGTCATCTTCTAACATAATTTTTCCCTATCACTCCCGCTTCAAATTGCTAGTTCTCTCTGGCACCAAGCTTGATGAAAGGGTCCTCCATAACCTCTTGTATCCTCAAGTTGGAAAAGCAGAAATCCGTCTTGAAATCTCTTTATCGCCAACACAGCCAACTGCCATCAAGATTTAACACAGTAGAGGGGTGCCTGGGTGGCGCAGTCGGTTGAGCGTCCGACTTCCGCCAGGTCACGATCTCGCGGTCCCTGAGTTCGAGCCCCGCGTCGGGCTCTGGGCTGATGGCTCAGAGCCTGGGGCCTGTTTCCGATTCTGTGTCTCCCTCTCTCTGCCCCTCCCCCGTTCGTGCTCTGTCTGTCTCTGTCCCAAAAATAAATAAAAAAAATAAAAAAAAAAAAAAGATTTAACACAGTACAATCTACCTTCTAAACATCTCAAAAGTCATTTAGTCTTTTCCCACATACCAATCTGTTCACTGGCTCCTTCCCACCTGCTCCTTTTGTAAAATTCAGCTGACACTTCCCCCTTGTTCCTCTTTGTCCCCTGCAGTTTACTCTTCAGAAGTTGACCAGAAAATATTTTCATGCACTCCTCTTGCTCCTTAAGCGTTACCGCATTTTCAAACATCCCCAATTTCTCTTAGATATGAGGCATAATATTCATAGCATAGCCTCCAAAGCCAGCAATAAATAAAACCTGCCCCCCCTCCTCCCGCCACCTTCACCCAAGGCCATTTGCGTGACAAATCAGGCTTTACAATTGCATTCTCAAGTACATCTTGGGAAAGTTTAATATCTCAATTTTAAAGTTACACATTGAAACATAATTCCAGTATGTTCACAGTATTTCAAGACTGTTTTATGGAATCTATCCTTCTGTGACCAGTAATAATACAACTATAGAAGTACATCGATATTAATTACAGATGATTTCATGTACCATGCTCTTTACCATTTCATATTAGGTTAGTGTCAGTGTGTCTCATTTACCCCTGTCTATGCAATGAAATTGGCTCATTGTTCTTAACATTCTTTGAGGTCTCAGTGCGTCTATGACTGAACAGGTAGGTGGAAGACAATTCATATTTCCCTGATGGGATGAGGGAATTCTAGATTTCTTCCACAGCAGACATGGTACAGCCTGAATATGCTTGGGTCATGATTCATGAGAACAAAACGGCTAATAGTTGAAAAATATGTAGTGATTAGTCCAGTGACATTCACCAGCTACCAACTAGAATTATCAAGGAGATCCAAGTAAACTTGAATGATGGACAAAACGGCATAAAACGATACAATGGTGGTCACCAAAATAAGGGTGCTTTCGGTGGCTCTGGTCTCATGGTCTCACAGATGGGTCTGGGGGAGAGAGTGTTCCTATGGATGCATTGGACCGTCTGCTTGTACCTGTGAGGGAGAAAAACCATGGAGCTGGTGGCCAAGGTCATGAATCCCAAACACAAAATGTCAAAGAAAGATGTCATTGCTGCATATAATAAGCCTGTGATCTTGTCGCTACACTGTGAAGCAGAACAATGTCCCAAACCACTTTTTTTGGTAGTAGTTTTGTTGTTCCATTTACCAGCCATATAAATAGGAAAAAACAAGTTTATGAACATGCAGAACACCCCACACAGGATACTGGAGGGGCCAATGTATTTCGGAGTTTTTACTTTAAGCTCTATCCACCTAGAGTTCCCAGGGTTGATTGGGATAGCTTGGAAGACCCTCAGGGGGCAGGTGGAACAAATGGACATACCTCTGGTCACTCTGTGAACATACAAAAGAACATAGCATCCATAATAATTAGTGAAATGTTTTAGTCCTAAAGCTATCATGGTCTCTGGGATTCCTCTGGAAAGAATGACCAAGGAGTTGGCTACAGACAGGTTCCTAAGAATCAAATTCATGGATCTCGGCTTGCATCCCTTGAAGCAAAAGGACGTCTAATGATAGAAGAGTCAGAAATTGCCCAGAATTCCAGTGACTCCCAGGATAGGAAGATCATTGCTATATTCACATCCACCGAGGCCATTCTGTCATTGTCTAGAATTCAGTACTCAAAATCACAGGCAGCGAGTTCTGCATGAAAACATGAGTTTCGGCCTACATTTTCCTGGAAGACAAAATCTGCACTTACATTTCATTTCCCGAGAATGAACATCTAAACTATATTGTCTTTTGTTAAGAGATTTCCCAAGGTACATATGTGTCTCTTTATAGCACTTACAATGTGTGAGTCTGTTATTAACGCTTTCCCTATTGTAACATATAATATTCACAACTCTATGAGTTAGGAATTAACATTACCCTCATTCTATAGACGAGGAGAATTTAACCGCAGGAAGTTAAGTGACTCATGTAAATAGCAGTAGAATCAGGATTTGAACCTTGGTGGCCTAGTTGCCATGACACAAATGCTTTCTACTGCTCTCTACTCTGCCAGGAACCTCGTCATGGGTACATGCACGCACACACACACACACACACACACACACACACAGACACCTCATATTTTAAATTTATTTTACTTTCTAAACCTGGTTTGGTCATTTCCCAGTTTTAAGTATTCTTTATAACTAATATAACTAAGGAATGAAGATTGAAAGCTTTAATAAATTTTACATGCATTGAATAATTTTATATGAGCCAGTCTGATTTATTTAATGTAGAGAACTGTTAGGATGACAGCAGAAGTCATTTCATTTTTTGCCTGGACCAAAAGGACAATGGCATCCATAACAGAAATTATTGTGCGGAACTGCTCTGTGTGCTAACGTATGGGACATGAAACATCACATAGTGATAAAGCTTATTAGGGCAGAAAATAAATTAATCATACTTAAAGATCACATCACTGTATATTTGTTATTTTAGAATACACAAATTGAAACTCGAATTGATATTTGATTTAGAAAAGCTATTCAAATACAATACAAACCTGCAAAATGGATTTGTAGACTTGGAGTCTTGGGCATTTAATGAGTTGAAAAGTAAGAGAGGTGAGTAGTGAGCTGGGAATACTGTTGAAATAATTTTAAACCAGAAGAAATGTAGCTTAAAATTGTCTTTTTTTCTTGATGTGATTATATTTTTTAATTAATTTATTATTTTAAAATTAAAATATAAATTAAAGTCCTTCATTTCCCCCCCTTGAATCACTCTATAGTTAATAACCTTATCTTAAAGGACCTTTCTTAATTTCAGGAAAGAAGATTGTCTCACAGATCAATATTGCACAGAGGTTTTCAGTAGAGACACAGTTACTGTCTCCATTAAGCACATCACACTCAAATTACAGAAGAATAAATTTCAGCAATTCCCATTAGACACGCTGTTTCTGCTGTGAATCAGGTTTTTCAGTTAGTTCCATCATACACTTTATCACATGCACATGCCTTTACAGTGCTCACAATATTGCTTCTAAAAATGTCTCTCTGACTCTTCCTCACGGTATTGAATGGCTGCTTAATTCTGGAAGTTTTTTTTTTTTTTTCTAAATAGACTGTCCATGCCCAGTGCGGAGTTAGAACTCACATCCCTGAGATCAAGACCTGAGTTGAGGTCGAGAGTGGATGCTTAAACGACTGAGCCACCCCGGTGCTCCCTGAAATTACCATCTTGACATATCTTAAATTCAGACTCTGATGGCACTTGGATCAAACACCAAGAACCCCGTTAATGGGGGTTTTATTAAATTTCGTTAGCAGCACTCATGCACTGATTGAGCAGTCTCTCTCACAAGCTCAGCCTGTGCCGGAAGATTCTTTTCCCAGACATGCTCACCTATGCTCAGCAGATTCCTGCTGCATCTCCCAACTGTAGAGACTGTGGTCTCACACTAAACTAGAAGATACTCACAGACTCCTTCCTGCTGCCAGGACTGGAAGCTGGGTGTAAAGTAGCAGGCAAAGCATGTGTGGGAGGGAGGAAGCCAAACCCTGAGATAGAGGTTAGTGATTCTGTGACCTCACCTCCCCAAAGAATTGCCATCAACATGTCAGCTGTAGTGACAATGATAGTTCAACACTTGGGGAACTGAGAACGGTTCTGAAAAACTCTTTAATTACCAGGATCTATTAGAAGTTTGTAGTGAGCAGGTCCAAAGGGACCGTTGGAGTGTTTTAGAGAAATTCTTCCATTATTCCTGGAAGCAGACAGGGTGTCACATGGCAGGAGGAAATGCCAAGGGATGAGCCCTGAAAGACCAGCCAAGAAGCACATGAGCCTCATTGGATTCTGTGCTTCCCTGAGGATTTCTCTGACCCCAGTCTAATCCTTTGTTACTCCCCAGACCCGAGGACCACCACCATTTAACTTATGGGCAGAGAGAAAGAATCCTCCAAATGATCCAAGAAGGATTTTCTGTTTTTAAAATTTTCAATAAATGCAAATAAAGAGCTTGGTGAACAAATGAGATTAAAAATCATTTGTCCACCTCTGCAATTCAAAAATAACTAGAAAGCCTATATAAAGTGGACATTTTCTCAGAAAATACATTTTACCAAAATTGACTTAAGTAAGATAGGGAGTCCAAACAGACCAATATTCATAGAGAAGAGGAAGTCGTCTTTTTTTCATTTATCAGTCCCTCACAAAAACAAACAAACAAACAAACAAAAAAAAAAACCCACCAGGATCAGATAAGCCACCAGATTCTTCCATTTCTTTAAATAGAAGACATGCTAATGCTGCTTACTGAATTCAAGAGCATTAGAGTGGAAGTAAAATTTCCAAATTATCTTTATACTTCAAATGACATTCTGAGACTAAAACGTCCTAAAGTTTATACTAAAAAGAATACTATAGAAAGATGTCATCTCTCCCTACAGATGGTACCATGGACAATAAACAGCCAAAACCCTGAAGAAAAATAAAGAATTATAATGAGCCAAGAAATTTGTGTCTCCCATTCATGAATGAGTCACTGTTAGGAAATTAATATACTTCATATTTTTGAAGAGAAATCAGAAATCTTACTCATAGTTACAAAAACATTATTTGGAAGAATACAACATCTAAGGATGTTAAGTCAAAACACTTGAAATTAGGAATTTCTTTCGGATCTTTCCCAACTTGGCAAAACAAAATCTTCTTGTTCATAGGGAAGTGCTAGAGATACTCCACTAAGGCCAGAAAACGACACTAAAAAAAGTACATGATCACCTGTTGTATTCATTTCTCACTGTGTTGGAGGTTAGCCAGGGCAATGTAAAATGGCATAGAAATTAGAAACAAAGACATAGAAGTATGTTTTTCAGATGATAAAAGTTTGTCTGGAAACACAAAGGAACTGTTAGAAAATCTACAACAAAAAATAATTCCATAAGCTAACAAGACAGGATACTGACATTCAAAAACAGTAACGTCTTTTTGCATAGGGTTTTTTTTTTTTAATTTTTAAATGTTTATTTATTTTTGAGAGAGAGACAGAGTGTGAGAGGGGGAGCGGCAGAAAGAGAGGGAGACAGAGAATCCAAAGCAGACTATAGGCTCCGAGCTGTCAGCACAGAGCCCAACATAGGCCTCGAACTGACCAACCGCGAGAGCACGACCTGAGCCAAAGTTGGACGCCCACCCGACTGAGCCACCCAGGTGCCCCAATAGGGTAGTATTTTTAAGATTTCATTTTCAGAAATCTCTACACCTAACATGGGGCTCAGGTCATGATCTTGAGGTCAAGAGTGGTAGGCTCCACCAACTGAGTCACCCAGGTACCCCTGTACATAGGATATGTTTGTACAGTAGCCTATGTACAACAAATAATCGTTTATGACTTACAGTAGGAGGGTCATGCAGTTACAAAATTGTAACATAAAATGAAATAGGGGCACATGTGGTGCTCAGTCGGTTAAGCATCCAACTCTTGATTTCAGCTCAGGTTGTGATCCCAGGGTCAAGGGATTTAGCCTTGTGCCTTGTTCTGTGCTGAGCCTGGAGCCTGATGGGATTCTCTCTCTCCCTCCCTCTGCCCTTCTCCCTCACTCTTTGTGTAAAACTAACAAACAAATAACTTTAAAATCATAAAATGATATACTCTAACCAGGAATGAATCTAACAAAAATTTGTAAAGCCTATAGGGAAAAAAAAAACATTCCTGAAATATATGAAGGTAGAAATGAATGTAAATTACATCACGTTCCTGGGTAGAAAAACTCAATATTATAAAAAGGTCAATTCTCCTTTAGCTAATTTATTAATTTAATTTGATCCTGATAAGAGATACCATCAGTTTTTCAAACTAGCAATGTTGCCGCAAAAATCTCAGAGAATAGTAAGAATAGCCACAAAAAGCTCTAAAAAAAAAAAAAAAAAAAAAAAAAAGGAAAACCCAACCCAAAATGACTACAGTTATCCTTCTGAGATGTTTATTTTTGAACAAACTATTAGATCAGTGAAGGTAAAAAGTCAAAAGTATGCCAAAGTGCATAAGAAAAGTTAATAACCAGCAAAAACTAAAGTGGGGATAACATCATAAACACTTGGTATTTGGGGAATGGGAATTCCTTTCAATAAATGGACTTATTCTTCACATCCTACAGCGAGACAAAGGTCAAACAAAGAGAAGTCTATATGGTAAATAATAATTAAAATGGTTAAATTCCTTCCTAAGACCTGCTTCTCAAGCACCTGACTGTAGCCAACCTCTGGCTCATCATCTTTAAAGAAGTCATTCAGCGATAGCTTTGTGTGTGAAACGTCCTCATTGAGTTTTTATGCTAACTTGTTTTTTTAATGCTTTTATTCATTTTGGAGAGAGATGCGAATGGGGGAAGGGCAGAGAAAGAGGAGGAGACACAAATTCGAAAGCAGGGTTCAGGCTCTGAGCTGTCAGCACAGTGCCTGACATGGGGCTGGAACTCACAAACTTCGAGATCGTGACCGGGAGAGAAGTCAGATGCTCAACCCATGGAGCCACCCTGGTGCCCCATATGCAAACTTGTTTTGTATGTTCACAGTGGCCAGTGATGTATCCATTGGCATCACCTGCTTCTTGAGTGTCTTCAGGACATCAAGATTGGCCCCAGGAACTCCAAGATGATAGAACTTAAAATAAAAGCTCTGCATGCATCTCTAACAACCAGCTGCTTGATCCTAAGTGTGATGGTAAATACCACTTTGTCTCTTCCTGGGACTGACTAGGAACAGTGAAAACATCACAAAGAACTTTGACTGGAGGGGCGCCTGGGTGGCTCAGTCAGTTAAGCCTCCGACTTCAGCCCAGGTCATGATCTCAGTTCATGAGTTCGAGCCCCGCGTCAGGCTCTGTGCTGACAGCTTCAGATTCTGTCACTCCCTCTCTCTCTCTCTCTCTGCCCCTCCCCAGCTCATGCTCGCACCCTGTGTCTGTCAAAAATAAATAAACTTAAAAAAAATAATTAAAAAAAGTTTTTAAAGAAGTTTGGGGATTCTGAATAACAGTATCTCACAATCACCACTTGCCCTACTTTTAGCCTTCCCTCCTGTCGATATTGGGATTCATGATCTGAACCAGGAACTGCATAATTTTCAAGCTCTTAAGATATAAGCAGTGGGTCCAGCACATTCAGAGGAACAACATATCCAGATTTTTTCCGGAGGTGAGGTCTACCCAAGGCATCCTTGTCTTGGTGAACACCTTTGTATCGTGTTAGGCTCTCTCTTCCACCTTTTCATGTCATTTGGCTCTTTCTAAAAACCTCAGTTGGTGGGTGCTGAATCCCTGTGCTCTAATCACTCCATTTTTTTTTTTAATAATCAGCCCTTTTGTTCTCTGGAGCCCTGACCTTATTGTGTCCAGGGTCGTCTCTGCATGCTACAGAAGGAATACTCAACCCTCTAAAATGACAAGATACCTATAAATTATTGTAAACTGCTGAACAATGTGTAGTCATGTGTTCATTCACTCCTTGCAGAGATTTAAGCACTGGAGGGGGCAGTCACATAATAGGATGCGAAAAGCAAATCCAGCCATCACCTCCTTCAGAATTTCCACAGGAAACAGAAGAGGAGCTACTAACTTGCATATTTCCTGTTAAAAATTATTAAGAGTGGATATGATGCTACTGAAAATGTGAAAAACTAGTTTTACAATTTGCTTGTATTATTCACATAAAGAACAGACATCCTTATCACATGTCTCTGGAAATATTTCAAAACCAGTATTTCATCAGTACTAGGAAAAGTTAAATATCTCTGAAAGAGTACACTTTTAGGAAGCTTCATTATCTGCACTGGGCACCAAGCATTCAGAAACAGAAAACGAAAAGATCAGTTGAAATATCTAATATTCGGGGTGCCTGGGTGACTCAGCTGGCTAAGCCTCAGACTCTTGGTTGTGGCTCAGGATCTCAGGTTTTGTGATATCCAGCCCAGAGTTGGGGGGGGGGGGGGCGGCGACAGAGGGCTCCGCTCAGAGCCTCCTTGGGATTGTAGATCTAGCTCTCTGCTTCTCCCCGCTTGCACTCCCTCCTGTGCTTTCTCTCAAGATAAATACATTTTTAAGAATCTAATTTTCAAGGAAAAAATAGCCTTCCAAATAACTGAGAAGAAAGATTATTAAAAATGCAATTGCAATGATATTTAGCAATAAGGGCTTAAGCAAATACATGTGCCATCTGGTAGGTCTCAAAGGCGTTTGGATTTATACTTCCTCTCGAGAGGTGTGGATTCGAATATCAAATTTAAAAACAGAGATTAAATTAATGAACTCCCATAGAGGCAGAAATGTTTGTTCCTTTAAAGGAACATGCCAGCCTTCATCCCCCACCGCCCAGGGCCCAGAGGGGAAGGTCAGGGAACACAGTCCAGCTAATTAGAAGTGACAATTCAGGGAAAAGCTTTGATGGGAGCTAATACCAAACTGCACATTCCCCAGAGAAGAGTTTTCGCATTTAGCGTCCATCACCGACACTGACCACCCCGGCTTTTGCTTCATTAAAGAAGGAGCTGCCACGTCCGGGTCTCAATCGTCCCATGAGGACCCCCGACCCCAGGTTCCCGCACTGCTCCGCCTGCCGCTGGACGCGCGTCTCCACTGCTCGCTACAGAAGTTTCCCCGAGCACCGGGCTCAGCTTGTCAAATACCGCCGCTCCCAACACAAGCGGCCTACCGTTCCCTGAGGTTGTACCCAGCCTGGCTCCAAAGTACACCAGCGGGTCTGGAAGGGATCCAAAAGCAGAACCAGAAAACGCCAGACAGGAAGGACAAACAGACTGGCCGACGTTACGAGATTGGCAAACGGGGTAGCACCCTGCGCGCCCAGGCCCCGCCCCCAACCAACACGTCCTTTACCTGCCTTGGCACCGCCTCGCCACGAACGCGCCTGCGCGATTTTCTGCAGCCCCGGAAGCTGATCCCGCAGAGCAACGTGCGCTCTCGGGTGAGTGAGTCTCCGTTTTTCTGGTTCACACCAGCGGTCGCGCTCTTTAGTGCCCGCCTCCACCCCAGGTTTCGGGGTCGGCTGGTAAGGTAAAGTTCTTGAACCGTCTCCTCCCTCTCCCCTCTTGCGGCGTGGCTGTAAGAAGTTCCGAGTTCTTTCGCTCGGGGCGGGTCCCGGGGGTCTGCCGTCGTTTCCGGCGTAAATCGCTCCGAGGCGGATTCGGGCCCAGCGTTTCTGCCCGTGGTCCTGCAGATCCCGATATCCCTGCCGGTTACGTTCCTGCTCAGAACCTTTCTGTGATTCCCGAGTCTCCCCCCGACCCCATCCCCCAACTGTGTCGGGCCCAGTCGTCACTAGTGAGGTGGATGCAGGCCGTTCGCCCCGCCACAGGGAGGGCAAAGAGGGGACACACACGGCGGGGAAAGACGCAGAAATCTGCGGAGTTAGAGGGTCATCAGAAGGTGTGGGGAGAAAGAACGGCGGGGATTGAAACAGAGGCTGCAGCACAGTGGGGTCACACGGTTGGAGGAGGAATAGCGAGGGAGGGAAACGGAAATGGACCAAAGGACAGAAGAAAAACAAGGACACAGAGAGACTTACACAGAGAACAAAGCACATGGTGGTCTCAGACAAAGCACGGGACCCAAGCCCTGGTGAGTACTGAATTGATTGGGTATGGGATGTTACGTCGTGACGTACTGATTTGTGGCCCTATGACCTCATTCATCTAAAATTTGGTGAATTGCTCCAGTTATGCAGGAGAGATTGCGAGTTGGGACACCTGGTGTTTGAGGCATCTGCCCTTTCTAAGTATTGCATCGGAAGATAATGCCATTTGCAACCCCTCCTCATCTAGAGGGCAGAGGCCTAGCTCAGTCAGTCAATGAGGGAAGACTTTCTGTAACCACATGGTGCTTTTTACAGTGGCCATTATTAACAGTACTGTTTCTCTCCCCCTTTTTTATGGCTCATGGCATTCTTTTGTAAATTTGATGTATCCTCTTTATCTTTAATATCATAATCCATTGGATAGCTTTTTAATTTCCAGATTATTTTACCTCTTAATTTTATCGTTCAGATTATGAGTTTTACATGCTTTCTACTCTATCATATATTCGAAGTATTCTTGGATGTCTGGCAAATAACTTTATAGTATTTCATTACACATCCGTTAAGGATGTTGATAATCTTTTAACACTACCTTAAACCTACTTTAGTGTGCTAATTTAATATTCAACAGCTCTCTTCTTCCCTTAAGTCAGTTTTTAAATTACCGAGCAGTGAGCTGATATCTCCAAATAAGTAGATGATACCCCCAAGGCCCCTTTATCTTTTCTGTAAAGAAGTTGATGGGTGGGCTGGATTGATGTGGAACTTTGTTCCAACACTGCCCATCCTTTCATGATTGCTCAGAGCTCAACCCTACAGGTGACCGTTTTTCATGTTTTCCAGGACTAGTAACTATTTGTAATGTCATACAGTTTTTCTGGGAAAGAGGAATTAAATGCTTGACTTTGATTAAACCCATAAAAGAGAAGCTTCTCTTGTTTATGAGTATGAAAGGTAATCTGGAATTAGGACAAGCCCTTTCTACTTCAACCTGTCCAGGCCACCATTTCAGAATTTACTTACATCCAGTTCTGCTCACTCAACTCAGACTTCTTTCTTTTTTCACAAACAAGTTGGATTTATTTTAGGAATAAAAGAATGGTTTAACATTTCAAAGGCAATAATGGAATCCATTACATTAACAGAAAAGAAGACTATATGATCATCAGAATAGAGGCAGAAAAACATCTTTGATAAAATTCAACACTTATTCATGTGTGAAAAAATCTTGGAAAACTAGGAATTGAAGGAAAGTTTCTTAATTAGATAAAGGGTTTTAAAACATTCCCAACACAAGGCATGTTAATAGTGAAATATTGGAACCTTTCCCTCTGAGATGACAAATGAGACCTGGTTGTCTGTGTTACCGTTTCTAATCACACTTGAACTGGGTGTTTTAGAAGATAAACTAAGAAAGAAAAACAGATCAGGGTGCCTGGGTGTCTCTGTCAGTTAAGTGTCAGACTCTTCAGTTTGGGCTCAGGTTGTGATCCCACAGTTTTCTGAGTTGGAGCCCCACATCAGGCTCTGTGACAACAGTGCTGGACCTGCTTGGGATTCTCTCTCTCTCCCCCTCTCTCTCTGCCCCTCCCTCGCTCGTGCCATCTCCATCTCTCTCAAAATAAATAAACTTAAAAACAATTAAGAAAGAGAACCGGATCTTACAAAGATTGAAAAGGAAGAAATAAGTGTTTCATTACTTACAGATGACATGGCTGTGTGTGTGGAAATTCTAAAAGTATTTGCAGAAAAAACTTACGAGAATTAATAAATAAGTTTAGCAAGTTTAACAGATAGAAGGTCACCAATAGGATATATTTAGGAAAGGAGGTATTATGAGCAATTGCTTTACACAATTAGGGAGGTTGTGAAGTTCCTCAATTTGCCATCTGCAGGCTGGAGATCCAGGAGAGCCAGTGGTCAGTCAGTCTGAAGGCCTGCGAATGAGGATCCAGGCCAGCAGGAGAAGATTGATACCCCAGCTCAAGCAGTTAGGTAAGAAGGGCTCAATTCTTCTTTGCCTTTTTTTTTTTAATTTCATTTTTTTAAATTTACATCCAAATTAGTTAGCATATAGTGGCAACAATGATTTCAGGAGTACATTCCTTAGTGCCCCTTACCCTTTTAGCCCATCCCCCCTCCCACAATGCCTCCAGTAACCTCAGTTTGTTCTCCATACTTATGAGTCTCTTATGTTTTGTCCCCCTCCCTGTTTTTATATTATTTTTGTTTGCCTTCCCTTATGTTCATCTGTTCTGTCTCTTAAAGTCCTCATATGAGTGAAGTCATATGATTTTTGTCTTTTTCTGACTAATTTCACTTAGCATAATACCCTCCACTTCCATCCACATAGTTGCAGATGGCAAGATTTCATTCTTTTTGATTGCCGAGTGATACTCCATTGTATATATATATATGTATACCACATCTTCTTTATCTATTCATCCATCAATGGACATTTGGGCTCTTTCCATACTTGGCTATTGTTGATAGTGCTGCTGTAAACATGGGGGTGCATGTGTCCCTTTGAAACAGCACACCTGTATCCCGTGCATAAATGCCTAGTAATGCAATTGTTGGGTCATAGGGTAGTTCTATTTTTAATTTTTTGAAGAACCTCCATACTGTTTTCCAGAATGGCTGCACCAGCTTGCATTGCCACCAACAATGCAAAAGAGATCCTCTTTGTCCGCATCCTCACCAATATCTGTTGTTGCCTGAGTTGTTAATGTTAGCCATTCTGACAGGTGTAAGGTGGTATCTCATGGTGGGTTTGATTTGTATTTCCCTGATGATGAGCATTTTTTCATGTGTCGGTTGGCCATCTGGATGTCTTCCTTGGAGAAGTGTCTATTCATGTCTTTTGCCCATTTCTTCACTGGATTATTTGTTTTTTGAGTGTGGAGTTTAATAAGTTCTTTATAGATTTTGGATACTAACCCTTTATCTGATATGTCGTTTGCAAATATCTTCTCCCATTCTGTCAGTTGCCTTTTAGTTTTGCTGATTGTTACCTTCGCTGTGCAGAAGCTTTTAATTTTGATGAGGTCCCAACAGTTCATTTATGTTTTTGTTTCTCTTGCCTCCAGAGACGGGTTGAGTAAGAAGTTGCTGTGGCCAAGATCAAAGTGGTTTTTGCCTGCTTTCTTCCCAAGGATTTTGATGGCTTCCTGTCTTACATTGAGGTCTTTCGTCCATTTTGAGTTTCTTTTTGTGTATGGTGTAAGAAAGTGGTCCAGGTTCATTCTTCTGCATGTCGTTGTCCAGTTTTCCCAGCACCATTTGCTGAAGAGACTGTCTTTATTCCATTGGATATTCTTTCCTGCTTTTGTCAAAGATTAGTTCGTCATACATTTGTGGGTCCATTTCTGGGTTCTCTGTTCTGTTCCATTGATCTGAGTGTCTGTTCTTGTGCCAGTATCATACTGTCGTGATGATTACAGCTTTGTAGTATAGCTTGAAGTCTGGGATTGTGATGCCTCCTACTTTGGTTTTCTTTTTCAAGATTGCTTTGGTTATTCGGGGTCTTTTCTGGTTCCATTCAAATTTTAGGATTATTTGTTCTACCTCTGCGAAGAATGCTGGTGTTATTTTGGTAGGGATTGTATTGAATATGTAGATTCCTTTGGTTAGTATCAACATTTTAACAATATTTGTTTTTCCTGTCCAGGAGCATGGAATCTTTTTCCATTTTTTTGTGTCTTCTTCAATTCTTTCATCAGCTTTCTGTAGTTTTCAGTGTATACGTTTTTCATCTCTTTGGTTGGATTTATTCCTAGGTATTTTATGGGTTTTGGTGCAATTGTAAATGGGATTGATTCCTTGATTTCTTTCTGTTGCTTCATTGTTGGTGAATAGGAATGCAACCGATTTCTGTGCATTGATTTTATATCCTGCAACTTTGCTGAATTCATGAATCAGTTCTAGCAGTTTTTTAGTGGAATCTTTAGGGTTTTCCATATAGAGTGTCATGTCATCTGCAAAGAGTGAAAGTTTGACCTCCTCCTGGCTGATTTGGATGCCTTTTATTTCTTTGTGTTGTCTGATTGCAGAGGCTAAGACTTCCAGTACTATGTTGAATAACAGTGGCGAGAGTGGACATCCCTGTCTTGTTCCTGACCTTTGGGGGAAAGCTCTCAGTTTTTCCCCATTGAGGATGATATTAGCGTTGGGTCATTCATATATGGCTTTTATGATCTTGAGGTATGATCCTTCTATCCCTACTTTCTTGAGGGTTTTTATCAAGAAAGGATGCTGTATTTTGTTGAATGCTTTCTCTGCACCTGTTGAGAGAATCATATGGTTCTTGTCCTTTCTTTTATTGATGTGATGAATCACGTTAATTGTTTTGCAGATATTGAACCAGCCCTGCCTCCCAGGTATAAATCCCACTTGGTCGTGGTGAATAATTTTTTTAATGTATTGTTGGATCCGGTTGGCTACTATCTTGTTGAGAATTTCTGCATCCATGTTCATCAGGGAAATTGGTCTGTAGTTCTCCTTTTTAGTGGGGTCTCCGTCTGGTTTTGGAATCAAGGTAATGGTGGCTTCGTAGAATGAGTTCGAAAGTTTTCCTTCCACTTCTATTTTTGGAACAGCTTCAAGAGAATAGGTGTTAACTCTTCCTTAAATGTTTGGTAGAATTCCCCTGGAAAGCCATCTGGCCCTGGACTCTTGTTTTTTGGGAGATTTTTGATGACTAATTCAATTTGCTTACTGGTTATGGGTCTGTTCAAATTTTCTATTTCTTCCTGTTTCAGGTTTGGTAGTGTATATGTTTCTAGGAATGTGTCCATTTCTTCCACATTGCCCATTTTATGGCATATGGCATATGGCTTCTGATTTCATTGATCTGTTCTACTGGTTTTTTTGGTTTTGATAGCATTAATTTCTGCTCCAGTCTTTATTATTTCCTGTCTTATGCTGGTTTTGGGTTTTATTTGCTGATCTTTTTCTAGCTCTTTAAGGCATAAGGTTAGGTTGTGTATCTGAGATCTTTTTTCCTTCTTCAGGAAGGCCTGGATTGCTATATACTTTCCTCTTATGACCTCCTTTGCTGCGTCCCAGAGGGTTTGGGTTGTGGTGTTATCATTTTCATTGGCTTCCATATACTTTGTAATTTCCTCTTTAACTTCTTGGTTAGCCCTTTCATTCTTTAGTAGGATGTTCTTCAGTCTTCAGGTATTTGTTACGTTTCCAAATTTTTTCTTGTGGTTGATTTTGAGTTTCATAGCGTTGTGGTCTGAAAATATGCACAGTATGATCTCAATCTTTTTGTACTTGCTGAAGGCTGATTTGTGTCCCATTATGTGGTCTATTCTGGAGAACGTTCCATGTGCACTGGAGAAGAATGTATATTCTGCTGCTTTAGGATGAAATGTTCTGAATATATCTGTTCAGTCCATCTGGTCCAGTGTGTCATTCAAAGCCATTGTTTCCTTGTTGACTTTTAGATCAGATAATCTGTCCAGTGCTGTGACTCGGGGGCCTTTTTGATTTGTTCAGGCTCTCCACAGATTGGATGATACCAATTCACCCTGTGGGTGTGTTTGTTTTTGGCAGCTTTCTGGGAGAGGGTGTGCAGTTATAATTGGAGTTCACAATGTGACCAGTTCCAAAAATATTGAAAACCACTAAGAGGCAGGAGCATAGCCTCAGAGACAGGGACATGCCTCTGTCAGCTCCACCCTCTCTGTTTATCCTGGCTAAATCTTAAACATTTGATTGTGTCAGCCTTTGACATTAAACCCTCTTACAGGCTTCCCATCACTATCAGGACAAAGATCTAAACTTCTCAGTATTGCTACCAGGGAACTCTGGAGCTGGGATGGCCCTTAAGGGCTGGTCCATATTGATGGAATGTACTGGCTTCTGTGTACTGCATCAACCATTCCTTGGATGCTGGCTGCCTAGGGAGGAGCCAAGATCTTGAAAGAGGCTATTCCGTTTGGCCAAGTGCCAGGCAGACAAGATAATGCAGTTGCAGTGGAGTGTAAATTTGAGCAGTAGGGGAGGCCTTCGTGAAGAAGTGGGTAAAAAATGCACTTGTTGGCCACCACATAGGACATTATTGTCCCTGCATCCTCCTGTTGCAGTGGGCAGGAAAGGACTTTTTCCAACAGTAAGTTTCTCTCCTTATGTATATTGTGGCAGAGGAAGGGGTTATGTTGATTCTAAACGTTAAACAACATACCTTTTGTCACACAGTATAACCTTACCTGAGAAAGAAGACTAGAAGAAGAGGGAAAAAAGAAGGAATGGCTCTTTTCCAGGTAAAATTCTTTTTTTCGTTGATTGTTCCTTTTCCTAATGTGTCACACTTTGGACTTGTTAATCTTCTCTGTCTCCAAGATGTCCTGCCTAAATTGTTTACTCACACCCAGAGCCTTCTCCCAGTCTCCTCTCCTCTCCGTGCAGATTCCATCTCACTGTGACCCAGTGACGTGGAACTTGGGAAGATGCTCCTTTTAGGTGGTCATCCTGTGAAGGATTTTCTTCACAGTCAAGAACTAGAGATGGGAAGTAGGCTCTGTGGTGTCTGTGAGGTTGGGCAGTAAGAATTCTTCAGAGGTCCCTTCTGAGTGCCCTTTCAGGTCATATAAACCAGGATTAAAGAGATTACCTATGTAAGTAATGTATTAATGTACACAAGTACATGATAAACCCTGGAAAATACGTTTGACGGAAGTTTGTTTCGTCTGTTTTTACAAACACCTTTTGATGGTAAAGATGGGTCATTGTGCTTCTGACTGCGCAATATTAATACTTTGGAATAGAATGGGAAGTTCAAAGTAGAAATAAGAAATATAGAGGGTGTTTTATTAACATAATTAGTTTTCAACTGTAGAATCAACCTGCTGCTCTAACAGTGTCACAGCGTATGAGTCTGGAGTTCTGTCTTGTCCAACGAGAGACAGACGCAGAATGGAACATGAGAGAGGCTAATGTCCAGGAGGAGACAAGATCCCCGAACAGGGGATCTCTGTATTTATTGAGCTCACAAGATATTACACACATGGTAAATGTGATGGAAACAAGATCTTACAGACGTGAATGTGTAGAAAACAATCAGTAATCATTGTGTGTGTAAGAAGCAAAGGGTTTGGGTCAGGAGGTGGAGTTTGTCATCAAAGTACATTAGTATATTGACGTCAGATGGAATGTAATTTCCTGCAGGTGATGTAGTAAGTTACTCCTGATCCCATTACAGTATTTCCCTAGCTAACCTCAGGAAGTGTTCTTTAAATTATTTATAGCACATCCATCACATAAAGACCATGGTGTTCTTTTAGGAACTCTTACATGCTGCACATCTTTTAGATAAAACTGTTTATAATTTAGCCAGACATAGGAGCAGAACTTTGTATCATCGGAGAGGCTGGTGCTTAATTGTCATTTTGCAAATTATTGTTAAATCTTATTATTATTTTTGTACTAACCCACTCTAGTATATATTTTTCTGGTTCAGTTCCACGCAGTGATGCAATTTAGAAACTAAGAAGTAAAATGTCGCCTTCCGTGTCATATCTTTCAGCATCACTGATTGTCTTCATCAGGAACCTGTTTTTTTAGTGCAAATCTTCTAAAAAATCATTTAAATATTGTAATGTGATATTAGAATATATTCTTCAATAAATGTTTAATCATATTTTATTCTGCAAATTGAAATATTTACATACCATATAAATGGAAGTTGTTTTCATCTTAGTAAACATGGAGATAACTGCTATTTTAGATCCTCATTGGCGCATTCTCTAAATGAAGATACTTGGGTCCTTTAAGGAATGTTTTAAAGAATGCCATGATGGCTCTTTCTGAGTAGGCTGACCTCACTACAGACATCTAAGGATATCTTAAGATTGTACATCTGTTAAGGAAGATTAGCAGGTTAATGATGGTCTTTCTGAGGAGGCAGAGACATTCCACTTATTAAATAAAGATTTTAAATCAACTGTCTTGAACATCCTCAGCTAAAGGAAAACATGGAAGAGAACTGAGAAGTAGGAGAACAATGTTTCAACAGATAGAAAATGTCATTAAAGACAAAGAAATAACAGTACAGGGATGGAATAGAAATTCTGGAGTTAAGGGGCGCCTGGGTGGCTCGTCGGTTGAGCGTCCAGCTTCGGCTCAGGTCATGATCTCACAGTCTGGTCCATGGGTTTGAGCCCAGCATCGGGCTCTGTGCTGACCAGTCAGAGCCTGGAGCCTCTTTCGGATTCTGTGTCTCCCTCTCTCTCTGACCCTCCCCCGTTCATGCTCTGTCTCTGTCTCAAAAATAAATAAATGTTAAAAAAAAAAAAAAATTCTGGAGTTAAGAAAGTATGAACACCCAAATTGAAAACCACTAGAGGGTTCATCAGCAGATGGTCAAAAAGAATAAGAATCCGTAAACCTAAACATAGATTAATTGAAATTATCAAATGTGAGGAGAAGAAAGGGGAAAAAAGCTGAATAAAAGGGAAGAAAGGAAGAAGAATGGCCAGAGACCAAGAAACCTTTGGGACATTATAACGAATACTGATACAAACGTCATAGGGGTTCTAGAAGGAAAGGCAGAAAGAATATTTGAAGAAAGAAGAGCTGAAAACCTCCCATGTTTATCAAATACAACCTACACATCCAAAAAAAAACGCAGTGAACTTGAACTAGGTCAAATGCGTGGAGATCTCTGGCAGTCACATAATCATTCAACTTTTATAAGACAAAAAGAGAATGTGGAACGTAGCAAGATGGAAACTTCTCAGGTACCGGGATTCTGAATAAGTTTAACAGCGTGTTTCTCATTAGAAACTGTGGAGGCCAGGAAGCATTCTCATGACATAAAGTTTGAAAGATTAAAACAAAATCTACCAGAAATTCATTATCAGGCAAACTGTACTTCAAAATTGATAGTGAAATTAAGAGACTCCTAAGTGAACAAAGGCTGAGGGAGTTCACACTTACAGACTTAACTTACATCAAATGCCAAATGGGTTCTTCAGGCTGAAATGGGTGGAAATTAGTGGTACCTCGAAGCCATAGGAACAAATAAAGAACACTAGTAAAGATAACTACATAAGTGAATATAAAAGCCAGTATTAATTTATTTTTGTTTTCTAACTCAGTTTTTCCTGTGTGTCTTAAAAGACAAATGTGTAGGGGTGCCTGGGTGGCTCTGTCGGTTAAGCATCCGACTTCGGCTCAGGTCATAATCTCGCAGTTTGTGTGTTCGACCCCTGTGTTGGGCTCTGTGCTGACAGCTCAGAGCCTGGAGCCTGCTTCGGATTCTGCGTCTCCCTCTCCGCCCCTCCCCTGCTCATGCTCTGTCTCTCTCTGTCTCAAAAATAAATAAAAACATTAAAAAATTTTAGAAAAAAGACAAATGTGTAAAACAATAATAAAAATCTGCTCTTGAGTGTATGAAACATCTGTTCATATCTTTTATGAAGAAGTAGTTTTTGACAAGAAGATAAAGGTTGTATAACAGGCTTGTTAGTATGCTATTAAAGCTAAGTTAGTATCAACTGAAATTCAAATATTAGTAACCTAATATGTAAAAACTGCAATCCCCAGGATAACCGCTCAGAAAATTACTGGGAAATATACAGAAAAATCAATACAAAGGCAGTCAAAATAGTATGCACACACAAATACAGACATCCAATGAAGGGAGGAATTACGAAAGAAAATAGTAGACATACAAGCAGCAGATGTTAGAAGTAATTCTTAACCAGTAGTAACTTGAAATGTGCATAAATTCAACTCTTCAATAAAACACAAAGGAATTGTATAAAATGATTCCACTCTGTGTTTACAATGGCTCACATTTTTTTTTAAGTTTTTATTTATTTATTTTGAGAGAGAGAGTGAGTGAGGGAGGGAGGGGCAGAGAGAGAGAGAGAGAGAGAGAGAGAGAGAGGGAGAGAGAGAATCTCAACCAGGCTCCACACTATCACCGCAGAGCCTGATGCAGGGTTCAAACTCATAAACTGTGACATCATGACCTTAGCTGAAATCCAGAGTCAGACACTGCATCCAACAAAAACTCAAACATTAGGAGTGGAAAGGAACTTGCTCAGTGTGAAAAAGGTCATTATGAAAATTCCGTGGCTAACAACACACTCAGTGGTGAACAACTGGAAACTTCCCCCTCTTACCAACAACAAAACAGGTGTGCCCCATTTTGCCACCACAAATCAACACTCTACTGGAGGTTCTAACCAGAGAAAATACAGAGGAAAAATAAAATGTGTCAAAATTGGGAAAGAAAGCAAACTAGCTTTATTCATAGCATACATGATCTTATATTTAGAAATAAAGAATCCTCAAACTTAGAGACAGTGTATTGATGGAAGTTACAAAATACAATGCCAACACTCAAAATTCAGTTGCATTTCCATGCAGTTACAACCAATGGAAAGTAAGTAAACAGTTTCATTTACAAGAGCAAGAAAACAAATGGAGATAGATTTAACCATTAGAATGGAAGATTTATACACAGTGAAAACCAAAAAGTTACTGAGGAAGATTAAAGAAAACCTAAATAAATGTCAAGATATCCTGTGTTTGTGGATTGGAAGACCATAAAGTGGGAGTCCTCTCCAGAGTGATACAAAGAGTAATGCAGTCCTCAGCAAAATCACAACAGCGTGTTTTACACAAATGGGAATCCTGATTCTAAAACTCATATTGAATTGGTAAGGATGCCAAATAACCAAAATAAATGTGAGAAAGTACAAAATTGGAGTGCCTACAATTCCCAACATAAATCTCACTACAGTCACTTGGAGTAATCAAAACTGTAATTTCATCAGAGGCTAGAAATGTAGATCAAAGTGATAGAACTGAGCATCCACAAATAAACCCATACATCTGCAATCCATTCCTTTTTCACAAGTGTGCCAAAAACAGACAGTAGGAAAACAATAGTCTCTTAAATGGTACTGGCACAACTAGATATCTGTGTGAGAATGAAATTGAAACTACCTTGTACCATATAAGGAAATCAATTCAGAATTAATCAAAGACTAAATGTAAGAGCTAAAACTATAAAAGTCTTAAGTGAAAAGATAGGGTTGAGTCTTTATGACCTTAGGGTTGGCACTGGATTTTTATCCATGACCCCAAAAGCAAAAGAGGAAAAGACAAAGAAAATAAATTGGTCATCATCAGAATTAATCATGTCTGTGCACTGAAGGACATTATCACATAAGTGAAACAATCTACCAAATTGGAGGAAATAATCTGCCAATCACATATCTATGAAGGGTCTAGTAACATAAAGGAAGAACTTGTACAACTCAACAACCAAAATACAAAGAACCCAACTTAAAAAATGGTCAAAAGATTTTAATAGACATTTCTCCATAGAAGGTACACAAATGAAACCAGCACATGAAGAGATGTTCCATGAAAGTAGTCAATTAGTAAGATGCAAAATTAAAACCACAATGAGGTATCCTTTCACACCCACTAGGATGACTATTGTAAAACAACAACAACTACAAAAATAAAGATGTAGAGAAATTCGAATCATGACACGTTGCTGTGAAAACATAGCTGCTGTGAAAGAGCTTGTGGAAGATTCTGAAAAAAATTAAACCATGTGACCTCGTAATTCCACAGCTAGGTACAAACGAAAAGAATTGAAAACAGGTATCCAAACACTTAACTTGTACTAGAAAGTTCATAGCAACTTATTAACATCAGCAAAGGTAATAACAAAATACCCATCAGTAGTTGAGTGAAAATGGTCTAGTCCTGCAATGGAATACTCTGCAAACAGAAGAAAGGAAATGGACCACTGATGCTATTATATCATGGATGAACCCCAAACGATTCTATGTAAGAGCAGGCAGATGCCAAAGGTCACTTTTTTGATACCTTTCCTTTACATGAAAAGATCCAAAATTGGCAAATCCATAGAGACAAAGCACTAGTGGTTGCCAGGGACTGGGGACTAGGAAGTACCTGCTTAATGGGTAAAGGATTTCCTTTGGGGATGAGACGTGATGTTTGTGCAACATTGTGAATGCACTAAATGTCACTGAATGGTACTTTAAAATGGCTAATTTTATGTTATCTGCCCTTCAAATTATCTTACATGGGTAAAAGAACACTCACTCCAGCCAAGTATAATTTTGCTTCTCTCATTTGTGTCAAAATAAGAACAGTTTCCGTGTTCACTTGGTGAAGTGTGTTTTCATTTCAGGGACGGCTGACATTCGGGGATGTGGCCATAGAATTCTCTCAGGAGGAGTGGGAGTGCCTGGACCCCGCTCAGAGGGCCTTGTACAGGGACGTGATGTTGGAGAACTACAGGAACCTGGTCTCCCTGGGTGAGGATAACTTCCCTCCAGAAGTCGGTAGTCAATTTTACGTGACTTTGAAGTTTCTTGAGAGGCCCTGACTTGATCATAGGAGTTTCACATCCCTATTCTTGAAAGGACTGATTGCAGCCGTTTTGATTGAGAGTGGAAAGGCTTCATAATGTGGCAAATGGACTCTAACTTCCCTTTGCTTCAGAAGTTCTGCATTCCTGCTTGTTTAGGTGGTTGCAGAACTTAGCAGTCAGAGAAGCTAAAGGGAGGGAACTGGTGATGAGTGTTCTATGTAAGTGAAGAATCACTGAATTCTCTCCTGAAACCAGTACTACACTCTGCTAACTAACTAGAATCTAAGTAAAAATCTCAGAGTCTGGGGAATAGGACCTAAAACCCTTAAATTCTTAGCAAAGTCCAGTTTCTCTGACCTCTTTAAAGACAAGGCGTAGAGAGAATAACGTTATTTAAAATTGGGGGGGAAAGGAAACATTATGGTGAATTTATTTAAATCTCTGATTCTGTGGTCTTACCCTTGTGCTTTTTATTCAGTGGTTCTTAGAAAAGAACCAGATCTCTGCATACTTAAAATACTCCTTAAGCATTCAAGTAGTCAGTTGATTTTCACCCACATATAATGAATGTCCTTTTTTCTTTTCTTTGCTGAACAAAGTGCTGGGCATGTGTTCTGGAAGAGTAAAGCAGATCATGTTCCGTTTTTCTTTTAACTGGAAATCTCTTCCTGAGCTGAATATCATCCCCATCACCTGTTTCCAGAGAAAAGAGCCCTGGACTGTGGAAAGTGAAGTGAATATAGGGGAACATTCAGGGAATGTATGGGGATGTGAGCACAAGTCAGAGCTCAGATGAGCAGAGAGTAAGCCGCTCCAGTAAATATTGTTTGGGAACAATTTGTGGGAAAATACAAGTTTATTCTTAGGAACTGTCAGAGGAAATCCTTCCCCACCCATACACACTTCTCATTCTGGTATTCAAATGAGTAAGTCACATGTGTAGAAGTTTAAACTCCCACTGATAGGACCTACAACTGATAGCACCTGGCCCCTCTGACCATACTGGTGCCTTGGTTTGAGGAGGACTGAGCTGAGGCCTCTGTAGTGCAGACCCCAGGACCTATTCACTTTCCGTTTCCATTTTGTATCCCTGGGAGAACTTCTCAGGAGACAAACAAAACCTAGTATCTGTCTAATAAAGTAGAGCTAAAGTTTATCCCTTTCTTTCCTGGGCCATCCTGGCTTCTTGAGGTTGGATGCTTGTGCATTAATTAGGAAGAAGTCATGATTTGGATAATTCCAAAAAGTGAAAATCCAAAATTAGATATAGTGTAAGTACAGCACAGCTTACTGATATCTCTAGCGAGCTTCTCTGTGGGAAGAACTTGTATCTTTCCATAGATGTGTATTGTATTCCTGGTATACAGAAAGTACCATATTGATATTTTGGGGGGCTTGGTTTTGTTTTGTTTTCTTTTTACTGTTTTAGGAACTCAAGCGGCAGCAGCAATTTTTGTTTTGTTTTTAAGTAAACTCTGCACCCATCGTGGAGTTTGAACTCACAACCCCAGGATCAAGGGTTGCATGCTCTACTCACTGAGCCAGCCAGGCATCCCTCATTTTTTTTTTAAACATTTTAATCACCTTCACCCTTTTCTGCCACCGTCCCCTCAATACCTGCCTCTAATAACCACCACTATGTTCTCTGTATCTAAGAGGGGTTGTTTTGTTTTTTTAAGATTCCACACATAAGAGAAATCATAATGTATTGGTCTTTGACTCATTCCTCTTAACATAATGTCCTCAAGGGTCCATCCATGTTGTCACAAATGGCAAGATTCTGTTCTTTTTTATGGCTGGATCATACTGTGTTATATATACACAACTTTACCCATTCACCCATCAGTGGACACTTAGATTGTGTCTGTATCTCAGCTACTGTAAATGATGCTGCAGTGAACATCAGAACGCTTCTATCTTTTCAAGTTAGTAGTTTTGTTTTCTTCAGATACATACTCAGAGGTAAAATTGGTGGATCACACGGTAGTTCTCTTGGCTACACCAATTTTGGCTCCACTAACAGTGCACAAATTCTCCACCCCATCAGCAATACTTGTTATTTCTGGTCTTTTTGAGAACTGCCATTCCAATAGGTGTCAGGTGATATTGTGGTTTTGGTTTGCATTTTGCTGATGATGAATGGACGTTAAGTCTCTTTTCACGGTCCTTTAGGCCATCTCTACGTCTTCGAAAATATCTATTCAGATCTTCTGCCCATTTCTCTAGTTGGATTATTTGAGCGATTTTTGTCTATGTTTTGGATTATTAGGCCCTTATCAGATACTTAATTTGCTAATATTTTCTCCTATTTACTAAGGATGCCTTTTCATTTTGTTGAAAAAGTGTTTCCTTTGCTGTGCAGACACTTTTTAGTTTGATGTAGTCCCACTTACTTCTGCATTTGTTGTTTTTTATTTTGCTGTCAGCAGTCAAAAACAACAACAAGAAAAAAAAAAGCACATCATTCCCTAGACCTCTATCAAGGAACTCATTACCCCCTATCTTATAGTAATTTTTTGGTTTCAGGTCTTAGATTTAAGTCTTTAATCCATTGTGAGTTACTTTTTGTGTATGGCGTTAGACACTGGTCGGGTTTCAGTCTTTTGCCTGTGGCTGTCCAGTTTTCCCAAACCGTCTACTAAAGAGATTGTTCTTTCTGCATTGTATAGTCATGTCTCCTTTGTTGTAAATTAATTGACTGTGTGTGGGTTTATTTCTGAGCTCTTTTCTGGTGATCTGTGTGTCGATTTTTATGCTAATACCCTGCTGATTTAAAAAATTTTTTTTAATGTTTATTTATTTTTGAGACAAAGAGAGACAGAGCATTAATGGGGGAGGGTCAGAGAGAGGGAGACACAGAATCTGCAGCAAGCTCCAGGCTCCGAGCTGTCAGCACAGAGCCCAACGTGGGGCTTGAACTCAGACTGTGAGATCATGATCTGAGCCGAAGTTGTATGCTTAACCGACTGAGCCACCCAGGCGCCCCTAATACCCTGCTGATTTAATTACCACAGCTTTGTAATTAAGGAGTTTGAAATCAGGGCATGTGATGCCTCCAGGTTTGTTTTTTTTCTCAAGATGCTCTGGGCTTTCACAGTCTTTTGTGGTTCCATACACATTTTAGGATTCCTCTATTTCGTGTATAGGTTTTTATGGGGACATAAATTTTTAACTCATTTGTGTGAATACCAAGGAGTGTGATTGCTAGATCATATTTAAGAGTACACTTAGTTTTCTAAGAAAGGGCAAACTGTCTTCCAAAGTGGCATACCATTTTGCATTCCCATCAGCGATGAATGAGAGTTCTTACTGTTCCACATTCACACTAGTGTTTGGTGTTAGCATTCTGTATTTTCACCATTCTCACGTGTAGTGATATCTCATTGTTATAATACATATTTACCTCAATTAAATTTATCTCTTTTTTATTAATGTTTATTTATTTTTGAGAGAGAGTGAGCATGAACAGGGTACGGGTGAGAGAGGGAGAGAGAGAGAGAGACAGTGTCTGAAGCAGGATCCAGGCTCCAAGCTGTCAGCACAGAGCCTGAAGCAGGGTTTGAACCTATAAACGGTACGATCATGACCATAGTCAAAGTCGGGCACTCAACAGACTGAGCCTCCCAGACGCCCCTGTGGCATTCTTTAACCTTAGTATTTTTTATATTTTGAAAGCGTACTTTTTTTTTTTAAGTTACTGCTGTAGTCACAGACATATCATTAACTTGATTTGCCATAGCTTTTGTATATAATGATACATTATTTTGGTGAACTTGGGTGGCTCAGACTGTTAAGTGTCTAACTCTGGATTTTGGCTGAGGTCATGATCTCATAGTTCCTGAGTTTGAGCCCCGCATTGTACGTTGCGCTTACAGTGTGAGGACTTCTTGGGATTCTCTTTCTCTCCCTGTCCGTCCCCCATTCACAAGCTCAGTCTTTAAATAAACTTCAAAAAAAAATTCTTGTATGTGTCTCCTGGAACATGTATATATTAATTCCTTGGAGTATATACCTAAAAATGGACATGGGATACTTAGTTTGATAATTTTTAGAGCAAATACTGAAATAGATGTAAGCCTACAATCTTCCTATAACACTATACCGTCTCCCCATTGAATGTTTTCCACTTGTCCTTCATATCCATAGTAAAAGTTCTTACAGGATGAGTCAGTATTATGTCTATTGCTACATCAGGTGCTGTTTGTAAGGTCAGGCTTTTAACTTAATAACACAATCATATTCCTATAGATGTGTAAGTATAAGCACTATCCCCACATTTATAAAAAGAAACTTAAAAACATTGTATTTAGCAATAGTGTTTGAAGACCATGTTTGAGAAACTTCCTGTGTTCAGTGTAAAGTATTTTGGTGTGTAATCATGTAATTTGCTATAAAATATTTACTTTCCAACTCTTTGATAGGAAGTACTTCTGCTGGATATGCAATCAAGGAATTATCACCAACAGAGGACATTAATAAAGGCGAATTTTATCACTTAGTGTTATTGGAGAGAAATGAAAGTCATGGCATCAAGGATTTTGATCTCCAGGAAGTCTGGGAAGATATGCATGAGTTTGAGAGTCAGTGGCAATGTGATGCAAGAAATTACAAAGAAGTGCCTTTGACCCATGACAAATATCTCACTTGGAGAAAAGATCAGCAAGTTAATCAGTCCTCAGTTACTCTTCCTGAAAAGCAGGGTGTTTCTGTAAGAAACAGTACATACCAGCATTTCATGCATGATGAACCATTTATAAGGAATTTATTAAAAATGGACAATAACAGAAGTGGTGCTGGAAACCAGTACATAAACTGCTTGGAAAATAGAATTGGATTAATTTCTCAGGCACATCTGCCCAAACTGCAGACATTTCATAGTGAGGAGAAAATGTATGAATGTCATCCAACTGAGAAGTCTGTCAGCAATGGTTCCTCAGTCTCACCACTTGAAAGAATTCCTCCCAGTACCAGAAACATTTGGAATAAATCTAAGAAGATTTCTAAATATCCTTTGTTACCTGCACAAGCCAGGAGAGCATACCCTAGAGGAAAATCTTACAAATGTAATGAATGTGGGAAGGTTTTTAGCAAAAGCTCAAACCTCATGAGTCATGAGATAATTCATTCTGGACAGAGACCTTATAAATGTAATGACTGTGGCAAAGCCTTTTCTGAGCGCTCACGTCTTATTCGACATATGAAAATCCATTCTGGAGAGAAACCTTACAAATGTAATGAATGTGTCAAATCCTTTAACAGGGTTTCGAGCCTCACCAGACATCAGAGAGTCCATACAGGAGAGAAACCATATAAATGTAACGTATGTGGCAAGGTCTGTAGTCAAAATTCAAACCTTGCAAATCATCAGAAAGTGCATACTGGAGAGAAACCTTACAAATGTAATGAATGTGGAAAGGCATTTATCCATCGTTCACAACTTTGGAGTCATGAGAGAGTGCATACTGGTGAGAAACCTTACAAATGTAATGAATGCAGCAAAGCCTTTTCTGAGCGTTCAAATCTTACTCAACACAAGAAAATCCATACTGGAGAGAAACCTTACAAATGTAATGAGTGTGGCAAAGCTTTTAAACAGTGCTCACATCTCATTAGACATCAGAATACACATCGTGGAGAGAAACCACACAAATGTGATGTATGTGGCAAGGCTTTTATCCAAAGTTCTAGCCTTATAGAACATCAGAGGATTCATACAGGAGAAAAACCGTATAAATGTAGTGAATGTGATAAGGCTTTTATCAGACGTTCACACCTCTTGGGTCATGAGAGAACTCATACTGGAGAGAAACCTTACAAATGTAGTGAGTGTGGCAAAGCCTTTGCTGAGCGCTCAAATCTTACTCAACATAAAAAAATCCATACTGGTGAGAAACCTTACAAATGTAATGAGTGTGGCAAAGCATTTACCCAATTTGCAAAGCTTAGTAGGCATCGGAAAATGCACACTGGAGAGAAGCCACACAAATGTAATGTGTGTGACAAGGCTTTTACCCGAAATTCAAGCCTTGTGGAACATCAGCGAATTCATACAGGAGAAAAACCTTGTAAACGTAATAAATATGCTAAGGTTTTCACCAAACGTTCAGACCTTTAGAGTCATGAGAGAAGTTATATTGGAGAGAAACCATACAAATGTATTGAGTGGCAAAGCCTTTAGGGAGCATTCACATCTTATTCAGCATAAGAAAATCCATATTGGAGAGAAACCTTGTAAATGTAATGAGTGTGGCAAAGCTTTTACTCGATTTGCAAAACTTACTAGGCATCAGAAAATACACTGTGAAAATAAAGTATAAACCTAATATGTGTGGCAGTGCTTTTATTCAAAGCTCAAGCTTTGCAGATCATCAAAGAACTCATAATAGAAAGAAACCTTACAAATAAAATGAGCAAGTGTTCAAGCCTTACTCAACATCAGAGATTCCATCAGGGAGAGGAACCATGTGGAACTAACGTATGAGGGAAAGCTGATAACCAGGGTTCACACCTCACCTGATACCAGAAACAAATCTCTGAAAAAAACACACAGAATGGATGTATGGCAAGGCTTATCCAAAGCTTATTATCCCTTATGGAACATAATTATTATTAGAGGGAAGCCTTACAGATGTAATGAGTGTGATCAGGTTTATTAAAAATGTAGAAATTGGGGAGGGGGATAAACAAGGTTAATGGGATTAAGAGGTACAGACTTTGAGTGATTCAAAAGACAGTAAACAGTGATTTAAAAACACTGATTAAAAAAATGTACAACGTTGTGCTTTGTGGCCTTGAAGAAATTCACATAACATGGAAACCATACATATGTGTCAAGTTCTGTACCTCAGGAAACACCAAAGACTTCATACTGGACAGAAACATTACACCTTTGTAATGAAGGTCATTTTTTTTTTAATATTTTTGAATGATTATTTTTGAAAGAGAAACACAGTGTGAGTGGGGGAGGGGCAGAGAGAGAGAGAGAGAGAGAGAGGGAGACACAGAATCTGAAGTAGGCTCCAGGCTCTGAGCTGTCAGCACAGAGTCTGACATGGGGCTCGAACCCACCAATTGTGAGATCATGACCTGAGCTGAAGTTGGACGCTTAACTAACTGCCTGAACCACCCAGGTGAAGGTCATCATTTCTTTAGACAATTCTGTCAATATAAAAATTCATACTAGGGGGAAATAGGTCTGTGTTGTGAATTAACCAATCATAGGTGTTAAATTCCACAGAAAATTAAAATTATTTAAAACTCATGAGATGAAGTGTGTCAATGGAACAAGTGTATCTGTGGAAAGACCTACTAATCATCTTCTGTTTAAATCTTCTTTAAAAATTTTATTTTTCTCTCTACATGTAACCATGGGGCTCAAATTCACAACCCTGAGATCATGAGTCACATGCTATTCTGGATGAGCCAGCCAGGCACCCCTATAACTTTTTTTACTCAATTATTTGAGGTTTCCTTTTTCTTTTTTATTAATTTTTTTTTACTATTATTTGTTTTTTAAATTTACATCCAAGTTAGCATGTGGTGCAACAATGATTTCAGGAATAGATTCCTTAATGCCCCTTACCCATTTAGCCCATCCTCCCTCCCACAACCTCTCCAGCAACCCTCTGTTTGTTTTATATTTAAGAGTTGATTATTTGAGGATTTGTGAGGCTACATTGTTATTGATGACTTACAACTTCAAGTTTGCAATCCACTGATGTTATACTTTACACGCGTTTTATTTATCAGCCATGGTTTTCACAGAGAAAGGATCGGTTATGTGAAAGGAACATGGGGCTTAGTCATACCTGTATATCCTGGAAAGGCTAGGATGCTAATTTTAAGATACAGTGTAGTATAAATTTGAGATCATGAGTAGTGACAGGGAATAGATGTAAAAGTATTATCTAAATTGCCATGTTTTCTGTGGTCACAGCCTCTCTAGATTGGTTAGTATGATTGAGAGTCTTTGTTGATTAGTACAGGAAACGATTCCTCTATCAGATGATCATGAAACACTATAGGTGGGGACATTGAGAGAATGTGATTTTCATGTGAGTGATGGGTTACTAGGGGTGGCATATGTGGTAGAGAAAATGGAGGGGGAATGATGGTCTCTCCCTCTTTTGAAAGGTAATGTATAAAATTACTCTTATTTTTGAAAACTCAAGGTTATAGAGGACATTTTAATCAGAACCAAGGTAGGGGTTCTTGGGTGGCTCAGTATGTTGAGTGTCTGACTTGATACCAGTTCAGGGTTGTGTCGTTGGGCTCTCTGCTGAGCGTGGAGCCTGCGTAGGATTCTCTCTGCCCCTCTCACCTACTTGTGCTGTCTGAAAAAACAAACAAAATGCAAAACTAGTACGCTTGTGAGGATTGAAACTTGGATTTTGATACATTTTGATTTATTGTACCCAATTTCTCAGATAATATCTAAGTACGTAAAATATAGGCTTTTGTGTAACCCTAAATGAATGATGTTTTATTAGCCCATGTGCATCCCACCTCATTGGGCCATTTCATAACGAACACTAATGATACATCCTTGTCCTCTCTAGGTTGAGTGTCATCCATAACATTTTTTTTTCCGTGTTAGATTCAAACCTGCAGTTGTAGAAATATATATTCATAAATTCAATTTGGGAGTTACACACTCCATAGTATATCCCAGATTATTTTTGTGGCTATAATGAAAATAACATAGCAATGCAATTTCAACTCTCACCCTTTACAACCTGCCTTCCCATTCAGAAATATACACCATATGATTATATTTCAGCATGTCTTTTGTACTGAAATAAGACATATGTGTTGCACGTTACATTAAGAGAATAGAAAAGTAGTGGGTATATGAAAACTATTAGGAACTAAAAGAATATTTCAGAGGTAAGGATAAAGGTAACAATGTATACTTTGTGCTGGAGTGCTCAGGGAATAATTTGAAAAGAAATCTTCATGAGTTTACTCTCAAGAATGAACATACTCAATGGGAATCTTTTTTGATAACTAGAAATCTCATTTACCTTCTAAAACATTTTTTGCTCGTTTGCACTTGTGCTTACTCCACTGGAACAGATGGCAGATGTCAAGAATGATGACTCCATTGTCTGAAGTGTAAGGAGAATGTTTATTACATAATGATGCTTTCTCGGGAGGGCAGGATAGGGTTCTCAAGTTCTGAAGATGGGTAGAGAAAGCAGGAAATGGTGACTACATTGTTATGATGCATCCTGTGTGGGGCTGGGGAGAAGGTACTCATTGACACTGTGAACTTACAACTACTGCCAAGGGTATGGCCTCTTGGGCGTCATTATTAGCTTGCCCTGCCCAGATTGGCAGAATAGTAAGAGGTTGTAATGACCCTTCACAGGCATCATTAGTTGGGCATCAAAAGTGGAGTCAGACTGTTTAATACAAACCTGAATGTTTACTCTTGACTGACTTGGTTGGGAAAGACCATAATCTTCCTCATGCTGACTACTACCTTCTTTTTTCTGATGCACAAATAGCCCCTACTGCATAGTATGATTTTGGAAAATGGTCATGAAATACTGTTTAGATCAATTACCGAAGATATTTTTAGACTGGTTATGATATGGATATGATAACTATTAAGTTATAGTCTAATTTTAAAATATATTCAAAAGTAGTAGAATATTTCTCAACTCCAATCCTTTTGTAGATCCTTTTGTAGAATGGAATGAATGGAATCTCAAAATGAGTTCTCCCATTTTTCTACCAAGATGCTAGAATCAGGGAATGCCTGGGTGACTCACTGGGTTAAGCTCCCAACTCTTAATTTTGGCTTCAGTCATGATCTCACGGTTCAAGGGATCAAGCCCTGTGTTGGGCTCCACACTGAGTGTTGAAAAATAAACTTTAATAAACTTTTTTAAAAGGTGCTAGAATCAGTATATCTGTATTGCATATTGGCAAATTAGTGTCAGATTCAGGTAAGTAAAGTTAATAAATTTCAAAGGAAATAAATGTGTAAGTCAAAACATTAAGGACTAATTATTTTTGACTTATTTGTTACACCTATCAGACTGGTCATGGGTTACATGCAATGTTATACTCTCCGGAGAAATTACAGAGTCTGCTGATAAAATCTGTCTCAGCCTACAGTTATCCTGACAACCTTGTCATTTAATTTTAATAAGGGGTAATTTTACATTTGATTTGCAAAATGTTTTCTTCCCCATCTTTTTCTTTTACCTTCCTTATTTAGGCGTGAGCATGAAATTTGAAAATTCCTCAGTATCCTTATTTTAATTTGTTTGTTTTTGAGAGAGAGAGAGAGTATGCAAGTGGGGGACAGGGGCAGAGGAAGAGGGAGAGATCTCAAGCAGGCCCCACGCTCGGTACACAGTTGACACAGGGCTCAATCCCATGACCCTGGGATGTTGGCTTGAGCCAAAATCAAGAGTCTTGACACTTACCTGACTGAGCCACTCAGCCGCCCCGAATATCCTTATCAAAATGGCATTATTAAAATATGTATCTAATTGGAAAAACCTCATAGGATTATTTCCATGTAAATAAGACAAAACCTAATAAAGAAAAGGCCTTTGCCCCTCCCCATTCATCCTTCTTGGTCCTACAGCGGCCATCCTGCTGTAAGGAGAGACAGTGCTGAGTGCTAAGGGAGGTGAGCAGGCAGAGGACTGCCCAGGGGACCCGTCCCATCCCAACCTGCATCTCTGGGCTTCCTGTTATGTGAGAATGGTAGACCACCTAGTTGTTTCAGCCACTGATTTCCAGGAGGTCTGTCCCTCACAAATGAACACTGTCTGACCTGACCAATAACATTAATGTTTACACTGAGAGTAGAATGGAGCATTTGAGAGGGAATATTGAATTTAACATTTTGTAGCTTAGAAAAAGCTTTATTAAAACATTACTTCCCTGATGAGTTAGAGCTGTTCAGCATATGTTACCTAAAACTCACAATGCGAATGAAAAAAAAATACAGCTTGAGAACTTATGACAAATGTTCAGAATGTTATGTTAGAAAGTTACAGGAGTTAGGGGCACCTGGGTGGCCCAGTTGGTTGGGCGGCCAACTTTGGCTCAGGTCATGATCTTGTAGTCAGTGAGTTCGAGCCCCGCATCAGGCTCTGAGCTATCGGCCTGCTGAGCAGAGCCTGCTTCAGATTCTGTGTCCCCCCTCTCTCTGTGCCCCTCCCCCACTCATGCTCTGTCTCACTGTCTCTCAAAAATAAAATGTTAAAAAAAAATTTTTTTTAAGTTACAGGAGTAAGGAATTTGGTGGCACAAATAGAATTACATGTTTACTTGACCATTTCAACTATTAATCTCTGAGATAATGCGCTGCAGTAACTTTCTACTTTGCATGGATAAATGCATTCACTTCCATCAGGAACTATTCTAATCACTGACATTAGCAGGAAACAAATTTTCTGCCTTTAAGTAGCTTATATTCTATACGGGTAAGTCTATAAGGATAAAATATGATACTGGTAAGTACCATAAATGTGTTCGTGTGCAATAATAGAGTGACAGGGTTTCCTAATTTAAACATTGTTTTCAGGCAATACCCACATGAGGTCATCTTTGACCAGAACCACTGAAAGTGTATCATGCAAATACCAATGAGGAAGGACAAGTGGGTGGAGGAAAGCAGCAGAAAATTGCCCGAATGGGAACATATTTACAGTGGATCCGGAATATCCACAATTGGTGTGTGGCTTGGTGAAATGTGATATTAAGTTTCTACTGGAGACATTTAAATTTTGGGACTCCTTGTACTTAGAGTTTTTAAAATTTTAACAATAGAACTCCCCAGAGGGCTTAAGAGCATATGTGATAGATCCAAAACCATGACCTGTTTGGAGAATGCGCAGACCTATTTCTTTATGGCAGCCTTACCACTATTGAGAGAACACAGCAGTGAGGTGGGGTAATGAATTAGTGGAAAGATGGTAAATACCATTTGTGAAAACTGTCTAGGGAGTTGATCCCAGGACTTATTAAGATACATACTTTTCCTGTTGTCTACCCTTATACCCAGCCAAGGGTTTATTGCTTCTTCCACTTACGAATGTGTACCAAGTAGTGCCTGGTGGGTCTTTTACACCTCAGTTATATCTTCAATGTCAATATCATCAAAAAGTTTTTAACCTATAATAAGATACTGTACTTGCAAATTGAAAAGTAACAATTGCATATTCCATGTTCTCTTCATGAGTACAAGACCTACTCCCAATTATTCTTAGTTTTCCAATTGAGACCAATCTTGTGTCACCATTGCCATTTCATTATGTTTCATATCCCAAATTTTATACTAATTCAGATGTGATGAGAATGTGACTCTGTGTGCTAAGTTGGCAAACTTTTATGTAAGGAACATACAGTAAATATTTTATTCTTTGTAGGCCATACTGTTTCTGTTACCATTCTTCCAGTATGTCCTTATTGGGTCAAAAGTACCTAAATATGAGTGTGGCTGCATTCCAGTTACACTTCACGTAAAAACAGACGGTAGGCTGTACTTGGCTCATGTTCTGTAGGTGGCAGACTCCTGATCTACACAAAGGAATTATGAGCACTAGAGTAGTGGGGTGCCTGGGTGGCTCAGTCGGTTAAGCATCCAACTTCGGCTCAGGTCATGATCTCACAGTTTGTGAGTTCAAGCCCCGCATTTGGCTTTGTGCTGACAGCTTAGAGCCTGGAGCCTGCTTCCAATTCTGTGTCTCCCTCTCTGCTCCTCCCCCACTCATGCTCTGTCTCTCTCTCCTTCAAAAATAAGTAAAAACATTTTTAAAAAAATTAAAAAAAAGAGCACTAGAAGTAGTAGCTATATGGGTAAATAAAAACTGTCTTTCCTATTTTTAAGCCTCTTTGTAGTGGACGGTTTAAGAAACTAACAGTCTAGGGGCACCTGGGTGGCTCAGTTGGTTGAGCTTCCGACTTAGATGCAGGTCATGATTTCAAAGCTTGTGAGTTTGAGCCCTGCATCGGGCTCTGTGCTGACAGCTCGGAGCCTGGAGCCTGCTTCAGATTCTGTCTCCCTCTCTCTCTGCCCTTCCTCTGCTCACTCTCTATCTCTCAAAAATAAATAAATGTTAAAAAAGAAAAAAGAAAGGAAACTAACAGTCTAGTATATATGTGTATAGTATATGTAAAAGTAATCTATACTAATGGTAGCACGGGGCAGGAGTGGAAAAATGGAAGTCCTTGTGGAAAGGAAAGGTCGGGTGCTCCATATGAAGAAGTATAAACTCACATGAAGGTATAATGTGGTCAGCTGTATAGGATAACTCCTAAAGCAAACACATAAAAAATAGTTATCGCTAACACCAGTAAACAAAGAAACAAACAAAAAGTATTTAAAGCAAAATTATCTATAAAAATTCAGTTATTTCATGGGCACCCGGGTGGCTCAGCCCATTAAGGGTCTGACTTCGTTCAGGTGATGATGTCACGGCTAATGAGTTTTAGGCCCTGCATCTAGCTCTGTGCTGACAGCTCAGAGCCTGGAGCTTGCTTCAGATTCTGTCTCCGTCTCTCTGCCCTTCCCTCACTCAAGCACAGTATTTCTCTCTCTCTCTCTCCCTCCCTCTCTCTCTCTCTCTCTCTCTCTCTCTCAAAAAGAAACATTAACAAAAATTCAAAAATAATATTCATATATTTCAAAGAAGACAGAAAAAGAACAAAGGAGACATTACAAAAGCAATAGCAAGATAATTTATATATTAATATCTGTAAAACAGACTTAAGGCCCTGTTGTAAAGCAAACATTGCCACTGATTTTTTTTAGTTTTATTTATTTTAAGAGAGGGAGAGAGGGAATCTGAAGCAGGCTGTATGCAGTCAGTGTAGGCCCAACATGGGGCTGAATCTCAAGAGCCATGAGATCATCACCTGAGCTGAAATCAAGAGTCTTGCACCTAACCATGTGAGCCAACCAGTTGACCCCATGAATTGAATTTTTAACAGACAGGCAGCAAAATATTTCTTACAAGAAATTCACTTCAAAAATTAAGGACACAAAGTAAATCATGGAAAAAAGATAAACATAAATGGTATTAACAATAGAGTAGCTATATCAGATTAAAGTTAATTAAAGAGCAAATTCTATGACCAGGGATAATGAAATCTATTTCACAGTCATAAAGGGATACATTCCCCAGAATGACATGAGAATCCTAAACCATACACGTGGCAACAGAACTTCAAAACCCCTGAGAAAACGGACAGGAACGCAATGACAGACCAATCAACAATGACAGTCAGAGATCTCCATGTCCCTTCTCTCCATAATAGAACAAGTAGACAAAATCAGTACCTCGGCGACTGTAACATGACTATCAAGGAAACTGCCCCAATTGACATTTACAGAGCTGTGAGATAAAAGAAAAAGTATGTATTGTTCTCTGCCCCTGGCTCCTGCACAGAACTCCTAACGTCCTTGTATTTCCTAAGTGATGAGGGTAACAGCAGCATCTTTTGTTCTAATGAGGCCTCTCCTGTGTGGGCTCTTTGGGTGGGGCTGCTCACCGGAAGGATGGTGATTTTGAGCCGTATCCCCTCATCCTCCAGAGAGAGGACAGGGGCTGGAAATGGAGTTAATGACTGGTCATGCGTATATGAGGAAGTCTCCTCAAAAGCCCAATGGCTGGAGGTTCAGAGAGATTTCAGGCTGGCGAACACCGCCCCTCCAGGAGGTGACACACCCCAACTCCATGGGGACAGAAGCTTCTGCACTGAGGACCTTCCCAGACCTCATCCCGTGTGTCTCTTCATCTGACTGTCCATCCGTATCCTGTATCATAGCCTGTAATAAACTGGTAAATGTGTTTCGCCCAGTTCTGTGAGGGGCTCTAGCAGGCTAGTCACAGACAATGGGGGGGTTGTTGGCACCTCTGATCTAGACCAGTTTGCAGAAGCACGTGAGTCAGCCTGGACTTGCGGGGCGGCTGGAGTGTGTGGAGGGGCATCCAGGGAGAGGGTGTCACAGTTGAGGTGAATGGTAGGAAGCCAGCTGGTGTCGGAGACTGCTTATGGGTGGGGGAAACCCTCCATGTATTTGTGACCAGAAGTGTCAGAAGTGAAGTCTTCTGTGTGAGTAGTGAGGGAGACAGAATAGAAGCACACAGTAGGGGAAAAAACAGACTTTTCTCCCTACACAGGAGAAATACTGATTTTTTTCATTCATAAGAACGCTCCACCTAACCAGGGAATTAAACACAATCTTTAAAAGTGCACACAGTACTTTCCCAAGAGAAACCATATTCTGGGCCATCAAACTAGTCTCGCTAAATTTTAAAAGAATTCACACCACACAAAATATGTGTATGACCACCATGGAATTATGATAGAAATCACTAATAGAAAAGCCTCTGGAAAATCCACAAATACTTGGAAAACAATGACCTCCTTGTGACTAACCCTGGGACAAAGAAGACGTAGAGAAAGAAATGAGAATGTAGCCTGAAGTGAATGAAAATGAAAGCAGAACATTCATAATTTGCCACCACAGCGGGAGAAACTGAAGACCACGTCCTTGGAAAAGGGCTAGCCACAGAACACCTAAGCCAAGGACTCTTCCTTTTTGTTTGCGTGTTTCCTTTGGGTGTTTGCCAAGGAGTGTGAACCTCCTCCTAAGTGAGCTCATGCAGTTCTGAGGCTTACTTAGGTGAAGCAGGACAGTGAAGACGGCAAGGTTCTTGAGGTTATTTATAAATATTTGATTGTGATAAACCGTTGAAAATGTTGTAACTGAGAACCCATAGTCCACTGAGGGTAGTTGGATTGTAAAGGGCAATATATTTCTAGATGCATTAAAATAAATGGGGGCACCTGGGTGGCAGAGTCGGTTGAACGGAGCGTGGAGCTCCCTTAAATTTCTCTCTCCCTCTCTCTGTCTCTGCCCCTACCCCACGTGTGCATGAGCTCTCTCATGAAATACGTTACAAAATTAAAACAATAAAATTAAAAATAAATGGATATTTTAATGGAAGTAGAGAATATAACATGGCAGATATGAGGGTAGTAATATAGGGAGGGAGTAAGTGAAAACATGATTTCAAAGGTGGTACAATTACTGGAGACAATGACTTTGGGTAGTTAAGATGGGTAAGGAGAAAAGAAAAGGTCACAAAGTACCAGTCAGCTTTCTAGAAGGGTTTTCTGTGGTAACAAATATCCCTGAATTCTCTTGGGTTCATCAGAACAAACATTTCTTTCTTCCTCATATCACTTCTATCATTAGTCACCTCTTGCTTGGTTCTGTCATTTGAGTCTGGGATTCAGGATAGAACTTCAGTCTATGTGGTTATAAGTATTCTTGCACCAGAGAGAAGAGAAGGAGCAAACAAAGCTTTGAAAGCTTCTGTTTACACTTAAAATATGCCATTCTACTCACACTGCATTAGTCAAGGTGGCTATAAATTGGGAAGGACGTGTAGTCCCCTCAAAAAGAAGAAGGGTTGTGTAAGTCAAGTGGCCAAGCTTGATATCAAAGAGCAGAGACATATAATCTCACAAGAGGGTGATAATTAATTGGAAATATTACAATGTACGATAGTACAACTTCTATCAGAAATCATTTATCCCTTCTTTGTATTTCACACAAAATACACTTAGGTTTGTCCCGAAAGAAAAAATTTCTACCCAAACATGACTACAGTCACATGGGAGGGTCTTGCAACAGTCTCGTGAGATTCCTCTTGGTTGAGAGCCTGACGTGGAGTCCTCACTCCTAACACATTATGGTGGAACAGAAAAAAACTCAATAAACCCTCCCATTCGGAAAAGAAAAGGAAAGGAGGGACCCAGCAGTCTCTGGTCCACAGCAAACAGGGAGGGGCAGGAATGAGGAAGGATCGTTTCTTAGGCTCCTACTTTTCCCCTGAGAATAGCTTTCCAGTCCTTTGTGTTTCACCGTTCTTGACTTCATGTAGTTACATCTGCTAAAGTGTCAGAAACCCTGTCTTCCTTGCACAACCAGCCGTTTTCCCCAGTGACCTCCTTGCCATCATAATGTACATCACCAAACATTACTGCATGATCACAGTTTCCTTCTGGTGCAAACTTGGCGCATCGTGGACAGCACAGTATTTTTAAATAGCACTTTATGTGATACCAAACAGCTACATCTGTTAGCTACGCCCACCATATTTAGCTAGACATGCCATGCTCTTCGTATTTATTTCAGGGTCATTGAGCCTCTCGGGCCCCTCTAATAGAGCCACGCCTGTGCTTTCCGTTCACTAAGCCATGCTGTCCAAGAGAAGCAATCCCACAGGACCTACTGCAGTCAACGGCAGGTAACTTCATAGGGCATTAATTAGGGCCATGTCTTTCATGTGGACTTTGCCATGATTTTGAATTTTAACTTGTGCTTGACCTCAAAGGATTTATTAATGGTAAGTTTTACCCGCTAGAGATGAGACACAGTTACGTCCTTAAATCCTACTTGCAAATCAGGTCATTCACTTCTGACATCAGGTCTTTCTTGGAATACTGTGTTAAATGCAGCTGCGAACAAAGTGGCATGGTAGTATCTTTTGCTTACCTGATCTCTATATTGGTGGAATTGATATACAGGGGGGAAAACCATCCCCCACCTCGGGAGCATTTGCAAAGTTCTGGGGACATTTTTAATGTCATCATTGCGGTGGTTCCACTGGTATCTAGTGGGTACAGGCCGGCGATGCTGCTAAATATCCCACAATGCACAGTACAGCTTCACACATGAAAGAGTTATCTGAGCCCCAGTGTCTACAGAATAGTATAACTTATACCATGTAAACCTCAATCAAAAGAAAGCAGGAATGTCTATATTAATATCAGATAGAACAAATTTCAGAGAAAACAAAATTACTGAGGATAGAGGGGGAAATAACATGATTGACGGGTCAAACAAGGTGACTTTGCAATGCTGAGTGTATATCCACCAAAGAATGGCTGCAAAATATGTTAACCATCAAATGATAGAACTGAAAGGAGAAACAGACAAATTGACAATTACAGCTCGAGACTTGTCTCAATAATTGATAGAATAATGACAGAAAGTCAGCAGGACACTGGTGAACACTACGACACCATCAAGTCACATGATCTCATCAACATTTTTCTAACACCACCCAAACACAGGAGATTACACATTTTTTTCCCCCTCAAGAACATATATCAAGACAGTTCTTCTGCTGGGTCCTAAGGCACCCTTCAGCAAATTCAAAAGAACAGAATCATAGAGTGTGTCACTGCCCACAATGGAATCCAAATCCAAAAAGAAAACAAAACAAAAAAATTAACTGGAAAATCTCCAAACATTTGGAAACTAAACAAAATACTTTCAAATACCCACAGTTCAAAGTGGAAGACTCAAGCGAAATATACAGGCTGAAAGAAAATGAAAATACAACCTGCCATTTCTGTGAGGTTCAACTAAAGCAGTACTGAGAAGGAAACTGATAGGACTCAATGTACTAGAAAAGAGGGAAAATATCCAAGAATAATCTAAGTTGCAGTAAGAAATCAGAAGGAAAAAAAAGAAACACAACTGAAGCAGAAAGAAGGAAATAATAAAGGCAAGAGCAAAAATAAGTAAAATTGAACACAGGAAAACAGTAGAGATAATAAAGCAAAGAGATCGTTCACTGAAAAAAATAATGTTCATGATTCACTAGCAAAACTACCAAATAATATAAGAGAAAACACAAATTCCTCCTAACAAATTAAAAAGGGAATATTACTCCAGAACCTGGAGACATCAAAAGGGTAGTAAGGGATTAATACAAAGCTCTACACAGATATACTTGAAAATTTAGGTGAAATAGATCAATTCCTCTAAAGGCACACCTTACCACAAGTCACCCATGTGAAAGAAATGATAGGAATGCTTTGAATTGCAGAATAAGGTTGTAATCTTGAAATTCCCTCCCAAAAAAGAAACCTGCAGGTACATAGAGTGAGTGTTGAGAGTTTAGCTAATACTGGTGCCTCAGGATCCATTCTGTGTGGCCAGGTGGTCTGTAGGGACCTTGAACTGATACTAGCCTTTCCCTTGAGCACATACCCTAATAAGAGCCCACGAAGTCAGAAGCAAACTGTACCTTTTCTTTCAATGGTGTCCATATTGCCTTGGTGGTGATTTCAAAAGAGATACTACTCCTTTTGAAACAAACTACATCGTGTACTCCAGCTTCAAATTGCTACTCATCTCCTGCACCAAGCTTGATGAAAGGGCCCTCCATAACCTCTTGTATCCTCAAGTTTGAAAAGCAGAAGTCCATCTTGAAATCTCTTTCTCCCCAACCATGCCAGCTACCATGAAGATTTAATACAGAACAGTCTGCCTTCTAAACATCTCAAAAGTACGTTCAGTCTTTTCCCACATACCCGATGTTTACTGACTGCCTCTCACCTGCACCCTTTCTAAAATTCACCTGACACCTCTTCCTATGTTCCTCTTTGTCCCCCACAGTTTACTCTTCAAATGTTGAGCAGAAAACATTTTCATGCACTCATCTTGCTCCATAAGCATTACCATATTTCAAATGTCCCCAGTTTCTCTTAGGATATAAAGCACAATATTCACGACATAGCCTCCAAAGCCAGCAGTAAGTAAACCTGGTTTTCCCTCCGCCTTCACACCAGGCCGTTTGTATCACAAATCAGGATTCACAATTGCAATCTCAGGTACATCTTGGGAAATTTTAATATCTCAGTTTGAAAGTTACACATTCAAAGATCTATCCAGTATGTTCACATTATTTCAGGACTGTTTTGTAGAATCTTAACTTCTCCACTGTTACCATTAATAAAAATAGAAACTATATAACTACACACATATTAATTACAGATGATTTCATGTACCATGCTCTTTACTATTTCCTATTAGGCTGGTGTCCGTGTGTCTAGTTCACCCCTCTCCCTGCAGTGAAACTGGTTCATTATTGTTCTTCACATTCTTTGAGGTTTCAGTGCATCCCTGACTGAACAGGTGGAAGACAATTCATATATCCCTGATGAGATGAGGGAATTATGTATTTCTTCCACAGGAGACACAAAGAGCCTGAATATGCTGGGGTCATGGTTCATGAGAACAAAAGAGCTAATACTTGGAAAACATGCAATGATTAGTACAGCGACATTCACCAGCCACCAACTAGAATTATCAAAGAGAGGCAAGTAAACATAAATAATGGAAGAAATGGCATTAAACAATTCAATGGTGGTCACCAAAACAAGGATGCTTTGGGTGGCTCTGGTCTCAGGGGAGGTCTGGGGGAGAGATTGTTCCTATGGATGCATTGGACCCTCTGCGTGTGACTGTGAAAGAGAAAAACCATGGAGCTGCTGGCCAACGTCATGTGTCCCAAACACAAAATGTCAAGGAAAGATGTCATTGCTGCCTGTAATGAGCCTGTGATCTTGTCTCTACACTGTGAAGCACAACAATATCCCAAACACTTTTTTGGTAATAGTTTTGTTGTTCCATTTACAGTCATATAAATGGGAAAAAACTTATTTGCTAGCATGTGGAACACCCTGCACAGGATACTTGAGGGGCCAATGTACTTTGGAGCTTTCACTTTAAGCTCTGCCCAACTGGAGTTCCCAGGGCTGATCGTGATGGCCTGGAAGACACTCAAGGGCAGGTGGAACAAAGGGACATACCTCTGGCCACTCCGTGAACATATAAAAGAACATAGCATCCATAATAAATGGTGAAATGTTTCAGCCCTAGCGCTGCCATCGTCTCTGGGATTCCTCTAGAGAGAATGGGCAAGGAGTTGGCTACACTCAGGTGCCTGAGAACCAACTTTGTGGATCTCGGCTTGCATGCCCTGAAGCAAAGGGACATCTAATGATAGAAGAGTGAGAAACTGCCCAGGATTCCAATGACTATGTGGAATAGGAAGATCACTACTACATTCAAATCCACCGAGGCCATTCTGTCATTGTCCAGAACTCACACGTAGAGGATTCTGCATGAAAATAATGAGTTTTGGGCTACACTTTCATGGAAAATAAAATCTTCACTTACCTCTCCCTTTCCCTGAGAGTGAACATCTAAACTCTATTGTCTTTTGTTAAGAGATGTCCAAAGTTACATGTGTGTCTTTTTATAGCACTTACAATGTGTGGGTCACTGTTATTACTGCTTTCCCTATTGCAACTTATATAATATTGACAACCCTATGAGTTAGGAACTATCATTACTCTCATTCTATAGACGAGGAGAATTTAACCATGGGAAGTTAAGTGACTCATGTAAATAGCAGAGGAATCACGATTTGAACCTTGGTTGCCTAGTGGCAGTGACATGAATGTTTGCTACGGTACTATACTATGCCAGGAACCTCATTATGGATACACGCACACACATACACACATACACAAACACCTTGTCATATTTTAAATTTATTTTACTTACTAAATCTGGTTTGATCATTTTCCACTTTTGTTTAAGTATTCATAACTAATATAACTATGGAGTGAAGATTCAAAGGTCTTAATAAATTATACATGCACTAAGTAATTTTATTGAGCCAGTCTGATTTATTTAATGCAGACAACTGTTAAGATGGCAGCTGAACTCATTTCATTTTTTGCCTGGACCAAAAGGACAATGGCATCCGTAACAGAAATTATTGGGCAGAACTGCACTGTGTGCTAACATATGGGACATGAAACATCACATAGTGATAAAGCATATTAGGGCAGAAAATAAATTAATCCTATTTAAAGATCTATCACTGTATGTTTGCTATTTTAGAACAAACTGAATCTGGAGCCAATATTTGATTTGGAAAAGCTATTAAAATACAATGCAAACATGCAAAATGGAATTTGAAGACTTCAACTCTTGGGATCTTGAAAAGCAAGAGAGGTGAGTTAGTGGTTGGAAATACTGTTGAAATGATTTTAAACCAGAAGAAATATAGCTTAAAATTGTCTTTTTTTCTTGATGAGATATTTTTAAATAAATTTATTATTTAAATATTAAAATATAAAACAAAGTCCTTAATTTTTTGCTCTTTAAATCCCTCTGTGGTGACATTAGCTTTTTCTTAAAGTATCTTTCCTAATTTCAGGAAAGAAAATTGTCTTGCAGATCAATAGTCCACAGAGATTTTCAGGAGAGGCACACTTACTGTCTCCATTAAGCACACAAAACTCAAGTTATAGAAGAATAATTTTCAGCACTTCCCATTCAGTCACACTGTTTCTGCTGAGAATCAGGTATTTCAATTGGTTCCATCATATTCATTATCACATGCACATGCCTTCACAGGGCTCACAATATTGCTCCTGAAAATATCTCTGACTCTTGCTCATGGGATTGAATAGCAGATAAGTTCCTAAAGTATAATCTTTTTTTTTTTTTTTTTTAAGTAGACTGTTCATGCCCAGTGCAGGGCTTGAACTCATGACCCTGAGATCAAGACCTGAGCTGGGATCGAGAGTTGGAAGCTTGACTGAGCCACCCAGGCGCCCCCTGAAATTATAATCTTGAAGTATCTTAAAATTCAGACTCTGAGCGCACTTGGATCAAACACGAAGAACCCCGTCAATGAGGATTTTGTTAAATTACGTTAGCAGCAGTCATGCACTGATTGAGCAGTCTCTCTCACAAGCTCAGCCTGTGCCGGAAGATTCTTTTCCCAGATATGCTCACCTATGCTCAGCAGATTCCTGCTGCATCTCCCAACCGTAGAGACTGTGGTCTCACACTAAACTAGAAGATTCTCGCAGACTCCTTCCTGCTGCCAGGACTGGAGGCTGAGTATAAAGTAGCAGGCAAAGCATGTGTGGGAGGGAGGAAGCCAAACCCTGAGATAGAGGTTAGTGATTCTGAGACCTCACCTCCCCAAAGAATTGCTGTCATCATGTCAGCTGTAGTGACAATGATAATTTAACACTTGGGGAACTGAGAACAGTTCTGAAAAAGTCTTTAATTACCAGGATCTATTAGAAGTTTCTAGTGAGCATAGCCAAAGAGATCGTTGGAGTGTTTGAGAGTGACTCTTCCTTTTCCATTATTCCTGCAAGCAGACAGGGTGTCCCATGGAAGGAGGAAATGCTGAGGTCTGAGCCATGAAAGACCAGCCGAGTAGCACACGTGCCTCATTGGATTTTGTGCTTCCCTGAGAATTTCTTTTACCCCAGTCTAATTCTTTGTTACTCCTCACACCCAAGTACCACCACCATTTAAAACTTATGGGCAGAGAGAAAGAATCCTACAAATGACTCAAGAAGGATTTTTCTATTTAAATTTTTTTTTCAACGTTTTTTATTTATTTTTGGGACAGAGAGAGACAGAGCATGAACGGGGGAGGGGCAGAGAGAGAGGGAGACACAGAATCGGAAACAGGCTCCAGGCTCCGAGCCATCAGCCCAGAGCCTGACGCGGGGCTCGAACTCACGGACCGCGAGATCGTGACCTGGCTGAAGTCGGACGCTTAACCGACTGCGCCACCCAGGCGCCCCGGATTTTTCTATTTAAAAATTCTTCAATATCTGCAGTACATTTTAAATCTTCAATAAATGCAAATAAAGAACATGATGTCAATACATGAGATTTAAAAATATTTGTCCCACTTCCCCAACTCAAAACAAATTAACTAGAAAGCCTATATAAAAATGGACATTTTTTAGGACTATACATTTAAAAAAATTTTTTTTAATGCTTATTTATTTTTGAGAGAGAAACAGAGTGTGTGTGAGCAGGGAGCAGGCAGAGAGAGAGAGAGAGAGGGAGACACAGAGTCCAAAGTAGGCTCCAGGCTCTGAGTTGTCAACACAGAGCCTGACATGGGGCTCGAGCCCACAAATCATGAGATCATGACCTGATCTCATGAAGTGGGTCGCTAAATGGACTCAGCCACCCAGGTGCCCCTCTAGGACAATACATTTTATCAAAATTGATTTCAGTAAGATAAGGAGTCCAAACAGACTAATATTCATAGAGAAAAGGAAGACATTTATCAGAGTCCCTCACAAATAAAAGCACCCAGATTCTTCCATTCTTTTAAATAGCAGATAAGCTAATGCTACTTACTCAATTCAAGAGCATCAGAGAAGAAATAAAATTTCCAAATTATCTTTTTATGTCAAATAAAATTCTGATACTAAAACATCCTAAAGTTGGTACCAAAAAGACTGCCACAGAAAGATCTCACATCTGCTTAGATATGGTACCATGTAAAATAAATATAGGCAAAACCCCTGAAAATAATCTAAAAATATGATGACCAAGTGAAATTTATGTCTGGAATTCAAGAATGACTCACTATTAGGAAATTCATTAATATAAGTTCATCATATTTGTGAAGATAAATCAAGAAACTTACTCATAGTTACAAAAATATTATTTGGAAGAATTCAACATGGAAGAATGTGGAATCAAAATACTCAAAATTAGGAATTTCTTTAGGATCTTTCCAACTTGATAAAACGAAGTCCTGTTCTTGCTCTTAGGGAAGCCCTAAAGATAGTCCACTAAGGCCAGAAAAACCACAGTAAAAAAAGTACATGATCACCCATTGTATTCATTTATCATTATATTAGAGGTTTAGCTAGGGCAATTGATGTGTGTATCTATATTTTTATTATTTATTATTATTATTTTTAAATATAGTTTATTGTCAAATTTGGCTAACATACAGTGTGTAAAGTGTGCTCTTGAGTTTTGGGGTAGATTCCCCTGGTTCATTGCTTACATATAACACCCAGTGCTCATCCCAGCAAATGCCCTTCTCAATGCCCATCACCCATTTTCCCCTCCCCCCATCCCCTCAGTTTGTTCTCTGTATTTAAGAGTCTTTTATGGTTTGCTTCCCTCCCCCTCTGTTTGTATCTATTATTTTTCCCCTTCTCTTCCCCCATGGTCTTCTGTTACGTCTCTCAAGATCCACACATGAGTGAAAACATACAATATCTGTCTTTCTCTGACTTATTTCACTCAACATAATACCTTCCAGTTCCATCCACGTTGCTCCAAATGACAGGATTTCATTCTTTCTCATTGCCAAGTAGTATTCCATTTATATATAAACCACATCTTCCATATCCATTCATCAGTTGATGGACATTTAGGCTCTTTCCATAATTTTAGCCAGGGCAATTTAAAATGGCAGAGGAATTAGAAACAAAGATGTAGAACTATGTTTGCAGATGATACAAGCATACCTCTAGAAACACAATAGAAAATTCACTATGAGAAATAATTCAGTAAGATAATAGGATATAATACCGATATGCAAAAACAATAGCCTTTTTGTACATAGGCTATTTTTTTGAAGATTTTATTTTTAAGTAATCTCTACACCCAACATGGGGCTTAATCTCACGATTCTGTGATCAAGGGTTGCAAGCTCCACCGCCTGAGCCACCCAGGCGCCCCTGTACATAGGATATTTTTATACAATGGCCTATGTATGACAAATAATCATTTACCAGTTATAGTAGCAGGGCCTGCAATTACAAAAGTGTAATGTAAAATGGGGTCGCATGGGTAGCTCAGTTGGTTGAGCATCCGACTTCAGCTCAGGTCGTGGTCTCAAGATTCCTGGGTTCAAGCCCCGAGGGGGGGCTCTGTGCTGACAGCTCAGAGCCCGGAGCCTGCTTTGGATTCTGTGTCTCCCCCTCTCTCTCTGCTCCTCCCCCACTTGTGTGCACACTCTCAAAAATAAATAAATAAATAAACGTTTAATGAAAAAATGCAACATAAAATGAAATAGGGACACGTGGGCGGCTCAGTCAGTTGAGCGCCTGACTCTTGATTTCAGCTCAGGTAGTTATCCCAGCGTTGTGGGATCCCGCCTTGCTGAACATGGAGCCTGCTTGGAATTCTCTCTCTTTCTCTGTCTGCCCCTCTCCCCTGCCTTTGCACTCTCTCTAAATAAATAAATAGCTTTAAAATATGAAATTAACTAGGAATGAATCTAACAAAAATGTGTAAAACCTATATGGGGGAACCAATAAAACATTCCTGTAATATATGAAAGTAGAAATAAATGAATGTAAATTTACATCATGTTCTTGGGTAGAAAAACTCAATATTATAAAAAGATGAGTTCTTCTTCATCTAATTTATGAGTTTAATTCGGTCCTGACCTAGATACCCTCAGTTAGTTTTTTGAACTAGCAATGTTACTGCAAAGATCTTACAGAATAAAGAACAAATAAGAATAGCCACAAAAACTGTAAAGAAAAGAACACCAAAATGAGTATTGTTATTTTTATGATATGTTTATTTATGAACAGACTATTACATCAGTGACATTAAAAATTCAGAAGTATGCCAAAGTGCATAAGAAAACTTAATAACCAGCAAAAACTGTAGTAGGGATAACATCATTAATGCTTAGTATTTGGGAAATGAGAATTCCAATCAAAATGATAATAAATGGTCTTATTCTTCACATCCTACAGCGGGGTAAAGGTCAAAAGAGAAGTCTATATGGTAAAAAATAATTAAAAATGGTCAAATTCCTTCCTAAGACCTGCTTTTCAAGCACCTGACTGTGCCCAACCTCTGGTTAATTGTCTTTTTAAAAAAATTTTTTTAAATGTTTTTATTTTTTTTTTTTTGAGACAGAGAGGGACAGAGCATGAGCAGGGGAGGGGCAGAAAGAGAGGGAGACACAGAATCCAAAGAAGGCTCCAGGCTCTGAGCTGTCAGCAGAGCCTGATTCGGGGCTCGAACTCATGGAGTGGGAGATCATGACCTGAGGTGAAGTCGGACGCCCAACCGAGCCACCCAGGCGCTCCTGGTTTATCGTCTTTAAAGAAGTCCCTCAGCAACAGATTTGGGTTGAAAAACGTCCTCAATGAGTTTTGATGCATATTGTTTTGTATGTTCAGAGTTGCCAGTGGTGTATCTATTGGTTCCACCTGCTTCTTGAGTGTCTTCCAGAACATCACGATGGTCCCAGAAACTCCAAGATGTTAGAACTTAAAATAAAAGGTCTGCGTGCCTCTCTAACAATCAGCGGCTGGATCCTAACCGTGGGGGTAAATACCACTTTCTCTCTTCTTGTGACTGAGAATGAACAGTGGAAACATCACAAAGAAGTTTGACTGGGGGTGCTGAATAACAAGATCACACAATCACCGTTTGCCTTACTTTTAACTTCCTTCCTGTCGGCCATTTAGGATTCATGATCTGGGCCAGCATCTCCATAGTGTTCAAGCTCTTAAGATATAAGCAGTGGTCCAGCACATTCACAGGAACAACATCTTCAGAATTTCCCTGGAGGTGAGGGTTACCCAAGGCATGCTTGTCTTGATAAGCACCTTTGTATCGTTTTAAGCTCTCTCTTCCACCTTTTCATTTCATTTGGCTCTTTCTGAAAATCCCTGTTGGTGGGTGCTGAACCCCTCTGTCCTAATCACCCCATGTTTTTTTTTTAACAATCAGCCCTTTTGTTCTCTGGAGCCCTGACCTTATTGTGTCCAGGGTCATCTCTGCACACTGCAGAAGGAATACACAACCCTCTAAAATGACAAGATACCTATAAACTATTGTAAACTGTTAAACAATATGTAGTCATTTGTTCATTCACTCCTTGCAGAGATTTAAGCACTGGAGGGGGCAGTCACATAATAGGATGTGAAAAGCAAATGCAGCCATCACCTCCTTCAGAATTTCCACAGGAAACAGAAGAGGAGCTATTAACTTGCATATTTCCTATTAGACATTATTAAGAGTGGATATGATACTACTGAAAATGTGAAAACCTAGTTTTACAATTTGCTTGTATTATTCACATATAGAATAGATATCCTTATCACATGTCTCTGGAATTATTTCAAAACCAGTATTTCGTCACTACTAGGAAAAGTTAAATATCTCTGAAAGAGTACACCTTTTAGAAGCTACGTTATCTGCCCTTGGTACCAAGCATTCAGAAACAGAAAACAAAAAGATCAGTTAAAATATTGAATTTTGGGGGCACCTGTGTGGCTCAGTTGGTTAAACCTCAGACTCTGGGTTGTGGCTCATGTCAGGATCTCAGAGTTTGTGAGATCCAGCCCCAGTAGGGGCAGGGGCTCTGCCCAGAGCCTGGTTGGGATCCTCTCTCTGTCTGCCTCTCCGTTGCTTGCGTTCTCTCCCTTGCTCTCAATATAAATAAACGTTTTTTAAAATTTTAATTTTCAAGTGAAAAATAGTTGTCCAAAATAACTGAGAACAAGGATCCTTAAAATTGGAATTGCAGTGATATTTAGTAATTAATGGCTTAAGCAAAATATAGGTGTCATATGGTAGCTCTCAAAGGCGTTTGGATTTATAATTCATCTCGAGAGGCGTGGATTCGAATATCAAATTTAAAGAGAGAGAGAAATTAATGCACACCCATAGAGGCAGAAATGTTTGTTCTTTTAAAGCACCGTGCCAGCCCTCCGCCCCCACAGCCCAGGGCCTGGAGGGGAACGCCAGGGAACGCAGTTCAGTGAATGGAGAGCAGAAGTGACAATTCAGTGAAAAGCTCAGTTAATACCAAGCTGCACATTCCCCACAGAACAGTTGTGGTGTGTTTTTTTTTTTTAATGTTTATTTTATTTTTGAGAGAGAGTGAGACACAGTGCGAGCAGGGTAGGGGCAGAGAGAGAGAGGGAGATACAGATCCGAGGTAGGCTCCAGACCCTGAGATGTCAGCACAGAGTCCAATGGTGGGCTTGACCCCACAACCCGGGGATCATGACCTGAGCTAAGTAGAGGCTTAACCTACTGAGCCACTGAGGCTCACCCTCACAGAAGAGTTTTGCATGTCTCATTCTAGCGTCCAACACCCACACTGACCACCCCGGATTTTGGTACATTAAACAACGAGTTGTCAGGTGGGTCTCATTCGCCCCACGAGGATCCCCGATCCTAGGTCCCCGCGCTGTTCCGCCTCCCTCGCTGGCGTGCGTCTCCACCACTCGTTACAAATGTTTCCCTGCGCACCGGGCTCAACTTGTCAAACACAGTCGCTCCCAACAGAAGCGGCCCACCCTTCCCCTAAGGTTGTACCCAGCCTGGCTCCAAACGACACCAGGGGGATTGGAAGGAATCCAAAAGCACGACGCGAACCCGCCGGGCAGGAAGGACGCACCGGCAGAAACCCGGAGGAGGATGGCCTGCGGGGCGGGATCCAGCGCGCCTCGGCCCCGCCCCACATGCCACGCCCTCGACCCGCCTCGGCCCCGCCCCGCCGCGCACGCGCCAGAGCGCTTTCCCGCAAACCCGGAAGCGGATCGAGCAGAGAAGGGCCGCGCTCGGGTGAGTGAGTCTCCCGTTTTGCTGGTTGGTTCCAGGGCTCGCGCTCCTCAGGCCCCTCCTCACAGCCAGGTTTCGGGGGTCGCCTGGCAAGGTAGAATCCTTGAACCCACTCGTCGTTCTCGCTGGGAGTTCGTCCCTTTCGCCTCTCGCGGCGTGGCCATAAGACGTTCCGAGCCCAGTCAGTCGGTGCGGGTCACGGGCGTCTGCGTTCGTTTCCGGTTAAAATCTCTCTGAGGCAGGTTCGGGCCCAGCCTTTCTGCTTTTGGCCCTTACAGACCCCATTTACCTTGCCGGTCATTTTCATGCTCAGAACCTTTCTCTGACTCCCGAGTCTCCCCCCGGCCCCCACCCCCCACCCCCCACCCCCAACCGCGTCAGGCACAGTCGTCACTGAGGAGGTGGATGCAGGCCCTTCGCGCCGCCGCAGGGAGGGCAGAGTGGGGGCAGAGACGGCGGGGAAAGACGCAGAAGAAATCTGCGGAGTCGGAAAGTGTGGGAGGAACGGCGGGGATTGAAACAGAGGCTGCAGCAGAGTGGGGTCACACGGTTGAAGGAGGAATAGCGAGGGAGGGAAACGGAAATGGACAAAAAGACTGAGGAGAAACAAGGACACAGAGAGACTTACACAGAGAACAAAGCACATGGTGGTCTCAGACAAAGCACGGGACCCAAGCCCTGGTGAGTACTGAATTGATTGGGTATGGGATGTTACGTCGTGACGTACTGATTTGTGGCCCTATGACCTCATTCATCTAAAACTTGGTGAATTGCTCCAGTTATGCAGGAGAGATTGCGAGTTGTGACACCTGGTGTTTGAGGCAACTGCACTTTCTAAGTATTGCATCGGAAGATAATGCCATTTGCAACCCCTACTCATCTAGAGGGCAGAGGCCTAGCTCAGGCAGTCAATGAGGGAAGACTTTCTGTAACCACATGGTGCTTTTTACAGGGGCCATTATTAACGGTACTGTTTCTGTCCCCCCTTTTTTCTGTGGCTCATGGCATTCTTTTCTAAACTTGATGTTATCCCCACACTTGTTTTGCCTTTAATCTCAGAATCCATTGGATAGCTTTTTAATTTCGAAATTATTCTACCTCAATTTTATTTGTTCATGAGTTTTACATGCTTTCTACTCTGTCGTATATTGGAAGTATTCTTGGATGTCTGGCAAATAACTTTATAGGATTTAATCACACATCCGTTAAGGATGTTGATAATCTTAACACTCAAAGCTAGTTCAGCCAGTTAATTTAATATTCAGCAGTTCTCATCTTCCCTTAAGTGATCTTTTAAATTTCCTAGTTCTGAGCTGAAGTCTCCAACTAGGTAGATGTTCCCCTCAAGCCCCCTTTGTCTTTTCTTTTTCTTTAAAAAAACATTTTTTAAATGTTTATTTATTTTTGCGAGAGAATGAGAGAGACACACACACAGAGTGTGGGTGGGGGAGGTGCAGAGAGAGAGGGAGGACAGAATGCAAGGCAGGTTCCAGGCTCTAAGCTGTCAGCACCGAGCCCAACGCGAGTCTCGAAGTCATGATCCACGAGACAGTGACCCGAGCCAAAGTTGGTCGCTTAATTGACCGAGCCACGCAGGCGTCCCCCCTTTGTCTTTTCTGTACACATGTTGAAAGGTGGTCTGGATTAATGTGCAACTTTGTTCCAGCAGAGCCCATCTCTTCATAATACAGAGATTGCTCAGACCTCATCCCCACAGGTGACCCTTTTTCGTGTTTTCCAGGACTTGTAACTATTTGTAATTTCATATAGTTTTTCTGGAAAAGAGGAATTAAATGCTTGGGTTTGATTACACCCATGAAAGAGAAGCTTTTCTTGTTCAGGAATATGAAAGGTCATGATCTGGAATTAGGACAGGCCCTTTCCACTTAAACATGTCAAGGCCACCATTTCAGAATTTACTTATACCCAGTTCTGCTCACCCAACTCAGACTTGTTAAGGGTAACTTCATAAAGTATTTCCCCCTCTGACCCCCATTTTACTCACCTTTAACATGACACAATAGACCAAGAATTCTGAACCTGAGCTAATAAGATGCTTGGAATGATTTTCAAAATTGGGTGTGTGTTTGTCTGGCAGTTTTTTGGGAGAGTGTGTGCAGTTATCATTAGAGTTTCAATGTGACCCAGTTCCAAAAATAATGAAAACCACTAAGAAAGAGGCAGGAGCATAGTCTCAGAGACAGAGGCTTGCTTCTGTCAGCCCCACCCTCTCTGTGTATCCTAGCTAAAGCTTAAAAATTTGATTGTGTCATCTCTTGACATTAAACCCTCTTACAGCTTCCCATCACCATCAGGACAAAGATCTAAACTCAGTGTAGTTACCAGGGCATTCTGGAGCTGGGGTGGCCCTTAAGTGTTGTTCCAAATTAATGGAATGGACAGGCTTTTATGCCCTGTGTCAACCAGTCATTGTATGCTGGGAGGAGCCCAGAACTTGAGTGAGGCAATTCCTTTTGGTCAAGTGCCAGACGGACAGAGGACAATGTAGTTGCAGTGGAGTGTATTTGAGCAGGGGAGGGCTTCCTGAAGAAATGGGTGAAAAATACACTTGTTGGAATTTATATAGGACTTTATTATCCCTGCATGCCTCCTGTTGCAATGGGCAGCAAAGGACTGTCTTTCTCCTACATTACAACTCTCACCAAATGTATATTGTGGTAGAGGAAGGGGTTATGTTGATTCTAAACATTAAACAACATACTTTTTGTCACACAGTATAAACTTACCTGAGAAAGAAGACCAGAAGAGGGAAAAAAGGAGGAATGGCTCTTTTCCAGGTAAAAGTCATAATTTTGTTGATTGTTCTTTTTCCTAAAATGTTACATTTTGGACTTGTTAATATTCTCTGTCTCAGAGGTATCCGGCCTACAATGTTACTCACACCCAGGGCCTTCTCTCATCTCCATTCGGATTCCATCTCACTGTGACCTAGTGACGTGGAACTTGGGAAGATGCCCCTTTTAGGTGGTCATGCTGTAAAGGACTTTCTATGCAGGCAAGGACTGGAGATGGGGAGTGGGCTCTGTGGTGTCCATGAGTTTGGGTAGTAAGGATTCTTCAGAGACTCCTTCTAGATGCCCTTTCAGGTCATATAAACCAGAATTAAAGAGATTATATACGTAAGTGATGTATTAATGTGCACAAGTACCTGAGAAACCCTGGAAAATAAGACTGATGGGGGAAATTTCCTTTGTTTCTACAAATGCCTTTTGATGTTAAACAAGGGAGTCAGTGTGCTTCTGACTCCAAAATATAAGTACTTTGGACTAGAATGGGAAGTTCAAAGTAGGAATAAGGAATAGAGAGGGTGTTTTGTTTTGTTAACATAGATTTAAACTGTAGACTCAACAAATTTGTTTAACAGTAAATGTTTTTTAAATTATTTATAGCACATCGATCTCATAAAGACCATGGTGTTCTTTTAGGAACCCTTATGCCACAGATCTTTTAGATAAAAATATTTATAATTTAGACAGACATAGGAGCAGAACTTTCTGCCATCAGAGAGGATGTTGCTCAATTTCATTTTGCAAATTATTTTTAAGTGTTTTTTTTTGTTGTTGGTATAAACCCCTCCAGTGTATATGTTTTTTTGGTTTCAATTCCATACAGTGATGCAGTTTAGAAACTCAGTAGTAAAATATCCCCTTCCCTGTCATATCTTCCACCATCACTGATTGTCTTCATTGGCAACGGATGTTCTCTTTATTGCAAATCTTGTAAAAGTGGATTTATATATTGTAATGTGATTTAGAAAATATTTTTCAGTAAATGTTTTATCCTGATATTTTATTCTGCAAATTGAAATATTTACATACTACATGTCTTCAAATTGTTTTCTTGTTAGTGAACATAGAGGTAACCGCTTTTTTAAAAAGACCCTCATTGGAACATTCTCTAAATGAAGATACATGGGTCCTTTACAATCTCTTACTGTTTTGAAGAATGCCATGGTCACCGTTTCTGAGCAGGCCAACTTCACTACAGATATATAAGGATATTTTAAGATTGTACATCTTAAGCATGATTACCAGGTTAACGATGGTCTTTCTGAGGAGTCACAGGCATTCCACTTAGTAAAGATTTTAAATCAACTGTCTTGAACATCCTCAGCTAAAGGGAAATGTGGAAGAGAACTAAGAGGTAGGAGAACAATGTTTCAACAAATAGAAAATATCAGTAAAGAGATATAAATTATAATAAAGGGATGGAATAGAAATTCCGGAGCTCTGGGCGCCTGGTGGCTCAGTTGGTTAAGTGTCCGAGTTCAGCTCAGGTCATGATCTCATGGTCTGTGAGTTCAAGCCCCGAAATGAAAACATAGAGGTAAATCTTCATGACCTTAGGGTTGGCAGTGGATTTTTATATATGATACCAAAAGCAAAAGAGAAAATGACTAAGTAGATAAATAGGTCATCATCACAATCATGTCTGTGCGCTGAAGGACATTATCACATAAGTGAAACAGTCTACCAAAAGGGAGGAAATAATTGCAAATCACAAATCTAGTAAGGGCGCAGAACCTAGAAATATATGAAGAACTTCTACAACTCAACAACCAAAATACAAAGAGCCAATTTGTGAAATAGTCAAAGTACTTTAATAGACGTTTCTCCATAGAAGATATACAAATGAAATAAGCACAAGAAGAGGTGTTCAATGAAAGTAGTCATTAGTAAGATGCAAAGTCAAAACCAAATGAGTTATCATTTCACACCCATTAGGATGCCTGTTGTAAAACAACAACAACAAAAAATAAGTGTTGGTAAAGATGTGGAGAAATTAGAATCACAGCACATTGCTGTTAAACTATTGCAGCTGCTGTGGAAAAGAGTGTGGTCAATTCTCAAAGTATTAAACCATGTGACCCAGTAATTCCACTCCTAGGTGTATATCCCAAAGAATTGAAAACAGATATCCAAACTTACTGCACTTGAAAGTTCATAGCAACTTATTAACATCAGCCAAATGTGGTAACAACCAAATGCCCATCAGTAGTTGAGTGAATATGGTCAGTCCTATGGAATACTCTACAGACAGAGGAAAGGAAATGTACCACTGATACATACTATATTATGGATGAACCCTAAACATTATTCTACATGAAAGAAGGCAGATGCAAACAGTCACATTTTTGATATCATTCCACTTACATGAAAAGACCCAAAATCGGTAAATCCATAGAGACAAAAGCATCAGTGGTTGCCAGGGACTGGGGAATAGGAAGCGCCTGTTAATGGGTAAAGGATTTTGTTTGGGGATGATAAAAATGTTTTTGATCTAGACAGGTGATGTTTGTGCAACACTGTGAATTCACTAAATGCCACAAAGTGGTACTTTAAAATGGCAAAATAGTTCTTTAAAATGGCTGATTTTATGTTAATTGTAGCTCTTCAAAATTATCTTGCACGGATCAAAGGGCACTCACTCCAGCCAAGTCGGTCTTTACACGTCTCTGCTTCTCTAATTTTGTGTCTACTTGGTGAAATGTGTTTTTATTTCAGGGACGGTTAACATTCAGGGATGTGGCCATAGAGTTCTCTCAGGAGGAGTGGGAGTGCCTGGACCCCGCTCAGAGGGCCTTGTACCGGGACGTGATGCTGGAGAACTACAGGACCCTGGTCTCCCTGGGTGAGGATAACTTCTCTCCAGAAGTTGGTAATTAACTTTTTATGTCTTTGCATTTTCTATTGAGAGCCCCTGATGTGATCATAGGAGTTTCAAATCCCTATTCTTAAGAGAATGATTGCAGCTGTTTTTATTGAGAATGGAAAGGTTCATAATGTAGCAAATGGACTCTAACTTCCCTTTTCTTCAGAAGTTCTGCATTCCTGCTTATTTAGGTAGTTGCAGAACATTAGCAGTCAGAAAACCTTAAGGTTTTCTGCTCCCTTAAGGTTTAAGGGAACTGGTGATAAGGAACATTGGGTGTTATACGTAAGTGATGAATTACGAAATTCTGCTCCTGAAACCAATATTACACATGTTAACTAACTAGAATTTAAATAAAAATCTGGGAGTCGGGAATAGGATTTAAAACCCTTAAATTCTTGGAGCACCTGGATGGCTCACTCAGTTAAGTGTCTGACTTCAGCTCAGGTCATGAGCTCACTGTTCCCAGGTTTGAGCCCTGCATCGAGTTCTGTGCTGCCAGCTCAGAGCCTAGAGCCTGTTTCAGATTCTGTGTCTCCCTCTCTCTCTTTCTGCCCCTCCCCTGCCCATGCCTTCTCTCTCTCTCTCTGTCTCTCTAAAAAATAAAAAACATTAAAAAAAATTTTAAACCTTGAAAATTCTTAGTAAAGTCAAATTTCACGGACATCTTTAAAGATACGGCTCAGAGACAATGAAGTTGGGGAAAAAAAGGAAACCTTATGGCGAATTTTTTAAAATATCTGATTCTGTGGTCTTACCCTTGTGCTTTTGGTTTAGTAGTTCTTGCAAGAGAACCAGATCTCTGCATACCTAAAATACCCATTAAGCATTTAGGTAGGTAGTTGACTAAGTTTTGAAATATGTTTCTACACCCACATATACTGAATGTCCTTTCTTGTTTGCTGAACAAAGAGCTGGAAATGTGTTCTGGAAGAACAAAGCAGATCATGTTCTGTTTTTCATTATAAACGGAAATCTCTTCTTGAGCTGAATATCATCTCCATTTTGGAAGAAGGGAAAGAGCGCTGGACTGTGGAAAGTGAAGTGAAGATAGGGGAACATCCAGACAGGTGGGAATGTATTGGGGTATGAGCACAAGTCAGAGCTCAGGTGCACAGAGAGTAAGCTGCTCCAGTAAATACTGTTTGGGAACGATTTGTGGAAAAATACAAGTTTATTTCTTGTAAGCTTTCAAAGGAAATCCTTCCTCACCCACACACACTTCTCTTTCTGTTATTCAAATGTATATATCAAATGTGTACATGTCTAAACTCCCACTGTTATGACCTACAACACTGTTACCTGGCCCCTCTGACCATACTGGTGCCGTGGTTTGAGAGGAACTGGGATGGCTGTCCCTAAGGAGTCTTTTCCCTGATCCCTCTTGCTTCTCATTCCATACAGGTCAGAGGTGAGGCCTCTGTAGTGCAGACCCCAGGACCTGTTCACTTTCCATTTCCATTTTGTTTCCCTGGGAGAACTTCGCAGGAGATAAACAAAGTGTAGTATCTGTCTAATAAAGTAGAGCTAAAGTTTATCTCTTTCCTGGGCCATCCTGGCTTCTTAGGGTCGGGCCATTGTGCATTAATTAGGAGGAAGTCATGATGTGGATAATTCCAAAAAGTGAAAATCCAAAATTAGATGTAGTTGAAATATAGCACAGCTTACTGACATCTCTAGTTAGCTTTTCTGTAGGAAAAACATGTATCATTCCACAGATGTTTATTGCATTCCTGGTATATGCAAAGTCATCATATTGATAAATTTTGGATTGTGGTTTTTGTTTTGTTGGTTTTGGTTTTGGTTGCTTTAAGCACTCAAGAGGCAGCAGCAAGTTTTGATTTTAAGTAATTTCTGCATCCAGCATGGGGTTTGAACTCACAGCCCCCAGGTCAAGGGTTGCATGCTCTACAGACAGAGCCAGCCAGGCATCCCTCTTTTGGTTTTTTTTTTTTTTTTTTTTTAACATTTTAATTACTTTCACCCATTTCTGCCACTGTCCTCAACTTCCTGTCTTTAGCAATCACAAATATGTTCTCTGTATCTAAAAGGGGTTGTTTTGATTTTTTTAGACTCCACATACAAGAGAAATCATACTGTATTGGTCTTTGACTTCTTCCTTATAGCGTAAAGTCCTCGGGATCCATCCATGTTGTCACAAATGGCAAAATTCTGTTCTTTTTTATGGCTGTATAATATTTTGTTGTATATATGCATCTTTATTCTTTCACCCGTCAATGGACATTTGGACTGTTTCTGTATCTCAGCTATTGTAAATAGTGCTACAGTGAATATCAGAACACATCTGTCTTTTTAAGTTAGTAATTTTGTCTTCTTCAGATAAATACTCAGAAGTAGAATTGGTGGATCACACAGTAGTTCTCCTGGCTGCACCAATTTTGGCTCACACCAACAGTGCACAAATTGTCCACCTTGTCACCAACACTGGTTATTTCTTGTCTTTGATAACTGCCATTCTAATAGGTGTGAAGTGATAGCTCACTGTGGTTTTGACTTGCATTTCCCTGATGATGACTGATGTTGAGTATCTTTTTATGGTCCTGTTAGTCATCTCTAGGTCTTTGGGAAGTATTTATTCAGATATTCTGCCCATTTCTTAAATTGGATCATTTGAGCTTTTTTTTGGCTATGTTTGGACCATTAGCCCCTTATCAGATACATGATTTGCTAATATTTCTCTCATTCAGTAGGTTGTCTTTTTGTTGAAAAAGTGTTTCCTTTGCTGTGCAGACACTTTTTAGTTTGATGTAGTCCCACTTATTTTTGCTTTTGTTCATTTTTCTTTTGGTGTCGAGAATAAAAAAAAAAAAATCATTGCACACCTGTGTCAAAGACCTCATTAGACCCTTTCTTTTCTTTTAGAAGTTTTATAGTTTCAGGTCTTAGATTTAAGTCTTCAATCCATTCTGAATTAAGTTTTGTGTATGGTATCAGACAGTGGTCCAGTTTTATGCTTTTGCCTGTAGCTGTCCAGTTATCACAAACAATCTATTGAAGAGATTGTACTTTACCCATTGTATAGTTATGTCTCCTATGTTGTAAATTAATTGACCATGTCTGTGAATTTATTTCTGCGCTCTATTCAGTTCTGTCCATCTATGTGTCTATTTTTATGCTAATACCATACCGTTTTAATTACCACAGATTTGTAATCAGGGAGTTTGAAATTGGGAATGTGATGCTTTGTTCTTCTTTCTCAGGCTGCTTTGGCCATTCGGGGTCTTTTGTGGTTGCATAAAATTTTAGATTTTTCTATTTTGTGTGTAGGTTTTTATGTCGACAAATTTTCAACTTATTTGTGTAAATACCAAGGAGTATGATTGCTAGATCATATTTAAGAGTATGTTTAATTCTCTAAGAAGCTGCAAACAGTCTTCCAAAGTGGCGTACCATTTTGCATTCCCATCAGCAGTGAATGAGAGTTCTTACTGCTCCATATCCCCACTAGTATTCAGTGTTAGTGTTCTGGATTTTGGCCATTCCCATACATGTGGAGTGACAGATCATTGTTATAACACACATTGTCCTCAACTAAATCTATGGCATTCTTTAAACTGAGAATTTATGATATCTTGAGAACATACTTTTTTTGTGGTTTTTTAAAGTTACTGCCTTAGTCACAGAAATATCATGAAATTGATTTGCCATAGCTTTTTATACAATAATACATTATTTTGGGGCACCTGGATGGATCAATCAGTTTAGCATCTGACTCTGGATTTGGGCTCAGGTCATGATCTCACAGTTCAAGAGTTTGAGCTCTGCACTGGGCTCTGTGCTGACAGTGTGGAGCCTGTTTGGGATTCTCTCTCTCTGCTCCTCCCCCACTCTCCCTGTTACTCTAAGTAAATAAACTTCAAAAAAAAATTATTGTATGTGTCTCCTGGAACATGTATATATTAAATAGTTCTGTTGAGTACCTAGAAATGGAATTCATGGGCTATTCAGTTTGATACTTTTCAAAACAAATACTGAAACAGATGTCAGTCTACACTCTTCCTATAACACCATACTGTCTCCTTTTTGATATTTTCCACTTTCACCTCATACCAATACTATACATTCTTACAGGATGAGTCCGTATTATGCCTGTTGCTAAATCAGTTCCTTTCACCAAGGTCAGGCATTTAACTTACAACACAACCATGTTCCCATAAATGTGCAAGCACAAGCACGGTCGCCACATGGCCTGAAACTCCTTGGGCTTCACTCTTGCTTTTCTGAATCCAAGTCCTGGCCTTTCCTCAGATTTTTTATTGAGCTAAGAAACTATACTGGTAACTCCAGGTATATTAGTTTTGAGCACCAAAGCACCTAAGTTTCCACGTGATATGCTCCTCCCCACAGTGCAGAAGGACCCCTCTTCATACACAGTACAAGTTGCTGAAGACTGCAACTTGAACTGGTGTTTAATAATAATGTGTGTTTAATAATGTATGAGAATATGATGAAAGAAAGAAGATATTTTAAGAAACCTGTATATTACAATCTAAAAATTGGTAGCTCTAGCAGGTAAAGTTAGTGAGTAATCACAGTTACACAAAATAATAGTCTCTGGAATTCTAAAGAATTCTTCCTTGAGAACTAAAGACAATTTGCATTCCATAAGGAACACACAGTAAGAGAAATGAAACATGTTGAGATTCACTAAATTATGAAATATCAGGTTCAGGTGAACACACATTTTTTAAAGATTAAGAATTACGGAAGATAGAAATCTCTATGACTGTATGCACAGTTGTAAAATAGCCAGTTTATAGATGAGCTCTTTAATCATGAAGTATTTCATTATACAGTTACATGGCCAAAAAATATGGATAGTGTATACTGTATGCTTGGAAAAATGACATTAAGATCAGAGAAACTATTAATATGGAAAAACTTATAAAAAGAAAACTTAAAAATGTTGTATACTACAGTAGTGTTTGATGGCCATGCTTTAGAAACTTCCTATGGTCACTATAAAGTGCTATTTTGGTGTGTAATTATGTAATTTAGTAGAAAATATTTACCTTCCAATTCTATTTGATAGGAAGCCCTTCTGCTGGATTTACAGTCAAGGAATTATCACCAGTAGAGGACATTAATAAAGGAGAATTTTACCACTTAATAATACTGGAGAGAAATGAAAGTCATGGCATCAAGGATTTTGATCTCAAGGAAGTCTGGGAAAATATGCACAAGTTAGAGAGTCAGTGGGAGTATGATGCAAGAAATTACAAAGTAGTGCCTTTGACCCAGGACAAAAATCTCACTTGTAGAAAAGACCAGCAACTTAATCAGTCCTCAGTTACTCTTCCTGAAAAGCAGAGTGTTTCTGTAAGAAATAATACATACCAGTATTTCATGGATGATGAGCCACTTACAAGGACTTTGTTAAAACGGGATGGTAACAGAAGTGGTTCTGGAAACCAGTACATAAACTGCGTGGAAAATAGAATTGGATTAAGTCTGCAGGCACATCTGGCTGAACTCCAGAGATTTCACAGTGAGGAGAAAATGTATGAATGTAATCCAACTGAGAAGTCTGTCAGCAATGGTTCCTCAGTCTCACCACTTCAAAGAGTTCCTCCCAGTTCCAAAAACATTTGGAATAAATCTAGGAAGATTTTTAAATATCCTTTGTTACCTGCACAATACAAGACAGCATACACTAGAGGAAAATACTACAAATGCAATGACTGTGGGAAGACTTTTAGCAAAAGCTCAAACCTCATAAGTCATGAGAGAATTCATTGTGGACAGAGACCTTACAAATGTAATGACTGTGATAAAGCCTTTACATACCGTTCAAATCTTACTCGACATAAGAAAATCCATACTGGAGAGAAACCTTACAAATGTAACGAGTGTGGCAAAACATTTACCCAATGTGCAAACCTTACTAGGCATCAGATAATACACACTGGAGAGAAACCACACGAATGTAACGTGTGTGGCAAGGCTTTTAACCAAAGTTCGAGCCTTATGGCACATCGGAGAATTCATACAGGGGAAAAGCCTTATAAATGTAGTAAGTGTGATAAGGCTTTTATCAAACGTTCAGACCTTTGGTGTCATGAGAGAACTCATACTGGGGAGAAACCTTACAAATGTAGTGAGTGTGGCAAAGCCTTTGCTGAGCGTTCGAATCTTACTCAACACAGAAGAATCCATACAGGACAAAAACCTTATAAATGTAATAAATGTGATAAGGCTTTTATCAAACGTTCAGACCTTTGGGGTCATGAGAGATCTCATGCTGGTGAGAAACCTTACAAATGTAATGAGTGTGCCAAAGCGTTTTCCCATTTTGCAACCCTTAGTACACATAAGAAAATACATACTGGAGAGAAACCACACAAATGTAATGTGTGTGACAAGGATTTTATCCGAAGTTCAAGCCTCAGGAGACATCAGAGAACTCATACAGGAGAAAAATCTTATAAATGTAATAAATATAATAAGGCTTATATCAAACATTCAGACCTTTAGAGTCACGAGAGAACTCCTACTGGAGAGAAACAGATGTAATGAGTGTGGCAAAGCCTTTACGGAGCATTCACATCTTGCTCAGCATAAGAAAATCCATATTGGAGAGAAACCTTATAAATGTAATGAGTGTGGCACAGCTTTTAGTCAATTTGCAAAAGTTACTAGGTTTCGGAAAATACATAGTGAAAAGAAACAGTGTAAATCTGATATGTGTGGCAGTGCTTTTATTCAAAACTCAAGCTTTGGGGATCATCAAAGAACTCATAGGAGAAAGAAACCTTGCAAATAAAATGAGCAAGTGTTCAGGCCTTACTCAACATCAGAGATTCCATCATGGAGAGGAACCATATGAAACTAACGTACGTGGCAAAGTTTGCAACCAGGGTTCACACCACACCTGGTATCAGAATATAAATGTCTGAAAGAAAGCACAGAAATGGAATGTATGGCAAGGCTTATCCAAAGCTCATAGCTTGCCGACCATAATTCTTGCTAGAGAAAAACCTTACAAATGTAATGAGTATGATCAACTTTATAAAATTGTACAACTTTGGGGAAGGGGATAAAAATAAGTGAATGGGATTAAGAGGTACAGTCTTTCAGTGATAAATGTACAACTTTGTGGTTGCAAGAATTCACATACAATGGAACCCATACCAGTGTGTCATGGTCTTTACCTCAGGAAACACCAAAGATTTCATACTGGAGAGAAACATTACAAATGTAATGAAGGTGATCATTTGTTTACCCAATCCTTTGAAAGGACTACAGTAAGAAAATTCATACTAGGGGGGGAACTAGGTTTATTTACAGCATTAACCAATCTTAGATGTTAAATTCCACAGAAAATTAGAATTATTTAAATTCATGAGATGAAGTGTTTCAGTGGAACAAGTGTATCTGTGGAAGGACCTAATCATCTTCTGTTTAAATCTTTTTTAAAGATTTTATTTTCCACTCTACACCCATCAAGGGGCTAAAACTCCCAACTCTGAGATCCAGAGTCACATGCTTTTCCGACTGAGCCAGCCAGGCACCCCTATAACTTTTTTTCTAAATCGTTTGATGTTCCTTGAGACTACATTATTATTGATGATTTATAACCTTAAGTTTGGAATCCTCTGATGTTATACTTTAATTACATGCATTTCATTTGTCCACTGTGGTGGTCTCAGAGAATCCTGGATCAGTCAGGTGAAAGGAGCCTGTTTGATTAGGTCGGGTTCAGTAATAGTATATACCCTGGAAGAACTAGGATGCTAATTTTAAGATAAGTTTTAGTATAAATTTGAGAGCATGAGGAGTGGCCGGAAATAGATGTAAAAAATTATTATCTGAATTGCCATGTTTTCTGTGGTCACAGCCCCTTTTCTAGATTCGTTGGTATGATTGAGAGGCTTTGTTGATTTTATTACAGGGAAGGATTCTCTGTCAGGTGATCATGAAACAGTAGGTTGGCACACTGAAAGAATGAGATTTTCACATGAGAATGATAGGTTACTAGGGATGGCATGTGTGGTAGAAAAATGGATGGAGAATGATGGTCTTCCCTCTTTTGAAAGGTGATAGCTATTGAGTATCATGGATGAGTAAAAATCAGTCTCATGTTTGGAAACTGAAGGGAAAGTTCTAGAGGAGATTTTAATCAAAAGAAACAAAGTAGGAGCGCCTGGGTGGGTCAGTATGTTGAGAGTCCGGCCTGATTTCGGCTCAGGGTTGTGGGATAAACCGCATTGTTAGGCTCTCTGCTGAATGTGGGACCTGCTTAAGATCGTCTCTCTCTGCCCTTCTCACCTACTCATGCTCTCTCTGAAAAAACAAAACAAAAACCTAAAAGTAGTTTATTCAAATTTGTGAGTGAAATTTGTTCAAATTAGTGAGTGAAAGCTTTTGTGTAATGCTGAATGAATCATGTGCCTTCTCTTAGCCCAAGTGCATCCCAACTCATTGGGGCATTTCATAATGAATACTAATAATACATCCTTGGGCTCTCTAGGTTGAATGCGATCCATAACAATTCTTTTCCATGTTAGATTCAAACCTACAGTTTTGGAAATAAATATTCATAAGTTGAATTTGAGAGTTATGCACTCAATAGTATATCCCAGATGATTTTTTTGGCTCTAATGAAAATACCATAGCAATGCAATTTCAAACTCACCCCCCTACAACCTGCCTTCCCATTCATGAATATACACTGTATGATTATATTTCTAACTGCCTTTTGTGCTGAAATGAGACCCGTGTGTTGTACCTTTACAATAAATGAAAATATAAAAGTCATAGGCATATGAAAAGTATTAGGAACTAAAAGAGTATTTCAGAGGTAAGGATAAAGGTAACACAGTCTATATTTTGTGCTGGAGTGCTCAGGGAAATAATTTGAAAATCTAAATCTTCATGAGTTTACTGTCAAGAATGGACATACACAATGGGAATCTTTTGATGACTAGAAATCTCACATATTTACCCTCTAAGACATTTTTTGCTAGTTGCACTTGTGCTTACTCCACTGGAACAGGATGTTTGGATGTAAAGAATGACGACTCCCTACAATTAAATGTTCACAGAATGTTTATTACATAAAGATGCTTTCTCAGGAGAGCAGAGTAGACTTCTCAAGTTCTGAAAATGGCTAGAGAAAAGCAGGAATGGTGGCTACTTTGTTATGATGCATACTGTGTGGGGCCAGGGTGATAGTAATTTACAGTGTGAACTTACAACTACTGCCTAGGGAGGGGCCTCTCAGGCTTCTCTCCATAATAGTACAAGTAGACAAAATCAATACCTAGTGACTGAAAGAACTAGTCAGTTTTGCAGAAGCTTTTCTGCAAGTATCCTTGAATTCTCATGGGTTTATGAGAACAAACATTTATTTCTTCCTTCTATCACATCTATCATTATTCACCTCTTCCTTCGTTCTGTCATTGAGTCTGGGATTCACAGTAGAACTTAAGTCTATGTGGGACATAACCATTCTTGCACCAGGGAGAAGAGAGGGTTAGAAGAACCAAACAAAGGTTTTAAAGTTTCCATTTGCAATTAAAATGTGTCAGTCTGCTCACATTGGTCTACTCACATTGGTCAAGCTGTCTATTAATTGGGAAGAAAGTATAATCCCCTCAACAAGAAGGAAGGGTTGCCTAAGTCAAGTGGCCAAGTTGATATCAAAGAGCAGAGACATATACTCTCACAAGAGGGTGATAATTAATTGGAAATATTAAAATGTATGATAGTACAACTTCTATCAGAAATCATTTGTCCCTTCTTTGTATTTCACACAAAATACTTTTGTCCCAAAAGAAAAACAAAATTCTACCCAAATGTGACTATGGTCACACATGAGGGTCTCGTAACAGTCTCATGAAATTCCTCTTGGTTGAGACCCTTATGTAGAGTCCTCATTCCTAACATATAGTGGAATAGAAAAAACTCAATAAACCTTCCCATTCAGAAAAGAAATGGAAAGGAGGGACCCCGAATTCTTCCCCATCTCCTAAAGTCTTCCCCTTGTGCCCTGTAGACAAGACCCTCCCCACCCACCTCCAAAAGCTTGCCAAAACCGTGCTCTGTTTGGTTTGAATTGACCAATGCGGCCTGAGCTCAGGACCCCAAAGCATTCCTTTGAGGGACCCTAATAAAGGCATGCGCCCTTGGTCCTGCCCTAGGGATCTCTGCCTGCACCCTGCCTTAATCTTCTCACACAGCCCCCATAGGTGTGCAGAAGAGCTCCCCCACGATCTGTGAGTAATAAACTTCTCTACTTTCCCTTATAATCTGTTGAACCATGGCTCACCATCTGACATCTAGGACTCTACCTAATAAATACTAGTACAACAAAGTCACAACAGCAACACTAGGCAATTCTGTCAAACCTACAAAGAATTAACAGAAATTCTCCACAATTTATTTCAAAAAATAGAAGAGTGGATGCTTTTCCCAACTAAATGTATGAGGCCGGTATTAGCATAATTCCAAAACCACACATAAACATTAAGGGTGGGGTGGGGGTGGGGAAGATAACTACCAACCAAATCCCAAATGAAGGTGCAAAAATTCTTAGCAAAATATTAACAGAAGTCAGCAATACACAGAAAGAATTGTACACTATGACTAGATAGATTTATTTGAGGGACAGAAGGCAGTTTCAAATTCCAGTCAATATAAGCCATCATGTTAATAGGCTGGACAAGAAAAACCACAGGATCCTGTCAATTGATACAGAAAAACATTTGATACAATTCAGTGCTATAAACTTTAAGAAAGCTAGGAAGAAAGGAAAATTTCCTCAACTCAGTAAAGAACACCTGTGAAAATCTTACAGCAAACTTCATACTTACTGGTGAAAGATGGGATGTTTTTCCCCAGAGACTGAGATCAAGATAAGGATGTCCACTATCACCACTGATATTTGACATGTTTTTATAAGTTCTAGTCAGTGAAGTAAGGGAAGAGATGCAAACAAAAGTAAAGAGAGAAAAGATAAAATAGTGTAGCTACTTGCAGAAGACATCATGGTTGTGGTAGGCTGGATAACACCCTCATTCCAAAGTATGGCCATGTCCTCGTGCCTATCACCTGGGAGTGTTACTGTAATGTTGTAAGGGAGTCTGCAGATGTGCTCTGGTGAAGATCATGAGGTGGGCGATTATGCTGGATGATCTGGTAAATGTGATACGGTCCCAAGGGTCTTTATAAGAATGCAGGTAGAGTTACTCATGTAAAGGTTGGTGAAGTGATGACAGAGGTAAACAAGATTGAAGATGCTGTTTTGCTGGCTTTGAAGAGGGAGGAAAGGGACCATGAGGCAGAGAATATAAGCGGACTCCGGACATGGGAGGGTGTCTTCTTTGGAAAACTATCTGTACATCTCTTCTGCCCATTTCTTCACTAGATTATTTGTTTTTCAGGTGTTTGGTAAGTTCTTTATAGATTTTTTATACTAACCCATTATCCAGTATGACATTTGCAAATTTCTCCCATTCTTTCGGTTGCCTTTTTGTTTTGTGGATTGTTTTCTTTTGCTTTGCAGACACTTTTTATCTTGTTGAGGTCCCAGTGGCTCATCTTTGTTTTTATTTCCCTTGTCTTAGGAGACATGTCAAGTAAGAAGTTGCTGCAGCTGAGGTCAAAGAGGTTGCCTGTTTTCTCCTGTAGGATGTTAATGGTTTCCTGTCTCACAGTTAGGTCTTTCATCCATTTTTAATTTATTTTTGTGTATGGTATAGGAAAGTGGTCCAGTTTCATTATTCTGCATGTTTCTGTCTAGTTCTCCCAGCACCATTTGCTACAGAGACTGTCTTTTTTCCATTGGATACTCTTTCCTGCTTTGTCGAAGATTGGTTGGCCATACTTTTGTGGGTCAATTTCTGGGTTCTCTCTTGTATTCCATTGGTCTGTGTGTCTGTTTTTGTGCCAATACCATACTGTCTTGATGATTACAGCTTTGTAAGCTAGACTAAACTCCAGGATTGTGATGCCTCTGGCTTTGATGTCTTTTTCAACATTACTTTGCTTACTTGGGGTCTTTTGTGGTTCTGTACAAATTTTAGGTCTTTTTTTTCTATCTCTGTGAAGAATGCTGGTCCTGTTTTGATAGGGTTTGCATTGAATGTGAAGCTTGCTTTAGGTAGTATAGACATTTTGACAATATTTGTTCTTTCTGATCCATGAGCCTGGAATGTTTTTCTGTTTCTTTGTGTCTTCTTCAGTTTCTTTCATGAGCTTTCTATGGTTTTCAGCATACAGATATTTTATCTCTGGTTAAGTTTATTCCTAGATACTTTATAGTTCTTGGTGCAATTATAAATGGAATCAATACCTTGATATCCCTTTCTGTTGCTTCATTATTGGTGTAGAGAAATGCAACCAATTTCTGTACATTGATTTATATCCTGGTACTTTGCTGATTTAAAGTATCAATTGTAGCAGTTTTTTGGTGGAGTGTTTGGGTTTTCCATGTAGAGTGTCATGTCATCCGTGAAGAGGGAAAGTTTGACTTCTTTGGTAATTTGGATGCCTTTCATTTCATTATGTTGTCTGATTGCTGATGCTGGGACTTCCAACACTGTGTTAAACAACAGTGGTGAGAGTGGACATCCCTGTTGTATTCCTGATCCCAGGGGGAAAGCTCTCAATTTTTCCTGAGATTGATACTAATTGTGGGCCTTTCATATATAGCTGTTATGATGTTAAGGTATGTTCCTTCTATCCCAAATTTATTGAGGCTTTTTATTAAGAAAGGATGCTGTATTTTGTCAAATGCTTTTTCTGCATCTATAGACTGGATCATAGGGTTCTTATCCTTTCTTCTATTAATATGATGTATCACACTGATTGATTTGTGAATATTGAACCAGGCTTGCAGCCCAGGAAGGAATCCCACTTGATCATGGTGAATAATTCTTTTAATGTACTGTTGAATTCAATTTCTAGTATCTTGTTGAGGATTTTTGCATCCATGTTGATCAGGGATATTGTCCTGTAATTCTCCTTTTTAGTGGGGTCTTTGGTTTGAGGATCAAGGTAATGTTGGCTTCATAGAGTGAGTCTGGAAGCTTTCCTTCCATTTTTATATTTTGGAACAGCTTGAGAAGCATAGGTATTAACTCTTTTTAAATGTCTGGTAGAATTCCTCCTGGGAAGCCTTCTGGCCCAGGACTCTGATTTGTTAGATTTTTGATAGCTGATTCATTGTCTTTGCCTGTTATGGATCTGTTCAAATTTTCTGTTTCTTCCCTTTTGTGTTTTGGTAGCTTGTGAGTGTCTAGGAATTTGTCCATTTCTTCCATATTGTCCAGTTTGGGGCATATAATTTTTTATCGTATTCTCTAGTAATTGTATTTCTGTGATGTTGGTTGTAATCTCTACTCTTTCATTTATGATTTTATGTATTGGGGTTCTCTCTCTTTTCTTTTTGAGAAGTCTGGCCAAGGGTTTATCAATTTTGTTTATTCTTTCAAAAAATCAGCTCTTAGGTTCATTGATCTGCTCTCCTAATTTTTTGGATTCTATATTATTTATTTCTGCCCTAATCTTTTTTATTTCATTTCTTCTGCTGGCTTTGGGCTTTTTTTTTTTTTTTTTTTTTTTTCTGCTGTCTTTCTAGTTCCTTTAGGTGTAAGGTTAGGTTCTGTATTTGTGACCTTTCTTGCTTCTTGAGATAGACCTGGATTGCAGTGTATTTTCCTTTAGGATGGCCTTTGCATCCCAAAGTGTTTGGACTGTCATGCATTCATTTTCTTTTACTTCTATATATATATATTTTTTGTTTCTATATTTAAAAAAATTTCTTCTTTAATTTCCTGGTTAACCTGTTCTTCTTTTATTAGGATGTTCTTTAACCTCCATGTATGTGGGGGCTTTTCAATTTTTTACTTGTCTTTGATTTCAAGTTTCATATGATCTGAAAAATATTTATGGTATGATCTCCGTCCTTTTATACTTGTTGAGGACTGTTCTGTACTTGATGAAGGCTTTTTTTCACCCAATATGTGATCTATTTTAGAGAATGTTCCATGTACCCTTGAGAAGAGTATGTATTCTGCTGCTTTTGGATGAAAAGTTCTGAATATATATGTTAAGTCCATCTGGTCCAGTGTGTCATTCAGAGCCATTGTTTCCTTATTGATTTTCTGCCTAGGTGATCTGTCCATTGCAGCACAGTGGAGTATTAAAGTCCCCTACAATCACAGTTTTAGTATTTATACATTTATTTATGTTTGTGTTTAATTGATTTATGTATTTGAGGGCCCTCAGGTTGGGGGCATAAATAATTACAATTGTTAGCTCTTCTTGATGGATAGATCACTCAGTGATGATATATTGCCTTTTTCATCTCTTGTTACAGTCTTTGTTTTAAAATCTAGTTTATCTGTTATAAGTATGGCAACTCTGGCTTTCTTTTGACATCCATTAGCATGATAGATGGTTCTCCATCCCCTCACTTTCAATCTGCAGGTATCCTCAGGTCTAAAATGAGTCTCTTGTAGGCAGCATATAGGTGGATCTTGTTTTGTTTTGTTTTTTATCCATTCTGATACCCTGTGTCTTTTGATTGGGGTATTTAGTGCATTTATATTTAGAGTGATTATTGAAATATATGGATTTAGTTTCATTGTGTTATCTATATGTTTCGTGCTTGTGATGATGGCTCTGGTCTTTGTAGTCTCTGCTGCTTTTCACTCACAGAGTCTCCTTTAGGATCTCCTGTAGGGCTGGTTTAGTGGTCATGAACTCCTTTAGTTTTTGTTTGTCTGGGAAAGCCTTTATCTCTTCTCTTCTGAATGACAGCCTAGTAAAGTAAAGGATTCTTGGCTGCATGTTTTTCCTATTCAGCACATTGAATATTTCCTGCCACTCCCTTCTGGCCTGCCAAGTCCCAGTGGACAGGTCTACTACTACCCTTCTGTGTCTACCCTTGTAGGTTAAGGCCCATTTGTCCCTAGCTGCTTTCAGAACTTTCTCTTTGTATTTGCCGGTTTCACTATGATATGTTGTGTTGTTGGCTTGCTTTTGTTGATTTTCAGTGGAGTTCTCTGTGCCTCCTGGACTTGGATGTCCCATTTCCTTCCAAAGATTAGGGAAGGTCTCAGCTATAATTTGTTCAAATAAACTTTCTGCCCCCCACTCTCTCTCTCTTCATTCTGGAACTCCTATGATACAGATATTATTTTGTTTCATTGAATCACTTAGGTCTCTAATTCTCCCCTTGTGGTCTAGTAATTTCTTTTCCCTCTTTTTCTCAGCTTCATCATTTTCCATAATTTTATCTTCTATCTCACCTATTCTCTCCTCTGCTTCTTCCATCCTTGCTGTCACTGTATCTTCTTTTGCATCTCATTTAAAGCATTTCTTGGGGCGCCTGGGTGGCGCAGTCGTTAAGCGTCCGACTTCAGCCAGGTCACAATCTCGCGGTCCGTGAGTTCGAGCCCCGCGTCGGGCTCTGGGCTGATGGCTTGGAGCCTGGAGCCTGTTTCCGATTCTGTGTCTCCCTCTCTCTCTGCCCCTCCCCCATTCATGCTCTGTCTCTCTCTGTCCCAAAAATAAATTAAAAACGTTGAAAAAAAAAAATTAAAAAAAAAAAAATAAATAAAGCATTTCTTAATTCATCATGACTATTTCTTAAGTCTTTGATCTCTGCTGGCTTCTATGCTCTTTTCAAGCCCAGCTATTAGTCTTATGACTATTCTAAATTCTTGTTCAGATAAGTTGTTAAATCTGTTTTGAGCAATTCTTTTGCTGTCACTTCTTCCTGGAATTTGTTTTGAGGAGAATTCTTCCATTTCATCATTTTGGCTAGGGTTTTGTCTTTTATGTGTTTTAATAGCTTGTTATGTGTCCTGCACCTGCAAGTACTACTATATTAAAAAGGGGTCATGGGGCGCCTGGGTGGCTCAGTTGGTTAAGCGACTTTGGCTCAGGTCATGATCTCATGGTTTGTGGGTTTGAGCCCTGCGTCGGGCTCTGTGCTCACAGCTCAAAGCCTGGAGCCTGCTTTGGAGTCTGTGTCTCCCTCTCTCTCTCTGTCCCTCCTCTGCTCATGCTCTGTCCCTCCCTCTCAAAGTAAATAAACATTTAAAAACTTTTTTTAATTTAAAAATAAATATAAAAAGGGGTCATACACTGTCCAGAATCTGGCACTTCAGGAAGTGTTTTTAGAGTGTGTTGTGTGCACTCTGTTGTTGCAGCTTTGGCTGTTCAATCCCACCGCTCATAGTGGTGGATTGTTTGGACCTTCCGCTAGGTGTGCTTTGATTTGGAAAAAAAAGGGGGGGGGGGAACCTTATCCTGTACAGAGAGAGAAATCAAAGGGGCGAGAAAAAAAAGACCAGGCAGAGAATCAAAGAAAATATAAGACTTAATCCAGAGAGAGAGAGAAGAAAGTAAAGAAGGAGATATAGAAAAGGTGAAAGAGAATAGAATAAAAATACCTCATCAAACAACCAGAACAGAGAAAGAAAGGGAACAAAAGACTATGTATGTATGTATGTGTGTATGTGTATGTGTGTGTGTTTGTGTGTGTATATATATATATAAGCAGATCAGAAACTGTGAACCTGAATCCAAAGGGAGAAAAAAAGAGGACAGTAGAAAGAAAAAGAAGAGAGAAGGGAAGGGAAAAAAAGAAAAAATAATTAAAAACTCAAAAAATAAACAGACTAATACACAAAACCACAGGCCAGTTGTCTGTCAGTGCCTGGGACTGATGGCTTTGCTGGTCTGGAGGAGAGTCCATCTTGCTTGTTCAATGTCAGTCTCATTCCAGTAGAGAAGCAGTTACCAGCCACAGAGGGGCAGGGTTTGGTGTAAGCAGGTCCTGCCTCCACTAGGGGCTCTGTCTTGTTCCCTGAAGCCTCACCATGTTAGTGATAGGGGGATAAATGATAACACCCCAGTCTCTCCTCCCTGGACCAGGTGTCTCAAACCACATTGTTCAGTGGTTTTGTTTGTTTTTCATCAATTTGATGTAATGGGGCACAAAAATAACATTACTTTCTATACAAGTTAATATGTTATATTTATTCCAATGGGAAATTAATGAAATGTGAACACTAAAATATTCCATGCTAGGAAGAATGCATCCCCCCCCCCCCGCCATGCGCATTATTACTGTCTTATGTTTATATCCATGGAGGACCTACTACCTGCCAGGTGCCAGTAATATGGAAATGGGTAAAACACAGTTGAAAATCCCAAAAGAGCCCTCACAGAGTAAAGTAGATGGTCTGCCTGTCCTGCTTCACAGTTTCCTGTGCCTCCTGGGTGCTGTGCTGGGATTGAAAACCCAACGTCTTAAAGAATCCAGCACCCCACAGATCTGGTTTTGAGGCAGAGCCACTCTGCGCAGCCGACAAAGGGCCGGTGGCTGACACTGGCAGGGTCTTTTGTCCTTGGGGGCAATAAACCCTCTTCCCACAGTACTCAAGGGAAGGGACTGCTCTCTCCCAGTGTTCTCCCAAAATCCCTGCTGCACCTTGGGCCGGCTGCCCTTCATCCCAGGCGCTCACAGGAGCAGCTCTGGTCCAGAGAAAGTCGTGCATGCCTGAAAACTCTCATCTTTAGCTTTAAGGCTGTTTGCAAAATAGAAACTGGTTTCTCCCAACTTTTGGTTCTCCTGCCCCTCGTGCGGGGAGGTTTTTCTCTTGTCCAAGTACAGTCTCACACTTCCACAGTCTCTCTTTCTCTTCTTTTTGTCTCTCTACAGAAGGCGTCCCCTCCCCTCCTGTGCCTATGCTGCCCACAGCTTTATCTATCCCGATTCGCAAACACACACCTCTGTCCTGCTGAGCTGTCTCAGTCCACCTGTGGAGATTATTCTGTCACTCCACCGACTGATTTCCTGGGTGTTCTAAGTGTTCTGACTTCAATACAACTGTGTTTGAGGGAGGAGGGAAATCCCGGTCCCCCTACTTCTCCGCCATCTTGACTACTCCCTCTGGGAATTTTACAGTTTTATGACTCATGAGTTTAGGTGTCTGATCCATTTTGAGCTAATTTCTGTGTATGATGTAAAATAATGAACCAACTACATTTTTTTTTTTCATGTGGATATCCAGTTTTTTCAGATCTTTCATTGAACAGACTGCCTTTCCTCCACTGAGTGCTCTTAATACCCTGGTGGAACATCATTTACTATATACAGAAAAATTTCTGACATCTGTATTCCATTTCGCTGGTCTCTGTCTTTCTTTATGCCAGTACTACACTGTTTTGATTACTTTAGCTTTTAATAAATTTGGAATAAGGAAGTGTGAGACCTTCAACGTGGTTCTTGTTAAGTTGTTGCTATGCAGTAGTCCTTGAGATTCCATATGAATCTTAGGATAGGATCATGTACTTCATCAAAAGATTTTATTAGGGATTGTATTGAATCTGTTGATTGCTTTGAAGAGTATTGACATCTTGGCAATACTAAGTCTTCCAATACATGAACTTGGAATATCTTTGCATTTATTTGTGTCTTCTCCCCAAATTTCTTCAGCAGTGTTTTTAGTAAGAGTGTACAAATCTTTCCTCCTAGGCTAAATTTAAGCTTAATTATTTTATCCCTTTTGATGCTATTGTAAATGGAAATGTTGTCTCAATTGCCTTTTTGGATTGTTCATGGATAATGTGTAGCAACACAATTGATTTTTGCATGTTGGTTTTCTCTCTTGCAATTTTTCTAGATTCATTCTTCAGTTCTAGCAGTTACATGTTTTGTGTCTGTGTATGTGTGTGTAATACACAGGATTTTCTACATATAATATCATGCTGGCTGTGAACAGAGGTAATTTTGCTTATGCTTTTTTTTATTTGAATACCTTTTATCTCTCTTCCTCTTTTTGCAGGGGCGGCTATCTGTTACGGCTAGGACTTCTAGTAGTACGTTTTATAGAAATAGAGCAGGCATCCTTGTATATATAAACTCTGTGAGTCTACTCACAGGGTTGGAAAAATGCTGCTAATTTAGCTGAATTATTTAAAAGCAAATTAGTGCTGTTAGATGCACTGAATATTGTATGTTTTATAGTAGACTCAGAAGTTACTTTTGTAAGATGAGAGGTCTTAACAAATGTAATGAGTGTGGCAAGACTTTTAGCAGGGATTTGCACCTTTGACTTCATGAGAAAATTCATACTGGAGAAAAGCCATACAAATGTATTGAATGTGGCAAGGCTTTTAGACAATGGTCTGACCTCAGGATTCACCAAAGAATTCGTCCTGGAGAGAAACCTTACAAATGCCATGAGTGTGGCAAAGCCTTTACTCGAGGCTCACCCCTCACCAGGCATCAGATAATCCATACTGGAGAGAGCCTTATAAATGTACTGAATGTGGCAAGGCTTTTAGGTATTGCCTTAAACTCAGGGCTCACCAAATCGTTCATATTTACAAATCCAACAAATGTAGCAAAGTTTTAAATTAGTACTCTTCACTAGATATGAGTAAATCTGGAGAGAAACCACACACGTGTAATGTGTGTGGCAAGGATTTTACCCAAAGATCAAAATTGCAGGAACATACTAGAGCATTTACCTTATAAATGCAATGAGTGTGGCAAAGCTCTTAGCTTGAGTTCCAAGTATTTTGCAACAAGAGTCCATGTTGAAGGGAAACCATGTAAATGTTTGTGGCATAGCCATTTTCCATGCCTTACAATGAGATTAAAATATATACCTTTGAGACAAACCACACAAAACTAATGTGCATGCTAAGTCTTTTGCCTCAAGGTCAAAACTGTGGAATGTCAGAGGATTTATATTGGAGAGCCACCTTATAAATGTAAAGAATATCATAAAATTTCAATAAATTGTCATGCCTTTAGAGTAATGAGAGAATTTATTTAGGGGAAACTATACCAAATATGCTGAATGTGGAAATACCTTTAAAAAACCGTGTGTCGTCAGGATTTGACAACAAATTTGTACTGGTGAGAATCCTTGCAAATCCTTACAACTTTGGTAAATATTTTTACCAATTCACAGAACAGACCACACATTAGAAAATCCAGGAATAACTGGATCCAGCTGGAATAACTAAGTCTGTAGGTCTCAGTGATTAATGTGAAATGTTACACACTGCAGAATAATTATGTCACAAAATGTTAAAACATCTATATCACGGGAACAAGGACGTGTGGAAGTAGCTCATGATTTTCTGTGTATAAGATATTTGAGTTCTCTTGAAAAGGCTACATTACTATTTATGAGTTTCAACCCTCAAGTTTGAAATCTGTTGATCTTAAGCCTTCCTTACAGGCCTTTCCTGACGGTCTCTGAGGAGCAGTCATAAGATGAAGGGGCCTACTTCCTTGGGTGTGACCCATTCATATCCATGTTCCCTAAACTACAAGGACATGGAGTTGTCAGATTCAATTTTGTGTGAATTTGCTTTGGGGAGGGGCAGAGAATAATGCAAAACCACCATAGAAGTCATCCTGCTTGTTATGTTCAAGGCATTCTTCTCTAGATAGACACTTCTTTAGATGAGTTACAGGGACTGACCTTTTCATGAGATGATGGTGATAGTTTGTTTGCTAGGGACGGATCATGTGGTAGAAACAATGCAGGGGAAGATAGGAATAGCTGTGCTCTACTGTCAATGACAAACTGATGGATCATTAATGCCATTTCCCTTTTCTTGGAAAATGAAGAGAGCAGTTATCTGAGAGGGCAGTTGAATCAAAAGAACCAGAACAGTTTGTGCATGATTCATACTTAACCCCTGCCATTACATTTTGCTACTGTTTACTTTGGAATGTATCACAAGTCTCATGTTTTCATTAATGAAGTTTAACTAATTTTTCTCCATAACCCTGAAGGAGTCATGTTCTTTTTCCAACATAGTTATATCCCATCTCTATAGGTAACACATAGTAATAAGGTGCCATTAGGCTCTCAAGGTTGAAAGAATCTATAATAATTTCCTTCCATGATGGAATAAAAGAATGGACAGTTTGAAGATTATATACTTAACACTTTGCATTTGAGTTGTTCTCTCCACACTTTGCCCCAGGATATTTATGTGGCTATAATAAAAAATGCCACAGCAGTGCAAGTTCAAGACTCTGATTCCCTAAAACCTGCCCCCCATTCAAGAATCTACACCATATGATTCTCTTTCTTCATGTGTTTTGTGCCCAAATAAAACCCATGGTTTCTAACATGGTTTAAATAAAGTGAAAATAGGAACATAGTACACATGAAAAATTCAGAAATAAAATTTCAGAAATAAGGCTAAAAATAATCATTTTTAGCTTGGAGCACTAAAGAAGTAATTTAGAATGAACAGCATACAATGGGAGCATTTGTTTCATAGTTAAACTAGAAATTTCACATATTCATTGCCTAACACATTTTTTGTTAACTTCTACTTGTGGCCATCCACTGGAACAGATGGAACCCTAACCAAAGTTGGGTTTGGATATCGAGACTGGTGGTGCCATGCCCTAAAAGTGTGATGAGAACACATGTAATTAAGATTTCTAGGGAGAGCACAGACTTCCAAGCTGGTCAAAAAAAAAAAAAAAAAAAAATGGCTTGAGGGAACAGGAAATGGTGAGTGGTTTGGTGTGTTTTGGGTGGTGAGTGGGTGGAGCTGGGGGGAGGATGCCTTCTGTGGTTTCAACTTCCGGCTGATACCAAAGGAAGGAGCACCAGGCTTTTCTCTCAGCTTGGGCAGGTGGGCAGAACAGATGTGGTGGTGAGGCTTAAAAGGTGTCAGTCATCAGCCACCAAAAAATGGATACTCTTTAGTAATACACTGAATATGTAGTCTTGAAACTCCTATTTCTTGGTTGGGAAAGACAAACTTTTCTTCATGCTAATTTGTTACATTCCTTTTCCTTCTGTACACCTAGATTCCATTGTATGATGTGCTTGTTGATATGCTTATAGAATACTATTGAGATAAATTGCCTTAAGATATTTTTATCCTAGCTTAATGCAGATGTTTGGAAATGTTTATTAGATCATAAATGTTACTAAACAATTTTATTAGAACAATTTTCCGGAGGATTTTAAAATGTGAATTTCAAAGTATGGTCTTGAACAATTCGTTCCATGGTTCATTTTCAACTGTAGTAAAACTTCTTCTTTTTATACAATTTTCCCTTGTCATTATCTTTTCTTTCCACACATTGTGACCCAGATTATATGTTTCATTTACATTTTTTTTCCCAGTTTACACCAAGGGATACATAAATCAGTGGGTTGTTGGGAGACTCTTGTGACGTGAAAAATGCATATGAGATGGGGACAGGTACAAAGTAGGTGCTAAATCTGAAGAGTTCCTTCAGGTCTTGAGTGAAGTAACTTGAAACGTCTTAACTGTAGTAGTTGGCTGTGGTCTGGTGCTTGGAAACCAAGTGTGTGGAGGTTAACAAGCACACAGTGAAGTAAATGAAAAAGTAAATAAAAAATGAAAAATGATGAATAAGATAGAGTCCCTGCGATTCCAACCCCGGTGTCTGACAAGGAGATGATGGCCTCAGTTGCCTGGAGGCCATTCTGCCGTTTCCCAGTGACTGATTCTTGTCTTCAGAGCCACAGGTCCCTGCACTGGAATGTGGGCTCATATTTCTTTTACTTTTTATTTTCTAAGCAATCATACATGGATTGTTTTTAAGTAGGTTTCATGCCCAGCTCAGAGCCCAATGGACGGCTTGAACTCCTGACCCTGAAATCAAGACCTGAGCTGAGGTCAAAAGTCAGACACCTAACCAACTGAGCCACCCAGGCACCCCGGTATTGTACTTTTTTGAGACAGGGAGAGACACAGCATGAACAGGGGAGGGTCAGAGAGAGGGAGACACAGAATCTGAAACAGGCTCCAGGCTCCGAGCTGTCAGCACAGAGCCCGACGCGGGGCTCGAACTCACGGACCGCGAGATCATGACCTGAGCTGAAGTCGGCCGCTTAACTGACTGAGCCACCCAGGCGCCCCTGTACTTTTAATTTCAGGTTCAAGGTGTAAATCGCTAGTATATAGAAATGCAATGGATTTTTGCATGCTTCTGTGTTCTGACACTTTGTAAATTTTCGTTCTTCTAGAAATTTCTGTACGTTCCTTTGTATTTTCTATACATACCACTTCAAAAATATTCCTGTTGATGCTGTGACAAATCACCACAGCCTGAATGACTTTAACAAATTTATTCTCTTACAGTTCTGGAGGCGAAATGTGTAAAATGGATCCATAGCGCCGTGCTCCGTCTGGATATGCCAGGTCAGATTTTGTTTCCTTACCTTCCCATGTCTGGAGGCCACTTATATCCTCTGCCTCATGGTGGTCCCCTTCCTCCCTCTTTGAAGCCAGCAGGATAGCATCTTCAAACTTGTTTACCTCTGTCATCACTTCAGCAACCTTTACATAAGTAACTCTACCTGCATCGTTCTTATAAGTCCCTCGGGACCGTATCGCATTTACCAGATCATCCAGGATAATCGCCCGCCTCATGATCTTCACCAGAGCACATCTGTAGACTCCCTTACGACATTTACAGTAACACTCCCGTGTGATAGGCACGAGGACATGGCCATCCTTTGGGATGGGCGTGTTATCCAGCCTACCACAACCATGATGGCTTCTGCAAGTAGCTACGCTATTTTATCTTGCTTTTCTCTCGTTATCACTTTTGTTTACTCCTCATGTCACTGACTAGAACTTCTACTAACATGTCAAATGTCAGTGGTGAGAGTGGACTGGATGTGCTTGCCTTGTTTCCAGTCTCTGAAGAAGAGCATCCATCTTTCACCATTAGGGATGAAGTTTGCTGTAAGTTTTTTGCAGGTGTTCTTTACCGAGTGTAGGAAATTTCCCTCTGTTCCTAGTTTTCTGAAAGTTTAGATCATAAATAGGTGTTGAATTTTGTCAAATGCTCCTCTGTATCAGTTGAAAGGATCCTGTGATTTTTCCTGTCCAGCCTGTTAACATGATGGCTCATACTGCTGGAATTTGAAACTGCTTTCTGTCCCCCAAATAAACCCATTTGGTCATGGTGTACAATTCTTTCTGTGTATTGCTGACTTCCAGTGTTAATGGTTAGCTAAGAATTTTTGCACCTTCATTTGGGAATTCTTTGGTAGTTATCTCCCCCTGCCTCCTTAATGTTTTTGTGTAGTTTTGGTATTACGCTAATACCGGCCTCATACGCTTAGTTGGGTAAAGTATTCACTCTTCTATTTTCTGAGAGACATTGTGTAGAATTCCTGTTAATTCTTTGTAGGTTTGATAGAATTGTCTAGTGTTGGTGTTGTGACTTTGTTGTACTAATATTTGTTAAGTAGAGTCCTAGATGTCAGATGGTGAGCCACGGTTCAACAAGAGATTGTAAGGGAAAGTGAAGTAGAGAAGTTAATTACTCACAGATCGTGGGGGAGCTATTCTGCACACCCATGGGAGTCATGTGAGGAGATTAAGACAGGGTGCAGGCAGAGATCTTAGGGCAGGGTCCCTCAATGGAATGCCTTGGGGTTCTGGGCTAAGGCCACAATGGTCAATTCAAACCAAACAGAGTAGGGTTTTGGTAAGCTTTTGGAGGTGTGGGGGGTATTATCAAAAGGGGACAAGGGGAAGACCCTGGGAGATGGGGAAGAATGCTTATCATAGGGAAGATTGGGAAAGTCCTATCAGGAAATCACGTTTGCTTCTGTCTCTGTGGGCTCTTATCTAGGGTATGTGTTCAAGGGAAGGGCTGGTTATCATTTCGAGGTCCCTACAGTCCAGTCCACCTGGCTACACAGAATGGATGCTGAGGAACACTCAACACTCACTGTGTGCCTGCAGGTTTCTTTTTCGGGAGGGAATTTTCAGATTGCAGACTTACTCTGCAGTTCAAAGGATTCCTATCATTCCTTTCACATGGGTGATTTGTGGTAAGGCGTACGTTTAGAGGAATTGGTCCATTTCCCCTAAGTTTTCAAGTATATGTGTGTTTTGTATTAGTTCCTTACTATCTTTTTGATGTCTGCAGGTTCTGGAGTTATATTCCCTGTTTAATTTATTATGAGTCATTTATGTTTTATATTTTTTGGTAGTTTTGCTAGTGAATCATGAACTTGATTTTTTTCAGTGAGCCAGCTCTTTGTTTTATTTTCTCTATTGTTTCCTATGTTCAGTTTTACTTATTTTTGTTTTGCCTTTATTTCCTTCTTTCTGCTTCATTTGTGTTTCTTTTTTTCCCTTCTGATTTCTTGCTGCAATTTAGATTGTTCCTGGATATTGTCCCTCTTTTCTAGTATAAGCATTGAGCATCAATGTCCCTCTTAGTACTGCTTCAGTTGAATCTCACAGATAATAACATGTTGTATTTTCATTTTCATGCAGCCGTATATTTCCCTCAAGTCTTCCTCTTCTTCCTGTGGATTATTTGGAAGGTGTGTTGTTTAATTTCCAAGTGTTTGGAGATTTTCCTGTTAACTTTATGTTTTTGTAGTTGGATTCCATTGAGGGCAGTGAACACCCTCTAGGATTCTATTCTTTTGAATTTGCTGAAGGGTGCCTTAGGACCCAGCAGAAGAACTGTCTTGATATATGTTCTTGAGGGGGAAAAATGTGTAATCTCCTGTGTTTGGGTGGTGTTATAAAAATGTTGATGAGATCATGTGACTTGATGGTGTTGTAGTGTTCACCAGTGTCCTGCTGACTTTCTGTCATTATTCTATCAATTATTGAGACAAGTCTCGAGCTGTAATTGTCAATTTGTCTGTTTCTCCTTTCAGTTCTATCATTTGATGGTTAACATATTTTGCAGCTATTCTTTGGTGGATATACACTCAGCATTGCAAAGTCACCTTGTTTGACCCGTCAATCATGTAATTTCCCCCTCTATCCTCAGTAATTTTGTTTTCTCTGAAATTTGTTCTATCTGGTATTAATATAGACATTCCTGCTTTCTTTTGATTGAGGTTTACATGGTATAAGTTATACTATTCTGTAGACATTGGGGCTCAGATAACTCTTTCATGTGTGAAGCTGTACTGTGCATTGTGGGATATTTAGCAGCATCGCCGGCCTGTACCCACTAGATACCAGTGGAACCACCGCAATGATGACATTAAAAATGTCCCCAGAACTTTGCAAATGCTCCCGAGGTGGGGGATGGTTATCCCCCCTGTATATCAATTCCACCAATATAGAGATCAGGAAAGCAAAAGATACTACCATGCCACTTTGTTCTCAGCTGCATTTAACACAGTATTCCAAGAAAGACCTGATGTCAGAAGTGAATGACCTGATTTGCAAGTAGGATTTAAGGACGTAACTGTGCCTCATCTCTAGCGGGTAAAACTTACCATTAATAAATCCTTTGAGGTCAAGCACAAGTTAAAATTCAAAATCATGGCAAAGTCTACATGAAAGACATGGCCCTAATTAATGCCCTATGAAGTTACCTGCCGTTGACTGCAGTAGGTCCTGTGGGATTGCTTCTCTTGGACAGCATGGCTTAGTGAACGGAAAGCACAGGCGTGGCTCTATTAGAGGGGCCCGAGAGGCTCAATGACCCTGAAATAAATACGAAGAGCATGGCATGTCTAGCTAAATATGGTGGGTGTAGCTAATAGATGTAGCTGTTTGGTATCACATAAAGTGCTATTTAAAAATACTGTGCTGTCCACGATGCGCCAAGTTTGCACCAGAAGGAAACTGTGATCATGCAGTAATGTTTGGTGATGTACATTATGATGGCAAGGAGGTCACTGGGGAAAACGGCTGGTTGTGCAAGGAAGACAGGGTTTCTGACACTTTAGCAGATGTAACTACATGAAGTCAAGAACGGTGAAACACAAAGGACTGGAAAGCTATTCTCAGGGGAAAAGTAAGAACCTAAGAAAAGATCCTTCCTCGTTCCTGCCCCTCCCTGTTTGCTGTGGACCAGAGACTGCTGGGTCCCTCCTTTCCTTTTCTTTTCCGAATGGGAGGGTTTATTGAGTTTTTTTCTGTTCCACCATAATGTGTTAGGAGTGAGGACTCCACGTCAGGCTCTCAACCAAGAGGAATCTCACGAGACTGTTGCAAGACCCTCCCATGTGACTGTAGTCATGTTTGGGTAGAAATTTTTTCTTTCGGAACAAACCTAAGTGTATTTTGTGTGAAATACAAAGAAGGGATAAATGATTTCTGATAGAAGTTGTACTATCGTACATTGTAATATTTCCAATTAATTATCACCCTCTTGTGAGATTATATGTCTCTGCTCTTTGATATCAAGCTTGGCCACTTGACTTACACAACCCTTCTTCTTTTTGAGGGGACTACATGTCCTTCCCAATTTATAGCCACTTTGACTAATGCATTGTGAGTAGAATGGCATATTTTAAGTGTAAACAGAAGCTTTCAAAGCTTTGTTTGCTCCTTCTCTTCTCTCTGGTGCAAGAATAGTTATAACCACATAGACTGAAGTTCTGTCCTGAATCCCAGACTCAAATGACAGAACCAAGCAAGAGGTGACTAATGATAGAAGTGATATGAGGAAGAAATAAATGTTTGTTTTTGTAAGCCCAGGAGAATTCAGGGATATTTGTTACCATACAAAACCCTTCTAGAAAGCTGACTGGTACTTTGTGACCTTTTCTTTTCTCCTTACCCATCTCAACTACCCAAAGTCATTGTCTCCAGTAATTGTACCACCTTTGAAATCATGTTTTCACTTACTCCCTCCCTATATTACTACCCTCATATCTGCCATGTTATATTCTCTACTTCCATTAAAATATCCATTTATTTTTAATTTTATTGTTTTAATTTTGTAACGTATTTCATGAGAGAGCTCACGCACACGTGGGGTAGGGGCAGAGACAGAGAGAGGGAGAGAGACATTTAAGGGAGCTCCACGCTCCATTCAACCGACTCTGCCACCCAGGTACCCCCATTTATTTTAATGCATCTAGAAATATATTGCCCTTTACAATCCAACTACCCTCAGTGGACTATGGGTTCTCAGTTACAACATTTTCAACGGTTTATCACAATCAAATATTTATAAATAACCTCAAGAACCTTGCCGTCTTCACTGTCCTGCTTCACCTAAGTAAGCCTCAGAACTGCATGAGCTCACTTAGGAGGAGGTTCACACCCCTTGGTTAAACACCCAAAGCAAACAAACAAACAAAAAGGAAGAGTCCTTGGCTTAGGTGTTCTGTGGCTAGCCCTTTTCCAAGGACGTGGTCTTCAGTTTCTCCCGCTGTGGTGGCAAATTATGAATGTTCTGCTTTCATTTTCATTCACTTCAGGCTACATTCTCATTTCTTTCTCTACGTCTTCTTTGTCCCAGGGTTAGTCACAAGGAGGTCATTGTTTTCCAAGTATTTGTGGATTTTCCAGAGGCTTTTCTATTAGTGATTTCTATCATAATTCCATGGTGGTCATACACATATTTTGTGTGATGTGAATTCTTTTAAAATTTAGCGAGACTAGTTTGATGGCCCAGAATATGGTTTCTCTTGGGAAAGTACTGTGTGCACTTTTAAAGATTGTGTTTAATTCCCTGGTTAGGTGGAGCGTTCTTATGAATGAAAAAAATCAGTATTTCTCCTGTGTAGGGAGAAAAGTCTGTTTTTTCCCCTACTGTGTGCTTCTATTCTGTCTCCCTCACTACTCACACAGAAGACTTCACTTCTGACACTTCTGGTCACAAATACATGGAGGGTTTCCCCCACCCATAAGCAGTCTCCGACACCAGCTGGCTTCCTACCATTCACCTCAACTGTGACACCCTCTCCCTGGATGCCCCTCCACACACTCCAGCCGCCCCGCAAGTCCAGGCTGACTCACGTGCTTCTGCAAACTGGTCTAGATCAGAGGTGCCAACAACCCCCTCATTGTCTGTGACTAGCCTGCTAGAGCCCCTCACAGAACTGGGCGAAACACATTTACCAGTTTATTACAGGCTATGATACAGGATACGGATGGACAGTCAGATGAAGAGACACACGGGATGAGGTCTGGGAAGGTCCTCCGTGCAGAAGCTTCTGTCCCCATGGAGTTGGGGTGTGTCACCTCCTGGAGGGGCGGTGTTCGCCAGCCTGAAATCTCTCTGAACCTCCAGCCATTGGGCTTTTGAGGAGACTTCCTCATATACGCATGACCAGTCATTAACTCCATTTCCAGCCCCTGTCCTCTCTCTGGAGGATGAGGGGATACGGCTCAAAATCACCATCCTTCCGGTGAGCAGCCCCACCCAAAGAGCCCACACAGGAGAGGCCTCATTAGAACAAAAGATGCTGCTGTTACCCTCGTCACTTAGGAAATACAAGGACGTTAGGGGTTCCGTGTAGGAGCCAGGAGCAGAGAACAATACATACTTTTTCTTTTATCTCACAGCTCTGTAAATGTCAATTGGGGCAGTTTCCTTGATAGTCATGTTACAGTCGCCGAGGTACTGATTTTGTCTACTTGTTCTATTATGGAGAGAAGGGACATGGAGATCTCTGACTGTCATTGTTGATTGGTCTGTCATTGCGTTCCTGTCCGTTTTCTCAGGGGTTGTGAAGTTCTGTTGCCATGTGTATGGTTTAGGATTCTCATGTCATTCTGGGGAATGTATCCCTTTATGATTATGAAATAGATTTCATTATCCCTGGTCATAGAATTTGCTCTTTCATGAACTTTGATCTGATATAGCTACTCTATTTTAATAACATTAATAGCATTTATGTTTATCTTTTTTCCATGACTTTACATTGTGTCTTTAATTTGTGAAGTGATTCTCCTAGGGAATACATTGTTTTCTGTTTTTTAAAAATCCAGTTGACAGGAGCGCCTGGTTGGTTCACATGGTTAGGTGTAAGACTCTTGATTTCAGCTCAGGTGCTCTCACGGTTCCTGAGATCAAGCCCCTTGCTGGGCTCTGTACTGACAGTACAGAGCCTGCTTGAGATTCTTTCTCTCCTTCTCTTCTCTCTCTCGAAATAAATAAAACTAAAAAAAAAAAAAAAAAAAAAAAAATCAGTGACAATTTTTCCTTTTCAGTGGGGTTTTTAGACTGTTTCCTTTTACAGATATTACTGTATAGATTTAAATCATCTTGCTATTGCTTTTAGATCTCCTTTGCTCTCTTTCCTCTTTTTCTGCCTTTGAAGTAACTCAGTTTTTACAGAAGATTTTGTTTTAAATCATTTTTATTCTTTTTCGGATTACTGGTATTACCTATAACTATTTTTTATGTGTTTGTTTCAGGGGTTATCCTATACAGCTTACCACAGTCTACCTTCACGTGAGTTTATACTTCTTCATGTAGAGTACCCGACACTTCCTTTCCACATGGACTTCCATTTCTCTGTTTCTGCCGTGTGCTACCATTAGTATGGGTTTCTTTTATATATGCTGTACACACATATACTAGAGTGTTAGTTTATTAAACAGTCCACCATATTTTAAGGAGGCTAAAAAATAGGAAAGGTATTGTTTATTTATCCATAGAGTTTCTACTTCTAGTGCTCTTAATTCCTTTGTGTAGATCAGGAGTCTGCCACCTACAGAACATGAGCCAAATACAGCCTAACATCTATTTTTAAGTACAGTGTAACTGGAATGCAGCCACGTTCATATTTAGGTACTTTTGACCCAGTAAGGACATACTGGAAGAGTGGTAACAGAATCAGTATGGCCTACAAAGAATAAAATATTTACTGTATGTTCCTTGCATAAAAGTTTGCCGACCTCACACATAGAGTCACGTTATCATCACATCTGAGTTAGTATAAAATTTGGGATATGAAACATATGAAAAGTCAACTTTGTATAAATACTAGGCACAAGATGGAAGCACAAGTCTCACATGGAAGCATAAGACTAGGAATAATTGGGGGTTAGTAGATCTTGTACTAATGAGGAAACATGAAATACGTGATTTTGTTACTATTCAATTTTTAAGTACAATATCTTATATGTTAAAAATTTGTTTGTTGACGTTGACATTGAAGATATAACTGAGGCGTAAAAGACCCAGCAAATTTTACTTGATAGACATTCTTAAGTAGCAGTATACCCCTGGCTGGCTACAGGGGTAGACAAGACGAAAAGTATGTATCTTAACAAGTCCTGGGATCAAATCCCTCAGACAGTTTTGACAAATGGTATTTACTATCTTTCCTTTAAGTCCTTGTCCACCCCACCACTATGTTCTCTCAGTAGGGGTAAGGTTGCCATAAAGAAATAGGTCCATGCATTCTCCAAATAGGTCATGGTTTTGGATCTGTTACATATAATCTTAAACACTCTGGGCAGTTTTCTTATTAAAATTTTAAAAATTCTAACTGCAACGATTCCCAAAATTTAAATGTCTCCAGTGGAAACTTAGTATCCCATTTCTTTAAGCCACACAACAATTGTGGATATTCCCAATCCACTGTAAATATGTTCCCATTCTGGCAATTTTCTGCTTGTTTCCTCCACCCACTTGCCCTTCCTCATTGGTATTTGCATGATACGCTTTCATTGGTTCTGCTCAAAGATGACCTCATCATGTGGGCATTGCCTGAAAACATTGTTTAATTTAGGAAACCCTGTGATCTATCATTGTATATGAACATGTTTATGGTACTTACCAGTATCGTATTTTATCCTTACAGACTTAACCTTATAGAATATAAGCTACTTGAAGGCAGGGAATTTTGTGTCCTGCTAATATCAGTGATTAGAATAGTTCCTGACTGGTAGAATGATCGAATGCCTTTTATCTGTACGAAGCAGAAAGTTACTGCAGTGCATAAAAGCTACGAGACTAATAGGTCACATGCTCAAGTAAACATGTAATTCCATTTGTGACACCAAATTCTTTACTCCTGTAACTTTGTACCCTAGTGTTCTGAACATTCCTCATAAATTCTCAAGCTGTATTTTGTTCGGTTCATCTTGTGAGTTTTAGGCAGCACGTGCCAAACAGCTCTAACCCATCTGTGAAGGATGATGCCTTTTGTAGATCTTCTCAGCTACAAAATGTTAAATTCAAGATTCCCTCTCACTTGCTCCATTCTGCTCTCAATACAGATATTAATCTTACTGGTCAGGTCGGACAGTTCTTATTTGTGAGTGACAGTCCTCCTGGAAATCAGTGGCTGAAACAACTAGGTGGTCTGTCATTCTCACATAACAGGAAGCCGACATGCAGGTTGGGATGGGACGGGTCCCCTGGGCAGTCCTCTGCCTGCTCACCTCCCTTAGTACTCAGCACTGTCTCTCCTTACAGCAGGATGGCCGCTGTAGGACCAAGAAGGATGAATGGGGAGGGGCAAAGGCCTTTTCGTTATTAGGTTTTGTCTTATTTACATGGAAGTAATCCAAGAGGGTTCTTCCTAATTAGCTATACATTTTAAAAGTGCAATTTTGATAAAGATATTGGGGGTGGCGGTTTGGTCGCTCAGTCAGTTGACTGTCACGACTCTTGATTTTGGCTCAGGCCATGATCCCTGGGTTTTGGGATTGAGCCCCAGGTCAGTTCTACACTGAACATGGAGCCTACTTAAGATTCTATCCCTCTCCCTCTGCCCCTGTCCCCTACTTGTATGCACCCTTTCTAAAATTAATTAATTAAAAGAAAATAAATATATTGAGGAATTTTCAAATTTCATATTACCACCCACCTCAACAACAGAAGGTAAAAGGAAACAATGCTGAAGAAAACATTTCATAGACCAAATTTAAAAATACCCTTTATTAATATTAACTGACAAGGTAGTCAAGGATAACTTTGGGGTGAGACAGATTTTTTGGTGGACTTTGTTCTTTATCCTGAATGTATAATATTGCATGCAACCCATGACCAGTCTGATATGTGTTCAAAATGAGTGTTCAAAAATTATTAATCTTTAGTGTTTTCTAACTTAGAGATTTATTTCCTATGAAATTTATTGCTTTCATTTTAAGTTAATTTTATTTATCTGAATCAACACATAATTTGCCATGTTTCAATACAGATGTTCTGATTCTAATACCTTTTTTTAAAGTTTTTAAGAGTTTGTTCCTTTCTTTTTTCACACTCAGTGTGGACCCCAGCGGGAGGCTTGATCCCATGAACCATGAGATCATGACCTCAGCAAAATGAAGAGTTGGATGCTTAACTGACTGAGCCACCCAGGCACTCTCTGATTCTAGTATCTAGTAGAAAAATGGAATGAGTGATTTTGAGATTCCATTCATTCAATTCTCCCTTAAAGTGAAAGCTCTATAAAAGGCTTGTCGTTGGGAAATATTCTATCACTTCTGAATGTGTTTTAGTAATAGACTAGAACTTAATAGGAAAAGAATTGGGACATCGTCTAAAAATATCTTAGGTAGTTGATCTAAACAGTAATTCACAACCAGTTTCCACAATCATACTGTGCAGTGGGGGGCTATTTGTGCATCAGGAACAAAAGGAAGCATGAGGAAGATTGTGGTCTTTCCCAACCAAGTCAGTCAGGAGTAAATTATATTAAAGAATCTGACTCTACTTTTGATGCCTGACTAATGATACTTGTGAAGCATCATTACAACCTCTTACCATTCTGCCCATCTGGGCAGGAAAAGCTAATAATGACGCCCGCGAGGCCCTTCCCTTGGCAGGAGTCATAAGTTTGCAGTGTCCGTGAGTACCATCACCCCCGCCCCACACAGGATGCGTCATAACAAAAGTAGTCACCATTCCCTGCTTTCTCTACCCATTTTCAGAACTTGAGAAGCCTACCCTGCTCTCCTGAGAAAGCATCATTATGTAATAAACATTCTCCTTACACTTCAGTGCATGCAGTCATCATTCTTGACATCTGACATCCTGTTCCAGTGGACTAAGCACAATGCAAGTGAGCATGAATGTTTTAGAGGGTAAATAAGAGATTTCTAGTTATCAAAATTGCCATCGTGTATGTTCATTCTTCTTTTTTAAATTAATTAATTTATTTTTGAGACAGAGAGAGACAGAGCATAAGCAGGGAAGGAGCAGAGAGAGAGGGAGACATGGAATCTGAAGCAAGCCCCAGGCTCTCAGCTGTCAGCACGGGGCCCGATGTGGGGCTCGAACTCACAGACTGTGAGATCTTGACCTGAGCTGAAGTCAGACGCTCAGCCGATTGAACCACCCAGGCGCCCCGTGTATGTTCATTCTTGAGAGTAAACTCATGAAGCCTTACCTTTTCAAATTATTCCCTGAGCGCTCCAGCAAAAATGTAGTTTGTGTTATCTTTATGCTTCTGAAATTTTCTTTTAGTTCCTAATTCTTTTCATATGCCTACTACTTTTCTGTTTTCATTTAATATAACAGTGCAACACATGGGTCTCATTGCCGCACAAAAGGCATGCCAAAATATAATCATATGGTGTATATTTACAAATGGCGAGGCAGGTTGTAGAGGGTGAGTTTGAAATTGTGTTATTATGGTATTTTCATTATAGCCAGAAAAATAATCTGGGATATACTGTGGAGTGCATAACTCTCAAACACATTCAGGTTATGAATATGTATTTCCAAAATTGTAGGTTTGAATCTAACATGGAAGAAAATTGTAATGGATGATATTCAACCTGGAGAGTCCAAGAACATGAAATGCCCCAGTGAGCCAGGATGCACCTGGGCTAGTAAAAGGCAGATGGGGGAGCCTGGGTGGCTCAGTAGTTTAAGTGTCCAACTTCGGCTCAGATCATGATCTCATGGTTCGTGGGTTTGAGCCTTGCGTTGGGCTTTGTGCTGACAGCTAGAGCCTGGAGCCTATTTCAGATTCTGTGTCTCCCTCTCTCTCTGCCCCTTCCCCACTCACACTCCCTCTCTCCCTCTCAAAAAATAAACATTAAAAAAAAAAAGGCACATGATTCATTTAGGGTTACACAAAAGCTTACATTTCACTTACTTAGATAAGAGAAACAGGGTATCCTAAATAAAATGATATAAATATGCAATTTCTGTGACCAAATTTGAAAACTTCACAAGTATAATACTGTTGGGTTTATTTTTGTTTTGCTTTTGTTTTTGAGAGCAAAAGGAGGTGAGAGGGGTGGAGAGAGACAGAATCTTAAACAGGCTCCACACTCTGTGGAGGACCTAACACAAAGATTGATCCCACGACCCTGAGCCAAAATTGAGTTGGAATCTCAACATACTGAGCCACCCAGGCACCCCTACTTTGGTTCTTTGTTTTGTTTTGTTGTTTTTTAATATGTAATTTACTGTCAAATTGGTTTCTATACAATACCCAGTGCTCATCCCAACAGGTGCCCTCCTCCTCAATGCCCATCACGTACCCTCCCGTCCCTCCCACTCCCCATCAACCCTCAGTTTATTCTCAGTATTGAAGAGTCTCTTATAGTTTGTTTCTTCCCTCTCTGTGACTTTTTTTCACCCTTCCCCTCCCCCCTGGTCTTCTGGTAAGTTTCTCAGGCTCCATATATTAGTGAAAACATATGTTATCTATCTTTCTCTGCCTGACTTATTTCACTTAACATAATACTCTCCAGTTCCGTCCACGTTGCTACAAATGGCCAGATTTCATCCTTTCTCTTTGCCAGGTAGGATCCATTGTATATGTAAACCACATCTTCTTTATCCATTCATCAGTTGATGGACATTTAGGCTCTTTCCATAATTTGGCTATTGTTGAAAGTGCTGCTATAAACATTGGGGTACAAGTGCATCTATGCATCAGCACTCCTGTATCCCTTGGGTAAATTCCTAGCAGTGCTATTGCTGGGTCATAGGGTAGATCTATTTGTAATTTTTTGAGGAACTTCCACACTGTTTTCCAGAGTGGCTGCACCAGTTTGCATTTCCACCAACAGCGCAAGAGGGTTCCCATTTCTCCACATCCTCTCCAGCATCCATAGTCTCCTGATTTGTTCATTTTAGCAACTCTTACTGGTGTGAGGTCGTATCTCATTGTGGTTTTGATTTGTATTTCCCTGATGAGGAGTGACGTTGAGCATCTTTTCATGTGCCTCTTGGCCATCTGGATGTCTCCTTTAGAGAAGTGTCTATTCATGTCTTCTGCCCATTTCTTCACTGGATTATTTGTTTTTCGGGTGTGGAGTTTGGTGAGTTCTTTATAGGTTTTGGATACTAGCCCTTTGTGCGATATGTCATTTGCAAATATCTTTTCCCATTCCATTGGTTGCCTTTTAGTTTTGTGATTGTTTCCTTTGCAGTGCAGAAGCTTTTTATCTTGATGAGGTCCCAGTACTTCATTTTTGCTTTTAATTCCCTTGCCTTTGGAAATGTGTCAAGTAAGAAATTGCTGCGGGTGAGGTCAGAGAGGTTTTTTTCCTGCTTTCTCCTCTAGGGTTTTGGTGGTTTCCTATCTCACATTCGGGTCCTTTTTCCATTCTGAGTTTATTTTTGTGTATGGTGTAAGAAAGTGGTCTAGTTTCATTCTGCATGTTGGTGTCCAGTTCTCCCAGCACCATTTGTTAAAGAGACTGTCTTTTTTCCATTGGATATTGTTTCCTGCTTTGTCAAAGATGAGTTGGCCATACGTTTGTGGGCCTAATTCTGGGGTTTCTATTCTATCCCATTGGTCTATGTGTCTGTTTTTGTGTCAATACCATGCTGTCTTGATGATTATAGCTTTGTAGTAGAGGCTAAAGTCTGGGATTGTGATGCCTCCCGCTTTGGTCTTCTTCTTCAATATTACTTTGGCTATTTGGGGTCTTTTGTGGTTCCATTCAAATTTTAGGATAGCTTGTTCTAGCTTCAAGAAGAATCCTGGTGCAATTTTGATTGGGATTGTGTTGAATGTGTAGATTGCTTTGGGTAGTATTGACATTTTAACAATATTTATTCTTCCAATCCATGAGCACAGAATGTTTTTCCATTTCTTTATACCTTCTTCAATTTCCTTCATCAGCTTTCTATAGTTTTCAGCATACAGATATTTTCCATCTTTGATTAGGTTTATTCCTAGGTATTTATGATTCTTGGTGCAGTTGTGAATGAGATACATTTCTTTATTTGTCTTTCAGTTGCTTCATTATTAGTGTATAAAAATGCAAGTGATTTCTGTACATTAATTTTGTATCCTGAGACTGCTGAATTCATGTATCAGTTCTAGCAGACTTTTGGTGGAGTCTATCGGGTTTTCCATGTGTAGTATCATGTCATCTGCAAAAAGTGTAAGCTTGACTTCATCTCTGCCAATTTTGATTTCATTTGATTTCATTTCTGCCTTTTATTTCATTATGTTGTCTGATTGCTGATGCTAGAACTTCCAACAGTATGTTAAACAATAGTGGTGAGAGTGGACATCCCTATCATGTTCCTGATCTCAAGGGGAACGCTCTCAGTTTTTCCCTGTTGAAGATGATATTAGCTGTGGGCTTTTCATAGATGGCTTTTATGATGTTTAAGTATGTTCCTTCTATCCTGACTTTCTCGAGGGTTTTTATTAAGAAAGGATGCTGAATTTTGTCAAATGCTTTTTCTGCATTGATTGACAGGATCATATGGTTCTTATCTTTTATTAATGTGATGTATCACATGGACTGAGGTGCGAATATTGAACCAGCCCTGCAGCATAGGAATGAATCCCACTTGGTCATGGTGAATAATTCTTTTTATATGCTGTTGAATTTGATTTGCTAGTATCTTATTGAGAATTTTTGCATCCATATTCATCAGGGATATTGGACTGTAGTTCTCTTTTTTTGCTAGGTCTCTGTCTGGTTTGGGAATCAAAGTAATACTGGCTTCATAGAGTGAGTCTGGAAGGTTTCCTTCACTTTATATTTTTTGGAACAGCTTGAGAAGGATAGGTATTATCTCTGCTTTAAATTTCTGGGAGAATGCCCCAGGGAAGCCATCTGGTCCTGGACTCTTATTTGTTGGGAGATTTTTGATAACTGATTCAATTTCTTAACTGGTTATGGCTCTGCTCAAATTTTGTATTTCTTCCTGTTTGAGTTTTTGAAGTGTGTGGCTGCTTAGGAATCTGTCCATTTCTTCCAGGTTGTCCAGTTTGTTGGCATATAATTTTTCATAGTATTCCCTGATAATTGCTTGTATTTCTGAGGGATTGGTTGTAATACTTCCATTTTCATTCATGATTTTATCTATTTGGGTCCTCTCTCTTTTCTTTTTGAGAAGCCTGGCTAGAGGTTTATCAATTTTGTTTATTTTTTCAAAGCACCAACTCTTGGTTTCATTGATCTGCTCTACTGGTTTTTTTAGATTCTATATTGTTTATTTCTGCTCTGATCTTTATTATTTCTCTTCTTCTGCTGGGTTTGGGGTGTCTTTGCTGTTCTGCTTCTATTTCCTTTAGGTGTGCTGTTAGGTTTTGTATTTGGGATTTTTCTTGTTTCTTGAGATAGGCCTGGATTGCAATGTATTTTCCCCTCAGGACTGCCTTCGCTGCATCCCAAAGCGTTTGGATTGTTGTATTTTCATTTTCATTTGTTTCCATATGTTTTCAAATTTCTTCTCTAATTGCCTGGTTGACCCATTCATTCTTTAGTAGGGTGTTCTTTAATCTCCATGTTTTTGGAGGTTTTCCAGACTTTTTCCTGTGGTTGATTTAAAGTTTCATAGCATTGTGGTCTGAAAGTATGCATGGTATGATCTCAATTCTTTTATACTTATTAAAGGCTGTTTTGTGACCCAGTATGTGATCTATCTTGGAGAATGTTCCATGTGCACTCAGGAAGAAAGTATATTCTGTTGCTTTGGGATGGAGAGTTCTAAATATATCTGTCAAGTCCATCTGGTCCAATATATCATTCAGGGCACTTGTTTATTTATTGATTCTCTGTCTAGATGATCTATCCATTACTGTAAGTGGAGTATTAAAGTCTCCTGCAGTTACCACATTCTTATCAATAAGGTTGCTTATGTTTGTGATTGTTTTGTATATTTGGGGGCTCCTGAATTCGGCGCATAGACATTTATAATTGTTAGCTCATCCTGATGGATAGACCCTGTAGTTATATAATGCCCTTCTCCATCTCTTGTTACAGCCTTTAAAGTCTAGTTTGTCTGATATAAGTATGGCTACTCCAGCTTTCTTTTGACTTCCAGTAGCATGACAGATAGTTCTCCATCCCCTCCCTTTCATTCTGTAGGTGTCCTCAGATCTAAAATGAGTCTCTTGTAGACAGCAAATAGATGGGTCTTGTTTTTTTTATCCATTCTGATATCCTACGTCTTTTGATTGGAGCATTTAGTCCATTTACATTCAATGTTATTATTGAAAGATACGGGCTTAGTCATTGTGATGTCTGTAGGTTTCATGCTTGTAGTGCTGTCTCTGGTACTTTGTGGTCCTTGCAACATTTCACTCACAGAATCCCCCTTAGGATCTCTTGTAGGGCTGGTTTATTGGTGATGAATTCCTTCAGTTTTTGTTTGTTTGAGAAAACCTTTATCTCTCCTTCTATTCTAAATGACATACTTACTGAGTAAAGGATTCTTGGCTGGAAATATTTCCTGTTCATCACATTGAAGATTTCCTGCCATTCCTTTCTGGCCTGCCAAGTTTCAGTAGATAGGTCTGCTACTACCCTTATGTGTCTGCCTTTGTATGTTAAGGCCCATTTATCCCTAGCTGCTTTCAGAATTCTGTTTTTCCTTGTATTTTGCCAGTTTCACTATGATATGTCATGCAGAAGATCGATTCAAGTTACATCTGAAGGGAGTTCTCTGTGCCTCTTGGATTTCAATGCCTGTTTCCTTCCCCAAATCGGGGAAGTTCTCAGCTATGATTTGTTCAAGTACACCTTCAGCCCCTTTTTCTTCTTCTTCCGGAATTCCTATGATAGAGTTATTGTTCTGTTTGATTGCATCACTTAGTTCTCTAATTGTCCCCTCATAGTCCTGGATTTTTTCTCTCTCCTTTTCTCAGCTTCCTCTTTTTCCATAATTTTATCTTCTAATTCACCTATTCTCCCCCCCTTCCCTTCAATCTGCACTGTGGCCACCTCCATTTTATTTTGCACCTCATTTATAGCATTTTTTTATTCGTCATGACCATTTTTTAGTCCCTTGATCTCTGTAGCAATAGATTCTCTGCTGTCCTCTATTATTTTTTTCAAGCCCAGCAGTTAATTTTATCACTATTATTCTAAATTCTTGTTCAGTTATATTTCTTAAATCATTTTTGATCATTAGCTGGCACTACTTCCTGGAATATCTTTTTAGAATTCTCCCGTTTTGTCATTTTGGCTAGTTTTCTGCCCCTTACACATCTTAAAAGCTTGGTGTGTGCTCTGCACTTATGAGCACTGCTGTATTAAAGTAGGGTCCTACAGTGCCCAGGGCCTGGCCCTTCAGGCGGTATTTTTTCAGAGGTTGTTACTTGCTGTCTGTTGTGACTTTGGTTATTTTATTGCCCTACTCATAGAGATATTTTGGACCCTCCAGCAGGTGTGCTTTGATTTGTTCCTGGGAGTAGCCCTGTAAAGGAAAACAGATAGACAAACAGGAGACAAAAACACAGAAACACACAAACAAAAAGCGCAAACAAAAAACTAAAGACTAAAAACAAAAAACCCCAAAACACCGACTACAAGTAAAGAAGACAGTGGAGGCGGTGCCGATGGAAGAGCACATACAAAGAGAGAAATGACGGGGGGAAGGGGGAGAAAAAATAAACATTGACTAGGCAGAGACACTAAAAGGCTTCATCATGAGAGAAAGGAAAATAAAGGAGGGGTGGCAGACGAAACGAAGATAAAGTTACTCAGAGAAACTATTTGGCTTGATTATTCCAGAGAAGGAGAAAGGAGTGTAAAGAAGGAGGTGTAGAACATGTATCAAGACAATGGACTAAATATGTCTGTTTAGACAAACCAATAACCAGAGTAACCAGCCTAGGGGAGGGAGGAGATAAGGAGGAGAAGTGGTGGGGGCGGGGAGGGGAGAATATTTCTATATATCCGGAATTGACCTAGAGTGAATACAGGCAATGCTACAGCGCTTGTCAGGAGGAGCTGTCCACAGGGCCTGTGCCGCCCTGGTGGATACGCAGTTACCCAGTGAGAAGGGGCGTGGTTTGGTGTAGTCTGGACCCACCTCCCCTAGGGGCGGGGGAGTGATCCCTGAGGCCCCTCTTGGTGGTGGTGGTGGTGGTGGTGGCGGCAGTGGGGAGGAATGGTGATCCCCCAGTCTCTTCCTCAGGGAGCCAGACCCAGTGGACTCTGTTTGAGTCGTCCTCACTGTGCCCCGGGCGCAGATGGGGCGGTCCTTCTCACTCCGCCAACTCCCCTGACCCCGCGCTTGGCTAGGATTCAAAGTCCTGCTGTGTGCGCTCTGGCACTGGGGAAGCGCCTCTCAGTGCGCCGGGTATGTGGTTCCGTCTGGCTTGGTCTGTGACGCTGCACTTCCGGGAGGACCACCTTCTCCCACTGCGGACTGAACCGCTGCCCTCGCCACCCCCGCTGTGGCAGACACCGGCAGACTTTGTCTTTCCTCACAGCACTCCAGGGAGATGGCTGCCTTTTCCTACTGCGGACTGTACCCTCGGCCCAGCCACTGAGCCCCAGGGGTGGCAGACGCAGGCTTTGTACTGTCGCGCAGCCCTCCAGGGAGGGAACCACTTTCTCCAACTGGGGACTGAGCCCATGACCTACCACCGCACCCAGGCCTGGCTCCCCTCCTCCTCAGGTGCACGAGTAGGGAGCCGGCCCTAGGCAGTAGAAAGCCCCACAGTTAGAGATCGGATCCCAATTAATCTCAGTCCAAGGTCTTTCTCCTGTCCAGATATGGACCTACACTTCCTTAGCCGCTCTTTCTCTTCCCTTTGTCTCTCCGCAGAAGGGGGTCCTTCCCCTCCATGCGCACGTGGCCTTTTTTTTATCTCCCCCAGTTCACAGTCATTCACTTATCTTTTTTCCAGTTTTCCCATTTTCTTCCTAGTAAATTCAGTCTCTTCTCCTCCCAGGCTCTAGTGTTCAAAGTCCTTTGACTTCTGCCCTTCTTTGTTTGAGAGATGCAGGAAGTATGGATCCCCCTACTTCTCCTCCATGTTGGCCCCTCCTCTCTCCCCTACTTTGGTTCTTTTGATTAAAAGGTCCTCTAGACTTTTCAGTTTCCAAAAATAAGACTAATTTTTTACTCATCGATGATATACAACAGCAGTTACCTTTCCCAAGAGGGAAAGACCATCATTCCTCTTCCATTTTCTCTACCACATACACCATCTTTATCAACCCATCACTCTCACTTGAAAATCTCATTCAGTGTCCCGACCTACTGTTTCATGACCATCTATCTGATAGAGTAATCCTTGCGTGTAATAAAATGAACAAAGGCTCTTAATGATACCACTGAATCCAGAGAAGTGCCTATGACCACAGAAAACATGGCAATTTAGATAATAGCTTTATATCTATTCCCTGCCACTCCCCATGCTCTCAGATTTATACTGTATCTTAAAATTAGCATCCTAGTTTTTCCAGGTTATAGAGTATGAGTAAGCACCACCTACCTAATCAATTAGGTTCCTTTCACCTTACCATTTCTTTCTGAGACCACTGTGGTTGACAAGTGAAACACATGTAATGAAAATATAACATCCATGGACTCCAAACTTGAGGCTTTAAGTCCTCAATAATACTGTAGCCTCAAGGAATATCAAATTGAGAGAGAGAGAAAGAGAGCGTGAGTGGGGGAGGGGCACAGAGGGAGAACCAGAATCCAAAGCAGGTTCCAGGCTCTGAGCTGTCAGCACATAGCCTGACGTGGGGCTCAAACCCATGAACTGTGAGATCATGACCTGAGCTGAAGTCAGACACTTAACTGACAAAACCACCCAGGTGCCCCAAGAATAGCAAATGTAGTAAAAAAAATTATAGGGGTGCCTAGCTGGCTCAGTCGGAAAAGCATGTGACTCTTCATTGTGTGGTTGTGAGTTTGAGTCCCATGATGCATGTAGAGAAGAAAATAAAATCTTTCAAAGAGATTTAAACAGAAGATGATTAGGTCTTTCCAGATATACTTGTTGGATTGACACACTTCATCTCATGAATTTAAATAATTTTAATTTTCTGTGGAATTTAACACCTAAGGTTGATTAATGCTCAAAATAAACCTAGTTCCCCCTAGTATGAATTTTCTTATGGTAGTCCACTGAGAGAATTGGCTGAATAAATTATCACTTTCATTACGTTTGTAATGTTTCTGTCCAGTATGAATTCTTTGTTGTAAATTCTTTCAGGACCAAAAGTTGTACATTTTTTTTTTTATTATTATTCTTGGAAGTCTCTACCTCTTAATCCCATTCACTTATTTTTACCCTCCATCCCAAAGTTGTACACTTTTATAAAGCTGATCACACTCATTACATTTGTAAGGTTTCTCTCTAGAAAAAATTATGTTCCCCAAGGTATAACCTTGTATAAGCCTTGCCATACATTCCATTTGTATGGTTTGGAGATTTACATTCTGATACCAGGTGAGGTGTGAGCCATGGTTACAAGTTTTGCCACGTACATTAGTTTCATATGTTAACTCTCCTTGATGGAATCTGTGATGCTGAGTACAGCTTGAACACTTGCTCACTTTATTTGCAAGTTTTCTTTCTACCGGGAGTTCTTTGATGACCCCAAAGCTGAAGCTTTGAATAAATGCACCACCACACATATTAGGTTTACTGTGTTTCTTTTCATGATATGTTTTCTGATGCCTCATAAGTTTTGCAATTGGGCAAAAGCTTTGCCACACTCATTACATTTATAAGGTTTCTCTCCAGTATGGATTTTCTTATGCTGAGTAAGATGTGATCATTCCACTAGAGGCTTTGCTACACTCATGACATTTCTTTCTCTCCAATATGCATTCTCTCATGACAGCAAAGGTCTGAATGTTTGATATAAGCCTTATCACATTTATTACATTTATAAGGTTTTTCTCTCGTATGAATTCTTCGATGTCTTGTAAGGCTTGAACTTCGGATAAAATCCTTGTCACACACATTACATTTGTGTGGTTTCTCTCCAGTGTGTATTTTCCGGTGTGTATTAAGGGTTGCAAAATGGGTAAATGCTTTGCCACACTCATTACATTTGTAAGGTTTCTCTCCAGTATGAGTTCTCTCATGACCCCAAAGGTCTGAACGTTTGATAAAAGCCTTATCACACTTACTACATTTATAAGGTTTCTCTCCTGTATGAATTCTCTGATGTGCCATAAGGTTTGAACTTTGGATAAAATCCTTGTCACACACATTACATTTGTGTGGTTTCTCTCCAGTGTGTATTTTCTGATGCCTAGTAATGGATGCAAATTGGGTAAATGCTTTGCCACACTCATTACATGTGTAAGGTTTCTCTCCAGTATGGATTTTTCTATGTTGAGTAAGATTTGAACGCTCAGCAAAGGCTTTGCCACACTCGTTACATTTGTAAGGTTTCTCTCCAGTATGAGTTCTCTCATGACCCCAAAGGTCTGAACGTTTGATAAAAGCCTTATCACACTTACTACATTTATAAGGTTTTTCTCCCGTATGAATTCTCCCATGTGCCATAAGGCTTGAACTTTGGTTAAAAGCCTTGTCACACACGTTACATTTGTGTGGTTTCTCTCCAGTGTGTATTTTCTGATGCCTAGTAAGGTTTGCACATTGGGTAAACGCTTTGCCACACTCGTTACATTTGTAAGGTTTCTCTCCAGTATGGATTTTCTTATGTCGAGTAAGATTTGAACGGTCTGTAAAGGCTTTGCCACAGTCATTACATTTGTAAGGTCTCTGTCCACAATGAATTCTCTCATGACTCATGAGATTTGAGCTTTTGCTAAAAGCCTTCCCACAGTCATTACATTTATAAGATTTTCCTCTAGCATAACCTCTCCTGTATTGTGCAGGTAATAAAGGGTATTTTGAAATCTTCCTAGATTTATTCCAAAAGTTTTTGGTACTGGGAGGAATTCCTTGAGGAACCATTGAGACTGAGGAACCATTGCTGACAGACTTCTCAGTTGGATTACATTCATACATTTTCTCCTCACTGTGAAATCTCTGCAGTTCAGCCGGATGTGCCTGCAAACTTAATCCAATTCTATTTTCTAAGCAGTTTACGTACTGGTTTCCAGCACCAATTCTGTTATTGTCTAGTTTTAACAAAGTCCTTATAAATGGCTCACCACCCATGAGATACTGGTATGTATTATTTCTTACAGAAACACTCTGCTTTTCAGGAAGAGTAACTGAGGACTGATTAAGTTGCTGGTCTTTTCTACAAATGAGAGTTTTGTTATGGGTCAAAGGCACTTTATAATTTCTTGTATCATATCCCCACTGACTTTCAAACTCATGCATATCTTCCCAGACTTCCTGGAGATCAAAATCCTTGATTCCATGACTTCCATTTCTCTCCAATATCACCAAGTGGTAAAATTCTCCTTTATTAATATCCTCTGTTGGTGATAATTCCTTGATTGCAAATCCATCGGAAGGGATTCCTATTAAAGAGAGTTGGAAGGTAAATATTTTATACTGAATTACATAATTACACAACCAAATACTTTATACTGAACACAGTAAGTTTTTCAAGGATGGTCTTCAAACACTATTGTAATAATCAATGTTTTTAAGTTTGCTTTTTATAAATTTTTCCATATTAATAATTTCTCTGATTTTAAGGTAATTTTTCCAAACACACATTATACACTATCCATATTTTTTGGCCATATAACTGGATAATGAAATGATACTTCATGATTACAGAGCTCATCTATACACTGGCTATTATATAACTGTGCATGAAATCATAGAGATGTTTATCTTCCTTAATTCCTAATCTTTATAAAAATGTATTTATCTCAACCTGTTATTTCATAATTCATTGATTCTCAACATATCTTTGATTTCTCCTACTGTGTGTTCCTTATGGAATGTAAATTCTGTCTTTAGTTTTCAAGGAAGAATTCTTTAGAATTCCAGAGACTATTATTTTGTGTAACTGTGATTACTAACAACCTGCTAGATCTATCGATTTTTAGATTGTAATACACAGGTTTCTTATAATAGTGTCGTGTTCTTTTCATCATATCCTCATACATTATTAAACACACATCATTATTAAACACCAGATCAAGTTGCAGTCATCAGCAATTTGTACTGTGTATGAATAGGGGTTTTTCTACAGTGTGGGGAGGGGCAGGACATGTGGAAACTTAGGTGCTTTGGTGCTCAAAATTAATATACCTGGAGATACCAGTATAGTTTCTTAGCTCAATCAAAAATCTGAGGAAAGGCCAGGACTTGGATTCAGAAAAGCAAGAGTGAAGCCCAAGGAGTTTCAGGCCATGTGGCGACCGTGCTTGTGCTTGCACATTTATGGGAACATGGTTGTGTTGTAAGTTAAATGCCTGACCTTGGTGAAAGGAACTGATTTAGCAACAGGCATAATACGGACTCATCCTGTAAGAATGTATAATATTGGTATGATGTGAAAGTGGAAAATATCAAAAAGGAGACAGTATGGTGTTACAGGAAGAGTGTAGACTGACATCTGTTTCAGTATTTGTTTTGAAAAGTATCAAACTGAATAGCCCATGAATTCCATTTCTAGGTACTCAACAGAACTATTTAATATATACATGTTCCAGGAGACACATACAAGAATTATTTTTTAAAGTTTATTTACTTAGAGTAAGAGGGAGAGTGGGGGAGGGGCAGAGAGAGAGAATCCCAAACAGGCTCCACACTGTCAGCACAGAGCCCAGTGCAGAGCTCAAACCCTTGAACTGTGAGATCATGACCTGAGCCCAAATCCAGAGTCAGATGCTAAACTGACTGATCCATCCAGGTGCCCCAAAATAATGTATTATTATAGAAAAAGCTATGGCAAATCAATTTCATGATATTTCTGTGACTAAGGCAGTAACTTTAAAAAACCACAAAAAAAGTATGTTCTCAAGGTATCATAAAATCTCGGCTTAAAGAATGCCATAGATTTAGTTGAAGACAATGTGTGTTATAACAACTGTCACTCCACATGTATGGGAATGGCCAAAATCCAGAACACTAACACTGAATACTAGTGGGGATATATAGCAGTAAGAACTCTCATTCACTGCTGGTGGGAATGCAAAATGGTATGCCACTTTGGAAGACTGCAGGTTTCTTACAGAATTAAACATACTACTAAATGTTGTCTAGCAGTCATACTCTTTGGTATTTACAAAAATAAGTTGAAAATTTACATCCACTTAAAAACCTACACACAAAATAGAAAAATCCTGTATTTGTATGGAACCACAAAAGAACCCAAATGCTAAATCATCTTGAGAGAGAAGAACGAAGCTACAGGAATCACATTCCCAATTTCAAACTCCCTGATTACAAAGCTGTGGTAATTAAAACAGTATGGTATTAGCATAAAAATAGATACACAGATCAACAGAACAGAACAGAGCCTAGAAATAAACTCACACACATGGTCAATTAATTTACAACAAAGAAGACATGACTGTACAATGGGGGAAAGTACAATCTCTTCAATCGATGGTTTGGGAAAACTGGACAGCCAGAGGCAAAAGTGTGAAACTGGACCACTGACTGACACCATACACAAAAATTAACTCAGAATGGATTAAAGACTAAATCTAAGACCTGAAACCATAAAACTCCTAGAAGAAAAGATAGAGGGTAAGAAGCTCCTTGACACAGGTCTGGGCAATTTTTTTGTTTTTTTGACTCTTGACGCCAAAAGAAAAAACAAGAGCAAAAATAAGTGGGACTACATCAAACTAAAAAGTGTCTGCACAGCAAAGGAAACACTTTTTCAACAAAATGTAAAATTAGCAAATGATGTATCTGATAAGGGACTAATAATCCAACACAGCCCAAAAATGCTCAAATGATCCAATTTAAGAAATGGGCAGAAGAGCTGAATAGACATTTCACAAAGACCTAGAGGTGGCCAACAGGACCATGAAAAGATGCTCAATGTCATTCATCACCAGGGAAATGCAAATCAAAACTACAATGAGGTATCATTTCACACCTATTAGAATGGCAGTTATTAAAAAGACAAGAATAACAAGCATTGGTGACAGGGTGGGGAATTTGTGCAGTGTTGGTGGGAGATGAAATGGTATAGCCAAGAGAACTGTGTGATCCACCAATTCTACTTCTGAGTATTTATCTGAAGAAAACAAAAATACTAACTCAAAAAGAAGCCTTCTGATGTTCACTGCAGCACTATTTATAGTAGTTGAGATACAGATACAATCTAAGTGTCCATTGATGGGTGAATGGATAAAGTTGTGTATATATAACACAATATTATCCAGCCATAAAAAAGAAAGAATCTTGCCATTTGTGACAACATGGATGGACCTTGAGGACATTATGCTAAGAGGTATGAGTCAAAGACCAATACAGTATGATTTCTCTTATATGTGGAATCTTAACAAAACAACCTCTCTTAGTAGATACAGAGAACAGATTGGTGGTTACTACAGGCAGGAAGTTGAGGGGACAGTGGCAGAAATGGGTGAAGGGATCAAAAGGTTAAGGAAAAAAAAAAGAGGGATGGCTAGCTGGCTCATTTGGTAGAGCATGCAACCCTTGACCTTGTGGTGGTGAGTTCAAACCCCACAATGGGTGCAGAGATTACTTAACATCAAAACTTGCTGCTGCCTCTTTAGTTCTTAAAATAACCTAAACAAAACACCACCCAAATTTATTAATATGGTGCTTTCTGTATATCAGGAATGCAATAAACATCTGTGGAATGATACATGTTTTTCCGACAGAAAAGCTAACTAGAGATGTCAGTAAGCTGTGCTGTATTTTAACTACATCTAATTTTGGATTTTCACTTTTTGGAATTATCTACATCATGACTTCTTCCTAATTAATGCACAATGGCCCGACCCTAAGAAGCCAGGATGGCCCAGGAAAGAAAGAGATAAACTTTAGCTCTACTTTTATTAGACAGATACTACATTTTGTTTGTCTCCTGAGAAGTTCTCTCTAGGACACAAAATAGAAATGGAAAGTGAACAGGTCCTGGGGTCTGCACTATAGAGGCCTCAGCTCTGACCTGTATGGAATCAGAACCAAGAGAGATCAGGGAAAAGATTCCTTAGGGACAGCCATCCCAGTCCCTCTCAAACCATGGCACCAGTATGGTCAGAGGGGCCAGGTAACAGCGTTGTAGGTCCTAACAGTGGGAGTTTATATGTGTACACATTTGATTTACACATCTGAATAACAGAAGGAGAAGTGTGGGGGTGGGGAGTGAGGGAGGCTTTTCTTTGAAAGCTCATAAGGAATGAACTTGTATTTTCCCACAGACCCTTCCCAAACAGTATTTACTGGAACCGTTTACTCTGTGCCCATCTAAGCTCTGACTTGTGCTCACATCTCCAATACATTCCCACCTGTCTGGATTTCCCCAAATATTCAGGTCACATTCCACAGTCCAGGGCTCTTTCCCTGCTTCGAAAATGGAGATGATATTCAGCTCAAGAAGAGATTTCCATTTATAAAGAAAAACAGATCTGCTTTGCTCTTCCAGAATACATTCCCAGCTTGTTGTTCAACAAAGAAAGAACATTCAGTATATGTGGGTGTAGAAACATATTTCAAAAAGTAGTCAACTGAGTGCCTGAATGCTTAAGGATTATTTTAGGTATGCAGAGATCTGGTTCTTTCCAAGAAGTACTGAACCAAAAGCACAAGGGTAAAACCACAGAATCAGATATTTTAAAAAATTCACCATAAGGTTTCCTTTTCTTTCCCCAACTTTAAGTAACTTTATTGTCTCTGAGCCTTATCTTTAATGATGTCAGTGAAATTGGACTTATTAAGACTTTAAGGGTTTTTACATCCTATTCCCCAGACTTCTAGATGGTTATTTAAATTCTAGTTAGTTAATAAACAGTATAGTGTGGGTTTCAGTAGAATTTAGTGATTCATATAACATATAATACCCAGTGCTCGTCATCACCATTTCCCTCCCATAAGGTTTTCTGACTAATGTTCTGCAACCACCTAAACAAGCAGGAGTGCAGAACTTCTCAAGGAAAGGGAAGTTAAGAGTCCAATTGCCACATTATGATGCCTTTCCATTCTCCATCAAAACGGCTGCAATCACTCCCTAAAGAACAGGGATTTGAAACTCCTATGATCAAGTCAGGGACTCTCAAAAGGAAATGCAAACACAAAAAGTAATTACCGACTTCTGGAGGGAAGTTATCTTCACCCAGGGAGACCAGGTTCCTGTAGTTCTCCAACATCACGTCCCTGTACAAGGACCTCTGAGCGGGGTCCAGGCACTCCCACTCCTCCTGAGAGAACTCTATGGCTACGTCCCTGAATGTCAACCGTCCCTGAAAGGAAAACACATTTCACCAAGTGGACAGGGAAAGTGTTCTTATTTGACACAAAATTAGGGATGTGTAAAGATGGACTTGGCTAGAGTGAGTATTCTTTGATTTGTGTAAGATAATTTTGAAGAGATACAGTTAACATAAAATTAGCCATTTTAAAGTACCATTCAGAGGCGCCTGGGTGGCTCAGTCGGTTAAGCGGCCGACTTCGGCTCAGGTCATGATCTCACGGTCCATGGGTTCGAGCCCCGCGTCGGGCTCTGTGCTGACAGCTCAGAGCCTGGAGCCTGTTTCAGATTCTGTGTCTCCCTCTCTCTGACCCTCCCCCGTTCATGCTCTGTCTCTCTCTGTCTCAAAAATAAATAAATGTTAAAAAAAAAATTTTTTTTAAATAAATAAAAAAATAACCATTCAGTGACAGTGCATTCACAATGTTGCATAAACCTCACCTCTGTCTAGATAGAAAACATTTTTATCAGCCCCAAAGGAAATCCTTTACCCATTAAGCAGGTGCTTCCTATTGCCCAGTCCCTGGCAACCACTAATGCTTTGTCTCTGGATTTACTGATTTTGGATCTTTTCATGTGAATGGAATGGCATCAAAAATGTGACCGTTTGCATCTGCCTTCTTTCACTTAGAATAATGTTTGGGGTTCATCCATGATATAGTATGTTATCAGTGGTACATTTCCTTTCTTCTGCCTGCAGAGTATTCCATAGCAGGACTAGACCATATTCACTCAACTGCTGATGGGCATTTGCTTGTTACCACCTTTGCCTGATGTTAATAAGTTGCTATGAACTTTCAAGTACAAGTAAGTTTGAATATTTGTTTTCAGTTCTTTTGGTTATGTACCTAGGAGTGGAATTACTGGGTCACATGGTTTAATATTTTGAGAATTGGCCACACTGTTTTCTGCAGCAGCTACAACAGCTTAACAGCAGTGTGTCATGATTCTAATTAGAATCTTTACATCTTTACCAACACTTATTTTTTGTTGTTGTTGTTTTACAATAGTCATCCTAGTGGGTATGAAATGATAACTCATTTGGTTTTGACTTTGCATCTTACTAATGACTACTTTCATTGAACACCTCTTCTTGTGCTTGTTTCATTTGTATATCTTCTATGGAGAAATGTCTATTAAAATACTTTGACTATTTTGCAAATTGGGCTCTTTGTATTTTGGTTGTTGAATTGTAGAGAAGTTCTTCATATATTTCTAGGTTCTGCACCCTTACTAGATTTGTGATTTGCAAATTATTTCCTCCCATTTGGTAGACTGTTTCACTCACGTGATAATGTCTCAGTGCACAGACATCATTGTGACGAATACCAATTTATCTACTTAGTCATTTTCTCTTTTGCTATTGGTATCATATATAAAAATCCACTGCCAACCCTAAGGTCATGAAGAGTTACCTCTATGTTTTCATCTAAGACTTTTATAGTTTTAGCTCTTACCTGTAGTCTTTTGATTAATTCTGAATTTATTTACTTATATGGTAGGAGGTAGTTTCAGTTTCATTGACACAAGGATATCCAGTTGTTCCAGTACCATTAAAGAGACTATTCTTTTTTCCACTGTTTTTGGCAGACTTGTAAAAGGGAATGGATTGCAGACGTATGGGTTTACTTGTGGACGCTCAATTCTATCACTTTGATCTGTATTTCTAGCCTCTGCTAGAATTATAGTTTTGATTACTCAAAGTTATTGTAGTCAGGTTTGATGTCAAGAATTCTAAGTCCTCCAATATTGTTCTTTCTCATATTTATTTTCGTTATTTGGTGTCCTTACCAATTCTATGTGAGTTTTAGAACCAGGTTTCCCATTTGGGCAAAACATGCTGTTGGGGTGTTCTAAGGACTGCATTACCCTTTATATTGCTCTGGGGAGTACTGCCATTTTAAGGTCTTCTAAGCCACAAGCACAAGATATCTTGACATTTGTTTAGGTTTTCTTTAATTTTCCTCAACGACTTTGTATGAAATTTCAGTGTGTGTAAATCTTCCATTTCCTTGGTTAAATTTATTCCCATTTGTTTTCTTGCTCTTCTAAATGGAACTGTTTACTTACTGTCCATTTGTTGATTGCTCCCGTACAGAAACACAACCTGAATTTTCAGTGTTGATATTGTATTCTGTAACTTCAGTGAATTCATTCTAATAGTTTGAGGATTCTTATTTCTTTTTTTTTTTTTTTACATAAAATATAATTTATTGTCAGTTTGGTTTCCATACAACACCCAGTGCTCATCCCAAAAGGTGCCCTCCTCAATGCCCATCACCCACTTTCCCCTCTCCCCCACCCCCCACCAACCCTCAGTTTATTCTCAGTATTTAAGTCTCATGGTTTGCCTCCCTCCCTCTCTCAACTCCCCCCCCCCAATGGTTCTCTGTTAAGTTTCTCAGGATCCACATATGAGTGAAAACATATGGTAACTGTCTTTCTGAGGATTCTTATTTCTAAATATAAGATCATGTACACTATGAATGGAGATCATTTGATTTATTTTCCAATTCTGACACATTTTATTTATTCTCCGTATTTTCTCTAATTAAAGTTTCCCATACAGTGTTGATATGTGGTGGCACAATGGGGCATACTTGTTTTGTTCTTGATATTAGGGGGAAGTTTTCAGTTGTTCACCAATGAGTATGATGTTAGCTATGGAATTTTTATAATACCTTTTTCGGACTGATCAGGTTCCCTTCTATTCCTAATTTTGAGTGCAATGTTTTTGGTGGGTGGAGTGTTCTATATATGTCTGCTGAGTTTAGCTGGTTTAGTGTTGCACAGTCCTCTATTACTGATGTCTGGCGGTTCTGTCCATTATTAAAAAGGGAACACTGAGGTCTCCCTCTGTTATAGTAGAACTCTTTTTTTGCTTCAAAAAATTGCTGTTATATACATATCATTTATAGTTGTTTTATCTTCGTGATGGACTGACTCTTCTTTCAATATAGAATGTCCTTCAACATCTTTAGTAGCAATTTTGCAACTTAAAGTCTGTTTGGTCTGATATGTGTATAGCTACTCAGGTAGGTTTCATGACTATCTGCAAGGAATGTCTTTTTCCATCCTTCCACTTTCAACCTATTTGTGTATCTAAAGCGAGCCTTGGGGCGCCTGGGTGGCTCAGTTGGTTAAGCTTCCAACTTTGACTCAGGTCATGATCTCATGGTTTGTGGGTTCGAGCCCCACATCGGGCTCTGTGCTGACAGCTCAGAACCTGGAGTCTACTTTAGATTCTGTGTCTTCCTCTCTCTCTGCCCCTCCCCCACTCGTGCTCTGTCTCTCTCTCTCTCTCTCCCAAAAATAAAATAAACATTAAAATTTTTTTTAAAAAGCTGATTGAGGCGCCTGGGTGGCTCAGTCAGTTAAGCGGCCGACTTCGGCTCAGGTCATGATCTTGCGGTCCGTGAGTTCGAGCCCCGCGTCGGGCTCTGTGCTGACAGCTCAGAGCCTGGAGCCTGTTTCAGATTCTGTGTCTCCCTCTCTCTCTGACCCTCCCCTGTTCATGCTCTGTCTCTCTCTGTCTCAAAAATAAATAAACGTTAAAAAAAATTTTTTTTAATAAAAAAATAAAAAGCTGACTGATTATGTGCTTGCCAGGGATCTCCATGCATTTGTCATACTTGAAGTTAATTGAGTTTTTTGGATGTGTAGGTTGTTTTGACATATTGGGGAGGTTTTCAACTGGTTGAATTTCTTCAAATATTTCTTCAAATATTCTTTCTGCCCTTTCTTTGTCTTATCCTTCTAGGACTCCTATTACATGTATATCAGTATTCTTGATAGTGTTTGAAGATTTCTTAGTCTCCAGTCATTTTTCTTCTTTTTTTCCCTTTTATTCTTTTTCTCCCTTTCTTCTGCTTACACTTGATAATTTCAGTTAACTTATGTTTAGGTTCACTGATTCTTTATTCTTATTGTCCGTCTATTGTCCATTCACCCTCTAGTGAATTTTGAATTTTGGCTATTATACTTTTTTAACTCCAGAATAACTATTCCATCCCTTTCTATTTCATCTGTCTGTTTACTGATATTTTCTATTTGTTGAAACATTATTCTCCTACTTCTTAGATGTTTTCCATGTTTTCCTTTAGCTGAGGATGTTCAAGACAGTTGATTTAAAATCTTTATTTAGTAAGTGGAACGTCTGTGCCTCCTCAGAAAGACTATCATTAACCTGGTAATCATGCTTAAGCTGTACAATCTTTTTTTTTTTTTTCTTTTTTTTTTTAAATGTTTATTGGTTTTTGAGAGAAAGAATGTGAGCAGGGGAGGGGCAGAGAGAGGGAGACACAGAATCCGAAGTAGACTCTAGGCTCTGACCTGTCAGCACAGAGCCCCACGTGGACCTCTTATTCATTAACCATGAGATCATGACCTGAGCCCAAGTCGGACACCTTATCGACCTAGCCAACCAGGCACCCCATAACAATTTTAAGATACGCTTAGATGTCTGTAGTGAAGTCAGCCTGCTGAGAAGCCACCACCTGGCATTCTTTGAAACAGTAAGAAATTGTAAAGGACCCATGTTTCTTCATTTAGTGAATGCTCCAATGAGGATCTAAAAAAGCAGTTATCTCTACGTTTACTAACATGAGAACAACTTCAAGACATATGGTATGTAAATATTTCAATTTGCAGAGTAAAATATGATAAAACATTTAGTGAAGAATATTTTCTAAAATCACATTACAATATGTAAATACATTTTTAGAAGATTTGCACTAAAGAGAACATCAGTTCCTGATGAAGACAATCCGTGATGGTGAAAGATGTGAGAGGGAATGGTTATTTTACTTATTAGTTTCTAAGATGTACCACTGTGTGGAACTGAACCACAAAAATATACACTAGAAGGGTTTAATACAAAAAAAAATTTTAACAATTATTAGTAAAATGAAAATTGAGCACCAGCCTCTCTGATGACAGAAAGTTCTGGTCCTATGTCAGGCTAAGTTATAAACATTTTTATTTAAAAGATCTACAGCATAAGAGTTCCTGAAAGAACACCACACATGGTCTTTATGAGATGGATGTGCTATAAATAATTTAAAGAACACTTACTGTTAGAAAAGTAGGTTGATTCTACATTTTAAAACTAATTGTGTTAACAAAACAAAACTCTCTATTCCTTATCCATACTTTGAACTTCCCATTCTATTCCAAAGTATTAATATTTGGGAGTCAGAAGCACACTGATTCCCTCGTTTAACGTCAAAAGGCATTTGTAAAATCAAAGCAAATTTCCCCGTCAGTCTTATTTTCCAGGGTTTCTCAAGTACTTGTGAGCATTAATATATTACTTAGTATGTAATCTCTTTAATCCTGGTTTATTTATATGAGCTGAATGGGCATCTAGAAGGAGTCTCTGAAGAATCCAACTGCCCAACCTCAAGGACACGACAGCCCACTTCCCCCATCTCTAGTTCTTGCCTGCGAAGAAACTCCTTCACAGGATAACCACCTAAAAGGAGCCTCTTCCCAAGTTCCATGTCACTGGGTCACAGTGAGATGGAATCTGCATGGAGATGAGAGGAGACTGGGAGAAGGCCCTGGGTGTGAGTAAACACTGTAGGCAGGACAACTCTGAGACGGAGAAGATTAATGAGTCCAAAATGTGACATTTTAGGAAGAACAATCATCAAAAAATATGACTTTTACCTGGAAAAGAGCCATTCCTCCTTTTTTTTCTCCCTCTTCTTCTGGTCTTCCTTCTCAGGTAAGGTTATACTGTGTGACAAAAAGTATGTTGTTTAATGTTTAGAATCAAGATATCCTCTTCCTCTGCCATAGTATGCATATAGAGTATGCATACAGAGAGCACCTTACTATGGGAGAAACACAGACCTTTGCTGCCCACCGCAACAGAAGGGATTCAGGGAGAACAAACTCCTATATGGAGTCCAACAAGTGCATTTGTCAAGCATTTCTTCAGAAAGCCCTCCCCTCCTGCTGAAACGTACACACTCTACTGAAACTGCATTGTCTTGTCTACCTGGCACTCAGCCTAAGGGAACTCCCTCATTCAAGTTCTTGGCTCCTCCCTAGGAAGCCAGCATCCAATGAATGGTTGATGGAGGACACAGAAGCTTGTCCATGCCGTCAATTTGGAACAAGTCTTAAGAGCCACCTGAGCTCCAAAGCTCCCTGGTTACTACACTCTGAGTTTAGATCTTTGTCCTCATGGTGATGGGAAGCCATGAGGAGGTTTAATGTCAAAAGATGACACAAATTTTTAAGATATAGCTAAGACACACAGAGAGGGTGGAGCTGACAGAGGCATGTCTCTCTCTCTAAGACTATTCTGCCTCTTTCTAAGTGGTTTTTATTATTTTTGGAAATGGGTCACATTGTAAACTCTAATGATAACTGCATACCCTCATCCAGAAAACTGCCAACACAAAAACACACCCAACTTTGAAAATCATTTCAGGGATCTTATTAGCTCAGGTTCAGAATTTTTGGTCTGTCGTCTCCATGTTACAGGTAGGTACACTGGGGCTCAGAAGGGGAGTAATTTTACCAAGTTACCCTTAAGAAGTTTGAGTTGAGTGAGCAGAACTGGGTGTAAGTAAATTCTGAAATGATGGCCTGGATAGCTTTAAGCAGAAAGGGCTTGTCCTGGCATCCTAATCAGCAAGGAGGAAGTCAAACTTTCACTCTTTGCAGATGACTTGTACTTTATATGGAAATCCCAAAGATTCCACCAAAAAACTGCTAGAACTGATCCATGAATTCAGCAAAGTCTCAGGATATAAAATTAATGCACAGAAATCAATTGCATTTCTTTTTTTTTTTTAATGTTTATTTTAGAGACAGAGAGAGAGGCAGAGCATGAGGAAGGGAGGGGCAGAGAGAGAGGGAGACATAGAATCCGAAGTAGGCTCCAAGCTCTGAGCTGTCAGCACAGAGCCCGACGCAGGGCTCAAACTCAAAAACAGTGAGATCATGACCTGAACTGAAGTCAGACACTTAACGGACTGAGCCACCCAGGTGCCCCTAATTGCATTTCTATACACCAATCATGAAGCAGCAGAAAGAGAAATCAAGGAATCGATCCCATTTACAACTGCCCCAAAACCCATAAAATACCTAGGAATAAACCTAACCCAAGAGGTGAAAAATCAATACCCTGAAAACTATAGAAAGCTTACGAAAGAAATTGAAGACACCAAAAAAAAAAAAGGAAAAATATTCCACACTCATGGATTGGAAGAACAAATATTGTTAAAATGTAAATACTACCCAAGGCAATCTACATATTCAATGCAATCCCTATCAAAATAATACCAGCATTCTTCACAGAGCTAGAAAAAACAATCCTACAATTTGTATGAAACCACAAAAGACCCCAAATAACCAAAGCAATCCTGAAAAAGAAAACCAAAGCTGCAAATATCACATTTCCGGACTGTAAGCTGTAACACTGTAAGCTGTGTTACAAAGCTGTAATCAGCAAGACAGTATGGAACTAGCACAAAAACAGACCCACAGATCAATGGAACAGAATAGAGAACCCAGAAATGGACCCACAAACATATGGCCAACTAATCTTTGTGACAAAGCAGGAAAGAATATCCAATGGAATAAAGACAATCTCTTCAGCAAGTGGAGCTGGGAAAACTGGACAGTGACATGCAGAAGAAATCTGGACCACTTTCTTACACCATACACAAAAATAAATTCAAAATGGATGAAAGACCTAAATGTAAGACAGGAAGCCATCAACATCCTCGAGGAGAAAGCAGGCCAAAACCTCTTTGACCTGGCCGCAGCAACTTCTTACTCAACATGTCTCCAGAGGCAAGAAAAACAAAAACAAAAATGAACTATTGGGACCTCATCAAAATAAAAAGCTTCTGCACAGCGAAGGAAACAATCAGCAAAACTAAAAGGCAAACAGCGGAATGAGGGAAGATATTTGCAAATGGCATATCAGATAAAGGATTAGTATCCAAAATCTATAGAGAACTTCTCAAACTCAGCACCCAAAAAACAATCCAGTGAAGAAATGAAGACATGAATAGACACTTTTCCAAAGAAGACATCCAGATGGCCAACCGACACATGAAAAAATGCTCAACTTCACTCACCATCAGGGAGATACAAATCAAAACCACAATGAGATACCACCTCACACCTATCAGAATGGCTAACAGTAACAACTCAGGCAACGACAGATGTTGGCGAGGACGCGGAGAAAGAGGATCTCTTTTGCACTGCTGGTGGGAATGCAAATGGGTGCAGCCACTCTGGAAAAAGTATGGAGGTTCCTTAAAAAATTAAAAATAGAACTACCCAATGACCCAGCACTTGCAGTGCTACGTATTTATCCAAGGGATACAGATGTGCTGCTTCGAAGGGGGACATGCACCCCAATGTTTAAAGCAGCACTATTGACAATAGCCAAAGAATGAAAACAGCCCAAATGTCCATCGACTGAATAATGGATAAAGAAGATGTGGTATATACATATATATGTGTATATATACATACATACATATATATACACACACACACACACACAAGTATATATGTATATAAGTATATACAAGTATTATATGTATATATATAAGTGGAGTATTAACTTGGCAATCGAAAAGAATGCAATCCTGCCATTTGCAACAATATGGATGGACTAGAGTGTATCATGCTAAGTGAAATTAGCAGTGAGAGTAACACATACAACATACGACTTCACTCATATGTGGAATTTATGACACAAAACAGATGAACATAAGGGAAGGGAAGCAAAAATAATGTACAAACAGGGAGGGAGACAAAACATAAAGACTCTTAAATACAGAGAACAAACTGAGGGTTGCTGGAAGGGTGCTGGGTGGGAGGATGAGCTAAATGGATAAGGGGCGTTAAGAAGACACTTCTTGGGATGTTCACTGGGTTTTATATGTAGGGGATGAGTCGCTGGATTTTGCTCCTGAAATCATTATTGCACTACATGCTAACTGGGATGTAAATTAAAAAAAAAAAAAAAAAAAAGTGTTGGTCCTAATTCCAGATTACCTTTCATATTCCCGAACAAGAGAGGCTTCTCTTTCATGGGTTTGATCAAACCCAAACATTTAATTCCTCTTTTCCAGAAAAGCTGTATGAAATTACAAATAGTTACAAGTCCTGGAAAACATGAAAAAGGGTCATCTGTGGGTATGAGCTCTGAGCAATCTGTATTATGAACAGATGGGCTCTGCTGGAACAAAGTTCCACATCAATCCAGACCACCTTTCAACATGTGTGCAGAAAACACAAAGGGGACTTGAGGGGATCGTCTAATTAGTTGGAGACTTCAGCTTGGAACTCAGTAATGTAAAAGATCACTTAAGGGAAAAAGAGAACTGTTGAATATTAAATTAACTGCCTGAACACGTTTTGGGTGTTAAAGATTATCAACATCCTTAACAGATGTGTAAGGAAATATTATAAAGAAATCAAAGAATGGTTCCAACATATGATAGAGTAGAAAGTATATAAAATTCATAATCTGAACAATAAAATTCAGAGGGAAAATAATTTGGAAATTAAAAAGATATCCAATGGATTCTGAGATTAAAGCCAAAACAAGTGTGAGGATACACCAAAGAATACCATGAGCCACAGAAAAAAGGGAGAGAGACAAACAGTACTGTTAATGATGGCCATTGTAAAAAGCACCATGTGGTTATAGAAAGTCTTCCCTGGTTAACTCACTGAGCTAGTCCTCTGCCCTCTAGATGAATAGGGGTTGCAAATGGAATTGATCTTCTGATGCAATGCTTAGAAAGAGCAGATGCCTCAAACATCAGGGTTCACAACTCTCAATCTCTTCTGTATAACTGGAACAATTCACCAAATTTTAGATTAATGAGGTCATAAAGCCACAAATCAGTACTTCACAACTTAATATCCCCATATCCAATCAATTCAGTACTCACCTGGGTTTGGGTCCTGTGCTTTGTCTGAGACCACTACGTGTTTTCTTCTCTGTATAAGTCTCTGTGTCCTTGTTTCTCTTCTGTCCTTTCGTCCATTGCTGTGTCCCTGCCTCACTATTCCTCCTCCAACAGTCTGACCCCACTCTATTACGGCCTCTGTTTCAATCCCCGCCGTTCTTCCCACACTCTCCGACTCCGCAGATTTCTGCGTCTTTCCCCGCCATCTCTGTCCCCACTCTGCCCTCCCTGCGGCGGGGCGAAGGGCCTGCATCCACCTGCCTAGTGACGACTGTGCCCGACGCGGTTGGGGGTGGACGGCAGGGGGGAGACTCGGGAGTCAGAGAAAGGTTCTGAGCAGGAAAGCGACTGTCAGGGCGATCGGGGTCTGCAAGGGCCAGAGACAGAAAGGCTGGGCCCGTACCTGCCTCAGAGCGATTTTAAACGGAAACGATGCAGACGCCCGGGACCCGCCCCGAGCGACTGGGACCTGAACGTCTTGTAGCCACGCCGCGAGAGGTGAACGGGACGAGTGAGTGCAAGGATTTTACCTTCCAGGCGACCCCGAAACCTGGATGTGGAGGCGGGGCTTTAGGAGCACGGCCCCTGGTGTAAACCTGGAAAATGGAGACTCACTCACCCGAGCGCGCTGGTTGCTCCGGGCGATCCAGTTCCGGGTCTGCAGGAAAGTGCGCAAGCGCGAGCCACTGGGCGGGGCCGAGGCGCGTCTATGACGCGGCGGGTTTAGGCGGGGCCTGGGCGTACAGTGTCCTCCCCTGCGCAGGGTCTGCTTCCTGGTGTCTGTCAGTCCTGTTTGTCTTTCCTGCCCCGCGGTTTCAGGTTCTGCTTTTGGATTCCTCCCAATCCCGCTGGTGTCGTTTGGAGCCAGGCTGGGCACAAGGTTAGGGAAGGGTGGGCCGCTTCTGTTGGGAGCGGCGGTATTTGACAAATTCAACACGATGCCGGGGGAAACATTTGTAGCAAGCAGTGTAGACGCGCCTCCAGCTGGGGAGGCGGAGCAGCGCGGGGACCTGGGGCTGGGGGTCCTAGTGGGTCGACTGAGATGCGGACAGTTACAGCTCTTTGTTTAATGCAGCAAAAGCCGGGGTGGTCAGTGTCGGTGATGGACGCTACATTGCGAAATGCAAAACCGTTTTGTGGAGAATGTGCAGTTTGGTATTAACTCCCCATCAGAGCTTTTCACTGAATTATCACTTCTCTCTACTCGCTGGACTGCTTTCCGCCCTGGGCTGTGGGAGCGAAAAGCTGGCAAGTTGCTTTAAAGGAACATTTTTGCCTCTATAAGTGTTCATTAATGTCTTTTTCTTTAGATTTGATATTCGAATCCACACCTCTCGAGATGAATTACAAATCCAAACGTCTTTGAAACCTACCACATGGCACCTGTATTTGCTTAAGCCCTTAATTGCCAAATTTCATTGCAATTTTAATTTTTTTAAATCTTTGTTCTCGGTTATTTTGGAAGGATTTTTTTTCCTTGAAAATTAGATTTTTAAAAATGTATTTATTTTGAGAGAGAGCACGGGAGGGAGAGCAAGCGGGGAGGGGCAGTGAGCTAGATCTACAATCCCAAGCCGGCTCTGAGCAGAGCCCTCTGTCCCCTCCCCCGCCCCCCCAACTCGGCTGGATCTCACAAACCCTGAGATCCTGACCTCAGCCAAAAGCAAGAGTCTGAGGGTCAGCCACTGAGTCATCCAGGTACCCGGAAAATTAGATCTTTTTGTTTTCTGTTTCTGAATGCTTGGTAACAAGTGCAGATGAGGAGGCTTGTAAAAGGTGTACTCTTTCAGAGATACTTAACTTTTCCTAGTACTGATGAAATGGTGGTTTTGAAATATTTCCAGAGACATGTCTGTTCTTTATGTGAATAATACAAGCAAATTGTAAAACTAGGTTTTCACATTTTCAGCAGCATCATATATACTGTTAATAATCTTCAATAGGAAATATGCAAGTTAATAGCTCCTCTTCTGTTTTCCTGTGGAAATCCTGAAGGTGGTGCTGGCTGGATTTGTTTTTCACACCCTCTCTATTAAGTGACTGCCCCCTCCAGTGCTTAAATCTCTGCAAGGAGTGAATGAACACATGACTACACATTCTTTAACAGTTTACAATAGTTTATAGGTATCTTGTCATTTTAGAGAGTTGTGTATGCCCTCTGTAGCATGCAGAGACGACCCTGGACACAATAAGGTCAGGGCTCCAGAGAACAGAAGGGCTGATTGTTAAAAAAAACATGGAGTGATTAGGGTAGAGGGGTTCTGCACCCACCAACTGGGATTTTCAGAAAGAGCCAAATGAAATGAAAAGGTGGAAGAGAGAGCTTAAAACGATACAAAGGTGCTTATCAAGACAAGGATGCCTTGGGTAGCCCTCACCTCTGGGGAAATTCTGGAGATGTTCCTGTGAATGTGCTGGACCCACTGCTTGTATCTTAAGACGTGGAAAACTATGGAGATGCTGGTCCAGGTCATGAATCCCAAATGGCCCACAGGAAGGAAGGTTAAAAGTAGGGCAAATGGTGATTGTGTGATCTTGTTATTCAGCACCCCCTGGTCAAATTTCTTTGTGATGTTTCCACTGTTCATTGTCAGTCACAAGAAGAGAGAAAGTGGTATTTACCCCCACAGTGAGGATCCAGCAGCTGATTGTTAGAGAGGTGCACAGAGCTTTTATTTTAAGTTCTATCATCTTGGAGTTCCTGGGGCCAATCGTGGTGTCCCGGAAGACACTCAAGAAGCAGGTGATGCCAATGGATACACCAGTGGCCACTCAGAACATACAAAACAAATATGCATCAAAACTCAACGAAGATATTTTTCAAGCCAGAAGTGTTGCTGAGCAACGTCTTTAATGATGATGAGCCAGAGGTTGGCTACAGTCAGGTGCTTGAGAAGCAGGTCTTAGGAAGGTATTTAATCATTTTTAATTATTTTTTACCATATAGACTTCTCTTTTGTTTGACCTTTATCCCGCTGTAGGATGTGAAGAATAAAAACATTTATTGTCAGGACACCTGGGTGGCTCAGTTGGTTAAGCGTCCAACATTGGCTTAGGTCATGATCTCATGGTTTCTGGGTTTGAGCCCTGCGTTGGGATCTGTGCTGACAGCCTGGATCCTGCTTTGGATTCTGTGTCTCCCTCTCTCTCTGACCCTCCCCTGCTCACACACTGCCTCTGCCTCTCCCTCAAAAATAAATGAACTTAAGAAAAAATTTTAAAAAACAAAAAAGAACATTTATTGTCATTTTGATAGGAATTCCCATTTCCCAAATACCAAGCATTAATGATGTTATCCCCACTTTAGTTTATGCTGGTTATTAACTTTTCTTATGCACTTTGGCATACTTCTGAATTTTTAGCTTCACTGATCTCATAATCTGTTTATAAATAAACATCTCATAAGGATATCCATACTGATTTTTTTAAGTTTTTGTGAATATTTTTATTTGTTCATTATTCTGTAAGATTTTTGCAGTAACATTGCTAGTTCGAAAACCTATGTCAATATATTTAAAAAACTATATCAGGATCAAATTAAATTCATAAATTAGGTTAAGGAGAATTGACCTTTTTATAACATTGACTTTTTCTACCCAAGAACATGACATGAATTTATATTCATTTATTTCTATTTTCATATATTTCAGGAATGTTTAATTTTTTCCCCCATATAGGCTTTACACATTTTTGTTAGTTTCATTACTGGCTAGTTTATTTCATTTATTTTTTAAAGCTATTTATTTATTTGTTTATTTTAGAGAGAGAGTGGGGGATAGAGGCAGGTGGAGAGAGAGAGAGAGGGAGAGAGAGAGAGAGAGAGAGAGAGAGAGAGAGAGAGAGAGAGAAAATCCCAAGCGAGCTCCACACTCAGTGCAGCACCAGACAGGAGGCTTGATCCCATGACCCTGGGATTACAACCTGAGATGAAATCAAGAGTCGGATGCTTAACCAATTGAGCCACCCATGTGCCCCTATTTCATCTTATGTTACACTTTCTTAATAACCTTCTTAATAACTCATAAATGTGTCTTTATTGCACCTAGGCTATTGTATAAACATATCCTGTGTACATGGGGGCCTGGTTGGCTCAGTCGGTTAAGCGTCCATCTTGGGCTCAGGTCATGATCTCACAGTGTGTAGGTTCAAGCCCCGCATTGGGCTCTGTGTTGAAAACTTGGAGCCTGGAGCCTGCTTCAGATTCTGTGTCTCCCTCTCAATCTGCCCCCCCCCCAAAAATAAATAAACATTAAAAAGTGTTTTTAATAAAAAAATAAAAAATACTAGCCTATGTACAAAAAGGCTATTGTTTTTGTATGTCAGTATTATGTCCTATTAGCTTACTGAATTATTTTTAATACTGGATTTTCTATCAGTTCCTTTGTGTTTTGGGACATATACTTGAATCATATACAAACATAGTTCTGCATCTTTGTTTCTAATTCTTAGGGCATTTTAAATGGCCCTGGCTAACCCCCCAATACAATGACAAATTAATAGAACAGGTGACCATGTACGTTTTTTAGTGTGGTTTTCTGGCCTTAGTGGAATATCTCTAGTGTTCGTCTATGAGCAAAACAAAGAGTTTGTCTAGTTGGGAAAGGTCCAACTGTGTTCTGTCTCTAAAATAAATAAACATTAAAAAAATTTTTAAACAAAAAGATTATAATTTCAAAATTAATCTGCCATTCAATAACGTGAGCAAGAGTCACAGAGACATTTTCGGGAGCAATAATGTGATTTCTCTAAAGGCATGTGTGTGTGATAATGAGTGCGATGGAACTAATTAAAATACCTGGTTCACAGCACGAATAGCAGGACTGAATGGGAATTGCTGAAATGTGTTCTTCTGTAACTTGAGTGTGATGTGCTTAATGGAAACAGTAAATGTGTCTCTACTGCAAATCTCTGTAGTCTCTTGATCTGTGAGATAATCTTCATGAAATTAGGAAAGGTCCTTTATGAAAAAGTTAACATTGTAACCGATGGTTTCAAAGAGCAAAAAATTAAGGAATTTATTTTTGTATTTTAATTTAAATTAATAAATTAGTTTAAAAATAAAATCTCATCAGGAAAAAATTTTTAAGTTATATTTCCTCTGGTTTAAAATCATTTCAGTAGTATTCCCAGCTCATGATTCACCTTTCTTGCTTTTCAATTTATTTCAACGTTTTTTGTTTTTTGTTTTTTTGTTTGTTTTTTTTTTTTTTTTGGGACAGAGAGAGACAGAGCATGAACGGGGGAGGGGCAGAGAGAGAGAGAGACACAGAATCGGAAACAGGCTCCAGGCTCCGAGCCATCAGCCCAGAGCCTGACGCGGGGCTCGAACTCACGGACCGCGAGATCGTGACCTGGCTGAAGTCGGACGCTTAACCGACTGCGCCACCCAGGCGCCCCGCTTTTCAATTTATTAAATGCCCAAGATTCCAAGCCCTCAAATTCCATTTGGCAGGTTTGTGCTGTATTTAAATAGCTTTTTGAAATCAAATATCAATTCAAGTTTCAGGGTTTTTTTTATAAAATAACATACAGTGATGTGATCTTTAAAGAGGATTAATATTTTCTGCCCTAATATGCTTTATCACTATGTGATGTTTCATGTCCCATATGTTAGCACACAGTGCAGTTCTGCCCAATAATTTCTGTTACGGATGCCATTGTCCTTTTGGTCCAGGCAAAAAATGAAATGAGTTCAGCTGCCATCCTAACAGTTGTCTGCATTAAATAAATCAGACTGGCTCAATAAAATTACTCAGTGCATGTATAATTTATTAATACCTTTGAATCTTCACTCCATAGTTATATTGGTTATAAAGAATACTTAAACGAAAGTGGGAAATGATCAAACCAGATTTAGTAAGTAAAATAAATTTAAAATATGACAAGGTGTGTGTGTGTGTGTGTGTGTGTGTGTGTGTGTGTGTGTGTGTGCGTGTATCCATAATGAGGTACCTGGCATTGTATAGTACCGTAGCAAACATTCATGTCACTGCAACTAGGCAACCAAGGTTCAAATCGTGATTCCTCTGCTATTTACATGAGTCACTTAACTTCCCATGCTTAAATTCTCCTCGTCTATAGAATGAGAGTAATGTTAGTTCCTAACTCATAGGGTTGTGAATATTATATAAGTTGCAATAGGGAAAGCAGTAATAACAGTGACCCACACATTGTAAGTGCTATAAAAAGACACACATGTAACTTTGGACATCTCTTAACAAAAGACAATAGAGTTTAGATGTTCACTCTCAGGGAAAGGGAGAGGTAAGTGAAGATTTTATTTTCCATGAAAGTGTAGCCCAAAACTCATTTTCATGCAGAATCCTCTACGTGTGAGTTCTGGACAATGACAGAATGGCCTCAGTGGATTTGAATATAGTAGTGATCTTCCTATTCCACATAGTCATTGGAATCCTGGGCAGTTTCTCACTCTTCTATCATTAGATGTCCCTTTGCTTCAGGGGATGCAAGCCGAGATCCACAAAGTTGGTTCTCAGGCACCTGAGTGTAGCCAACTCCTTGCCCATTCTCTCTAGAGGAATCCCAGAGACGATGGCAGCGCTAGGGCTGAAACATTTCACCATTTATTATGGATGCTATGTTCTTTTATATGTTCACGGAGTGGCCAGAGGTATGTCCCTTTGTTCCACCTGCCCTTGAGTGTCTTCCAGGCCATCACGATCAGCCCTGGGAACTCCAGGTGGGCAGAGCTTAAAGTGAAAGCTCCAAAGTACATTGGCCCCTCAAGTATCCTGTTCAGGGTGTTCCACATGCTAGCAAATAAGTTTTTTCCCATTTATATGACTGTAAATGAAACAACAAAACGATTACCAAAAAAAGCGTTTGGGATATTGTTGTGCTTCACAGTGTAGAGACAAGATCACAGGCTCATTATAGGCAGCAATGACATCTTTCCTTGACATTTTGTGTTTGGGACACATGACGTTGGCCAGCAGCTCCATGGTTTTTCTCTTTCACAGTCACACGCAGAGGGTCCAAAGCATCCATAGGAACAATCTCTCCCCCACACCTCCCCTGAGACCAGAGCCACCCAAAGCATCCTTGTTTTGGTGACTACCTTTGTATCGTTTAATGCCGTTGTGTCCATCATTTATGTTTACGTGGCTCCCTTTGATAATTCTAGTTGGTGGCTGGTGAATGTCACTTTACTAATCATTGCATGTTTTCCAAGTATTAGCCCTTTTGTTCTCATGAATCATGACCCCAGCATATTCAGACTGTACTGTGTCTGCTGTGGAAGAAATACATAATTACCTCATCTCATCAGGGATATATGAATATTCTTCCACCTGTTCAGTCACTGATGCAGTGAGACCTCAAGGAATGTTAAGAACCATAATGAGCCAGTTTCATTGCAGAGAGATGGGTGAGTGAGACACTGACATCAGCTTAATATGAAATACTAAAGAGCATGGTACACGAAATCATCTGTAATTAATATGTGTATATTTATATAGTTGTTTTTTTATTTAAAATTTTTTTAATGTTTATTTTTGAGAGAGAGACAGAATGTGAGTGGGTTGGGGCAGAGAGAGAGGGAGGCACAGAATCTGAAGCAGGCTGCAGGCTCCAAGCTGTCAGCACAGAGCCTGATACGGGGCTCGAACTCACAAGCTGTGAGATCATGACCTGAGCTGAAATTGGTTGCTCAACTGACTGAGCCACCCAGGCGCCCCAATAGTTGTATTTTTTTTAATGGTAACAGTGGAGAAGTTAAGATTCCAGAAAACAGTCCTGAAATAAGGTGAACATACTGGCAATACCACTGAATGTGTAATTTTCAAATTGAGATATTAAATTTTCCCAAGATGTACCTGAGAGTGGAATTGTAAATCCTGATTTCTGATGCAAATGGCCTGGGGTGAGGGTGGAGGGAAAACTAGGTTTACTTACTGCTGGATCTGGAGGCTATGCTATGAATGTTATGCCTCATATCTAAGAGAAATGGTGGACGTTTGAAATATAATGCTTATGGGGCAAGATGAGTGCATGCAAATATTTTCTGGTCAATATTTGAAGAGTAAACTGTGGGGGACAAAGAGGAACATAGGAAGAATTTTAGAATTCTGAATTTTAGAAAGGGTGCAGGTGCAGCCAGTAAACAGATTGCGTATGTGGGAAAAGACTGAATGACTTTTGAGATGTTTACAAGGTAGACTGTTCTGTGTTAAATCTTGATGGCAGTTGGCTGTGTTGGTGAGAAAGAGATTTCAAGATGGACTTCTGCTTTTCCAGCTTGAGGTTATGGAGGACCATTTCTTCAAGCTTGGTGGCTTGGTGCAGGAGACGAGTAGCAGTTTGAAGCTGGAGTATATGAACAGATTTTGTTTAAAAAGGGATAGTATCGCTTTTGAATCACTACCAAGGCAATAGACACCATTGAAAGGAAAAAAAAAAGATATTAACTGAAACATAGAACTATTTTATGGGCACCTGGCTGGCTCAGTCAGTAGAGTATGCATCTCTTAATCTACGGATGGTGACTTTGAGCCCGTTATTGGGTGTAGAGATTACTTAAAAATAGAAAATTAAAAAAAAAAACAAACAAAGATTTTATGGGCGCCTAGGTGGCTCACGCAGTTGGGTGTCCATCTTTGGCTCAGGGTATGAACTCGCAGTTCATGAGTTCGAGCCCCGTGTCAGGCTCTGTGCTGACAGCTTACAGCCTGGAGACTGCTTCAGATTCTGTGTCCACCCTCACTGTGTTCCTCCCCTGCTCACACTATGTCTCTCTCACTCTCAAAAATAAAGATTTAAAACACTTAAAAAGAAGAGGTTAACATAATTCACTGTTATTAAATCATAAACATTTGCAAGTTTTTCAAAGTAAACATTTTAGTTTGGAATAACTTAGATTTGCAGAAAATTTGTAAATATAACACTGTGAGTTCCAAAATATCTCTCACCCAGAACCCCCAATGCTACCACCTTAACCTTACCATAGTTCATTTTCACAACTAGGGAACCTACATCGCTATGTCATAGTTAAATAACTCCAGACTTTATTTACATTTCAATGGTTTTAACACAGTCATTTTTCTGATCAGGATCCATCCAAGATTTTACATTATATGTAGCTGTCCTGTCTCCCCGGTCTCCTCTGCTCAGTGGAGCACGTTCTCACACTTTCCTTGTTTTTCATGACAGGTTTGAGGTATACGGGTCCCTCACATTTTAGAATGCCTCTAAAGTTGAATTTCTCAGAAGTTTTCTTTTTCTTTTCCTTAAGTTTTTTTATTTGATAGGGAGGACAGGGGGGCAGAAAGAGGGAAAGAAAGAATCCTGAGCAGGCTCCATGCGGTCAGCGCAGGGCCTGACCTGGGGCTTGATCCCACTAACTGTGAGATCATGACCTGAGCTGAAATCAAGAGTCAGTCGCTCGACCAGCTGAGCCACCCATGCGCCCCTGAAGTTGTTCTCCTGAATAGACTGGGTTTATGGATTCTTGAGAAGAATATCACATCTCATCACGGCATACAGTCTGAGAGGTTTCATGCAATTAACACGAGTTACCTTGGATGATGTTAAACATGATCAGTTAGTTAAGGTCATGTTCACCAGACTCCTCCACTGTAAAATTACCATGCATGCCTTTCCATACTCTATTCTTTGGGAAACTCTAAACACAGCCCACAGTCAAGTGAGGGGGCGGTGGGGGACGATGGTACTTGAGGGTAGGGGTGTGCTGTTGAACTAAGCTCCACATCCTAGAGGGCTAAGTAGCCCCATTTATTATCTGCCATTCTTCTGTGTGGAAGCTGTGTCACTTCTCCTTCATTTATGTGTTTATTCAATTGGTTCCTCATATCAGCATGAACTCATTTATACTTATTTTATACCTTGTGTTATACTTCAATGCTCTGCAAATTATTTAGTTGCTTAGATTGTTCAAGCTTTGGTCATTGGAAGCTGTGGTATAAAGTACACTCAGGGGGCGCCTGGGTGTCTCCATCAGTGAAGCATTCAATTTCAGCTCAGGTCATGGTCTCACAGCTTGTGGGTCCAAGCCCCCCATTGGGCTCTGTTTTTATAGATCAGAGCCTGGAGACTCCTTCGGATTCTGTGTCTCTCTCTCTCTCTGCCCCTCCCACTCTTGTGTGCGTGCATGCACTCTTTCTCCCAAAAATAAACATGAACACACACACACACTCACCTGGTCTTTGTCTCAGGTTCCTGGCTCAGAGCTTCAGAAACCTTTAAGATTTCCTAAGTGGTAGGCATGTCCTTATTACACTAAGGAGGCAACTCTGGGCAAGGGTTCCCCACAGAACTTCAAAATGGGGGACTGGACACCTCTGAAAGACCAACTGTGTGATTGAATGGAAATGCTTAGCAGCCCAACCCCTAGGGAGAGGATTGAGGCTGACTGGGGATTGAGTTCAGTCATGTGGCCAATGATTTAATCAACCAAGTCTGGGTAGTGAAGCCCTGATTAAACACCTGGAGTTGCTCCTGGGAGCTTCTTTGTGGGGGACAAAAGCTACTGTATGGGCAGTCCTCCCAAACCCTGCCCTATGGATGCCTTAATGTGGCTCTTTATTGCTATCCTTTACAATAACATGTGAAATGACAAAACTAAAACAATTTAGTAACGAGTTTGCTGTCTTTTATTCCAGGGAAGACAACCCTTGATTTGGGGAGGACAGAGCCTCCCATGCAGGGAGTGGAGTGCTCTTCCTGATGGATTTGGGGCAAGATTGAGTTTTAGAAGAGGCAGTGCAGAAACAGAACATGTTTGGCTAGGAGGTCGGGGATTTCCTTAGAAGAACAGAACTGCTATTTTTCAGTATAAGGTCGGCCAGCTGAAACTGAGTTAGAGGTCTGTGATTGGTATATATTAGGTTTCTTTGCTGATGTTTCACATAAGAGCAGGCTGGTTTAGATTTGTGATATGGGTCGGGCACCTGGGGTGGCCTCCATTTTTTGTGTCCCAATATACCAAATAACTTTATCAAGGATTATCATACATATAGCACTTTCCGAGTTCTGTGAGTCTTCCCTGCAAATATTGAACAAGAGGGGATCAGAGGAAGCCTTAAATTTGTAGTTGGCTGGAGATGCGTGGGAGGTTTGGGAATGCCTGACTCATGACTGGTGTCTGAAGTGGAGGCAGTCCCGGGAACAACTTTGCCCTTAACTTGTGGGGTCTGTACTAAGACCAAATAAAGTCAGAATTATACTGAATTGAAGGATACCCAGTTGGTATCAGAGATTTGGCGACAGGTGGCAGGATTTCTTTCAGGTTTGGCTATTATGGCCCTTTGATATGTCCCCATTTTTTTTTTTTTTTATTACTTCCTTACTCTTAACATTCTGCCACTACAAGATCCCCCAGGCACATCTTGTATTTTCCCTGCTCCTGCCATAGAATCAGCCACAACTCCAAGGAGCCTTTTATTAGAGAATAGTGTTAGAAACCAAGATGTGGGTGCTGAATGTTCTCCTTGATACTGGGATGTCTTTGCTCTTAGTCTGAGTAGACCGACCTGGAATTACCTGTCCTCACACAGATCTATAGTTTTCTCTTTGCTGTTTTATTTACTTATCTACAGCTACCTCCGTGTGCATACTGATGTCCCTGACTTTGATCCCATACTTCAGGGTTCATTTTAGCCTTTCCCCCCTTGCTTTTGTGTACATATCTGTATTTACCAAGTAGTGTGGCATCACATGCCTTTGAAGAGTTTTGCATCTGTTCCACTATGGTCCCATGCTCTCTGCACACTGCCTATGCCTACGCCTATGCACTGCACATGCCTGCAACCTTCCAACTCTGCTCCATTCGCCTGCCCCTGCAATGGCAATGCTCACAGCAGTTTAAGATACTGCACGTGGTATATATCATATGTGGGGGTTGTTGCGGGGATGGAAGAAGTAAGAAAGGTGGGAAGTGCCCCCCATTATCAGGCATCCAAGATCAGGAGATTCCTGTATTCTTCCAACATGTGAGCACATTGTGGAGACACACATGTGCATGCAGACTCTTTGAACATAATTACATACATGGGACTGGGAATGTGGGAATACAGGCGAGTGTGTGTAAATGTGAGTGTGTGCCTGTATTTGATGTGTGTGCATGAGTGAGTTTTCTATGGAGTGCATGTTTGTGAGGTTATGACTGTGCGTTTGAGTATATGTTACGCATATGCACACGTTTGCATCTGTGTGTAATGTTTCTGTATTTGTGTGTGTTTGTGAACCAAGGTTGTCCACCATCATGATTCTAGTGTCTGACTTGGATATGGGGAGTATTTGTGTATTTGTGTGTAGTGAAAATAAAGGATTAATTAGGATTCTCGTGTCATTCTGGTACACGTACCCCTTTATGATTATGAAATAGATTTCATTATTCCCGGCCATGTTGTTTGCTCTTTAAATATAGTTAATATAGCTACTTTATTTTTAGTAACGTTTATGTTATCTTTTGTCCAAGATTTTACTTTGTGTCCTTAATTTGTGAAGTGAATTTCCCGCAGGAAATATATTGTCTGTTTTTAAAAACTTTAATTGTCAGGGGCGCCTGGTTGGCTCATCTGTTTATAGGTTCTAAGACTCTTGGTTTCAGCTCAGGTCATGACCTCATGGCTCTTGAAATGGAGCCCCATGTTGGGCCTACACTGACAGCACAGAGTCTGCTTGAGTTTCTCTCCTTCTCTCTCTCTCAAAATAAATAAAACTAAAAAAAAAAAAATTAGTGACAATGTTTGCTTTTCAATGGAGCCTTTAGACTATTTCCTTTTACAGGTATTATTATATAGATTTACATTATCTTGCTGTTGCTTTTATAATGTCTCCTTTGCCCTATTCCCTCTCTTTCTGTCTTCTTTGATATAACTCAGTTTTTACAGATGATTTTGTTTTAAATCCTTTTCTTTGGTTCAGTGGTGTTACCTGTAATTATTTTTTGTGTATTTGCTTTAGGGGTTATCCTACACAGATGACCACAGTATACCTTCACATGCGTCTATACTTCTTCATACAGAGCATCTGACCTTTCCTTTCCACATGGACTTCCATTTCTCCACTCCTGCCCTGTGCTACCATTAATATAGGTTTCTTTTACACATACCATACACATATATACTACACTATTAGTTTCTTAAACAGTCCACTGTATTTTAAAGGGGTTTAAAAATAGGAAAGACAGTTTTTATTTACTCATATAGTTACTACTTCTAGTGCTCTTAATTCCTTTGTGTACATCAGGAGTCTGCCACCTACAGAACATGAGCCAAGTACAGCCTACCGTCTGTTTTTACGTGAAGTGTAACTGGAATGCAGCCACACTCATATTTAGGTACTTTTGACCCAATAAGGACATACTGGAAGAGCGGTAACAGAAACAGTATGGCCTACAAAGAATAAAATATTTATTTATTTTCCTTACATAAAAGTTTGCCGACCTCTCAGAGTCACATTATCATCACACCAGAGTTAGTATAAAATTGGTATATGAAACATACTGAAAAGTCAATATTGTAATTAAATATTAGGCAATGGTGACAATATTGGTCTCAACTGGAAGACTAGGAATAATTGGGAACTACTAGGTCTTGTACTAATGAGGAAAACATGAAATGTGTGATTTTGTTACAATTCAATTTTCAAGTATCTTATGTTAAAAATGTGATGATACTGACATTGAAGACATAACTGAGGTATAAAAGACCCACCAAATATTACTTGATACAGATTCGTAAATGGAAGAAGCAATACACTCCTGACTGGCTACAGGGGTAGACAACAGGAAAAGTATGTATCTTAATAAGTCCTGGGATCAGCTCCCTAGATAGTTTTAACAAATGATATTTACTATCTTTCCATGAATTCATTAGCACCTCCCATTGCTGTGTTCTCTTGGTAGTGGTAAATCTGCCATAAAGAAATAGGTCTGTGCCTTCTCCAAATAGGTCATGGTTTTGGGTCTATTCCATATAATTTTAGCTATTATTAAAATTTGAAAAATGTTCACTACAAGGAGTCCCAAATTTTATTTAGTTAAAATGTTTAACTAAATAAGGCATTTGTTATGTTAAATAGGCGTAAGACTAAAGGGAGACATAAAACAGGGAAGAGGGAGAGAGCAGGAGTAGATGAAATCAGAGATGCAAGGAGGGTTGGGGCCAGCAAACTTTACAGGGCCTGTTGGTCCATGAAGTGACTTTGATTTTCCTTTTGGAAATGAGAAGCCATGAGAGGATTTTGAACAGAAGTCCCCAAGTTTAAACGTCTCCAGTAGAATCTTAATATCACATTTCACCAAGCCACACACCAATTGTGAATATTCTGGATCCACTGTAAAATGTTCCCATTCGGGTAATTTTCTGCTTGTTTCCTCCACCTCCTTGTCCGTCCGCATTTGTATTTGCATGATACATTTTCAGTGGTTTCTACTTGTGGGCATTGCCTGAAAACATTGTTTAAATTAGGAAACCCTGTGGTGTATCATTGTACATGAACATATGTATGGTACTTTTACCACTATCATTTTTTATCCTCATAGACTTACCTTATAGATATATACTTGAAGGCCAGGAATTTTGTTTCCTGCTAATATCCGTGATTAGAATAGTTGCTGACTGATAGAATGAGTGAATGCATTTTTTCTGTGCAAGGTAGAAAGTTACTGCGGGGTATAAGCTCAGAGACTAATAGTTCAAATGCTCAAGGAAACATGTAATTCTGTTTGTGACACCAAATTCCTTACTCCTGTAACTTTCTATCCTAACATTCTGAACATCTGCCATAAACTCTCAAGCTGTATTTTGTTCATATTTTGAGTTGTAGGTATGTGCGAAACAGCTCTATCTCATCAGTGAAGGATTGTTTTAGTAAAGCTTTTCTAAGCTACAAAATGTTAAATTCAGGATTCCCTCTCAAATGTTCCACTCTACTCTCAATACAAATATTAATCTTATTGGTTAGGTAGGACAGTTTTATTTGTGAGTGACAGTCCTCCTGGAAATCAGTGGCTGAAACAACTAGGTGGTTTATCATTCTCACATAACAGGAGGCCCAGAGATGCAGGTTGGGATGGGACGGGTCTCCTGGGCAGTCCTCTGCCTGCTCCACCTCCCTTAGCACTCAGCACTCTCTCTCCTTACAGCAGGATGGCCACTGTAGGACCAAGAAGGATGAATGGGGAGGGGCAAAGGCCTTTTCTTTATTAGGTTTTGTCTAATTTACACAGAAATAATCCCAGGAGGTTTTTCCTAATCAGCTACATATTTTAATAATGCAATTTTTGGGGCGCCTGGGTGGTTCAGTTGGCTAAGCAGCTGACTTTGGCCTGGTCATGATCTCATGGTTCATGGGTTCAAGCCCCGCAGTGGGCTCTGTGTGACAGCTCAGAGCCGGGAGCCTGCTTTGGAGTCTGTGTCTCTGTTTCTGTCTGCCCCTCGCCCACTCCCTCACTCTCTCAAAAATAAACATTAAGAAAATGTTTTAATAATGCAATTTTGATAAAGATATGGGTGGGGGGTTGGGTGGCTCAGTCAGTTAGTTGAGTGTCAAGACTCTTGATTTGGGCCCAGGCCATGATCCCAGGGTAGTGGGATCGAACCCCGTGTCAGCTCTGCACCGAGCGTGGAGCCTGATTCTCTCCCTCTCCCTCTCCCTCTCCCACTGTTCCCTACTTGTGTGCACTCTGTCAAAAATAAATTACTTAATTAAATACAATAAGGATACTGGGGAATTTTCAAATGTCATATTCATGCCTCAACAACAGAAGATAACAAGATGGTAAAGAAAACATTTTGCAGACCAGGTTTAAATATACCCCTTATTAATATTAAATGACAAGGTAGTCAAGGATAACTGTAGAATGAAACATTTTGTCAGTGGACTTTGTTCTTTATCCAGAGTATAATGTTGTGTGCAACCCACCAGCAGTCTGAGAGGTGTTAAAAATGTGTCAAAAATTACTAATCCTTAGTGTCTTCTAACTTACAGAATTCCTTTGAAATTTATTAATTTTATTTACATGAATTTAAAACTAATTTGCCAAGTTTCAATACAGATATTCTAATTCTAGTACCTTTTTGAAAAGTTTTTTAAAGTTTGTTTATTTTTCCATGCTCAATGTGGAGCCCAACCTGAGGCTCAATCCCACGAACCATAAGATCATGACCTGAGACAAAATCAAGAGTTGGATGCATAATTGCCTGAGCCACCCAGGCATTCCCTGATTCTAGTATCTTGGTAGAAAACTGGAAGGACTGATTTTGAGATTCCGTTCATTCCATTCTCCTTTAAAGCGAGAGATCTACAAAAGGCTTATAGTGGGAAAATGTTCTATCACTTCTGAATGTATATTAATATTAGACTATAACTTACTAGAAAAAGAATCATGACATGGTCTAAAAATGTCTTTGGTAGTTTAGCTCAACTGTAGTTCACAACCAGTTTCCATAATCATATTGTGTGGTGGGGTCTATGTGTGCATCAGGAAAGAGAAGGCAGTAGTTAGCATGAGGAAGATTGTGATCTTTCCCAACGAAGTCAGTTAGGAGAAACATTCAGTTTTATATTAAAGAGTCTGACTCTACTTTTGATGCCCAACTAATGATATCTGTGAAGCGTCATTACAACCTCTTACTATTCTGCCCATCTGGACAGGAAAAGCTAATAATGACTCCTGAGAGGCCTTTCCCTTGGCCGTAGTTATAAATTCACAGTGTAAATGAGTACCATCACCCCGGCCCCGCACAGTATGCATTGTAACAAAGTAGCCACCATTCCCTGCTTTCTCTAGCCATTTTCAGAACTTGAGAAGTCTACCGTGCTCTCCCGAGAAAGCATCTTTATGTAATAAATACTCTCCGAACACTTGAGTGAATAGAGTCATCATTCTTGACATCCAAACATCCTGTTCCAGTGGAGTAAGCACAAGTGCAAATGAGCAAAAAATGTTTGAGGGTAAATATGTGAGACTTCTCATTATCAAAAAAGATTCCCATTGTGTGTGTTCATTCTTGAGTAAATTCATGAACGTTTACCTTTTCAAATTATTTCCCTGAGCACACCAGCACAAAATATAGATTGTGTTACCTTTATCCTTACTTCTTACAGTATCTTCTTAACTTCTTGTCTTCTTATAGTATCTTTATCCTTACTTCTGAAATTTTCTTTTACTTCCCAATACTTTTCATATGCCTACTTTTTGTTTTCATTTAATGTAACGGTGCAACACACTAGTCTCATTTTAGCATAAAAGGTATGTATAAATATCATCATATGGAGTATATTCATGAATGGGGAGGCAGGTTTTAGAGGGTGAGAGTTTGAAATTGCACCATGGTTATTTTCATTACAGCGACAAAAATAATCTGACATATACTATGAACTTTGAGATATACTGAGATATACTATGAATTTGAACTCTCAAATTCAACTTATGAATATATATTTCCTGAACTGCATATCTGAATCTAACATGGAAAAAAATTATGATATTCAACCTACAGAGCCAAAGGATGTATTATTAGTGTTCATTATGAAATGCCCCAAGGAGGTGGGATGCACATGGGCTAATAACAGTCACATGATTCATTTAGGGTTACACAAAAGCTTACGTTTTAGTTACTTAGATATGAGAAATAGGGTATCCTAAATCAAATAGTATCAAAATGCAATTTCAGTGGTCAAATTTGAATCCTTCACAAGCATACTACTTTTGGGTTTGTTTTTGTTTTGTTTTGTTTTGAGAGAGCACAAGTTGGCAAGAGGGGCAAAGAGAGAGAATCCTAAGGCTCCACGCTCAGCAGAGAGCCCAACAGAGAGGTTGATCACATGACCCTGAGCCAAAATCAAGCCAGACACTCAACACACTGAGCCACCCAGTCACCCATACCTTGGTTCTTCTGATTAAAATGTCCTCTGTAACTTTTCAGTTTCCAAAAATAAGAGTAATTTTTATTCATCCATGATATATAACTATTACCTTTCAAAGAGGGAGAGACCATCATTACCCTCCATTTTCTCTACCACGTATATCATCCCCAGTAACCCATCATTCTCACATAAAAATCTCATTCTCTCAATGTAACGACCTACTCTGTTTCATGATCATCTTTCTCATAGAGTATTTGTTTCCTGTATTAACCAACAAAGGCTCTCAATGATACCACCAAATCCAGAGAAGTGCCTATGACCACAGAAAACATGACAATTAGGGTAATAGTTTTAGATCTATTCCCTACCACTCCCCATGCTCTCAGATTTATACTATACTGTATCTTAAAATTAGCATCCTAGTTTTTCCAGGGTATACACATATGACTAAGCCCCACCTAATGAAATAAGTTCCTTTAACCTTATTGATGCTTTCTCTGAAACCACCATGGTTGACAAATGAAATGCACGTAATGAAAGTATAACATCATTGGGTTCCAAACTTGAGGTTATAAAGTCATCAATAATAATGAACCCTCAAGAAACCTCAAATAATTAAAAAAAAAAAAAGCTATAGGGGTGCGTTGCTGGCTCAGCTGGAAGAGCATGTGACTCTTGATCTTAGGGTTTTGAGTTTGAGCCCCATGATGAGTGTAGAGAGGAAAATAAAATCTTTAAAAAAGATTTAAACAGAAGATGTTTAGGTCTTTCCACAGATACACTTGTTCCATTGACTCACATCATCTCCTGAGTTTAAATTTCTATGGAATTTAACACCTAAGATTGGTTAATCCTCCAAATAGACCTACTTCCCCCTAATGTGAATTTTCTTATTGTAGTCCACTGGCTAAACAAACAATGACCTTCATTACACATGTAATGTTTCTGTCCAGTATGAATTCTTTGGTGTTTCCTAAGGTAAAGACTTTGACATATTTGTATGGTTTCCATGTTATGTGAATTCTTTCAAGACCACAAACCACAAAGTTGTACATTTTGGTTTTTTTTTTAATCACTGGAAGTCTGTACCTCTTAATCCCATCCACCTATTTTACCCTCCTTCCCAATCTGTACATTTTTTATAAACCTGATCATACTCATTACATTTGTAAGGTTTCCCTCTAGTAAAAATTACATTCACAAGATATAATAAGCTTTGGATAAGCCTTGCCATACATTCCATTTGTGTGCTTTCTTTTAGAGATTTATATTCTTTTTTCAGGGGAGGTGTGAGCCATGGTTACAAGCTTTGCCACATTAGTTTCATATGATTCCTCTCCATGATGGAATCTCTGGCGTTGAGTAAGCCTTGCTCATTTTATTTGCAAGGTTTCTTTCTCCTATGAGTTCTTTGATGATCCCCAAAGCTTGAGCTTTGAATAAAAGCACTGCCACACATATTAGGTTTATGCGGTTTCTTTTCACTATGTATTTTCTGATGCCTAGTAAGGTTTGCAAATTGGGTAAAAGCTTTGCCACACTCATTACATCTATAAGGTTTCTCTCCAGTATGGATTTTCTTATGCTGAGTAAGATGTGAACGTTCCGTAAAGGCTTTTCCACACTCAGTACATTTGAACGGTTTCTCTCCAGTATGAGTTCTCTCGTGACCCGAAAGATGTGAACGTTTGATAAAAGACTTATCACATTTATTACATTTATAAGGTTTTTCACCTGTATGAATTCTCTGATGGTCAGTAAGGTTTGAACTTTGGATAAAAGCCTTGTCACACACATTACATTTGTATGGTTTCTCTCCAGTGTGTATTTTCTGATGTGTAGTAAGATTTGAAAATTTGGTAAAAGCTTTGCCACATTCATTACATTTGTAAGGTTTCTCTCCAGTATGAGTTCTTTCATGACCCCAGAGGTTTGAACGTCTGCTAAAAGCCTTATGACATTTTCTACATTTATATGGTTTTTCTCCTGTATGGATCCTCTGATGTTCTATAAGGTTATAGCTTTGGATAAAAGCCTTGCCACATACATCACATTTGTATGGTTTCTCTCCAGGATGTGTATCCTGATGTCTAATGAGGTGGGAGCACTGCTTAAAAGTTTTGCCACACTCATTACATTTGTAAGGTTTCTCTCCAGTATGGATTTTCTCATGTTGAGTAAGGCCTGAACGCTCAGCAAAGGCTTTGCTACATTCATTACATTTGTAAGGTTTCTCTCCAGTATGGATTTTCTTATGTCGAGTAAGATGTGAGCGCTCCATAAAGGCTTTGCCACAGTCATTACATTTGTAAGGTCTCTGTCCAGAATGAATTCTCTCATGACTCATGAGATTTGAGCTTTTGCTAAAAGCCTTCCCACAGTCATTGCATTTGTAAGATTTTCCTCTAGTGTATGCTCTTCTGTCTTGTGCAGGTAACAAAGGATATTTAAAAATCTTCCTAGATTTATTCCAAATGTTTTTGGTACTGGGAGGAATTCCTTGAAGTGGTGAGACTGAGGAACCATTGCTGACAGACTTCTCAATTGGATTACTACATTCATACATTTTCTCCTCACTGTGAAATCTCTGCAGTTCAGCCAGATGTGCCTGCAAACTTAATCCAGTTCTATTTTCCACGCAGTTTATGTACTGGTTTCCAGAACCACTTCTGTTACCTCCCAGTTTTAACGAATTCCTCATAAATGGCTCCTCATGCATGAAATACTGGTATGTATTATTTCTTACAGAAACACTCTGCTTTTCAGGAAAAGTAACTGAGGACTGATTCAGTTGCCGATCTTTTCCACAAGTGAGATTTTTGTCATGGGTCAAAGGCACTTCTTTGTCATTTCTTGCATCATACTCCCACTGAGTCTCTAACTCATGCATATTTTCCCAGACTTCCTTGAGATCAAAATCCTGGATGCCATGACTTTCATTTCTCTCCAGTATTACCAGGTGGCACAATTCTCCTTTATTAATGTCCTCTATTGGTGATAATTCCTTGATTACAAATCCAGCTGAAGGGCTTCCTATCAAATAGAGTTGGAAGATAAATATTTTATACTAAATTGCATAATTACACACCCAAATAATACTTTATAATGAACAAAGGAAGCTTTTCAACCATGGTCTTCAAACACTATTGTTATATACAATGTTTTTAAATTTTGTTTTTATAAATGTGGGGATAATGCTTGTATTTGCACATCTATGGGAATATGATTGTGTTGTAAGTTAAAAGCCTGACCCTAGAGAAAGGAACTGATATAGCAACAGGCATAATATTGACTCATTCTGTAAGAATTTACACTATGGTATGAAGTAACAATGGAAAACATTCAACAGGGAGACAGTATGGTGTTATAGGACAGTATTTCCTCTAAAAATTATCAAACTAAATATCCCATGAATTCCATTTCTAGGTATATACTCAAAAGAATTATGTAATATATACATGTTCCATGAGACATGTACAAGAATGTTTTTTTATTTACTTAAGAGAGTGAGAGGGAGCTTGCAAATGGGGGAGGGGAAGGGAGAAAGAGAGAATCCCAGGCAGTCTTCACACTGTAAGCGCACTGCACGATGCTTGACTTGAACTCACAAACTGTGGGATCATGACTTCAGCGAAAATCCAGAGTCAGACACTTAACCGACTGAGCTACCCAAGCACCCCAAAATAAGGTATCATTATCTAAAAAGCTATGGCAAATCAAATTAATGACATTTGTGACTAAAGCAGTAACTTAAAAAAAAAAAGTACGTTCTAAAGATATCACAAATACTCCATTTAAAGACTGCCATGGGGCACCTGGGTGGCTCAGTTGGTTGAGTGTCCGACTTTGACTCAGGTCATGACCGCATGATTTAGAAGTTCAAACCCCACTTCGGGTTTTATGCTGACACCTTGGAGCCTGGAATCTGCTTCAGATTCTGACTCTCTCTCTCCCTCCCTCTCTCTCTCTCTCTCTCTCCCTCCCTCCCTCCCCAACTCATGCGCTCTATGTTTCTCCCTCTCTCTCAAAAATAAACTTTTAAAAAAAGACCTAAATTTAATTGAGGAAAATATATGTTACAACAATAAAATATCCCTACACATTTATGAAAATGGCCAAAATTTAGAACACTAATACCAAATACTAGTGAGAATGTGGACCAATAAGAACTCTCATTCATTACTGGTGGGAATGTTGTACACCACTTTGGAAAACAAGTTGCACTTTCTTACAAAACTAAACATACTCTTAAATATGATTTAGCAGTCTCATTCATTGGTATTTACACAAATAAGTTGAAAATTTATATCTATACAAAAACCTACACATGAAATAGAGAAATCCTAAAATTTGTATGGAACCACAAATGACCCTAAATGCCCAAAGCATCTTGAGAAAGATGAACAAAGATGGAGGCATCACACTTCCTGATTTCAAACTCCCTGACTACAAATCTGTGGTAATTAAAACAGTATGGTATTAGCATAAATCTAATAGACACACAGATCAACAGAACAGAATAGAGCCCAGAAATAAACCCACACACATGGTCAATTAATTTACAACAAAGGAGACATAACTATACAATGGGGAAAGCACAATGTCTTTAATAGATGGTTTGGGAAAACTGGACTCCAACAGGTCAAAGAATGAAACTGGACCACTGTCTGAAACCATACACAAAAATTAGCACAGAATGGATTACAGACTTAAACCTAAGACGTGAAACCATAACATTCCTATAAGATACGGGGTAATGAGCTCCTTGATTCAGGTCTGTGTAATGATTTTTTTTTTTTTTTTTTTTTTTTTTTTTTTTTTTTTTTTACTTTGACACCAAAAGAAAAATCAACAAAAGCAAAGGTAGGTGGGACTACATCAAACTAAAAAGTATCTGCATGGCAAAGGAAACACTTTTTTAACAACATGAAAAGGCATCCTACTGGACAGGAGAAAGTATTAGCAAAATATGTATCTGATAAGGGGCTAATAATCCAAAACATGGCAAAAAGAAGCTCAAATAATCCAATTTAAGAAATAGGCAGAAGATATGAATAGACATTTTCCAAAGATCTAGAGATGGCAAAAGGACCATGAAAAGATGGCCAACATCATTCATCATCAGGGAAATGCAAATCAAAATCACCATGAGATATCACTTCACACCTATTAGAATGGCAGTTATCAAAGTATGATTTCTCTTATATGTGGAATCTTAAAAAAACAAAATAACCCCTCTTAGATACAGAGAATATATGTGTGGTTGCTAGAGGCAGGTAGTTGAGGGGACGGTGGCAGAAATGGGTGAAGGTAACCAAAATATTAAAAAAAACAAAACAAAACAAAAAAGATGCCTGCCTGGCTCAGTCCACAGAGCATGCAACCCTCGACCTTGGGGTTCTGAGTTCAAGCCCCATGTTGGGTGTAGAGATTACTTAAAAACAAAACAAAAATTGCTGCCACCTCTTGAGTTCTTAAAACCAAAAAATAAAAACAAAACAACCAAAAAAATATCAATATAGTGCTTTCCATATACCGAGAATACAACAAACATCTGTGGAATGATACGTTTTTCCTACAGAAAAGCTAACTAGAGATATCAGTAAGTTGTGCTCTATTTAACCTACATCTAGTTTTGATTTTCACTTTTTAGAATTATCTACATCATGCCTTCCCCCTAATTACTGCACAAGTGCCCAACCTCAAGAAGCCAGGATAGCCCAGGAAAGAAAGAGGCCTTAGCTCTACTCTAATAGACAGTTATTACCTTTTGTTTGTCTCCTGAAAAGTTCTGTCAAGGATACAAAATGGAAATGGAAAGTGAATAGTTCCGGGGGTTTGTACTACAGAGACCTCAGCTCTGACCTGTATGTTATGAGAACCATGAGAGATGGAGGGAAAGACTCTCTTAGAGACAGCCATCTCAGTCCCTCTCAAATCACAGCACCAGTATGGTCAGAGGGCCCAAATAACAGTGTTGTAGGTCCTAACAGTGGGAGTTTAAACTTGTATGTAATTTGATTTACTCATATGAATAACAGAATGAGAAGTGTGTGTGGGATGGGGGAAGATTTCCTTTGAAAGCTCCTAAGGGGGACACCTGGGTGGCTCAGTCGGTTAAGCGTCCGACTTCGGCTCAGGTCATGATCTCGCGGTCCGTGAGTTCGAGCCCCGTGTCAGGCTCTGTGCTGACAGCTCAGAGCCTGGAGCCTGTTTCAGATTCTGTGTCTCCCTCTCTCTGACCCTCCCCTGTTCATGCTCTGTCTCTTTTTGTCTCAAAAAAATAAATAAACGTTTAAAAAAAAAATTGAAAAAAAAAAAAAGCAAGCTCCTAAGAAATAAACTTTTATTTTCCCACAGATCCTTCCCAAACAATACTTAATGGATCTGCTTACTCTGTGCCCATTTCAGTTTTGACTTATGCTCACATCCCAACACATTCCCACCTGTCTGGATGTTCTCCTATATTCACTTCACTTTCCACAGTCCAGGGATCTTTCCCCTGGAAAGAGATGATAGAGATGATATTCAGTTCAAGAAAAGATTTCTATTTATGAAGAAAAACAAAACATGTTCTGCTTCTCTTCCAGAACACATTCCCAGCTCATTTTTCAGCAAAGAAGAAAGGACATTCAGTATATGTGGGTGTAGAAACATACTTCAAAAATTAGTCAACTGAGTGCCTGAATGGTTAAGGATTATTTTAGGTATGCAGAGATCTGGTTCTTTCCAAGAAATACTGAACCAAAAGCACAAGGGTAAGACCACAGAATCAGATATTTTAAAAAATTCATAAGGTTTCCTTTTTCCCCCCCAACTTTAAGTAACTTTATTGTCTCTGAGCCTTATCTTTAATGATGTCAGTGAAACTGGACTTTACTAAGACTTTAAGGATTTTTATATCCTATTCCCCAGACTCCCAGATTGTTATTTAAATTCTAGTTAGTTAACATACAGTGTAGTATGGGTTTCAGTAGAATTTAGGGATTCATCACTTACAAATAACACCCAGTGCTCGTCCTCACCAGTCCCCTCCCTTAAGCTTTTCTGACTACTAATGTTCTGCAAGCACCTAAACAAGCAGGAATGCAGAACTTCTGAAGGAAAGGGAAGTTAGAGTCCATTTGCCACATTATGATGCCTTCCCATTCTCAATTAAAACAGCTGCAATCATTCCCTTAGAAACAGGGATTTGAAACTCCTATGATCAAGTCAAAAGAAAATGCAGACATAAAAAGTAATTACCGACTTCGGGAGGGAAGTTATCCTCACCCAGGGAGACCAGGTTCCTGTAGTTCTCCAACATCACGTCCCTGTACAAGGACCTCTGAGCAGGGTCCAGGCACTCCCACTCCTCCTGAGAGAACTCTATGGCTACGTCCCTGAATGTCAACCGCCCCTGAAAGGAAAACACATTTCACCAAGTGGACAGGGAAAGTGTTCTTATTTGACACAAAACAAGAGAAGCACAAATGTGTAAAGACTGACTTGGCTGGAGTGAGTGCTATTTGATCCGTGTAATATAATTTTGAGCAAGTTACACTTAACATAAAAACAAGCCATTTTAAAGTACCGTTTGGGGGCATTTAGTGCACTCACAATATTGCACAAACATCACCTCTGTCTAGATCCAAAACATTTTTATCATCCCCAGAGAAAATACTTATTAAATACTATTAAAGCAGGTGCTTCCTATTCCCCAGTCCCTGGCAACCACTAATGCTTTGTCTCTATGGATTTACCAATTTTGGATCTTTTCATGTAAGAAGGGATCAAAAATGTGACCTTTTGCATCTGCCTTCTTTCATGTAGAATAATGTTTGGGGTTCATCCATGATACAGTATGTATCAGTGGTACATTTCCTTTCTTCTGGAAAGGACTAGACTATAGACTAGTCATTGCAGGACTAGTCTATTGCAGACTATAGGACTAGACATTGCAGGACTAGACTATATTCATTCAACTACTGATGGGCATTTGGTTGTTATCAACTTTGGTTAATTTTAGTAATTTGCTACGAACTTTCAAGTACAAGTGTTTGGATATCTGTTTTCAATTCTTTTGTTATATACCTAGGAGTGGAATTACTGGGGCACATGGTTTAATTTTTTTAAGAATCTGCCATGTGCTTTTGCACAGCAGCTACACTTTAACAGCAATGTGTCATGATTCTAATTTCTTCACCTCTTTACCAACACTTTTTTTGCTGTTGTTCTTTTACAGTAGTCATCCTAGTGGGTGTGAAATGATCACTTGTGGTTTTGAGTTTGCAATTTACTAATGACTACTGTCGCTGAATATCTCTTCATGTGCTTGTTTCATTTGTGTATCTTCTATGGAGAAATGTCTGTTAAGATCCTTTGACCATTTTTTAAGTTGGGTTCTGTGTATTTTGGTTGTTGAGTTGTAGAAGTTCTTCATATATTCCAGGTTCTAGACCCTTTGTAGATATGGACTGGCAAATTATTTCCTCCCATTTATTAGATTGTTTCACTTGTGTGAGAATGTCCTTCATTGCACAGACATGATTAATTCTGATGATGACCAATTTATCTACTTTGTCTTTTTCTCTTTCGATTTGGGATCATGTATAAAAATCCACTGCCAACCCTCAGGTCATGAAGATTTACCCCTGTTTTCACCTAAGAGTTTTATAGTTTTAGCTCTAACATTCAGTCTTTGATTAATTCTGAATTGATTACCTTATATGGTACAAGGTAGTTTCAATTTCATTCTCCCATAGACTCTAGTTTTGCCAGTACCATTTAAGAGAGTATTGTTTTTCTGCTGTTTTTGGCACACTTGTAAAAAAGGAATGGATTATACATGCATGGTTTTATATGTGGAGGCTCAGTTCTATTACTTTGTTCTATATATCTAGTCTCTGCTGGAATTGTAGTTTTGATTACTCAAAATTTGTAGTAAGGTTTTATGTCAGGAATTCTAGGTCCTCCAATTTTGTTCTTTCTCACATTTATTTTGGTTATCTGTGGTGTCCTTACCAATTCAATATGAGTTTTAGAATCAGGATTCCCATTTGGGCAAAGATATTGGGATTTTGCTGAGGACTGCATTACTCTTTATATTGCTCTGGAAAGGATTCCCATTTTACAGTCTTGCAATCCACAAACACAGGACATTTTCACATTTATTTAGGTTTTCTTTAATTTTCCTCAGCAGCTTTCTGGTTTTCACTGTGTATAAATCTTCCATTTCCTTCATTAAATTTATTCCCATTTGTTTTCTTGCTCTTATAAATTGTTTACTTACTTTCCATTTGTTGACTGCTACTGTACAGAAATGTAACCTGAATTTTGAGTGTTAATATTGTATGCTGTAACTTCAATGAATTCATTCTAAGTCTGAGCTTTCTTTATTTCTAAATAGGAGATCATGTATACTATGAATAGAGAGATAGTTTGATTTCTTTTCCCATTTTGACACATTTTATTTATTTTTCCTCTGTGTTTTCTCTGTCTAGAACTTCCAGTACAGTGTTGATATGTGGTGTCAAAATGGGCCACACTTGTTTTGTTCTTGGTATTAGGAGGACGTTTTCAGTTGTTTACCATTGATGTTAGCCATGGAATTTTAATAATACCCTTTTTCAAACAGCAAGTCTACTCCTAATTTTTGGGTGTTTGTTGGATAAAGTGTCCTGTATATGTCTGCTGAATCTAGCTGGTTTACAGTGTTGCTCACTCCTTTATTATTGATATCTGGTTGTTCTACCCATTATTAAAAAGGGAGTATGAGGTCTCCAACTAGTAGAGAACTGTCTCCTCAATTTTTGCTTCAAAAAATTGGGGGCTTTGTTGTTATGTATTTATTATTTATACTCGGTTTATCTTCCTGATGAATTGGCCCTTTTTTCAATATATAATGTCATTCAACATCTTTGATAATAATTTTACTTAAAGTCTATTTTGTCTGATATTTGTATACCTATCCAGATAAGTTTCATTATTATCTGCGTGGAATATCTTTTTCCATCCTTCCACTTTCAACATATTTGTGTATCTAAAGTGAGCCTTGGGGCACCTGGGTAGGTCAGTCAGTTAAGCGCCTGACTGGATTTCAGCTCAAGTCATGATTTCACATTTCGTATGTTCGAGCCCCGCACGGGCTGCGTACTATCAGTGTGAAGCCTGCTTGAGACTCTCTCCCTCTCCCTCTCTCTTTCTGCCCCTCCCCCATGCACACTCTCTCAAAATAAATAAATAAAAACTTAAAAAAATAAAGTGAGCCTTTTGTAGACAGAGTGGAATCATTTTTAAACATTAATTCCTTTGTCTTTTATTAGAGAGTTTAATTTATGTACATTTCAAGTTACTACTGGTAAGAATTACTTTTGACATCTGCTGTATGTCTGATATTTTGTTTCATAATTCCTCCCTTCTTTGGGTGTCTGTGCCTCTGTGTACATGCCATTTTGATTGCCTCTGTATTTATTTTTCCATTTTCAAGTTATTTTCTGAGTGGTTATCCTGGGGATTGCAGTTTACACATTAATAATATTTGAATTTCAGTTGATACTAACTTAGCTTTAATAGCATACAAACAACTGTTGTTATACAGTCACCCTTTATGTTCTTATTGTCAAAAGTTATTCCTTTGTAAAAGATATGAACAGATGTTTTATACACTCAAGAACAGATTTTTATTATTGTTTTACACATCTGTCTTTTAAGACACATAGGAAAAACTGAGTTAGAAAACAAAAATATAATAATACTGGCTTTTATATTCACTTATGTAGTTTTACTAGTGTTCTTTATTTGTTTCTATGGCTTTGATGTACCGCTAGTTTCCATCCTTTTCAGCCTGAAGAACTCCATTTGGTATTTCACATAAGCTAAGTTTGTAAGTGTGAACTCCCTCAGCTTTTGTTCATCTAGGAGTCTCTTAATTTTACTATCAATTTTGAAGTATAGTTGCCTCATAAGGAATTCCTGACAGGTTTTTATTTTTGTTTTTTAATATTTCAAGCTTTTAATACCACAGGAGACTGCTTCCTGGCCTCCACAGTTTCTGAGGAGAAATAGGCTGTTAAGCTTATTGAGAAGCCCTGTACATGAGAAGTTGTTGCTGTCTTGCTACGTTCTGCATTTACTCCTTTGTCTTATAAAAGTTGACTGATTATGTGCTTGCCAGGGATCTCCATGCATCTGTCATAGCTGAAGTTCATTGAGTTTTTGGATGTGTAGGTTGTTTTTGATAAATTTGACAAGTTTTTAGCTCTTATTTCTTCAAATATTCTTTCTCCCCTTTCTTCTTTATCCTTTCCTTCTGGGACTCCTATTATATGCCTATCAGTATTCTTCATAGTGTCCCAGAGGTTTCTTTGTCTCTGTTCATTTTTCCTTTTTTCCCTTTTCTGCTTTTGTCCCCTTTCTTCTGCTCACACTTGATAATTTCAGTTAATGGATGTTTAGGTTCACTGATTCTTTCTTATTGCCCACCTGCTGATGAACTCTCTAGTGAATTTTGAGTTTTGGTGTCTATACTTGCCTAACTCCAGAATTTCTATTCCATCCCTTTACTATAATTTCTATCTCCTTAGTGACATTTTTTATGTGTTGAAACACTGTTCTACTTCTTAGTTCTCTTCCATGTTTTCCTTTAGCTGAAGATTTTCAAGACAGTTGATTTAAAATCTTTATTGAGTGAGTGCCTGGGTGGCTCGGTCGGTTAAGCGTCCGACTTTGGGTTGGGTCATGATCTTGCAGTTCGTGGGTTTGAGCCCAGGTCGAGCTCTGTGCTGATGGCTCAGAGCCTGGAGCCTGCTTCGGATTCTGTGTCCCTCTCTCCCTCTGCCCCTCCCCTCTCATGCTCTGTCCCTCTCTCAGAAATAAATATTAAAAAAAAAAAATTTAAATCTTTATTAAGTGGAATGTCTCTGCCTCCTCAGAAAGACCATCATTAACGTGCTTAAGATGTACAATCATAAGATATCCTTAGATATCTGTAGTGAAGTCAGTCTTCTCAGAAGCAGCCACGATGACATTCTTTGTAACAGTAAGAAATTGTAAAAGACCCATGTTTCTTCATTTAGAGAATGTTCCAATGAGGATCTAAAAAAGCAGTTATCTCTACGTTTACTAACATGAGAACAACTTCAAGACATATGGTATGTAAATATTTCAATCTGCAGAGTAAAATATGATGAGAAAACATTTACTGAAGAATATATTCTAAAATCACATTACAATATGTAAATGCATTTTTAGAAGATTTGCGCTAAAGAGAACATAGCTTCTGGGTGAAGACAATCTGTGATGGTAGGAGATGTGACAGGGAAGGGGATATTTTACTTCTTAGTTTCTAAAATGCATCCCTGTGTGAATCTGAACCACAAAAATATACACTAGGGGGGTTTAATACAAAAGAAAAATAATAACATTTAAGAATAATTCGTAAAATGAAAATTGAGCACCAGCCTTTCTGATGACAGAAAGTTCTGCTCCTATGTCTGGTTAAACTAGAAACATTTTTATCTAAAAGATGCACAGTGTAAGAGTTCCTAAAAGAACACCATGGTCTTTATGAGATGAATGCACTATAAATAATTCAAGAACATGTAGTGTTAGAGAAGTAGGTTGATTCTATACTTTAAAACCAATGTTAATAAAACAAAATACTCACTCTATTCTTTATTCCTACTTTGAACTTCCCATTCTATTCCAAAGTATTAATATTGTGGAGTCAGAAGCACAAGGACTCCCTCATTTAACATCAAAAGGCATTTGTAAAATCAGACAAAGCAAATTTCCCCCATCAGTCTTATTTTCCAGGGTTCCTCAGGTACTTGTGCACATTAATACATTACTTACATATGTAATCTCTTTAATACTCATTTATTTATATGAGCCGAAAGGGCATCCAGAAGGGGTCTCTGAAGAATCCTTACTGCCTAACCTCAGGGACACCACAATGCCCACTCCCCATCTCCAGTCCTTGCCTACATAGAAAATCCTTCACAGGATGACTATCGAAAAGGAGCCTCTTCCCAAGTTCCATGTCACTGGGTCAGAGTGAGTTGGACTCTGTATGGAGATGAGAGGAGACCGGGAGAAGGCCCTGGGTGTGAGTAAACAATTTAGGCAGGACATCTCGGAGACAGAGAAGATTAACAAGTCCAAAATATGACATTTTAAGAAGAAGAACAATTAATGAAAAATATGACTTTTACCTGGAGAAGAGCCATTCCTCCTTTTTCTCTCTCTTCTTCTAGCCTTCTTTCTTAGGTAAGGTTATACTGTGTGACAAAAGGAATGTTGTTTAATGTTTAGAATCAACATAACCCCTTCCTCTGCCACAATATACATACGGGGAGAAACTTACTATGGGAAAAAGTCCTTTGCTGCCCACTGCAACAGGAGGGATGCAGGGACAATAAAATCTAAAAGGGAGCCAACAAGTGCATTTTTTTCACCCACTTTTCCAGAAAGCCCTCCACTCCTGCTGAAACATACACACTCTATGCAACTGCATTGTCCGCTGTCTCCTTGAACTCAGCAAAAGGGAACTGGCTCTTTCAAGTCCTTGGCTCCTCCCTAGGCAGCCAGCATGCAATGAATGGTTGATGCAGGCCACAGAAGCCCGTCCATGCCATCAATTTGGAACAACTCTTAAGGGGCACCCGAGCTCCAGAACTCCCTGGTAACTATACTGAGAGTTTACATCTTTGTCCTGATAGTGATGGGAAGCCGTAAGTGGGTTTAATGTCAAAAGATGACACAATCAAGTTTTGAAAATTTAGTTATGATACAGAGAGATGGTGGAGCTGACAGAGGCATATCCCTGTCTCTAAGACTATACAGCTGCCTCTTTCTTACTGGTTTTCATTATTTTTGGAACTGGGTCACATTTTAAACTCCAACTGCACACCCTCTCCCAGAAAACTGCCAAAGACAAACACACACCCAACTTTGAAAATCCTTTCAGGGATCTTATTACCTCAGGTTCAGAATTCTTGGTCTATCGACGCATGTTACAGGTGAGTGCACTGGGGCTCAGAGGGGGAGTTACTTTACCAAGTTACCCTGAAGAAGTCTGAGTAGAATGAACAGAACTGGGTGGAAGTAAATTCTGAAATGGTGGCCTGGACAGGTTTAATGAGAAAGGGTTTTCCAGATTACCTTTCATATTCCTGAACAAGAGAAGCTTCCCTTTCATGGGTTTAATCAAACCCATTTAATTCCTCTTTTCCAGAAAAACTATATGAAATTACAAATAGTTACAGATAGTGGAAAACACAAACAAGGGTCACCTGGGGAGATGAGCTCTGGGCAATCTCTGCACCATAAACGGATGGGCTCTGCTGGAACAAAGTTCCACATCAATCCAGACCGTTCTTCAACATCTGTACAGAAAAGACAAAGGGAACTTGAGGGGAACATCTACTTAGTTGCAGACTTCAGCTCAGAACTCAGTAATGTAAAAGACCACTTAAGGGAAGAAGAGAACTGTTGAATATTAAATTAACTGCCTAAACTAGGTTTTGAGTGTTAAAAGATTACCGACATCCTTTATGGATATGTAACGAAATACCATGAAGTTATTTACCAGACATTAAAGAACAATTCCAACTTGTGAAAGAGTAGACAGCATGTAAAACTCATAATCTGAACAATAAAAATTAAGAGGGAAAATAACTTGGAAATTAAAAAGATATCCAATGGATTATGATATTAAAGATAAAGAGGATACATCAAATTTAGAAAAGAATGCGACGAGCCATCAAAAAAGGAGAGAGAAATAGTACTGTTAATAATGGCCATCGTAAAAAGCACCATGTGGTGCCCATTAAGTGACTGAGCTAAGCCTCTGCCCTCTAGATGAGTAAGGGTTCCAAATGCAATGATCTTCTGATGCAATACTTAGAAAGTACAGATGCCTCCAACACCTGGTTTCACACCTCTCATTCTCTTCTGCATAACTGAAACAATTCCCAAATTTTAATTAACGAGGTCACAGGGCCACAAATCAGCACTTCACAACTTAATATCCCATACCCAATCAATTCAGTACTCACCTGGGTTTGGGTCCTGTGCTTTGTCCCAGACCACTCACTACGTGTTTTGTTCTCTGTATAAGTCTCTCTGTGTCCTTGTTTCTCCTCAGTCTTTTTGTCCATTTCCGTTTCCCTCCCTCGCTATTCCTCCTTCAACCGTGTGACCCCACTCTGCTGCAGTCTGTTTCAATCCCCGCCGTTCCTCCCACACTTTCCGACTCCGCAGATTTCTGCGTCTTTCCCCGCCGTCTCTGCCCCCACTCTGCCCTCCCTGCGGCGGCGCGAAGGGCCTGCATCCACCTCCCTAGTGACGACTGTGCTCGACGCGGTTGGGGGTTGGGGGGTGGCGACCGGGGGGAGACTCGGGAGTCAGAGAAAGGTTCTGAGCAGGAAAACGACCGGCAAGGCGACTGGGGTCTGTAAGGGCCAAAGCAGAAAGGCTGGGCCCAACCTGCCTCACAGAGATTTTAACCGGAAACGAACGCTGACGCCCGTGACCCGCACCGACTGGGCTCCGAACGTCTTATGGCCACGCCGCGAGAGGCGACAGGGACGAACTCCCAGCGAGAGGGATGAGTGGTTTCAAAGATTTTACCTTACCAGGCGCCCCCGAAACCTGGGTGGGGAGGCGGGGCCCGAGGAGCCGCTCCAGGGCAAGAACCAGAAAAATGGAGACTCACTCATCCGAGCGCAACCGTTGCTCCGGGAACTCGGCTTCCGGGTCTGCAGGAAAGCGCGCATGCGCATGGGTCTCGTCGGTCAGCCGGGGCGCTCTCAGGGCGGAGCCGGGGCGGTTGCGGAAGCGGCGGGTGTGGGCGGGACCCCGGCGCGCTGGGTCGCCTGCCTTGCACCACACGGGGGCCTGCCGTTTGGTCTTCTGTTTGTCCTTCCTGCCCCGCGGTTTCGGGTTCTGCTTTTGGATTCCTTCCAGTCCCGCTGGTGTCGTTTGGAGCCAGGCTGGGCACAAGGTTAGGGAAGGGTGGGCCGCTTCTGTTGGGAGTGGTGGTATTTGACAAGTTGATCACGGTGCCCATGGGAACATTTTTAGCGAGCGGTGCAGATTGGCCTCCAGCGGGAGAGGCGGAGCAGCGATGCTACCTGGGGCCGGGGCGTCCTCGTGGGGCGACTGAGACCCGGACAGTGACAGCTCCTTGTTTAATGAAGTTAAAGCCGGGTGGTCAGTATCGGTGATGGACGATAGAATGCGACATGCAAAACTCTTCTGTGGGGAATGTGCAGTTTGGTACTAGTTGTAATTTTCACTGAACTGTCACTTCTTCTCCCCATTGGCCCTTCTGCTCTCCTGGGGGTTCCAGGCCAGGCTCTGGGCTGTGGGGGGGTGAGGGTTGGCACATTGCTTTAAAGAAGCAAACATTTCTGCCTCTATGGGTTATCAATTTTTCTCTCTTTATTTGATATTGGAATCCACACCTTCGAGGTGAATTATAAATCCAAACGCCTTTGAGACCTACCAGATGGCACCTGTATTTTGCTTAACCTTTAATTACTAAATATCATTGCAATTTTAGTTTAAAATTTTTTTCACTTCTTTTGGAAGACTAGTTTTTACTTGAAAATTAGATTTTTAAATATGTATTTATTTTGTGGGAGAGTACAGGGGCAAGTGCAAGCAAGGGAGGGGCAGAGAGCTAGATCTAGAAACCCAAGCAGTCTCTGAGCAGAGCCCTCTGCCCAACCCCCCCCCAAACCCCATTCTGGGCTGGATCTCACAAATCCTGAGATCATGACCTGAACCAAAACCAAGAGTCTGAGGCTTAATTAACCGACTGAGCCAGCCAGGTGCCTAGAAAATTAGATTATTTTAACTGATCGCTTCGTTTTCTGTTTCTGAATGCTTCGTGCGAAGTGCAGTTAACGTAGCTTCTAAAATGTGTACTCTTTCAGAGATACTTAACTTTTCCTAGTACTGATGAAATACTGGTTTTGAGATATTTCCAGAGACATGTGGTAAGGATGTCTGTTCTTTACGTGAATAATACAAGCAAATAGTAAAACTAGTTTTTCACATCTTCAGTAGCATCATATACACTCTTAATAATTTTTAATACGAAATATGCAAGTTAATAGCTCCTCTTCTGTTTCCTGTGGAAATTCTGAAGGTGGTGCTGGCTGCATTTGCTTTTCACACCCTCTCTGTTATGTGACTGCCCCCTCCAGTGCTTAAATCTCTGCAAGGAGTGAATGAACAAATGACTACACATTGTTTAACAGTTTACAATAATTTATAGGTATCTTGTCATTTTAGAGGGCTGTATATTCTTTCTGCAGCATGCAGAGATGACCTGGGACACAATGAGGTCAGGACTCCAGAGAACAAAAGGGCTGATTGTTAAAACAAAACAAAACAAAAAACAAACATGGAGTGATTAGATCAGAGGGGTTCATGACCCACCAACTGGGGTTTTCAGAGAGAGCCAAATAAAAAGGTTGAAGAGAGAGCATAAAACGATACAAAGGTGCTTATCAAGACAAGGATGCCTTGGGTAGCCCTCACTTCTGGGGAAATTCTGGAGATGTTGTCCTGTGAATGTGCTGGACCCACTGCTTGTATCTTAAGAGCTTGAAAACTGTGGAGTTGCTGGCCCAGATCGTGAATCCCAAACGTCTGACAGTAGAGAACGTTAAAAGTAGGACAAGTGCTGATTGTGTGATCTTCTTATTCAGCACCCCCAGTCATATTTCTATATAATGTTTCCACTGTTCATTGTCAGTCACAAGAAGAAAGTGGTATTTGCCAGCACAGTTAGGATCCAGCCGCTGATTGTTAGGCACACAGAGCTTTTATTTTAAGTTCTATCATCTTGGAGTTCCTGGGGCCATCGTGATGTCCTGGAAGACACTCAAGAAGCAGGTGGTGCCAATGGATACACCAGTGGCCACTCTGAACATACAAAACAAGTTGCATCAAAACTCAACGAAGATATTTTTCAAGCCAAAAGTGTTGCTGAGCAACGTCTTTAATGATGATGAGCCAGAGGTTGCCTACAGTCAGGTGCTTGAGAAGCAGGTCTTAGGAAGGTATTTAATCATTTTTAATTATTTTTTACTGTATAGACTTCTCTTTTGTTTGACCTTTATCCCGCTGTAGGATGTGAAGAATAAGAACACTTATTGTCATTTTGGTAGGAATCCCCATTTACCAAATGCCAAGCATTAATAATGTTATACCTACTGTAGTTTTTGCTGGGTATTAACTTTTCTTATGCACTTTGGCATACTTCTGAATTTTTAACTTCACTGATCTAATATTCTGTTCGTAAATAAACATCTCATAAGGATAACCATACTCATTTTGGGTTTTTAAAAGAGTTTTTGTGTGTATTGTTTTTTGTTCAATATTCTATAAGATTTTTGCAGTAACATTGTTAGTTCAAAAAACTGGCTGATGGTATGTATGTCAGGATCCAATTAAATTTATAAGTTACTTTAAGAAGAATTGACCTTTTTATAATATTGAGTTTTTCTACCCAGGAACATGATGTAAATTTACTTTCATTTATTTCTACTTTCATGTATTTCAGGAATGTTTTATTTTTTCACCATATAGGCTTTACATATTTTGCTAGATTCATTCCTAGTTAGTATATTTCATTTTTTAAAGTTACTTTTTTTTTATTTAGAGTGCAAGAGAAAGAGAGAGGGTAGGAAGAGGGAAGGGGGGTGGAATTCCAATCAGTCTCCATGCTCAGCATGGAGGTGGATATATCACTCCCTGGGCTGAAACCAGGAGTTGGCCACTCAACTGACTGAGACACACACCCACGTGCTCGTATTTCATTTTAGGATACACTATTTTTTGTTTTCTTTTGTTATTTATTTGTTTATTTTTATTTTTTTCATTTACATCTAAGTTAGTTAGCATATAGTGCAACAGTGATTTCAGGAATAGATTCCTTTATGCCCCTTACCCATTTAGCCCATCCCCCCTCCCACAACCCCTCCTGTAACCCTCTGTTTCTTCTCCATATTTAAGAGTCTCTTATGTTTTGTCCCCCTGTTTTATATTATTTTTGCTTCCCTTCCCTGTGTTCATCTGTTCTGTGTCCTAAAGTCCTCATATGAGTGAAGTCATGATATTTGTCTTTCTGACTAATTTCACTTAGCATAATACCATCTAGTTCCATCCACGAAGTTGCAAATGGCAAGATTTCATTCTTTTTGATTGCCAGTAATACTCCATCGTGTGTGTGTGTGTGTGTGTGTGTGTGTGTGTGTGTATGGCACATCTTTATCCATTCATCTATCGATGGACATTTGGGCTCTTTCCATACTTTGACTATTTTTGATAGTGCTGCTATAAACATTGGGGTGCATGTGCCCCTTCGAAACAGCATACCTGTATCCCTTGGATAAATACCTAGTAGTGCAATTGCCTGGTCATAGGGTAGTTCTATTTTTAGTTTTTTGAGGAGCCTCCATACTATTTTCCAGAGTGGCTGCACCAGCTTGCATTCCCACCAGCAGTGCACAAGAGATCCTCTTTCTCCACATCCTCACCAGCATCCATTGTTGCCTGAGTTGTTAATGTTAGCCATTCTGGCAGGTGTGAGGTGGTATCTCATTGTGGTTTTGATTTATAGTTCCCTGATGGTGAGTGATGTTGAGCATTTTTTCATGTATCAGTTGGCCATCTGGATGTCTTCTTTGGAAAAGTGTCTATTCATGTCTTTATTTCTTCACTGGATTATTTGTTTTTTGGGTGTTGAATTTGATAAGTTCTTTATAAATTTTGGATATTAACCCTCTGATATGTCATTTGCAAATATCTTCTCCCATTCCATCAGTTGCCTTTTAGTTTTGCTGATTGTTTCCTTCTCTGTGCAGAAGGTTGTTATTTTGGTGAGGTCCCAGTAGTTCATTTTTGCTTTTGTTTCCCTTGCCTCCAGAGACATGTTGAGTAAGAAGTTGCTGCGGCCAAGATCAAGGAGGTTTTTGCCTGGTCTCTCATCGAGGATTTTGATGGCTTCCTGTCTTACATTGAGGTCTTTCATCCATTTTGAGTTTATTTTTGTGTACAGTATAGGAAAGTGGTCCAGGTTAATTCTTCTGCATGTTGCTATCCAGTTTTCCCAGAACCACTTGCTGAAGAGACTGTCTTTATTCCGTTGGATATTCTTTCCTGTTTTGTCAAAGATTAGTTGGCCATATGTTTGTGGGTCCATTTCTGTGTTCTCTATTCTGTTCCATTGATCTGAGTGTCTGTTTTTATGCCAGTAACATACTGTCTTGATGATTACAGCTTTGTAATACAGCTTGAAGTCTGTAGGTTACACTATTTTTTTAAAAAATGTTTATTATTTTTGAGAGAGCACAAGTCCGAGAGGGGCAGATGGAGAGAGGGAGACACAGAATCTGAAGCAGGCTCCAGGTTCTGAGCTGTCAGCACAGAACCCGACTCATGGCTCAAACCAAGGAACCAAGAGATCGTGGCCTGAGCCCAAGTCAGACACTGAACTCACTGAGCTACCCAGGCACCCCTATTTTATGTTATACCCTTGTAATTGCTGGCCCTGCTACTATAACTTGTAAATGATTGTTTGTTGTACATCAGCTATTGTACAAAAATATTCTATTCTATGTATAGGGTTGCCTGTGGGGCTCAGTTGGTGGAATGTGCAACTCTTGAACTTGGGATCATGAGTTTGAGCCCCATGTTGGGTGTAGAGATTACTTAAAAACAAAATCTTTAAAACAAATAGTCTATGTGCAAAAAGGCTATTGTTTTTCTGTATCAGTACTATAGCCTATTAGCTTACTGAATTATTTTTCAAAGTGGATTTTTCTAGGAGTTCCTTTGTGTTTCCAGAGGCATACTTGTATCATTTGCAAACATAGTTCTACATCCTTCTTTCTCATTCCTATGCCATTTTAAGTTGCCCTGGCTAAACCTCCAACAAAATGACAAATGTATACAACCGGTGACCATGTACTTTTTTAGTGTGGTTTTCTGGCCTTAGTGGATATATCTAGCACTTCCCTATGAGCAAGACGAAGACTTTGTTTTGTCAAGTTGGGAAAGATCCTAAAGAATTTCCTAATTTCACGTGTTTTGATTTAACATTTTTACATGATGAATTCCTCCAAATAATGTTTTTGTAACTATGAGTAAGATTTCTTGATTTCTCTTCATAAATGTGATACAGTATATTAATGAGTTTCCTAATAGTGAATCATCCTTGAATTTTAGGCACAAATTCTTTGCTATCATATTTTTATATGATTTTTCAGGGGTTTGGCTATATTTATTTTACATGGTACCATCTGTCAGAAGAGGTAACATCTTTCTGTGGTATTCTTTTTGGTACAAACTTTAGGATGTTTCAGTATCAGAATTTTATGTGATGTATAAAGATAATTTGGAAATTTTACTTCCTCTCTGATGCTCTTGAGTAAGTAGCATTAGCTTATCTGCTATATAAAAGAGTGGAAGAATCTGGCTGCTAATGTGATCCGGGTGCTTTCATTTATGAGGGACTCTGATAAATGTCTTCCTCTTCTCTATGGATATTGGTGTGTTTGGACTCCTTATCTTACTGAAGTCAATTTTGATAAAATGTATTTTCTTAGAAAATGTCCATTTTATATAGGCTTTCTAGTTAATTTGTTTTGAGTTGGGGAAGCAGGACAAATATTTAATTTCATTTCTTGGCATCATGTTCTTTATTTGCATTTATTGAAAATTTTGAATGTATTGCACTTATTGAAAATTTTAAAAATAGAAAGTCCTTCTTGGGTCATTTGGAGAATTCTTTCTTTCTGCCCATAAGTTAAATGGTGGTGGTAGTTGGGTCTGAGGATTAACAAAGAATTAGACTGGGGTAAGAGAAATTCTCAGGGAAGCACAGAATCCAGTGAGGCACATATGCTTCTCCACTGGTCTTTCATGGCTCAGACCTCAGCATTTCCTCCTTCCATGGGACACCCTGTCTGCTTCCAAGAATAATGGAAAAGGAAGAGTCACTCTCAAACACTCCAACTCTTTGGATACGCTCACTAGAAACTTCTAATAGATCCTGGTAATTAAAGAATTTTCAGAACCATTCTCAGCTCCCCAAGTGTTGAACCAACATTGTCACTAAAGCTGACATGTTGATGGCAATTCTTTGGGGAGGTGAGGTCACAGAATCACTAACCTGTATCTCAGGGTTTGGCTTCCTCCCTCCCACACATGCTCTGCCTGCTACTTTACACCCAGCTCCCAGTTCTTGTGGCAGGAAGGAGTCTATGAGTATCTTCTAGTTTAGTCTCTAAGGTTAGGAGATGCAGTAGGAATCTGGGTAGGTGAGCATGTCTGGGAAAAGAATCTTCCGGCACAGGCTGAGCTTGTGAGAGAGACTGCTCAATCAGTGCATGACTGCTGCTAACGTAATTTAACAAAATCCTCATTGACGGGGTTCTTCGTGTTTGATCCAAGTGCGCTCAGAGTCTGAATTTTAAGATACTTCAAGATTATAATTTCAGGGGGCACCTGGGTGGCTCAGTCATTGAAGCATCCAACTGTTGATCTCAGCTCAGGTCTTGATCTTGGGGTCATAAGTTCAAGCCAGTGCTGGGAATTGACAGCCTACTTAAAAAAAAAAAAAAAAAGATTATACTTTCAGAATTGATCTGCCATACAGTGTGCAAGGGTCACAGAGACATTTTCAGGACCAATAATGTAATTTCTCTAAAGGCATGTGTGTGTGATAATGAGTATGATGGAACTAATTGAAATACAGCAGAAACAGTAGAAACACTTGTCTGAATGGGAATTGCTGAAATTTATTCTTCTGTAACTTGAGTATGATGCGCTAAATAGAGAGAGTAAATATGTCTCTACTGAAAATCTCTGTGGTCTCTTGATCAGTGAGACAATCTTCTTTCCTAAAATAAGGAAAGGTCCTTTAAGAAAAAGCTAACGTCACTATAGAGGGTTTTAAAGAGCAAAAGATTAAGGACTTTATTTTTATATATTAATTTAATTTTAATATGATGGATTAATTTAAAAATATAATCTCATCAAGAAAAAAAGCAATATTAAGCTATATTTCTTCTGGTTTAAAATCGTTTCAATACTATTCCCAACTCACTACTCGCTTCTCTTGATTTTCAATTTATTAAATCCCCAAGATTCCAAGTCTTCAAATTCCATTTTGCATGTTTGTATTATACTTTAATTGCATTTTCAAATCAAATATTAGTTCAAGTTTCAGTTTGTTTATTCTAAAATAACAAACATACACTGATTAATATGTATTTAAATAGGATTAATATTTTCTGCCCTAATACGCTTTATCGCTATGTGAGTTTTATGTCCCATATATTAGCACACAGTGCAGTTCTGCACAATAATTTCTCTTACGGATATCATTGTACCTTTGGTCCAGGCAAAAAATGAAATGAGTTTTCTGCTGCCATCCTGACATTTGTCTACATTACATAAATCAGATTGGCTCATATAAAATTGTTCAGTGCATCTATAATTTATTAAAGCCTTTGAAACTTTGCTCCTTAGCTATATTGGTCAAAAAGAACACTTTAAAAAAGTGGGCAATGATCAAACCAGGTTTATTAAGGAAAATAAATTTAAAATATGAGAAGGTGTCTATGTGTATGTGTATACCCATGACGAGTTTCCTGGCATAGTATAGTACAGTAGGAAACATTCATGTCATTGAAACTAGGCTACCCAGGTTCAAATCCTGATTCTACTTCTATTTAGATGAGTCATTTAACTTCCCGTGGTTAAATTCTCCTCATCCACAGAATGAGAGTAATGTTAGTTCCTAACTCATAGGGTTGTGAATATTATATAAGTTACAATAGGGAAAGCAGTAATAACAGTGACCCACACATTGTAAGTGCTATAAAAAGACACACATGTAACTTGGGAAATCTCTTAACGAAAGACAATATAGTTTAGATGTTCATTCTCAGGGAACAGGAGAGATAAGGTAAGATTTTATTTTCCATGAAAATGTAGCCTGAAATTCATACTTTAATGCAGAACTCTCTGCCTGTGAATTTGAATATTGAGTTCTGGACAATGACAGAATGGTTTCAGTGCATTTGAATATAGCAGTGATCTTCCTATCCCACATAGTCATTGGAATCCTGGGCAGTTTCTCACTCTTCTATCATTAGATGTCCCTTTGCTGCAGAGGATGCGAGCCAAGATCCACAAAGTTGGTTCTCAGGCACCTGAGTGTAGCCAACTCCTTGCCCATTCTCTCTAGAGGAATCCCAGAGACCATGGCAGCTCTAGGGCTGAAACATTTCACCATTTGTTATGGATGCTACGTTCTTTTATATGTTCATGGAGTGGCCAGAGGTATGTCCCTTTGTTCCACCTGCCCCTTGAGTGTCTTCCAGGCCATGACGATCAGCTCTGGGAACTCCAGGTGGGCAGAGCTTAAAGTGAAAGCTCCAAAGTACATTGGCCCCTGCAGTATCCTATGCGGGGGTGTTCTGCATGTTGGTAAACATGTTTTTTCCTATTTATGTGGCTGGTAAATGGAACAACAAAACTATTATCCAAAAAAAGTGATTTGGGATATTGTTGTGTTTCACAGTGTAGAGACAAGATCACAGGCTCATTAGATGCAGCAATGATATTTTCCATACATTTTGTTTTTGGGACACATGACCCTGCCCAGCAACTCCTTGGTTTTTCTTATTCACTGGCACAGAGGGTCCAATGCATCCATAAGAGCAGTCTGTCCCCCACCAAGCCCTCCAGTGAGACCGTGAGACCAGAGCCACCCAAAGCATCCTTGTTTTGGTGTCCACCTTTGTATCGTTTTATGCCATTTTGTCCATCATTTGTGTTTACTTGGCTCTCTTGAATAATTCTAGTTGGTGGCTGGTGAATATCACTGTACTAATCACTGCATGTTTTTCAACTATTAGTCCTTTTGTTCTCATGAACCATGACCCCAGCATATTCAGGCTGTGTGTACTGTGTCTGCTGTGGAAGAAATACATAATTCCCTCATCTCATCATGGAAATATAATAGTCTTCCACCAGTTCAGCCATGGATGCCCTGAGACCTCAAATAATGTTAAGAACAAATATGTTCCAGTTTCCATGCAGAGAGAGGGGTGAATGAGACCCACTGACACCAGCCTGATATGAAATAATAAAGATCATGGTCCAAGAAATCCTCTATAATTAATATGTGTGTGCTTATATAGTTGTATTTTTATTAATGGTAACAGTGGAGAAGTTAAGATTCCATAAAACAGTCATGAAATAATGTGAACATACTGGAAATATCTTTGAATGTGTAACTTTCATATTGAGATATTAAATTTTCCCAAGATGTACCTGAGAGTGGAATTGTAAATCCCGATTTCTGACGCAAATGGCCTGGGGTGAAGGTGGAGGGAAAACTAGGTTTTACTTATTGTTGGCTTTGGAGGCTATGTCGTGAATATTATGCCTCATATCTAAGAGATATTGGGAATGTTTGAAATATGATAACATTTATGGAGCAAGATGAGTGCTTTAATTAAAATATTTTCTGGTCAACATTTGAAGAGTAAACTGCGGGACACAAAGAGGAACATAGGAAGAGTTGTCAGCTGAATTTTAGAAAGGGTGCAGGTGCAGCCAGTAAACAGATTGCGTATGTGGGAAAAGACTGAATGACTTTTGAGATGTTTACAAGGTAGACTGTTCTGTGTTAAATCTTGATGGCAGTTGGCTGTGTTGGTGAGAAAGAGATTTCAAGATGGACTTCTGCTTTTCCAGCTTGAGGTTGTGGAGGACCATTTCATCAAGCTTGGTGGCTTGGTGCAGGAGACGAGTAGCAGTTTGAAGCTGGAGTATATGAACAGATTTTGTTTAAAAAGGGATAGTATCGCTTTTGAAATCACCACCAGGGCAATATAGACAGCACTGAAAGGAAACAAAGATATTAACTAAAACATAGAACTATTTTAGGGGGACCTGGCTGGCTCAGCCAGTAGAGTATGCGTCTTTTAGTCTCCAGATGGTGACTTTGAGCCCGTTATTGGGTGTAGAGATTAATTAAAAATAAAAAATTTAAAGAATAAAGATTTCAGGGGCACCTGGGTGGCTCAGTCAGTTGGGCATCTGACTTTGGCTCAGGTCACAACCTCGCAGTTTGTGAGTTTGAGCCCCACATCTGGCTCTGTGCTGACAGCTCTGTCTCTGTTCCACCCCTTCTCTCTCTCTCTCTCTCTCTCTCTCTCTCTCTCTCTCTCTAAACTAACGAAACTCTAAAAAATGTTTTTAAAGAAATATTTTAATCTAATTGTTAATAAATCATAAGCACTTGCAAGGTGTTTTTAGATAAATATTTTAGTTCGGAATAACTTGAGATTTTCAGAAAATTTGTAAAGATAACATTGAGAGTTCCAAAATGTTGCTCACCCAGTACCCTAAATACTACCATCTTAACTTTATCATTGTTCATTTGTCAAAACTAAGGAACCAACATCGGTATGTCACAGTCAGACTTTATTTACATTTCACCTGTTTTAACACGTTCATTTTTCCCTATCAACATCCAACCCAGGATATCACATACATGGAACTGTCCTGTCTCCCCCAGTCTCCTCTGCTCAGTGACATGTTCTCACACTTTCCTTGTTTTTCATCACACGTTTGAGGTGTACTGGTCCCTCACATTTTAGAATGCCTCTAAAGTTGAATTTCTCAGACGTTTTCTTTTTCTTTTCCTTAAGTTTATTTATTTGATAGGGAGGACAGAGGGGCAGAAAGAGGGAAAGAAAGAATCCTGAGCAGGCTCCATGTGGTCAGCGCAGGGCCTGACCTGGGGCTTGATCCCACTAACTGTGAGATCATGACCTGAGCTGAAATCAAGAGTCAGTCGCTCGACCAGCTGAGCCACCCAAGCGCCCCTGAAGTTGTTCTCCTGAATAGACTGGGTTTATGGATTCTTGAGAAGAATATCACATCTCATCATGGCATACAGTCTGAGAGGTTTCATGCAATTAACACGAGTTACCTTGGATGATGTTAAACATGATCAGTTAGTTAAGGTCATGTTCACCAGACTCCTCCACTGTAAAATTACCATGCATGCCTTTCCATACTCTATTCTTTGGGAAACTCTAAACACAGCCCACAGTCAAGTGAGGGGGCGGTGGGGGACGATGGTACTTGAGGGTAGGGGTGTGCTGTTGAACTAAGCTCCACATCCTGGAGGGCTAAGTAGCCCCATTTATTATCTGCCATTCTTCTGTGTGGAAGCTGTGTCACTTCTCCTTCATTTATGTGTTTATTCAATTGGTTCCTCATATCAGCATGAACTCATTTATACTTATTTTATACCTTGTGTTATACTTCAATGCTCTGCAAATTATTTAGTTGCTTAGATTGTTCAAGCTTTGGTCATTGGAAGCTGTGGTATAAAGTACACTCAGGGGGCGCCTGGGTGTCTCCATCAGTGAAGCATTCAATTTCAGCTCAGGTCATGGTCTCACAGCTTGTGGGTCCAAGCCCCCCATTGGGCTCTGTTTTGATAGATCAGAACCTGGAGACTCCTTCGGATTCTGTGTCTCCCTCTCTCTCTGCCCCTCCCACTCTTGTGTGCGTGCATGCACTCTTTCTCCCAAAAATAAACATGAACACACACACACACTCACCTGGTCTTTGTCTCAGGTTCCTGGCTCAGAGCTTCAGAAACCTTTAAGAATTCCTAAGTGGTAGGCATGTCCTTATTACACTAAGGAGGCAACTCTGGGCAAGGGTTCCCCACAGAACTTCAAAATGGGGGACTGGACACCTCTGAAAGACCAACTATGTGATTGGATGGAAACGCTTAGCAGCCCAACCCCTAGGGAGAGGAAGGAGGCTGACTGGGGATTGAGTTCAGTCATGTGGCCAATGATTTAATCAACCGAGTCTGGGTAGTGAAGCCCTGATTAAACACCTGGAGTTGCTCCTGGGAGCTTCTTTGTGGGGGACAAAAGCTACTGTATGGGCAGTCCTCCCAAACTTTGCCCTGTGGATGCCTTCATGTGGCTCTTTACTGCTATCCTTTACAATAACACGTGAAATGACAAAACTAAAACAATTTAGTAACGAGTTTGCTGTCTTTTATTCCAGGGAAGACAACCCTTGATTTGGGGAGGACAGAGCCTCCCATGCAGGGAATGGAGTGCTCTTTCTGATGGATTTGGGGCAAGATTGACTTTTAGAAGAGGCAGTGCAGAAACAGAGTATGTTTGGCTAGGAGGTCAGGGATTTCCTTAGAAGAACAGAACTGCTATTTTCCAGTATAAGGTCGGCCAGCTGAAACTGAGTTAGAGGTCTGTGATTGGTATATATTAGGTTTCTTTGCTGATGTTTCACATAAGAGCAGGCTGGTTTAGATTTGTGATGTGGGTCGGGCACCTGGGGTGGCCTCCATTTTTTGTGTCCCAATATACCAAATAACTTTATCAAGGATTATCATACATATAGCACTTTCCGAGTTCTGTGAGTCTTCCCTGCAAATATTGAACAAGAGGGGATCAGAGGAAGCCTTAAATTTGTAGTTGGCTGGAGATGCGTGGGAGATTTGGGAATGCCTGACTTGTGACTGGTGTCTGAAGTGGGGGCAGTCCCAGGCAGGACTTTGTCCTTAACTTGTGGGGTCTCTACTAACACCAGATAAATTCAGAATTATATTGAATTGAAGGACACCCAGTTGGTATCAGAGATTTGGTAACAGGAGGCAGGAGCTCTTTCAGGTTTGGCTATTACATCCCTTTGATATGTCCCCATTTTTTTTTTATTACTTCCTTACTCTTAACATTCTGCCATTACAAGATCCCCCAGGCTCATCTTGTATTTTCCCTGCTCCTGCCACAGAATCAGCCATAACTCCAAGGAGCTTTTTTTTTTTTTTTTTTAGAGAATAGCGTTAGAAACCAAGATGTGGGTGCTGAGTGTTCTCCTTGCTACTGGAATGTCAGTGCTCTTAGACTCTCTGAGTAGAACGACCTGGGAATTACCTGTCCTCACACAGATCTAGTTTTCTCTTTCCCATTGTATTTACTTACCTACAGCTAACTGCTCTCATACTGATGTCCCTGACTCTGTTCCCATACTTCAGGGTTCATTTTAGCCTTTCCCCCTTGCTTTTCTGTATCTGTCTATATTTACCAAGTACTATGGCATCATATGCCTTTGAAGAGTTTTCCATCTATTCCTCCGCGCTCCCGTGCTCTCTGCACACTGCCTATAACCCCCTCCCTCTGGCCTCATTTGGACCCTACTCTATCACACGCCTGTAACCTTCCAAATATGTCCTATTCACCTTCCCCTGCAGTGCTCACAGCAGTTTATTATTTTTTTTTTAATTTTTTTTTAACGTTTATTTATTTTTGAGACAGAGAGAGACACAGCATGAACGGGGGAGGGGCAGAGAGAGAGGGAGACACAGAATTGGAAGCAAGCTCCAGGCTCTGAGCCATCAGCCCAGAGCCCGACGCGGGGCTCGAACCCACATACCGTGAGATCGTGACCCGAGCCGAAGTCGGACGCTCAACCGACTGAGCCACCCAGGCGCCCTGCAGTGCTCACAGCAGTTTAAGATACTGCATGTGGTAAATGTCATCTTTCAGGGTTGTTGCAGGTATGGAAGAAGTAAAAAAAGGTGGAAAGTGCCCCCCATTTTCAGGCATCCAAGGTCAGGAGATGCCTGTATTCTTCCAACATGTGAGGACATTGTTGAGACACACATGTGCATGCAGACTCTTTGAATGTAATTCCATACACAGAACTGGCAATGCGGGAGTACAGGCGAGTGTGTGTAAATGTGAGTGTGTGCTTGTATTTGATGAGTGCACGCACAAATGTGAGTTTGCTACGGAGTCTATGAGTGTGAGTGTGTAAACGTAAATGGCTGTGGATTTGAATGTAGCGCATAGGCAAGTGTTTGGATCTGTGTGTAATGTTTCTGTATGTGTGTGTGTGTGTTCGTGAACTACGGGATGTCCATCATGATTCTAGTGTCTGACATGAATATGGGGAGTATTTGTGTATTTCTGTGTAGTGAAAACAAGGGCTTAATTAGGATTCTGATATCATTCTGGTAAATGTACCGCTTTGTGATTATGAAATAGATTTCATTCTCCCTGGTCATGTTATTTGGTCTTTAATTAACTTTGATCTTAATATAGCTACTCTATTTTTAATAGCATTTATGTTTATCTTTTGTCCAGGATTTTACTTTGTGTCCTTAATTTTTGAAGGGAATTTCCCCTAGGAAATATATTTTTGTCTGTCTTTAAAAAATCCAATTGTCAGGGGCGCCTGGTTGGCTCACATGGTTATAGGTTTAAGACTCTTGATTTCAGCTCAGATCATGATCTCGTGGCTCCTGAAATTGAGCCCAATGTTGGGGTCTAAACTGACAGCACAGAGCCTACTTGAGATTCTCTTTCAACCTCTCTCTCTCAAATAAATAAAACTAAAAAATAAAAAAAACAAAAAACAAAAAACAAAACAAAAAAACAACCAGTGACAATGTTTGCTTTTCAATGGGGCCTTTAGACTATGTCCTTTTACAGATATTGTTATATAGATTTACATTATCTTGCTATTGCTTTCATGATGTCTCCTTTGCTCTATTCCCTCTCTTTCTGTTTTCTTTGAAATAAGTCAATTTTTACAGATGATTTTGTTTTAAATCCTTTTCTTTGGTTCAATGGTGTTGCCTGTAATTATTTTTTGTGTGTTTGCTTTAGGGGTTATTCAGTACAGCTGACCACAGTATACCTTCACGTGAGTTTATATTTCTTCATATAGAGCATCTGACCCTTCCTTTCCACATGGACTTCCAGTTCTCCACTCCTGCCCTGTGCTACCATTAGTATAGGTTTCTTTTACATATACTATAAACATATATGCTAGACTGTTAGTTTCTTAAACAGTCCACTAGTTACTAATTCTAGTGCTCTTAATTCCTTTGTGTAGATCAGGAGTCTGCCACCTACAGAACATGAGCCAAAAACAGCCTAACGTCTGTTTTTTACGTGAAGTGTAACTGGAATGCAGCCACACTCATATTTAGGAACTTTTGACCCAATAAGGGCATACTGGAAGAGTGGTAACAGAATCAGTATGGCCTACAAAGAATAAAATATTTACTATATGTTCCTTACATAAAAGTTTGCCAACCTCACACATAGTCACATTATCTTGACATCTAAGTTAGTATAAAATTGGGATATGAAACATACTGAAAAGTCAATTTTGTAGTCAAATATTAGGCAACGGTGACACAATATTGGTCTCGACTGGAGGAGTAAGACTAGGAATAAATGGGAGTTAGTAGGTCTTGTACTCATGAGGAAAACATGAAATATGCGATTTTGTTAGTATTCAGTTTGCAAGTACAGTATCTCATTTGATGTTAAAAATTTGTTTGATGATATTGGCATTGAAGAAACAACTAAGGCGTAAAATACCCACCAAATATTACTTGATACACGTTCTTAAGTGAAGTAGCAATAAACCCCTGGCTGGCTTCAGGGATAGACAACAGGAAAAGTATATATCTTAATAAGTACTGGGATCAAATCCCTCAGACAGTTTTGACAAATGGAATTTACTATCTTTCCATTAATTCATTACCCCACCCCACTGCTGTATTCTCTCATTAGTGGTAAGGCTGCCATAAAGAAATAGGTCTGTGCATTCTCCAAACAGGTCATGGTTTTGGATCTATCACATACAATCTTAAGCCCTTTGGGGAATTTTGTTATTAAATTTGTTTTGTTTTAATTTTAGTTTTAATTTTTTAAAATTTACATCCAAATTGTTAGCATATAGTGCAACAATGAAATCAGGAATAGATTCCTTAATGCCCCTTACCCACTTAGCCCATCCCCCCTCCCACAACCCCTCCAGCAACCCTCAGTTTGATCTCCACATATGAGTCTCTTCTCTTTTGTCCCACTCTCTGTTTTTATATTATTCCTGTCTCCCTTCCCTATGTTCATCCATTTTGTCTCTTAATGTCCTCACATGAGTGAAGTCATATGATTTTTGTCTTTCTCTGACTAATTTCACTTAGCATAATACCCTCCAGTTCCATCCACGTAGTTGCAAATGGCAAGATTTCATTCTTTTTTATTGCTGAGTAATATTCCATTGTGTATATATACCACATCTTCTTTATCCATTCATCCATCGATGGACATTTGGGCTCTTTCCATACTTTGACTATTGTTGATAGTGCTGCTATAAACATGGGGGTGCATGTGTCCCTTCGAAACAGCACACCTCTATCCCGTGCATAAATGCCTCGTCGTGCAATTGCTGGGTCATAGGGTAGTTCTATTTTTAGTTTTTTGAGGAACCTCCATACTGTTTTCCAGAGTGGCTGCACCAGATTGCATTCCCACCAACAATGCAAAAGAGATCCTCTTTCTCTGCATCCTTGCCAACATCTGTTGTTGCCTGAGTTGTTCATGTTAGCCATTCTGACAGGTGTAAGGTGGTATCTCATGATGGTTTTGATTTGTATTTCCCTGATGATGAGTTATGTTGAGCATTTTTTCATGTGTCAGTTGGCCATCTGGATGTCTTCCTTGGAGAAGTGTCTATTCATGTCTTTTGCCCATTTATTCACTGGATTATTTGTTTTTTGGGTGTGGAGTTTGAGAAGTTCTTTTTAGATTTTGGATACTAACGCTTTATCTGATATGTCGTTTGCAAATATCATCTCCCATTCCATCAGTTGCCTTTTAGTTTTGCTGATTGTTACCTTCTTTGTGCAGAAGGTTTTTATTTTGATGAGGTCCCAGTAGTTCATTTTTGCTTTTGTTTCCCTTGCCTCTGAAGACGTGTTGAGTAAGAAGTTGCTGTGGCCAAGATCAGAGTGGTTTTTGCCTGCTTTCTCCTCGAGGATTTTGATGGCTTCCTGTCTTACATTGAGGTATTTCATCCATTTTGAGTTTATTTTTGTGTACAGTATAGGAAAGTGGTCCAGGTTAATTCTTCTGCATGTTGCTGTCCAGTTTTCCCAGCACCATTTGCTGAAGAGACTGTCTTTATTCCATTGGATATTCTTTCCTGCTTTGTCAAAATTTAGTTGGCCATACGTTTGTGGGTCCATTTCTGTGTTCTCTATTCTGTTCCATTGATCTGAGTGTCTGTTCTTGTGCCAGTACCATACTGTCTTGATGATTACAGCTTTGTAGTATAGCTTGAAGTCCAGGATTGTGATGCCTCCTTCTTTGGTTTTCTTTTTCAAGATTGCTTTGGCTATTTGGGGTCTTTTCTGGTTCCATACAAATTTTAGGGTTATTTGTTCTAGCTCTGTGAAGAATACTGGTGTTATTTTGATACAGATTGCATTGAATATGTAGATTGCTTTGGGTAGTATCAACATTTTAACAATATTTGTTCTTCCTATCCAGGAGCATGGAATCTTTTTCCATTTTTTTTGTGTCTTCTTCAATTTCCTTCATAAGCTTTCTATAGCTTTCAGAGTATAGAGTTTTCACCTCTTTGGTTACCTGTATTCCTAGGTATTTTATGTTTTTTGGTGCATTTGTAAAGGGGATCAATCATTGATTTCTCTTTCTCTTGCTTCATTGTTGGTGAATAGGAATGCAACCGATTTCTGTGCATTGGTTTTTTATCCTGCAACTTTCCTGAATTCATGAATCAGTTCTAGCAGTTTTTTGGTGGAATCTTTTGGGTTTTCCATATAGAGTAGCATGTCATCCGTGAAGAGTGAAAGTTTGGCCTCCTCCTGGCTGATTTGGTTGCCTTTTATTTCTTTGTGTTGTCTGATTGCAGAGGCTAAGGCTTCCAATACTATGTTGAATAAGAGTGCCAAGAGTGGACATCCCTGTCTTATTCCTGACCTTAGGGGGAAAGCTTTCAGTTTTTCCCCATTGATATTAGCGTTGGGTCATTCATATATGGCTTTTATGATCTCGAGGTATGATCCTTCTATCCCTACTTTCTTGAGAGTTTTTATCAATAAAGGATGCTGTATTTTGTCGAATGGTTTCTCTGCATCTATTGGGAGAATCATATGGTTCTTGTCCTTTCTTTTATTGATGTGATGAATCACGTTAATTGTTTTGCAGATATTGAACCAGCCCTCCCTCTCAGGTATAAATCCCACTTGGTCGTGGTGAATACTTTTTTTAATGTATTGTTGGAGCTGGTTGGGTAATATCTTGTTGAGGATTTTTGTATCCATGTTCATCAGGGAAACTGGTCTGTAGTTCTCCTTTTTAGTGGGGTCTCTGTCTGGTTTTGGAATCAAGGTAATACTGGCCTCATAGAAAGAGTTTGGAAGTTTTCCTTCCATTTCTATTTTTGGAACAGCTTCAAGAGAATAGGTGTTAACTCTACCTTAAATGTTTGGTAGAATTCCCCTGGAAAGCCATCTGGCCCTGGACCCTTGTTTTTTAGGAGATTTTCCATTACTAAATCGATTTCTTTACTGGTTATGGGTCTGTTCAAATTTCCTATTTCTTCCTGTTTCAGTTTGGTATATGTTTCTAGCAATTTGTCCATTTCTTTCAGATTGTCTATTTTATTGGCATATAATTGCTCATAATATTCTCTTATTATTGTTTTTATTTCTGCTGTGTTGGTTGTGATCTCTTCTCTTTCATTCTGGATTTTATTTATTTGGGTCCTTTTCCTTTTTCTTTTTGATCAAACTGGCTTAGGGTTTATCAATTTTGTTAGTTCTTTCAAAGAACCAGCTCCTGGTTTCATTGATCTGTTCTACTGTTTTTTTGTTGTTGTTTTTTCAATAGCATTAATTTCTGCTCTGATCTTTATTATTTCCTGTCGTCTGCTGGTTTTGGGTTTTATTTGCTGTTCTTTTTCCAGCTCTTTAAGGCGTAAGGCTAGGTTGTGTATTTGAGATCTTTCTTCCTTCTTTAGGAGGGCCTGGATTGCTATATATTTTCCTCTTATGACTGCCTTTGCTGTGTCCCAGAGGTTTGGGGTTGTGGTGTTATCATTTTCATTGGCTTCCATATACTTTTTAATTTCCTCCTTAGCTTCTTGGTTGGCCCATTCATTCTTTAGTAGGATGTTCTTTTGTCTCCAAGTATTTGTTACCTTTCCAAATTTTTTCTTGTGCTTGATTTCGAGTTTCATCATGTTGTGGTCTGAAAATATGCACAGTATGATCTCAATCTTTTTGTACTTGCTGAAGGCTGATTTGTGTCCCATTATGTGGTCTATTCTGGAGAACGTTCCATGTGCACTGGAGAAGAATGTATGTTCTGCTGCTTTAGGATGAAATGTTCTGAATATAAATATTAAGTCCATCTAGTCCAGTGTGTCATTCATAGCCATTGTTTCCTTGTTGATTTTGCAATTAGATCATCTGTCCATTGCTGTGAGTGGGGTGTTGAAGTCTCCTACTATTATGGTATTACTGTCAATGAGTTTCTTTATGTTTGTGTTAACATTGTGTTATGTTCTTTATGTATGTTATGTTTATGTTTGTGATTAATTGATTTATATATTTGGGTGCACTCACATTTGGTGCATAAATGTTTACAATTGTTAGGTCTTCTTGGTGGATAGACCCCTTAATTATGATATAATGCCCTTCTTCATCTCTTGATACAGTCTCTATTTTAAAGTCTAGATTGTCTGATATAAGAATGGCTACTCCGGCTTTCTTTTGTTGACTATTAGCATGAAAGTTGGTTCTCCATCCCCTTACTTTCAATCTGAAGGTGTATTTAGATGTAAAGTGGGTCTCTTGTAAACAGCATATAGATGGATCTTGTTTTCTTATCCATTCTGTTACCCTATGTCTTTTGATTGGAGCATTGAGTCCATTGACATTTAGAGTGAGTACTGAAAGATATGAATTTATTGCCACTATGTTGCTTGTAGAGTTGGAGTTTCTGGTGGTGTTCTCTGGTCCTTTCTAGTCTTTGTTGCTTTTGGTATGTATGTATGTATGTATGTATGTATGTATGTATGTATTCATCTTTTCTCCCCTCAGAGAGTCCCCCTTAAAATTTCTTGCAGGGCTGGTTTAGTGGTCACTAACTCCTTTCATTTTTGTTTGTCTGGGAAACTTATCTCTCCTGTCATTTTGAATGACAGCCTTGCTGGGTAGAGAGTTCTTGGCTGCATATTTTTCTGAATCAGCACATTGTATATATTCTGCCACTCCTTTCTGGCCTGCCACGTTTCTGTGGATAGGTCTTCTGCAAACTTGATCTGTCTTCCCTTGTAGGTTAAGGACTTTTTTCCCTTGCTGTTTTCATGATTCTCTCCTTGCCTGAGTATCTTTTGAATTTGACTATGATATGCCTTGTTGATGGTTGGTTGTTGTTCAATCCAATGGGAGTCTTCTGTGCTTCCTGGATTTTGATGTCTGTGTCTTTCCTCGGGTTAGGAAAGTTTTCCACTATGATTTGCTCACATAACTCTTCTACCCCTATTTCTCTCTCTTCCTCTTCTGATTCTGATGTTGTTCCTTTTTAATGAGTCACTGATTTCTCTAATTCTTAAATCCTGCTCTTTTGCCTTAATCTCTTTTTTTTCTGCTTCATTATTCTCCATCACTTTGTCCTCTGTATCATTGATTCTCTGTTCTGCCTCATCCATCCTTGCTGCCACGGCATCCATTTGAGATTGCAGCTCGGTTATAGCATTTATTATTTCATCCTGACTAGCTTTTACTTCTTTTATCTCCACTGAAAGGGATTCTAGTCTATTTTTGACTCCAACTAGTATTCTTATTATTGTGATTCTAAATTCTGGTTCAGACATCTTTATTGCGTCTGTGTTGGTTAAGTCCCTGGCTGGCGTTTCTTCCTGCTCTTTCTTTTGGGGTGAATTCCTTCATTTCCACATTTTGAAGGGAGAAAAGGAATTAATGAGGTAGAAAAAATTAAAATTAAAAAAATAAAATTTTAAAGTATTAAAATTTAAAAATTAAAAACAAACACACAGAAAAAAAATCAAATAAATGATGCCAGGTCCTAGCTGTGTTTTGGTCTGGGTGTTGAAAGTGGCTTGATAGATTAGAGTAAAAAGGGGAAAAATAGAAAGAAAAAAAAAAAGAAAGAAATCGTTTGAAAATTTGAAAAAAATGAATACACTGAAGTAGACTAAATGAAATGATGGAAGTAAAATAGAACTTTTAAAAATTTACAGAAAAGTAAAAAACATAGAAAAAATTAAGGAAAAATATTTTTAATAAAAATACAAAATAAAAATGAATTTTTTCTCTTTCTGTATTCAAGAAAAAGACAAGAAACGAAAAAGAGAAAAAAGAAAGAAAGAAAATTAAATAGTTGGACCAGCTAACAGACTGGAATATGAATTACTTTGTTTTCCCCTAGAAGTCAAACTATGAAGCGCTTTATAGTCCATAAACTAAACAGGTGGTGAGACTTATGTTCTTTTTTTTTTTTTTTTTTAGAAGTTGTTTTTTTTTTTTTTAATTTTTTTTTTCAACGTTTTTTTTTTTTATTTATTTTTGGGACAGAGAGAGACAGAGCATGAACGGGGGAGGGGCAGAGAGAGAGGGAGACACAGAATCGGAAACAGGCTCCAGGCTCAGAGCCATCAGCCCAGAGCCTGACGCGGGGCTCAAACTCGCGGACCGTGAGATCGTGACCTGGCTGAAGTCGGACGCTTAACCGACTGCGCCACCCAGGCGCCCCGAGACTTATGTTCTTGAAGAGTGAGATTGGCTCAGTTCGGCGGGGCTTAGAGTAACAGCTACCTTCTCCTCTAGATGGCGCTGCTAGCCTACTGGGGTGGATGGTTGTGGTGCTTGTAGGTGCATATGCGCATGCACAGGAGCGGTGAAAATGGCATCACACAGCTATCCAGTCTCTAGTATCGAACTCTGTTCTCCCCAGTCAGCAATCACCCACCTGTCCTTTGTCTTTGGCTTCTGTCCACTGCCTGTTTCCACACTGTCCATGACCAAGCCCCAGGCAGCACCTCCCTCCTGAGTTTTGTCTCAGATGTGGCTGCCTTCCCCAGCCTCCCACTTCTGAGGGACTGTGGCTTTGACCTGTTCCGCCCCTTTGTGGAGGGTCTCACCGAGCAATGGCCAGGTGCTGGCCACACCCAGAAACATTCACAGGACCATGCTGCTGCCCATGCCAAGAGACTGCAGCCAGGTGCCAGCCCGCCCCAGAAAAAGCTCACGAGACAGTGTAGCAGCAGCATTTCAGGGATAATGGAAAATCACAGCACACATCTGGCACCAGGCTTCACCCTTAATGACCTTGTCCAGCATCAGTGAATGAGGCCATTGTCTGGGGTCTGGTGGGCCCAGGTCGCCTCACAGCCTCTACCAAATGTCCTCCCGTCAGTGGAACCACTTCTCTTCATGTGGCCCGAACTCCTCCCAGACCCCACTCTGCTCCTGGAGATTCATCCTTCCCACCAGGGCACCACTAGGTATCGTGCTGCAGAGTTGCAGACTCTGCGCTCTGCCTGTTTACAGTCTTAATGGAATTTAAACCCTCTCCCTTCTCCTTTCTCCCTTTTTACTTCAGTTCCTGTGGCTGTTTCCAATTGTCCACTTTCTCTCCCTCTGCTTTTGGGGAGTGGTGCTTTTCCAGTATTCTCCCCTCCTGTCTCCATCCTCTCCACACGCAAAAGCGGCTCCCTGCCCTCCGCAGCTTCTCTCTCCCCAAGTTCACCTCTCCACACTGCGTACCTGCTGAATTCTGAGGTTCAGGTTGTACATTGTTGTGTTAATCCTCAGATCAGTTTTCTAGGTGTGCAGGATGGTTTAGTGTTGGTCTGGCTGTATTTCACGGAAGTGAGACACACAAAAAACTTCCATGCTGTTCTGCCATCTTGGCTCCTCCCCCTCAGTCTTTTGGTAGCAGCTACAAAATGTTAAATTCAAGATTCCCTCTCAAATGCTCCATTCTACTCTCAATACAAATATTAATCTCATTGGTCAGGTAGGACAGTTCTTATTTGTGACAGTCCTCCTGGAAATCAGTGGCTGAAACAACTAGGTGGTTTATCATTCTCACATAACAGGAAGCCCAGAGATGCAGGTTGGGATGGGACAGGTCTCCTGGGCAGTTCTCTGCCTGTTCCACCTCCCTTAGCACTCAGCACTCTCTCTCCTTACAGCAGGATGGCCGCTGTAGGACCAAGAAGGATGAATGGTGAGGGGCAAAGGCCTTTTTTTTATTAGGTTTTGTCTCATTTACATGGAAATAATCCCGGGAGGTTTTTCCCAATTAGCTACACATTTTAATAATGTAATTTTGATAAGGATATTAGAGGGGCAGTGAGGTGGCTCAGTCAAGCGTCAGACTCTTGATTTTGGTTCAGGGCAACATCCCAGGGTTGTGGGATTGAAACCTGTGTCAGCTCTGCAGTGAGCATGGAGCCTGCTTAAGATCCCTCTGCCCCAGTCCCCCACTTGCATGTACTCTTTTAAATAAATTAATTAACTAATTAATTAAAGATACTGGGGACTTTTCAAACTACATAGTCACACCTAAATAACAGAAGGTAAAAGAAAAAGATGGTAAACATTTCGCAGACCAAATTTAAATATACCTGTTATTAATATTAAATGACAAGGTAGTCAAGGATAACTGTGGGATGAGAGAGATTTTATCAGCAGACTTTGTTCTTTATCCGGAGAGTATAATATTGCATGCAACCCATGACCAGTATGATATGTGTTCCAAATAAGTCAAAAGTTATTAGTCCTCAGTGTTTTCTTATAGATTTCCTTTGAATTTAAGTTGATTTTATTTACCTGAATGTAAAACTAATTTGCCAAGTTTCATCACAGATATTCTGATTCTAGTACCTTTTTAAAAAGTTGTTTAAAGTTTGTTCATTTTTCCATGCTCAGTGTGGAGTAAGACCTGGGACTCCATCCCACAAACCATGAGATCATGTCCTGAGACAAAAATCAAGAGTTGGATGCTTAGCCAACTGAGCCACCCAGGCACTCCCTGTCTAGTATCTCGGTAGAAAAATGGAAGGACTGATTTTGAGATTCCATTCATTCCATTCTCCCTTAAAGTGAGAGATCTATAAAAGGCTTGTAGTTGGGAAATATTCTCTCACTTCTGAGTCTGTATTAATATTAGACTGTAACTTAATAGAAAATCATGACATCACAAGTCTAAAAATATCTTTGGTAATTTGTCTAAACAGTATTTCACAACCATTTTCCACAATCATATTGTGCAGTGGACAGTATGTGTGCATCAGGAAAAAGAAGTTGGTAGTTAGCATGAGGAAGATTGTGGTCTTTCCCAACCAAGACAGTCAGAAGTAAACATTCAGTTTTATACTGAAGAGTCTGACTCTACTCTTGATGCCCGACTAATGGTACCCGTGAAGCGTCATTACCTCTTACTAATTCCGCTCATCTGGGCAGGGCAAGCTAATAATAAAGCCCGAGAGGCCCTTCCCTTCGCAGCAGTTCTAAGTTCACAGTGTCAATGAGTACCATCACCCTGGCCCCACACAGGATGCATCGTAACAAAGTAGTCACCATTGCCTGCTTTCTCTAGCCATTTTCAGAACTTGAGAAGTCTGCCCTGCTCTCCCGAGAAAGCGTCATTATATAACCAACATTCTCCGAACACTTGAGTGAACGGAGTCATCATTCTTGACATCCGAACATCCTGTCCCAGTGGAGTAAGCACAAATGCAAACAAAAGCAAAAAAATGTTTTAGAGGGTAAATATGTGAGATTTCTAGTTATCAAACAAGATTCCCATTGTGTTGCTCATTCTTGAGAGTAAACTCATGAAGATTTATCTTTTCAAATTATGTCCCTGAGTACTCCAGCACAAAATATAGATTGTGCCTTTATCCTTACTTCTTATAGTATCTTCTTACTTCTTCTGACTTCTTACAGTATCTTTACCCTTACTTCTTAATTTTTCTATTTCCCAATACTTTTCATATGCCTGCTACTTTTCTACTTTCACTTAATGTTAATAGTACAACACATGGGCCTCATTTCAGCACAAAAGCGTGCAGAAATATAATCATATGGAGTATATTCATGAATAGGAGGCAGACTTTAGAGGGTGAGAGTTTGAGATTGCATTGCTATGGTATTTTCACTACAGCCACAAAAATAATATGAGATATACTATGGAGTATGTAACTCAAATTCAACTTATGAATATGTATTTCCAAAACTGTAGGTTTGAATCTAACATGAAAAAAAAAATGTTGTGGATGACATTCAACCTAGAGAGCACAAGGATGTATTATTAGTGTTCATTATGAAATGCCCCAGTGAAGTGTGATGCACCTGGGCTAATAAAAGGCACATGATTTACTTAGGGTTACACAAAAGCTCATACTCATATTTTAGTTACTTAGATATGAGAAATAGGATATCCTAAATCAAATGGTATCAAAATGCAATTTCAGTGGCCAAATTTGAGACCTTCACAAGCATACTACTTTTGCGTTTTTCTTTTTTTATTTTTTAGAGAGAGCATGAGTAGGCAAGAGGGGCTGAGAGAGAGAATCTTAAGCAGGATCTACATTCAGCAGAGAGCCCAATGTAGAGGTTGATCCCAAAACCTTGAGCTGAAATTGAGTCAGACACAACCTACTGAGCCACCTATGCACGCCTACTTTGGTTCTTTTGATTAAAATGTTCTCTACAACTTTCTCTTCAGTTTCCAAAAATAAGAGTAATTTTTATTCATCCATGAAATACAACTATTACCTTTCAAAAGAGGGAGAGACCATCATTCCCCCTCCATTTTCTCTATCCAAATGCCATCCCTAGTAACCTATCATTGCCACATGAAACTGTAATTCTTTCAATTTCCCAACCTACCGTTTCATGATGATCTGACAGAGTAATCCTTTCCTATAATAATCAACAAAGGCTCTCAATCATATCAACAAATCTAGAGAAATACTCATGACCATAGGAAACATGGAAAATTAGATAATAGTTTTAGATCTATTCCCTAACACTTCCCATTGTCTCAGATTTATACTATAATGTATCTTAAAATTAGCATCCTATTTTTCCAGGGTATATACCTATGACTAAGTGCCACCTAATGAAATAGGTTCCTTTAACCTTACCGATGCTTTCTCTGAGACCACCATGGTTGACAAGTGAAATGTATTTAGTAAGAGTATAACATCAGTGGATTCCAAACTTGAGGTTATGAGTCATCAATAATAACGTAGCCTCAAGAAACCTCAAATAATTGAGTAAAAAACAGCTATAGGGGTGTCTTTCTGGCTCAGTCAGAACAACATGGGACTTCATCTTGGGGTTGTGAGTTTGAGCTCCACATTGGGTGTAGACAGGAAAATAAAATCTTAAAAAAATTTAAACAGAAGATGATTAGGTCTTTCTATAGATATACTTATTCCATTGAAACACATTAAATAATTTTAATTTTCTGTGGAATTTAACACCTAAGATTGGCTAATCCTCCAAATAGACCTAGTTTCCCCTAGTGTGAATTTTCGTATTGTAGTCCACTGAGAATTGGCTAAACAATTATCACCTTCATTACACATGTAATGTTTCTGTCCAGTATAAATTCTGTGTTTCCTGAGGTAAATATCTTGACACATTTGTATGATTTTCATGTGAATTCTTTCAAGACCACACATTTTTTTAATTACTGGAAGTCTGTACCTCTTAATCCTATTTGCCTATTTTAATCCCCTCCCCAAAGTTGTACATTTTTAAAAGTCTGATCACACTCATTACATTTGTAAGATTTCTCTCCAGAAAGAATTATGTTCCACAAGGTATAAGCTTTGGATAAGCCTTGCCATACATTCCATTTGTGTGCTTTCAGAGATTTATATTCTGATATCAGGTGAGATGTGAGCCCTGGTTACAAGCATTGCCACATACATTAGTTTCACATGGTTCCTCTCCAGGATGGAATCTCTGATGTTGCGTAAGGCTTGATCACTTGCTTATTTTATCTGTAAGGTTTCCTTCCATTTTGAGTTCTTCCATGACACCCAAAGCTTAAACTTTGAATAAAAGCACCACCACACATGATATAGTTTATACTCTTTCTTTTCACATGTATTTTCTGATGCCTCGTAAAAGCTTTGCCACACTCATTACATTCATAAGGTTTCTCTCCAGTATGGATTTTCTTATGCTGAGCAAGATGCTCGTACAGGCTTTGCCACACTCGTTACATTTGTTTCTCTCCACTATGAGTCCTCTCATGACCCCAAAGGTCTGAACGTTTACTAAAAGTCTTATCACATTTATTACATTTATAAGGTTTTTCTCCTGTATGAATTCTCTGATGTCTCATAAGGCTTGTACTTTCGGTAAAAGCCTTGTCACACACATTACATTTGTATGGTTTCTCCCCAGTGTGTGTTTTCTGATGCCTAGTAAGATTTGCAAATTGGGTAAATGCTTTGCCACACTCCTTACATTTGTAAGGTTTCTCTCCAGTATGGATTTTTCTATGTTGAGTAAGATGTGAACGCTCAGCAAAGGCTTTGCCACACTCACTACATTTGTAAGGTTTCTCCCCAGTATGAGTTCTCTCATGACCCCAAAGGTGTGAATGTTTGATAAAAGCCTTATCACATTTATTACATTTATAAGGTTTTTCTCCTGTATGAATTCTCTGATGTGCCATAAGGCTTGAACTTCGAGTAAAAGCTTTGTCACACACATTACATTTGTGTGGTTTCTCTCCAGTGTGTGTTTTCTGATGCCTAGCAAGGTTTCCAAATTGGGTAAATGCTTTGCCACACTCGTTACATTTGTGAGGTTTCTCTCCAGTATGGATTTTTCTATGATGAATAAGATTTGAACGGTCCGTAAAAGCTTTGCCACAGTCATTACATTTGTAAGGTCTCTGTCCAGAATGAATTCTCTCATGACTCATGAGGTTGGCACTTTTGCTAAAATCCTTCCCACAGTCATTACATTTGTAAGAAATTCCTCTAGTGTATGCTTTCCTGTATTGTGCAGGTAACAAAGGATACTTAAAAACCTTCCTGTATTTGTTCCAAATGTTTTTGGTACTGGGAGGAATTCTTTGAAGTGGTGAGACTGAGGAACCACTGTTGACAGACTTCTCAGTCGGATTACAGTCACACATTTTCTCCTCATTGTGAAATCTCTGCAGTTCAGTCAGATGTGTCTGCAAACTTAATCCAATTCTATTTTCCATGCAGTTTATGTACTGGTTTCCAGCACCACTTCTGTTATTGTCCATTTTTAGCAAATTCCTCATAAATGGCTCATCATCCATGAAATACTGGTACGCATTATTTCTTACAGAAACACTCTGCTTTTCAGGAAGAGTAACTGAGGACTGATTAAGTTGCTGGTCTTTTCTACAAGTGAGGTTTTTGTTATGGGTCAAAGGCACTTCTTTGTAATTTCTTGCATCATATCCCCACTGACTCTCAAACTCATGCATATTTTCGCAGGATTCCTGGAGATCAAAATCCTTGATTCCATAACTTTCATTTCTCTCCAATATCACTAAGTGGTAAAATTCGCCTTTATTAATGTCCTCTGTTGGTGATAATTCCTTGATTGCAAATCCATCAGAAGGGATTCCTATCAAATAGAGATGGAAGATAAACCTTTTATACTAAATTACATAATTACACACCAAAATAATACTTTATACTGAACACAGGAAGTTTCTCAAGTATGGTATTCAAACAATATTGTAATATACAATGTTTGTAAGTTTTCTTTTTATAAATGTTTCCATATCAATAATTTCTCTAATTTTAAGGTAATTTTTCCAAACACACATTATACACTATACATATTTTTTGCCCATGTAACTGGATAATGAAATGAAACTTCATAATTAGCTCATCCATACACTGGCTATTATATAACTGTGCATGAAATCATACAGATGTCTATCTTCCTTAATTCTTAATCTTTATAAAAATGTGTTTACCTGAACACGGTATTTCATAATTCAGTGATTCTCAACATATCTTTCATTTTTCCTACTGTGTGTTCCTTATGGAATGTAAATTCTGTCTTTAGTTCTCAAGGAAGAATTGTTTAGAATTCCAGAGAATATTATTTTCTGTAAATGTGGTTACTTATTAACTTAACCTGCTAGATCAATTTTTAGATTGTAATATACGGATTTGTTAAAAGACCTTGTTTCCTTCATCATATCCTCATACACTATTAAACACACATTATTATTAAACACCAAATCAAGCTGCTCTCCTGAGCAATCTGTACTGTTTATGAATAGGGGTCTTTCTACAGTGTGGGGAGGGGCAGGACATGTGGACACTGAGGTGCTTTGGTGCTCAAAATTAATATACCAGGAGATACCAGTATAGTCTGTTTAGCTCAATGAAAAATCTGAGGAAAGGCCAGGACCTGGATTCAGAAAAGCAAGAGTGAAACACAAGGAGTAACGGGCAATGTGGGAATGCTGCTTGTGCTTGCACATCTAAGGGAATATGATTGTGCTGTAAGTTAAACGCCTGACCTTGGAAAAGGTCAAAACAAGTTAACTGACTGCCTGAATGCTTAAGGATTATTTTAGGTATGCAGAATACTGGTTCTCTTCCAAGAACTACTGAACCAAAAGCACAAGTGCAAAACCACAGAAACAGTTATTTATGAAAATTCACCATAAGGTTTCCTTCTTTTCCCCAACTTTCAATAACCTTATTGTCTCTGAGCCTTATCTTTAAAGATGTCAGTGAAATTTGACTTTGCTAAGAATTTAAGGGTTTTAAATCCTATTCTCCCAACTCCCAGATTTTTTAATTTAAATTCTACTTAGTTAATATATAGTGTAATATTGGTTTCAGGAGCAGAATTTAGTGATTCGTCACTTACATATAACGCCCAGTGCTCTTCATCACCAGTTCCCTACCTTAAGCTTTTCTGACTACTAATGTTCTGCAAATACCTAAACAAGCAGGAATGCAGAATTTCTGAAGAAAAGGGAAGTTAGAGTCCATCTGCCACATTATGATGCCTTTCCATTCTCAATCAAAACAGCTGCAATCATTCTCTTAAGAATAGGGATTTGAAACTCTTATGATCACGTCAGGGGCTCTCAATAGAAAATGCAAAGACATAAAAAGTTAATTACCAACTTCTGGAGAGAAGTTATCCTCACCCAGGGAGACCAGGTTCCTGTAGTTCTCCAACATCACGTCCCTGTACAAGGCCCTCTGAGCAGGGTCCAGGCACTCCCACTCCTCCTTAGAGAATTCTATGGCCACATCCCTGAATGTCAACCGCCCCTGAAAGGAAAACACATTTCACCAAGTGGACAGGGAAAGTGTTCTTATTTGACACAAAACAAGAGAAGCACAGATGTGTAAAGACTGACTTAGCTGGAGTGAGTGCTCTTTGATCCATGCAATATAATTTTGAGCAAGTTACACTTAACATAAAATTAGCATTTTTAAAAGTACCATTCGGGGGCATTTAGTGCACTCACAAACATCACCTCTGTCTAGATCCAAAACATTTTTATTAGCCCGAAATCCTTTACCCATTAAGCAGGTGCTTCCTATTCCCCAGTCCATGGCAACCACTAATGAATGGTTTGTCTCTATGGATTTACCAATTTTGGATCTTTTCATGTAAATGGAATGGCGTCAAAAATGTGACCTTTTGCATCTGCCTTCTTTCACTTAGAATAATGTTTGAGGTTCATCCATGATATAGTGTGTATCAGCGGTACATTTCCTTTCTTCTGGATACAGAGTATTCCACTGCAGGACTAGACCATATTCACTCAACTACTGATGGGCATTTGGTTGTTATCACCTTTGGCTAATATTAGTAACTTGCCATGAACTTTGTAGTACAAGTAAGTGTTTGCATACCTGTTTTCAATTCTTTTGGTTATTTCCTAGGAGTGGAATTACTGGGTCACATGGTTAATTTTTTAAGAATCTGCCACAGTCTTTTCCACAACACCTACACCCTTTTCACAGTAATGTGTCATGAGTCTACATTCTCCACATCTTTACCAACACTTTGTTGTTGTTGTTGTTCTTTTACAATAGTCATCCTATTGGGTGTGAAATGGTATCTCATTGTGGTTTTGATTTTGCATTTTATTAATGACTACTTTCATCAAACATCTCTTCATGTGCTTGTTTCATTTGTGTATCTTGTATGGAGAAATGTCTATTAAAATGCTTCGACCACTTATAAGTTGGGTTTTTGTGTTTTGGTTGTTGATTTGTATAAGTTCTTCATACATTCTAAGTTCTAGACCCTTAGTAGATATGTGATTAGCAAATTATTTCCTCCCATTTCCTCACCTATGTGATAATGTCCTTCAGTGCACAGACATGATTAATTCTGATGATGACCAATTTATCTACTTTGTCTTTTTCTCTTTTGATGTGGGATCATGTATAAAAATCCACTGCCAACCCTCAGGTCATGAAAATTTACCCCTATGTTTTCACCTAAGACTTTTATACTTGTAGCTGTTACACACAGTCTTTTGATTAATTCTGAATTGATTTCTTTATATAAGGCAGTTTCAATTTCATTCTCACACGGATATCTAGTTGTGCCAGCACCATTTAAGAGACTGTCCTTGTCCACTGTTTTTGGCACTACTGTAAAAAAGGAATGGGTTACAGATGTATGGGTTTATTTTGTGGAAGTTCAGTTCTATCACTGTGATCTGTATTTCTAGCCTCTGCTGGAATTACACTTTTGATTACTCAACGTTTGTAGTTAAGGTTTAATGTCAAGAATTCTAGGTCCTCCAATATTTTCTTTCTCACATTTATTTTGGTTATTTGGCATCCTTACCAATTCAGTATTAGTTTTAGAATCAGGAATCCCATTTAGGCCAAAAAGGCTGTTGGGATTTTGCTGAGGACTGCATTACTCTTTGTATCACTCTGGAGAGGACTCCCATTTTACAGTCTTCCAATCCACAAACACAGGATATCTTGACATTTATTTAGGTTTTCTTTAATATTCCCCAGCAACTTTGTAGTTTTCAGTGTGTATAAATCTTCCATTTACTTTCTTAAATTTATTCCCATTTGTTTCCTTGCTCATGTAAATGGAATTGTTTACTTAATTTCCAGTTGTTGATGGCTACTGTACAGAAATGCAACTGAATTTTGAGTGTTGATATTGTATTCTGTATTTCAATGAATTTATTATCACCGGTAGTTTGAGGCTTCTTTATTTCTAAATATGAAATCATGTCTTCTACAAATATAGTGTGATTTCTTTTCCAATTTTGACACATTTGATTTATTTTTCCTCTGTATTTTCTCTGATTAGAAGTTCCAGTACAGTGTTGATATGCGGTGGCAAAATGGGCACACTTGTTTTGTTCTTGGTATTAGGGGGAAGTTTTCAGTTGTTCACCAGTATGATGTTAACTATGGAATTTTAATAATACCGTTTTTTAGATTGAGGAAGTTCCCTTCTACTTCTAATTTTTGAGTTTTTGTTGGATGCAGTATTCTGTATATGTCCGCTGAATCTAGCTGGTTTACACACAGTCCTCTATCATTGATGTCTGGTTGTTCTATCCATTATTATTAACAGGGAGCACTGAGGTCTCCAGCTAGTATACTAGAACTATCTCCTCCATTTTGCTTCAAAAAACTGGGGGCTTTGTTGTTATGTACATATTGTTTATAGTTGTTTTATCTTCTTGATGGATTGGCTCTTTTTTCAATACATAATGTTCCTCAATATCTTTGGTAACAGTTTTACAACTTAAAAGCTATTTCGTCTGATATTTGTGTAGGTACCCAACTAAGTTTCATTACTATCTGCATGGAAAATCTTTTTCCACCTTCACTTTGAACCTATTTGTGTATCTCAATTGAGGCTTGGGGCACCTGGGTTGCTCAGTCAGTTAAACACATGATCTGGATTTTGGTCAGGTCATGATCTCACAGTTCATGAGTTCAAGCCCCGCATTAGACTCTGGCTGACAGTGGGAAGCCTGCTTGAGATTCTGTCTCCCTCCCTCTCCCCCACTCAAGCTCTCTAAATAAAGAGTTTTAAAAAACAGAGTGAGCCTTTTATAGACATAGAGTGGAATCATTTTTAAAAACTAATTCCTTGGGGCGCCTGGGTAAATCAGTTGGTTAAACATCTAACTTCGGTTCAGATCATGATCTCAGTTTGTGAGTTTGAGCCCTGCATCAGGTTCTGTGCTGACAGCTCAGAACCTGGAGCGTGCTTCGGATTTTGTGTCTCCCTCTCTCTCTGCCCCTCCCCCACTCATGCTATGTCTGTCTCTCAAAAATAAACAAACATTTTAAAACATTAAAAAAAATAATTCCTTTATCTTTTATTGAAGAGTTTAATCTGTATACATTTCAAGTTACTACTGATAAGAATTACTTCTAACATCTGTTGTTTGTATATCTAATATTTTCTTTCATAATTCCTCCTCTTGTAGGTGTCTATGTGGGTGCATACTATTTTGATTGCCTTTATGTTCATTTTTCTATTTTCAAGTTATTTTCGGCGTGGTTATCCTGGGGATTACAGTTTACATGTTAAACCAAAAATATTTGAATTTCAGTTGATACTAATTTAGCTTTAATAGCATACAAACAACTGTTGTTATACAGTCACCCTTCATGTTCTGTCAAAAATTATTTGTAAGAGATGTGAACAGATGTTTTATACACTCAAGAACAGATTTTTATTATTGTTTTACACATTTGTCTTTTAAGACACATAGGAAAAACTGAGTTAGAAAACAAAAATATAATAATACTGGCTTTTATATTTACTTATGTAGCTACCTTTACTAGGTTTCATCCATTTCAGCCTGAGGAACTCCATTTGGTATTTCATGTAGGCTAAGTCTGTAAGTGTGAACTCCCTCAGCTTTTGTTCCTCTAGGAGTCTCTTAATATCACTATCAATTTTGAAGTATAGTTAGCCTCGTAAGGAATTCATGACAGGTTTTTTTTTTAATCTTTCAAACTTAATACCACAGGAGACTGCTTCCTGGCCTCCACAGTTTCTGAAGAGAAATAGGCTGTTAAACTTATTGAGAAGCCCAGTACATGAGAAGTTGTTTCTGTCTTGCTACGTTCAGCATTCACTCCTTTGTCTTATAAAAGTTGACTGATTATGTGCTTGCCAGGGATCTCCATGCATCTGTCATAGCTGAAGTTCATTGAGTTTTTGGATGTGTAGGTTGTTTTTGATAAATTTGGCAAGTTTTCAGCTCTTATTTCTTCAAATATTCTTTCTGTCCTTTCTTCTTTATCCTTTCCTTCTGGGATTCCTATTACATGTATATCAGTATTCTTGATAGTGGTTTTTTAGTCTCTGTTCATTTTTCTTCTTTTTTTTTTTCCCTTTTATTCTGCTTTTGTCCCCTTTCTTCTGTTCACACTTGATAATTTCAGTTAACTTATGTTTAGGTTCACGGATTCTTTATTCTTATTGTCTATCTGTTGATGAACTCTCTAGTGGATTCTCAATTTTGGTGTTTATACTTTTTTAACTCCAGAATTTCTATTCCATCCCTTTACTATAATTTCTATCTCTTTATTGACATTTTCTATTTGTTGAAACACTGTTCTACTTCTTCCATGTTTTCCTTTACCTGAGGATGTTCAAGACAGTTGGTTTAAAATCTTTATTTACTAAGTGGAATGTCTGTGCTTCCTCAGAAAGACCATCATTAATCTGGCTAATCACAGTGAAGAAGTACAATCTTAAGATATCCTTAGATATCTGTAGTGACGTCAGCCTGGTAGAAGCAGCCACCATGGCATTCTTTGAAACAGTAAGAAATTGTAAAGGACTCATGTATCTTCATTTAGAGAATGTTCCAATGAGGATCTAAAAAAGCAGTTATCTCTATGTTTCCTAACATGAAAACAACTTCAAGACATATGGTATGTAAATATTTCAATTTGTAGAATAAAATATGATGATTAAACATTTGCTGGAGAATATATTCTAAAATCTCATTACAACATATAAATGCATTTTTAGAAGATTTGCACTAAAGAGAACATCAGTTCCCAATGAAGACAATCAGTGATGATGGAAGATATGACAGGCAAGGGGATATTTACTTCTTAGTTTCTAAACTGCATCACTCTGTGGAACTGAACCACAAAAATACATACTAGAAGGATTTAATACAAAAAAAAAATAAAAATAATATTTAACAATTAGTAAAATGAAAATTTAGCACCAGCCTCCCTGATGACAGAAAGTTCTGCAGCTATGTCTGGCTAAATTAAACATTTCTATCTAAAAAATGTGCAGTGTAACATTTCCTAAATGAACACCATGGTCTGTATGAGATGGATGTGCTATAAATAATATGTGGCGCCTGGGTGGCTCAGTTGGTTGAGCAGCTGACTTGGGCTCAGGTCATGATCTCACAGTTCATGAGTTCAAGCCCAACATCAGGGTTGCTGCTGTCAGCACAGAGCCCACTTCAGATCCCCCGTCCTCCTCTCTCTGCTCACCCCTGCTCTCTCGCCCTCAAAAATAAACATTAGAAAAATAAAAAATAAAAAAATACTAATTTAAACAACACTTACTGTTACACAAGTAGGTTGATTCTACACTTTAAAACCAATTATGTTAATAAAATAAAACACTCTCTGTATTCCTTATTCCTACATTGAACTTCCCACCCTATTCCAAAGAATTAATACTTTGGAGTCAGAAGCACCAAGGACTCCCTTCTTTAAGGTCAAAAGGCATTTATAAAATAAGACAAAGCAAATCTACCCTGTCAGTCTTACTTTCCAGGGTTTCTCAGGTACTTGTGCACATTAATACATTACTAACATATGTAATCTCTTTAATCCTGGTTTATATGAGCTGAAAACGATCCAGAAGGGGTCTCTGAAGAATCCTTACTGCCCAACTCCAAGGACACCACAAAGCCTACTCCCATTTTCCAGTCCTTGCCTATGTAGAAAATCTTTCACAGGATTACCACCTAAAATGAGCCTTTTCATTAAGTTCTATGTCACTGGGTTACAGTGAGATGGAATCTGCATGGAGATGACAGGAGAGTGGGAGAAGGCCCTGGGTGGGAGTAAACATTGTAGGCAGGATACCTTGGAGACGAAGATTAACAAGTCCAAAATGTGACATTTTAGGAAGAACAATCAATGAAAAATATGACTTTTACCTGGAAAAGAGCCATTCCTCCTTTTTTCCCTCTTCTGGTCTTCTTTCTCAGTCAGGTAAGGTTATACTACGTGACAAAAAGTTATGTTGCTTAATGTTTAGAATCATCATAACCCCTTCTTCTGCCATAATATACATATAGGGAGAACCTCACTATGGGAGAAAGATCGTCCTTTGCTGCCAACTGCAACAGGAGGGATACAGGGATAATAAACTCCTATATGGAGTTCTCCAAGTGCATTTTCATCCATTTCTTCAGAAAGCCCTCCCCTCCTGCTGAAACCTACATACTCTACTGCAACTGAATTGTCCTCTGTCTACCTGACACTGAGCCAAAGGGAGGTGCCTCATTCAAGTTCTTGGCTCCTCCTTAGGCAACCAACATGCAATGAATGGTTGATGCAGGACACAGAATCCTGTCCATTCCATCAATTTAGAACAATTCTTAAAGGCCACCCCAGGTCCAGAGCTCCCTGGTAGCCATACGGAGAGTTTAGATCTTTGTCCTGCTGGTGATGGCAAGCTGTAAGAAGGTTTAATGTCAAAAGATGAGATGATCAAATTTTTAAGATTTAGCTAGGATACACAGAAAGAGGGTGAAGCTGACAGAGGCGTGCCTCTAAGACTATGCTCCTGCCTCTTTCCTAGTGGTTTTCATTATTTTTGGAACTGGGTCACATTGTAAAGTCTAATGATAACTGCACACCCTCTCCCAGAAAACTGCCAAAGACAAACACACACCCAATCATTTCAGGGATCATTTCAGGGATCTTATTAGCTCATGTTCAGAATTCTTGGTCTATCGACTCATGTTAAAGGTGGGTGCCCTGGGGATCACAGGAAGAGTTACTTTACCAAGTTACCCTTAAGTCTGAGTGGAGTGAGCAGAACTGGGTATAAGTAAGTTCTGAAATGGTGGCCTTGACATGTTTCAGTGGAAAGGGCTTGTCCTAATTCCAGATCATAACCTTTCATATTCCTGAAACAAGAGAAGCTTCTCTTTCATGGGTGTAATCAAACCCAAGCATTTAATTCCTTTTTTCAGAACAACTATATTAAATTACAAATAGTAACTAGTCCTGGGAAACATGAAAAAGGGTCACCTGTGGAGATGAGGTCTGAGCAGTCTCTGCACCATAAACGGATGGGCTCTGCTGGAACAAAGTTCCACATCAATCCAGCCCATCCATCAACATCTGTACTGAAAAGACAAAGGGGACTTGAGGAGAACATCTACTTAGTTGGAGACTTCAGCTCAGAACTCGGTAATGTAAAAGATAACTTAAGAGAAGAAGAGAACTGTTGAGTATTAAATTAACTGACTAAACTAGCTTTTGAATGTTAAAAGATCATCAACATGCTTAACGCCTGTGTAATGAAATACTATGAAGTTATTTAACAGACATCAAAGAATAGTTCCAACATACGATAGACGGCCAAAGGCAGTGGGCCTGGGGCCCGTACTTGCCTCTGAGCGATTTTAACCGGAAAGGAACGCAGACACTCGGTACCCGAACCAAGCGACAGGGCTCGGAAAGTCTTATGGACACAACGCGAGAAGCAAAAGGGACGAACTTCCGGCGAGAGGGACGAGTGGGTTCCAGGATTTTACCTTACCAGGTGACCCCGAAACCTGGGTGTGGAGGAGGGGTTTGATGAGCGCGACCGCTGGTAAGAACCAGAAAAACGGAGACTCACTCACCCGAGCGTGCCCGTTGCTCCGCGCGATCCGCTTCCGGGTCTCTAGAAAAGCGCGCGTGCGCGTGCGTCGTGGGGCGGGGCGGAGGCGGGTCGAGGACGCGACGGTTGGGAGCCGGGGCTTGAGTCACTGGATCCCGGCCTGCGCACCGTCTCTTTCCCTGCGTCTGCCGGTCTGTTTGTCCTTTCTCCCCGGCGGTTTCGAGCTCTGCTTTTGGATTCCTTCCAATCCCGCTGGTGTCGTTTGGAGCCAGGCTGGGTACAACGTTAGGGAAGGGTGGGCCGCTTCTGTTGGGAGCAGTGGTATTTGACAGGTTGAGCACGGTGCCCAGGGAAACGTTTGTAGCGACAGGTGGAGACGTGCGGCCAGCGAGGGAGGCGTAGCAGCACGGGGACCTGGGGCCGGAGGTCCTCGTGGGTCGACTGAGACCTGGACATGACAGCTCCTTGTTTAATGAGGCAAAAAGCCGGGGTGGTCAGTGTCGGTGATGGACGCTAGAATGCGAAATGCAAAACTCTTCTGTGGCGAATGTGCAATTTGGTACTAACCCCCCATCAGAGCTTTTCACTGAATTGTCACTTCTGCTCCCCATTCGCTGGACTGCGTTCCCTGGCGTTCCCCTCCAGGCCCTGGGCTGTGGGGGCGGAGGGCTGGCACGTTGCTTTAAAGGAACAAACATTTCTGCCTCTATGAGTGTTCATCCATTTTTCTCTCTTTAAATTTGATATTCGAATCCACACCTCTCGAGATGAACTATAAATCCAAACGCCTTTGAGACCTACCAGATGGTACCTGCATTTTGCTTAAGTCCTTAATTGCCAAATATCATTGCAATTTCAATTTTTAAAAATCTTTGTTCTCAGTTATTTTGGAAGACTACTTTATACTTTAAAATTAGATTTTTAAAAACAGTTTATTGAGAGAGAGAGAAGCAAGTCTTGTGAGGAATTTAACCATGTTTTAATTATTTTTTACCCTATAGACTTCTTTGTTTGACCTTTATTTTTCTGTAGGATGTAGAGAAAAGACCATTTATGGACACTTTGATAGGAATTCCCATTTCCCAAATACCAAGCATTAATGATGTCATCCCCACTTTAGTTTTTACTGGTTATTAACTTTTCTTGTGCACTTTGACATACTTCTGAATTTTTAACTTCACTGATACAATACCCTGTTCATAAATAAACATCTCAGGAGGATAACCATACTCATTTTGGTGTTTTTTTTTTTTTTTGTCTTGTTTTGTTTAGAGTTTTTGTGGCTATTCTTATTCATTATTCTGTAAGGTTTTTGCAATAACACTGCTAGTTTGGAAAACTAACTGATGGTATCTATATCAGGATCCAATTAAATTTATAAATTGGCTTAAGGAGAATTGACCTTTTTATAATGAGTTTTTCTACCCAAGAACATTATATAAATTTACATTCATTTACTTCTACTTTCATATATTTCAGGAATGTTTTATTTTTTTCCTACATATTGGCTTTACACATTGTTGTTAGGTTCATTCCTGGTCAGTTTATTTCATTTTATTTTTTTAAAGCTATTTATTTCATGAGCCCTTTTTTTTTTTGTATATCAATATTATATCCTATTAGCTTACTGAATTATTTTTCATAGTGATTTTACTTGCGTATCTACAGCCAACTCTGTGCTCATACTGATGTCCCTGACTTTGACCCCATACTTCAGGGTGCATTTTAGCCTTTCCCCCTTGCTTTTCTGTCCCTATCTGTATTTACCAAGTACTATGGCATCATATGCCTTTGAAGAGTTTTCCATCTATTCCTCCGCGCTCCCATGCTCTCTGCACACTGCCTATAACCCCCGCCCTCTGGCCTCATTTGGACCCTGCTCTAACACACCTGCAACCTTCCAACTCGGCCCCATTCTCCTGGACCTGCAGTGGCAATGCTCACAGCAGTTTAAGACATTTCACGTGGTAAATAATCATCTTTGGGGTTGTTGTAGGGATGGAAGAAGTAAAAGAGGTGGAAAGTGCCTCTACTGTCTGGCATCCAAGGTCAGGAGATGCCTGTATTCTTCCAACATATGAGCACATTGTCGAGATACACATGTGCATGCAGACCCTTTGAATATAATCACACGGGACTGGGAATGTGGGAGTACAGGCGAGTGTGTAAATGTGTGTGCTTGTGTTTGATGAGCATGTGCATGAGTGAGTTTGCTATGGAGTGTATGAGGGTGTGATTGTGTGAGGGTATATGGCTGTGCATTTGAGTATTATGTTGTGCATATGCACATGTGTTTGCATCTATGTGTAATGTGTATGTATTTGTATTTGTGAACTAAGGATTGTCCACCATTATGGTTCTAATGTCTGACTTAGACATGGGGAGTATTTGTGTATTTATGGTAGGGAAAACAAAGGATTAGTTTGAACTCATGTTTCTTAATAATAAAGTCAATTAGGGGCGCCTGGGTGGTTCAGTCGGTTAAGCATCTGACTTCGGCTCAGGTCCTGATCTCACGGTTTGTGAGTTCAAGCCCCGCATCGGGCTCTGTGCTGACGATTCAGAGCCTGGAGCCTGCTTGGGATTCTGTGTCTCCTTCTCTCTCTGCACCTCCCCCAACTTGTGCTCTGTCTCTCAAAAATAAATAAATGTAAAAAAAAATTTTTTTAATAATAAAGGCAATTAGAGCTGATGACTGAAAACTCAGCAAAAATACAGGCGTGGAAAGATATAACCATCAAATGCTATTTAAATGAGTATTGGGGCCCCTGGGTGGCTCAGTTGGTTACACCTCCGACTCTGGATTTTGGCTCAGGACCTGATCTCACATTTGGTGATACTCAGCACTGTGTCAGGCTCTGCACTGACAGTCCGGACCTGCTTGGGATTCTCTCTCTCCCTTTCTCTCTGCCCCCCTCCCCCACTTGCATGCTTATACTCTATCGCTCTCTCTTTTTCTCTCAAAATAAATTTAAACATCTTAAAAATTAATTTAAATGAGTATTGTCTTATCTGAGCATTAAAGGAATTATTGAATCTGCCCATTTCATCATCTGATCCTGGTGCTTTTATTTGTGAGGGTCTCAAAAACTTCTCCCTTTTTGTAGATATTGTTCTGTTTAGACTTCCTGTTAACACTAGGGAGATCAATATTGGTAAAGCATATCTTCCTAACAAATTTCCACGTCATGTACACTTCCAAATATATTGGCACTGAGTTGTGCAAATAATCCAGTGATCCCTGATGTAAATCATTGTTGGCATGTTCTTTGATTGTAACTCTGAAAATCCTTTGCATATACTTTGATTTCATTTCTATGCTTATAACTTATATGATAGGTCACCTGAGTGGTCTGAATATTAGAAACAACTATATTTGGGGTAGAATTTCTCAAGAGAGCAGAGAATCCATTGAAATTCAAGTGTTTCCTCAACAGTCCCTCATCTATCAGACCTCAGCATTTCCTGCCCTCCTCTTGAACACTTGTCTACCTCCGGGGCTTGTGGAAAAGAGAGAGCTTCTCGCAAACACCTGAGAGATGCTAATTTGGAACTTATAATTGGTTTTTGGCAAGTAGCAACTGGGAGGAAGAAAAGCTTTTCAATATTCTCAGTTCCCCAAACCTGTGCTCTCACTGGAGTTCTGGATGAAATGATTATTTCTTCAGGAAGGGGAGGTTGCAGAATCATAAACCCAGACCTTAAGATCTGGCTGCCTCCCTCCTGCATGTACTGACTGCCATGACCTTCACACTGAGCCAACTGTTCTAACAGGAAGGAGTGAGTGTATTTTTGATTTCCATTTAATAGGCAGAGTCTGCAATGAAAATAAGCTTTTTGTTTTTTAACATGCAGTTGTACTTTTCATTGGACCTTTACCTTATTATAGGATGTGAAGAGTAAATCAATTTCTTACCTTTGTGATAGTAATATCAAGTAATATCAACTACCAAACCCCAAGTATTAATGATGTCATCCCGAATTTCTCATTGCTTATTAACCTCATATACTTTGGTCTATTTTTCAATTCTTATCTCTACTCATCTATCAGTCTTATTTAAGAAACATGTTTCATAGAGCTGCCTATCCATTTTTTCTTTTTTCTTTGTTTTTCAGAATACTTAAAAATGAGATCTACCCTATAATGGATTTTTAAAAATGTTTGTTTTTGAGAGAGAGGGACAGAGCATGAGCTGCGGAGGGGCAGAGAGAGAGGGGGACAGAAGATCTGAAGTGGGCTCCTTGCTGACAGCAAAGAGCCCAATGCAGACTCAAATTCATGAACTATGAGATCATGACCTGAGCCAAAGTCAGACGCTTAACTAAGTCACCAGACGCACCCCTCTTTATTTTTTAAATTTTAGTTAACATAAGTGTAGTCTTGGCTTCAAGAGTAGAACCCAGTGACTCATCTCTTACACATAGCACCCAGTGCTCATCCCAAAAAGTGCCCTCCTTCATGCCCATCACCCAAAACCTATTCCCCACACACCCCTTCTCCAGCAACCCTCAGTTTGTTCTCTGTACTTAAGAGTCCCTTATGGTTTGCCTCCCTCTTGGTTTTTATCTTAATTTCCCTTCCTTTCCCCTATGTTCATCTGTTGAGTTTCTCAAATTCCACATGAGTGAAATCATGTTTGTTTTTCTCTCATTTATGTTGCTTGGCATAATACACTCTAGTTCCATCCAAATTGTTTCAAACGGCAAGATTTCATTCTTCTTGATTGCTGAGTAGTACTCCATTGCATATATATATACCACTTCTTTATCCTTCATCAGTCAATGGACATTTGGGCTCTTTCCATAATTTGGCTATTGTCCATAGCGCTGCTCTAAACATTGGGGTGCATGTCCACTTGCCCCACTCTTAATGGATTTTTAAGTGTACAAATACATTGATGACTATATGTGCAATGTTGTACAGGAGATCTCTGGAGCTCTTGCTTAACTAAAAGTTTACCCTCATCTTTTTTTCTTTTTCAGAGTTTTCTTGAATATTTTTATTTGTATTTTCAGCTGTAGGGATTTTTTTTTTTTGTAATAACATGCTTGGATTCAATAAGGAACTGGTGGTATCTGTTTCAGAAACAAATTAAATTTATAAATTAGCTTAGGGACAATTGATGTTTGATAATATGGAGTTTTTCTACCTAAGAACAATGATGTGATTTTATATTTGTTTATGTCTACTTTCATATATTTCTGAAATCTTATATGGTTTCTCATATACACTTGATACATTTTTATTGGATTTATTCCCAGGTGTTCTGTTTTTTATTTTATTTTGTTGTATTATTTTATTATTTTAAAATTTTATTTTTCATCCTTTGGTAATAGCACCTCCAATCCCCAAATGTAACTTGCCAATTGTAATTTTTTGTACACATGCAGGCACTTGTTTTGTATAATTTGAAGCCAGGGCATGGGTTCAAACTGATTTATAATATGTTATAATTGAATTGCCCCATTCAGTGGGATAATTAACTGCTATCCCCGTCCTATAATAAGAGCTGCTAGGTGTAGGAAAGTCAAGGTGGAAATGCAGTAGAGGTGAAAAGAAAACAGCCTCCTTCCTAACCCTCACTTGCCATAAAACAAACTCCATCTAGATAAATATGAAATTATCTAAGACCTACAATCCATGAGCATTTTTATTTTATCGCTGTTATGTAGAAATTAGGAACCAAAGGACAAGACAATACGGAAAAAGGTTTATTTTTCTTACATAAAATTCTGCACATTTATAGATGAAAGACTACATCATCCCAGTGTAAAATACAAATTGGAAAGTACATAAAATATATACAAAATGACAGCATCTATCTTGGATTTAATATCCTCTCATAAATAGGATAACTTGAAATCTGCAAAATAGAAGAAAATTTAAAATTTGGCATATGAGCCAGCTGTGAGAATAAGCACATACGGTCAATAACACTAATGTATCTTGAACCAGGTTTCATATAGTAACTGAAAAGTAACTGAAAAGCGAAGGGCAAACCGACATGGTGACTTCACCAAACCGAACAGTACAACCATCCCGCCACATAGATGCTCCCCCAGGCCTGTGGCTTCAGTCCTCCAAGACTGGAGGCAGGGGACCCAAGACTTAGCGCCTTTTCGGATCAAAGGGGAGGAGAGAAGTATGTTTACTTGGCCAGACGTGGGCAACAACATAGGAATTACACCTCGATACCTGTTCTCATCATGAAATAATGCTCGGCCGTCCTAAGACCCTCAAAACACACCACAGTGCCTAACACGAAATCGGACGCGAGCTCGTCAGCTCCGCACTCGGTGTTGGCAGTGCCTTTGCTCCGAGCGCCCCAAGTCTGACACGCGCGGTACCCGCAGTGTGGGCGGTAGCAGGGCCTTGGTCTCGCCCCGGGGGCTGCGCGCGCAGCTCTGCGGCAGCGCGGGTGCCTGACGGAGCGCGGGCGGCTTCCCTCCCGACCCGCGGAGGGGAGGCCCCGTGTCCGTCGCGGGGGGAGCCCCGGGCTTCTCCTGTATCCCCAGCTGGAGCCCGGGGGCCCGGCGGCGGGGCTGGGACGAGCCAGCTCTCTGCAGGGAAGACGTAGGCCGCCTGGTTGGCCATGGTGTAGACGGTCTGCAAGGCCGCGCCCAGAGCCGCCCAGAGCCGCCCGAGCCCCGAGCGCTGCTCCCAGGTCAGCGGGGAACGCTCCCGCTGCTCCCACGCCCCGGCCACGTCCTGACGGACCGCCTCAGACAGGGCGCGCACGGCGGTCACCAGCCTCTTCCGAAGTGGGGGCGGCCGGTCTCCCGGGGACCTGCGCCTGCTCCGCCGGCCGCGCCCGGCGCCCCGCGCCCCGCGTCTCCTGCGCCGGGCACCCGCGGTCTCCTCGCTCTCGCTGCCCTGGCCCGAGTCCGGCGTCGTCCGTTTCCTCTTTCCCGGAGTCACACTGCGCTCCCCTGCTGGAGAGGCCCCTGCGGAGGCAGCACGTGGCCTAGCGCCCCGCCAGCTGGAGTCCCGGGGACCCCACCCCCTCGGGTGAACCCCGCCGGTCTCCCAAGCCTTCCTGCCCCGGCTCCGGGACGAGGCGAGGCCAGGCCCGGCACGGGTCCCCCAGAGCTCCCTGGCTTCCAGGGCCTCCTCACCCGATGCAGCCCCTCAACAACCCTCTGTGCCCACGCCCCGCGTGCCTGACCTGCCTTCCTCTCCGCGCACCTCCGCCCCAAAGCAAGATCCTACCTGCTGCCGGGGGGCAGGTGCTGTCGCTGGAAGTGACTTTCCTCTTGCCGGAGCCCTCCCAACTGGAGCAGCCTTCCGATTCTGCGGACAAAGCCAGAGGTTCTGTGACCGCCTCGGGCCGACCCCTCGCGGCCCTAATCCGTCCTGCACACGCGAGGACCGGGGCTGGCAACCAAGGCCAGGCTCCCAGCTCTTCCTAGAGCCCAGGATGTGCGAGGGTGCCACCGAGCTCCAGTTCCCTGACCGGGGAGACTGAGCCGCCCCACGTCCTGTGCCCCCTCCCCAGCAAAACCAGCTCTCACCTGATCCGGAAATGCAGCTGTCCCTTTTGGGCTCACTTTCCCTGGGATCCTCCTCCTCGGTCTTGGGCTCTGGCCCTGGGGGAAAAGAGGCCGTTTGCGCCAGTGGCCTCTCTCGAGGCCCGCAGAACCCTCTAGTCCATCCCAGACCCCGATTTGTGGACGGTTCTCTCAACACAGCCTGTTCAGCCAGGGTCCGAGGTGAACCTGAGCAAGTTGGGCCCGGGGGGTCAATGCCCCGTTTCTCAAAGCCTCCCTGGAGCTGGGTGATGCTCCCTGCCACCGATTTCCGAATACAACCCTGACCCCTACCCCTCCTTCCAGCCCCCCCACACAAACCACCCGACTCCTACCTCGCCTTTGGGTGCGGCTCTCTCTCAACGGCGACAGTAACGTCTCCTCTTTCCCTTCCAGTGCTTTCTCCTCCACATCTGGGCCGCTTTCTGTGAACGAGTTCTGGTGGCAGGGCGGCCGGTCAGTGGGGTGTCGCACGGATGAGCTGCGGGGCTCTGAGCCTTCAGTTCCAGAGTCCATCTGGAAGCCCCCGGGGACGGCCTTCTCCCTGCACCGCCAGGTCTCCCAAGTGCAGACTGGCCGCTGGCACCTGCCTTTTATAGGCGCCCACGCAGGGCGTGGCTCGCTCCTATTGGCTGGAAAAATTCCACCTTCCTGCCGCTCGGGAACCTGGGCTCTCGCGAGAGATGGAACGTGGCCGCTCGTGCTTCCTGTGGGGGGGCCCCACGCAGCCAAGGGGAGCCTTTTGCAGGGGCCTGTCGTGGTGACAAAAAGCGGGACAACAAAGCCAGAGGGGCAGAGGGACTGGAAGGCTGGGGACCCCTCCCTGTCTTACTTCTGGTCCAACTCCCACCCACAGCTAGTTAAGACCTTACTGGATTTGTGTTCCTTCTTCCCAAGAGTACAGGAATTAGGTAGGTTTATCAGAAAGATTTCTTCCATATCGTTGGAAAACATGTATTGTCAGTATTCTTCTCGCTGATAATTTCGTTCTGAGTAAGTCACAGGAAAGTCGGACTTAAAAAAAATGTCCACCAGACCCCTCTGTTGCAAAGGGCGTATTTCTCTCCTGTGTTTCCATTCTTGGCCAAAGAGAGCGGGAACTCTGCCTGGACCTTTAACGACTGGATGTCACTGTAGGAACATCAACAAGTCAATCTTACCTATGAGTACATCTGACAAATACCACATGTTTATATAAAAGTGAAACCAGCAATGAACTAAAAATAATTCACGGTGAAGATAGTTCGCCAATATTGATTTATTTTCATTAAAGGTTTTTAAGCCTTTTTAATAGTTTATTTATTTTGAGAGAGAGAATGCACGTGCAAGGGGGGGGAGGGGCAGAGAGAATCCCAAGCAGGCTCCTCACTCACAGTGCTCAGCGCCATGTGGGTCTTCAACCCACCAACCCTGAGATCAAGACCTGAGCTTCACTGACTGAGCCACTCAAGCGCCCTCATTAAAGGTTTTAATATGGAAATTTCAAGCATTCACACAATTAAAGAAAATAAAGTGAATCTGTTTTTTAAGGCCACCTCAAAATGTGTTAGTGTTTTGCCATTCTCGTATCATCCACTGAAAACTTCTCCTTTGGAATGGGGGTTCGGTGGGAAATGGAGCTGGAATCTTGAGTGCAAATCGTGGAATTCAGGATTTCTGTAATCAACCAGTGGCGAGCCATAAAATTCATCTCTAATAAATAACTACTCAAGGATATAAAAGATAATAAAAAGACTCCCAGTCTATTACAACACAAATTACTTTTTACTTTATTTTTTTGAAGATTTTATTTTTAAGCAATCTCTACACCCAACCTGGGACTCAAATTCACAACTCTGAATACAAAAGTCACATGCTTTACTGACTGAACCAGCCAGGCACCCCTATTGTTTAGTTTCTTAATGTCATCTAATACCCAGTTCATAGTCACATTCTCCCAAATTACTCAAACACATTTTTTAATTGTTTTTCTTTGTTTTGAACCAGGATCTAAATAAAGTTCCTACATTACTAATACTTACTACCTGGTACATTCTGTCTGAAAATATAATTTAAGGCCAGGTACAAAATGGAAGTGCATACTTGCAATTCCCATCACTTTGAGAGAAATATATCCAGAATATATAAAAATTAATGTCTACCCATTAAAAGGAAAGAAAAACAATCCGCAGTGAATTGAATAAGAAATTCAAAAGGACAATTCACGTGTTAGTAAGACTGTGATGAATATGATGTTGTGTTATGTACAGCATTGCTTACAATAAAACAAATGGAAATAAACAACATCATCAATTCACATGCATGTAATTAGTAAAAATTCAGACATTACCCTGTGTATCAAGGATGTGGGGAATTGAAGACTCTCCTCCAGGGTTAGTGTGGGTTGTGATTGGTTTAACCCCTTCAGGGGACAATATGGGCACTAAATATAAAGATGCCTGAAAACCATGATCCGGAAATTTGGTTCCTCACTTTCTGTTTATAGCAACAGGGAATTCATAGCAAACAAGAACGTGGGCCAAGTATGTTCGTGGCAGCATTGCCAGTGGAAGGAAAATATTAGGAACAACATAAGTCCCCTTGAATAGGATCAGAGATTAAAAGCAAAGGTCCAGTCCAAGTAAATGGCAAACAGTGCTGAAACGGGATGAACTACAGGTATATGTGTGAAAGGGAGAATCTTCAGAAACAATTGAGAGAAACGTCATGATACAGAATTGAACAGTATTTGGATGTGTATACATATCTTGCACTTGCAGAAAGCAATATATAATTTAAAAAATAGGTGCATATATGTTAAAATATCTTAAATGCTTGGAAATGACACTCATCAAATTATAGTTGATGATATCAGATGTGTGGCAAAATAAAAAACAAATAAGAATGAAATAAAAATGCAGAGGAAAATAAACAGGAAATAATCCCTTTATATCTTCAGAGTGATTAATCAAAGTGGATTGTCTCCAGCTGGTGCGGTGAGCTCCAAAGCTTGAGCGGGGCCTCCTCGGGCAGTAAAAAGGCCAGCTGGAGGGGGAGGCTTCTGGTCCGCCTCATCCTTTCTCAATTATCCTGGACATATTCAATATGTCCCATGGAGTTTGCTCGGCCTCCAAAATTTGAACTGCAAGGACAGCTGAGCCATTATCATCCTCCTCAGATCTTTTGATCTTTTGTCCTTGGTTCCCGATTTAAAATAGGTTGTGAATTGGAATTTCAATAAAAACTTAAATAAAAATTTTTTTAAATAAAATAAAATGAGTTGCGGTTATGACTATTGATTGCATCACGAAGTTCCAGACACTTAACAGGTTACATGTCTGTGTCCCCTCCAGAAAAAACAATTCCCAAAGCAAAACACTTGTCCTGATAGTAACCTTTGAAAACTGCCTGTGATTGTCTCACTGACCACTGTCCTCTTCGACCCACAGATAATGTGCAAGACCTGTTATCAGGCCTGTGGACACATGGCGAGGACCAGGAGATGTCCCCTGAAGGACTGGGCTGGGGCCCTTGTCTCCCAGCCCTCGGCCTCCAGGGAGGAGAAGAACCTGGAACCAAGGAAGCCTCAGCAATTCCAGACCCCGGGCCTCTTGGCAAGACTGACAGAAGCAAAAAAGGCAAAGGTGAGGAATCTGGGTGGTTGAAGCCATTCTTAGAACTGGAATCCGAGGATGCTGGAATCCGATGTCTTTTTCTTTGTTCTGCATGCACAGCCATCTCCAAGCTCACACAGAGATTCAATAGAAATATAGAAAGAGCTCAATAGTTTTCAGGGTTCCTCACTCAGGAACGCAAAATGATAAATAATAATAATATATGTATAGAGTATAATAATACATAAAAATTTACCCATTGTATATGTAAATATATATTTTATGTTATATAAATATATGAAATATATGTATATATAACATATTTTTAAGGATTTTACTTTCACGTAATCTCTGCACCCAATGTGGGGCTCAAACTCATAACCCTGAGATCAAGAGTTTTATGCTCCACTGACTAAGGCAGCCAGGTCCCCCTATAACACACATATTTTAAATTGTATAATATATGTAAATATATATGATATATATAACTTGTATGTTATATATAACAGATACATATTTAATATATAATGTTTAAATTTCTATATATTATTATATTACATATTATATTTTAAATTTTGTATTGTATATAAAATATATAAAAATATAAAATAAAATTATAAAATTTAAGGAATATGTATGCTGAAATTTCTAGTTTTGTAGTTTATTTTTATTTATTTTGAGAGAGAGATAGAGACTATGTGGGGGAGGGGCAGAGAGAGAGGGAGACAGAATCCCAAGCAGGACCTGTGCTGCCAGCGCAGAGCCTGATTTGGGGCTGGAACTCACCAACTGTGAGATCATGACCTGAGTCTAAATCATGAGTCGGATGCTCAACCAAGTGAGCGACCCAGGCGCCCCTTGAGGTTGGATACCTCTGTATATGTGAAATGACCATTTGCATTTTTTACTGTGAAATGTTTCCATAGGTTCTAGGTCTCTTTTTCCTTTTTTGAGATGTCTTTTTACTCTTCATTGAGGGTAAAACATATTTTATTTGACTGGTGTTTTTCTACAACATCCTACCAGGCTGACGCCTACCCACATATCCAGGAATAGATCTGACCTGTCAGGACACCTGAGATGACATCCGCCCATGTGGATCCATCCAGCCTTCCATCTAAAGACTTGATTTGAAGGGGCACCTGGGTGGCTCAGTCGGCTGAGCATCTGACTCTTGATTTCAGCTCAGGTCATGATCTCGTCGTTTTGTGAGTTCAAGCCCCATGTTGGGCTCTGTGCTGACAGTACAGAGCCTGCTTGGGATTCTCCCTCTCTTTCACCCCTCCCCCACTTGTGTTCTCTCTGTCTCTCTCAAACTTAAAAAAATAAAAAAAGACTTGAACTGAATTCTCTCTTAGCTCATGAACCAGCCTTAGGATGGGAGGTGGACTTATTGATGCACCCCATGCTGCACCCAAGCACTTTGGCCAGGACCCCAATTTCACTGCCATGCTGGCAGTCACAGTGTGCACAAGGTTTGCAGTGCCCAGCAGGAATGGTCCAAGTAAGAAAAATAGAGGGGCTCCTGGGTGGCTCAATCAGGTAAGCTTTGGACTCTTGATTTCAGCTCAGGTCATTATCCCGGGGTGATGAGATCAAGCCCCATACTGAGCTCCATGCTGAGCATGGAGCCTGCTTAAGATCCTCTTCTCCCTATCTCTCCTTCTGCCCCTACCCATTTGCATGTGCTCTCTCTCTCTCAAAAAAACAAAACAAAACAAAACAAAAAACCAAAAAAGAAGCAAAACTATTGGCATCCTCCCACAATATGGAAGGGATTCTAATATCTTAAGCAACCACCATGAAGACAATGAGCGTTTTTCCCTCCCAGTTTTATTGAGATACAATTGACATGTAACATTGTGCAAGTTTAAGATATACAACGTGACAATTTGATACACATATATATTGCAAAATGAATACCACAACAGGGGTAGTTAAGACCTTTATCTCATTACGTAATTCTTTTTTTGGTGTATTGGGAATGTTTAAAATCTATTCTCTTAGCAACTTCCAAGTATATAACACAGTATTGTTAGCTGTAGTCACCATGCTGTACATTAGAACCCCAGAAACTTATTCATCTTATAACTGGAAGCTTGTACCCTTTGACTACCGTCTCCCCATCTCCCCTGGCACCCATCCCTGTCAATGACCATTCTATTGTCTAGGAGTTTGGTTTTATTTATATTCCACATGCAAACAATATCATATATGTCATATATGCATCTTTGTCTATCTGACTTATCTTGCTTAGCAGAATGCCCTCGAGAGCCATCTGTGTTGTTGCAAATGGTAGGATTTCCTTCTTTTGTGTTGCTGGATAATGTTCCATTGTATATGGATACACCACATTTTCTTTATCCATTGAAGTGAATTTCAGTAAAGTGGAAGCCTCCCCTTACTTCCTCACCTTAGATATTTGAGGGTGCTCCTCCCAAATCTCCCTCATTCCAACATGGCCAACTGGCATCCTCACACTTTAAAGAAAAACCTACCTTCTACAAATTCATGCCAGTTTATCCCAGATGGCATTTTTTGCGTTTTTTTCCTTTTTTAAAACTTTAATTGAAGTAGAGTTGACACATAATATCATATTAGTTTCAGGTGTACAACGTAGTGATTTGACAACTATGTACATTCTGATATGCTCACCATGATAAGTATGGTCACCGTCTGTCGCCTCACACAGTTGTTACTGTATTATTGACTATATTCCCTATGCTGTAACTCTTCATCCTCATGGATTATTTATTTTATCACTGAAAGTGTGTGCCTCTTAGTCCCCTTCATTTCTTTCATCTATCCCTCTACACCCTCCCCACTGGCAACCACCAGTTCATTCTCTGTGTTTGTGAGTATGTGTCTCTTTTGTTGTTGTTGTTCATTCATTCATTTCTTTTGATTTTTAGATTCCACAAATAAGTGAAATCATATGGTATTTGTCCTTCTCTCTCTGACTTATTTCATGGAACATAATAAACTCTAGGTCTATTCATGTTGTCACAAATGACATGATTTCATTCTTGTTTATGGTTGAGTAATATTCCATCATGTATATATATCCCATTTTTATCTATTGATGGACACCCAGAATGCTTCCATACCTTAGCTATTGTAACTAATGCTGTAAACAGCGGCATTGTGTGTATCTTTTCAAATTAGTGTTTTAATTTTCCTCGGGCATATACTCAAAAGTAGAATTACTGGGTTGTATTATATTTCTGATGTTAATACTTTGTGGAAATCTCCATACTGTTTACTAGTGGCCACTAAAGTGGCTGCACTAACTGACATTTCTACCAATAATGCACAAGGGCTCCCTTTTCTCTGTATCCTTGCCAACACTTGTTATTTCTTATATCTTTGATACTAGCCACTCTAACTGGTGTGAGATGATATCTCATTGTGGTTTTGATTTGCATTTCCCTGACGATTAGTGATATGAAACATCTTTTCATGTGTCTGTTGGCCATGTGAGTGTCTTTTTTGGAAACATGTCGATTCAGGTCCTATGTCCATTTTTTTTTAACCTTTATTTTTTTGAGACAGAGAGAGAGAGAGCATGAACAGGGGAAGGAGACACAGAATCTGAAACAGGCTCCAGGCTCTGAGCTGTCAGCACAGAGCCCAACACGGGGCTTGAACTCACAGTCTGTGAGTTTGTTGACCTGAGCCGAAGTTGGACACTCAACCGACTGAGCCACCCAGGTGCCCCCCATGTCCATTTTTTTAAAAAGTTTTCTTATGTTTATTTATTTTTGAGAGAGAGAGACAGAGTGAGAGTAGGGGAGGGGGAGAGAGAGGGAGATACAGAATCTGAAGTAGGCTCCAGGCTCTGAGCTGTCAGCACAGAGCCTGATGTGGGGCTCGAGTTCACACACTCTGAGATCATGACCTGAGCTAAAGTCAGACACTTAACCAACTGAGCCACCCAGATGCACTCCTCTGCTCATTTTAAAATCAGATTATTATTATTTTTTGGTTGAGCTGTGTGAGCTCCTTATATATTTTGAACATTAACCCCTTACCCCTTATTAGATATATCATTTGCAAATATCTTCTCCCATTCAGTAGGTTGCCTGATGTGTTTTTTAAAATTGCCACCCACTCACTTTTTTCATCAGTGACAACAGGTTTTTGTGCTCTCCTTTGTCCCAACCCAGGTCCCTTTGTCCATTTCTATGTTAAATGCCTTAAATGTGCTAATATCCCTCCATGTCATCATATTTTAAAGATTACTGTCTCCCTAAGGTTTAAACTACAAGTTTTATAACTTAGTCCCAAATGTTCCTAACTGAACCTGAATTTGCACTCCACCATCACCCCATCCTACTTCATTATTACTTGAGAACATTCTTTTCTTCACTTTCTTGAATGGCCGTCTCACATGTTAACTTTTCTTGCAACTTTTCAGCAATTCCAAGCGTAGTTAATTTCTGGATATATTTAGTATGTCAAATTAAAAATCACAACACTCAAATACTCCCTCACAATCTCTAGATTGTTTCAGGAACATGTTTTAATTGCACAGATTCCAAACTATTTCACTGGAAGTGTGAACAAAATTTCAATTACATAAGTATTTTCATAATAATTGCATTAATATTTCATTCACATTTACTATTACCACTGATTGTTTTTTATTGGGACAGATGCTCATTCTGGCTTGCTGACCACTCTCCTGGGGTGTGATTGTTGCATCATTATGCTGGCAGCTCGGGGAATGAATGAAGTAACAACTGTACACTGCGCAAAAACGTACAATTTACGCGTTTGTTATCACTTTCGTGGATGTTGTGTACCTCAGCCAGGGAAGGTAGAACCTGGACACACAGGAGTTACAGTTCATGAGAACAAAGGGGCAGGCAGTTGGGAAACATCCACTGATGAAGGCAGAGACGCTCACCAGCAACCAGCTGGGATTATCGAAAACAGCAATAAAGACTTGGCAGATGGAGGAGAGGGAGTAGAAACACACAAAGGTGCTCACCAGGACGAGGATGCTCTGGGTGGCTCTGGACTCAGGAGAGGATCTGGGGGAGACATTAGTGCTGTGAATGTGCTGGACCCTCTGCCTGTGCCTGTGCAGGATGAAGACCATGTGGCCACTGGCCCAGACCATGAGCCCCAAACATAACACATCAGGGAATGATAACAACGCTGCATGTAGCAATTGTGTGATTTTGTTATTAGTTGTCCCAGAACAGTATTGCAAATCCTTTCTCATTGAGATGCTCATGTTGTTCTGTTTGCCAGTCACGTGGATAAGGAAAATGATATTTACCAGCATGCAGATAGTCCAGCACAGGAATATAGAGAAGTCAATGTACTTGAGAGCTTTCCTTTTAAGTTTTATCCCCCTGGCCTTCTGGGGGCTGATTGTGATGGCCTGGAAGGCACTCAAGAGGCAGGTGCTGCCTATGGACACTCCCCTGCCTATTCTGTGAAGATAGAAAAGAAGTTTGCATCCAATATCACCTGGAAAATTGTTCCACCTGAAAGCTGCCATCATCTGGGGGACTCCTTTACAGAGGAGGGATAAGGAGTTGGCTGCAACCAGGTGTTTGACAATCAAATCTGTGGGCCTCAACCTGCACCCAGTGAAGGAGAGGAAGAGATAATGGTAAAGAAGAGAGAAATTCCCCAAGATTCCGACCACGGTTTGGGTTAAGAAGATCACTCCTATGACCAAATCCCTGGAGGCCATTCTGCCGGTTTCCAGTCACTGAGATTTATCTTCAGAACCAGAGGATCCTGCATGGGAATATGAGGTGTGGGCATCATGCGTCTTGTCAACTAAAATCCAATATTCTCCACTTATCATTAGTTTCTCCTTCGAAATGGTGTTGAGAAAACCAGATATCCATATGTAAAAGGGTGAAATTGGACCCCTATCTTTGACCATACACAACAAATCAACTCAAAATGGATGAAAGACTTAAACATAAGATGTGAAACTGTAAAACCGCTTCAGGAAAACATAGGGGAAAATCTTCTTGGCATTGGTCTTGGCAATGATCCTGGATCTGATATCAACAGCAGAGGCAGCAAAACCAAAAAAACACAAGTGGGATTATATAAAACTAAAAAGCTTCTGCAGAGCAAAGGAAATAATCACGAAAGTGAAAAGGCAGTCTATGGAATGGGACAAAATACTTGCAAAGCATTCATCTGACAAGGGGTTAATATACCAAACATAAGAATCTCCAACAACTCAATAGAAGAAACCACCAAATAACCCAATTAAGAAATGGGCAACTTTAGGAATAGACATTTCTCCAAAGAACATATGAATGATCAAGGATATGAAAAGGTGCTTGACTCTACTAATCATCAGGGAAATGCAGATCAAATCCACAATGAGATGTTATCTCACATCTGTTAGAATGACTAGTATCTTCCAAGCCCCAAAGATAACAAGTGTTGGTAAGGATGTGGAAAAATTGGAGTCCTTATACACTACTGGTAGAAATGTAGAATATTGCAGCCACCATGGAAAAGTATAGAAGTTCCTCAAAAAAAAAAAATGTGATAGAACTATCTCATCATCCAGAAATCCCACTTCTTGGTATATATCCAAAAAAATTGAAACCAAGGTCTCAAAGAGGTGTCTGCATGCCCACATTCATTACAGCATTATTCACAATAGCCAAGTTATGGAAACAATTGAAATGCCCATTGACTATGAATGGATGAGGAAAGTGGAGTATATACATACAATGAGATATTATCTAAGCTTCAAAAAGAAGGAACTCCTACTTGGATGAACATAGAAGACGTTATGCTAAGTGAAATAAGCGAACCACAGAAGGAAAAATACGGTATGGTTTCACCTACATGCGGAATCTAAAATAGTCAAACCCATAGAAGCAGAGAATAGAACAGTGGTTGCCAGGGGCTGGAGGGAGGGCAAATGGGGAATTGTTCAATGTGTGTAAAGTTTCAGTTTTACAAGATGAGTGAGTTGTAGAGATCTGTTGCACAATATGGTGACTATAGTTAGTAGTACAGTATTGTGCACTTCCAATTATGAAAAGAGCCTATACTTTAAGTGAAGTGCTCTGACCAAACACACATACACACACACACAGGAACACAAGGAATGCTTTGGAAGTGCTGGATATTTTAGTACCTTGATTGTGGTGATGGCATCACATAGGTAAGCAGATTTCCAAACTCATCAAAATATATACATTAAATATGTGCGATTTTTGGCACGTCAATTGTATATCAATAAAGGTTAACAAGAGAAATATTAATTTTTAAAGAGATTTTCAAGAGTTGAGTATATAACCTTTTTTAAAAAATTGTTTATTCAGTTTTGAGAGAGAGTGAGCATTGGGATAGCCAAAGCAGGCTCCGTGCTGACAGCAGCAAACCCGATGTAGGGCTTACATTCAAGAACCATGAGATCGCAACCTGAGCTGAAGTCAGATGTGCAACTGACTCAGGCACCCAGGCGCCCCAAGCGTTTAAAGCAAATAACAATGTACGAGCCATTGCTATGCGGTTCATACATGTTGTAACTTACTTTTTAAACAAAACTCTGAGTCATCACTACTATCCCTTTCATTTTAAAGACAAGGAGAATGCAGACAGGATAGGTGATTTGCCTGAATTCATACCATACTTGGGGCAAAGTGTGGACTTGAATCTGGCTGAGTTGTTTGCAGACACAGTGCATCTAATGGCTATACTATGCTAAGTAAGCTAGACAGCTGTGTTCTTTGAAAAATCTATATATAGAGTTTTGGTTTTAGCTTTGCCTTTTTATTTTAGCTTGATAGTATGTTACTTTATAATTTTTGTTATAACTTTCACGATGTGTAAAGATTTGTTCTGTAGACCAATATCAAAATGAATAAAGCTTTAGAGATTTAATAAAATGTAGATGCACTGATTGCAGATTCATGTTATAGGAACCTGTCCCATGACAAATTGAATTGAATGAATGCAAGCAAGAACGACTCAAGAGTAGGATGGAAACAGAAAGAAAAAAACCTTTGGGGCATTTGCCTTTATGTCAAGAACAAAAGTATAAGGAAACCTATCATAATCTCATGTCTTGCCCTGAAGTATGGGATGTTGAATTCTAATATGGGATAAAATAGAGTAAGGTAAAAACTGAAGTATTAGTAATTTAGATCATATGCTTATTTATTAATACCAGGTTAGGAACTATTAACCATGTGGTAAGTTCTCTGAAACATATTAAAATATGACATATGCAAATTGTAAACTCTAATACAGGACCGTTGTGTGCTTTACAAATTGATGTTATAGAATTTACAACTGATACCAGATAAAACACCATAGGATACACGTAAGCCTAACAGCTACTCTTTGAAACACATTATTACAGAACTGTCTTTTCCTTAAATGCTAGTTTCAATAGCTTCCAGAAGAAAACAGTCTCACCGTAATCCACAGACCATGATATTTTCAGCAGAGATACTACTGTCTCCATTAAGCACATCATACTCAGAGTTAGAGAAAACATTTCTATTCTGGCAGTTGTCATTGGGATATCCTGTTTGTTCACAAGATTGCATGATTCGTACAGATTTATTTAAAAAAAAATTTTTTTTTAACGTTTATTTATTTTTGAGACAGAGAGAGACAGAGCATGAATGGGGGAGGGTCAGAGAGAGAGGGAGACACAGAATCTGAAACAGGCTCCAGGCTCTGAGCGGTCAGCACAGAGCCGGACGCGGGGCTTGAACTCACAGACTGCGAGATCATGACCTGAGCCGAAGTCGGCTGCTTAACCGATTGAGCCACCCAGGCGCCCCCCATACAGATTTATTTATCCTAGTCCTTATTATAAACATGTAGGGATTACAGGAACACCTCTAGTAATGCTACCAAGTTGGTCTTTGATTCCTGTAAGGTAGGCTGAAAGCAATTGCTTTCAGATGTACAGGCCAGGGAAAAAAATGGGGCGCCTGGGTGGCTCAGTTGGTTAAGCGTCCAACTTCTGCTCAGGTCATGATCTCACAGTTTGTGGGTTCGAGCCCCACGTCGAGCTCTGTGCTGACAGCTCAGGGTCTGGAGCCTGTTTCCGATTCTGTTTCTGCCCCTCCCGTGCTCACCCTCTGTCTCTCTCTGTCCCTCAAAAATAAATAAACGTTAAAAAAAAAATAACTCTGGCTCAAATTACCTGAAAAATCAGGATTCCTTTTCACTGGATTAAATACCCACAATCATTGTCATTGTGGATTACAATAAATCACACCAGGAGCCAGCAGGCATTGGGTAAAGTCTAGGACCCCATCTCTCTTTACTAAGCTCATGTTTCTGTGGCTATGACACTGGATCCGTTTCAAACCCAGAATAATCCCCGTTTCATATACAATCACTTACCCACATTTACTCCCCATAGACGTCTATACCTTATAGACTTGCTTCTCAGACTGAAATGGAAAATATTTTCCCAGAAACATCCCTCCGTGTGGATGGTGAACTCAGTGCAAGGTCATGAGGGCTCATGCATGTGGGAGGGAGGCAGACACGAGACCCTGTGTTATGGGGCAGTGATCGTGACCTCCCCTCCCTTCAGAATTGCAATTATCATTTCACCTTTAGTGGCCATGACAGCGCCGGCTGGGGATCTGAGAACATTTATAAAGAACTTGTTTTCTGAAGTTGGTAATTACCGCAACCAATTACCAATTTCCAGTTAATAACTACAAAGGGACCATTGAAATGACTGGTACAGGCTGTTTTCCATTCCTGAAGGCAGACAGGTCTCACGTGGAGGGGAGCAAAACGCAGAGGTCTGACAGGTGAGGGACTGGGAACGAGTAGGTGTCTCTCCCTGGATCTGCTTTGCTGACAAGTTCTTCCACCCAAGAGTGATTTCTTCCTAATCTTCAGACCACAGAGGTGAACTACCATTAAATTAGAAGCAAAAAGTTGGTACCAGAAAAAATACCTGAGGGTTTTCAAATGTTGAAAATCAAAGACAGGCACTCAATGCCAATTAATTTGGGAGTCTAAATTAAGCCTCAGATGGTTCCTTTTCTATGAGATAAATGCTACATATGCAACTCAAGAGCACTGGATGGTTACCACAGTTTTCCATACTTGTTTTTTGATGTATTTTCAGTAATGAGAACTGTTGCTTTTGTAACACATGAAGAAATATAAAATAGGAGTTCAGATTACCCCTTAGTTGTCTCCTACAAATAAATCTACATCTTATCCAGGCCCACTATCCAATGCCTCTCAATTTCCAAGCCTGGGATGAGAGCCATACGGTGGGCAGCCTCTACTGCACATGCATGTGAGCACACACGCATGCACACACATACAAACACATGCACACACCTCCATATAAATCACATACACAGTCACATATACTCACATACTTATAGACACACATATTCTCTCACCAACTCATGCCCATCCCTATGTACAAACTCTCAGCCAAAATCATACATGCCTCCTACGACTCACACTCACATGGACTCCCACAGTGCCACCATATCTCAAAAATTACACTCACACGCATGTATGTGTATCTAGCCATCATAGCCATGTATGCAAGAAGAGAGCAGTACCTGCCTCTTTATGAATCCATCTTTTATACTTCCCTCTTTGCAACCACCCACAAGGATATCATGATGTGCAATGTATAAAAAATGATGTGAGTATTGCTACTCTAGGTTAAGGCACAAAGTGGAAAAGCTGGAGTGTTGGGGGTCTGATATTGCACGTGTCCTGGATGCCCTCCTTTCTGGCATAGGCGGAGTCTATATGGTAAATAATATACCATGCTGTGGAATTATTTTCTTGGTTCAAGTGGAAATGTCAATATGTGGAATTATTTTCTTGGGTCAAGTGGAAATGTGCTGTGCGGATTTGCACTCATTACACTGCTGGGTGTGCCAGGGCTCCTCGCCCACCATCACGCTTTCAGAGTCTTGAATAAAGACCACATGGAGAACTAGCCCATTTTGTCTCCACGTGGATTCTTTCAGGTTGGTGATGTTGGGGGCTGAGTTCTAGGTCTGTGTGGATATGAGGCAAAGATGGGTTTTATGGGGGAAGGTTGAGGGGAGAACAGAGAAAATCATGAGAGTATTGATCCCTGAGAATTGGCAACAACTCTTGGGGAAGCTTCTGACCTTTAAATTTGTGGAAAGGATGGTATCATAACCAAGATTTCCAGAGAGTGAAGGTGGACCCCTGTGATGTAGGGATTGCATGAGGAATAAACAGAGTCAACAAAAATATATGCACGATATGACAAGAGGGGAGGTGGAGGGTCTGCAGGACTGGAGAAGGGTGGGCGAGGGGAGGGTCCACTTCCTTCTTTTGGCTCCAGCTTCCATACTTGGGTCTCCTTCATGACTGCTCCATTCCTCTGTGATGCAGACCTGGGACTTCTGTCTCCACCCACAGGTCCACCTGAAGGTATGTCTTCTGATGACAGAAGACTGCTAAGTGTCGTCTGAGGAGACTTGTGCCTGTGGTGACGTGAAGCTGGACTCGGTGCCTCACGGATCCCGTGTGGGGTGCAGCGCCTCTTTCTTTTTCCCGGCTGCCTACAGAAGAATTGTTTTTTGAAAAAAATCAGAATTTGCGTAAAACAGAATAATCGAGTAAGACAGTTCTCCTCTCAGCGGCCAGCATTTTCCTTTTCCCACTTAGAATCAATTATACTGCAGTGAGGAGACAACGGAAGAGAGGGAATCTCAGGAAAGATTAGAACATCGTCCTTCTAAGAAGCAGTGTGAGCGGGGCTGAAGTTTCCATGAGAACGGGGATACATAGGGCTTCTGTCCCAAACTCCTGATCTATCTCTGCATAGCCCAGCGCTCAAGGACAAAATCCAAGCAGTGTTTCCACTTCAGTTCAAGGTTAAAGAGCGTCCAGGCATTCCCACTGTCAATTTTACATGGACATAAAATTCTGAAGGGAAACATTTTCTGAAATGAAAACACATTTGGCAAGACTCGCGAGAAGACTTCTTAATTTACCCCAAGACAAAAGGAAAGGGTTGCAAGAACCGTTTCAGTTGATATGAGCGATCTGATGGATTCAATAAGTAACTTTTTGGGGAAATAATACTTATTTTAATTAAAAAAATTTAAATTCTTTTTGAGAAAGAGAGAGAGAACGTCGGTGCTCTCACAGAAGTGGGGGAGGGGCACTGAGGGAAGGAGAGAGAGAATCCCACGGAGCCCATCATGGGGCTCAGTCTCACCAACCATGAGATCATGATCTGAACTGTAATCAAGACTCAGATGCTTAACTGACTGAGCCACCCACGCTCCCTGGGAGAATAATATTCTTTAATTTAGTCTTAGATACTGATTGAAAGAAAGAGGGTAACGCGAGAGTTGTTAAACTATCATCAGTACAATATTTTTGAGGAACAAAAAAACATACAGGCATGGAAGCAACACAGATTGTCTGTCTGTCTATCCAGCACCTGTCCACCTATCTAATACGCACCTATATGCGTATCTAAGAGCTCTTAAAAAAATTTTTTTTAATGTTTTTACTTATTTTTGAGGGAGAGACAGAGCAAGTGAGAGAGGGGCAGATAGAGAGAGGGGGACACAGAATCCGAACCAGGCTCCAGGCTCTGAGCTGTCAGCACAGAGCCCGACATGGGGCTCACAGTTTGTGAGATCATGACCCGAGCCAAGTCGGACAATCAACTGACTGAGCCACCCAGGCGCCCCTAAGAGCTCTTTTTTAAATCATACATAGTGTTGTGTATTTTTCAGGAGGTGCAGGGTGACTTAGAAATGCACTTTACTCCTTATAAACATAAACACTTTTGTATGCAGATAGATTTTGAGATAAACTTACTGGGGCACCTGGGTGGCTCCGTCGGTTGGGCGTCCGACTTGAGCTCAGGTCATGATCTCACAGTCGTGAGTTCAAGCCCCGTGTCAGGCTCTGTGCTGACAGCTCAGAGCCTGGAGCCTGTTTCAGATTCTGTGTCTCCCTCTCTCTCTGACCCTCCCCCCGTTCATGCTCTGTCTCTCTCTGTCTCAAAAATAAATAAACGTTAAAAAAATTTTTTTTAATTTGAAATAAACTTACTGGTATATTTCTTACAAAAAAAAGTAATGCACTTTTCAAATTTTCATGTACTCAATGATTACCTGGAGACCATGTTAAATAGCAGAACTTTATAGAAAAATGCTGGGTGGGACCAAAGCTTCTCCATTTGTGGAAGATCTCTGATGCGAATACTGCCAATCTGTGGTTCACACTCTGAGTGACAGGGAATTAAGATACTGAGGAAAGGTGTAATGAAGCACTTTGTAATCAAGAAATTTTAGAGAAATAACAGGGTTTGAAGTAGTTTTGAGAAGAGCAAAAACAAAGAATTTTACCATTTTCCATTTACTGGAAACCGTTCTAAATGCTTTTCACATTAGAATACATAAAACCACAAAAATAATCTGTTTTTATTTTTCGAGTGAGCCAACCTTGACTTGAATGAGAATCGAGGGAACAAAGTGGTTTTAAAAACTCACTAGGCTGGAACATCAGAGGTAGAGAAATCAGTGTTTTCAAGGTCTAAGTATATGGTGTTTGTAGAGACAGGGAGAACACATTAATCCATCTAGGATGGGACATTTACCTGAAACCAGTCATTCCTTCCTCCTCCCCCTTCTCTTTCTCCTCCTAATTCTCTGAGCTTCGCCTTCAGATGAGATTATCTTGGACATCACCCCTGCGTTTTGAGAAATGGGTCATCAATATACCCACCCCCACATCGCCCCCGCATCCCCTGGCAGAAGGACTCTGAAATGCAGAAGAGCCTTCCCTTTCCCCAGTCCTAGGAGAGAGTCAGGAAGCATGTGGGTGGAGAAACCCACCTGAATGCCGACCCCACCCAGCGAAATGCCTCCCTGTGAATTCTGCTGAGCTCCGCCCATCTCCTTCTGCACCCCTCTGTCCTCATAAACAAATCTTCCCGAGATCCCTTTCCATGGCAGAGCATCTCCCTCCCAGCTCAGCCAGACCTGCTGGTTTGCAGGTCCCCTGGGGACCGGAGAGCAGCATCCTGCCTGCGCTATCTTGGAACCTGGCCCTGGCCATGGAGTCCGGGAATGCTGGCATTCCCTGCATCTGAGCGGGGCTCTGATTCCGTGCATAAAGAAAGCCATTCTTCCCCCTTGGTTTTTGAATCCCTGGATGCCAATGAGCTCCTTGCCTTGGGGAGACTAACCTTATCCCATCTGCAGCAAGATGCAGAAGGAATCAGCCAGTGCATTGGCATATGCGTAACTATTTTTTAAAAATGAGATTTTATTCTTTGGGGCAATCTTTGGCTCAAAGGATACTGAGCAGAGGGTTCAGAGATCTCCAATAGAGCCCCGCCCCCATGCAGGCACAACCCCTCCCATTGGCAACATGTGTGTAAACATTTTCAGCATTGTGTATAGTGTTAAAATTGCCTAGTTATAGGTTTATCTTTTAAAAATCCCTGGGAATGGCAAAGACCAAATTATAGTGTCTTGTATCAGACACAGACATAGGAGATACAATGAAAGTGCTGAGGGTGTAAACACTCAATAACTCAATAAACATTTCTTCCAATGAAACGTCCTTTCTCATCCTGGGTGAGCCGGCTAAAACCAGCTCACACACAAAGATGAGCTCACACTCAATTAGGATAAGCTGATTATCAGTGGAAGGGGATTTCCTGGGATTCCTGAGCTGTATAAAAGCCCAGCAGAGACCTGACCTTCTCAGTCATCCCGGAAACCCTTCTGGGTCCAGTAGTATTGGACCAACGTCTACGTTATCTGAGTGGCCACTGACAGGCACAAAATCCAGGTTAGTTTCCATGACTATTCGGGGCCTCCCTTTACCCCTCACAGAAATAGGAGGGAATAAGGGGAGAGGGCCATTTTACGTGTTGAAGTAAGGATTCCTTAACTAATTGAATTTTTTTATTTTTTAAAAACTTTTTGTAGTGTTTATTTATTTTTAAGACAGAGAGAGACAGAGCATGAGTGGGGGAGGGGCAGAGAGAGAGGGAGACACACAATCTGAAGCAGGCTCCAGGCTCTGAGCTGTCAGCACAGAGCTGGACACAGGGCTCGAACTCACGAGCTGTGAGATCATGACCTGAGCTGAAGTCAGACGCTCAACCAACTGAGCCACCCAGGCGCCCCTTAACTAATGGAATTTTTAGCACAGAGCCTGATTAAAAAACTATTTCAAAAATGTTAATTTTTAGACAAATGTTAACTTTTATTATTTTATTTTATTTAAGAGAGAGAGAAAGAGAGAGAGTGATTGGGGGGAGGGGCAGAGAGAGAGAGAGAGAAAATCTTAAGCAGGTTTCATGTTCAGCAAGGAGCCAGACATGGGGCTTTATCCCAGAACCCTGAGATCATGACCTGAGCACATAGTTGGTTGTTCAACTAACTGAGCCTCCCAGATGGCCCTTTTTTATTTTTAAAATTTATTTAAAGTTTTGAGAGAGAGAGAGAGGGAGCGAGCGAGAGGGAGAGAGAGCATGAGCAGGGGAGGGTCAGAGAGAGCATCCCAGGATTCGTGCTGCCAGTGAGGAGCCTGACTTGGGGCTTAATCTGAAGAATCGTGAGATCGTGACTTGAGCAGAAGTCTAGAGTCAGACCCTTAACCAGGAGCCCCAAGCAAATGTTAACTTTTAGATCATTGCAGAGACTGATCACCCAGACCCAGGGTTTTTAAAACTGTGGGTGATTTAGTAATTTATCTTTTATGCCAGTGTATTCATGAGAACTTGTTTGAAAGCTGGTTGAAATTCGGAACCCTGATCCTGAACCTGTAAATAAAACAGCAGTACCTGAGCTATGAAGCTCCCAGTCGAATGGAGAGGCAAGAATTACTCTACCTTCATTTGTACTTGGGAAAGGCTTCCTCCTTACTCAGTTTTGGCCATTTGAAATGTGAAAAGGATAGGGGTGGCTGGGTGGCTCAGTTGGCTGAGCGTCTGACTTTGGCTGAGGTCACGATCTCAGGGATCTCAGAGTTCATGAGTTTGTGCCCCGCATCAGGGTTGCTGCTGTCAACACAGAGTCTGCTTCAGATCCTCTGTCCCCCTCTCTCTGCCCCTCCCTCGCTGGTACTCTTTCTCTCAAAAATAAATAAACATTTTTTAAAAATGTGAAAAGGGGGTCAGGTGTTCCAGCCCCATGTTGGACACAGAGTTTACTTAAATAAAATAAAAATTGAAAAGGAACATATACTTTATTCTAGGTTTGCAAATATGTTTCCCTGAGATTAGATACAGATTCCCTGACCCCTTTCCTTCCTGTTTCTATGGGAAAATGGTCTTTTTTTTTTAAGTTTATGTATTTATTTTGAGAGAGAGAGAGAAAGAGAATCTCAACAGGCTCCACAGTCTCAGTGCAGAGCCCATTTCGGGGCTCAAACTCATCAACCGTGAGATCATGACCTTAGTCAAAATCAAGAGTCGGAAGTTTAATCGACTGAGCCACCCACATGCCCCTCGTCTTTTTTTTCCTCCTAATATAATCTATTACGATAAATTTTATTGTCTTTTTATTATGACAGTCTCGGATAATGTATTCTATTGCTGTTTTCGAAGATACAATATATTTTCCTATTATGCTTCATTTTCCCATTAGCTTTTATTTACTTGTTTGTTTGTTTATGGGAAACTCTATACCCAATGTGGGACTTAAATTCACCACCTCGATTTCAAGAATTGCATGCTCCACCATCTGAGCCAGCCAAGCACTCCTAATCCCATTTAGGTTTTGATTCATCAATTTCATTTCTTTCTTCCTTTTGTAATCTTTTATTTTCCTTGCTCCAATTTCTTAAGATGAAAACTTCCTATAAATTTTATGTTTGTATATAATATGCGTGTTTAGACTAAGGAATTTACCCCTAAACCACGTTTTGCCCTGCTCCTAAGTTTTGGCATAAACTGTTTTATCTTTTTTCTCTTTTTTATAATTTCCATTTGAATTTCATTTTTGATTTTAAGGAATCTGATTTCAGAAATTGCTGGAAATATATTGCATAGTTTGAAAATAGTTCATCTGATAAAGAAGTTAAATAATGTAGTTATATTTAATTTTGTTCATTTATGCCAGAGGGGAACTAGAGAATGTAAAATATCCACTTTTCTTACATTTTGAATTTTCTCTTTGAAACCAACTATGTGATCACTTTTTCCCAAGGGTTTTATGGTGTATTACATAAGGTCTCTAAATATGGATCTGCATTTCATGTATATATAAAACATGTTAAGTCTAGTGGAGAAATTTAGAAAAAATCTATCGTCTTATTCCTCATTCATTGGTACTATGTTACTAGTAGAAGGATATGCACATGTAGTTTGAACAGAAGGTGAAAGGGGAGATGGTGGGCAGAGAGGTAGAAGCTGGCTGCATTGAGCATGGGGGGGGGGGGGTCCAGGGGTGTGCAGCGTTCAGCGGTTTCATTTTCTATCCCGCACAGGGCAACAGAGTCCCTGGGACTGACCAACCCCGATGGACCCCAACAGGCTTTCCATGGAACAGGGGAAAGAGTTCTTAAAGCAGCTTGGAATTCCGCAGAGAGATGTAAGTGTGGGAGAGGTTGGGCAGGTGACATGTGGAGGAAGGAGGTGGCCTCCCAGTCTAGTGCTGAGGCAGCTTCCCCTCCCATGACGGTGACCATGGGTGAAAGCCCGTGATTAGCGATGTGGATATTTGCCGGCTGGCCAATTACAGGGATGTGCAGTGATCAGAGGGCAGGGTACAGGAATCTCAGTTCCCTCCTGGGACCGCCAGCATTCCCTGAGCACAGGGCTCCCCCGCGTGGAGGTCGTGGGCAAACTCACTGTTGAACCAGAGGAAAGAGCCTTTACTCTCTGATTAACACTGAGTGGAAGAACTCACAGAATTGGGAGCTGGTTTATTATCTTCTCATATCTCAAGGCTTCCTCGTCCGTGCAGAACTCTGATTGTATCTTGGTTCTCTTTACTCTCTGTCAGATTGACTCGATGACAGAGAAATGGGTCGTTGATGCCGCCGTGGAGGTTCTGCTACGGTTCCCACTGATGCCGGGAGAGGATCCAGGTGCCCGCTGTGTCTCCAATAAGAAATGTCAGCCTTCAGTGGACCGGCTCATGGCTTCACAAAGACACAAAGACCAAGAGGAGAGGTGGGGCAAACGTCAGGAGTGACGTGGGTAGAGCCTGGGGGAAAAAAAAAATCCCCTCCAGGTGCAGGTGTGGGCTGTAGACTTCTGCTCAGACCAAGGGGGGGGGGGTGGGGAAGGGGTTTCTGACTTGTGTGTCCCTCACCATCACACAGGCTTTTCTCTGTGAGCTTGCACGTGGATGTGAGCTGGCACGGGCATCCACATGTTGCGTGTCCCAGCGTGAGTTTGTGCATGCCTCTGTTGAGAACTGGCATGTGGTTACGGGGGTCACGTATGACATTTCACAGGTGTTCATTAGCGTCACATCAAATCTCTGCAAACCTTTGTCAGAGGAAATGGCAGGTTTTCTCAGGAAGATGTTCTATGAAAATTGCGAGTTTTCTGGAAATGCGTAGGGGGAAAAACTCAATAGTGTTGGCCTGCTCATTGGTTTTGATAAATATGGGTAGACGCTTTAAGCTTGGAGGAAGCAGTTGGACAAAAACCCAGCACACAGGCCTGAGCGACACTGAGGTTTTCGGGGAGGACCTGTACAGACATTCATGGCTGCCAATCTCATTTCACCATGTTTATTCCAAGTGGCCTTTTCTCAGGCAGTGTCCTATTCTGGGAGTACGCAATGATGGAAAACAGGTCACAAAATGGCACACAATGGGACCTCAGTTCATGAGAAGACCCCATCACTGGGGGGTCACTCAGTGATCAGCGAGTCTCCCATCCATTCCATGCATGTAAAAGGCTATGAGGGACTTCTGTCTCCGTGTCTACATCTTTTTCTTTTCTTTTTTTGTCCTTTGCTTGTGAATAGGAAATCCAACAATCAGGTCCTGAGGAAGAATGACCGGAGGCCCAAGGACATGGGGCAGATGGCACGTCATTACATACACCAGCGGCCCATAAGACTCCCCATGACTCAGAACCCGAAGAAGCTCCAGAAGGGACCGGTGGGGCAGAGGAATCCCCCACCAGAAGAGGAGAATACCAGGGTAAGCGGAGGCGTGGATGTTTCAAGAACCAGAGGATCGGCATGGACCCCAAAGAGCGGGTTTCAACAGAAACCTGTGTGTCTCTGTCCTCAGGGATTCTTGCTTATCCAAGGCTGGCCGGGTTTGTGAGGGCCTCAGCTGGCAGACGGGCCCATTCGGATCCTCTGAGGAGCAAACTGACTCCGTATTTAGCGTCACGTTCAGCTTGGTGCCACACTCAAATCCAGTTCATAGTCATCAACTTTAGCCACGAAGTTCCTTCCTCTCAGGTCACTTTCTGTGAAATGGGCCCTGGGCAGGACCATAGCCTCTCGGATTTCCTGGCCAGGGGCCCTGGGTCTATGTCCTCCCCCCACTCGACTCCAAATACCTGTCCTGTTAACCTTTCATTTCTGCCCTGATTTCCGCGGGCTCACGGAGGACCCTCTCCCTCCATCCACAGGTGAAGTGCGAGAACTGCGGAGCCTTTGGGCACCTGGCCAGCAGCAGAAGGTGCCCCATGAAGCGCTGGGGTGGGGCCCTTGCCCCCCAGCCCTTGGGCTCCAGGAAGAATGAAAACCTGGAACCCAGGAGGCCTCAGGACTGCCACACCCCAGGGTCCTTCCACACGACTGGCAGCGGGAAGGAACCAGGACAGAGGTGAGGACTCGCAGGGTCAGAATGATTGGGGCAACGGAGCCCCGAGGACGGGGAGCACCCCCCCTCCCCTGCTGTCCCCGTGCAGCTGTGTCAGGCACGGACCGGAGAGAAGTAGGCAAGCGGTGTCCGGGGTTGACCTCAGAGCTCCCTCGAGTCCTCGGGATTTCCAAGGAGTCGGGCCGGGAATATCTATCTTGGGGTGTTGCACGCGGCAGAGGCGCAGGGAGTCTAAGTGAGAGTATTTCATGCTGAAGCCACGGCGGGGAAGGGGATGCTTCCTGGAAGCGGGGGCTGCGCTGAGGTCCCGGAAGGAGCTGCCTTGGCAAAGTCCACAGGGGCTTCGGGGCCTCCGTCGCCCCTAAACCAGGCCGACGACTGGGCTCCGGGGTCTTCCTGGTTCCCAGTCAGTGGTGGCGACCGGGGTCGGGGGCATCCGACAGTTCCCGTGATTTGTTCCGCAGGCAAGAAGAGCGGAAAGAGAAAGAGCTGCCCCGGAAATTACCCGGGAGACCCCAGCGGAAGCCGCAGAGCGCCTGCAGGGAACCCGCGGACTCGGGCGCCCACCTGCGGGTGAGTCTTGCTCGCTCCTGCTTCTAGGAAGCTCTGCGTCTCCATCTGTGACTTGCTGGGGGGTGCAGGGCCATGTTCACTTCCGGGCTGGACTGTAGGAGCCGCACAGGCGTCCTGGGAGTTTTCAAATCCCAGCTTCTTTATTTTCAAAATGTATTTTTTCCCGATTTTGTGCAAGTCAGCCAGCAAACGCTGGTGGGGGCATTTCTGTGCACAGGTGAAGGGTTCTGTCGGATGCCTTTTGTGATCCTATGTCAAGACGAGGCCTCTTTTATTTATTTTTATCTTTTTCATAATTCAGACTTTTAAAAAAGTTATTTATTTATTTCCTTATTTATTTGTTTTGAGACAAAGAGAGAGAGCAAACATGAGTGGGAAGGGGCAAAGAGAGAGAGAGCGAGAGACAGAGAATCCCAAGCAGGTTCTGCACCACAAGTGCAGAGCCGAAGGCGGGGCTTGAACCCATGAACCGGGAGATCGTGACCTGAGCTGAAGTTGGATGCTTGACCGACTGAGCCACCCAGACGCCCAAGATGAGGCTTCTTTTAAACTTTTGTAAATACCCAAATCACCCTTGAAAAGGATGGTTGCCATTTATAGTCTGCACATTGTGTGTTCCCTGGATCTTAACAACAAAGACAAGGGAAGTTTCAATTGTCATATCTGAGAAGCAGCAAAAACCAGATGGGCCTTGTAATTGTTTCTCCCCACCACCTCTGAGGAGCGGATCTCTGCAAATGTGCAGTGACTACGAGCACGTCGTTTTCGGTGACACTTAGTATTGCATGAGCTGTCTGTTTAAATTGGGTTGCTCCTTTTTTCCTCCCTGACGTAGAGAGAATCCCAACTTGTCCTGACTCCTGAGGTGTCTAATATGAGGTTCCTTCTCCCACAGCGCCCCACCAGGCCGTTGCCCGTCCAAACCAATACGAAGCCATCTGTCCTGGGCCCTGTCCCCACGGGTCAGCCACCTGCTAGGACAGCTGACATGCGGTCGTCCTGCCCTACACGGCCCCTCTATAAGGCCCCTGAAGTGCGTGCTTGTGAACCAGCCCGAAGATGCGGGGCGGACTTGCCCTGCGAAGATCCAAAGAGCTCCCTCTGGGACCAGGCTGTCATTTCCAAGTCGACAGCCAGCTGGCCTGAGGTTTCCTCCCGTGATGTTCCCCCATCGGCCAGGAAGGCACTGGCCCTGGGTCCTGTGTGTCACCGCCAGGCACAAGCCAAGCATCCTCCTGTGGACTCAAAGCCCCACCCACAGCCTGCCACGGGAACACATGGCCAGAGCTCCAAAGTCAGCATCCAGGCACAGGGGAAGAGGTCTCCCCAGGTCCCCATGCAGCCTTCCCAGAACCCTCCAAAGAAAGCAAGATTCAACTTCTTCTAACCCCCCTCCCAGGTGGGTCTCAGTGACCTGGTCTGGGGGTTGTCCCGGTCTCAGCTTCCCCCCAGTATCCAAACAGATACCTCAAGTGACCGGGAAGATACCGGTCCTAATGCCCAGTCTTGAACGCCAGGCTCCACCTGACTCACCTGGTCTGAGCCCCGTTCAGACCTGTGCTGTCCCCTAACCCTGACCACCCAGGCATGTTCCAGGCCAGCAGGGGCGAGGATGGGACATGAGATGGGACAGGGAGTGGCAGGGCTCCAGGTTTTCCACTGTTCCTGTCTCCCTCTGGAGAAGTCTCCACCCGCTGGTCAGAGCCCTCCCATCTCAGAGGCCTCAGAGAGACAGGTTCCCTGTGTTCCACTGAGAGGACCTCCTGGTCTCTTCCCCTGCTGAGAATGACTGAGTGTGGCCAATGTCCCACCCTGGAAGTGGCTGAAAGGGGGGAAAAGAGGCAGGAACAGCTGTGTCCCGTGAGTCGGCATTTCTGCCGGTGGTGCCTGTGCACCTGCTGGGGCTCCAGGTGACACTGTGGGTCACCGGACAGACATCACCATTACATTTTGTGCATTTAAGTCACGGTGGGAATGGAGCGTATGAAATGGTCATGGGTAGTCCTTTGTAAATCAGACGTTATTTAAGAAACTAAGTCAACAAGGGGAAGCTATGTTGTACCCTAACATGAATGGAAAGCTATTAATTCATCTGTGTGGGTGGAGAAATGACTAGTATTTGGGTAACTGGGGAAAAGGCCTCTCTGTGATGGTGGAGAAGGCCTGAACCCTCCGGAAGAGTGCCCTCTCCTGGTTATCGAGATTTTGACTTTGGAGGAATTTCAGTGGAAATTCTCCTTGCCTTGGGGAAATGGGAATATTCTTTTAACCTTGCACATTTTGTTATTAAAAATGGTTGCAATGTTATGTTTGACTACTTTCTTTCAATATGAATAAAATTGTCTGAAATGGAACGTGTATTACAACTTTTGTCATTTTTCCTTACACCTCAGGTCAGTTTCTTTTTCTTCATCCAATTTCACCTGAGTAATGAGGACCTTGGTGTGAACCCCATAGTGTCTCACAAGAGAGAAGTCAGGGACTTTTAAAGACAAAAGGGAATGCACAGTCCAATCCAAGGACCTGTAACTTGTAGGAAATAGAAACTCTCAGGCACAAGCTAGCCCTACTGAACCAGGATCTGGGGTTTCTCAGTAACAATCCCAGGCATTCCAAATGCAGGTTGAAGAGTGAAAATGGAATGGTTCTTAATTGACACATCAGAATCACCTGGTAAGTTTTAACTACCATAATGTGGTTCACTCCTGGGGATATTCATTTGCTGGGTTGGATTTGAAATGTGGCATGAGATAATAGAAAAATATGTAGAGATGGCTCAGTGGTTAAGTGGCTGATTCTTGATTTCAGCTCAGGTCATGATCCCACGGTTGGGGGTTCGAGCCCCGCATTGGCCTGTGCAATGAGCCTAGAGCCTGTTTGGGATTCTCTCTCTCTCTCTCTCTCTCTCTCTCTCTCTCTTTCTGCCCCTTCCCCACTTGTGTGAGCATGATCTTTCAAGTAAATTAATAAACTTGAAAAATATGTGTATATATATATAGACTATACACATATATACATACATATATATATATGTATATATATATACATATATATATATATATATATATATATATATATATATGGATATGGAACCTGCCCCAGGTTCCTGACACAGGGCTCCTAAAGTCCCTGTAATATCCTTGTGAGTGATAAGAGCATTATCACTAATAGGCACTAATAGGTGACCCTGGGTGGGCTCCTGGATGGGGCTGGTCTCCAGCAAGAGCAAGCCACCACCTTCCTTCAGCCCCACCCCCACCTCCCTTCTCCCCATAGGGCGGAGCTAGAAATGGAGTTAATGATCCATTTTGCTCACGTGAGGAAGCCTCCATAAAATCCTAAAGGTGGAGCATTTGGAGAGCTTCCAGCCTGGCACACACACCCATACCAGGAGGGCGACGCATCCCAGCTCTTTAATAGAGTGATAAATGTAAGTGTTTCCCTAAGTTCTGTGAGCTGCTTTAGCAAATTAATCAAACTCAAGGAGGGGTTGTTGGAACCTCTGGTCTGTCGCCCATTGCTCTGAACCCCGGGTGATAACAGGCATTCGAAGTGTGTATGTGTGTGTGGGGTGGCCTTTGGGGCTTAGCCCTCACCCTGGAACCTGCTGCTTGCTCGGGTAGATGGTGGCAGAATTGAGCTGAATTCTTGGACACCCAGCTGGTGTCGGAGGCTTGCTTGTTGGTCTCGGAAAACTGCCCACCTGTGGGGCCCAGAAACGTCACAAGTGAAGTGCTCTGTGTGACCTTAGTGGAGATGCAGGAGATAGAAACTGTTTCCTTATCTGTGTGGATGTTGGGTGTTTGGGTGTTAAACCCACTGTGGTTATTTGTAACATGCAACCAAGGCCAGGAAGCTGGAGGGAGAGGGCAAAGATAACACATCATTAACCTCTCTTCTCTTTTAATTCTGGGGAAAGCTCTGTCTTGAATCAACAACAGCAAATGGCTCTCATCACCTAAAATTGCCAGGAGGCAATAATTAAGCAAAAGCATTAATCTAGGATCAAAGAATTGCAATGCAGGGGATACAGACTTGGGTGGCAACCCCGATAGTGTCTCACAAGGGAGAAGTCAGGGACTTTTAAAGACAAAAGGGGACGCACGAATACATTGTCTACAAAGAATTTTGATTGGTATTGGTGGCAAAAATGCAATCCTGGTTGAACACAACTGGTTGCTAAAGCTCTCGCTGAGCCAAAGTCAGTTACTGTAGGAACTCAAAGGCGTGTTCATCCACAGTCCTGGAGATATTTGAGGGTTGGCCTCATTCAAAGTTCCTGGTTCCACCTGGTGAGGACAGGCATAAGACCTGCCTCCTGAATGGCCTCCCAGCTCCACGTGAAAACCCCTGGACATAAGGGGCACCATGTCCATTCAACTTTCACATTTTCAGCAGAGTGGGATTTCAGTAGGGGAGCAAACCTGATGTCCCATTTTTCCCTGTGAGATTGTGTCTCAGGAGAGCTTCTCTGTCTTGCTAGGACTCTGTCCCTAACAGGCAATGTGATAGGACTGTCCAGGCAGCCCCCTGGTCGAGGGCCCCAAACCCATGAAAAGACAGGGGGAGATCAAAAGACTCAACATCAGCACCGGTTCTTCACCTTGGGGCTACCCAGGTTGCTGCAATGGGGTTTCTTGGAAACCGAAACCACACTCCCAGGATTCCCATCAGGGACTGCAGGATAACAACATGATACGGACATAAGCTTCCAAGTCTCAGTGAGTCCCCAGGCTCCTTTGTCCCCATGCCTGCTCAGCACGTTGGAGAAAGCTAAGAGCAGTTGGAAACGTGAGCCCTACTATCACCAGATGCTTTGATAAGTGGAAATTCAGGATCCTCAAAAGAAATTCTCACTATGTTGATTCAGGAACCTGTGATTCGTGTTAGTGTCCTGGGTGTGTTTGAGGCAGGTGATCTAGAGACAAGTACTAACAAACACTCACAGGGAAATCTCGACTCAAAGACTCACCTGCTTTGCATTTGGTGTTCATGGTGTAATCTCCGGCATTAGATACTCTTTCCCTCTATTACCCAGCTGGTCGATTGGACCAACCCGGGACTGAATACCTTTGAAAGGAGATATTTGTCCCCCATTTTTTTATTTAAAAGAATTTATTTGTACATGTAACTATCTTTTCCGTTTTATGAATTTATTCTTTATCTTTTCTGACAAAAACTTGTGGATCTTCCTAGATCCACACATGCTTAAACTTAAAAAAAAAATTTAGTGAAAATAAGTGGTTTCATTTTCCTTATTTTCTTTATTTATATTCAAGTCAGTTAACATACACCGTAGTCTTAACTTCAGGAGTAGAACCCAGTGATTCACCTTTAACATATGACGCCCATGGACCAACAGGAAATGTGTCTTCCTTATTGCCTATTATCTATTTAACCCATTCCTCCACCCATCCCCCATGCAGCAACCCTGAGTTTGTTCTCTGTATTTAAGAGTCTCTTATGGTTTTGTCTCCCTCTCTGTTTTTGTCTTATTTTTCCTTCCTGTCCCCTTTGTTCATCTGTTGAGTTTCTCAATTTCCACATAGGGCGTGAAATCACATGATACCTGTCTTTCTCTGACTTTTTTTGCTTACCATAATATATTCTAGTTCATCCAGGTTGTTGCAAATGGCAAGTTTTCATTCTTTTTCATCACCAATTAGTATTCCAGTGTGTGTGTGTGTGTGTGTGTGTGTGTGTGTGTGTGTGTGTACACATACATACATACATACATACCACATCTTCTTTATCCATTCATCAGTTGATGGACGTTTGAGCTCTTTCCATACTTTGGCTAATGTTGATAGTGCTGCTATAAACATTGGAGTACATGTGCCCCTTTGAATCAGCATTTTTGTAGCCCTTTGGATGAATTCCTTGTGGTGCAATTTCTGGGTCGTAGGGTAGTTCTCTTTTTAATTTTTTGAGGAACTTCCATACTGCTTTCCAGACTGGCTGAACCAGTTTGCATTTCCACCAACAGTACCAAAGGGTTCCCCTTTTGTCACATCCTTGCTAACATGTTGTTTGCTGAGTTACTAATTTTGGCCATTGTGACATGGATGAGGTGGTATTTCATTGTGGTTTTGATTTGTATTTCCCTGATAATGATGGTGAGCATCTTTTCATGTGTCTGTTAGCCATCTGGATGTCTTTTTTGGAAAAGTGTCTATTCACGTGTTCTGCCCATTTCTTCACTGGATCATTTGTTTTTTGGGTGTTGACTTTGGTAAGTTCTTCATACATGTAACTATTTAAAACATATACATTTGTGGGGCATCTGGGTGGCTCAGTAGGTTGAGCGTCCAACCTCAGCTCAGGTCATGATCTCGTAGTTCGTGGGTTCAAGCCCCGTGTCAGGCTTTGTGTTGACATCCCAGAACCCAGATCTTGCTTCAGATTCTATATCTCCATCTCTTTCTGTTCCTTCCCTGCTTGCACACATGTGCTCTTTCTCTCTATATAAATAAATAGGTAAATAAATAATAAAAATTTAAATATACATTTGATATTGGATTTCTTTTCCATAGTATGCCTAAACACTGTATGAAGGACAGTAGCAAATCTAATTGTAATATGATGACAACATCCTTCTTGCTGCTAGCATTTGGTCCATGTCGGGAGCCGAACTAAGTGGATTTTTACCACTTTAGGTCATTCTGTCTTCCTGACAGCCCTGATTCCTAGTGTAGACGTCCAGGTGCCAATGGAAAGAGAGAGGATACACCAAGTGTTGGTTTGCCAACTTGAGAGCTTCCCAGCTAAGATCTGAAACCAGCCCCCTGCACAGAGGGCCAGGAGGGACCAAAGAAAGGCAGGTCGCCCTAGATGGGTAGGTGGCCAGTGTAAGAGGCAACACACACATATGTACCTACTGTACTGAGTGTTCTTGGTATCATACAGACAACATGCCCTACTTTTCACATATGGGAGAAGTCGGGTTAGTGGAAAATGTACATTTCAAATTTTGATGTTCATAAGATTGTATTGGGATCTTGTTACAATGCTGACTCTGTTTCAGGAAGTCTGGGGTGGGCCCTGAGATTTCCACATTTTAACAAGTGACAAGGTCCAGTGATGTCAAATTTTGGGGTGTATGGATCACCCCTTGAATGGCAAGGAGCTAGAACGTTAAGAAAATATTCCTTGGATAACTTTTAACATCAAGAAATTGATGGTTTGTTCCTGGGTTTCATGCTACAAAAAAAAATACACAAATAAAAAGGTCTCAAGTAATAATTTAACACTTACACATTAGATGTCATTTAACTGTTTATATTATGAACATTTTTTATATTATAAATTGTGTTGTCATTACACTAATGTATAAAACCACACATTCATGAGACAACTTAATTCCCATTTGATGAGAATATTGTATAAAATACCTAGTGAACTTTTGGGACTGAGTTTGAACCTAGTTTATTGAGCCTAGAATTTACTGGGAGAGGTTTAACAACTGAGAGAAACAGTAAAAATGAGATAAGGTAGCAACAGATAATAGTTTTAAAGTGTTTGGTATAAATTTGGTAACCATATACTATTGAAAAATTGATAGAATGGAAAACATTCATCACAGGAAATGTTCAACTTCCTATGTTCAATATATATTTCCAATTCTGAATATTTTTAAAACTCCTTGTAGAGCTGTTATTAATTCTTGGTTTTTGAAAATATCTCAGTAAAGCTATTGTTTTTTGGTTATCTAGATTTTAGCATTTGGGGACAATCAAGATGCCAGTATTCTGATTCTTACTGAAATGAATGAAGTAGTGATTCCTGCAGATGAGACAAAATGCTTTTAGGCAGAGAAAATAGAAAATTTCTGGGGTGGGAATATATTTACCATGATGGTGTAAAATGATGAGGATATATTTATGAGGCGTGTAAGTTTCTATTGCACATATTTAAAATCTGGGATTTCAGGAGCACCTGGGTGGCTTGGTAGGTCAAGTATCCGACTTTGACTTGGGTCATGATCTCGCAGTTTGTGAGTTCGAGCCGCATGTTAGGCTCTGTGCTGACAGCTCAGAGCCTGGAGCCTGTTTTGTATTCTGTGTCTCCTTCTCTCTCTGCCCCTCTCCTGCTCACACTGTCTCTCTCCCTCAAAAATAAATATTAAAAAAATTAAAAATACAATTTGGGATTTCAGATTTTTTTCAAATCTCCAAGACTTAAAACTCCAGACCTATGCAGGTGCCTGGATGGCTCAGTTGGTTAAGCAACTGACTTCTGCCCGGGTTATGACCTCCCGGTCTGTGAATTTGAGCCCCGAGTCGGGCTCTGTGTTGATAGCTCAGAGCCTGGAGCTGCTTAGGATTCTGTGTCTCCCTCTCTCTCTGCCTCTCCTCTGCTTGCTCGTGATCGCTTGCTCTCTCTCTCTCTCTCCCTCCATCTTAAAAATAAACATTCAAGTCCAGACCTATGTAAACTTATTTTGTATACTTTTGATGACTGATACTTCTTTTTAGGACCAACCTAAAGAAAAAATTCCCTAGGGATCTTCATATATGAATAGCGGATCCATAATCTGGATGACCTTTTTGGGGAACTCCTGGGCCATTTCCTTTAGGACAACCTCAGTAATTCCTAGGGTGGGGTGAAATAATGAAGTCATGGGAAGACCGTTGACGTCGCTTGCCAGAACTGCCTGAGGTCTGTGATCGTAGCACTGCTCGTACTTTTTAGGACACAGCCTTCTCCTGGAGCCTAACACGGCAGCCACCCAGGGGGTGGTGCTCCCTTCACTTATGAGCACACAGCAAGTGAAATTAGTGGGTTTCTTAAAAAAAACCATTTTAACCTGCAGTGTCCCCACCCTGTAACTTCAATGTTAAAGTCATCAAGGAAAATATTTTAACAAGAGAGATTGTAATCTCAACCGCATTACAATATAAGCCCTCATCTCTCTATTCACCCTGTTTTCAATCCAACACCTGGTGGCTGGAAATGATTGCTGGTTTCCTTTCAGCTGAGCCCAATCTTGTGTCCCCCTTGCATAAAGCTTACTCTAAAATGGACTTTGCTGTGTCCTTTTATTTCTGAAGTTTTGTAGTTTTATACATACGTGACAAATGTGAATCCGCATCAGAAATGGCCGTTTACTTTTCTTCTTTAAATGGCCAGATAGTAACCGTTTTAGTCTTTGTAAGCCGCGCCGTCTCTGTGCAACCACTCCATCCTGACCCGGTTGGATCAGTTGCGTGTAATCAAATGGCATCACTGATTTCCATGAAACCAGCCGTTGTGGTCCTGGACAAGAACCGGAACCAGGCCCTCTCGAACCTGCGTGACCTGGGTTGTCCTCGCACAGGCCCCCCATCTCTGTGATGCCCTGAGGATCCATTTCCTAGATCGGGAGGGGAAACTTCAAGATGTTTGACCGCCTGACTAACCTCCGTGGGCTCGCTGGCCCCCAGGCTGGGCTGCGCAAGAATCACTTGGAAAGGCTCATGGTCAGGCACGACTTGGAGCCTCTGGAGCCCACAGACCTTCAGGGGCCCCTCTGGCATCCCCCAGGTGCCAGGACTCGTGACTGAGCCTGAGCCTGCAGCCACGAGGCAGCTTTTTAGCCCGCCTGGAGCCTTCGCCCAAGCTGCGGACCAGATGGAAACAGTAAGGCTTTTTGAGGCAAACAAACACAAACAAAAAACAGATGGTGGAGCGATTGAATGAAACTCCAGGCCCATCTGTCCACAAAAGCAGCTGAAGGGCCGGCAAGCATTGTCAGAGGCAACTTTTGCAGAATCTGCCTCAAATAAAAAATTACAACCGGGGGAAGACTTCCTGTAGGAAGAAGACGCCGCTTTGCCATAGAGAGAGAGAGAGAGAGAGAGAGAGAGTGTGTGTGTGTGTGTGTGTGTGTGTGTGTGTGTGTGTGTGCTGTGGGGCATGAAATTGCTTGCTGCTGTCCCCACAGCCCACTAGCGTCGTGGCCCAGGGCTGCCAGCCCGCACCCCTGTTCCTACTGCTGATGCCAGGACGAGTGATTAGAACGTCCTCTCGAGGAACTGTGCATGATCTTTTGGGCCCATGTGCCTCAAGGGGCAGGGGAAGGGCTCGCCTTTGTTTGATGGGGATCCTGATGGGATGTGGGCAGCTTCCCCGGCTGGAGAGGGCATGCCCCCACCGTGCCCTGTGCCCCCACCGTGCCCTGTGCCCCCACCTGGCCTTGTGCCCCCACCTGGCCCTGTGCATCTCTTTTGTCTGACTATTCCTAAGTTCTCTACTCTAACAATGAACACCTAATCTAGTGTGTGAGCTATTTTCCTGAGCTCTGTCTGCATTTCTAGCAAGTTCATCAAACCCAGGGGGTGGGGGGATGGCATTTGGAACCTCGGATCCATGACCCGTTGGTCAGAAGCACAGGCAGTTAGGATTGTGGAGGAAGGAGCAGCTGGAACATGGTGACCGGATCAGTAGGAGGTTTACCATCTCCTGTAATAGGATGTCCAGGGGCTGCAGTTCAGATGTGATAGGTGTTCTAGGAAGTCGCCCGGGACCCAGCCGCCTCCTCTCTGCACACTCTGCCCCATCACCACGCAGCTCTCTGAGCGGCAGGACGGCTGTGGCGTTCAGTGCTGTGATGGGCAGTTTTATGTGTCAGCCTGCCCGGTCCATGGGGTGTCCCCATATTGAGTTAAACATCATTCTGTGTGTCTGTGAGGGTGTGTGAGGAGATTGACATTTGAATCCATAGATTAAAGCCGATTCCCCTCTCCAATTCCTCCAGGGCCTGAACAGAACAAATATGTTGAGTAAAGGAAACCTGTTCTCTGTGCCTTTGAGCCAGGACACAGGTTTTCTCTTGCATTTGGACTTGGAGAGGTAGCGTCTCCAGATTACCAATGACAAATTTGGGGATCTTTATTAAAAAATTTTTTAATGTTGGGGCACCTGGGTGGTTCAGTCAGTTAAGCGTCCAACTTCAGCTCAGGTCATGGTCTCACGGTTCGTGGGTTCAAGCCCCGTGTCGGGCTTTGTGCTGACAGCTCGGAGCCTGGAGCCTGTTTCAGATTCTGTGTCTCCCTCTCTCTCTGCCCTTCCCCTGTTCATGCTCTGTCTCTCTCTGTCTCAAAAATAAAATTTTTAAATTTTTTTAAAGTTTTCATTTATTTTTGAGAGACTGCACAAGTGGGGGAGGTACAGAGAGAGAGGGACAGAGGATCTGAAGCAAGCTCTGTGCTGACAGCAGTGAGAAAGATGTGGGGCTCGAACTCACGAACTGCGGGATTATAACCTGACCTGAAGTCAGACGCTCAACCGACTGAGCCACCCAGTCCCCCAGGTTTTGGGATTTCTCAGCCTCCATTAATCCCGTGGGCCAATCCTTTACAATATATCTCCCCTTCCCGATTAGAACCATATCATCAAGATACACAATTGATGGCATATATGTGGTTTTATTAATGTGAATGGGAATGTGTGAGTATGGTCCGCGTGAGTTACAGAGGAAGATGTGAGGGTATATGCCTGTATCCGAATATGTTTTTTGCATATACATGTGTTGTCATTTATGTAGAAATGTGTTTGTATTCGGGCGTGTGTGTGCGGTAAGGGTAGTCCACAGTTATGCCTCTAATCCCTGACTTGAATATGGGGAGTACTAGATAGTGGACATCAAATTGTATGTTTATTTTTTAGGAAAAAAACCCCCAAAGAATTAATTTGAGCTCCTTTTATGTTTCTTAATTTAAAAAAGCGATCACAGGTAACTACTGCACATTCAGTAAAAAATAGGTGCAGAAAAATGTAACCACCCAATGCCATTAAAATGAGTAAGCAGCACGGGCTTATCCCAGACTTCTAGAATCTGCCCATTGACTCATCTGATCCATGTGCTTTTATTTGTAGGAGATTGTTTTATATTTTTCTGATGGATATTGTTCGTCCCTTGTATCCCTACTAGAGGTTGGGGGGAGAGATCAATGTTATAAACTATGCTAAAGAATTTCCAACTCCCCTACACTTCAAATTAATAGTGAACAACTACCAAAAAAGCCAAAAATGTCCAGTGGTTTCTAATGCAAATTATTGTCATGGTGTTCTTCCTTTTACTTGTATCTCTTTGAAAATCCTTCCCAGGAACTTTGGCTAAATATGTCTACTCATAATTTAATGATGCTGCAGGCCAGGTGTCTGAAAATGGGGAACCCTTCTGTTTGGGGTAGAAAAATTTCTTGGGGGATCAGAAAATCAATGAGATAGCAGAGTTTTATTCCCAGTCCCACAGATACTTCCTGCTCCCTCCATGGGACATCCTGTCTGCCTCCAGGGAGAAAGGACGAGTTTTTCCTAAACACTGCAACAGTCTTTGGAAATAATTACAAACTTGTAATTGTTTCTCAGTAATTAACAACTGGGGGTGGGGGGAGTTTTCAAAAATATTCTCTGACCCTGATACCTGGACACAGAAAAAGTGAAGCAAAGGGCTTAACATTTGCTGAAAGGATTCTGTCTTTCAGGATAGAATCTGTGGTACGCGAATCCCTTTCAGTATTTGGTTGTCCATTCCTGGAGGCTCTTTATGAGCTCCACATTCATTAGCTAAAAGCCACCCAACTACAGGAGCACAAGTGGACAGATGATCAAAGATCCTTCAGAACCACTGGTCTGCATCCCCTTCCTACTCCCCTCTCTTCCATTAGGTTTACCCACCATGGTCCACACTCAGGAAGGTGACTCCTTATTTATATTCGCCAATATCCAATCATTTATGTGAGTGAGTCCTGGGTTTTGCACACACGTGTGGGATTCCAGTCACAGAGCCCTGTTCACAGTGCCCCTTGACTAACACACGTGTGAGCCCAGAGGAGATGCTCAGTAAGAACCACTCTGGTGAATAAATGCATGTTGTTCCCCCAATAAAGTGAGACTCCAAGTGCTGCTTCCTGCAAGTCACTGGTGGGGTTTGAAGTGTTGGGGTTTGGAGCCACCAGCCCAGAAAGAATTCTTGAGATGTCTTTGGTACAAAAAGGTGGTTTTATTAAAGCACAGGGACAGGACCTGCAGCAGGAATTGCTGCACTGGGGCTGTGAAGAGTGACTGGCGATATGCCTTCGGGTTGGGAGGGGGTTGGGGATAGAGTAAGTCTCTAAGGAATTTTGGAAACGAGGTTTCCAGGACCTTGAGGGGCTAGCTACTGTTAGGAAAAGGTCATTTATTACTGTGTAGTAAAACCTGAGTCATGAGACCCCTCAAATGTGTAACACAGGGCCAGAAGCTTGGAGTATGATTGCCAGCCTATATCTTCGGGGGTAGAGCTAAGGGAAGTTTCCAAAGGAATTTTGATACATTAAAGGAGACCTCTGGGATCCTGGGGGACCAGGCTAAGATTGCCTTTGCCCTTAGCAAAGTGTCCTCATGGAGGAGTTGAGTTCCCAGCGGAAGGCCACTCTGCCTGTCTCAAGGACTTGTTCACAGGTTGTAAGTTGTAAGGAAACTTTTCATTTGCCTTTGTTTCCCACATCATTAACTTCTCATCTTCCAAAAGGGCAGCCAAGAAAGTGCTCTTTCGAGGAAGTGACTTCGAGGTGGGCTTCATGGAGAACCATCCATGAGTTTCTGTTTTGAGATATGATGGTTGGATGTAAACGGCTCTCAGTTTGAAACTTTCTCGGGATCTTCCCTGGTGAAATCTGAAACAAGCCCCTGTACAGAGGGCAGGGAGAGTTGAAGAAAGGGGCAGACCACTCCAGGGTGGTAGGTGACAGTTTTAAGAAGCAAAGGGTGCTTTTATGCCAGAGTTGTCTTGAACAGCAACAAGACGAATGGATCCCCTCACCCCTGAAATGCAAGTCACTGTGTGTTCAGGAGGGAAGGTTGTTGTAATGGCAAGTTTCCATAAGACTCTCCTTCCTGTGCCTGAAGGGGGCATATCATTTACACCAAAGAGAGCGCTCTCTCAGTCGTTTCCAATATTATTGAGACGTTCCTGGGGGAGTCTGGTTTTGTTCTTGAATATTACACTTCTATTTGTCAAGGATTTGGGCACCCTTCAAACTTGTTAGTGATGTAGTTCAAGTTGACCTACTTTAAAGTGGGAATTTCAGGTTGGGGAGCCAAAAAGCCTCTCTAGTTCAGCATCCGTTTTGGTAAAAGCTAAGTAGCAAGATAATAATTGACTTCCGAAGGCAGTGTAGCTAGTAGTATTGAGAGGGAGCCCATAAAGTCAAAGCCCTGAGGGGGGCCCTCAGGTGGAGGAACACTCCTTTTGCCAGAGGCTCTGGGTTATAAAAGAAATCAGTCCAGAAATTGCACTACTAGGTATTTATCCAAAGGATCTAAAACTACAGATTCTAAGGGGCACGTGCAACCCAATGTTTATAGCAGCTCTATCAATAATAGCCAAATTATGGAAAGAGCCCAAATGTCCAATCGACTGATGACTGTTGCAGGCTTTGAGTCTGGAGTCCCCTCTTGTCCAGCCAGAAAGCAGGTGCAGAATTGAATATGAGAGAGGCTAATGTCTGGGAGGAGACCGGATCCCTGAGTGTCTTTGCTCCATATTTATTAGGATCAGAAGGTTTACATACATGATGGACGTGCAGAAAGAGACAATAAAACAGTGATCATTAAGTTGTGTGTGTGAGAGAAAAGGGGTTTTGAAGGTATGTGGTGTTAGGGTCAAAACAAATCAAAATCTCGGCGCTGAGCAGACAGCCGTTTACTGCAGACACCAGGCACTGTGTCTGTTTCTCTTAACTTTTTTAGGGGCTGAGACAAATAGAGCATGCTACCTCAGGGTTAACAAGGCATTTTTTTCTTGCTAATTAGCTCTGGGTGTCTTCGCCCTGTAGTGGCTTTCTGCTGTATGCTTTGTTTTACTTAATGATTACTCCTTGGTGTTTTCATCCTGCTGCAGTGGCTTTCCGCCTCTACATGTGCTTCGGCACTTTGATCTTGTGGATGCGGCTTTCTTCCCTAAGACTTATTAACCCACTGGTGCAAGCTCAGGGAATTCTTAAGTGTATTCCCCACATATGACAAGAGTTTATTAATACTGTACTTAGTGAACATCCGTGCAAGTGTATACAATGGCCCCCATGCAGAAAAAGATTCCATTGAGTCAATAGATAGCATTGATCCCGTTAGTGATAGTGAAAATCATCCTACACAGTAACCCTTCTCTTTCTTGTCTCCTTTGTACCAGTCACAAAGGTTTTCAAAGGTAAGGGCAGGTTAATTTGTTTATTTTTCTTTATATTTTGTATTTTCTTTATTATTTTGTATTCTATGACAGTATTCATTTTTATATGAATATTTTGGGGTTGTGGAGCCAATCATCTATATTTCCATTGTTTCTTATGGAGAAATTTACTTTGATATCCGAGTGCTTTGGATTATAAGCATGTTTCCAGAATGAATTATGCTCGCAAACCAAGTTTTTACTGTATTTTGATTCACTCCAAGTTTTACCTCAAGTTTGGGGGCTTTGCCTTCCCTCCTGCCAGGTGGTAAATAAACAAAGCTCCTACAGGCTGCTTGGTTCAGTCCTGCCGCTCACCCGCCAGCCTCCTCACCATAGAGGATGTGGAGGCTCTTCTGCAACTTTACCCACGTCAATGAAGAGCACTTGCTGCCTGTTTCAGGAGACTTTCTCCCATCCCCTAACCAGCCCCACGAAGGGCCTTGTCATTTTCTCTTCCAGAAAATCTCTCTCCCTCCTCTATCATTCCCATTACCAAAACTGTCAAGAAGCATGGAGAGTTTTCCATTTTATACTATTTGCAAACCAACAAGTTGCCTGTCAGTTTCATGGATGCTGGCAGAAGGCATGAATCTCTGGGTGGGAGATACAAGGCTTATCATTGCAAAGAAATGTTCAAAAGCTGGGAAGATGCAAATATGTTAGTTTTGAAATGTCTTTGTATTTTCCAGGTAGAGTTTAAGGATATTAAATAACTTTACACTGTGGTTAGTTTTTAAAAGAATGCTGTGGGGGCGCCTGGGTGGCTCAGTCGGTTAAATGTCTGACTCTTTGTTTTGGCTCAGGTCATGATCTTCCGGTTCATGGGTTTGAGCCCCAAGTTGGGCTCTGTGCTGACAGTGCAGAGCCTGCTTGGGATTCCCTCTTTTTCCCTCTCTTTCTGCCTCTCCCCCATCTCTCTCTCTCAAAATAAATAAATAAACTTCAAATAAATAAACCTAAAAGTCTGTTGTAATGTCTGGGTTAAAGACAAAGAGATAGGGAATATTATAACCTCTAAAGAAAAAGGTAAGTTGTACAATAACTTAAAAATTAACACAAGAGGGGTGTCTGGGTGGCTCAGTCAGTTAATATCTGGCATTTGATTTTGGCTCGGGTCAGGATCTCATGGTTCATGAAATTGAGCCCCATATTGGGCTCTGTGCTGACAGCAGTGAACCTGCTTGGGATTCTCTCTCTCTCTCTCTCTCTCTCTCTCTCTCTCTGCCACTCTCCAACTCTCTCTCTCTCATAAATATTAAAAAAAAAACACAAGAAAAGTGAAGCTAGAATAAGAAAGTAAAACATGTCATTGGGAGCCCACAACATATATGTAAGGCAAATCCTAAAAATATGCATCATTATATCAAATGTAAAAAGGTGAATTGTTCTTGGAAAAATCAAACGTTGTTCTATATACATTTGTACATGTTTTAAGAGCTAGAACTAAAACATAAGGATTATAGCAGAAAAAAGAAAAATACATTGCATACAACTTTAACCAATTAATCAATCAGCGTGGTAAAACAAATATCAGATAAAAAAGAATTTAAAGGGGCGCCTGGGTGGCTCAGTTGGTTGAGCATCCAACTTCAGCTCAGCTCAGGTCATGATCTCACAGTCCGTGAGTTTGAGCCCCGCGTCGGGCTCTGTGCTGACAGCTCGGAGTCTGGAGCCTACTTCGGATTCTGTGTCTCCCTCTCTGCCCCTCCCCTGCTCTCACTCTGTCTCTCTCACTCTCCAAAATGAATAAATGTTTAAAAAAAACATTTTTTTTAAAGAATTTAAAGAAAAAGCTGTTTGCAGCTATTGGAGTAAGAATTATTTCCGTGTTCCTGAATGTGCAATTATCCAATATTATTTGATGGAAAAAATAGTTATCTGGCAATATATACAAAGAAATATATCACAGTCTTCCCTTATCCACTCGGGACATGTTCCAGACCCAGTGGATGCTTGAAACTATACATATGATGATTTTTCTACACCTATCTATGGTATAGTTTAACTTAGGAGTTAGGCATGATAAGAGATTAACAACAATAAGTAATAAAAAATTATAACAATATACTGTAATAATACTGTCAATATGGTCTCTCCCTCTCTCTCCCCCTCTCTCAAAATACTGTGCTGTCCTCACACTTCTTATGATGATGTGAGACAATAAAATGTCTACATGATGAGATGAAGTGAGGGGAATGAGGTAGGCTTGTGATTTAGCGTTAGGCTGCTATGGGGCTTCTGACCATAAATCAGAAGGAGGATTGACTGCTCGTGGGCTGCCGTTGACCACATGGAACTCAAACTGCAGAGTGAGACTTTGGATAAGGACGCGCTACTGTATGTTGATAACTATACCACATTTCATTTATAATTGCTCTGGATGTTGTTTATTTAGGAGAAGCTCAGTTTGTCTTGTTTACCCCTCTCTCGTAATGTGAATATTTCATAAATGTGCTTGTACATTGAAAGGAGTTAATAAATAACCACTGTGAATAAGCATATAACTTACATATTTATGGTAAGTTTAGGGGTTTTGTTTCCTTATCCAGGCAAAGTAGAGGGTGGACACTCTGGGGTCATAGCTCATGAAAATGTAGGGGCTGAGAGTAGGAAAACACATAGTGAGTAGTGTAGAAGTGTTCCTCAGCCACAGACTGGGGTTGTTAAAAACTGACACACAAAAAAAACAGACTGACAAACAAATGTGGAAGATAGAGGACAGCATCCATAAAGAAAGGAAGAAGCACACCAGCACAAGGATCCTTCGGGTGGCTCTGCTCTCAGGGGAGGATCTGGGGGAGAGATTGTTCCTACGAATGTATTGGACCCGCTGCTTGTGGCTGTGCAGGATGAAAACCATGGAGCCACTGGCCCAGATCATGAGCCCCAAACAGAAACCATCATGGGATAATAGCAACGGCACATAGAATGACTCTGCATTTTTGTCACAAGATACCGTGTAACGGTAATCCTGATATCCACAAAGTATTTTCTTTGTGATGTTTGTTATTCCTTTTGTCAGTAATATGAAAAGGAACAATATTTCGCATTATATTCAAGGGGACAATAAATCCTCTTCCTACAGTACTGGAGGGAAGGGACTGTTGTCTCCCAGTGCGCGCCTGAGATCACTACCCCTTCCCTGGGGCTGGCTCCCCTCCCCACTAGCCCATGCACACAGCAACCGCTCTGGTCCAGAGAAAGTCATGCACCCCTGAAACTCCGATCTTTAGCTCCTAAGGCTGTTTGCAAAGTAGAAACTGGCTCTCTCCGTATTTTTTGTTCCTGTCTGTGTTCCGGAAAGGTTTTTCTCTTCTCCAAGTACAATGCCACACTTACACAGAATCTCTTTCTCTTCCTTTTGCCTTTCCACAGAAGGAGTCCCCTCCCTTTTTGTGCCTATGCTGTCCGCTACTTATCTATCGCAATTCAAAAACACACACCTCTGCCCTGCCAAGCTGTCTCTTTCCACCTATGGAGATTTTTCTGTCACTCTGCAGACTGATTTCCTGGGTGTGCTAAGTGTTCTGACCTCAGTACAGCTGTGTTTGAGGGACAAGGGAAATCCCAGACCTGTCCCTCTAGAAATTTTAGTTTTATGTCTGAATAGTTTAGGTCTCTGATCCACTTTGAGCTAATTTTTGTATATGGTATAAAATAACGGACCAACTACATTTTTTTTCTTTTGCACGTGGAGATCCAGTTTTCTTCAACATCTTTTGTTGAACAGACTACCTTTCCTCCATTGAGTGGTCTTGATACTCTTGTGGAACATCATTTACTATATACACAAAAATGTATTTCTTTTTTTTTTAATTTTTTTTTAACGTTTATTTTTGGGACAGAGAGAGACAGAGCATGAACGGGGGAGGGGCAGAGAGAGAGGGAGACACAGAATCAGAAGCAGGCTCCAGGCTCCGAGCCATCAGCCCAGAGCCTGACGCGGGGCTCGAACTCACGGACCGCGAGATCGTGACCTGAGCCAAAGTCGGACGCTTAGCTGACTGAGCCACCCAGGCGCCCCTCAAAAATGTATTTCTGATGTCTGTATCCTATTTCACTCGTCTCTGTGTCTTTATGCCAGTACCACACTGTTTTGATTAGGTTTAATTTTGAAATGAGGAAGTGTGAGACCTTCAACGTGGTTCTTTTTAAGTTTGTTTTTCCTATGCAGGGTTCCTTGAGATGCCCTATGAATCTTAGGGTGGGATTATGTATTTCATTAAAAGATTTTACTAGGGATTGCACTGCATCTGTTGATTGCTTTGGATAGTATTGACATCTTGACAATATTAAGTCTTCCAATGCATGAACTTGGAGTATCTTTGCATTTATTGGTGTCTTCTCTCACTTTTTCTGCAGTGTTTTTAGTTAAGAGTATACAAATATACCCTTCCTAGGCTAAAATTAAGCTTATTTTATCCTTTTTGATGCTATTATAAATGAAATTGTTTTCTCAATGGACTTTTGGATTGCTCATGGATAACTTATAGCAACACAATTGACTTTTGCATGTTGGTTTTATATCTTGCAACTTTTCTGGATTCATTCATCAGTTCTTGCAATTTTAAGTTTTGGTTTTGTGGTGTCTGTGTTGTGTGTGTGTGTGTGTGTGTGTGTGTGTGTGTGTGTGTGTAATCTACAGGATTTTCTACATATAAGATCATGCTTGCTGTGGACAGAGATAATTATGCTTCTCCTTTTTCTATTTGAGTACCTTTCATCTCTCTTCTTTTTGGGTGTGTGTGTGTGGTATGTGTTATGGCTAGGACTTCTAGTACTAGGTTTTATAGAGACAGAGCAGGCATCTTTGTACATATCAACCTTGTGAGTTACTGCCATTATTTGAAAAATGCTGCTAATCTAGCTCAAGTTTTTAAAAACAAATTAGTGCTGTTTGATGCACTGAATTTTGTATGTTCTATAGTAGACTGAAAATTACTTTTGTTTAATAAGAGATTTCAACTTTCATGTTTATCCTGAGATATCCTTTTGCATTATATCTGTATATTTTCATTTTGCAATTCATTTTCAACCTTTCGTCTGTGACCTTAGTTAATAACTTTTCAGAGCATAAATCTGAATTAAATATACTTGGGGCTAATGAACTGGAAAACTAAAGGGCACTGCATAGATAGGGAATTGCTCTATCCATTAGTTATTATATAAATGCAGGCATGAAATAACAATTGTGACTTCAGACTTCTTTCTCCAGTTCCCTTATAATGTATTTTCCTGACCTGTTATTTCAGAAGTCCGTGACCTCAACATATTTTCCAGTTTTCATATTGTGTGGTCTTTGTAAAATAGAGATCTTTCATTTTTAAGGGGGAATGTTTAGAACTCCACAGAGTATAATTTTGTAGAATATGGCTACTTATTTACCACTGATTTTATCAAGGGTTACTAGAATATTTTTTTAAAGGTTTATTTTGGAGAGAGAGTGTGCTGTGTGAGCTGGGTGGTGGGGGCAGAGAGAGAGGGGGACAGAGATCTGAAGTGGGCTCTGTGCTGACAGCAGAGAGCCTCATCTGGGGCTCAAACTGACAAACCGTGAAATCGTGACCTGAGCTGAAGTTGGATGTTGAACCAACTGAGCCATGCAGGTACCCCTAGAATACTTTATTATGATTTACAGATGATGGTCTTTCATCATGTTTTATGCAATATAACTGGCATGTGCCACTTGTTAATATTGTAAAATACCTATAATTCATGGATATAGATTATAACAGATATTTATAAAATTTCATTTGGTAAACATTGTTTTATTAAATTCTTCATTTTCTCAATGCTATATTTGTTTTGCAATTCTGGACTCTCATTTATTTAGATTATTCATCAGATAAGCTTGTTTTGGATTACTTACCATTGTAATATACTATCTGTCCTCCAGCACTTACTTATATAGAAGTACATAGAAAATTATGTATAATATTTTTTTCTCATCAGCTATGAGACATGTATTTACTGCCAACTGATATGTGCTTTGGGGTCATGATGGAAAAATACTGTATCTTAGAACAAGTGTGGGCAAGGATGCAGAAAAAAAGGAACCCTCTTGCACTGTTGGTGGGAATGCAAACTGGTACAGCCACCGTGGAAAAGAGTATAAAAATTCCTCAGAAAGTTAAAAATAGAGCTACCCTACAATCCTGTAATCATACTACTCGGTATTTACCCAAACATTACAAAAAGACTAATTCAAAAGGATACATGCACCCCTATGTTGATAGCATTATTTACAATAGCCAAATTATGGCAGCAGCCCAGGTGTCCATCGATAGATGAATGCATAAGGAAGATACTGTATGTGTGTGTACATGTGTGTATATATATACACACACACATACAATGGTATATTATTCAGCCATAAAAAAAAGTCTTGCCATTTACAACCCCATGGATGGAGCTAGAGAATATAATGTTAAGAGAAATAGGTCTGTCAGAGAAAGACAAATACCATATGATTTCACCCTGTGTGGAATTTAAGAAACAAAGCAAACAAGCAAAGGGGGAAAAAAAGAGACAAATCAAGAAACACTTTTTAAAAAGTTTGTTTGTTTTGAGGCAGAGAGAGAGAGAGAGAAAGAGAGAGAGAGAGAGAGAAGAGCTGTAGGTTTGGCTTTCGGCTCTGTCCAGCAAAGCCAAGGGCGGCAGAAAGGGTTACTCAAGATTCCATGCAAGTCACCAGGGTAGAGGGAGGCTAAGGGAAGTCTCCCATAGCTACTCTCAAGCTCCTGTATTTATTAGGCATTATATATTATATTCTTACATTATAGGGAAACATCAACCAGTATGGTGGTAGGCTGTAAGAACATATTTAAAGCATGCAGAAAAACAAGGTGTTCCCACAACTACAAAAGAGCAGATGCAGAAAGCAGGATGGAGAACAAGACAAGATATTCCATAGCTAACATGCTCTAAGGAATTCAAAAGCACAGGCAGGACCCAACCCCTAGATATGCATTAACTAGCTATTGACCAGCTGTTATCAGCAAGACCAGAAAGCAGTGTTCTCCTGTGCAATGCATTCCCTATAATCTCCTAACCCAGGACATAGCTATTTGATTTCCCACATATCCCCTCTTTTGTGTGAAGAATCTTTTCGTTCGTGGGAGTTGAGGAGGGCAGTCAGTCGTCGTTCATGATGTCTTGAGGCCACTATGGTGCAGATCATGCACAGGGCTACAAGAAATGCAAAAAAGATTGACCAGCAAAGAGCTCCAACAATCCAAATATGTAAATTGAGGCCATGGAACCAGTTGGTTGGATTCAACCATTTCATATTGTCAGGTAACTCGTGTTCAACTTGTATCTCTTTCCTTTTGGATATCTAACAGTTGTTGATGCAGCTGGGAAGACAGAGTATTAATCTCAGATCGTAAATTGGTGGAAAAAGCTCCTTGTAGGTGTTTTTGTTTTCTTTCTTTCTTTTTTTTTAACTAAATCCCAGGGGTGTAGAGACATATTGTAAGGGAATGACACAAATTTTGTCAGGTTGCCAGTCACATTGTGTTGTAGACTCTAAGTCTAAAGTTCTCTCTTGACCAGCAAGACAGCAGATGCAAGGGAGCCTGGGTGGCTCAGTTGAACGTCTGACTTTGGCTCAGGTCATGATCTCATTGTTTGTGAGTTCGATCCCCTCACTGGGCTCTGTGGTGACAGCTCAGAGCCTGGAGCCTGCTTTGGATTCTGTGTCTCCCTCTCTCTCTCTATCCCTCCCTGACTAGTGTTCTGTCTCTCTCAAAATAATAAATGTAAAAAAAAAAAAAATTAAAAAAACGGATGCAGGATTAAAAGCAAGAGGTGGCTAACGTCTTGGAAAAGACAAGAGCCCGGAATAAGGGTCCTTGCTCCGTTTTTATTAGGATCAGAAGGCTTACACACATGGTAATGGATGTGTGCAAAGACATGAACATTAACTCATGGACCTGAGGAAAAGGGGGTCTTGAAGATATATGGGGCTAGGGGTTTGGGTTAATACAAAACAAAATCCTGGTTGCGTTTGTAGCAAACAGGAGGCAGGACCTCTGTTTATCATAGCTAGCCTAAGGGATAAGACAGAGCAAGTAACCTCAAGGTTAACAAATCACCTTTTCTTTTGTTAATCAGCTCTGCTCTGGGCACCTTCACCCCCTGCTCATTGGTCTACAGCCCTATTTACCTGTTTACTTAAATTGGTCCTTCCTTCCTGTGAAAGCAGCTTTCTGCTATAGTACTAGATTGGAGGGCACTTTTGCCCTGAATACCTAATCTTGCTTACCTCATATACCTTTATATTGGGGGTCTTTTCCCCCTCCACCCCCAGTCTATCCTTATTTGCCTAATCTTGTTTACCCAAACTTGGGTGTGAACATCCTATGGCTTTGTAATTCTTTTTGCCTTGTTAACCCTTTGGTACAAGCCCAGGAAAGTGCTAAGCTTATTCCCCACAGCTTCCCCTTTTTTGTTTTTCTTGGTTCTTCTAGTTTTGTGTTTGAGGACCGTCATGACAAACTCCTGGTCCTTCTTTTGCTTTTGGATGGCCTGCAAAGTGATTCTGCAAAGACATAAAAAGAGGCATAGTAAAAGCAGTCCGCTTTCCGGAGTTGTCCAGAATTTGAGATGGGTGCTAGCCTTAAGTGAGAAAGGATTTAAATCAGGCCACATTGCCCAGGAATCAGCCCATTCGTTTTTAAGCTGATCTTCTGCATATTGTAGCTGTTGGCACAATGTCATATCTAAATTTTCTTCGGTGTCAGAGAGGTAGGAAGAAAAGACACTGCGAAGGTGCGTCTGGACAGCATCCCAAGCTTGGGAGTGATTATAAGGAATGCAGTCATGCAGATATGCTGGTAGTTAGGGTCACAGGGCAGTTTAGAGTGGAGGAACAAGGCCTCCTGTCTTTTTCCAATAAATTCCACTGCAGTCCCCAGAGTTTTGAGGTGGGCCAAAACTTGTCTGTCAATAGAAGTTTGGCTTACAAATTCTTTGGTAGTATTGACCATAAATTTATTAAGGACATGGGCTGTCTGGACAGTGTGATGCAGGCTGATTCCAGCTACAGTGGCAGAGGCATAACGCCTACTGCTGCTAGGATACCCATGATTAACAGGCCAACAAATCTTTTTTGCCTTGCAGTAGAGTCCCAGTGTTGAACCTGGAAAGCACACTTAGTCCTGACAGATTTGCATATAGGGCTCAGAGCTATTAACAGGAACCCAGGCTGAGACATGCTAAGTACTAATAAGGAGGAGATATTTAATTGGGTGATGTTATCATTCTTATGCAGGATACAATCCAGCCCTGGGAGGTAGAGCTGTCATTATTATTTCCTAGTTGTCAGATCTGGGAGGTAGAGGTAGCAAAGAGAACATAGGGAGAAGGGACACAAATAGTGGTCCATGCAAATTGACCGTTGTGCAAGGAGGCCCAAGTTACGTTAGTATGCTGATATACATAAATTTTTCCATGGCTAATAGTACGAGTGAAGAAGGGAAGACCTAGCTTCCAAAGATTAACAAGCTAAGGTCCTTTTCATTTCACTTTATGTGCGGAAATTATAGGGCCAGTCAAGCTTCCTTCTTTTCAAAAAATATTCTCCCTGCTAAGATATGGTCTCATTAGTCTATTTTGTTTCAAGATATCCTCTAGGACCCCTGTCAATAGTCCAATTTTTCCAGTAAAGATTATGCTCCGACTCTCCATAACAAGTTGTCCAAGGAATATCATTCCAGTGGTGGTTTGAATATTTGAGACTAGAGCAAGCTATAACATTAGGAGTGTGAGAGATGCTGGGGTTTTTTTTTTTTGTTTGTTTGTTTTTGTTTTGTTTTGTTTGAGGTATATCAGAACTTGTGGCTGAGAAAAAGATAAAACTGTGTGGCCTTGTAGAGGGTTTGGGCTGTACATGCAAAAGCCAGTTGATTTTTTAAGACAAGCAGATAAGTTGCTAAGTTTAGTAACACACATAGGAGGTGCTGAAGTAAGCCACCACTGAGGTCTTGGCATATAAAGCCAATGCCCTTGTTTCGTTTGGAAGGGCAGATTAAGATTGGCTCCTCCCATGAACTCAATGTCATTATTGCTAATAGAAATATACCGGTCTAGGAGTGTTAAGTTATCAAATATAGGCGGGTTAAGGAGATGAGCCCAATATGAATATTGAGCTTGGCCTGAACAAATGAGGGCAAGGAGTAGAGTCAGGGTTACACAAATCGAATTTTGGTTAATGACAGAAATCATGGCCATCAGCTGTGAATTAGAAGTATATGCAATAGCATTGTGTCGTAAGAGGATGCCGGCCTGGTTAGACAGGCGTTTAAGGCTTCCTCATGTTATATCAGGGGCAAGGACTTGGTGTTTGTAGAGTGGCTTCTGGATGAGGAGTCCATGAAGAGGCTTCTTCCATCTTGAAAAAGTTCAGAATCTGAAAGAACACAAGCATATTCTCTACCCCAGGTGAGAAATTTAGTGGGCCAGGACCATATGGGCCCCCCTTTGGGGGTTTTGTACAGCACCAGAGGGTGAAAGGGCTTATCTGGTTTTGACGAATGCTGTTCAGCTGCAGTAAGTCCTTGAGGGTCAAGATTTAAAAAATCAAGAGTAGGGGCGCCTGGGTGGCTCAGTCGGTTGAGCATCCGACTTCGGTTTGGGTCATGATCGCGCAGTCTGAATTCAAGCCCCGCGTTGGTCTCTGTGCTGAAAGCTCAGAGACTGCAGCCTTCTTCGGATTCTGTGTCTCCCTTTCTCTAACACTCCCATGTTCATGCTCTGTCTCTCTCTGTCTTAAAAATAAATAAACATTAAAAAAATTTTATAAAAAATCAAGACTAATCATAACGTGGTCAAGAAATTGAGATTGTAATGTAGACAGCCACGGGTATGTTTCCCTTTTTTGTTTCTATTTTTTTTAACATGTTTTTTAGTGTGCTATGTGCTTGTTCTGTAAATAGCTTGGTCTTGTGGGTTATAAGGAATGCCCGTAATATGTCGGATATTCCATAAGGCACAGAAGTCACAAATCAGGAGGAGATGTAGGCTGGGCCATTATCTGTCTTAATTGTGCGGCAGAAGCCCCAGGCTGCAATAGCATGCAGATATTGAATACCGCTTTGGTGTTTTCTTTTGTATGAGCTGAGACAAAAATAAAACCCAAGTAAGTATCTATAAATGCATGGATATACTTAGGTTTACCAAATGCAGGGTAAACTGTAACATCAGTCTGCCAAATCTCATTAGGCTTGCGGCTGCGGAGGCGGGGGTGTGGGGGGTGTTCCTGCTGGGAAGGAAACGGCATAGTAATTGACAGCCTGAGCAGGAGTGAATGATTTGTTTGGGCTCATTCACAGTAAGGTTCAATTGTTCGCTTAGAGCTAGCCAGTTTTGATGGTAAAGCTTATGGGAGGCTCTCATAAAGAGGATAAGATTCTTGAGAAACGATGTTGTCAACTAAGGCATTGCCTTCAACAATGGGCTCAGGAAGAGATATGGGAATGAATGTGAATGAAAAAAAGCGGGGAGGTGTGGGGTATTAGGGCTAATTGAATACTTTGGAGAAGTATAGCAAAGGCAGGGTCTGAGGGGAGGTGAAGAATATGAAAAGGAAAATTTTCCATTAAATGCACTGTATATTGAGAGTCAGAAACAATGTTTAAAGGCTGGGGGAAAGTTTCTATTGCTAATAACATGGCTCGTAATTCTAAATGCTGGGGAAAGCTGGGTCCAGTATAAGAAATATGTTCCCAGTTTTCCCCAACTCTCCAAAGGCAAGAAGCCTTGTGAGTTTTCCCTGAGACATCTGTAACACCATGAGGGCATTCTTAATAGGTTGTTTTAGCACGACTCCCTCAGGAACAGTGTTACTCTCTTGGTGAATCTTAAAACAAGGGTCAGAGAGGAGCCCATAAAATATATTGCCCACATAGTAGGCGAGAGCCAGGTGCAGCTCTAGCAAATAAGAGATGGCCTTGTCGAAGAAAGTGCTGCGAGGTAGCAAGTGATGTTTGCAGGGTCCTGACCTAACAATTCCCAGAATCTCTGACGTCCCTTTTGGATTAATTGTGCTATGTTGAATACGAGGGGGGTGAGAGTATGTCTAAGACTAATGGGGGTGAAGAGCCATTCAATTTTTAGAACTTTAATTGCAGCTTGCCTAATTAGTGTGGTAGAAAAATCCTTCGTATTAAGACTATTATAGCTGCAGAGGAAGGTTGGGATCTTGCCTATCATAACTACGAGAGGTGAGAATGGACTGAATATCATCCAGCTCCTTCTTTGCTGCTGGGGTGAGCTGGCGTGGTGATGTTAAGTTAGGATCACCAGAAAGCAGTATTAGGTCAGATGGGCATTAGTAATGCCCAGGAGGACGAACTCAAGTAACGGTGCCCCCAAATTTTTGTACATCATTAAGAGTACGAATCATTAGGAATGATCTGAATGAGGGGACGAATTTGAGTATTAAACATTTGCAGCCCCAAGCAAGAAAAAGGAGCCGACCTTTGTACTTTTTCAGGGGCTATTTTTAAACCCTGTTGTTGTTGTAGGTTGGGGAGAATGGCAGAGAGCTCATCTAAAGGTTGTTGATGCTGGGCACAAAAAAAGGATATCCTTCGTATACTGATAAATGATCAAAGAAGGAAACCACGTTTAATTGGCTCTAATGCTTCATTGATGTAAAACTGGCACATAGTTGGGCTATTAATTAAGCATCCCTTGGGGAAGGACTTTCCAATGGTAACAGGGTGTTGGCCTGCAGTGATTAAGAACAGGAATGGTAAAGGCAAATTTCTATCTTGTTTAGCTGAGGGGATTGTGAAAAAGCAATGTTTGAAATCAATAATAAGAATCAGCCAATTTTGAGACAATGTTGAGGGAGAGGGGTTCCTAGCTACAAGGGGCCAAAAGGCTCAATTACTGCATTAATAGCTCTGAGATCATGAAGAAGTCGCCATTTGCCATTTTTTTTAGGAACACAAAAGACAGGAGTATTCCAAGGGCTACTCCTAGGCTCTATATCCCCATTATTTAACTGTTCATCTACTAATTGTTGGAGATGAATCAATCGGTCCCCTTTTATTGGCCACTGCTCAACCCATACGGGTTAGTTTCCCATTTTAATGGAAGGGGCTAAATTTGAGCAGTGGCTAGGAAGAAACTTGTTTTAAGCTGAATATTCCATTGACTCAATAAGTCTCTTCCCCGTAAATTGATAGGGATATTCATCACATAGGGCTGTATGTAGGATATTTGATCATCAGGCCCTAAACATTTGTATAAGGTGAGACTGTCGGGAAGCCTGGGTGCCTCCAAATCCAACTAGGGTGGCTGTAGGGGCAGTAGCCCAGTGAGAAGGCCATAACATCAGCCCCTGTATCGATCAACGCTGAGAAAAGTTTCTCTCTGACCTTTATTTGCAAGAGAGGTTTGTCTTGAGAAATGTTGGCGAGTCAGTATTATTCTAAAGGTGAGTTTGTGCTCCAATGTTATGCCCAGAATTCACGATCCCCAAAGACCACCAGGGAGCCGAGTCCAATGCAAAAGCAAGGACTTTATTCAAGCTAGCTCGAGCTCAATCTCCTACTTGCACCGACGCAGCGGTGAGATACCGGGGAGAGAGAGAGAGCGAGTTTCAAAAGCACAAATGTTTTATAGGGGTCTAGGGGCAGCTGGTGGGGTGATGGTCGTGGCCTTAGCCGATTGGCTGGGCAAGGATCATGTTGCATCCACATGACTCCTGAAACAGAATGCTATGGGCACCAGTGACAGTCACAACAAAGTTTATTACAATGAGAGGCAAGGCCGACCCATCGGGACCAACACTCTTGATAAGAGTGCGGCCCCTAACAGCCGGGGTACAGAATAGCCGGGGGCTATAAAATATATACAGAATAGCCGGGGGCTATAAAAATATAGCCGATCACATTGTTTTATCATCACCTGGGAACAGAACAAAGAAACAGTCTCCAGATGAGTCAGAAACAATTGCCAGATGAGTTAGAAACAGTTGCCTAATGAGGTGTTTATTTTAGACTTTCTGCCTCTAAGTTGCAACCAGTGGATCTCCTTGACCCTGCCTCTGATGCTCTTATCTTTGAACTTTTGTTTGCTTAATTGGTGAAGCCTAATTTACAAGAGTATGAGGCGTAGTTTACAAGAGCAAAGCAAGGCTGTTATCTCTTAACCTTCAGTGTCAACACAAAGCTGTTATTTTTCAAGCTAAGCGTTAGCCCTACACTGCAATTTAACCCTTACAATCAGAGTCCCATTGCGCAGGTTGCCGGGTGTGGTTTGAACGGGAAGTTTGAACGGGTGAACAGGAAGTTACTCAAGGGGAGGGGATCTTAGCGGGTGAGCGGGAATTTCATTCTGCGGTTTTCCCTGAAAAGGGGGCCATGTCAGGGACATAGTCACTCAAGATGGAGGACACAGAGCAAAATGGAGTCGGCCGGCCTAGGTCCGCTCTTTCATTCCCCCCTTGTCATGTAGCTTACGGACCCAATCATGGGACCGGCTGCATTTCTATTTTGTCGTCTTCTGTTACTAGGGGCTTGTACTGAGCACGGAGGACCATTAGTTGGACGGCCCCCATGCGGTCCCTGACAAACTGGACCAGCCTGTTGATGCTACAGGGTCCGAGGGTTACTAGTAGGAGCAGGATGGCAAGGGGTCCGGCAAGGGCCGAGATGAGGGTAATTAACCAGGGAGACCAGTTGAACAAAGACTCATACCAGGACTGAGATTGTTCTCTAACTTTCGTTTTTGCAGCCCTTCCCTTATGAGGGCCATAGATTCTTTTACGACCCCCGAGTGGTCAACATAGAAGCAACATTCTTCCCCTAGGGCTGCACATAGTCCTCCTTGCTGCATGAATAATAGGTCTAATCCCCTTCTGTTTTGGAGTACTACTTCTGATAAGGAAGTAAGGGATTCCTGTAAATGAGAAATTGATTTCTCAATTCTATGTCTAAGTCAATGGCTGCCCTTAGGGTTCCGTAGTTTTTGTCCTGGATGATGAGTGAGGATATTTCGGTCCCTGCCCCCGCTAATCCCAGTCCCAATAGCGCAGCCAGAGTTAGGGTTGTAATAGGCTCTCTTTTACTTCGGGAGTTACTAGAGCCTAACCTATTAAGTATTTTTTTCCCCCCGAAAGGTACACTAGCCTGGGGATCAACTGCACGAGTATGCAGAAGCCTTCCTTTGAGGAGTTAAGGACTTAGGAGTGGACACAGGGAGCGAGGCCGCTGGAACAGGCCCACCATGAATTTTTGGGGGGAAGTAGATACACTGTCTCCCTGGGGACTGTTAGGGTTTCACTACAGAGATGTGACTGCCCCGGGGGGCACGTGGCCTATGCAAGTGCCCTGTCCTGTTATTGCCTGGAGGGTTAGTCTTGCAGTAGTCTGCTGCCATCTGCTGGAGTTAGAGTTGGAGGCTGTTGTATAATTGCCTTTAATGGCAATACCTTCGTAATATGGGGGCCAGACTAGACAGAGCCAACAGGACTTGGTCAGGTCGGGTCCAGAAGTGTTTAGTACCTGGTATGCTCCGACAACCGTGCTCCATAGGAGCTCTGTATCAGATAGTAAGTTGTGAGCCGGGGCAGAAGATGCGGGTGACGCTCCGGTAGGGACAGGGGATGTGGAGGGCCGTGTAGCGGGAGCCTGGGTGTTTCTGGGTGTGGCCGTCTGGGCGGGGGCAGGTCGGGGAACTAGTACTTGGTTGGGTCCTACCCCTGTGGGGGACTGCTGGGCAAGGGGGGTTCCTTGCATTCGGAGGGTAAATAACATTCCTTTATCTCGAGGCCCAAGTCTGACCTTGTCATAAAGCCTGACCCCCAGGTTTTTCCAGCTTCCCTCCCTGTTGCCTTTTTTCCTTGTTCTGTGAAAGATATTGACACAGGATTACCATGGCCCGAGACATACGGTGGTCGGGGGCCACCAGGCCGCATTACCACAATGATCTCCGGTGCGTGGTGGGGTCCACCAGATGTGTCCAGTGGTGACACATGACCAAGAGGCGCAGAAGTAGTCTGCCGCATCCCCGCAAGTGTCCCCACCGTCTTTTCCACCAGGACAGACATAGAAGTGAAAGTCTTATCGCCTGAACCCTGTGGTATCAACCCTGGGGTGGCCGGTATAACGGGGAAACAGGCTTTCTAAGTCTACTCGTAATTCCGGGAACCATGTGTCTCTAGAGTGGGTCTGGGATGTCTGATTAAGTATTGTCCCTGAGCTGGTGTCTATGATCTGCTAGGTAATGTTTTGGGGGGTGTGGGGACTCCCGGCAGCATGAGCAATGACAAGCAGAGTTAACAGAGTTACCAATATCAGGTGGGTTGAATGGGCTGTAGCTTGAGCGGGTTGTGTTGGTCCTGATTGATGGCCCATTGTGTGATGAAGTCCTTCCAGATCGAGGAGGGGTCCACTGGCTGAACGTGGGTGTGATGGACCCCAGTCGCGATGCCGTCTACTTTGAGAGTGGTGGGGGTTGTCAGCACCACGTTGTAGGGTCCCTTCCAGCATGACTCGAGGGTCTCTCGGCAGTGCCTCTTGACGTAGACCCAGTCTCCCGGCCTGTACTGGTGATGTGTCGGGGTTGGGCCGGCCTCATAGATGGCACAGAGGTGCGGCCAAATGTCCTCATGCACCTTCTGGAGCCCTCTCAAGGAAAGAAAAAGTTCTTGATCTTTAAACTCAGCAAGAAGTTCAGCTCAAAGGTTGGGAATAATAGGGGGTGGCCTGCCAAACATGATCTCATAGGGAGCAAAACCCAGGGTGTAAGGAGTGTTCCTAACCCGGTAAAGGGCATACAGTAGGAGAGTCACCCAGTCCCCACCAGTCTCCATGGTTAATTTGGTAAGGGTCTCTTTTAGGGTTCTATTCATTCTTTCTACCTGTCCTGAGCTCTGGGGCCTATAAGCACAATGTAATTTCCAGTTTGCCCCCATAGCCTTGGCTACTGCCTGCGTTACCTGTGAGATAAAAGCTGGTTCATTGTCTGATCCTATTGTGGCAGGAAAACCATACCTGGGTAAGATGTCTTCTAGTAGCTTCTTAGCCACCGTCTGAGCCGTTTCATGTTTGGTTGGGTACGCCTCCACCCAGCCAGAGAAGGTGTCTGTAAATACTAAAAGATATTTATAACCATACTTTCCTGGTTTAACTTCAGTGAAGTCAACCTCCCATTGGGCTCCCGGTCTGGTGCCTCTGAGCCTGGTTCCTTTTTTATTTGGTGTGGCTCTCGCGTTGGTGAGTTGGCAGGTCTTGCAGGCAGATACAACTTGCTCTATTTTGGTGTCCTGTTGGTGAATCTTGATTCTGGCATGTCGGATTAAGTCTTTTAATTTTTGGGCCCCCATGTGAGTAGATTGATGCATGTGCTCTAATACTCAGACTCCAAGCCCGTCTGGCAGCACGAGCTTCTTGTTAGGTGTATACCACCATCCCTTTATTTTATGGGCCATGGGGAGTTTCTTGATCCACTGAAAATCCTCCTGGGAGTATTTGGGCTGGTCTGGTAAAACTGGGTCTCCTGGGTCCGGTAGTTGTATGGTCATGGTGGGAACTGATGTAAGGGGTACTGCCTTGACTTCCTGGTCAGCCTTTCGATTAGCTCTAGCTACCACGTTATCAGTTTTCTGGTGCCCTTGGCAGTGGATAATGGCCAGCTTGGCAGGAAGCCATAAGGCCATAAGCAGGTCAAATATCTCCTGCTTATTTTTTATAGTCTGTCCTTCTGCCATCATTAACCCCCTCTCCTGATAAGTTGCCCCATGAATATGAGCCATGGCAAACGCATAACGGCTGTGTAGATGTTAAGCCGTTTTCCAGCTCCCAGCTTCAGTGCCTTGGTGAGGGCGATGAGCTCTGCTCGCTGGGCTGACGTTCCGGAGGGTAGAGCCTCCGCCTATACGGTGTCTGTTTTGGTGACCACCGCTGCACCCACATACCTGTGTCTGTCCCACATGAAGCTGCTGCCATCAGTGAACTAAGTAGCCTTGGCATCGGGGAGGGGCCGGTCGGTCAGGTCCGTCTGGAATCCATGTACTTGTTCCAGGATCCCCACACAGTCATGTAGTGGAGCACCTAGGTCAGGGTCGGGCAGCAGGGTTGCAGGATTGAGGGCTGCACTGGGGTGGAACCGCACTCGTGGAGGGTTGAGTAGGAGGCTCTGGTAATGGTGTGTTGCTCATCCATCTATCAGGAGGCTGTTTCAGGACCCCTTCAATGGCGTGTGGGGTCGTGATCCAGATCTCCTGTCCTAGGGTCAGTTTGTGTCCTTGACTAGGAGTGCTGTCACCACAATAATTCTTAGGCATGGCAGCCAGCCGGCAGCCACTGGGTCTAGCTTCTTGGACAGGTAAGCCACCGGGCGGTTCCAGGGGCCTAAGGCTTGAGTTAGAACCCCTTTTGCTATTCCCTTGTGTTCACCTACAAAGAGGTGGAAGGGTTTCGTAATGTCTGGTAGGCCCAGGGCTGGGGCACCTAGGGAGGGCCTTTTTTAACTGATTAAAGGCAGTTTCCTCTTTTTCAGTTCATTCAAATGTTTTCCCCTCTTGGGTAGCTTCATATAGGAGCCTGGTGATCTCAGCAAAACCCGGAATCCAGAGGCAGCAGTAGCCGGCCGATCCTAGGAATTCCCTTACTTCCCTTTGGGAGGTGGGAGTAGGGATCTTCAGGACAGTTTCTTTTCTGGCATCTGAAAACCGCCGCTGTCCGCCCTCCAGGATGTATCCCAGGTAACTTACCCTCTCCCTGCATATCTGAGCCTTTTTCGCGGATGCCCGGTACCCTAAGGCCCCCAGTGTAGCCAGCAGGTCCTGGGTCCCTCGCTCGCAGTCCTTGGCCGTGTCGGCAGCAATCAGGATGTCATCTATGTACTGTAGGAGGGTGAGGCCAGGGTGCTCCGTTCTGTACTCACCCAGGTCCTCGTGTAGTGCCTTGTAGAAGATGGTGGGCGAATTTTTGAACCCCTGAGGCAGCCGTGTCCAGGTGAGTTGCCCGCTGTAGCCCTCCTCTGGATCATGCCACTCAAAGGCGAACAAGGGTTGGCTTTAGGGTGCCAGCGGCAGACTGAAGAAGGCGTCCTTTAAATCTAGCACAGTATACCAGACCCTGGAGGGCACCAAGGAGTTCAAGAGAGTATATGGGTTGGGATCAGTTGGGTTTATGTCCGTGACCCTCTTCTTTACTTCCCAGAGGTCTTGTACTGGTCGATAGTCATTTGTGTGAGGCTTTTTGACTGGCAGTAGGGGGGTGTTCCAAGCAGATTGGCAAGGAACTAGTACCCCTAGGCTTCATAGTCTCCGGATGTGTGGCTGGATCCCATTCCAGGCCTCCTGAGACATGGGGTATTGTTTGATCCTTACCGGACCTTCTCCTGGTTTGAGCTCTACCAGGACCAGGGTCCTGTGAGCGACTAGTCCTACGCCCCCCATCTCTGCCCAAACCGAGGGGAATTCTTGTAGCCACCTGTCTATATTATCCTCTCTCGGGAGCGCCTCCTGGTGGAGGTGGTATTCATCCTCTAGTTTCATGGTCAGGACCTGATGGGGTGGCCCTTGCCATCAGTGACCTGAGGCCCCCCTTGTCTGAAAGTTATCTGAGCTCCAATCTTGGTCAGTAAGTCTTGTCCTAATAGCGGGTAGGGGCATTCCGGTATTACCATAAAGGAGTGGGATACCCTACCTGTCCCCAAATCTACCGTTCTTCAGGTAGTCCATGAATACTGGCTCATACCAGTTGCCCCTTGTACCCAGGACTTCTTGCTGGCTAGTTTTCCTTGTGGGGTGCGGAGGACCGAATGTTGTGCTCCGGTGTCGACAAGGAAGTCAACAGGGGTCCCCTCCACTTTGAGTTACCCTGGGTTTGGGGAGAGGGTCCAAATCCCAACTCCCCTAATCACTCAGTTCATCTGGCTCTAAGACTTTTACTCGGTCAGTCTTGCTTCCCTTCCCACCGGCCCTTTTCGGACAATCTCGGGCCCAATGCCCTATCTCCTTGCAGTATGCGCACTGATCTTTCTGCAGCCTCTGCTTCCCCCCCTTGGTGGTTCCTTTACCTCTTCTTGCATCGTCCACCAGCTGCCGGAGACGGCGGTCTCATTCCTTGGGGGAGTCAGCAGTAGTAGCTAGTAGTATTCTGGCCAGGTCTCGAGTCTGCTTACTGCTGGCAGCCACCATGGCGCGAGCCTGCTTATCCTCAGGAGGCTCCCGGTTATTATACACCTTTTCAGCTACTACTAGTAAGTCCTGCAGAGTTTTTTCTCCTAGTCTTTTTTCTCTAATTTTTTCTAATGTCTATGGCCGATTGGTTTACAAAGGCCATGATAACAGCTGCCTTGCTTTCTGGAGCCTCTGGATCCATGGGGGTATAAGTACGGAATGCCTCCATGATCCGTTCTAAAAAGGCAGCCGGAGATTCATTTTTTTCCTGTTGCACATTTCCTACCTTGGCCAAATTGGTTGGCTTTCTAGCAGCCATTCGGAGACCCCCCATTAGAGTCTGGCGGTAGACCCGGAGCCTCTCCTTACCTTCTGCCGTGTTGAAATCCCACTTGGGCTGAGTTAAGGGGAAGGAGGCATCTATCTGAGCCTGGTTGGTGGTGGGATTCCCGTCTGCACCCAGAACTAGTTTTCAGTCCTCATTGAGGATTCTTTCTCTTTACTCAGTCATGAACAGGACCTGCCAAAGCTGCTGGCAATCGTCCCACGTGGGCTGATGGGTAAAAAGAACAGAGTCTAATAAATCAATAAGCCCTGCCAGTTTCTCGGAAAACTTAGGATTCTGAGCTTTCCAATTGTAGAGGTCACTAGTGGCGAAAGGCCAATAGTGATGGGGCTGATACCCCTCCGCATCTGGGGGTCTGGTGTCTCGCAGGGGCAGAATAGTGGAGTCGGTGGTGGAGGCGGATTGCTCCCTCTGAGCCCCTTGTCTGGTAAAGGGTGGGCTTCCCACTGGAGCGTTTCCGCCTCCTGCTCTCGGAACAGTTTCTGCCTCCCCCAGAGGGGGAGGATGGTGTTCTTCCGGCATCCTAGGGGGGTTATACCTGGGGGAGGGGGGTTATACCTGGGGGGGGGTTATACGGGGGAGGAAAAATTAATTCTTCTTCAGTCCCCCCTTGTAGGACAGGGTAGAAGGATGCTGAAGGGTGGGTAAGACTTTTCTTTTTCTCCTTCTCTGTCCCCTGCAAAGCAAGAATGGGTTTTGGCTCCAGAGGGTGTGGGGCTAGGAAGGGCTTAAGCCAAGAGGATGGGTCTTCTACAAGGTCCTGCCAAGTGATAATGTAAGGAAGCTGATCAGGATGGCCTGTCTTAGGCTGAGAGATGATACCCCTGACTCAGTGGATGGTAGGGAGGTTGAAGGTCCCCTCTGGTGGCCATCCGACATTGAAAGCTGGCCACTCGCTAGAACAAAAAACCTGCCACCAACCCTTTCGGACTTCCACACTGAGGTTGTTAGCTCTTCCCTTGACATCCTTCAAGTGATCAATCATAATACTTAGAGGAGTAGTCTGAGTCTGTCCCATAACGTCCGTCCAGTAAGTCCACAGAACAATACAGAGAAACACAGAAACAAACAGAGGGCCCCTAGAAACAGTCTTCCAACTCCATGGAAGCAAAACTGAAAGCTAGATGACAGCCTCATGCCAACCGGCGGGAGTGACCCGCCTCATCTCAGACCTTTGAGGGGAATCCACGTCCCTCCAGAAGGGAGGATCGGAACGTCTTCGGAAACTCCGGGCCCATGGGCCTCCAGTGCATCCACTTAGACTGCACCGGGCACTACCAGAATTTCAGAAATGAGCTCACGCAGAAGAGACAGGGAACAGACAGACACTAACCATGGCCAATCAGGCTCTCTGGGTTGGGGGTTCCTCGGGGGTCTTGGGGATCCTGGACGAGCCCCCAAATGTTATGCCCAGAATTCGCGATCCCCAAAGACCACCAGGGAGCCAAGACCGATGCAGAAGCAAGGTGCCTTTATTCGAGCTAGCTCGAGCTCAATCTCCTACCTGCACCGACGCAGTGGTGAGATGCCAGAGAGAGAGCGAGCGAGTTTCAAAAGCACAAAGGTTTTAGAGGGGTCCAGGGGTGATGGTTGTGGCCTTAGCCAATTGGCTGGGGAAGGATCAGAGTCTTGTTGCACAGGTTGCCGGGCGTGGTTTGAACAGGAAGTTTGAATGGGTGAGTGGGAAGTTACTCAAGGGGAGGGGTTTTAGCGGGTGAGTGGGAATTTCTTTCTGCGGTTTTCCCGGAAAAGGGGGCCGTGTCAGGGACCTAGTCACTCAAGATGGAGGGCACAGAACAAAATGGAGTCGGCCAGCCTAGGTCCGCTCTTTCAAGTTTGTGCTCCCAAACCTGCCCTCTTTTCTAGGTTTGTTCACAGCTCTGGGGACCCAATAAGGAAGGATAAGGAGTTGAGCCAATTGCTGTCCTTTGTTGATGGTTATTAACTTAGAGGCCTGTGCCATAATTTTAATTTCCCCTGTGAAATCACTATCACCCCTGGAAGGACTAGAAGTCCTAGCCCTAGCACTACTCTATCTAGCACTAGCTGAATATTCCATTGAGTCAATGAGTCTGGATTGTGCTAGATCTTTCAAGAAGGAGACCAACATAGCCTTTGGGAAGTGGGCCAAATATACCAGAACGAATGAGGTATACATGTCCAGGCTGATTAAGTGTGATGATCTCCTGGGATTCTAAATCTAACCCTGCGCTTCTGCGGGTGGTGGCACATAGGGATCCCACGGATTTTGAGTAGCCTGGGCCTTGGGTTGGGGAGGGTGACTTTCCTTGTGGACAGAAAGGAGCCGTCCCCTCCCTTTGTTGTCCTGGATATGGAGGGGGGCACTCATTTGGGAGTTTCCCAAACTGAGGGGATGGCCGTCTTTATCAAATTTACACCTACAGTTATTTACCCAATGATTCCCTTTCTTGCATGGAGGTACAATCCTGGCAAGCCTGGCAAGCGGGAGTTTGGGGGAGTGTTTGTAAAGGGACAATCCTTTTTTAAGTGTCCTGCTTTTCCACAGCCAAAACGGGTTGGGTCAGATTGTTTAAAGGCCAAGGCAAGTAGCTTTGTTTTGTGGGGTTCTGTTCCCACGTTTTGACAGGTCTTAACGTATTCACTGATAGTGGCTCGGGGTTATTTGCATTGGGTTTGATATGCTTAAGAACTCTTTTGCAATCCTCATTAACATTTTCAACAGCCAGGGAAAGAAGTATTGTTTTGGCTGCTTCCATATTATCAGGCTGTCTTTGAATAGCCTTTTGGAGGCGCTTGATAAAATCCATATAGTTTTCAGTGGCCTCTTGTCAGAAATTAGTAAAGGACCCTGATGATTTTCCTGAAACGGGGATTTTATGAAAAACATGTCGCACTTTGAGTTTGCTGCCTTGGTTGTGTAAAGGGCAAACATAGCTAGCCTCCTGTAGCCTGGGAGTAAACTATGACCTATGTAAGCTTAGAAGGACCCCAGAATATAAGATGCTGAAACTGGGTTTCTTTTGGGCTTTCCTAGTGTTGCATCCACACAACTCCTGAAACAGAATGCTACGGGCACCAGTGACAGTCACAACAAAGTTTATTACAATGAGAGGCAAGGCCGACCGATCGGGACCAACACTCTTGATAAGAGTGTGGCCCCGAACAGCCGGGGTACAGAGTTTTTATAACCGATCACATCGTTTTATCATCACCTGGGAACAGAACAAAGAAACAGTTTCCAGATGAGTTAGAAACAGTTGCCTAATGAGGTGTTTACTTTAGACTTTCTGCCTCTAAGTTGCAACCAGTGGATCTCCTTGACCCTGCTTCTGATGCTCTTTTCTTTGAACTTTTGTTTCCTTAATTGGTGAAGCCTAATTTACAAGAGCATGTGGGGTAGTTTACCAGAGCAAAGCAAGGCTGTTATCTCTTAACCTTCAGTGTCAACACAAAGCTGTTATTTTTCAAGCTAAGCATTAGCCCTACACTACAATTTAACCCTTACATTTCCCCCTTTTCTTGTCAGTGAATCAATCCCTTGATTCATCATTAGGAACTAAGGGGATATAATTGGACCTGATCATCATAATTTTTATTTCTCTAACTCGCTTCTTGACATATTGTACTAACCAATTGATAATGCACGGGCCAATAGTTAACCCGAGAAGTAACAATAGCAGTGGCCCAGCTACGGCCATAAGCAGTGATGTGAGCCAGGGGGACCAAGAGAATAAACTCTGATACCAATTATTGCTGGCTTCCCTGACACGTTCCCTGGCCCTAAGATTATCCCTGACCAAACTGAGAGTGTCTCGGATTACTCCGGAATTGTTCGCATAAAAACAGCACGTTTCTCCAAGGGCCACGCAGAGGCCCCCTTCCTTCATGAAGAGTAAATCAAGCCCTCTTCTGTTTTGTAATACAACCTCAGCTAAAGAGTCTACTTGGTGTTCTAGCCGAGAAATTGAAGTTTCCGAGTAGCCTAGGTCTCGGTCCACTTGCTTGCTTACCGTTTTGAAAGTGTGGTCCCCCACAATGAGTCCAGCAGTTCCAATAGCTGTGGATCCCGCAATTGCCAGTCCCACTAGGAGTGGAATGAGGACTGGTGCTGCCCTTTTTACCCTGGAATGTCCTTCAAATAGACGTAAGTGTTCTCTCCCTGCTTCTCCGCTATATAGGTATATTTGTGGGAGAATATGAACTAGGATACAAATCTCTTGGGTGCCGACCCCGAGGTATGCGGCTGCAATGCAGGGGGTACTTCCTGATGAGCAAGCAAACCAGGCTCCAGGAAGGGCTCGGCTATATCTTGGGCGCTATCAGTATCTGAACTACTTGGAATATACACTTCTGCACAAGAGTTTTTCTAAGGCGAGTTCTGCCAATTAAATTCTTGGGACGCTATACACCAACCCTGCCCTTGGAGGTCTCCTAGGGTTAAAATTGGTCGTGAACCCCAAGGGCACACTGTCGTGCTTGGATTTAGCAATTTCACGACATGCTTTTCTATGTCTTGTTCAATGCTAGCATTTGTAGCCACTCCCACATAATATGGGGGTTTAGGGTTTAAACACAACCAACAATCTTGTACAATCTCAGTGTGAGATGAATTTAGCCAAGCATATGTAGAATCTACTACATCTAGCCAATGCGTCTCAGGGGAGAACAGGTTCTGGATATGACCTGTAGTTGGTAATTCCAACTTTGTGGGGGCACCCGATTGCGGGGTAGGTTGGGAAGGGACAGTCGGAAAGAGTGGGGGGTTTACAATCCTATCCTTGTTTGGCCCTACCGGATTGGGTGGAGTTTTTCTTTTAACCCGTTGTATAGTAAAGGAAATGCCCTTGTCAACTCCTGGAGCATACATCCTGAGACCCCAAGTGTGTCCAGTGTCCCAGGAAGAGGAAAAGGTACTGGAACTAGAAACCTTTTTTAAACATATTTTTGTTGGGTTACATTTTCCTTGAGTCTTACATTTGGGATCTGGAGTTCTAAGGAGGGTGATTAAGGGATCATGGCCCTGTCCTGCCAGCCAGGGGGCCAGCGTTTCACAACCCCATTTTGCACAATGGTATTGGCCTTTTCCTTCACATTCAACCTTTCTATTTGCAGGGCAACTGTATAACCCTGGTATGTTAGCCAATTTTTGTTCTTGATCCCTGTGTCCACATCCATAGGTAACCATATAGGGGTTTTCGGGGACCGGAGGAGCGAAGCCCGTTGACTGCTTATAATTAGTAACTCAAGTCCCCCATGAGTCCCCCACCAAGTCGCATAAATCAAACAAAAAACAAGGCACAGTGGAAGAGGTATTAGATGCTATCACCTTTCCCGTGACAGTGTCCCTGTGTTCCCATTGGTATGGCCAAAAAGATAGGGGATGCAATTCCATACAGTCCCCCACACTTATCACCATACAAACCCAGAAAATTATTATTCCTGCATCAGTCTTAGCTTTAAAGGATCTTCTGGATGCCTTTGAACCTTCCATTGCTGTTTGTTATCTGGTTCTGTATCAGTCTGGGTTGTTCCCGCCTTCACGCAGTTTTTCTTAACCTGAGAGTGATGAATCCAGGTTCGGACACCATCTACCTTCACGGCCGTGGGCGTAGTCAGAATCACGGTGTGTGGTCCTTTCCAGCGCGGCTCCAGGGTTTTAGGCTCATGCCTTTTGACCCAGACTAAGTCTCCTGGTTGAAAGGGGTGGGGAAGAACAGGAGGATGAGCGAAGGCTTCTCTCAAGGCCCTGGTTATTTCCTTCTGTACATGTTGCAGGGCCATGAGCGAAGCCAGCAAGTGGTCCTGTTCCAATGTTCCATTACATCGTCTCCTAGCCTCGGCAGGATAGGTGGAGGTCTGCCAAATAAAATTTCATAAGGGGAAAATCCCTTGACAAATGGAGTACAACGCGCACGCAAAAGGGCAAAAGGCAGGACATCAACCCGATTTTCGCCTGTCTCAAGGGACAATTTGGTTAAGGTCTCTTTTAGGGTCCGATTCATCCTTTCTACTTGACCCGAGCTCCGGGGTCTATATGCACAATATAATTTCCAATCTATTCCCAATGCCCGGGCTAGACCCTGGGACACCTGCGCCGTGAAGGCCGGGCCATTGTCTGATCCTAAGCTCAGAGGCAGCCTGAATCTAGGGATTATTTCCTTTAATGATTTCTTAACTGTCGCCTGAACCATTTCTGATTCAGTGGGGAACGCCTCGACCCACCCAGAGATGGTGTCTACAAAACCAAGCAAGCATTTATATCCATATTTCCCTGGTTTAATCTCAGTAAAATCTACTTCCCAAAAGCGGCCTGGCTCAATTCCTCTATCTCTTTTAGCTTCTGAAACCTTCCTATTTGCACCCTGATTTACTTGGGCGCAGCTTACACATCTTTCAACCACCTCTTCAATCTCTTTTCCCAGCCCTGTGCCCTGAACTTCTTCCGCACTAATTCCGCCATCTTCGTTCTTCCCAGATGAGTCCCTTGATGGAGCTGACCCAGCATGCGCCGCCCGAGTGCCGCGGGTAAGAGGATCTTACCTTCAGGATCCTGAAACCACTTTTGTCCCGGCATCTTACTTCCCCCTTTTCTGGAAATCCACTCCAAATCTTTAGGAGTGTAACGGGGCTCCAGTGGAAGCAGGGGCTCTGTCAAGATCGGTAGCTCCAAGGCACTTTCACTTTTAGTTAGGGCAGCTTCTCGGGCTGCTGCATCAGCCAGGCGGTTTCCAATTGCCTCTAGGGAGTTGCCTTTTTGATGTCCCGGGCAGTGAATGATTGCCAGCCTCGCAGGTTCCCAGATGGCTGCTAGAAGATCTAAAATTTCAGCTTTATTTTTGATGGCCTTGCCTTCTGTGAGGAGACCACGCTCTTGATAAATGGATCCGTGTACATGGGCAGTTGCAAAAGCATAGCAGTTGTCCATATAAATGTTAACTGACTTGTTTCTTCCAAGTTTTAGGGCTTTTGTTAGTGCGATGAGCTCTGCGCGTTGGGCTGAAGTTCCTGGGGGAAGGGTCTGTTGCCATAAAACTTCACGGTCTGTTGTCACCGCAGCACCGGCATACCTTTGCCCTTGAAACACAAAACTACTGACGTCTGAAAACATGCTGATATCAGGGTCATGTAAAGGAATGTCCGTAAGATCAGAGCGGAGGGACGAGATCATTGCCAAGGTTTCTGGGCAAGAGTGTAGAGGGGGATTCTGTCCTTCAGGCAGCAAAGTGGCTGGGTTTAAGGTTGTGGGAGCACAAAAACGTATTCGGGGCTGGTCGAGTAGCAATGCTTGATATTGGGTACCGAGCATTTGACAGCCATCGCTCTGGGGGAGCCCGCAGTAAAGTTTCCACTTCATGGGGCCCCGTGACAGACAATGCTTGCCCTAAGGTTAGTTTGTCTGCATCTTTAACTAGAAGCGCAGTGGCGGCAATTGTGGAATGCATGGGGGCCACCCGGAAGCTACTGGATCCAGCCGTTTTGATAAATAAGCCACTGGTCGGCGCCAAGGTCCTAGGCACTGTGTCAGAACTCCCTTGGCTACCCCCCCTTTTTCGGCTACAAACAAATGGAATGGCTTGGTGGGATCTGGCAGGGCCAAGGCTGGTGGGGTCATGAGAGCATCTCATAAGTCTTGGAAGGCTTTAGTTTGAGTCTCTCCCCACATGAAGGATTCTGGAGACCCTTTGAGGGTGGCATACAAAGGGGCTGCCAGTTCGGCAAAGCCAGGTATCCATAGTCTGCAGTAGCCTGCCGCCCCAAGGAACTCGCGGACTTGTTTGCGAGTTTTAGGCTGAGGAATATCGAGTATAGCCCAAATTATTTGTTCACCAAGATAGCGCTTACCTTTTTTAAGGTTGTAACCTAGATAGGTCACTGCAGTACGACAGACCTGTGCTTTTCTGGCTGACACTCGGTACCCCAGTTTTTGTAGAAGACTCAACAGTCCTTTGGTGGCATTCAGGCATTCTATATGAGAAGGGGCCGCCAACAAGATATCATCAACATATTGCAATAGAGTTACCTGTGGGTTGGAGATCCGAAATGGCTCTAAATCTTGGTGCAGGGCTTCATTAAAAAGAGTAGGAGAATTTTTAAATCCCTGGGGGAGTCGCGTCCAGGTGAGCTCTCTGGCTTTTCCCTCTTCAGGATCAGTCCATTCAAATGCAAATAGTGGCTGGCAAAGAAGGCATCTTTTAAGTCCAGAACTGTATAATACACCTGAGAAGGGGGAAGCAGACTAAGGAGAGTATAAGAGTTGGGTACAGTGGGATGAATGTCCATTACCCTGGCGTTTACTGCTCTTAGGTCTTGAACTGGCCGGAAATCGGATGAATTAGGCTTCCGGACAGGAAGAAGCGGAGTATTCCATGGCGACTTGCATGGGATCAAAATGCCAGAGTCGCGCAAACGCTTGATGTGAATAGCGATTCCCCGCCTAGCCTCCCGGGACATGGGATATTGTTTTAGTCTTACCAGAAGTGCGGATGCCTTAAGTTCCACTATTATGGGAGCTTGATGAATTGCCAGCCCAGGTGGATTGGTTTCAGCCCATACCTGGGGAAAATCCGCCTGGAGGCTTTTAAGGAGGGGATCGACTGCATGGACATTTTCATTAGGGACTGGAGTGAGCAGGCCCTCCTCCCCAAGTGGCACAGTCACCATTACTGTTGTTGGGCCATCCTGGCCGACTTTAATATGCATACCCCCTTCAGTGAATTTCAAAGAAGCCGTTAGTTTATGCAGTAGGTCTCTACCTAGTAATCCAGGGTAGGGGCATTCAGGCATGATTAGGAAAGAATGTGTAACAGTTTTACGGCCTAAATCTACTTGTCGTTCAGTGGTCCATTTACAAGTCTGGGACCCAGTTGCTCCTTGCACCAGGGTTGCCCCTTGCCTGGTGGGGCCAGGATCTTGTTTTAAAACTGAAAAGGTTGCCCCAGTGTCCACCAAGAAGGTCTTAGGTTGGCCCCCTATATTAACAGTAACCAATGGCTCAGAAGGGGCCACCGAGCTGCAGCCCCGTCAGTCGAAATCGACTCCCATCACAGATACCTGGGGTGGCCGAGTTTTGCGTTGGGCTAAGTTGGGGCAATCCTTTTTCCAGTGTCCCTCTTGTTTGCAATATGCACACTGATTTTTTCCTAGTGACACTTTAACCCTTTGTTTATCTTTTTTCTTTTGTTCAGACCAGAATTCTTTGGGCGTTCCGGGTTCTCTTCCCTCACGGGCATCCAGGACGGCTGCCACCACCCTGCTTAATTTTTTTGTCTGTCTTTCTTCCTGAGAATCCCTATTGTTGAAAACCTTTTGGGCTATTTCAACTAACTCAGATAAATTTTTTCCTTCAAACCCATCTAATTTTTGTAACTTTATCCGAATGTCTGGGGCTGCCTGTGAGACAAAAGCCAGATTTAATGCCCTTCTATTTTCAGGTGCCTCAGGATCAATAGGGGTAAAAGTGCGGTATGCCTCCGTGAGCCTTTCTAAGAAGGCTGAGGGGCTTTCCTCAGCTCCCTGAATTACTTCTGTTACCTTAGACATGTTTGTGGGCCGGCGGCCGGCCGCTCGGAGACCTCCCAGTAGAGTCTGGCGAAATAGGGTTAATGATCGCCTACCGTGAGGAGTGTTTGGGTCCCAATTCTCAGGATGCGAGGAAGGAAAAACTTCCTCCAGCACAGCAGGATCCTCGGTGGGTTGCCCATTTGGCCCCATCACTAATTTCTGGGCCTCACGACGGATCTTATCTCGCTCCTCAGTGGTGGAGAGAACCTGCAAGAGCTGCTGGCAGTCATCCCAGGTTGGCTGATGGGTCACAAATATGGTTTCAAGAAGAGAAATTAAGGTTTGGGGTTTCTCTGAGAATGAGGGGTTTTGAAGCTTCCAATTATAAAGGTCACTAGTGGAGAAGGGTACATAAGTCATAAAGGGTCAGACTTCACCCTGCAGGGGTGGCCCTGGACGAAGGGGTAAGGCAGTGGGAGGGGGGTGAAAGGGAGTCCCTGACCGGGTATGAGATGGGCTCAGGGGAGTGTCCTGACTCGGGCTTGCCTCCTGATCTGAAGCATCCTGACTTGTATTTTTTGAGCGAGAACTATAGGGCAGTGGGCGGTAAGTTTCTTCTTCTTCCTCTGGTGCAGGTGATAGAGGGGGCAGCTGCTTAGTCCCATCAAGATTCTTATTTTGAGCTCCAGATGGGCTGCCTTTGAGTGGTAAAGCCTGTACTTTAGGGAGGCAAGGGGAAAGGGGAAGGAGAAGTTTTAACCAATCTGGAGGGTTTTCGATGAGGGTCCTCCATGCCCCAATATATGGGATTTGGTCTTCGTGCCTAGAAAAGACAATATCATGAACCTTATATATCAATGTAAGGTCAAAGGTCCCCTGTGGAGGCCATTCCACCTGAAAGCTGGTCCATTCCACCTCGCAGAGTTCGAAGGACTGGCTTCTTAAAGGGGCAGGCCGAAAACTGAGGCAGCTCTCCTATAGTCCTGGAAATGGGTTAGTATGAGACTCAGAGGGGTGGGGGTACTCTGATTTTGACCCATGACAAAGATAGGCCGAACTGACAAGGACGCACAGACAGTCAACAGGAAGAAGACAATTAAGACACGAAGAAAACACAAGTTTGAGATCTCTAGGCCAGTAGGCCATGGCAGCCACCTGAAAATAGGATCCTTCTTGACAAAAACCAAACCAAATGGGGTCCACCAGCGTCCCGGTAGGATCCCTGACTCTGGGTCTATAGCCGCGTCCAGCAGACCCTCCTGAGTCATCCAAATGGCGCATCCCAAGAATTCCTTACCTCTCCCAATCCCGAGCTTCTTCCCAGGGGTCGGCTGAGCAATCCGCAGAAAGGGCCCTGTTTCAGACCTTTAACTTTCCCGTGGAACAATCCAAGGAAAGGGCCCTGTTTCAGACCTTTAACTTTCCCGGCCAACGCACCAAATGTTGCATCCACACGACTCCTGAAACAGAATGCTACGGGCACCAGTGACAGTCACAACAAAGTTTATTACAATGAGAGGCAAGGCCGACCGATCGGGACCAACACTCTTGATAAGAGTGCGGCCTTGAACAGCCGGGGTACAGAGTTTTTATAACCGATCACATCGTTTTATCATCACCTGGGAACAGAACAAAGAAACAGTTTCCAGATGAGTTAGAAACAGTTGCCTAATGAGGTGTTTACTTTAGACTTTCTGCCTCTAAGTTGCAACCAGTGGATCTCCTTGACCCTGCCTCTGATGCTCTTTTCTTTGAACTTTTGTTTCCTTAATTGGTGAAGCCTAATTTACAAGAGCATGTGGGGTAGTTTACCAGAGCAAAGCAAGGCTGTTATCTCTTAACCTTCAGTGTCAACACAAAGCTGTTATTTTTCAAGCTAAGCATTAGCCCTACACTACAATTTAACTCTTACACTAGAAGTGCTGTTTCTGTTCCCGAGATACTAGTTCTGCTTAAAACCACATTTGCCGAGTTACTGAGAAATAGAACTTCTTCTTAACTGCTTGTTTGAGCTTCTGTAAACCTGCTTGGCTAACTTCCCCATTCTCGGGCACTGCATCCTGTTCAAACTAGATAGAAGACTAATATTGTAAAAACATGACTCAGCATTCAACTGGCTAGAGTCAACAAGTTATATTTTAAAATTCTTCAGGACTGTGTGATTGGTGCCCTGCCTTATATTTTAAAAACCTACAACATTGTGTAATTGGCACCTGCCATTTCCAATTGCCACCCTTCGCAACCCGATTGGTCAATACAGCCTTTTTAAGACATCCCCAAAGCTTGTTCGGGGCCAGACGTTCGGGACCTGTTGTGTTTCCCTGTCTGGCCCGGCAGTAATAAACTTGTTTTGATCCTGTTTTTGCTGTCCAGAGTTCATAAGCGATCACGACCTACAACATTTGGAGGTCCCACCGAGATCTCCTTTTTTTTGGAACTCAGATATTTTGTTTCTTCGACATCTGGATGGAATTGCCAGGGGCGAGCTCCCGAGAGATGTTCCTCGCCCCAGCTTTCCAGGTAGGTTAGGAAATGCACTCGATTCCCCTTTTTGGTTTCTGGCCAGATCTGTTGCTAGAAGGGAAGGCTGGACGCAGCTTAACTTCCCCTAGCTGGTACTTGGAGGAGACGTTCCTAAAGTTGCCACCTGGATCTGGTATCTTCTTCTGGTTTATATTCATTTTGACGATTCTTGGGTCACCTGCTGGTTCTGGTTTTTTCGGTGGGGCTGATCACCCCAACATCACTTTTTTCTCATTTCCTTTTTCTCGTTTCTAGCGCTGTCTGTATTATTTATTTGTTGTGACCCACCGTTTAACCTCGTAGTGGGTCAATCTCCTTCTTCTGAGCCTTGCACCCCACTCCAATGTATGCTCAACAATTTTTCTGGTTTCAGAAAAAGAGGGAAGAACTATGGCTTCGACCTGAAGCCAGCCTGGCTGCGAACATACTGCCAACTGGACTGGCCGACATTCTCTGGGGTTGACTGGCCCCTGGAGGGCTCCTATAACCTTAACCTTGATTATGCTGTCAGCAGGATCTGTCAGGATGTTCACCCTGACCAGGAGCCATATGCCCTCACCTGGGAGATCTCCTAGAAGACCCCCCCCCCCACACCCATCCTGGTTAAAAGATTGTAAAGACCAAAAGGAACTCCCTGCTAGTCCCCCTTCTGCCCCTACATCCCCGACCCCCTCTAAAGCCCTTCTGCCTGTTGCACGACCGTCGAAGAGGCTCTACCCTGTATTGCAGGAAAACCCAGAAGGTAGGGGCTTCATTCCCAGGGAGCAACGGCCATCCTCCCACTGCTACCAGTGCCCAAGAGGAAATGGCTAGCCCTCCACAAACCAGAGAAGGGACATCATACGGGACTGGACCCCAATCACCCGAACTCCCAGCCCCCATTCTCCCCCTCAGGCAGACTGCTCCAATTCCTGTCCCAGATGGGCATCAACCTAGGTCTACTCTAGTATATACCCCTTTTTCTACCACTGATCTTTATAATTGGAAGACCCCAAATCCCCCTTTCTCTGAAAACCCCCAGGGCCTGATTGACCTCTTGAGCTCCATTTTCACCACTCACTTACCTACTTGGGAAGACTGTCACCAACTCTTGCAGGTCTTACTGACTTCCAAGGAAAGGGCCCAAGTGCTCCAGGAAGCAACGAGAGCAGTCCTTGGCCCAGATGGAATGCCTACCACACACCTTCACAGAATTGAGCACGTTTTCCCTTCCGCGCCACCCCAGTGGGACCCTAACGTGGATAAGGGTAGGGAGCATCTACTCCAGTATCTGTTACAAAGGCTTCGTGCAGCGGCACGAAAACCCACCAATCTGACAAAGATTCATGACATGGTCCAAGGACCGACTGAGTCATCTGCAGCCTTCCTAGAAAGGCTTTACCAGGCTTACCGCTTATATTCTCCTATTGACCCTGAAGCAATAGAGAACCGAAAACCATTAATAGGACTTTCGTTTCTCAGTTGGCCCCAGACATCCATAAAAAGCTTCAGAAATTAGAGAGATTTGAAGGAAAGGTAATCTCTGAACTGGTAGAAATAGCTCAGCGAGTTTTCCAGAGTAGAGACAGCCCAGCTATTATGCAGGGGAAGGAAATAGGGAAGGTACTCATGGCAGCATGGGGGGGGGGGAAGCCCCCCAACCACTCTAAAGGATTGGGGAAGCCTCAAACCCACCAAAAGAGACCCAGCTCAACTTTAGGAAAAAATCAATGTGCTTATTGCAAGGAAGAGGGACACTGAAAGAACGAATGCCCCAAGAAAAAGCCAAAACCTCATAACCACCCATCCTGGTCGCCCAGGAACAATGACGTCACCACAGCTCCCCTCTTTCCCTGGACCCCCAGGAGCCTGTGGTTACCCTCAACATAGAATGGAAAGAAACCAGATTCCTGGTTGACACTGGGGCTATGTATTCCATTCTTTTTTTTCCACTTTTTTTTTTTTTAATTTTTATTTTTGGGACAGAGAGAGACAGAGCATGAACGGGGGAGGGGCAGAGAGAGAGGGAGACACAGAATCGGAAACAGGCTCCAGGCTCCGAGCCATCAGCCCAGAGCCCAACGCGGGGCTCGAACTCACGGACCGCGAGATCGTGACCTGGCTGAAGTCGGACGCTTAACCGACTGCGCCACCCAGGCGCCCCTATGTATTCCATTCTTAAAGAACCCTTAGGACCTGTGATTAAAGAAAAAGTATACATACAGGGAGTCACAGGACAGACACAAGGCTACCCACAGACCCGTGCCCGAATCACTGACCTAGCTCAAGAACTATTATTCTTTTTGTGCTTATACCTGATTGCCCATTTTCCCTTCTGGGGAGAGATCTATTGCACAAGCTTAAGGCCCAAATTTCCTTTACCGGGGATACTATAGATTTAAACCTACTGCCACCCGCCATTTTAGTTACCTGTCTGATATCAGAGGAATATCTACTCCTAGAAAAACCAAAGGGGAAAGCCTCTCCATTAATAGAAAAATGGAAAGAGACAATTCCTACAGTTTGGGCTAAAACTAACCCCCCCTGGGCTAGCCATTCAACAAGTGCCACTAGTGATCCAGCTAGCTGCCACAGCCACCCCAATCCGGGTGAGGCAATATCCCATCAGGCAGCAGGCGAGGGAGGGAATTGCCAAACACATGAGGGAGGGAATTGCCAAACACATCAACCGCTTGTGAGAAGCTGGGATCCTAGTGCCATGCCAGTCCCTCTGGAATACTCCCCTTGCTTCCTGTCCCAAAATCTGGGACTTCAGAGTATAGGCCGGTACAAGACCTCAGAGAAGTTAACAAAAAGGGTTGAGACAATTCATCCTACAGTCCCCAACCTCTATACTCTCCTGAGTGAACTCTCACCAAATTACCTCCTTTACTCCATCCTGGACTTAAAGGATGCATTCTTTGCTTTGCCGATTGCAAAGCTCAGTCAGCCTGTTTCTGCCTTTGAATGGACAGACCCAGATGGGACCCACAACGGACAGTTAACCTGGACTCACTGCCCCAAGGGTTTAAAAACTCCCCTACTCTTTTTGATGAGGCTCTTTGAAGGGATTTGATCCCCTACCAGGAGAGCCACCCAGATGTTATGCTGTTACAATATGTAGATGACTTGCTCCTAGCCGCTGACTCCTTAGAGAGCTGCACAAAGTCTACAGAGGACCTGCTAAGAGAATTAGACATCCTGGGATATAAAGTCTCTGTAAAGAAGGTGCAAATTTGCTTGGGCTCTGTAATATACTTGGGCTACCAACTGCGTGAAGGTAAGTGATCGCTGGGGCTGGAAAGAATCCAAGCTATGCTAAACATCCCTAAACCTAAAACTAAAAGGCAGATCAGGGGTTTCCTAGGGGCCACTGTGTATTGCCGCCTCTGGATACCTGGTTTCGCTGAAATGGCAAAACCCCTGTATTCTGCTACTGGCGGGGGGGGGGGGGTGGCGGGAAGGAACTGAGCTGGTCTGGGGAGAACAAGAAAATAAAGCTTTTGAACAACTCAAGACTGCACTTACCCAGGCCCCAGTCCTAGCCTTACCAGACATTACCAAGCCTTTCCAATTGTTTGTACATGAGGTACGGGGAATTGCAAAGGGAGTCCTCACTCAAACTTTGGGCCCTTGGAAGTGACCCGTGGCCTATTTATCCAATGACAAGATTCAGTCGCTAAGGGATGGCCCAGCTGCCTTAGGGCAGTTGCTGCGACAGCTGTGCTTGTTAAGGAGGCCTCCAAGTTGACACTTGGGCAAGACCTCCAAATTATAGGGCCTCACGCAGTGGCTTCCTTGATGCACTCCCGGCTGGACGGGTGGATTTCCAAGGTGCAAATCATCCAATACCAGGTGTCACTGCTAGACCCTCCACGAATCACCTTCTTAAAGACAGAAGCCTTAAACCCAGCCACGTTGTTACCTGATAGTGAGTTTGGGACTCGCTCCATGACTGCTTGGAAACCATAAGTACCCTTTGGGGGCTAAGGGAAGACTTAAGGGATCAGCCCCTGCCTAAGGTGGACTTTGGGCTGTTCACTGATGGCAGCAGTTTTGTCAAAAATGGAGTCAGATATGCAGGTGCAGCTGTAGTGACTCAGGACCAGGTTATCTGGGCCCGAGCCCTTGAGCATGACACTCCTGCCCAAAAAACAGAGCTGATAACTCTAGCCCAGGCCCTCAGATGGGCAAAGGGAAAAATGGTGAACTTTTTCACTGATAGCAGGTATGCCTTCGCCACCACCCATGTTCATGGAGCTCTATATAAAGGAAGGGGACTATTAACATCTGGGGGAAAAGAAATCAAAAATAAAAAAGAAACTTTGGCCCCGCTAGAAGCCTTATGGCTCCCAAAGAAAGTGGCCATTATACATTGCAAAGGTCACCAAAAAGTAGACTCACCCCAAGCCAAGGGAAACGCCTTCGCCGATCTGATGGCAAAGGCTGCAGCTGAAGGTGGTGTACTCCCAATTAAGATTTTGCCTCTGCTGCCTCCATGCTTTCTCCCCACGGAACCGTTTTATACCAAAGAAGATCTACGCCTGATAAAAACCTCGAGGGCAAAAAGAGATGACCAGCATCGGTATCACCTCGAGGATGGACGCATCTTCATACCAGAAGCTATAGGACGGACCTGGCTCCAGCAAGGCCACAGCTCCGCACATCTAGGGGCAACCGAGTTGTCTGAACTAGCCCCAAGGGACTATTTTATTCCAAACCTTAATAAAATCGTAAAAAGCCTAGTAGACCGATGCAAAGCCTGTGATCAGATTAACCCATCTCCCAAGTTTAATTTTTCAGGACAGAGATTATGCGGGAAGATGCCTGGAGAAATATGGGAACTGGACTTCACTGAGATAAAACATGGACTCTATGGCTATCATTACCTCCTTGTACTAGTGGACACCTTCTCCGGAAGGGTAGAGGCTTTCCCCACTAGAACAGAGTCAGCTCAGATAATGGCTAAAAATTACTCAATGAATTGGTTCCCTGATTTGGCATCCCTATTGGTCTGGGATCAGATAATAGCCTGGCTTTCATATCCAGATCTCTAAAATGTTAGCCAAATGCTTACAAATAAATTGGAAATTATTGTGCCTACCACACCCAAAGCTCAGGGCAGGTAGAAAGAATGAATAGAACTCCAAAAGAAACCCTGACTAAATTAATTACAGAAACTGGCAAAAACTGGGTAGGCCTCCTTCCCTTTGCCCTTCTTAGAGTGCGATGTACACCCCATGTACAGGGTATTATCCCTTTTGAGATCTTGTTTGGGAGGCCACCCCCACTACTCCCCAAATGGGGAGACGAACATTGGGCCAAGATTTCCAAAAACATCTTAAGTCCCTGCAGGATCTGCAACATATGCTGCCAGCTATCCATGACGTGATAAAAGAAAGCCATAAAGACCGCCCCCCCCCCCCCCCCCCCCCGCGAGACTAAATCATCACATCAAGAGCTCAGACCTGGAGATTGGGTCTGGACACAGCGCCACACCTCGCCTAACCTAGAAGCTCATTGGACCGGGCCTTATCCCATCATCTTATCTACTTCATCAGCAGTGAAAGTGGCTGGACAAAGTTATTGGATCCATCGCTCACAGACCAAGGCTGCCCATCCTGATCACATTCCACAAGAATGGACACTTCAGCAAACAGGAAATCCTCTTAGGGTTCGACTAGTTAAAATCTCCTGACCTTCTATTTGATAAATGCCTTGCCTGCTTCCGCCTTTACTGCTCCTAGCCATCTCTATACTAATTCTAACCACTGGATTAGTTGCAGTTGTGCCTGCAGATTGGACAGCCATCGAAAAAGGGCTATTCATTTTCACCTTCCTGTTATGGATGGGATGTTTTATAAGTATTGGATGTTTTTTATAATTTCTATAACTAGACAGGCTCTCTCTGATCATGCCCAATCCAATATAGATGGATTATTAGTATAACTACCACCCGACAGGTTCTGGCCAACTCCACCTCTTACGCCTCCCCCTCTCTTATTTTTTATCTTTGTAGCCAATTCCTAAGCTGGACCAACCCTGTACTTTTCAAACAAGGGGGAAAACCCATACTCTCACCCACTGGAGCCAAAATGGGCTTCCCTGGAGCCAGGCCCCATCCAAAGGGACCAGAATGCCAACACCTTAAAAAGGTACAGCTTTATGCTTGCCCCTCGGATGGACCCCCAGATTGTCAAGGCCATGGACAATTCCATTGTGCCTCTTGGGGCTGTGAAACAATCGCAGACTAGACTCACAAAGATCCATTCATATCCTCTATAACTACAGTCTCTAATTCTAGAACCCAACATTTAATATCCCTAAAAATTAAAGATGGATTAGACTCCTGATGGAACTCAGGAAAGACATGGGGTCTCAGACTGTATGTAACTGGTAGTGACCCTGGTGTTGAAATCACTATACAGAGATTTAAAATCCAGGTCACCCTAAGAGCCCCTATTGGACCCAAATCCTATTATTAACCCTCTTCCTGATCCTGGAAGATCACTAACTTTAACTACTAAGGCAACCCCACTAACAGACACTCCTCCAACAATCAAAGAGACCCACAATCCTAAAGAGACCCACAATGAGGATACGGATACCTTTAAGGCCCTATACTATACCTTTAAGTTTCTAAATTCTACTAACCCAAACATCACCCAAGACTGTTGGCTATGCCTGATCCTAGACCCCCCCCCCCATTATATTGGGATAGGAGCATCCGTACTCCTAGGAGAAAGAGATAAGCAGATTCATAATTTAAGCCACAATCAATTACAAAATAAATGTCTGTGGGGACAACACCCCAGTCTTACCTTAGGGGATTTAGAAGGTCAGGGAACTTGTTCCTAAGCAGGAAATTATCGAGTTAACCAATCTCAGTACCTAAGTTATTGTAATAACACTATTCCCATCCCCAAGAGTCCCCATCTTGGAGACGCTCTCTATTTTCTGGTACCTCCCTCTGGGACATGGTTTGCCTGCTCTTCAGGGTTAACTCCATGTCTAAATTTATACCATGTGGGAAAAAGCTCTGATTTTTGTACCTTAGTCCACCTACTCCCCCAGGTTTTTTACTTTTTGGGAGAACGTGGCCGAGAACATTTAGGTTTCCTTCCACAATCTAGATTTACAAGAGAACTCATCTCCACCATCCTGGTACCCTTATTTGTAGGGCTAGGAGTTGTGGGACCCCTAGGGGTCAGTACTGCTGCCTTTATTACAGGGGACCAAAATTTCAAGCTCCTTGTAAACAGATTGATCAGGATATTTCAGAATTAGAAAAAATACAGATAAATTAACAGAATCTATGGACTCGCTGGCAGAAGTGGTACTTCAAAACCACAGAGGCTTAGACCTCCTATTCTGGCATTGGGAGAACAATGTTGTTTTTATGTCAATAACAAAGCTTAGCACAGATTAGACAAAGATTAGAAGAAAGAGAAAAACAAAGACAAGCCAATCTAAATTGGTATGAGTCTCTCTTTTCATGGTCACCATGGTTGACCACCCTACTTAGTGCCCTAGTTGGACTGTTAATCTTAGTCCTCCTTGTCCTCCTTATCGGACCCTGCTTGGTAAAATTACTCCTACAGTTTATCAACCAAAGATCAGCTCTATAAACTCACGGTACTCCAAAGACAATATATACCCTTAACGACCCAAGATAATAATTAAGTACCGAGGAATTGGGTATAAACCAGAAGAAGTGGGGAATGTAAAGGGCAAACATAGCTAGCCTCCTGTAGCCTGGGAGTAAACTATGACCTATGTAAGCTTAGAAGGACCCCAGAATATGAGATGCTGAAACAGGGTTTCTTTTGGGCTTTTCTAGAAGTGCTGTTTCTGTTCCCGAGATATTAGTTCTGCTTAAAACCACATTTGCCAAGTTACTGAGAAATAGAACTTCCTCTTAACTGCTTGTTTGAGCTTCTGTAAACCTGCTTGGTGTAATCACCCTTCCCCATTCTCGGGCACCGCATCCTGTTCCAACTAGATAGAAGACTAATATTATAAACAACATGACTCAGCATTCAACTGGCTAGAGTCAACAAGTTATATTTTAAAATTCTTCAGGACTGTGTGATTGGTGCCTGCCTTATATTTTAAAAACCTACAACATTGTGTGATTGGTGCCCACCCTCTCAAACTGCCACCCTTTTGCAACCCGATTGGTCGATATAACCTTTATAAGACATCCCTAAAGCATGTTCGGGGCCAGACTTTCGGGACCTGTTGTATTTCCCTGTCTGGACCGGCCGTAATAAACTTGTTTTGATCCTGTTTTTGCTGTCCAGAGTTCATAAGCGATCGCGACCTACAACAGGTTGGATATACTGTCCTGTGCCAGACAATTGTTCAAAAGTCACTGGAGTAGCAGTGTCAAAGTTCTGCAGAGCACGAGTGACACAAGCATGAACGTCCTGAGCAACAACAGCATATTGGGCCGGGGTCAGGATGATTTTCATGAGAGAGCCCCAGTCCCAGGCACATATGGGATAAGTGCCACAGTTTCCAAAATACTGATCATAAAAGGGCGGTGAAGGCCGTATAGTTGAACTGCTTTCTGTAATTTTTACTATTTGGAACGGCAGGCTTTCATGGACATATTGTCCATTTTGCCTAAAAACGGGAAACAGGTGGAATTCATGGCCTTCTGGGCTTCTTCAAGACACTTCTGCATTAGGGTAAGGAGTTTATCAGAGGTTCTTATGAGACCTCTGATATCATGTTGATGAGATTTTTTTAGGCTCGATACTGTCTCACCCTTTTGGGAAAGGGGGAGTAAATTTTGGCTGTAAAGGCGCCAGAGGCACAGCCTGATTATAGGGGGACTGAGGTTTTTCCTCCTTTTTAGATAACTCTACCTCTTCATATACACCATCCAAGCTCAAGGGGAGAAGGGCAGTGCGGACGATGGACCAGGTGAAGATTACCTCAGGGGGGACATTAGCCCCTTCAGAATGCCTGGCCTTTAATGTTTTCCCTACTCGTTCCCACACGTCAAGATCATAAGTTCCTTGTTCTGGGAACCAAGGGCAATTTTGTTGGGCAGTCAGCAATGACTTAAGGAGAGCCTTATAGTTTAGAGTCATCCCTGCTGTCTCTCCTAGTGACAGAAGAATTCAAATACAGCGCTTTTGTAGGGAGTCAGGAGCTGGGAGGGAGCTAGGGAGTTCCCCATGGGAGATCTCTCAAAAAGTTCCATGGCAGCAAATCCTAATATAGTTTTGCTTTATCCCTTACCTCGTCAGGGAGACTGTACCCAGTGCATTTTTTTTCTTGGAACTCCTTGATCATTCCGCAGCATCCTGCAGTCCTTGTGTTGCACCACTTCCTGGCCACGTCGACTCCTTGGCCACGTCGACTCCTTGTCCACGTCAGCCCGGAGTCCCCTTTTCTTCCATCACGTTGGGGTCACCATCTGTTGTAGACTCTAAGTCTAAAGTTCTCACCTGGCCAGCAAGACAGTGGATGCAGGATTAAAAGCAAGAGGTGGCTAACATCCTAGAAAAGACAAGAGCCCTGAATAAGGGTCCTTGCTCCATTTTTATTAGGATCAGAAGGCTACACACACATGGTAATGGATGTGCACAAAGACACGAACATTAACTCACGGGCATGAGGGAAAGGGGGTCTTGAAGATATGTGGGGTTAGGGGTTTGGGTTAATACAAAACAAAATCCTGGTTGCGTTTGTAGCAAACAGGAGGCAGGACCTCTGTTTATCATAGCTAGCCTAAGGGATAAGACAAAGCAAGTAACCTCAGGGTTAACAAAGCACCTTTTCTTTTGTTAATCAGCTCCTCTCCGGGCAGCTTCACCTCAGCTCATTGGTCTACAGCCCTATTTACCTGTTTACTTAATTTGGTCCTTCCTTCCTGTGAAAGCAGCTTTCTGCTATGGTACAAGATTGGGGGGCACTTCTGCCCTGAATACCTAATCTTGTTTACTTCATATACCTTTGTATTGGGGGCCTTTGCCCCCCACCCCAGTCTATCCTTATTTGCCTAATCTTGTTTACCCAAACTTGGGTGTGAGCATCCTATGGCTTTGTAATTCTTTATGCCTTGTTAACCCACTGGTGCAAGCCCAGGAGATTTCTAAGCTTATTCAACAACAATATACAACATTGTATATTTTGACAATTGACAAGTGCCTGTTGGTGGTCCCCTGTCCATTCAAGTGCTGCATCTGTGAAGTGCAGTCTCTGCATGATACTGTTATCAATCTGTGTTTGAGTAATCATTGCTTTGGTGATACTAGTATTTATGTGATTGACTACTCTAGCAGTATGGACAGACTCTGTCAGGGAGACTGCTGCCACAGAGGCTGTGGTAAGATGACACCCGATGACATAAGGATGGCAGTGAACCATCCAACAAATCTTGTAGGTCTCCAGTTAGAAATGGCTTGGGCTAATTCAGCGAGACCACTGGACCCTTGCCAGGGCCTTGTTATATTTACTGGAAGCCAAGTTTGAGGCTGTCTTTTTAAGATAAACATATGTGAGACAGAAAGTTTGGTAAGATGATAATGGCTGAGACAGGCTGGGTACCAAGCCAAAAACATAGTATGTATGGGTTGTCAAATGTTCTATTAACCAGCTTAAAGAAAGGGGGGCTGTGATAGGAGCCTAATACTGTGATGGCACAAAGAGTCAGTGGGGCAGAGAGAGAGGGAGGGAGAATCCCAGGAAGGCTCCACACTGTCAGTGCAGAGCCCGATGCAGGGCTCAAACTCACAAACCATGAGATCATGACCTGAGCTGAAGCCAGGCACTTAACCCACCGAGCCACCCAGGCACCCCAAGAAACAGACTCTTAACTATAGAGAACAAACCGATGGCACCAGAGGGGAGGTGGGTGGGCCATGGTTCAAGAGGTGATGAAGACGAAGGAGCACACGTGTCCTGATGAGCCCTGGGCGATGAGTTCAAGTGCCGAGTCACTTTATTGTACCCCTGAAACTAACAGAACACTGTATGTTAACTATACTTGTATTTAAAAGGAAAGAAAAATACCCTTTCTTTGAGAGCTAACATAATTTTGTACAGCGTGAGTGTTTTTGTCATTGGCTGTTTGAAACCAGGCTATCCTGAGATTAATTTGTATTACAGATGAGCACTCTTTAGTAAAGAATCCTGTTCCTTTAGGTATTCCTAAAATTTTGAAGATCATGGAAAAGCTTTATAATTGTGCTCAGTACAAGTATTACTTTTATTGTTATATGTTGAAAACATTACATTTGTTTGCTAACTGTAATTAACAGGATACCTCTGGCTCTTTATATTTGTAGATGTTTCTCCTACACACGTGATCAAGAAATTACAACCAAAGGAGTATAGTAATACAGGAGAAGTATTCCAGGCAATGATGTTGGAAGGGCACAAAGGCCACGAAATCAAAGATTTTTGCTTCAGGGAAATCCAGAAAAATGTGCATGACTTTGAGTGGCAGTGGAGAGACGATGAAATAAATTACAAAGACATGCCTGTAACCCGTAAATACAGTCTCACTGATAGAAGAGGTCAATCTGGTACGAGAGATGCAGGCAACAAGCCTGTTGTAAATAGGCCTGGATTAAGTTTTCAGGATAAACTTCACGTTTCATTGAAATTTTTTTGTTTTATTTATTTTGAGACAGAGAAGGAGAGAGAGAATCCCAAGCAGGCTCTGTGCTGTAGGTGCAGATCCCAACACGGGGTTCGATCTCAAGAACCATGAGATCATGACCTGAGCCCAAGTCAAGAGCCTGACACCTAAGCATGTGAGCCAACCCGGTGCCCTTGTCAAGTGGATTTTGAATATATTTCCTACAAGAAATTCACTTCAAAAATTAAAGGACACAAGGTAAAATCATGGACAAAAGATAAACATAAATGCTATTAAAAATAGGGTACCTATATCAGATCAAAGTTAATTAAAGAGCAAATACTATGACCAGGGATAAGGAAATCTATTTCATAATCATAAAGGGATACATTCACCAGAATAACATGAGAATCCTAAACTACGCACCTGGCAGCAGAACGGCTGAGAAAACAGAGAGGACCGTAATGACAGAACAATCCACAATCACAGAGATCTCCACGCTCCTTCTCTCCATAATAGAACAAGTAGACAAAATCAGTACCTTGGTGACTGTAACATGACTATCAAGGAAACTGCCCCAATTGACATTTACAGAAAACTGTGAGATAAAAGAAAAATTATGTATTGTTCTCTGTCCCTGGCTCCTGCACAGAACTCCTAACGTCCTTGTATTTCCTAAATGACGAGGGTAACAGCAGCATCTTTTGTTATAATGAGGCCCAACTCCTGTTGGGTGGGGCTGCTCACAAGAAAGCCCAAGCCACGATTATAAATGGGATTTTGAGCCCTATCCCCTCATCCTCCAGAGAGAGGACTTGGGCTGGAAATGGAGTTAATGACTGGTCATGTGTATATGAGGAAGTCTCCTCAAAAGCCCAATGGCTGGAGGTTCAGAGAGATTTCAGGCTGGCGAACACCGTCCCTCCAGGAGGTGACACACCCCAACTCCATAGGGACAGAAGCTTCTGCACTGAGGACCTTCCCAGACCTCATCCCGTGTGTCTCTTCATCGGACTGTCCATCTGTATCCTGTATCATAGCTTGTAATAAACTGGTAAATGTGTTTTCCTGAGTTCTGTGAGGGGCTCTAGCAGGTTGGTCAAAGACAATGAGGGGGTTGTTGGCACCTCTGATCTAGACCAGTTTGCAGAAGCACGTGCATCAGCCTGGACTTGCACCTGGCGGCTGGAGTGTGTGGAGGGGCATCCAGGGAGAGGGTGTCACAGTTGAGGTGAATGGTAGGAAGCCAGCTGGTGTCGGAGACTGCTTATGGGTGGGGGAAACCCTCCACGTTTTTGTGACCAGAAGTGTCAGAAGTGAAGTCTTCTGTGTGAGTAGTGAGAGAGACAGGATAGAAGCACACAGTAGGGAAAAAAACAGATTTTTTCCCTACACAGGAGAAATACTGATTTTTTTCATTCATAAGAATCCTCCACCTAACCAGGGAATTAAACACAATCTTTAAAAGTGCACACAGTACTTTCCCAACAGAAACCATATTCTGGGCCATCAAACTAGTCTCGCTAAATTTTAAAAGAATTCACATCACACAAAATATGTGTATGACCATCATGGAATTATGATAGAAATCACTAATAGAAAAGCCTCTGGAAAATCCACAAATACTTGGAAAACAATGACCTCCTTGTGACTAACCCTGGGACAAAGAAGACGTAGAGAAAGAAATGAGAATGTAGCCTGAAGTGAATGAAAATGAAAGCAGAACATTCATAATTTGCCACCACAGCGGGAGAAACTGAAGACCACGTCCTTGGAAAAGGGCTAGCCACAGAACACCTAAGCCAAAGACTCTTCCTTTTTGTTTGTTTGCTTTGGGTGTTTAACCAAGGGGTGTGAACCTCCTCCTAAGTGAGCTCATGTAGTTCTGAGGCTTACTTAGGTGAAGGCAGGATAGTGAAAGAAGGCAAGGTTCTTGAGGTTATTTATAAATATTTGATTATGATAAACCAGTTGAAAATGTTGTAACACATAGTCCACTGAGGGTAGTTAGATAAGAGACGATATATTTCTAGATGAATTCAAAATAAGTGGGCCTGTCTGGGTGGATCAGTCAGTTAAGTGTCCGACTCTAGGTTTTGGCTCAGCTCATGATCTCACAGTTTGTAAGTCAAGCCCTGCATGGGGCTCCACACTCCCAGCGGAGAGCCTGCTTAGGATTCTCTCTTTCTCCCCCTCCCCTGCTTATGCACATAATCTCTCTCAAAATAAACTTTTAAAAAATAAAAAGAAATGGATATTCTAATGGAAGTAGAGAATATAAAATGGCAGATATGAGGGTAGTAACATAGGAAGGGAATAACCAAAAATGATTTCAAAGGTGGTACAATTACTGGAGACAATGACTTTGGGTAGTTAAGATGGGTAAGGAGAAAAGAAAAGGCCACAAAGTACTAGTCAGCTTTCTAGAAGGGTTTTGTATGGTAACAAATATCCCTGAATTCTCCTGGGCTTACAAAAACAAACATTTATTTCTTCCTCATATCACTTCTATCATTATTCACCTCTTGCTTGGTTCTGTCATTTGAGTCTGGGATTCAGGGTAGAACTTCAGTATGTGGGACATAACCATTCTTGTCCCAGAGAGAAGAGAGAGTTAGAAGGAACAAACAAAGCTTTTAAAGCTTCTGTTACACTTAAAATATGCCATTCTACTCATACCACATTAGTCAAGGTGACTATAAACTGAGAAGGAAGTATAGTCCCCTCAACAAGAAGGAAGGGTTGCATAGGTCAAATGACCAAGCTTGATATCAAAGAGCAGAGACATACAATCTCACAAGAGGGTGGTAATTAATTGGAAATATTACAATGTATGACAGTGCAACTTCTATCAGAAATCATTTATCCCTTCTTTGTATTTGACACAAAATACACTTATGTTTGTCCCAAAAGAAGAAAAAAATTCTACCCAAACATGACTACAGTCACACGGGAAGGTCTTACAACAGTCTCGTGAGATTCCTCTTGGTTGAGAGCCTTATGTGGAGTCCTCACTCCTAACACATTATGGTTGAACAGAAAAAACCTGAATAAACTCTCCCACTCAGAAAAGAAAAGGAAAGGAGGGACCCAGCAGTCTCTGGTCCACAGCAAACAGAGAGGGGCAGGAATAAGGAACAACCCTTTCCTAGGTTCCTGCTTTTCCCCTGAGAATAGCCATCTAGTCCTTTGTGTTTCACTGTTCTTGACTTCATATAGTTACCTCTGCTGAAGTGTCAGAAACCCTGACTTCCTTGTACAACCAGCCATTTTCCCCAGTGACTTCCTTTCCATCATAATGTACATTACCAAACATTATTGCATGATCCCAATTTCCTTATGTTGCAAACTTGGCCCAAGGTTGACAGCACAGTATTTTTTAAATAGCACTTTATGTGTCACCAAACAGCTACATTTTTTATTAGCTACACCCACCATATTTAGCTAGACATGCCATGCTCCTCATATTTATTTCAGGGTCATTGAGCCTCTCGGCGCCTCTAGTAGAGCCACACTTATGCTTTCTGTTCACTAAGTCATCCTGTCCAAGAGAAGCAATCCCACCGGACCTACTTTAGTCAACTGCAGGTTACATCAAAAGGCATTGATTAGGGCCATGTCTTTCATGTAGACTTTGCCATGATTTTGAATTTTAACTTGCCCTTGACCTCAAAGGATTTATTAATGGTAAGTTTTACCCGCTAGAGATGAGGCACAGTTACGTCCTTAAATCCTACTTGCAAATCAGCTCATTCACTTCTGACATCAGGTCTTTCTTGGAATACTGTGTTAAATGCCGCTGAGAAGAAAGTGGCATGGTAATATCTTTTGCTTTCCTGATCTCTATATTGGTGGAATTGATATAAAGAGGTGATAACAATCCCCCAACCTTGGGAACATTTGCAAAGGTCTGGGGACATTTTAAATGTCATCACTGCAGTGGTTCTACTGGAATCTGGTGGGCACAGGCCAGTGACACTGCTAAATGTCTCACAATGCACAGTACAGCTTCATACATGAAAGAATTATCTGAACCCCATTATCTACAGAATAGTACAACTTATACCCTGTAAACCTCAATGGAAAGAAAGCAGGAATGTCTATATTAACACCAGATAAAATAGATTTCAGCGAAAATGAAATTACTCAGTAAAAAAGGGAAAATTACATGATAAAAGGGTCAAACAAGGTGACTTAGCACTCCTCAGTGTATATGCACCAAAGAATAGCTGTAAAGTATGTTGATGATCAACTCATAGAACTGAAAGGAGAAATAAATTGACAATTACAGCTCGAGACTTCTCTCGATAATTGATAGAACAATGACAGAAAGTCAGAAGGACATCTATGAACTCTACAACACCATCAAGTCACATGATCTCATTAACATTTTTAGAATACCACCCAAACACAGGAGATTACATATTTTTCCCCCAAGAACAAATGCCAGGAGGGGCCAAGATGGCAGAGCAGCATTCAAGTTTTCTGCTTCTCTCATCCCTGAAATGCAGCTAGATCAGCACAAAACCATTTTGCACATGTAGAAAATTGATCTGAGGATTAGCACAACGATCTGCATAACTTGAGCCACAGAACTCGGCAGGTATGCAGCATGGAGAAGTGAACTGGGGGAGAAAGAACCCATGGAGGGTAGGGAGCAGTTTTTGCTGGCAGAGAGAGGACAGAGAAAGTGGGGAGAGTATAGGAAATATACCCCCCCCCCCCCGCAAAGCAGCTAGAGAGAAAGAGAATGAGTGGAAACAAGGGACTGAACAAGAAAGGGAGAAAGGAGAAAAGAGAGGGTTTAAATGCAATTAAGACTCTATAAAAGGGAGCACAGCGTCAGAAACTCCGAGGTTGGGTACCTGGCAGTGCTTGGTGGGAAGCACGAATCCCCAGGAGCATACAGTGAGTTCCTTGGGGTCCTCAGGCCACACTGGGAGAGGCAGTTCCCCTGGCGAGGAGACATTTGATAGAGGCCCTGGAGCCTCCCCAGAGGCAAAGGTCCTAACAGACCCAAAAGAACAGCCACGTTTGCTGGTGTTGCAACCAGGACGTTAGGAGGTGGTGAAGTCTGGTGCCAGGTGTATGTTGTGATTTACCATAATGCCTGAAATGCTGCTGCTACACAATCGTGCGAACTTTTTCGGGGGTGGGCTGGCACCCGGTGGCAGATTCTGGGCCTTTGCAGCGGCATGGTCGGGGAAGCATCCCCAGGGGTGGCCGGCACATTCCATTGCTTGGTGAGACCCTTCCCCAGAGGGTCAGAGCAGGTCCAAGCTACAGGGGTCCTCAGAATTGAGGGGTTTGGAAACACAGGCCAATTGGAGATGAAATTCGGGAGGGAGGTGCTACCTGGCAGCTTGACATTTTGGTCACAGACAGTGTAGAAGCAGGCAATGTAAGGAAGCTGGAGATAAAGAGGGTTGCTTGGTTGCCCCTTGGCAAGAGCACAGAGTTCTTATGCTAGAGAATGGGTAGTTGGGTAATGCCATTTTCAACTCTCCCACACATGCGCATACATGCACAAGGATCCACCCCAGTAAGCTAAGCAGCGCCATCTAGTGGAGAACAGAGCCATCAGACCAAGCCCTGTAGACTCTGCCAACAATGCTCTAGATGAACACCACAAGTCTCTGCCTGGTTAGTGTACGGACTATAAAGTGCTTCATAGTTTGACTTCTTGGGGAAACTGGATATAATTTCATTTGTATTTCATTCTGTGTACTAGTCTATTCAATTTTCTTTTTCTTATCCTTGAATACAGAAAAAAATTCATTTTTATTTTCCATTTTTATAAAAAAGATTTTTACTTTTTCTCCTAATATATTTCTTTTGTAAGTTTTTTATTCTATTTTACTTTCATCATTTCATTTTATTCTATTTTATTGTATTCGTATTTTTAAAGTTTCAAATGTTTTCCAACTTTTTTTTTTCCTTTTCTTTTCCTTCCATTTTTTTCTCTACTCTATCAAGCTTCTTTCAACAACCAGACCAAACACACCTAGGATCTAGCATGCTTTACTTGATTTTTTTTGTGTGTTGGTTTTAATTTTTTATTTTTAAAAAAATTTTATTAAATCTTTTTCTTCCTCCAAAATGACCAAATGAAGGAATTGACTCCAAAAGAAAGAACAGGAAGAAATGACATCCAAGGACTTAATCAAACCAGATATAAGCAAGATGTCTGAACCAGAATTTAGAATCATGATAATAAGAATACTAGCTGGGAATGAAAAAAAAGCACAGAATCTCTTTCTGTGGAGATAAAAGAAGTAAAATCTAGTCAGGATAAAATTTAAATTGCTGGGACTGAGAAGCAACCTCAAATGGATGCCATGGCGGCAAGGATGGATGAAGCAGAGCAGCAAATCAGCAAAACAGAGGACAAACTTATGGAGAATAATGAAGCAGAAAAAAACAAAAAGAGGGAAACTAAGGCAAGACAGCACAATATAAGAATTAGAGAACTCAATGACTCATTAAAAAGGAATAACATTCAAATCGTAGGGGTCCCAGAAGATGAGAGAAAAAAAGCAGTTAGAGGTTTATGTGAGCAAATCCTAGCTGAACTTTCCTAACCTGGGGAAACACAGTGACGTCAAAATCCAGGAAGCAGAGAGAACTCCCATTAAATTAAAAAAAAGAAATGACCATCAAAAGGCATATCATATTCAAATGCACAAAATGCATAGACAAGAAAAGAATCATAAAAGCAGCAAGGGAAAAAAAGTCCTTAACCTACAAGGGAAGACCAATCAGGTTTGCAACAGACCTATCCACAGAAACTTGGCAGGCCAGAAAGGAGTGGCAGGATATATTCAATGTGCTGAATCAGAAAAATATGCAGCCAAGAATTCTTTATCCAGCAAAGCTATCATTCAAAATAGAAGGAGAGATAACGAGTTTCCCAAACAAAAACTAAGGAGTTCGTGACCACTAAACCAGCCCTGCAAGAAATTTTAAGGGAGACTCTCTGAGTGGAAAAAGACAAAACACAACAGACCAAAAGCAACAAAGACTAGAAACAACCATAGAACACCAGCAGAAAGTCCAACGCTACAGGCAACACAATGGCAATAAATTCTTACCTTTCAGTACTCACTCTAAATGTCAATGGACTAAACTCTCCAATCAAAAGACACAGGGTAACAGAATGGATAAGAAAACAAGATCCATCTATATGCTGTTTACAAAAGACGTATTTTAGACCTAAAGTCACCTTCAGATTCAAAGCAGGGGGGTGAAGAACCATCTGTTATGCTAATGGTTACCAAAAGAAAGCTGGCATAGTCATACTTATATCAGCAATCTAGATTTTAAAATAAAGACTGTAACAAGAAGGGCAGTCTTTATAAAGAAGGGCATTATATTATAACTAAGGGGTATCTCCACCAAGAAGACCTAATAACTGTAAACATTTATGCCCCAAACGTGGAGACCCCCAAATATATAAATCAGTTACTCACAAAAATAAAGAAACTCATTGACAATAATACCAAAATAGTAAGGGATTTCAACACCCCACTTATAACAATGGACAGTTCATCTAAACAGAAAATCAACAAGGAAACAATGGCTTTGAATGACACACTGGATTGGATGGACTTCACAGATATATTCAGAACACTTTATCCAACAGTAGCAGATTACACATTCTTCTCGAGTGCACATGGAACATTCTCAAGAATAGATCACATACTGGAAATGCAAATCAGCCCTCAACAAGTATAAAAAGATTGAGATCATACCATGCATATTTTCAGACCAAATGCTATGAAACTTGAAATCAACCACAAGGAAAAATTTGGGAAGACAACAAATACTTGGAGACTAAAGAACATCCTACTAAAGAATGAAGGAGGTAACCAAGAAGTTACAGAGGAAATTTAAAAAGTCAATGAAAATGGTAACACCACAGCCCAAAAACCTGTGATGCAGCAAAGGCAGTCATAAGAGGGAAGTATATAGCAATCCAGGCCTTCTTAAAGGAGGAAGAAAGGTCTCAGATACACAACCTAATCTTATACCTTAAAGAGATGGAAAAAGAACAGCAAATAAAACCCAAAACCAGCAGAAGACAGGAAATAATAAAGATTAGGGCAGAAATCAATGCTATTGAAACCAAAAAACCAAAAAACAACAACAAAAAAATCCCCAGTAGAACAGATAAATGAAACCAGGACGTGGTCCTTTGAAAGAATTAACAAACTTGATAAACCCTAAGCCAGTTTGATCAAAAATAAAAAGGAATGGACTCAAATAAATAAAATCAATGATGAAACAGTAGAGATCACAACCAACACTGCAGAAACACAAACAATAATAAGAGAATATAAGCAATTACATGCCAATAAATCGGGCAATCTGGAAGAAATGCAAGAATTCCTAGAAACACATACACTACCAAAACTGAAACAAAAAGAAATAGAAAATTTGAACAGACCCATAACTAGTAACAAAAATAAATTAGTAATCAAAAATTTACCAAAAGACAACAGTTCGGGGATGGATGGCTCTGCAGGGGAATTCTACAAAACACTTAAGGAAGAGTTAACACCTATTCTTTTGAAGCTGTTCCAAAAAGTAGAAATGGAAGGAAAACTTCCAAACTCATTGTATGAGGCCAAAATTATCTCGATTCCAAAGCAGACAAAAACCCCACTAAAAAGGAGAACTACAGACCAATATCCCTGATGAACATGGATGCCAACATTTTCAACAAGATACTACCCAACCAGATCCAACAATACATTAAAAGACTTATTCACCATGACCAGGTGGGATTTATACCTGGGATGCAGGGCTGGTTCAATATCCCCAAATCAATCAATGTGATACATTACATCAATAAAAGAAGGGGCAAGAACCACATGATCTTCTCAATAGATGCAGAAAAAGCATTTGAGAAAATACTTGATAAAAAACTTCAAGAATGTAGGGATAGAAGGATCATACCTCAAGATCATAAAAGCCACATACAAAAGACCCATCGCTAATATCATCCTCAGTGGGGAAAAACTGAGAGCCTTCTCCCTAAGGTCAGGAACAAGATAGAGAGGTCTACTCTTGCCACTGTTATTCAGCATAGTATTAGAAGTCCTAGCCTCAGCAATCAGACAACACAAAGGAATAAAAGGCATCCAAATTGGCAAGGAGGAGGTCAAACTTTCACTCTTCACAGATGACATGATACTCTATATGGTAACCCCAGAAGATTCTACCCCAAAACTGCTAGAATTGATCCATGAATTCAGCAGTCCTAAGATGTAAAATCCATGCACAGAAATCAGTTGCATTTCTATACACCAATAATGAAGCAACAGAAAAAGAAACCAAGGAATCGATCCCATTTACAATTGCATCAAAAACCATACAATACCTAAGATAAACCTAACAAAAGAGTGAAAAATCTGTACACTTAAAACTATAGAAAGCTTATTGAAAGAAATTGAAGACACAAAAAAATGGAAAAATATTCCATGCTCATGGACTGGAAGAATATTGTTAAAATGTCGATACTACCCAAAGCAATCTATATACTTAATGCAATCCCTATCAAAATAACACCAATATTCTTCACAGAGCTAGAACAAACAATCCTAAAACTTGTATGGAACCAGAAAAGGCCCAAATAGCCAAAGCAATGTTGAAAAACAAAAACAAAGCTGGAGGCACCACAATTCCAGACTTCAAGTTGTATTACACAGCTGTAATCAATCATCAAGACAGTATGGTACTGGCACAAAAACAGACACATAGATCAAATGGAACAGAATAGAGAACCCAGAAATAGACCCACAAACGTATGGCCAACTAATCTTGACAAAGTAAAAAACGATATGAATGGAATAAAGGAAGTCTCCAGCAAATGCTTTTGGGAAAAGTGGACAGCGTCATGCAGAAAAAATGAACCTGGACCACGTTCTTACACCATACAAAAAAATAAAAGCAAAATAGGTGAAAGACTCAAACGCAAGATAGGAAGCCATCAAAATCCTTGAGGATAAAGCAGGCAAAAACCTCTTTGACCTCGGCCACAGCAACTTCTTACTCAACACCTCTCTGGAGGCAAGGGAAACAAAAGCAAAAATGAACTAGGGGGACCTCATCAAGATAAAATCTTCTGCATGGGGAAGGAAACAATCAGCAAAACTAAAAGGCAATTGATGGAATGGGAGAAGATATTTGCAAAATGACCTACCAGAAAAAGGGTTAGTATCCAAAATGTATAAAGAACTTTTCAAACTCAACACCCAAAAAACAAATAATCCAGTGAAGAAATGGGCAAAATATATGAATAGACTCTTTTCCAAAGAAGACATCCAGATAGCTAACAGACAGATGAAAAAATGCTCAACATCACTCATCATCAGGGAAATACAAATCAAAACCACAATGAGATGTCACCTTACACCTGTCAGAATGGCTAACATTAACAACTCAGGTAACTCAGTGCACTTTTGCACTGCTGATGGGAATGCAAACTGGTGCAGTCACTCTGGAAAACAGTATGGAGATTCCTCAAAAAATTAAAAATAGAAACTACCCTGCAACCCAGAAATTGCATTACTAGGTATTTACCCCAGGGATAAGGATGTGCTATTTTGAAGGGGCACACGCACCCCAATGTTTATAGCTGCATTATCAACAATAGCCAAAGTATGGATAGAGCCCCCCCCACACACACACACATATACATACATACTATGGAATATTACTCGGCAAAGAAAAAGAACGAAATCTTGCATTTGCAACAACGTGGATGGAACCAGATACTAGAGGGTAACATGCAAGCAAAATTAGTCAAAGACAAATATTGATGAAAGAAAAAACAGATGAACATAAGAGAAGGAAAGCAAAAATATAAAAACAAGGAGAGGACAAAACATAATAGACTCTTAAATATAGAGAACTGAGGATTGCTGGAAGGGGTGTGGGTAAGGGGATGGGCTAAATGGGTAAGGGGCATTAAGGAAGACACTTGTTGGGATGAGCACTGGGTGTTATACATAGAGGATGAATCACTGGATTCTACTCCTGAATTCATTATTGCTCTATATGCTATCTAACTTGCATGTAAATTAAGAAAAAGAAAGAACATATGCCAAGACAGATCATATCCTAGGTCCTAAGACACCCTTCAACAAATTTAAAAGAACAAAATCATAGAGTATGTTCACTGCCCACAGTGGAATCCAAATACAAAACAAAAACCAAAAACAGGAAAATCTCCAAACACTTGGAAATTGAACAACATGCCTTCAAAATAATCCACAGGAAGAAGACAGAGACTCAAGGGAAAGACACAGGCTGAAAGAAAATGAAAATACAACATGTCATTATCTGCGGGGTTCAACTAAAGCAGTGCTGAGAGGGAAACTGATAGTTCTCAATGTTTATACTAAAAAAGAAGGAAAATATCCAAGAAAAATCTAAACTGCAGTAAGAAATCAGAAGAGAAAAAACCACAAATGAAGCAGAGGAAATAATAAAATCAAGAGCAAAAATAAGTAAAATTGAACCCAGGAAAACAGTAGAGAAAATAAAACAAAGAGGCAGTTCACTGAAAAAGTCAATAAAGTTCATGACTCACTAGTAAAACTACCAAAGAAATAAGAGAAAACACAAATTCCTCCTAACAAATTAAACAGGGAATATTACTCCAGAACCTGGAGACATCAACAGGGTAGTAAGGGATTAATACAAAACTCTACATACATATACTTGAAACTTTAGGTGAAATGGACCAATTCCTCTAAAGGTACACCTTACCACAAATCACCCATGTGAAACAAATGATAGGAATGGCTTGAATTGCAAAGTAAGTTTGTAATCTTAAAATTGCCTCCCCAAAATACACCTGCAGGCACATACAGTGAATGTTGAGAGTTTAGCTGATACTGGTGCCTCAGCAACCATTCTGTGTGGCCAGGTGGTCTGTAGGGACCTTGAACTGATACTAGCCATTCCCTTGAGCACATACCCTAATAAGAGCCCACGTAGTCAGAAGCAAATGTCAAGATAGGACTCTCCCAATCATCCCTATGATAAGCATTCTCCCCCATATCCCAGGATCTTCCCCTTGTCCCCTTTAGGTAAGACCCCCCCCACACACACACACCTCCAAAAGCTTACCGAAACCCTGCTCTGTTTGAATTGACCATTGCAGCCTTAGCCTAGAACCCTAAAGCATTCCATTGAGGGGCCCTAATAAAGCCATGTGCCCTTGGTCCTGCCCTAAGAGTTCTGCCTATACCCTGCTTTAATCTCCTCACAACCCACATTGGTGTGCAGAATAGCTCCCCCATGATCTGTGACTAATAAACTTCTCTACTTCTCTTTCTCTTACAATCTCTTGTTGAACCGTGGCTCACCATCTGACATCTAGGACTCTACTTAACAAATATTAGTACAAAGTCACAACATCAACACTAGACAATTCTATCAAACCTACAAAGAATTAATAGGAATTCTACACAATTTCTCTCAGAAAATAGAAGAGTGAATACTTTACCCAACTAACCGTGTGAGGCTGGTATTAGCATAATACCAAAACTACACAAAAACATTAAGGAGGCAGGGGGAGATAACTACCAAAGAAATCCCAAATGAAGGTGCAAAAATTCTTAGCAAACATTAACACTGGAAGTCAGCAATACACAGAACGAATTGTACACCATGACCAAATGGGTTTATTTGGGGGACAGAAAGCAGTTTCAAATTCCAGCAGTATGAGCCATCATGTTAACAGGCTGGACAGGAAAAATCACAGGATCCTGTCAACTGATACAGAGGAGCATTTGACAAAATTCAACACCTATTTATGATCTAAACTTTCAGAAATCTAGGAAAAGAGGGAAATTTCCTACACTCGGTAAAGAACGCCTGCAAAAAACTTAACAGCAAGCTTCATCCCTAATGGTGAAAGACTGGATGCTTTTCTTCAGAGACTGGAAACAAGGCAAGGATGTCCACTCTCCACACTGATATTTGACATGTTAGTAGAAGTTCTAGTCAGTGACAGAAGAGGAGTAAACAAAAGTGGTAACGAGAGAAAAGCAAGATAAAATAGCGCAGCTACTTGCAGAAGCCATCATGGTTGTGGTAGGCTGGATAACACGCCCATCCCAAAGGATGGCCATGTCCTCGTGCCTATCACTCGGGAGTGTTACTGTAAACGTCGTAAGGGAGTCTACAGATGTGCTCTGGTGAAGATCATGAGGCGGGCGATTATCCTGGATGATCTGGTAAATGCGATACAGTCCCGAGGGACTTATAAGAACGATGCAGGTAGAGTTACTTATGTAAAGGTTGCTGAAGTGATGACAGAGGTAAACAAGTTTGAAGATGCTATCCTGCTGGCTTCAAAGAGGGAGGAAGGGGACCACCATGAGGCAGAGGATATAAGTGGCCTCCAGACATGGGAAGGTAAGGAAACAAAATCTGACCTGGCATATCCAGACGGAGCACGGCGCTATGGATCCATTTTACACATTTCGCCTCCAGAACTGTAAGAGAATAAATTTGTTAAAGTCATTCAGGCTGTGGTGATTTGTCACAGCATCAACAGGAATATTTTTGAAGTGGTATATATAGAAAATACAAAGGAACATACAGAAATTTCTAGAAGAACGAAAATTTACAAAGTGTCAGAACACAGAAGCATGCAAAAATCCATTGCATTTCTATATACTAGCAATTTACACCTTGAACCTGAAATTAAAAGAACAATACCAGGGTGCCTGGGTGGCTCAGTTGGTTAGGTGTCTGACTTTTGACCTCAGCTCAGGTCTTGATTTCAGGGTCAGGAGTTCAAGCCGTCCATTGGGCTCTGAGCTGGGCATGAAACCTACTTAAAAACAATCCATGTATGATTGCTTAGAAAAGAAAAAGTAAAAGAAATATGAGCCCACGTTCCAGTGCAGGGACCTGTGGCTCTGAAGACAAGAATCTGTCACTGGGAAATGGCAGAATGGCCTCCAGGCAACTGGCAATGCAGATCATCTCCTTTTCAGACACTGGGGTTGGAATCACAGGGACTTTCTATCTTATTGATCATTATTTTTCATTTACTTCACTGTGTGCTCGTTAACCTCCACACACTTGGTTTCCAAGCACCAGACCACAGCCAACTACTACAGTTAAGACGTTTCAAGTTACTTCACTCAAGACCTGAAGGAACTCTTCAGATTTAGCACCTACTTTGTACCTGTCCCCATCTCATATGCATTTTTCATGTCACAAGAGTCTCCCAACAACCCACTGACTTATGTATCCCTTGGTGTAAACTGGGAAAAAAATGTAAATGAAACATATAATCTGGGTCACAATGTGTGGAAAGAAAAGATAATGGCAAGGGAAAATTGTATAAAAAAAAGAAGTTTTACTACAGTTGAAAATGAGCCATGGAATAAATTGCTCAAGACCATACTTTGAAATTCACATTTTAAAATCCTCTGGAAAATTGTTCTAATAAAATTGTTTAGTAACATTTATGATCTAATAAACATTTCCAAACATCTTCATTAAGTTATTATAAAAATATCTTAAGGCAATTTAGCTCAATAGTATTCTATAAGCATTTCAACAAGCACATCATACAATGGAATCTAGGCGTACAGAAGGAAAAGGGATGTAATAAATTAGCATGAAGAAAAGTTTGTCCTTCCCAACCAAAAAATCAGGAGTTCCAAGACTACATATTCAGTGTATTACTAAAGAGTATCCATTTTTTGGTGGCTGATGACTGACACCTTTTAAGCCTCACCACCACATCTGTTCTGCCCACCTGCCCAAGCTGAGAGAAAAGCCTGGTGCTTCCTTTGGTATCAGCCGGAACTTCAAACCACAGAAGGCATCCTCCCCCCAGCTCTACCCAGTCACCACCCAAAACACACCAAACCACTCACCATTTCCTGTTCCCTCAAGCCATTTTTTTTTTTTTTGACCAGCTTGGAAGTCTGTGCTCTCCCTAGAAATCTTAATTACATGTGTTCTCATCACACTTTTAGGGCATGGCACCACCAGTCTCGATATCCAAACCCAACTTTGGTTAGGGTTCCATCTGTTCCAGTGGATGGCCACAAGTGGAAGTTAACAAAAAATGTGTTAGGCAATGAATATGTGAAATTTCTAGTTTAACTATGAAACAAACGTTCCCATTGTATATTGTTCATTCTAAATTATTTCTTTAGTGCTCCAAGCTCAAAACAATTATTTTTGGCCTTATTTCTGAAATTATTTTATTTCCGAATTTTTCATGTGTACTATGTTCCTATTTTCATTTTACTTACATCATGGTGGAAACCATGGGTTTTATTTGGGCACAAAACACATGAAATAGAATCATATGGTGCATATTCATGAATGGGGGGCAGGTTTTAGGGGATCAGAATATTGAACTTGCACTGCTGTGGCATTTCATTGTAACTACATAAATATCCTGCAGCAAAGTATGGAGAGAACTCAAGTGCAAAGTTTAAGTATATAATCCTCAAACTGTCTGTTCTTTAATTCCATCCTGGAAGGAAATTATTATAGGTTTCTTCAACCTTGAGAGCCTAAAAGTTGTTAGTATGTGTTACAAAGTACTCTATAGAGGTGGGATAAAACTATGTTAGAAAAAGAACATGACTTCTTCAGGGTTATGGGGAAAAATTATTTAAGCTTTATTAATGAAAACGTGAGACTTGTGATACATCCTGCAGAAAATAGTAGCAAAATGTAATGGCAGGAGTTAACTATGAATCATGAACATACTGTTCTGGTTCTCTGGATTCAACTGCCCTCTCAGATAACTGCTCCCTTCATTTTCCAAAAAAAAAGGAATGGCATTAATGATCCATCAGTTTGTCATTGATAGTATCGCACAGCTATTACTATCTTCCCCTGCATTGTTTCTACCACATAATCCGTCCCTAGCAAACAAACTATCACCATCATTGCATGAAAAGGTCAGTCCCTGTAACTCATCTAGAGAAGAGTGCCCTGATCATAACATGCATGACAACTTCAAAGGTGATTTTGCATTATTCTCTGCCCCTACCCCATGCAAATTCACACAAAATTGAATCTGACAACTCCGTGTCCTTGCTGTTCCAGGGAACACGGATATGGATGGGTCACACACAATGAAGTAGGCCCCTTCATCTTATGACTGCTCCTCAGAGACCATCAGGAAAGGCTTAAGATCAACAGATTTCAAACTTGAGGGTGAAACTCATAAATAAAATGTAACTCAAACTCATAAAATATAGCCTTTTCAAGAAAACTCAGGTATCTTATACACAGAAAATCATGAGCTACTTCCACACGTCCTTGTTCCCATGATATAGGAGTTTTAACAATTTTTGACATAATTATCATGCAGTGTGGAACATTTCAGGTTAATCTCCAAGATCTAAAGTCCTAGTTATTCCAGTTGGATCCAATTATTCCTGGATTCTCTAATGTGTGGTCTGTTCTGTGAGCTGGTCAAAATACTTATCATATTTGTAAGGATTTGCAAGGAATCTCCCCGGTACCAATTTGTTGGTGAATCCTAAGGACACACAGTTTCTTAAAGGTATTTCCACATTCAGCATATTTGGTATAGTTTCCCTGCATAAATTCTCTCATTACTCCAAAGGTGTGACCATTTAATGAAAGCCTTATGACATTATTTCCATTTGTAAGGTGGCTCTTCAATATAAATCCTCTGATGTTTTGGCCTTGGGGCAAAAGCCTTAGCACGCACATTAGTTTTCTGTGATTTCTCTCCAAGGACTGGATAATGGCCCTGCCACAAACACTTACATGGTTTCCTTTCAACATCGACTCTTGTTGCAAAATACTTGGAACTCAAGCTAAGAGCTTTGCCACACTCATTGCATTTATAAGGTAAATGCTCTAGTATGTTCCTGCAATTTTGATCTTTGGGTAAAATCCTTGCCACACACATTACACATGTGTGGTTTCTCTCCAGGAGATTTACTCATATCTAGTGAAGAGTACTAATTTAAAACTTTGCTACATTTGTTGGATTTGTAAATATGAACGATTTGGTGAACCCTGAGTTTAAGGCAATACCTAAAAGCCTTGCCACATTCAGTACATTTATAAGGCTCTCTCCAGTATGGATTATCTGATGACTGGTGAGGGGTGAGCCTCGAGTAAAGGCTTTGCCACGCTCGTGGCATTTGTAAGGTTTCTCTCCAGGATGAATTCTTTGGTGAATCCTGAGGTCAGACCATTGTCTAAAAGCCTTTCCACATTCAATACATTTGTATGTTTTTTTCTCCAGAATGAATTTTCTCATGAAGTCTAAGGTGTGAACCCCTGATAAAAGCCTTGCCACACTCATTACATTTGTAAGGTCTCTCGCCCGTATGGATTACCTGATGTTTATTTAAGCTTACATGGATGCTGAAGGATTTGCCACACTCCTTACATTTGAAAGGTCTCTCACCCGTATGGATTCTCCGGGCATTTATAAGGTGTGAATTTTGACTGAAGACCTTGCCACACTCATTACACTTATAAAGTTTCTCTCTGGTATGGATTATTTGATGTGTACTGAGGTGTGAGCCTTGAGTAAAGGCTTTTCCATACTCATTACATTTGAAAGGTTTCTGTCCAGCATGAATTCTTTGGTGAATCCTGATGTCAGACCATTACCGAAAGGTCTTGACACATTCAACACATGGATATGACTTCTCTCCAGTATAATTTCTCCCATGATGCCTAGGGTGTGAACGCTTGGTAAAGGCTTTGCCACATTCGTCACATCGGTAAGGTTTCTCTCCAGTATGGATTATCTGATGTTTAGTGAGGTGTGAGCCCTGAGTAAAGGCTTTGCCACACATGGCATTTGAAAGGTTTCTTTCCAGCATGAATTCTCTGGTGAATCCTGAAGGCCTTGCCACATTCAATACATTTATATGGTTTCTCTCCAGTATGACTTTTCTGATGGTCAACCAGGTTTGAACTTTGGATAAAAGCTTCACCACACTCATTACATTTGTGTGGTTTCTCTCTACTATGAATTCTGTGATGTTTTACCAGTTTTGAACTCTGGCAAAAAGCCTTGCCACATTCACTACATTGGTAAGGTTTCTCTCCAGTATGGATTAGCTGATGGTTTGTTAGGCTTGAATGTACACTAAAGGCTTTGCCACACCTGTTACATTTGTAAGGTTTCTGTCCAGTTGTATTCTCTGGTGATTTTCAAGGTGTGAATTTTGACTGAAGAGCTTTTCACATACATGACATTTATATGGTTTCTTTCCTGTATGAATTATCTGATGTATGGTGAGGTGTGAACCCTGATTAAAGGTTTTGCCACAGTCATGACATTTGTAAGGTTTTTCCCCATGTGATTTCTCATCATGTGTTAGTGTCGAAGGGTGAATAAAATCACTCCCATGTTTATTAGAAATGTTGGTTTGGACACTAGGAGAAATTTCTTGAAGTGGTGAAACTGAGGAACCAGTGTTGACACACTTATCAACTTGATTACATTCATACATTTTCCCTTCAGTATGAAACACGTGCCGTTCATCCTGAAAGCTTAATCCAGGCCTATTTACAACAGGCTTGTTTCCTGCATCCCTTGTACCAGATTGATCTCTTCTATCAGTGAGACTATATTTACGGGTTACAGGCATGTCTCTGTAATTTATTTCATCGTCTCTCCACGGCCACTCAAAGTCATGCACATTTTTCTGGATTTCTCTGAAGCAAAATCTTTGATTTCGTGGCCTTTGTGTCTTTCCAACATCATTGCCTGGAATACTTCTCCTGTATTACTATACTCCTTTGGTTGTAATTTCTTGATCACGTGTGTAGGAGAAACATCTACAAAATATAAAGAGCCAGAGGTATCCTCTTAATTACAGTTTGCAAACAAATGTAATGTTATGTTCTCAACATATAACAATAAAAGTAATACTTGTACTGAGCACGGTTATAAAACTTTTCCATGATCTCCAAAATTTTAGGAATACCTAAAGGAACAGGATTTTTTACTAAAGAGTGCTCATCTGTAATACAAATTAATCTCAGGATAGCCTGGTTTCAAACACCCAATGACAAAAACACTCACGCTGTACAAAATTATGTTAGCTCTCAAAGAAAGGGTATTTTTCTTTCCTTTTAAATTCCAGTATAGTTAACATACAGTGTTCTGTTAATTTCAGGGGTACAATAAAGTGACTCGGCACTTGCACTCATCGCCCAGGGCTCATCAGGACACGTGTGCTCCTTCGTCTTCATCACCTCTTGAACCATGGCCCACCCACTTCCCCTCTGGTGCCATCGGTTTGTTCTCTATAGTTAAGAGTCTGTTTCTTGGGGTGCCTGGGTGGCTCGGTGGGTTAAGTGCCTGGCTTCAGCTCAGGTCATGATCTCATGGTTTGTGAGTTTGAGCCCTGCATCGGGCTCTGCACGGACAGTGTGGAGTGTGCCTGGGATTCTCTCTCTTAAAATAAATAAGCTTTAAAAAAAAGTGTTTCTTGGTTTGTCTTTTCTTTTTTCCCTTTGCTTGTTTGCTTTCTTTCTTAAATTCCACATACGAGTGAAATCATATGGTTGTCTTTCTCTGACAGACTTATTTCATTGAGCATTATACTGTCTAGCTCCATCCATGTAGTTGTAAATGGCAAGATTACATTCTTTTATGGCTGAATAATATGCCATTGTGTGTGTGTGTGTGTGTGTGTATATATATATATATATATATATATATATATATATATACACACATATATATATACATATATATACACACACACACATATATATATATATACATATATATATATATATATATATATATACACACACACACACACACACACACACACACACACACACACACACACACCATATATTCTTTACCCATTCATCTACCGATGGACACCTGGGCTGCTGCCATGATTTGGCTATTGTAAATAATGCTACTGACATAGGGGTACATGTATCCCTCTGAATTAGTGTTTTTGTAATGTTTGGGTAAATACCCACTAGTGTGATTAGGGGATTGTATGATAGCTTTTTTTTTTTTTTTAACGTTTAATCATTTTTGAGACACAGAGCACCAGCAGGGGAGGGGTAGAGGGAGAGAGATATAAAGAATAGGAAGCAGGCTTCAGGCTGAGTTGTCAGTGCAGAGCCCAGTCTGAGATCGGACTCAAACCCACAAACCATGAGATCATGACCTGAGCCAAAGTTGCACACTCAACTGACTGAGGCACCCAGGCACCCCAGGTAGCTCTATTTTTAACTTTCTGAGGAGCCTTCATACTCTTTTCCACAGTGGCTGTACCAATTTGCATTCACACCAACAGTACAAGAGGGTTCCTTTTTCTCCACATCCTTGCCCACACTTGTTCTAAGATACAGTATTTTTCCACCATGACCCTAAAGCACATACCAATTGGCAGTAAATACATTTCTCATAACCGATGAGAAAAAAAGTATTATACATAATTTTCTGTATATGTCATATAAATAAATGCTGAAGGACAGATAGTATATTACAATGGTAAGTAATCCCAACCAAGCTTATCTGATGGATAATCTAAATGAGAATCCAGAATTGCAAAATAAATATAGCACTGAGAAAATGAAGAATTTAATAAAACAAGGTTTACCAAACTAAATTTTATAAATACCTGTTATAAAATTATTTGTGCCCATGAAGAATAGGCATTTCACAATATTAACAAGTGGTGCATGTCAGTTCTATTGCATAAAACATGATAAAAGATCATCATCGTAAATCCCAATAAACAATAAATAAAATATTCTAGGGGTGCCTGGATGGTATTAACCCAGAACAGGTCCACGTGATACAGGATCCTTTCAGTCACCAGGTTTTCATCCCAGCTGAGAGCCTAGGAGGTGCACAGGACTGGGGAGTGGGGCAGGCAGACTGCCCATGCTACCCTATGAGGGCTGCCTGACTAGCAGGGTTTGAAACATCCAGTCTGGGGAGGAGAGAATTGGGTGTCGCCATTGCCCCCCCCCCATCACCAACACAATGGAGTTTCAGGGAACAGGACAGTGGCCCCCAGTGGAGGCAGGACCCACTTGCACCAAACCCCACCCCTCCATGCCTGATAATGGCTTTTCTACCAGAGTAGGGCAGACACTAACCAAACCAGATACTCTATCCTCGAGATCAGCATAGCCACTGATCCCAGGCACTAACAGACAACTGTCCTGTGGTTTTATATGTTAGTCTAGTTTGTTTTAAATATTTTTTTTTCTTTTCTTTCCTTCTCTCTTCCCTTCTTTTACTTTCTACCCTCTGATTTTTCTTTTTCTTCCCTTTGGAATCAGGCTCATAGTTTCTGCTTTCATTTTTGGTCAATTCTCATTTTTTATATATTTACATATACATATATATGCATGTGCATGTGTTTACACATAAAAGTGTATATACATATAAGTACACACACACACACACACACACACACACACACACACACACACACACACATATCCTTTTTTCTTTCTGTTCTAGGTATTCATTTGTTTAACCAGGCATTTTTATTCTATTCTTTTTACACCTTTTCTGTATCTCTTTCTTCTTTATTTTCCTCTCTCTCTGGATTAAGCCTTATAGTTTCTTTGATTCTCTGCCTAGCCTTTTTTTTTCTCCTGCCCCTTTCATTTCTCTCTTTGTATGGGATAAGGTTCACGTGCTGTGTTTCCTTTTTTCTGGGTTACTTCAACGAACAAATCAAAGCACACCTGGTGGAAGGTCCAAACAATCCACCACTCCAAGCAGTGGGATAGAACAGCCAAAGATGTAACAACAGGGTAGACACAACACACCCCAAAAACACTTCCTGAAGTGCCAGGTCCTGGACAGTGTATGACTCCTTTCTAATATGGTAGTACTTGCAGGTGGACACATAACAAGCCATTGAAAGATGTAAAAGACAGAAAGTGAGCCAAAATGATGAAATGGAAGAATTCTCCTCAAAAGAATTTCCAGGAATAAAGAATAGAGGATTGCTCAAAATGGATATAAACAATATATCTGAACAAGAATTTAGAATAACAGTCATAAAACTAACAGCTGGGCTTGAAAAACACATAGAAGACAGCAGAGTATCTATTGCTGCCTAGATCAAAGACCTATGAAATAGTCATGATGAATTCAGATATGCTATAAATGAGATGCAAAATAAACTAGATGCAGTGACAGCAAGGATGAAGGAGCACACGAGAGAATAAGTAAGATAGAAGATACAATTATGGAAAATGGCAAAGCTGAAAAAAAAGAGGGAAAAGAAATTACTAGACCACGAGGGGAGAATTAGAGACCTAAGTGATTCAATAAAATAAAATAATACCTGTATCATAGCAGTTCCAGAAGAGGAAAAGACAGACAAAGGAGCAGAAGGTTTATTCGAACATATTAGAGCTGACAACTTCCCTAATCTGGGGAAGGAAACAGACATCCAAATTCAGGAGGCACAGGGAACTCCCTTCAAAATAAAAAACAGGTTAATACCATGACATATCATAGTGAAACTGGCAAAATACAAAGAGAATTCTGGGCCTTAACCTACAAGGGTAGACACAAAAGGGTAGTAGTGGACCTGTCCACTGCAATTTGGCAGACCAGAAGGAAGTGGCAGGAAATATTCAATGTGCTGAATAGGAAAAATATGCAGCCAAGAATCCAGCAAGGCTGTCATTCAGAACAGAAGGAAAGATAAAGGCTTTCCCAGACAAACAAAAACTAAAGGAGTCCATGACCACTAAACCAGCCCTGCAGGAGATCGTAAGGGGAACTGTGTGAATGGAAAGCAGCAAAGACTACAAAGCACCAGAGACATCATCACAAGCATGAAACCTACAGAACACACAATGACACTAAATCCGTATCTTTCAATAATTACTATGAATACAAATGCACTAAATGCCCCAATCAAAAGACATGGGGTATCAGAATGGATTAAAAAAGAAAAAAAGCAAGATCCATCTATATGCTGCCTACTAGAGACTCATTTTAGACCTCAGGACATCTGCAGATTGAAAGTGAGGGGATGGAGAACCATCTATCATGCTACTGGATGTCAAAAGAAAGCCAGAGTCGCCATATTTATATCAAACAAATTGGATTTTAAAACAAAGACTGTAGGGGCGCCTGGGTGGCTCAGTCGGTTAAGCATCCGACTTCAGCTCAGGTCATGGTCTCGCCGTCCGTGAGTTCGAGCCCCACGTCGGGCTCTGGGCTGATGGCTCAGAGCCTGGAGCCTGCTTCCGATTCTGTGTCTCCCTCTCTCTCTGCCCCTCCCCCATTCATGCTCTGCCTCTCTCTGTCTCAAAAATAAATAAACGTTAAAAAAATTTTTAATAAAAGAAAAAGACTGTAACAAGAGATGAGGAAGGGCATTGTATCATCATTAAGGGGTCTATCCATCAAGAAGAGCTAAGAGTTGTAAATGTTTATGCCCCCAATGTGAAAGCATCCAAGTATACAAATCAATTAATCACAAACATGAATAAATATATAGATAATAATATCGTGATTGTAGGGGACTTTAATATTCTACTTGCAGCAATGGACAGATCATCTAGGCAGAAAATCAGTAAGGAAACAATGGCTCTGAATTACACATTGGACCAGATGAACTTAACAGATCTATTCAAAACTTTTCATTCTAAAGCAGAATACACATTCTTTTCGAGTACACATGGCATATTCTCAAAAATAGATCACATACTGATCACAAAACAGCCTTCAACAAGTATAAAAAGATTGAGATCATACCATGAATATTTTCAGATCACACTATGAAGTTTGAAATCAATCACAAGACAAAATTTGGAAAGCCCCCAAATACATGAAGGTTAAAGAACCTCCTACCAAAGAATGAACGGGTCAACCAGGAAATTAAAGAAGAAATTTAAAAATATATGGAAGCAAATGAAAATGAAAGAAGGACAGTACAAAGGCCATCCTAAGAGGAAAATACATTGCAGTACAGACCTATCTAAGAAAGGTCCCAAATACAGAACCTAACCTCACACCTAAAGGAACTAGAAAGCAGCAAAGAAAACCCAAAGCCAGCAGAAGAAATAAAAAAGATTAGAGGGGCGCCTGGGTGGCTCAGTCGGTTAAGCGTCCGACTTCAGCCAGGTCACGATCTCGCGGTCCGTGAGTTCGAGCCCTGCGTCAGGCTCTGGGCTGATGGCTCGGAGCCTGGAGCCTGTTTCCGATTCTGTGTCTCCCTCTCTCTCTGCCCCTCCCCCGTTCATGCTCTGTCTCTCTCTGTCCCAAAAATAAATTTAAAAACATTGAAAAAAAAAATTAAAAAAAAAAAAAAAAGATTAGAAAAGAAATAAACAATATAGAATGAAAAAAAAACCCAACCAGTAAAACACATCAATGAACCTAAGAGCTGGTTTTTTGAAAGAATAAACAAAATTGATAAAAAAAAATAATAGTAATAATAAAAAAAAACTGATAACCCCCTAGCCAAACTTCTCAAAAAGAAAAGAGAGGACCCAAATAGATAAAATCACGAATGAAAGAGGAGAGATCACAACCAACACCACAAAAATACAAACAATTATTAGAGAATACTATGGAAAATTCTATGCCAACAAACTGGACAATCTGGAAGAAATGGACAAATTCCTAGACACTCACACACTACCCAAACTCAAACGAGAATAAAGAAAATCTCAACAGACCATAAGAAGCAAAGTAATTGAATCAGTTATCAAAAATCTCCCAACAAATAAGTGTCTTGGGCCAGATGACTTCCCAGGGGAATTCTACTGGACATTTAAACCAGAGTTAATGCCTATTCTTCTCAAGCTGTTCCAAAAAAATAGAAATGGAAGCTTCCAGACTCATTGTATGAAGCCAGCATTACCTTGATTCCTAAACCAGACAAAGAACCCACTAAAAAAGAGAATGACTGGCCAATATTCCTGATGAACATGGATGCAAAAGTTCTCAACAAGGTATTAGCAAATCGATTCAACAGTACATTAAAAGAACTGGTAGCATGATCAAGTGGGATTCATTGCTGGGCTGCAAGTCTGGTTCAATATTCACAAATCAGTCAATGTGATATATCACATTAATAGAAGAAAGGATAAGAACCATATGATTCTGTCAAAAGATGCAGAAAAAGCATGTGACAAAATATAGTATCCTTTCTTAATAAAAACCCTCAAGAAAGTCAGGATAGAAGGAACATACCTTAACATCATAAAAGCCACAAATAAAGTCAAACAGCTAATATCCTCCTCAGTTGGGAAAAATTGAGAACTTTCCCGAGATCAGGAACACAACAGGGATGTCCACTCTCACCACTGTTGTTTAACATAGGGTTGGAAGTCCTAGTCTCAGCAATCAGACAACAAAATGAAATAAAAAAGGCATCCAAATTGGCCAAGAAAACCAAACATTCACTTTTCAGAGATGACATGATACTCTACATAGAAAACCCCAAAAACTCCAAAAAACTGCTAGAATTGATACATGAATTCAGCAAAGTTGCAGGATATAAAATCAGTGTACAGAAATCAGTTACATTTCTATACACCAATAATGAAGCAGCAGAAAGAGAAATCAAGGAATAGATCCTATTTATAATTACACCAAAACCCACAAAGACCTAGAAATAAACCTAATCAAACGGATAAAAGATCTGCACGTTGAAAACTATAGAAAGCTCATGATAGAAATTGAAGAAGACACAAAGAAACAGAAAAACATTCCATGCTCATGGATTAGAAGAACAAATATTGTTAAAATGTCCATACTATCCAAAGCAATCTACAAATTCAGTGCAATCCAAATCAAAATACAACCAGTATTCTTCACAGAGTTAGAACAAACAATCCTAAATTTTGTATGGAACCAAAAAAGACACCGAATAGCCAAAGTATTGTTGAAAAGAAAAATCAAAGCAGGAGGCATCATAATCCCAGACTTTAGATTTTATTACAAAGCTGTAATCATCAAGACAGTATGGTATTGGCACAAAAACAGACACATCGACCAATGGAGTAGAATAGAGAACCCAGAAATATACCCACAAAAATATGGCCAACTAATCTTTGACAAAGCAGGAAAGAGTATCCAATGGAAAAAAGACAGTCTCTTTAGCAAATGGTGCTCAGAGAACTGGACAGCAACATGCTGAAGAATGAAACCAGATCACTTTCTCACATCATACACAAAAATAGAGTCAAAATGGATGAAAGACCTAAATGTGAGACAGGAGACCATCAAAATCCTAGAGGAAAACAGGCAGCAACCTCTTTGGCCTCGACCACAGCAACTTCTTCCTTGACATGTCTCCGAGGGCAAGGGAAATAAAAAGAATATGAACTGGGACCTCATCAAGATAAAAATCTTCTGCACAACAAAGAAAACAATCATTAAAACTAAAAGGCAACTGATGGAATGGGAGAAGATATTTGCAAATAACATATAGGATAAAGGGATAGTATCCAAAATCTATCAAGAACTTACCAAACTCAACACTCAAAAAACAAATAATCCAATGAAGAAATGGGCAGAAGACATAAATACTTTTCCAAAGAAGACATCCAGATGGCAGACACATGAAAAGATGCTCAACATCACTTATCACCAGGGAAATACAAATCAAAACCACACTGAGATACCACCTCACACCAGTCAGAGTGGCGAAAATTAACAACTGAGGCAACAACAGATGTTGGTGAGGATGTGGAAAAAGGGGAACCCACTTTCACTGTTGGTGGGAATGCCAACTGGTGCAGCCACTCTGCAACACAAAGTGGAGGTTGCTCAAAAAAATAAAAATAGAATTACCCTATGACCCAGGATACAGGAGTGCTGATTCATAGGAGCACATGTACCCCAATGTTTACAGCAGCACTATCAACAATAGCCAAATTATGGAAAGAGCCCAAATGTCCATCAACTGAAGAATGGATAAAGAAGATGTGGTATAGGGGCGCCTGGGTGGCTCAGTCGGCTAAGCGGCCGACTTCAGCTCAGGTCACGATCTCACAGTCCGTGAGTTTGAGCCCCGCGTCGGGCTCTGTGCTGACAGCTCAGAGCCTGGAGCCTGCTTCAGATTCTGTGTCTCCCTCTCTCTGACCCTCCCCTGTTCATGCTCTGTCTCTCCCTGTCTCAAAAATAAATAAAACGTTAAAAAAAAAAAAAGATGTGGTGTATATATGCAATGGAATACTCCTTGGCAATGAAAAAGAATGAAATCTTGTCATTTGCAACAATGTGGATGGAACTGGAGGGTATTATGCTAAGTGAAATAAGTCAATCAGAGAAAAACAGATATATGATTTCACTCATATGTGGAATTTGAGAAACTAAACAGAAAGGGGGAAGGGAAGGAAAAATAACTTACAAACAGAGAGGGAGGCAAACCATAAGAGACTCTTAAATATAGAGATCAAACTGTGGGTTGAAGGGGGTGGGGGACTGGGGGGAGTGGGGAGGTGGGTGATAGGCATTGAGGAGGGCACTTGTTGGGAGAAGCACTGGATGTTGTATGTAAGTGACAAATCACAGGAATCTACTCCTGAAGCCAGGACCTCACTGTATGTTAACTAACCTGACAATTTAAATAACTGACAAAATAAAATTAAAATAATAAAATAAAAATAAAATAAAATAAAATAAAATAAAATAAAATAAAATAAAATAAAATAAAATAAAATAAAATTCCTAGTAGAAAACAGAGGAAAAGCTTCATGACACTACTTTTTGCGATAATTTACCAGATTTAACACCAAAGCACAGGCAACAAAAGTACAATCGGATAAACTAACTACATCAAAATCAAAAACTCCTGCACACCAAAGGACACAAATCAAGAGCTTAAAGCCAACCTATGGAGCACAAGAAAAGATGTGCAAATCATATATCTGATAATAGGTTGGTATTAAGAATAAATAAGAACTCTAAAAGGGTATAGTTCCACAGTGCGTGGTCTGGGAGCGGGGAGGTCCCCATACCAAAAAACAATGCTCTGACAGCAGCTAGGTATCCTACAATTCTGATTCAGTTCTGACAATTCAACTCAAGCCTGATGTTATCTATTTGGAGGTCCCACAAGTTAAGGGCTCAGTCCTACACGACCCGCCCCCACTTTAGATGCTAATGGTAAGTCCAAGTTGTCACACCTAGGCTTCTGACGGACCAGCTATAGATTTGAAGTTCCAATGAACCCCCTCCTTGGGTCTGACTTGCTAGATTGGCTCAAAGAACTCAGAGAAACATTTTACCACCTAGATTACTGGTTCATCACGAGAGGAGGTGACTCTGGAATGCGTAGGGCAAGGCAAGAGGAAAGGGTGCAGAGTCCTCTCCACGTGGGTCACTCTCCACAAATTTCCTCTTGGTCACAAGCCCAGAAGCTCTCTGACCTCTCTCCTTTTGAGTTTTTATGGAGGCTCCATTACAGAGGCATTATCGATTAAATCACTGATCACTGCTGACTGAACTCCATCTCCAGCCCCTTTCCTCTCCCACAGGTCCAGGGATGGACTGAAAGTTCCAACCCTCCAATCACTTGGCTGTCTCCCCTGGCAACAAGCCCCCCATCTTTACAGGATTTCCAAAAGTCACCTCATTAGCATAAACTAGGTTGTGGTTGAGAGGTGACCGTTATGAAGAACAAGACACCCACTTCATCTTTATGGCTCCTGAGCAATTTCAGGAATTGAGGACAAGAGGTCAAATTATGATCAAAGATGCTCCCATTGTGGGGCGCCTGGGTGGCGCAGTCGGTTAAGCATCCGACTTTGGCTCAGGTCATGATGTCACGGTCTGAGTTCGAGCCCCACGTCGGGCTCTATACTGACAGCTCAGAGCCTGGAGCCTGCTTCAGATTCTCTGTCTCCCTGACACTACGCCCCTCCCCACTTGTGTTCTGTCTCTGTCTCTCAAAAATAAATAAATGTAAAAAAAAATTTTTTTTTTTTAAAAGATGCTCCCATTGCTCTTATCGCTCAGGAAATTCCAAGGGTTTTAGAAGTTCTGCGCAAGAAACACAAATGAAGACCAAACAGATTTCTTATTACGAATCACAATATCACAAACTCCTACAGCTCAACAAAAACAGAACCCACAAATATTCTGATTAAATAATGGGCAAAGGACTTTGGAACCAACATTTCTCCACAGATGATATACAAATGGCCAACAAACTTATGAAATGATGTTCAGTATCACTGACCATTAGAGAAATGCAAATCTAAACCGCAATGAGATTATCACTCACACTCATTAGGATGGCTACTATCGAAGAAACAGAAAATACTAAGTGTTAGCGAAGATGGGGAAAAATGGGAATTCTTATGCAATGTTCATCAGCAAGTAAAATGTAGATGGAAAATATCAGGACAGTTACTTGAAAATTAAAAATTAAATTACCATACACTGTGAGCTGAATGTTTGTGCCCCCTAAAATTTCTACATTAAAATCTAATCCCCAAGGTGATACATTTGAAGGTGGTGGCTTTGGGAAGTAATGAAGTCATCAGGATGGAGCCCGCATAAATGGGATTAGTGCCATTACAAGAGGCCAGACAGCCAGCTCTTTCTCATATCATGTGAAGATACAAGCAGTCAGCAGCAGCTTGCGGTCAGGAAGGGGGTCATCACCAGAACCCAAGCATGCTGGCACCCTGATCTTTGACTTCCCATCTCCAGCACTGTGCAAAACAAATGGAACAACTGTTGTAAGCCACCCAGTTTTTGGTATTTTGTTACAAGAGCCTGAACAGACTAAGAAAGAAAATTGTCTTGATTGTGAGAAGTAGGGAGCTTCTGCAACAAATACCTAAAAATGGGGATGTGGCTGTGAACTGGGTCACGGGTAAAGGTGCATGCTGGAAGCTGAGAATGTCACGAAGGGAATTTTAAATGTGATTCTGGTATAGGCTCCAAGACAAAAAGAAGAGAGCTGAACACAGTTCTCTTGGCCGAACTGCATTCATGCTCTACTGTCTTGTGGAAAGTAGAATTTGCAAGCAATGCCATTGCTCTTCAGCTGAAATTTCTAAGCCAAGACGCTTGGTTCCTCCTGACTGCTAATGGTTAAACAAGACCAAAGAAATAACTTGAAGATAAAATTATCAAGCAAAAAGAGACTATAGAACTTCAAGATTTTGAAAATTCCCAGCCTAACCATTTTGCAAAAAAGGAGAAAGCATGTTTGGAAGAGAATAGGGTGTGGCCCAAAAGACCCCGAATAGCCAAAAGAATGTTGAACAAGAAAATCAAAGTGGGAGGCATCACAATCCCAGACTTTAGCCTCTACTACAAAGCTGTAATCATCAAGACAGCATGGTACTGGCACAAAAACAGACACATAGACCAATGGAATAGAATAGAGAACCCAGAATTGGACCCACAGATGTATGGCCAATTAATCTTTGACAAAGCAGGAAAGAGGATCCAATGGAAAAAAGTCTGTTTAGCAAATGGTGCTGGGAGAACTGGATGGCAAAATGCAGAAGAATGAAACTAGACGACTTTCTCACACCACACACAAAAATAAACTCAAAATGGATGAAAGACTTAAACGTGAGACGGGAAACCATCAAAAACCTTAGAGGAGAAAACAGGCAACAACCTTTTTGACATAAGCCGCAGCAATATCTTGCTCAACACATCTCCAAAGGCAAGGAAATTAAAAGCAAAAATGAACTATCGGGACCTCATGAAGATAAAAAGCTTCTGTACTGCAGAGGGAACAATCAACAAAACTAAAAGGCAACCAATGGAATGGGAAAAGATATTTGCAAATGACATATCGGATAAAGGGCCAGTATCCAAAATGTATAAAGAACTTACCAACTCGACACCTGAAAAACAAATAATCCACTGAAGAAATGGGCAGAAGACATGAACGGACACTTTTCCAAAGGAGACAACCAGATGGCCAACAGACAAATGAAAAGATGGTCAACATCACTCATCATCAGGGAAATACAAGTCAAACCACACTGAGATACCACCTTACACCACTCAAGAGTGGCTAAAATTAACAACTCAGGAAACAACAGGTGCTGGCGAGGATGTGGAGAAAGGGGATCCCTCTTGCACTGTTGGTGGGAATGCAAACTGGTGCAGCCACTCTGGAAAAAGTGTGTAGGTTCCTCAAAAAATTAAAACTAGAACTACCCACAAGCCAGCAATAGCACTACTAGGAATTTATCCAAAGGATACAGGAGTGCTGATTCGTAGGGGCACATGTATCCCAATGTTTATAGCAGTGCTTCCAACAAGATCCAAATTATGGAAAGAGCCTAAATGTCCATCATCTGATGAGTGGATAAAGAAGATGTGGTTTGATATATACAATGGAATACTACTTCGCAATGAGAAAGAAGGAAATCCTGCCATTTGCAGCAACGTGGATGGAACTGGAGGGTATTATGCTAAGTGAAATAAGTCAGAGAAAGACATATACCATATGTTTTCACTCATATGGGGAACTTGAGAAACTTAAGACCATGGGGGAAGGGAAGGGGAAAAAAATAGTTACAAACAGAGAGGAAGGGAGGCAAACCATAAGAGGCTCTTAAATACAGAGAACAAACTGAGGGTTGATGGGGTGGGAGGGGAAAATGAGTGAGGGGCACTGAGGAGGGCACTTGTTGGGATGAGCACTGGGTGTTGTATGTAAGTGATGAATCATGGGAATCTACCCCCAAAACCAAGAGCACACTGTATACACTGTATGTTAGCCAACCTGACAATAAATTATATTAAAAAAAAAAAAAAGGAATAGGGTATGGCCAAGCTGTTTGAGAAGATCAGAATGAGTGTGTTTTGCAGGGTTTTTCAGATTCCACATGTACGTGAAATCTTATGAGGTATTTCTCAGTCTAATTTACTTCACTTGGCATAATACATTCTAGCCCCATCCACGTTGTTGTACATGGCACAATACCATCCTTTTTTATGGCCGTGTAACATTCCACTCTAAAATACCACATCTTCCTTATCCATTTGCGTATTAACGGATCCTTAGGTTGCTTCCCTGTCTTGGCCAGTAAATAATGCTGCAATAAACATAGGGGTGCATTCGTAATCTTTTCAAACTAGTGTTTTCATTTTCTTTGGGTAAATACCTAGTGGTAGAATTATTGGATCATATGGTATTTCTATTTTTAATATTTTGAGGAATCTCCATACTGCTTTCCAGAGTGGCTGTACCAATTTACACTGCCACCAACAGTGCACAAGGTTCCTTTTCCTCTACATTTTCATCAGCACTTGTTATTTCTCATCTTTGATTTTAGCCATTCTGACAAATTTAAGATGATAGCTCATTGTGGTTTTGACTTGCAATTCCCTGATAATGAGTGGTGGTGACGATCTTTCCATGTGTCTGTTGGCCTTTGGGAAAATGCCTATTCATGTCTTCTGTCCCTTTTAAAAATAAACAAACAAAAAGCAGAATCAGATCTATAAATATAAGAACTGATGGTTGACGAGAGGAGGGGAGTAGAGAGGTGGGCAAAATGACTGAAGGGGAGTGGGAGATACAAATTTCCAGTTATGAAATAAATGTCATGAGAATAAAAGGCACAGCATAAGGAATACAGTCAATGATACTGTGATAACGTTGTATGGTGACAGATGGTAGCTACACTGGTGAGCACAACATAATGCACAAACTTGAATCGCTATGCTGTACACATGAAACTAATATAAAGTTGTGCGTCAACTATACTCATGTTTAAAAATTAAAAAAAAAAAAAAGATTAGTGAGTGTCAACTATGGACCTTATCAGCTACTATAGCAGGAAAACTGCCGGTGTGAAGTGAAGGGAAAGAAAATGGAAAGGAATAAAGGAAGACAGCCAGACTTTACAAAACAGAACCATAAAGCTATTTCTCTGCAAATGTTCTCTATTCTTCAACACAAAGGAGGAGTGACCTCAAGGCACTTCAGAGATGATTGGGCCTGCCTCTTCACTTTCTTTTTTTTTTTTTTTTTTTAATTTCTTTCTTTTTTTTTTTTTACATTTATGTATTTTTGAGAGACAGAACACAGTGGGGGAGGGGCAGAGAGAGAGAGGGAGACACAGAATCCCAGCCAGGCTCCAGGCTCCGAGCTGACAGCACAGAGCCCAGTGCGGGGATCAAACCCACAAACTGCGAGATCATGACCTGAGCCAAAGTTGGACACTAGCCCGACTGAGCCACCCAGGCGCCCCTGCCTCTTCACTTTCAACAGGCCAGATGACCTCCCCGCAAAACTGGGTTTTCAACCCCTGCTCAGTAGAACCTGGGGGGTGGTGCGGGACCCTGCCTGGTGGAGCTGGGTCTAGCAGTAGGACTGCTGTCCAACAGGCTTGGAGGGCAGAGCATGGAGGCAAAGAGGATTATTTTCAAGCCTTCAGATCTCATGGATCTTGCTAGGTTTTGGACTTGCCTGGGATCAACCTGTGCTTCTCCCCCATTTCTGCTTATTGAATGGTATTGTCTACCCTATGCCTGTCCCACCACTGTATTCTGGAAGTACACAATTACTCCATTCTACAGGTTCACAGCTGGAGAGGATTTTTTGCCTCAAGTCTCACCCATATCTGATTTAGAGATGTTTAGATTAGGTTTTGGACTACGGACTTTAGAGCTGATGCTAGAACGAGTTGACTTGTAGGGGTGGTGGGATAGAATGCATGTATTTGGCATATGGGAAGTACATGAAACTTGGGGAGGGGGGTGAGAGCAGAATGTTGTAGATTAAACACTGGTGTTCCTCTAAAATTCATTATGTTAAAACCTTCCAAAATACAACGGTGGGCCTATGAGCAGTGACCAGTCCATGATGGTGGAGCCCTCATGAGTATCATCAGTGTCCTTACAAGAGAGATCACAGAGAGCTATCTCTCTCTGTTTCTGCTATGGGAGGGACAATGAGAAGTCACCCATCTGCAACCCATCAGAAGGTCTTCCTCAGAGCCTAACCATGCTGGCACCCTGATTTCAGACTTCTGGCCTCCAGAACTGTAAGGAATAAAACTTGTTAATAAGCCACCCATTCTATAGTACCTTGTTATAGGACACCAAACGAAGATACCATATAATCTAGCATTTACACTTCTGGGTGTGTACACAAAAAAAGTGAAAGCAGGACCTCAAAGAGATGTTTGCATACCCATGTTCACAGAAGCATTATTCAAAACAGCCAAGAGGTAGGGGCTCCTGGGTGGCTCAGTGGGTTAAGTGTCCAACTCTTGATTTTGGCTCAGGTCATGATCTCACAGTTTGCGAGATTGAGCCCTTGCATTGAGCTCTGTGCTGACAGTTTGCTTAGTATTCTCTCTCTCCCTCTCTCTCTGTCCCTCCCTGCTCTGTCTCTCAAAATAAATACACTTAAAAAAAAAAAAAAAAACAGCCAAGGGCACCTGGTTGACTCAGTTGGTTGAACGTCTGACTCTTGATTTTGGCTCAGGTCATGATCTCACAGTTCATGAGATCAAGCCCCACATTGGGCTCCGTGCTATCAACACAGAACCTGCTTGGGATTCTCTCTCTCGCTCTCACTGCCCCTCCCCTGCTCTGTCTCTCAAAATAAATAAACAAACATAAAAAAAAAATAATAACCAAGAGGTAGAAGCAACTCAAATGTCTACTGATTGAGGAGCGCACAAATAAAATGTGGTATATACACAAAATGAAATATTACTCAGCCTTAAAAAGACACTTGGGACGCCTGAGTGGCTCAGTCGGTTAAGGGTCCGACTTTGGCTCAGGTCATGAGCTCACGGTTCATGGGTTCAAGCCCCACGTCAGGCTCTGTGCTAACAGCTCAGAGCCTGGAGCCTGTTTCAGATTCTCTTTCTCCCTCTTTCTCTGTCCCTCCTCCACTTATGTGAAGTATCTAAAATAGTCCAATTCACAAAAACAGAAAGTAAAATGGTGTTCACCAGGCTGTGGGTAGAGAAGAAAATAAGTGGAAAACAAGTGAATTTAAATACTCGTGGTAATCAACTGAATCTACATTCAAACAAGAAAAATATGGCATATTTTAACTCTAGTAAGCTCAAATGATGGAAAATATTATGAAAGTTATCTGAAACAATAGAGAGAGACATGAGGTCAGGTGCCCCTCCTGTAGGTATTACTAAATGCCAAGCTGTTATTATGAATCCATGAAACTTAATGTGCACGTATCCGAAATTAGTAAATCAGACTTCATAAATATGACCAGGAGAACAAAAGTAAGCTTACAGAGACCAGAGGAAATAAGCAAATGGTCCACTGCGGGAAGGACCTGTGACACAGGACACCATAAGCAGCAGCAGGTTCACGCAGAAACAACTTCTCCTCCCTGGAGGAGGTCCGTGGGCAGAGAGGAGGTGGGCAGCATACACAGCAAACGAGAGCCAGAGAACAACAGGAAAGCACGAGACGGTGGGACACCAGGGACCAGGTGCACCTTCTATGAAGTTCAGATGGAAACCCAAAATAGTGTTCGTGTGTTCACTCATGAATGCAATTTACAGAAATTTAGAAATTTTGCAGAAAATATAAGTGTCATAAGCAACAGTGGAAGAGAAGTCAATAAAATATAAGAAATGTGCTAAGTTTTCTGTAAAACACAATGATATTTACGTATCAATTCAATATACTGATATGAACATGATGAATCTAGACAGGGAGAGTAATTTTTAGAACACAGCAGTTACAACAAGAAATTAAGTCAGTGAAATTTACACAAACTCAACAAGTTATGCACAAAAAACTGAAAACATACTATAAAAAAAGCAATAAATCTTACATGACAAATTAATGGTATTTCTGGGATTTGTACAGTACAAATATAAAATATGCATGTTTTTAAGATATCTAAAATTCCCAATTTAATAAATTTAATTCACAAAAGTGTAACTTGATATTAGGTACTAGGTCAGGTGAGGACAAGTAGAAAAAATAATTCAGACTATCTTTTCAACATATTCCAGGGTTTGTGCTGGATTTAGGGAACCTGTTGCTGAGCCATACCCTGAAAACTAAAGACGGAAATAGTGTAAAATATTTAAAACAATATCTGCTCCCCAATTCAACACTCCCACTTACAAATATAAAACAAAGAACACTACTGGTAGCATCAGAGATTCACAATTGATGATTAAATAATAAAAATCAAGTTCTTGGGTGCTTGGGTGGCTCAGTTGGTTAAGCATCCAACTCTTGATTTTGGCTTCAGCCTTGATCTCACAGTTCGTGAGTTCAAGCCCCATGTCGGGCTCTGTGCTTTCAGCAAGGAGCTGCTTGGGATATTCTCTCCCCCTCTCTCTCTTCCCTTCTCTCTCTCTCTCTGTCTCAAAATAAATAACTTAAAAAAAAATCAAGTTCCTTTACAATGCATAGAAATGGACAAGATGAAAGGAAAAAGTGGCTTAAAGGAAATGTATTACGGTGAACCTCATTAAAGTCATCGCTCAGCTTCAGCAACTCCCTCATTAAGATTCTGCATAATTATACCTGTTGAGGTAGAATGAACAACGGCCCACAGAGGGGATGGCAAAGGCAACATGAACAACAGTCCAGTCAATAGCCTCAGACATATGAGAACGTGAACGTGGACAACATTGCCCCAGGACAGATTCCTGTTTTGTTTATTGTGGCTCAAAGGGATGAATTAGCATCTAATGGACAACGTTGTCACAGAGCCCTTGAGAGATAACGTGACACACCTCAAAAACCGGAAAGAAAACTGGAATCACTGGTCCAGTCAGGATCTTGTGATACTTCCATCTCAGTATCCAGGGCATATGCTGACCAGTCTAACCAGTAGCTTCAAGAGGTGCTTCTGTAGGAAGCAGACTATTATTAGAACACGGAAGTCAAAGTGTTCTTGGTCAAGAATTTTCTGTACCAAGTAAACCCACTCCACAGAAGACTCCACCAGAAGCAGTCCATAACCTAAAAGTGGACTATCACAGCAAAAAAAAAAAAAAAAAAAAAAAGGACGAAATTTCTGACTCTAGGGATGTGTCTTCCAAAAGCAAATTTCAGAGGCAAAATCACGCAGACGTAAGAAAAATGAAATCGTTGCCTAACCAGGTAGAGAGGTGGAAGAGAGAGAAAATACAAGATGTCAGGGCCAGGTGATGTAGGATCTTGACACGGGACTGTGCCCTCCACCCACAGACACCAAGCTAAAAGCTGAAATGCGCTCCCATGTAGGACAGGGGATCAAAAAGACCTTTCTGCCAACTGTCTTCACACATCTGAGTAAAAAATCTCGTAAGATCCAGCCCACCTCCCCATTTCATGTGCCCCTGAAGTGTGGCAGAAGCAGAATGGAAGCTATGGCTAAGGAACCTGAACAGGCAGTCAGGGCTCAAGACGGCGCCATGCAGCTTCCAGGGAGCCCGGTGAAAGGAAGGCAAGAGCAGCCAGTGTCTTCCCTTCTCATCAGGTCTCCCAGGGACAGCCAATGGGTGTGGAACCAGGACAGGTGCAAGAGTCAGGACTCCGGAGGCCTCAGCTCTGAGCCACGTGGACGAAGACCCGAGCATCTGATGGCATCAAGCCCAGAAGGAGAGATCCCCTTTGAAACGGCCCTCCCATGCCCTGCAAAGTCAAGGACCAAAGCAATCACTGCACCAGGTCACTGTGTGTGGATCACGGATCGCGACGTTTGTGTTCGTCTCTGCGGGAGCTGCAGCACCGCTGGAGGGTGAAAGGGTCAACCTCACACATCTGAAGACCGAGTGACAAGCGAGGGAGGAGAAAAATGTCCTCCAAGTGTTCATAAGAAAAAAGCCTTTGTTTTCCCATAGAACTCTCCCACTGCAGAGAGTTTCTCAAACACCATTTTTTTTAGTTTATTTATTTATCTTGAGAGAGGTAGAGCACATGAGTGGCAGAGGGGCAGAGAGAGGGAGAGAGAATCCCAAGTGGGCTCGGATGTGGGGCTCAAACTCACAGAACTCTGAGATCACAACCTGAGCCGAAACCAAGAGTCAGATGCTTAACCGACTGAGCCACCCAGGCGCCCCTCTCAAACACTATTAATGTGCGGCCTCCTCTCTGCCCTTCTTTCCCTTGCTTCAAAAAGGACATTATATTCAGGTCAAACACACATAGTCCTGCTTATAAGAAGAAAGGAACGTGAACGTGATGTGCTATGGCTTTTCCAGAATCCTCGCTTTTTGTTCAGCTGAGGAGAGAGGACATCACAGATGGATCTGGAAAGATCATTTCACAAACTCCTCCACTGCCTGCCTCCTTCTGAGAGCACAGGCAACAGGATCGCAGAGATACAGCTCTCTTCCCAAACTACTGAATCCAAAGCGCAGGGGAAGAAAATAGGGAATTGGCTATTTAAAATTTTTTTTGAACGTTTGTTTATTATTATTGAGAGACAGACAGAGACAGAGCATGAGCATGGGAGGGGCAGAGAGATGAGGAAACACATAATCCAAAGCAGGCTCCAGGCTCTGAGCTGTCAGCAGAGCCCGATGTGGAGCTCGAACTCACAAACCACAAGATCATGACCTGAGCCGAAGTCACGCTTAACCGACTGAGCCACCCAGGTGCCCCGGAAACTGGCTATTTTAGAAGTCTGCCATTTGGTTTTATGCATTCTTAAACTCCAGAACAACTCCTGATGTATCATCTGAAAAAAGAGGAAAGTAAAAGTCCAGCTGCCACATAATGAGGCTTTTCAATTCTGAGGCAACAGGGCTTCAAACTCAGACAAGTAAGGCAGGGGCTCCCAGGAGGCAAACTAAGGAAAAATGCAAAGATACCCAAGGGCAGATCCCCACTTCTGAACATTGTCCTCACCCAGGGAGACCAGGTTCCTGTAGTTCTTCAGCATCACGTCCCTGTACAAGGCCCTCTGAGCGGGGTCCAGGCACACCCATTCCTCCTGAGAGAATTCTATGGCCACATCCTTGAAGGTCAATCGTCCCTGAAATGAAAACACACTTCACCAAGAGGCCATGGGGTAAGTTCTTCACACAAAATGAGAAAAGAGAGGTGCATAAGTATCAATTTGGTTAAAGTGAGTGTCCAACAGACCCATGTTAAGGTCTTTTAGGCAACTTACATGCCTCTAACTTTAAGTTCTTATGCATTCCCATAAGAGATTATAATACCCTCCAAGTAAGTATGGATTTTTCATTTTTGTGGATAATACATGAGGAATACACCTAAAAAACCCCAATACTACACTGTCTATACACAGTATTAGATACTATGTTCTACACACGGAGTGATACTATCTCGATGAGCTACGGGACGAGTGCTATCTGCAGAGATGACAACATTCACAGCGGCTTGAAAGAAAAGTTAGAATTTAAAAACAGTGATGAGGGGGCACCTGGGTGGCTCAGTTGGTTAAGTGTCTGACTCTTGGTTTCAGCTCAGGTTGTGAGTTCAAGCCCCACATCGGGCTGTGTGTGACAGCCCAGACCCTGGAGCCTGCTTTGGATTCTGTGTCTTCCTCTCCCTCTGCCCCTCTCCCCCTTGTGCTTTTTCTTTCTTTCTTTCTCTCTCTCTCTCTCTCTCTCTCTCTCTCTCTCTCTCTCAAAAATAAACATTAAAAAATTTTTTTTAATTAAAAATTAAAATGAAATCAATAAAACTTGTGATGAGGATAGCAATGGCAATGACTTTAAAGCTTCTGACCCTTCCTACGTGCTAGGTATTACTCTAAAGGCTTCACATGTACCAAGCTGGTATCAGCAGAACAGCTCACTGGGGGAAGATGTGCTCCCATCCTATGGAGGGGAAGACTCATACTGGTCAGAGGCACTCTAGGAAACTCTCCTCTGGTCAAAGAGCTAAGAATTACACAGCGAGCACACGAGCTCAGGTAGTCAGGTTTTAGAACTGAAACTCAAGAATTAAGTAGTTCAGTAACGGAGCATTACAAGTACACAGACAGAGGCTTCTTGAAACAAGCTCAAAGTTTACGACATCAAACTGCATAAAAGGTCCTCATAGACGCTGCATGCACAGAAACACTGCTATTCTTATCATTACCTAAATCATTAGCCTGATAGTGTAGAAAGAATTTAAGGCCATGGAATATACTTAAGATATAATTTCAGGGGCGCCTGGGTGGCGTAGTCGGTTAAGCGTCCGACTTCAGCCAGGTCACGATCTCGCGGTCCGTGAGTTCGAGCCCCGCGTCAGGTTCTGGGCTGATGGCTCGGAACCTGGAGCCTGTTTCCGATTCTGTGTCTCCCTCTCTCTCTGCCCCTCCCCCGTTCATGCTCTGTCTCTCTCTGTCCCAAAAATAAATTAAAAAAAAAAAAAAAAAAAAAAACGTTGAAAAAAAAGATATAATTTCAATGACTAAAAACTATGAAATTTATGGAATGTCTCTATAAAAACCATGGACGGGGCGCCTGGGTGGCTCAGTCGGTTAAGCGTCCGACTTCAGCTCAGGTCACGATCTTGCGGTCCGTGAGTTCGAGCCCCGCGTCGGGCTCTGGGCTGATGGCTCAGAGCCTGGAGCCTGCTTCCGATTCTGTGTCTCCCTCTCTCTCTGCCCCTCCCCTGTTCATGTTCTGTCTCTGTCTCAAAAATAAATAAACGTTAAAAAAAATTAAAAACCAAAAAAACCATGGACTTACACATCCGTGCACTTGTGCAAATTAACTGAAATATGAGGCGTGGTTTCTCAACATAATTTTGAATGATTTTTTTTTTTTTTTAAGAGAGAACATGGGCAGGGGAGTGAGGCAGAGGGGGAGAAAGAGAAACTTTTTTTTTTTTAAGTTTTTAAAATTTATTTTGAGAAAGAGTGTGAGAGGAGGAGGGGCAGAGAGAGAGGGAGCGAGAGAAAATCTCAAACAGGCTCGGTGACTTGTGTGCAGAACCTGATGTGGTGTTCAAACTCACAAACTGTGAGATCATAGATCATGACCTGAGCTGAAATCAAGAGTTAGAAGCTTACCCGACTGAGCCACCCAGGTGCCCGAGAGAGAGAGAGAGAGAGAGAGAGAGAGAATCTTAAGCAGTTTCCATGCTCAGCGCACAGCCCAACACAAGGCTCAATCCCATGACCCTGGGATCATGACCTAAGCTGAAATCAAGAGTTAGATGCTCAACTTACTGAGCCCCCCAGGCACCCCAAAAGAAAGGTTTTAAATGGCTGTTTTTATAGTAAACGAACACAGAATCCACCAGTGGTTTTTGACAGAGAGAGAGAGAGAGAGAGAGTGAGTGAGTCTGCTCAAGGGAGGGCAGAGAGGGACAGAGAAATAATCTCAAGTAGGCTTCATGGTCAGCGCAGAGCCCAACACAGGGCTCACTGCCATGACTCTGGGATCATGACCTGAGGTGAAATCAAGAGTCAAGACACTCAACCAACTGAGCCACCCGAGTGCCCCCATTATCATTTTTATTCACGTGTATTTCAGCATGTTTGGGAAGATTAAAACGTATAAATTGTACTTCATTCGGTTTGTCAATATGACTATACAATAGGTTAGTAAAGAGAGGGACAAACATGAAAAAATAAAGAATACTTTAACTCCAATCTCCATAAAATACCTGCATTCAAAAATATAAATACAATTTTATGCATTTAAATGTAGGTGTGTAGGCATTAACAAACACCGAAGAGAGTTTGTTTATTCCACTAATAAAATGATGGTTCGAGATTAGAAGAGTTACCGGTGTTATGATATGCAGTACCTGAACAGATTCAGGTTTAAAAACATATCACAGTAATAGACACTTGAAAAAAATGACAAAAAGGAAATCGATGATTAAACTATCATTAAGCAAGAACATTTCACCAAATGTCACGACCAGTCAAGAACGCTGGATGCATTTGCTCTGAAATTTCGGTGGAGGAAAGGGGGTTGGCCGGGGCTCCTGCCAATCGCCCAGCCAGCCTAAGCAGGCATCAGCAGAAGAAGTTAAAGGAGGTAAAAATAGTGAGTGAGAGTGAGAGTGAGAGTGAGAGTGAGAGTGAGAGTGAGAGTGAGAGAGAGAGAGAGAGAGAGAGAGAGAGAGAGAGAGTGTGTCAAGGAGCTGAAACTGTTGAAATTCACAGATCTAAGGATGGAAACAGGCTAAAAGGGCAAGAGGGAGAATGATATTTCATGCAAGCAGGATCCTAAAGACAGCAGGGGTGGTTATATCCTATCAGACAGAAGAGACTATAAGACAAAACGGTCGCAAGAGGGGAAGGACATCATGATAAGAAGATTGGCTCACCAGGAAGACAGCACAACGGTAAACACACAGGCGTGTGACATTAGAGCCCCCAGATGTATTAAGGAAATAATAACAGTATGGGGCGCCTGGGTGGCTCAGTCGGTTAAGCGTCCGACTTCAGCTCAGGTCACGATCTCGCGGTCCGTGAGTTCGAGCCCCCCGTCGGGCTCTGGGCTGATGGCTCGGAGCCTGGAGGCTGCTTCCGATTCTGTGTCTCCCTCTCTCTCTGCCCCTCCCCCGTTCATGCTCCGTCTCTCTCTGTCTCAAAAATAAATAAATGTTAAAAAAATTTTTTTTAATAAAAATAAAAAATAAAAAAATGAAAAGAAATAATAACAGTAGACTTCAGTACCCAGTTTCAGAAGATCCAGAAGGAGACAGAAGACCTGAACAGCACTCTCAGCAAGTGCACCTACCAGGCAGACCGAACACCACAGCCAGCAGCAGCAGAACACGGTCTTCTAAAGCACACGTGACATCACGCCAGAAAACAAATCTTAGCAAATTTAAGAAGGCTGAAATCGTAAAGAGCATCTTCTCTAACACTGAATTGAAACTAGAAACAAATAGTAAAAAGGAAACAACTCATTTTTTCTATAATATACTTTTTTCTAATTGCTTATTTTTTTAAGTAAACTCTACACCCAACATGGGGCTCGAACTCACAACCCTGTGATCAAGAGTCTACCTACTGGGCCAAACAGGAAGCCCAAAACATTTTTTGTTGTTTTTTGTTTTTTGTTTTGAGAGAGAGAGAGAGAGAGAGCAAGTGAACAAGGGGCAGAGAGAGAGAGGGAGGGAGAGAGAGAGAGGGAGGGAAGGAGGGGGAGAGAGAGAGGGAGGGGGGGAGAGAGAGAGAGGGAGGGAGGGAGAGAGAGGCAGGGGGAGAGAGCAAAGCGGGGCTCATGCTTACTTGATGTGGGACGTGAACTCACAAACCATGAGACCATGACCTGAGCTGAAGTCAGATGCTTAATGACAGAGCCACCAGGTGCCCCCAAACAGCGCATTCTTAAGCAATGGGTCAAAGAAGAAACTGCAAGAGAATCTGCAAAGTGTCCGGATGAAAATGAAAAAACAACATACTGAAATGTAGGGACACTCAGAGGAGGGTCTGCAATGGTGAATATTTACATTAAACAAGAGGAAAGATCTCAAATCAGAAATCTAATTTTACACCTCAAGGAGGCAGAAAAAGAAGAACAAACTAAACCCAGTTTAGCAGAAGGAAGTAAATAAGATTACAGCAGAGGTAAATGAAATAGAGGATTAAAAAAATATATATATTAAAAAAAACAACAAACCAAGAGATGTTTTGAAAAGATTAATAAATTGACAAGCCCTTAGCTAGACTAGTGAACATTGCAACTCATGTCATGGAAAGTTTTAAAAAGGACTCTATGAGGGTACTATGAACAACTCCATGCCAACAATGCATAACCTCGAAGGTAAGGGTCAATTCATGAAAACATACAACCTACCAAGACATATGATCATGAAGAAATAACAAATGTGAACAGAATTATACCTGGAGAGGACATACGAGCAGTGATCAAAAATCTCCACAAAGAGGGGCACCCGGGTGGCTCAGCTGGGTAAGCGTCAGACTTCAGCTCAGGTCATGATCTCATGGTTCCTGAGTTCAAGCCCCGCATCAGGCTCTGTGCTGACAGTGCAGAGCCTGCTTGGGATTTTCTCTCTCTCCCTCTCTCTCTGCCTCTTCCATCCTGGTGATTTCACTCTCTGAAAATAAATAAACTTAAAAAAATTTTAAAACAAAGTATGGAAGATTCAACATTCAAAAAATCAATGACAATACATTAGTAGAATGTACTAACAGAATGAAGGGAAAAAAACACTTGGTCATCTCAATGCAGAAAAAGGCTTTCACAAAATTCAACTAGCTTTCAGGATGAAGACATCCAACAAACTAGGAATAATAGACTACCCCCAACACAATCAAAGTCATATACAAAAAGCACACAACCAGCCTACCCAATGGTGAGAGACTGAAAGCTTTTCCTCTAAGATAAAGAAGAAGGCAGGGGCGCCCGGGGGGCTCAGTCGGTTGAGCGTCCGACTTTGGCTCAGGTCAGATCTTACAGTCCATGAGTTCGAGCGCCATATCAAGCTCTGTGCTGACAGCTCAGAGCCTGGAGCCTGCTTCAGATTCTGTGTTTCCCTCGCTCTCTGCCCCTCCCCCACTCACAGTCTGTCTCTCAAACATGAATAAATTAAAACAAATTTTTTTATCAAAAAAAAAAAAAAAAAAAAAGAAGGCGGCAGCAAGGGTCCACACTCTCAGCATTTCCGTTCAACAGAGTACCGGAAATCCTAGCCAGAGAAATGATCAAGGAAAAGAAATAAAAGCCATCCAAATTCAGAAAGGTTGATTTCATATTTAAAAAAAATTTTTTTAGGATATTGAGGAGGGCACCTTTTGGGATGAGCACTGGGTGTTGTATGGAAACCAATTTGACAGTAAATTTCATATATTAAAAAATAAAAAAAATAAAAAAAATAAAAAAAATAAAAAATTTTTTTAATGTTTATTTATTTTTGAGACAGAGAGAGAGCATGAACGGGGGAGGGTCAGAGAGAGAGAGGGAGACACAGAATCTGAAACAGGCTCCAGGCTCTGGGCTGTCAGCACAGAGCCCGACGCGGGGCTCAAACTCACAGACCGTTGAGATTGTGACCTGAGCCGAAGTCGGATGCTTACGCTTAACCGACTGAGCCACCCAGGCGCCCCTGATTTCATATTTTAAAACTCATGATGAATAAAACTCTTTCCATTCCATTCCCATCATTAATATCTTAAAGGCAGTGACCCACACTTGTTCAGCTTCAAATGTAGTGTACAAGTGGGCAGATTGCTCGCTATTGGTCTGTTTTTCTAGAAGTTTCCAGGTACGTGTGGACATTAATACAGGATTCCACATGCAGCTTCTTTTACCCCGGCTTACAGACGGCTAACAGTGCATCCAGATGTGGCCCCTAAACAACCGCTGCCTGAGCGTGAGCCCATCAGCATGGGGCCAAGCCTACTCACAGGCTCCGTGTCACTGGGTTACCATGAGCTGGAATCTAAATGGAGAGGAGGGGGACTGGGGGAAGGCCTGGGGGAGTGTGGACGGGCACGTGTCAAGAGTACTCTAGAGATCCGCAAGGCCAACAGGAAGGAGAAATGGATCATCGACCAAGAATATGACTTTACCTGAGAAAACGCCATTCCCGTCTCCTCTTTCATTTTTCTTCCTCCTCTTCTGGGCCTCTTCCTCAGGCAATGTGGTTCTTTCTTAGAAGTCCACCTTAAAAGTTGAAAATTCTCTTTAAAGCTTAGAATGGCCATACCCCATTCTGTGCCACAAACACACACAGGGAAGTCCTCACCACGTGGGAGAGTAAAATATTTAAAAATACATAATTGCAAAAACATAACCATTAGTGCAGATCACACTGAAAGACGGTCAGCTACAGAAATTAGCTCTGAGCAAATTTTTGTTTAATTTCAGTTTTGTTGAGGGTTTTTTGTTTTGTTCATGAGCAAATTTCTTCAATGTAAATAGATGGACTCTTTGGGGAAAGGTTCCAAGTCAACCCAGCCATCCTTCAGTTTGCAGAGAGCAGACAAAATGGAATTGAGGGGCACAGAGACTTAGTAGCTCACAGCCCACTGTTTTAAGGGATCACATAACAGAAGAAATTGGAGCATTAGGCAACTGTTAAACTAGGTTTCAAAGGCTACAAGACCATCGGTATCCTTACTAAGTACGCACTGAAACAACCTAAAAGTATGTACCAATTGCTGAAGAACTTTTCTAATATATAAGATAGGAGAAAACACGCATGCCTCAATCTAAACCAGAAACCGATTTAAAAGGCAAATAATTTGTAATTTTTTTAAAAAAATCTAAATAATTCTTGGGAACACAAGCTGGTGCAGCCACTCTGGAAAACAGTATGGGGGTTCCTCAAAAAACTAAAATAGAACTACCCTACCACCCAGCAATTGCACTACTAGGCATTTATCCAAGGGATACAGGTGTGCTGTTTCGAAGGGACACATGCACCCCCATCTTTACAGCAGCACTATCGACAATAGCCCAAGTATGGAAAGAGCCCAGATGTCCATTGATGGATGAATGGATAAAGAAGATGTGGTATATATATACGATGGAGTATTAGTCAGCAATCAAAAAGAATGAAATCTTGCCATTTGCAACTACGTGGATGGAACTGGAGGGTATTATGCTAAGTGAAATCAGTGAGAGAAAGACAAAAATCATATGACTTCACTCATAGGAGGACTTTAAGAGACAAAACAGATGAACATAGGGAAGGGAAACAAAAATAATATAAAAACATGGAGGGGGACAAAACATAAGAGACTCTTAAGTATGGAGAACAAACAGAGGGTTACTGGAGGGATTGTGGGAGAGAGGATGGGCTAAATGGGTAAGGGGCATTAAGGAATCTACTCCATTGTTTCACTATATGCTAACTAAATTTGGATGTAAATTTTTTAAAAAATCTAAGTAATTCTGGGGTCAAAGTGAAAACAAAATTAATATATCACATTGGGCGATTAAAATAAAAACTTAAAATATAGATATCATACTGAGAAAAGAATAACATGACTTGAGTGTACAGGAGGCCACAAAAACTTATTTCAGAAGTTAATAATTATTTATATAAGGAGCACCTGGGTGGCTCAGATGGTTGAGCTTCTGACTCAGGTCATGATCTCACCGTGAGCTAGCTGGAGCCCTGCCTTAGGCTCTGTGCTGGTGATGCGGGGCCTGCTTGGGATTCTCTCTTTTCCTCTCTCTCAAAATAAATAAGCTTTAAAAAATTATTATTTATAGAAAAGTGGAATCTGAACTAAGATTTACCTCAAGCTACAAAAAGAATACTGAATTAAATGTAAGAGGAGTAGGGAGGGGGAAGTAAATCCATTACAAAAACAAAAACAAAAAGAGTAAATTTAACACTCCTTTTAAAAAGGCACCATGTAGGGGCACCTGGGCGGCTCAGCCGGTTAAGCATGTGACTCTTTTTTAAAGAGTTTTTTTTTAGATGTTTATTTTTGAGAGAGAGCATGCGCACAAGAGTAAGAGTGGGGGAGGGGCGAGAGGGAGATAGAGGATTCAAGGCAGGCTCCTCACCAAGAGCAGAAGAACGGAAGGCCCTGCTCGGGGCTAGAATTCAAGGACCCTGGGATCATGACCTAAGCTGAAGTCCGAAGCTGACCAACTGAACCACCCAGGTGTCCCTAATCATCCCTTAAGCAGTCGACTCGAGTTTAGCTCAGGTCGCGATCTCACAGTGAGATAGAGCCCAGAGTTGGGTTCCGCACTAACAGCACAGAGCCTGCTTGGGACTCTCTCTCCCCCTCTCGGCTTCTCCCCCACGCGTGCGCACACATACTCTCTCTCTCTCCCCCAAAATAAAGAAAAAGAAAACATTAAAAAGTATATATAAATAAATAAAAAGGCACCATGGAGTGACCAGCATTTCTCCCCTTCCCCAAACCAGGCAAAGGGGAGAGGGTGATCCACAAATGACTAAGATACCGCCCACTGGCTGAATAGGGTTTGCAAATGGAAATTCTCTTGCGATGCAAATAAATATAAAACGCACAAGCCTTACGGGCAGGTGTTTTGAAATTCTCATCCTCATCCACATGATTTAAACAAACTTTAAATGTATTAGATGGTAAAGCCCCAAATCAGTATTTCACAACTTAATCATCTATATCCAATTAACGCAGACCCATCTGGATTCAAGCCCACCCTCTCTTTTCACTAAGATGTACTTTCCTCTTATTCTATCTTCTTCTGTGTTTCTCTTTTTTTTCTGTTTTCCCCCTGGGTTTCTGCTCAGCCCGTTATCCTCTTTCTGTCTTCTGGATTCCTTCCCTCACACCTATTCTGTCCCATTGTGCACGTGTTTCCCCTCTTGTTTTTATTTCTCCCCGGTCCTTCCGATTGTCCCCAGTCTCCATGCATTTCAGCCTCTTTCTTGTCCCACCTGCGCTCTTTCCCTGCTCTCCGTTATATTCCTCTCTTCTTTCTCTGTTATACTCCTTTGGTCCCCACCCCCAGGTAGCTGTACTTCCATTCTGGTTTCTTCCTCCGCTCTCTTGTCACCTCTTTCCTCTGTCTCAACTACACCTTCCTCTGTTGGCCAAGACTTTAACTCTTTAGTCCTCTCCTCCATCTGACGTGCCTCACCATTGTTGCCTCCACTCCTACGCTGAACAAGGGCCCTTCCATTTTGCTCTCCTTCATCTCCCTGGAGACCGGGCTTTCCTCAAACTTCTACTTTTTCCACCTGCTACTTCCGCGGCTCATTCTGTCTCTTTGCAAAGTCCCTCACCCATCCTCTACGTTGCCTCTAGGTTTTCTTTCAGTGGCTTTCTTTCTCCCAATCTCCCTCCATCACACATTCAGTAGGCGTGGGATGAAATAAGACAACCGCCTCCTGGAAGAAGCACGTTTTCAAGTGGGGAGGAATTTGGGGCGAAATACACTGGGTGTCACTAGGCAGGCCGAGTCACCCACCCCAGCGCGGAGTCAGGGGAAGAGGTGACCAGAGAGAGGGGGTTCTGGGGAACAGAAGCCGACGCGAGGAGAGGGGGCGGGGAGGGTGCCCCACAAGGGTGGGCTCTCCAGAATCGTCGGCCCGGAGGAGGATGCGGCCTCTCCCGAGAGGCTGCAGGGACTGCCAGGCACGGTCGACAGTGCGAGGCTGGGCCGGGGCGCGAATCCACCCGGTGGAAGGGGGCTTTTCACGACGTGAGGCGGGCGGCGGGCTCCGAAGAGAATTCCAGCAGGACACGGACCGGAGAGCCGGTGTCTGCGTGGCCCGAACGCGGAAACGCCGGGGGCAGGGGCCAGTTTAGCTGCGATTTTAAACAGAAAGGGACGCGCCCCCGGCCTCCCAATGTGACGTCTGAATTTACTTGGGGTGCGGTGGCGAATGCGGGGATTTTAAGACCCGTAGCGATACCCAGACCCCGGCTTTGGAGGAGAGGGGACGGCAAAGAGCACGTTTAAACTAGAAAGACCGAAACTCACACTCAACAGCGAAACTTTTGCTCCGCGCTATCCACTTCCGGGTCTACAGGAACCTGCGCGCGCGTGCAATAAAAAGACGAAGGGGCCGTGTGTGGGCGGGGCCTAAGCGGGGCGTGGCCGTCAGGGGCGGGGCGTGAAGAGGTGACGCCTCAGCAGGTACCGCGATGGGGGCAGGACGGAGCCGGCGAGGGGCGGGGTCGAAGGGACGTGAGGCCTCCGCAGGGGCGGGACGAAGATGGGGAGGGGACGGGGCTTTGGCGAGCCCGTCAGGGGGTGGAGCGTGGAAGGAGGCTAGACCACAAGGGGGCAGGTACGGCGAGGGGGCAGGTACGGCGAGGGGGCAGGTACGGCGAGGGGGCAGGTACGGCGAGGGGGCAGGTACGGCGAGGGGGCAGGTACCGCGAGGCGGCAGGTATATGGCGGGTGTCCCTCCCCTCGCTCCCAAGGTGTCTCTGCCAGGTGTAAAAATGATTCTTGAAATATCTCCAGGAGCAGCCTTGCTTCCTGCTTATTTCACGGTCTCTAACAGTTTTAAGGTAAAAGCCCGTGAAGCTGAAGCAATTTGGGGGCCAGGGAACTGGGATCCTGGTGGTCTGTGGGGACGTGGTGGGTGCAGGAACATTTCCTGTAGTTAGGATCAATTTAAGTAGTTTAATTACACAGCTGGAGCTGTTTGTGTCGGGCTTACAAACTAGAAGGTAAAATTCAAAACTCCCTGGAGAGAAAGGGCAATTCCATACAGACACCCAACAAAATGGCATTGCTTTTTCAATTCCCCAATCACCCAGGAGGCCAAACTCAACGCTATGCTCAGTTCCGAAGACTTGCATAGGGACGAGACCAGAGGAAAGAGGTGTGGAGGGCGAAGGCATATATAATTTGGGTTGCCAACCACTGCTTTAGGAAGAACACTAACTTTTTAAAAAATGTTATAAATTGCCTTGTTGCCATTTATGTTTGTTATAACAATTTATTCTGTTACACGCTTGAGATTACTAACCTTCAAATACCTGAGTTTAACTTTACATCATAATATACTTAAATCAGTATCTAAATATAATTTCAAAATCACTACACATACCTTCTCAAAGTACAAGGTTTTTTACTTACAAATTGTATATTTTAGCTCTTTGCTTTCTAAATGTTTACAAAGCTTGTAACATATGTAGTCTTAGCGATTTTCACTTAAAGAATAATCAATTTTGCAATATTTCTAAAGGCACCCAGGAGGGAAGTGTATGCAATTTAATATGAACCCTAAGGAAAGTAAAACTAGGTTATCAAACATCCAACAAACTTCTACCCTGAATAATTTTTCTGGCAGTATCTGTTAACATCTACTACAGATGTGTTTTCTCTCACCCTGCATATGGAAGATTTCAACCACGTCAAACTGACAGTCAATCAAAATACATTTAGATAGGGAAATGAGCATATTTAAAATACTTTCAGGTAAAATTGAGCAGAATGTCTTGACATAGCACACATATGAATAAAAGCAGATCTATCATCCCATTTTTATTTTTATTTTATTCTTTTTATCCCATTTTTAAAAGATGCAGTGACACAGTGCCCCTCCATAACACAGGATGAGGTACGAGCTATGTGACCTGGCTTCAGGCCCACTGGCGCATAATCCCAGAAGCAATCCCATTAGTTTGAGGACCTAGCTGGACAGGGTTTTTGCCTGCCAAAAGTGAAAGATATGACTGCTCCTTCCTTCAAATGCATTGACTTATAATCAATAAGGGGCGCCAGGCTGGCTCAGTCCTTAGAGCATGCAACTCTTGATCTCAGGGGTTGTGAGTTCAAGCCCCAGGTTGGGTGCAGAGATTACTTAATAAATAAATAAACTTAAAAAGAGAGAGAGAGAGAAATCCATTATTTAATTAAATCAACTTCATAGAAACACTGCCTAGAAAAGTGGTTGCCAGGACTGGGGGGTGAGGGAAACACGGAGACGTTGATAAAAGGGTACAAGCTTTCAGTTCTAAAACTAATAAAGACTAAGGAATTCATGTAGGACATGGCAACTACATTCTATTATATACCTGAAATCTTAGAGAACTTAAATGTTCACACACACACACAATATGTAAAGTAATAGATGTGACAACTACATGGGGAAAATCCTTTTAAAATCTACACATATATCAAATCATCACAATGTACATTTAAATATCATACAATTTTATTTGATAATTATACTTCATTAAATCTGGAAGAAAAAAAAAAAGTAGAAAAGTTATACCAGCAGGGTCACCTGGGTGGCTCAGTTGGTTGAGTATCTGACTCTTGGTTTCAGCTCTGGTCATGGTTTCACAGTTTGTGAGTTCAAGCCCTGCATCGGGCTCTGCACTGATGGTGCAGAGCCTACTTGGGATTCTCTCTCTCTCCCTCTCTCTGCCCCTTCCCTGCTTGCGCTGTCTTTGTCTCTCTCAAAACAAATAAATGACCTTAAAAAAAAAAGTTATACCATCAGTTAAGTGTGAATCATACACCTGCATGAATTATACTGGTTCTTTCGATTAAGCTTTCCTGATAACTGTTCTCTATTCAATTGTCAAAAATAAGATTCATTTTCATTAATTTTTTAATGTTTATTTATTTTTGAAGGAGAAAGACAGCATGAGCAGGGGAGGGACAGAAAGAAAGGGAAACACAGAATCCGAAGCAGGCTCCAGGCTCTGAGCTGTCAGCACAGAGCCCGACTCAGGGCTCGAACTCACAAGCCATGAGATCATGACCTGAGCTGAAGTCAGATACTCAACCAACTGAGCCACCTAGGCGCCCCTTCACTAATTCTTGAAATAAAACAGCTATTAACATCCAAAGGACAATGTAGCCACCATGTCTCCTGTATTATTTCTACCACATAATCAGTCCCTAGTAACCTATTCCTATCTTCCCATATAAATCCCAATCTCCCAGTGTCTTGACCTGCTTTATTTCATGGTCATTTGGTAAAGCATTCCTTTCCTATAAACCACATAGAGTCTGTCTGGAGATAGGCTCCCTGAACACAATAAACCCAAGGGCTTAACAGCATCGTTTTACAGTATTCTCTGCCACCCCACATCCTCCCTAATTCAGAAAATATTTAATTTTATTTATTTGTTTTTAAATGTTTATTTGAGAGAGAAAGAGCACAAGCAAGGGAGGGGCAGAGAGAGACAGAGGGAGACACAGAATCCGAAGCAGGTTCCAGGCTCGGATGTGGGGCTTGACCTCACCAACTATGAGATCATGACCTAAGTTGAAGTTGGACACTTAATGGACTGGGTCACCCAGGTGCCCCAAGATAATATTTATTTTTAAAAGGAAGTATCCTTGTTCTTTCAGGGAACAAAAATATGAATGAACCTCAGCTAATGAAGTAGGACCTTCCGTCTTTGGAATTCTGTCCCAGAGACCATCACAAAAGGCCAGTAAGAAAAGCCTATCACCAGAATCCAAATGTCAGGTTGAAACTCCTAGATAATGGAGCAGCCTTCTAAAGAAACCTCAAAAAATTGAATAAAATACCTCATAAAATTATTTGGCCATCTCCACATATTTGTTCTTTTGCTATCTATCATGCCGTGAGTTTTAACATATTTTGACTTCTATTTATTCTGCAGTATGGGATATCTCAGATTAATCTTGAAGAAAGACTTATTCTTTGTAAAAATATTCTGATGTCGAGTCTGTTGTGACAATTAAGAAAATTAACATGTTCCATTACATTGGAAGTATGAATTCGTTGTCAATCCTGAGAACCCACCTTTGCTCCAAGGTCTTTTCCAGGTTCAGTACAGATGTATGGTTCCTCTCCACTATGATTCTCTGACACCAAAAGCATGGATGTTTGAAACAAAGCCTTATCACAAACTACCTTTGCAAGATCGCTCTCCAATATAAATCCTGATGCTTCAATTTTGATCTTTGTTCTCAATAGTTAAGAGTCTGTTTCTTGGATTGTCTTTTTTCCCCTTTGCTCATTTGTTTTGCTTATTAAGTTCCACATATGAGTGAAATCCTATAGTACTTGCCTCAAAGGGCGGGCCTAAGCCGGCCAACTCCATCTTGTTCTGTGTCCTTCACCTTGACCACACCTCCTCCCCTTGAGTAACCTCCCGCTCACCCGTTCAAACTTCCCGATCAAAACACACACAGCGACCTGCATAACAGGACTCCGACCCTTCCCCAGACAATCGGCTGAGGCCACAGCCATTACCTCACCAACTGCCCCTAGGCCCCAATAAAACCTTTGTCCTTTTGAAACTCGCTCTCTCTCCCCGGTATCTCACCGCTGCGTCGGTGCAGGTAGGGGATTGGTGCAGGTAGGGGATTGAGCTCAAGCTAGCTTGAATAAAGGTTCTTTGCTTTTGCATGGGACTCGGCTCCCTGGTGGTCTTTGGGGATCATGAATTCTGGGGATAACATTTGGGGGCTCAGCCCAGGATGCCCAAGACCCCCGAGGGACCCCCAACACGGAGAGCCTGACTGGCCATGGTTAGTGTCTGTTCGTTCCGTCTTTTCTGTGTGAGCTCATTTCTGAAATTCTGGTAGTGCCCGACGCGGTCTACGTGGACGCACTGGAGGACCATGGGCCAGGAGTTTCGGAAGACGTTCCAATCCTCCCTTTTGGAGGGACGTGGAATCCCCTCAAAGGTCTGAGACGAGGCGGGTCGCTCCCGCTGGTCGGCGTGAGGCCGTCGTCTAGCTTTTGGTTCTGGAGGGACGTGGAATTCCCTCATCAGTTTTGGAGGGACATGGAATCCCCTCAAAGGTCTAAGCTAGCTTTCAGTTTTGCTTCCATGGAGTTGGAAGACTTTCTAGGGGCCCTCTCTTTGTCTGTTTTTGTGTTTCTCTGTTTTGTTCTGTGGACTTACTGGATGGACATTATGGGACAGACTCAGACTACTCCTCTAAGTATTATGATTGAATTAATTTTTTCTCCCCCGTATAACCCCCCTAGGATGCTGGAAGAACACCATCCTCCCCCCTCTGGGGGAGGCAGACGTTGTTCCGGGAGCGGGAGGCGGAAACACTCCAGTGGGAAGCCCACCCTTTACCAGACAAAGGGCTCAGAGGGAGCAATCCGCCTCCACCGCCGATTCCACTATTCTGCCCCTGCGAGCCACCGGACCCCCAGACGCGGAGGGGAATCAGCCTCATCACTATTGGTCTTTCGCCACTAGTGACCTCTACAATTGGAAATCTTAGAATCCTAAGTTTTCCGAGAAACCAGCAGGGCTTATTGATTTATTAGATTCTGTTCTTTTTACCTATCAGCCCACGTGGGACGATTGCCAGCAGCTTTGGCAGGTCCTATTCACGACTGAGGAAAGAGAAAGAATCCTCAATGAAGCCCGAAAACTAGTTCTGGGCGCAGACAGGAATCCCACCACCAACCAGGCTCAGATAGATACCTCCTTCCCCTTAACTCAGCCCCAGTGGGATTTCAACACGGCAGAAGGTAAGGAGAGGCTCCAGGTCTACCGCCAGACTCTAATGGGGGGTCTCCGAATGGCTGCTAGAAAGCCAACCAACTTGGCCAAGGTAGGAAATGTACAACAGGGAAAAGATGAATCTCCGGCTGCCTTTTTAGAATGGATCATGGAGGCATTCCGTACCTATACCCCCATGGATCCAGAGGCTCCGGAAAGCAAGGCAGCTGTTATCATGGCCTTTGGAAACCAATTGGCCATAGACATTAGGAGAAAATTACAGAAAATAGATAGACTAGGAGAAAAAAGTCTGCAGGACTTACTGGTGGTAGCCGAAAAGGTATATAATAACCAGGACCTCCTGAGGACAAGCAGGCTCGCGCCATGGCGGCTGCCAGCAGTAAGCAGACTCGAGACCTGGCCAGAATACTACTAGCTACCAATGCTGACTCCCCCGAGCAACGAGACCGCCATCTCCGGCAGCTGACAGATGACTCAAGAAAAGGTAAAGGAACCACAAAGGTGGGGAAGCAGAGGCTGCAGAAAGATCAGTGCGCATACTGCAAGGAGACAGGGCATTGGGCCCGAGATTGTCCGAAAAGGGCCGGCGGGAAGGGAAGCAAGACTGATCGAGTAAAAGTCCTAGAGCTAGATGAACTAAGTGATTAGGGGAGTCGGGGTTCGGACCCTCTCCCCAAACCCAGGGTCACTCAAAGTGGAGGGGACCCTTGTTGACTTCCTTGTTGACACCGGAGCACAACATTCGGTCCTCCGCACCCCACAAGGAAAACTAGCCAGCAAGAAGTCCTGGGTACAAGGGGCAACTGGTATGAGCCAGTATTCATGGACTACCCGAAGAACAGTAGTTTTGGGGATGGGCCGGGTATCCCACTCCTTTATGGTAATACCAGAATGCCCCTACCCGCTGTTAGGATGGGACTTACTGACCAAGATTGGAGCTCAGATAACTTTCAGACAAGGGGGGGCCTCAGGTCTCCGATGGCAAGGGCCACCCCATCCAGGTCCTGACCATGAAACTGGAGGATGAATACCGCCTCCACCAGGAGGCGCTCCCGAGAGAGGATAATATAGACAGATGGCTACAAGAATTCCCCTTGGCTTGGGGGGCGGGGGGGGGGGGGGCGGGGATAGGACCAGCCGCTCACAGGACCCTGGTCCTGGTAGAGCTCAAGCCAGGAGAGAATCCGGTAAGGATCAAACAATACCCCATGTCTCAGGAGGCCCAGAAGGGGATCCAGCCACACATCCGGAGACTACGAAGCCTAGGGGTACTAGTTCCTTGCCAGTCTCCCTGGAACACCCCCCTACTGCCGGTCAAAAAGCCTCACACAAATGACTACCGACTGGTATAAGACCTCCGGGAAGTAAATAAGAGGGTCGAGGACATACACCCAACTGTTCCCAACCCATATACTCTCTTGAGCTCCTTGGCGCCCTCCAGGGTCTGGTATACTGTACTAGCTTTAAAGGACGCCTTCTTCTGTCTGCCGCTGGCACCCTAGAGCCAACCCTTGTTCGCCTTCGAGTGGCATGATCTGGAGGAGGGCTACAGTGGGCAACTCACCTGGACACGGCTGCCTCAGGGGTTCAAAAATTCGCCCACCATCTTCAATGAGGCACTACACAAGGACCTGGGTGAGTACAGAAGGGAGCACCCTGGCCTCACCCTCCTATAGTACGTAGATGACATCCTGATTGCTGCTGACAACGCCAAAGACTGTGAGCGAGGGACCCAGGACCTGCTGGCTACCCTGGGGGCCTTAGGGTACCGGGCATCCACGAAAAAAGCTCAGATATGCAGGGAGAGGGTAAGTTACCTGGGATATATCCTGGAGGGCAGACAGCGGCAGTTATCAGATGCCAGAAGAGAAACTGTCCTAAGGATCCCTACTCCCACCTCCCGAAAAGAAGTAAGGGAATTCTTAGGATCAGCCAGCTACTGCTGCCTCTGGGTTCCAGGTTTTGCTGAGATCGCCAGGCCCCTATATGAAGCTACCAAAGAGGGGAAAACATTTAAATGGGCGGAAAAAGAGGAAACTGCCTTTAATCAGTTAAAAAAGGCCCTCCTAGGTGCCCCAGCCCTGGGCCTACCAGACATTACGAAGCCCTTCCACCTCTTTGTACACGAACACAAGGGAATAGCAAAAGGGGTTCTAACTCAAGCCTTAGGCCCCTGGAACCGCCCGGTGGCTTACCTGTCCAAGAAGCTAGACCCAGTGGCTGCCGGTGGCTGCCATGCCTAAGAATTATTGCGGCAACAGCACTCCTAGTCAAGGACGCAGACAAACTGACCCTAGGACAGGAGATCTGGATCACGACCCCACACGCCATTGAAGGGGTCCTGAAACAGCCTCCTGATAGATGGATGAGCAACACACCATTACCAGAGCCTCCTACTCAACCCTCCACGGGTGCGGTTCCACCCCAGTGCAGCCCTCAATCCTGCAACCCTGCTGCCCGACCCTGACCTAGGTGCTCCACTACATGACTGTGCGGGGATCCTGGAGCAAGTACATGGATTCCAGACGGACCTGACTGACCGGCCCCTCCCCGATGCGAGGCTACTTGGTTCACTGATGGCAGCAGCTTTGTGCGGGACGGACACAGGTATGCGGGTGCAGCAGTGGTCACCAAAACGGACACCGTATGGGTGGAGGCTCTACCCTCCGGAAAGTCAGCCCAGCAAGCAGAGCTCATCGCCCTTGCCAAGGCGCTAACGTTGGGAGCTAGAAAATGGCTTAACAACTACTGGACTTGGGAGACCCAGTTTTACCAGACCTGCCCAAATACTCCCAGGACGAGTTACAGCAGATCAAGAAACTCCCCATGGTCCAGGAGATAAAGGGATGGTGGTATACACCTAACAAGGAGCTTGTGCTGCCAGACCGGCTCAGAGTCTCAGTATTAGAGCACATGCATCGGTCTACTCACATGGGGGCCAGAAAATTAAAAGACTTAATCTGACATGCCGGAATCAAGATTCACCAAAAGGACACCAAAATAGAGCAAGTTGTATCTGCCTGCAAGACCTGCCAACTCACCAACGCAAGAGCCACATCAAATAAAAAAAAGGAACCAGGCTCAGAGGCACCAGACCGGGAGCCCAATGGAAGGTCGACGTCACTGAAGTTAAACCAGGAAAGTATGGTTATAAATATCTTTTAGTATTTACAGACACCTTCTCTGGCTGGGTGGAGGCATACCCAACCAAGCATGAAACGGCTCAGATGGTGGCTAAGAAGCTACTAGAAGACATCTTACCCAGGTATGGTTTTCCTGCCACGATAGTATCAGACAATGGACCAGCTTTTATCTGACAGGTAACGCAGGCAGTAGGCAAGGCGGTGGGGGCAAACTGGAAATTACATTGTGCTTATAGGCCCCAGAGCTCAGGACAGGTAGAAAGAATGAATAGAACCCTAAAAGAGACCCTTACCAAATTAACCATGGAGACTGGTGGGGACTGGGTGACTCTCCTACCGTATGCCCTTTACCGGGTTAGGAACACTCCTTACACCTTGGGTTTTACTCCCTACAAGATCATGTTTGGCAGGCCACCCCCTGTTATTCCCAACCTTCAAGCTGAACTTCTTGCTGAGTTTAAAGATCAAGAACTTTTTCTTTCCCTGAGAGGGCTCCAGAGGGCGCACGAGGACATTTGGCCGCGCCTCCGTGTCATCTATGAGGCTGGCCCGACCCCGACACCTCATCAGTACAGGCCGGGAGACTGGGTCTACGTCAAGAGGCACCACCGAGAGACCCTCGAGCCGCGCTGGAAGGGACCCTACATAGTGGTGCTGACAACCCCCACCACTCTCAAAGTAGACGACATTGCGACCTGGGTCCATCACACCCACGTTCGGCCAGTGGACCCCTCCTCGATCCGGAAGGACTTCGTCACGTGATGGGCCGTCAGTCGGGACCAACACAACCCGCTCAAGCTCAAGCTATAGCGCATTCGACCTACCTGATATTGGTAACTCTGTTAACTCTGCTTGTCATTGCTCATGCTGCCGGGAGTCCCCACGCTCCCCAAAACATCACCTGGCAGATCATAGACACCAGCTCAGGGACAATACTTACTCAGACCTCCCAGAGCCACCCCAGGGACACTTGGTTCCCAGAACTTTGCGTAAACCTCCAAACTCTGTTCCCCTTGTCACCATAAATGCAGCCAGTCCCATGATTGGGTCAGTAAGCTACATGACAAGGGAGGAATGAAAGGGCGGGCCTAAGCCGGCCAACTCCATCTTGTTCTGTGTCCTTCACCTTGACCACGCCTCCTCCCCTTGAGTAACCTCCCGCTCACCTGCCTAACAGGACTCCGACCCTTCCCCAGCCAATCGGCTGAGGCCACAGCCATTACCTAACCCACTGCCCCTAGGCCCCAATAAAACCTTTGTCCTTTTGCAACTCGCTCTCTCTCCCCGGTATCTCACCGCTGCGTCGGTGCAGGTAGGGGATTGAGCTCGAGTTAGCTCGAATAAAGGCTCTTTGCTTTTGCATCGGACTCGGTTCCCTGGTGGTCTTTGGGGATCATGAATTCTGGGCATAACAGCCTTTCTCTGACTGACGTATTTCGCTTAGCATTATACTCTTTAGTGCCATCCATATTGTCACAAATGGCAACATTTCATTCTTTTTTATGGCTGAATAAAATACCATTGTATCTATATACCACATCCACATTGTCTTTATTCATTCTTCTGTCCATGGACATTTGAGTAGCTTCCATATCTTGGCTCTTGTAAATAATGCTTCTAAAAACTTAGGTAGGGGTGCATGTATCCTTTTGAATTAGTGCTTTTGTATTTTTTCGGCAAATACCCAGTAGTGAGATTACTGGGTAATAGGGTCATTCTATTTTTAACTTTGTGGGGAACCTCCATACTGTTCTCCAGAGTGGCTGCACCAGTTTGCATTCCTACCAACAGTGCAAGAAGGCTCCTTTTTCTTCATATCTTCACCAGCACTTGTTGTTTCCATACTCAACTAATTTTTAACAACCACATAATTGGGAAAGGATAGTCTCTTCAATAAATGGTGTAGGGAAAACTGGAGGTCTATGTGCACAAGAATGAAACAACCCTTACCTTACAACATACTCAAAAATCAACCAAAAACGGATTAAAGACTAAATGTAAGTTACGAAACTGTAAAACTCCTAGAAGAAAATAAAGGGGGAAAGTTCCTTAATATTGATTTTGGCAATGATTGTTTAGTATTGAAAACAAAAGTGTCAAAAACAAAAACAAAAATAAGACCAGATCACACTAAAAACCTTCTGCACAGCAAAGAAAGTCAATAAAATTAAAAGGCAACCTATGAAATAGGAGTAAATATTTGCAAATGCTCAAGATGACAAGGTGTTAATATCCAAAATATGTAAGAACTTATGAAACTCAATAGCAAAACAAACCAAAAGGAAAAATAAACACAATGATTAAAAAAATGGACAGAGGACTGGGATCCCTGGGTGGCTCAATCCAATCAGTTAAGCATCCAACTTCAGCTCAGGTCATGGTCTCACAGTTGGGGAGTTCGAGCCCCACTTCGGGTTCCGGGCTCTGTGCTGACAGTTCAGAGCCTGGAGCGCTTTGGATTCTGTGTCTCCCTCTCTCCACCCCTCCCCCACTCATGCTCTGTCTGTCTCTGTCTTTCTCAAAAAGTAAACAAACATTGAAAAAAAATGGACAGAGGACATGAATAGACATTTTCCCAAAGACACACAAATGGCCAACAGATACATGAAAAGATGCTCAACATCATGAGTCATCAAGGAAATGCAAATCAAAACCACCATGAGATATTACATCACACCTGTTAGGAAGGCAATTATCAAAAAGTCAAAAGATAAAAAGAATTGGAGAGGACATAGAGAAAGGAATCCTGTGCCCTGTGGGTGGGAATGTAAATTAATGCAGCCACTGTGGAAAACAGTATGGAGGTTCCTCAAAATATTAAAAAAAGAAATACCGTGTGATCCTATAAACCCACTACTGAATATTTACCCAATGAAAACAAAAACACTAATTTAAAAACATAAAGGCACCCCTAGATTTACTGTAGTATTATTTACAACAGTCCAGATACGGAAGCAGCCCAAGTGTCCACGGATAGGGGAATAAAGATGTGGTATACATATTCAATGGAAAATTATTAGTCAGACATAAAAAAGAATGAAGTCTCATCATTTGTACAACGTGAATAGACATATAGGGTATTATGGTAAGTGAACTAAGTTGGAGAGAAAAAGACAAATACTATATGATTCCACTTATATGTGGAATGTAAAAAACAAAATAATATGCACAAACAAAAAGACAGAAATAGACTCGTAAATACAGACAACAAATTGGTGGTTGCCAGAGGGGAGGAGGTAGGCAATGGGCAAAATAGGTGTAGGGGATGAAGAGGTAAAATCTTCCAGTTATAAAATAAGGAAGTCACAGAAATGAAAAGTACAGGGGCACCTGGGTGGCTCAGTTGGTTAAGCGACCGACTTTGGCTCAGGTCATGATCTCGCGGTTCATTGGTGCAAGCCTCGTGTAGGGCTCTGTGCTGACAGCTCAGAGCCTGGAGCCTGCTTCAGATTCTGTGTCTCCCTCTCTCTCTGCCCCTCTCCTGCTAATACTCTGTCTCTCTCTCAAAAATGAATACAAATTAAAAAGAAAAAATAAAAATAAAAAAACAATCATGCAAAAAACTTGAAGAAGAAAAAAAAAGCCATGTATTTAAGCAAGACTATTTCACCAAATAGCATGACCAAGACTGGACAATTTCCTCTAAATTAAGGCTGAGAAAAGGGGCCAGCCAGGCCTCCAGCAATTAACCACTGCAAAGGATGCCTGAGGAGGGAGCAATACAAGAGAAAAGAAGGAAAGAAAAAAAGAAGGGAGGGGAGAGAGTCAAAGACCTGGTGTGTTTTGTTCATGGATGACAGGATTGCAACTTTGCCCAAGGTGGTCGCTGAGGCAGGAGAACTAAAGCAATGTACTAAAAATAATATTCTTTCTTTACTGGCCCAGATTTCCCCCCCATCGGTCTCCTTTTCCAGAATCTTCCAACTCTTCCTACACATGAATCCAGGACTTCCACACACGGCTTCTTTCATCCTGGTCAACAGAGAGCCTACAGTGTGTCCAGAGGCGGCCCCTAAACACCCCCTGCAGCCCAGCCACACTGACACCACCCATCTCCACTCGCCTGCTGCGAAGCCCCTCAGGATGTGCCCAGTGCAGCCTCCTCACAGGCTCGGGTCCCTGGGTGACGACGAGCTGGAATCTAAGTGCAGAGGAGAGGGACCGGGGGAAGGCCTGGGGGAGTGTGGACAAACACTGCAGACTCAGACAAGGTTAGCAAGTCCAAGAAGGGCCTTGCAGGAATGAGAGACAGGAAATCGACCCAGGATATGACTTCACCTGACAGACGGCCATTCCTGACTCCTTTCCTTTGCTCTTCCTCCCTTTCCAGGATTCTTCCTCAGGCAGGATCAGGCTTGGGAATTCAATCCTAAGTGTCAAGAAAACGCAGCTTAACGCTTACAGTCAGTCTGGGTCCTTCCTGTCCTGCAGCCTCACACGGGAAGGCCTCTCCGTGTGAAAACACGGGGGGTGCCCCTGACAGTGGACTCCTCCAGAGGCCAGCAAGTGACCTTCCCACCCTTCTTCTTCAGAACCGGCTCCCGCCCTGGTGAAGCCCCCCGCACACCGCATCAGTGGGGACCTGGGCGGGACCTGACCCTCCCCTGCAGGTCACAGGCCTGCCCCGATCACACCCCACGCAGAGCCGGGCCCCCTCACCTCTCCCTGGGTCAGGGGCGGATGTCAGCCTCAGACAGGGAGCACCACAGCCTTGGTGCTCAGCGCTGGAGACACATCAGAAACCCCCCAGGCACTTTAACTAGGACTGAGATCAGGCCCTGTCTCCCCTTGGCCATTTGAAGGGACTCTCCGGGAGGGGGTCCGAGAGGCTCCGCTGAGAAGGTGGCATCAGAACGAGGACCCAGGGGAGGGAGCATGTTTGCCACCCGCCTCTGAGGGGCCACACAGTTCCAGGCAGAGAGACAGGCCCCGGGAGGCCCTCAGGCAGGAGCAAGCCTGGCCCCAGGAGAGGGGAAGAGGCCTGCGTGGCTGCAGTGGGGTGAGGAGACCAGCAGGGGAGGAGGACAGACAGGCACCTGGGGAGGCAGATCCGGAAGGGCGTGTCTTCCAACATTTGCATCCTACGTCTTTTTTTCTTTTTTTTTTTTTTTAGTTTTTTTAATGTTGATTTATTTTTTTGGAGAGAGGGAGAGAGCACCCACCAGTGGGGGGAGGAGCAGAGAAGGAGAGAGAGAGAGAGAGAGAGAGAGAGAGAGAGAGAGAGAGAGACTCCCAAGCAGGCTCTGCACTGTCAGCACAAAGGCCAATGCAGGGCTCGAATCCATGAACCCACGAACCGTGAGATCATGACCTATCAAGAGTCCGACACTTAACCAACTGCCTCACCCAGGTGCCTCGTTTTTTGTTTTTTTTAATGTTTGGGTTTTTTTTTTTTTTCCAGAGTGTGCACATGCGTGCATGCACGGGGAGGGGGGGGGGTGAAGGGCAGGGGAGTGGGGGACAGGATCCAAAGTGGGCTGTGCACTGACAGCAGAGAGCCCAATGTGGGGCTTGAACTCACAAACCTTGAGATCATGACCTGAGGCTAAGTTGGATGCTTAACTGACAGCCACCCAGGCGCCCCCTGCCTCCAACATCTTGAAAGAATTTTAGAAACCGCATGTTCCTCCTCTCCTGTTAAGTAAACATCAAATTTTTTTCTTCATCTTATACAATAAAACATTTACAAATATAATGTAGTATCTTATATTTAGAATCCTGCTTGACGTGGGGCTCGAACTCAAAAAACTGGAGATCATGACCTGAGCTGAAATCAAGAGTCAGACGTTTAACCAACTGAGCCACCCAAGCGCCCCTCCTCAAGCCTTTTAGACTGTTTTTTTATAAGCCTCATCCTTATCCGTACAATTTATTTTTTTTAATTTTTTTAATGTTTATTTATTTTTGAGAGGGAGAGAAATTTTTTTTGTGAGTAGGGGAGGGGCAGAGAGAATGAGGGAGACACAGAATCCGAAGCAGGCTCCAGGCTCCAAGCTGTCAGCACAGAACCCAACGCGGGACTTACTCACAAACTGAGATCGGACCTGAGCCGAAGTCGGACGCTTAACCGACTGAGCCAACCAGGCACCCCATTATCTGTATAATTTAAACAAACTTCAGTTTCTTAGGTTATAAAGCCACAAGTCAATATAACAACTTAATCATCCATATCCAACCTTACCACTCACCTGGATCCAGGTACACCCTCTTTCTTCGCTAGGATGTTTCCCTTATTCTGTATATCTCTCTCCATTCCTTTCACTCTGTCTCTTGGCAAAGATTCTTTGCTTCACCAAACTTGAGTCAGACCCCTGAATCTTCTCCTGGGCCCATCTGTGCACTTCCTTATAAAACCAGCTTTGGCAAGAACCCGGAGTTTAACCAGAACCTCCCACCCTCTGTGTCTGATCAGGTTCCTTGCCCCCCACTATTCCCCAGGTGATGTCTGATCGATCACCCTGGCCTGTCCTCAGTAAGAATCCTACTTGGTCTGTTTAGCCAGAACCACACGTAGCCCTGATGCTCCCTCTTGGCGATTTTCCATGCAGTAACCCCCTCCTTGCCTCTAAATTCCCACTTGCCCACGGTGTATTCAGAGTTGAGCCCAATCTGTCTCCTCCACTGTGAATCCTATTGCTGTGGTCCCTACACCTGTCTGGAGGGTGGTCCTGAATAAACCCTGCCTTACCATCTTTAACGGGCACCAGTGATTTTTTTTTTTTTTCTTTGACACTCTCACTGTTTTTGGCGGGGGCAGGGGACTGTGTCTGGTTTCCCCTTGGATGTCTCTCACTCTGTTCCCCTCTCCTGTCCCGCTTTCTCCCCTTTCCTGGATTCCTTCTCTCACATCTCTTCTGCCCCACTCTGCAACCTGTTTCCCCTCCTGTTGCTTTCTCCCCAACCTGATTGTTCCCAAGTATTTCTGCCTCCTTCGTCCCCCACCTGTCTGTCTCTGCTCTCCCTATTAGGTTGCGGCTACCTCCGTTACAACACCCACTGCGCCCCCCCCCCACCCCTGCTTTCTGGCACCCCGAGCTCACTACGCTGCTTCCCTGCAGTCTCTCCTCCTCCGCGGTTCCTTCTTTGTCCCAGCACCACGCTGGTCTGCCATGGCTCCAACTCTTGTACCCTCTCTCCACCGTCGGTCTGAAGCGCCTCTCCCTTTGTTGCTCCTGCTCCCACTTCCCGCCCCTCTCACTGTTCTGTCTTTCCCTTCATCTGCCTAGAGATCCCGCTTTTCTCCATCTCCTTTTCTCCCCCTGCTGCTTTCGCAGTTTATTCTTTTACTTTCGATGTCTGTCACCCCCTCACACGTCCTCCGCTTTGCCAGTTGTTCGTGGTTCTCCCTCACTTTTCTCTTTCATTTTTCTGGAATTCTCTCACTGGGTCTGTCTCTCCTGATTCCTCTCACCCAGGAATGGGATGGAGTCAGACGCCCGCCTCCTGGAAGGAGCACATTCTCCAGGGGCGAGGCGTTTGGGATGGAAGAACGCTGGTGTCACTAGGCAGGCCCAGGTCACCTCTCCCAGCGCGGGGTCGGGGGAAGAGGTGACTGGGGGAGAGGGAGCTTGAGGAGTGGTCAGAGGGGCGGTGTTCCAGAAGCGGGGGGAGACCTGAAGAATCCCAGGACCCGGAAGAGCACGCGGCCTCTCCGGAGGGGCCCAGAAAGGGAGGCTGGGGGGCGCCAAGGGAATAAATCCACCTCGCGGAAGGGGGCTTTAGGTGCCTGGGGCGGGCGGCGGGCTCCGAAGAGGGTTCCAGCAGGACACGGACGGGAAAGCCGGCGTCTGCGCGGACCGAGCACGGCAGTGCTGAGGGAAGGGACCAGCCTCGCCGCGATTTTAAACCTAAAGGGACGCGTCCCCGGCCTCCCAAAGCGACGTCTGAATTTACTTGGGGTGCAGGGGCGGGTGTAGGGATTTCACGGCCCCTAATGACGCCCAGACCGTGGCAATGGAGGAGAGGACCCTAGGAACAGCGGGTTTAAACTGGAAAGACGGAAACTCACGCCGCGTAGCAGGACCTTTAACCCGCGTCATCCGCTTCCAGGTCTACAGAAACCTGCGCGCTCTCAGTGAAGAGGACGGGGAGGGGGCGGGGCCTGGGCAGGGTGCGAGCGTTAGGGGGCGGGGCGCGCGGAGGCGAGGCTAACGCAGGTATCGTGAGGGGGCGGGACGAAGCCGACGAGGGGGCGGGGCCTCGGGGCGGAGAGCGGAGAGGCGAGGCCTACCCTGGAATTGCGAGGGGGTGGGGCGATGTGGGGGCGGAGCCTCTAGTGAAGCGCGTTCGTTCCGGGGGCGGGGCCTGGGCTTCGCGTCCTCCTGTCCTCTCTTCTAGCTGGTCTGTTTTCTGGGTTTGGAAACGTTTGAGTGTCTTCTGTGGAGTGGCGTTGCCTTCTATCTCAAGTTAATGTTTTAAACACTTTTAGGGTAAAAGTTTAAAGTTGTGGGGGACACTTATGTTGGAGATTAAGATGCTTTTGTTTTGGGGGCGGCTGGCTGCCATAGTAGGTTGAGCCTCTGACTTGATTTCCACTCAGGTCGTGATCCAGGGTGGTAGGACCGAGCCCTGAGCCCTGTCTGTGCTGAAAGTGGAAACTGCTTGAGATTCTCTCTCTCTCTCTCTCTCTCTCTCTCTCCCCCTCTGCCCCTCTCTGCCCCCTATTTGTGTTCTCTTTCTCTTTAAAAGAAAGCTTTCCTTTTCACAGTTGAAAATGGTTCAACAATTATAAATTATAACAAGACAATTTATAGCGATTTTTTTTAAGTTACTAGTTTTTTCTCGTTTTTTTTTAAAGTTAATGTTCATTTTATTTTATTATTTTTTTTAAATTCTTTTTTTTTCAACGTTTTTTATTTATTTTTGGGACAGAGAGAGACAGAGCATGAACGGGGGAGGGGCAGAGAGAGAGGGAGACACAGAATCGGAAACAGGCTCCAGGCTCCCAGCCATCAGCCCAGAGCCTGACGCGGGGCTCGAACTCACGGACCGCGAGATCGTGACCTGGCTGAAGTCGGACACTTAACCGACTGCGCCACCCAGGCGCCCTAATGTTCATTTTAAACCAGTGGTTGGTGACCCAAATTATCGTATGCCTTTAGCCACGCCTCGTATCCCAGGTCTGGTCCCTATGAAATCTTCAGAACTGAGCTCAGTGCTGATTTTGGCCTCCTGGGTGAATGGGGAATAGAAAAAGCAGTGCCATTTTGTTGGGTGTCAGTACAGAATTGCCTATTCTCAAGTGAGAGAAAGTTCCTCTTGCCTTATCAGAGAAATAAGCTGATGAGAATAAGCTTTTTTTCCCCCCTCTTTTTTTAAAGTGAAACCCCTGCAGATGTAGTTTATAATCTTCACTTAGTACATCAAGAATTGGTTAGTTCCAAGGGAGTGCACCATTTCATCACCCGGGTCACTCTTCACCACCCCCCCCCCCCCAACAAATGCTCCACAATGCAGTACAACCAGATGTTGTGTTTATGTAGAATAGAATGTTTTAACAACACTTGTCCTATAACCACTCTTGCTGCTTTGTTCTGTTTTGGGAAAGGAAAAAAAGGAAAAAACAAACAAACAAACAAACAAACAAACAAGAAAGCAACATAATCCGAACACTGTGCACACCAGCGGGTGCCTGTCTTCCCTGGGCATTTTCAGTGGAATTTCTGCTGAACCCTGGCCCCCACCCCACCCCACTAGCAAGGAAAGAGGCAAAAGAATAGGTTCGCACCTGTGCGCAGGAGTGGAAAGAGAAACCACATACAAACTGGGCTGCAAGTGGATTCTGGCACATTTTTAGATGAGACCTAAAAAAAAAAGTCATGCTGTACACAGGAAGCAGGCAAAGGAGTTCTGAGGGAGGTAGTGCCCATAGACACTGTCTCCTCAGGAGACAGATGGAAATCAAGCTTTTCTTTATGAAAGTGAAGGAAGGCCTGTTATTTTCTCTTTTTTTTACAGTTTTTTAAAATTTTTATTTAAGTAACCTCTACACCCCAACATGGGGCTCAGACTCAGGACCCCGAGATCAAGTCTCATCCTCCTCCAACTGAGCCAGATGGGTGCCCCACAACCCGAGAAGGAAAGCTGTATGTGAATTCTGATTCAGATTGGCCATGTAGAGAGTACATACAGATGTGAACGAACTGAGTATTACCTTAAAACTCTGTGTGTGCAGATATGGGAAGGTCCTCGTGTAACCCCACAGTGAGGGCGAGGATTTCGTGCATCTAAACTAGCAAACACAGACTGAATTGTTCAAGACATAGTCTTTTTTTTTTTAAGTTTATTTATTTATTTTGAGAGAGAGCAGGGGAGGGGCAGAGAGAGAGAGAGAGAGAGAGAGAGAGAGAATCCCAAGCAGGCTCTGCACTGTCAGTGTGGAACCCGATGAGGGGCTCAAACTCACGAAACTGTAAGATCATGACCTGAGCTGAAACCAAGAGTTGGACCCTTAACTGAGCCACCCAGGCGCTCCAAAATCCATTTCTTTTCAAACTACACCCAGTGTGGGGCTTGAACTCATGACCCTGAGATCAAGAGTCATGTTCTTCCAACTGAGCCAGCCAGGCACCCCTCTCATTTTTTATAGTAGCTGCCCCAATAGGTGTGAGGTAGTATCTCATGGCAGGATATATATTTAAGTGCTTATTTATTTGAGAGAGAGAGAGCGTGTGCAGGGGAGGGGCAGAGATAGGGAGAGGAAAAGAGAGAGAACCCCAAGCAGGCTCCATGCTGTCACTGCAGAGCCCAACATGGGGCTTGAGCTCACGAAGCTTGAGATCATGCCCCGAACCGATATCAAGAGTTGGCCACAACCGACTGAGCCACTCAGGTGCTCCTAGTGTATCTTTAAAGAGTTTGGGAGACAGTTGGGAAATATGACAAGATAAAATCCAACTGAATATTAGGATATTTAGAAGATCGAATATTGTGTATTCAGTGATCTTAGCTAGAGGAGTGAATTTGGATTCCCATGTCCTTTACTTGAGGAAATATATCCATGGTGGGATTTTCACCATTTCTACGATAGCAGAGGAGGAGAGTGGGGGAGAATAACCTGAGTCTTTTTTATGTTTATGAATCAAAAAAACAGAATAAAAAGAGGGGGGTGGACAATCCCTCAATCACATAGAACAATTAAAACATATCCCTATTGGTAACTGCTAGATTTGAGAATCCAAAAAATTTGAATGAGTTTCAAGAGACAATATACTCATCCCTGTGTCAAAAAAAGAAAGAAAGAAAGAAAGAAAGAAAGAAAGAAAGAAAGAAAGAAAGAAAGAAAGAAAGAAAGAAAAACCTCTATGCAGAACTCTATGCCCAACAGGGGACTCAAACTCACAGCCCCAAGTTATGAGATCAAGAGTCCCATGCTCCACTGACTGAGCCAGCCAGGCGCCCCTTAAATTTTTCCTAAATCAGCACGACTGCACATAAACTTTGTTTAAACCAAAAGCCTGATTTATGGCGCACCAAGCATACATTTTACATCTGCTTTGTAAATGAGTGGCCTAAAGCAAAACCATCTCATCCTTAACACCAATACTCCTACTTCTTGCATTTCTTGGTGTTAAAACTCGTCATTCCTGCCTATATGCTAATCTAGAGTCTTTGGGCCTTCATAAGATGTACAAAAAAGTATATAATCCTGTAAAAACTATTCATTGTCTACAGCACTGTCTTCCCTGTGAAGATTGTTGGTTTGGGCCAGCTGGCCTAAATTGGGCTGGAATAAAACTTTCTTTCTTATAGAGATTTTTTTTAAAAAATTCTAAATGTTTATTTAGAGAGAGGGAGAGGGAGAGAGAGAATCCCAAACAGGCTCTGTGCTGGCAGCATGGAACCCGATGCAAGGCTCGATCTCATGGCCTTGACATCATGAGCTGAGCCGAAATCAAGAGTCGGTTGCTTAATGGACTGAGCCACACAGGAGCCCCTCTTTTAGACTCTAAAAGGTTTATTCATTTTGCGTCAATACCACAAACTCTCAAAACCATAGGATATTTTGTAATAAGACAGATAACGTTTATCCTCTTTCAAATAATGGTATCGGGAAAACTGTACTTTCAGATTTTTAAAAATTGAACACCTAAGTAATAGTTGCTATTTATTTTGATAACTAGTTTTTGTATATGAAAAGGTAAGAAAATTCCGGTTCAGACTTCTGGTATTTATTTAATGAAAAAAATCTCTGGAGGAAATAAGTTAGCTGCAAATTTACATATTAAAAGTTCACTGGACATATCAATCCTACAAGTCCAATTCAAGACTTTTGAAAAAGATACAGTGTAAGCCCAAAAAAAGGGCAGAAATGAGATTTATATTGAATATAATGAAAAGTAGAATAAAACTAATGTCTTATCAAAATTGATACAGCAGGTAAATCTTTTAAAATATTGACTAAAGATAGGCACATGAACAATACTAATTAAACTATATTTATTAGTATTAGTACTTATGAATACTAATTACAGTAAGACTATTGATAAGAGATTTTCAAAACCTGTAGGAATTACTGTGAACAACTTTATCTTTACTAATTTGAGAACTGAGAAGAATAGTTTCCATGCAGATAGATCACTAAAATGGAATTAAGAATTAGAAATCAGAAAAGCATCCATAACTTGAAAACTTTGAAATATTCAACAGGACTCTGATCACCTTCCAGGAAACTTTCCCACTTTTTCAAGGTATTTATTGACAGTTCTCCTCACTTACAGACAAAATGTTTTCAGAACAGAAGAAAACATATAAAAAAAAAAATGTAGTATTGCTAGTATATCCTTCATCTTAAGGTATCAAAGAGAAAGCAGTTTGACTTCTGGAATGCGGTGCAAAATGAATCATTAGAATATGCACTATGACTAAAAAGGTTTTACTCTAGTAATGCCTGCATTTTAATATACTGCGGTACTATACACCCGATGATGTGATTACGTCTCCATTATGCTAGTAACTTCAGAAAAGCACTTTAAACATTTAAACACTATTATATTTAAACTATAAATGTGTGTTCAGTACATAACATGAGGAGGAAAGTTAATCTGATCTATAGTATCCATCTACAATGAATACAGAACTTTATGTTGACAGCCAAATGTTAGAAGCATTTCTGTTATGATCAGGAGTAAAGAATTGAGAACTGAACCCTGTATATCACCACTTCTACTCAAGATTATACTGGAATTTCGGGCACCTGGATGGCTCAGTCAGTTGAGTGACTCTTGATCTCAGCTCATGTCTTGATCTCAGGGTCATGAGTTCAAGCCCTGCATTGGGCTCACTGTTGGGCATGAAGCCTACTTAAAAAAAAAAAAAAAAAAAAAAAGAATATACTGGAATTTGTAGCCATTTATAGCCAGTTGGTCAGAAGTACAAGAGGCCCAGGACTTGTGATTGGCATCTGAAGTGGGGGCAGTGTTGTGAGACCGACTCTGTGGTCTGTGGAAATTCCCAGTTGGCTTTAGAACTGAATCAATTGTAAGACACTCAGTTGGTGTCCAGAGAGCTGGAGAATTGGCTGGTGTAGGGAAAATCTCGCACGTTTGGTCTCAGAAGTGCTGTGTGAAACAGCTGACCTTATTGTTGATAATTAAAATGATCTTATGTATGTTGGTAGCTAAATATACATGAAGAGAGGCACCTGGGTGGCTCAGTGGTAGAGCATGCAACTTGAACTCAGGGTGGGAGTTCAAGCCCCATGTTGGGCATGGAGATTACTTTAAAAAAATAATGAACAAATGAACAAACATGAAGAGAGGAATAGACAGAAATGGTACCAAGGGATTTTCTGATGGTTTGTTCATTTGTCTTCATGAATTTTAATGTTTTTGTTTATCTACTTATTTATTTTGAGAGAAATAGAGACTGTAAGGGGTAGAGAGGCAGAGAGAGAGGGACAGAGCCTCTCTGTCCCTCCAGCTCTGCCAGCTGCAGAGCCCGATGTGGGGCTCGAACCCACAAACCACAAAATCATGACCTGAGCCAAAACCAAGAGTTGGTCGCTTAACAAAGTGAGCCACTCAGGTGCCCCATGAATTTTAATTTTTATGTGGAGCAACCAATGGGCCCTTTAGGAGTGGAAGACTTGGTGCTACAAGGAACTCTTGAAACACAGGCTCCAGCCACAAAAACTCCACAAATCCACTTACCAACCTGTACGTCCTTTGCACCCTTTTATCTGCATCTGTGCCTAGAAATAGGCAGGAGGGCCCCCCAATGCCCAAACCCATTCTCCTCATAGCAGTTCTGAGGAAGAACGTGATGAGGCAAAGGGGAGGGGTGAGAGAGCCAGATTCCCTAAGAGGCTGTTTTAGAGGGAAGAAAAGTATCTTAATGTATTTACAGTCAACTGATGTGCAAACAAGGATGCCAACAACCCACAATGGGGAAACGAATAGTCTCCAACAAACGGTGCTGGGAAAATTGGATGTCCATCCCTATGCAGAAGTTGAAAGTGGACTTTTATCTCACATCACACTTAAAAATCAACTAAAAAATATGTCAACAACTTAAGTGTAAAGCCTGAAACCTAGAAGAAAACAGGGGAAAGCTTCTTGACATTGGCCTATGGAATGATTTTTGAGTTTGACCCCAACTTTGAGTTTGACCCCAGCATGGGGAGGCAGGAGGGAACAAAGCTAAAATGGGCAAGCGTGACCACATCAAACTACAAGGGACAAACTTCTTTCTGCACAGCAGAAGAAGCCATCAAGAGTGAAAAGACAATCCAAGCCATGGGAGAAAATATCTGCAAACTATGTATCTGAAAGGATGTTAATATTCAAAATATATACGGAACTCAACATACCAAGGGAAACTTCCTCAACTCAATAAAGAACAGCTACAAAATTACCGTACAGCAAACATCAATCTTAAGGGTGAAAGACTGAATAGTTCCTCCACAGACTGGAGATAAGGGGGTCCTCTGTTCCCACTGCTAGTCAACGTACTGTAAGTTATAGCCAATGAAATAAGGTAAGAAAAGTGATGTAGACCAGAGAGGAAGGTTTAATAATGTGCCCATCAACAGAAGGTACTGCAGTTGCAGTAAGATGAATGCCTCCCCACGCCTCTCACCCCCCACCAAAAGGATAGCCCTCATCCCTATAACCCGTGAGGGTTACATTCTATGTCAAAAGAGAGTTTGCAAAAAGAGTTTGTCCTCGTGCCCTAGTTAAGGATCCTGAGATGCAAGATGATCCTAGGTTACCTGGCAAACATGATATAATCAGGAGGCTGTGATAAGAAGGATATAAGTGGAGTTGGAGACAGAGAAGTCGTTGCTCTGATAGAGGCAGGATGGGGACAGATGTTAAGATGCTACCTTAGAGGAAGTGGGCTATGAGGCAAGGCAATTAAGCAGTCTCCAGAACTTGGAAAGTGCAAGGAAACAAATTCCTCCCTGGAATATCAAGAAGGCTAACAGTGCTGTGGATCCATTCCAGACACCTTATGTTGAAAAGTAAAAGAGAATAGATTTTATTGTTTTAACTCACTTAGTTTGGGGTAACTTTTTACAGCCACATTAGGAAGCTAGCGAAATGGTGTACACAGAAAAGCCCAAAGAGGGACTCCTGGGTGGCTCAGTTGGTTAGGCGTCTGACTTGGGCTCAGGTCATGATCTGGCGGTTTGTGAGTTCGAGTCCCACATCAGGCTCTGTGCTGACAGCTCAGACCCTGAAGCCTGCTTCAGATTCTGTGTCTCCCTCTCTCTCTGCCCCTCCCCTGGTCATGCTCTGTCTTTGTCTCAAAAATGAACAAACATTAAAAAAAAAAAAAAAGAAAAAAGCCCAGAGAAGCTACAAATCTCTAAAGTGAGATTAGTAAATTCTTTTTTTTTTTAAGTTTATTTATTTACCTTTTTAGTAATTTCTACACTCAAAGTGGGGCTCAAACTCATGCCCTGGAGATCAAGAGTTGCATGCTCTTTATCTGAGCCAGCCAGGCGCCCTGTAAGATTAGTAAATTCTAGATATTCAAGATCGACATTAAAAAAATCTATATTACTTCAATGCAGTAGCAGTTAACACATGGAAACTGAAATTAAAAATACAATTATATGTACAATTGCTCAAAAAGGAAAAAGTACAAACATACGTTAATCTAACAAAAACATTAACAGGATTTTGATGCTAAAATCTATAAAAGTTTACACAAATAGAGACCTACCACAGCCATTTACTGGAAGATACAACATAGAAATGATGTCAAATGATTACAAATTGATAGACAGGTTAATGTAATTTCTATCAAGGTATTTTCTACAATACAAACAAGATTATTCTAAAATTTATAAAGAAAGGCAAAGGAACTAGAACAGCCAGAGCATCTGAAAAAGAATAAAGTGGTCAGAATCATTCATGCAAGATTTCTAATATAGTAAAAAGTAATCAAAACTACATTGTATTCATGGAGTGAGACACAAATAAATCAATGGAAAAGAACAGAGAACCCAGAAATGGCCCCACACAAGTACTTCCAATTGAGCTCGGACAGAGGTACCAAGGAAACTAAGAGAATTTAAAAAAAAAAAACAAAAAAACTCCACAAAAACTTCATACCTGTACTAATATTAACTCAAAAATGATCATAGCTTTAAATGTGAAATGTAAAACAATAATACTTTAAACCAGAAAAGATTCCATAGAACATTATCCTCAGGATCCATATACCTTTGCTCTATCTCTGTGTTATCTATCTTCCCATCTGGAGTTTTAACACATTTTGACTTTATTCTGTGGTATGCTTTGAGTATTTGAAAAAAAACAATTTATCCTGTGGTGTGTACTATTTCGGTATCTCACTTTAGAGAACTTGAGATTTCATTATTTTATTCCTCATAGAAACTCTCTGGGGGCACCTGGGTGGCTCAGTCAATTGAGCGTCCGACTTCGGCTCAGGTCACGGTCTTGCGGTCCATGGGTTCGAGCCCCGCGTCGGGCTCTGTGCTGACAGCTCAGTGCCTGGAGCCTGCTTCGGATTCCGTGTCTCCCTTTCTCTCTGCCCCTCCCCCGCTCACGCTCTGTCATCAAAGACATCGAAGGCAGGATGTTTGACAAAAAGCCCTCTCAGGTTCATTACATTAGTAAGGCTGCTCTCCGGTGTGGGCCCTGTGATGTTCTGTAGTTTTGATCCATGGGTAGAAGCCTTAGCATGCACATTACGTTAATGTGGTTTTATCAGAGATGTAGATCCCGATGTCTAGTGAGTTGCGAAGCCTGTGTAAGTCCTCTGCCGCACACGTTACATTTATGTGATTTCTCTTTAGTGTGGGCTCTCTGATGCCGACTCATGCTTGAACTTCAAATCAAATGCGTTGTCACACTCCTACGTTCGTCAGATTACTCCCCGGTATGAATTCTCTGATGGCTTACAAGGCTTGAATTCTGAGTGAAGACCTTGCCACAATGACTACATTTATAAGGCTTCTCTCCAGTATGGATCATCTGGTGTCTAGTGAGGTTGGAGCGTTGAATGAACGATCTGCCACACTGGTCACACTGGTAAGGTTTCTCTCCAGTATGAATTCTCCGATGACTAGGCAGGCTCGAACTCTGACTGAAGACCTTGCCGCATTCATTACATTTGTAAGGTTTCTCTCTAGTATGGATCACCTGATGGTAAGTAAGGCTCGACAGCATAGTAAAGGCTCTGCCACACTCATGGCACTGGTAAGGCTTCTCTCCAGAATGAGTCCTGCGATGACGCGCGAGGTGTGAATCGTAACTGAAGACCTTCCCGCATTCATCACACTTGTAATGTTTCTCTCCCGTGTGGATTATTTGATGTCTAGTGAGATGTGAGCTCTGATTAAAGGCTTTGCCACACTCGTTACATTTGTAGGGTTTCACACCGGTATGGATTACGTGGTGGTTAGTGAGCTGTGAGCCGTAGGTAAAGGCTTTGCCACATTCGTTGCACTTGTACGGCTTCTCTCCCGTGTGAATTCTTCGGTGACTCACCAGGCCTGAGCTCTGACTGAAGACCTTGCCACACTCATTACACTTGTAAGGCTTCTCTCCCGTATGGATCACCTGATGGCTCGTAAGACCTGAACACTCACTGAAGGCCCTGCCACACTCATTGCAGTGGTAAGGTTTCTCTCCGGTGTGAATTCTGTGATGACGTACGAGGTGCGAGTTGCGACTGAAGACCTTCCCACATATGTCACACTTATACGGTTTCTCTCCTGTCTGGATTACCTGGCGTCTAGTGGGGTGTAGACCGGGATTCACTGCTTTGTCACACTCCTCACGTGTGTAAGGTTCTTCCCTGATGCGCGCTTTCTGGTCTTGTGTGAGTAATGAAGAACGCAAGGGATCATTCCCACGTTCATTAGAGATGTTGGTCGGGACTCCTGGAAGAATTGTGTGAAGTAGTGAAACTGAGGCACTATCGCTGACAGACCTCGCCACTTGGTGACATTCGTAGATTTTCCCTTCAGTCTGAAGTATCTGCACGCCAGCCAGACGTGACTGAAAGCTTAGTCCAGACCTGTTTTCAATCGGCTCATTTCCTGCGTCTCTTCTACCAGTCAGGTTTTTGTTGAGGGTCACGAGCACACCTTCGTAATTTCTTTCACCGTCCCTCCGCTGACACTCAGAGTCGTGAAAACTTTTCTGGATATCTCTGAAGCCACAATCTTCGGCGCAACGGCTTTCATGTCTTTCCAATATAACTGTCTGCAATACTTCCCCTGTATTACTGTTTTCTTTTGGTGGTAGTTCCTTGATCACACATTTGGGAGAGAGAGCTACGAGATATAAAGAACCATAGGTTTCCAATTAATTACAGAAAAATCTCATATTGAAAAACATATTACACCAAAAGTACTACATATATTGATCAGTTATGAAATGTTGCAACCATGACTTTCAATTTTTAGGAACACAAAAGGTACAGGATTCTTTAATATAAAAGGGTAATTACATGTAATTCAAATTGATTTTAAAGCCTACTTTAAATAGTCAATGTTGGGGCACCTGGGTGGCCTAGTCGGTTAAGTGTCCGACTTCAGCTCAGGTCGTGATCTCGTAGTCCGTGGGTTTGAGCACCGCATCGGGCTCTGCGATGACAGCTCAGAGCCCGGAGCCTGCTTCGGACTCTGTCTCCCTCTCTCTTTGCCCCTCTTCCCACTCATGCTCTGTCTCTCTCCCTCTCTCAAAAATGAACAAACACTAAAAAAAAATTAAATAATCAATGACAAAAAAAAAAAAAAATCACAGTATGCAAACTTACGTTAGCCCTGAAAAGAGGGGGATTTTCTCATCATGTTCTGCAATGGCACACCATTACCTGCCAATTTTTCACAGAAAATATATGGTTGTTTCATGTTTGAAGAGGTAAAAGTACTGTCCATATTTACTGCATCTTTATTGGGCACTAATTCTAAAGCACAGCATGATATACTCTAATGGTAAATAATCCAGAACAAATTTATCTAACCAGTAATCTAAATTTTTTTTAACATTTATTTATTTTTGAGAGATGAGAGAGACAGAGCACGAGCGGGGAGGGGCAGAGAGAGAAAGAGACACAGAATCCAAAGCAGGCTCCAGGCTCCGAGCTGTCAGCACAGAGCCTGACATGGGGCTCAAACCCATGAACAGTGAGATCATGACCTGAGCCGAAGTCGGATGCTTAACCGACTGAGCCACCGAGGCACGCTATCTAAATAAATGGCAATTTAGAATTGGAAAACTATAGTAGCACTGGGGAAATGAGGGAGACTTTAATCAATGTTATAAAAATATTTTTCTGAATACCAGTCATGTAACTGTATTCCCTCAGAATGGCCATTTTTAACAAGCAGTGTAAGTCGGCTATGCTGCACTGTGCATACCAAAAAACCATCATCTGTAAGTCATAACGACAATTAATAAAACATTCTAGTAACCTAGAGTAAAAGCAGGACTGAAGTAATAAGTAACCACAATGATACAAAATTATAGTTTGTGGAATTCTCAACAAATCTCTCGAGAGGAAAAAAAAAAAAAAGCAAGGGCTTCTATTCCAGAACCTGCATACAATATGAAAACTGGAATTTATGTTAAGACCACTCATTTTTGAAGTATCCAGTCAGGGAAATACTTAACATAATTGGGAAAAAGAAGTCAGAAATCACAATTATGATTTTTTTTTTTAAGGTATCTCTATGCCCAACAGGGAGTTCAAACTCACAACCCCGAGATCAAGAGTCACATGCTCTACTGACTGCACCAGGCAGGCACCCCATAAATCACAATTATGAGTTTCGCCCTGCACTTATGTAACAGCTCATCAATTCCCTATCTATGTAGTATTCTTTAATTTTTTAGTTCACTGGCCACAAAGTATATGTAATAATGAGTTTGTGCGTGAAAATCTTATTAATGAAGGCCAGATCAAACAATGTTTGGACAGAATTGTAGAATAAAAACATACAAAATATAGTGCAGGCTGCATGGCCTGAATGTTTGTGTCCACCCCAATATGATGGGGTTGGAGGTGGGGTCTTTGGCAGGTAACCAGGTCATGAGGGTGCAGGGTCGCGAATGGGATTAGGGCCGTTATAAGAAGAGATATGAGAGCTTGCTGCCTTACTCTTTCCATCATGCACAGACACGGCAAGAAGGCAATGCTCTAAACCAGAAGAAGCCTCATCAGGAACTGAACTGACTAGCACCAAGATCTTGGACTTGCCAGACTCCAGAACTGTGAGAGATAAATTTCTATTAGTTAAGCCATCTGGTTTTGGTACTTGCTACGGCAGGCTGAGCCAAGGCACAGACAAAAGACCATCTGATCGAAATCATGACAGAAGGTTGCCGTATCTTACAAAAGTCAAGGAATTTCTGAGACTTTACTATAAAACACGGAATAGCTTTACAAATCAAAACCACAATGAGATACCACCCTACACCTGTCAGAATGGCTAATATTAACAACTCAGGCAACAACAGATGTTGGCGAGGATGCAATATTTACTGCATCTTTATTGGGCACTAATTCTAAAGCACAGCATGATATACTCTAATGGTAAATAATCCAGAACAAACTTATCTAATGAGTAATCTAAATTTTTTTTAACATTTATTTATTTTTGAGAGATGAGAGAGACACAGCACGAGCGGGGAGGGGCAGAGAGAGAAAGAGACACAGAATCCAAAGCAGGCTCCAGGCTGCTGGAGCATTTTGCATTGTTGGTGGCAATGCAAGCTGGTGCAGCCACTCTGGAAAACAGTATGGTGGTTCCTCGTAAAATTAAAAATAGAACTACCCTACGACCCAGCAATTGCACTACTAGGCATTTATCCAAGGGATACAGGTGTGCTGTTTCGAAGGGACACATGCACCCCCATGTTTATAGCAGCACTATCAACAATAGCCAAAGCATGGAAAGAGCCCAAATGTCCATCGATGGATGAATGGATAAAGAAGATGTGGTGTACGTATGTATGTACACACACACACACACACACACACACACACACACACACACACTGAAGTATTACTCGGCAATCAAAAAGAATGAAATCTTGCCATTTGCAACTACGTGGATGGAACTGGAGGGTATTATGCTAAGTGAAATTAGTCAGTCAGAGAAAGACAAAAATCATATGACTTCACTCACAGGAAGACTTTAAGAGACAAAACATATGAACCTAAGGGAAGGGAAACAAAAATAATATAAAAACAGGGAGGGGGACAAAACAGAAGAGACTCATAAATATGGAGAACAAACTTGAGGGTTACGGGAGGCACTGTGGGAGAGGGGATGGGATAAATGGGTAAGGGGCATTAAAGAATGTACTCCTGAAATCATTGTTTCACTATATGCTAACTAATTTGGATGTAAATTTTAAAAAATTAAAAATAAAATTAAAAAAAAAAAAAAACACGGAATATCTTAAGCCTTTTAATAGCGCTGACATGGTAAAAGCCTTGAAGTACATCACCACCACTTTTTAAATAGGGACAGTAGGCACATGGGGTTTGTGTTTCTAACCCTTATTCATAGAGAAAGTAAGTATGAGAAAGAGGGTTTGACCTGGGCCTGCGGGTTCAGACAAAGTGTGCTCATGCATAAACGCCTGCAAATCACAGTCAAGATCGGGAGCTTCGACATAAATACGTTGAGGGAGACACCAGAGCTGTGTTGTGCTAACAGTGTTACCTAGCCACCCTGAGTACCCTGTCACCCCCGCAATAAGGATTTCTGTAGTGTCCTGAAACAGCGATACAGTGGATAAGCAGGGATCTTTCTTAACGTGGTAAGTAGTGTGGCTGGTGAGGGGGGCCTGCGGGAATCAGGGTGTTCAAGTTCTACACAATTCATAAGCTAGTAAGGAACGGTGTGGCCCATCCAGATGGAGGTACCGTGTGAGGGAAGGTCGGTCAGAAGGAAGGTCAGGAGCAGAGGGCAGGAGGTAATGAGCACATGAGAGAAGCGATGGTATTTGCCAATCCACGGAGGGGTAAATGTGCCAGGGCAGTCAGAATTCCAACCTTGGGAAAAAAGAAGGGACTGACGTGGCAAACACCATCATGCTGTCCCACGATGGAATTATAGGAATTAACTGTAGGAATTATAGTGTGGGTGTGTGGCCAAAATGTAAGACAGGTAATAGGGAGGGAGTGTGGAGACCAGGCAAGAAGCCATGCTTAGAAAACAGAGTAGAATGGGTGGCTGCTGAGGGGGAGGCACAGGGGACATGGGGTAAGGTTGGTAAAAGGGGACAAAATTTCAGCCACGTGGTGAACAAGGTCCGCAGAGCTAACGTACAACATGGTGACTACAGTTGGTAATATCGTATCATTGAAATTTGCTAAGAGAATAGAACTTAAGTGTCCTCACCAAAAAATTTTTTAAAAAGTAAATATGTGACGTAACGTGTGTTAATTAACTTGATTATGGAAATCCTTTCACAATGTATATGTATGTCAAATCACTACAGTGTACCCTTTCAATATATTACAATTTTCTTTGCCAGTTATACCTCAGTAGAGCTAAAAAACAAAAAATTCATCCTCTGACTGCCTCCTCTGAATACTTACAGAACAGTTTACACGAGGATCTCGCTCTCTTGTAAGAACCAGTGAATCAACAGCACAGGGGGAGAAAAAAAAAGGAATTGGGTATTTTAAGCTTTTCATAAGGTTTTATGCATACTTAAGTTCTGGCAGCATGCCTGATTAAGTGTGCAAATCATCTGACAAAAGTGTAAGTGTCAAGTCCAGATACCACGTTATGAGGCTTTTCGTATCTGAGGCAACAGGGCTTCAATCTCAGTCAAGTAAGACAGGGGGTCCAAGGAGGAGAATGCAGACACCCAAGGGCAGATCTCCACTTCTGGAGGGAAGTTTTCCTCACCCAGGGAGACCAGGTTCCTGTAGTTCTCCAGCATCACGTCCCTGTACAAGGCCCTCTGAGCAGGGTCCAGGCACTCCCACTCCTCCTGAGAGAACTCTATGGCCACATCCCTGAAGGTCAACCATCCCTGAAATGAGAACACATTTCACCAAGGAGCTATGGGGAGAGTTATCCGCACCCAAAACAGGAAGACGAGAAACGTGTAAGGATCAATTCAGATGAAGTAGGTTTTCTTACAGATCTATGTAAGGTATTTCTGAGCAACTTATGTGTCCCCAATTTTGGCTTATTACACGTTCCCATAAGAGGTTAGGATGGCCTCTAAATCAATACGGCTTTTTTCATTTTTGTGGACAATATAAGAAATATAAAAACAGAAAATCAGGGGTGCCCGTTGGGAGCATGTGACTCTTGATCTTGGGGTTGTGAGTTTGAGCCCCACGTTGGGTGCAGAGATTACTAAAAAAAATAATAATAATATTATTAATAATAATAAACTTAAAAAAAAAATAGGGCGCCTGGGTGGCTCAGTTGGTTAAACACCGGCTTCAGCTCAGGTCATGATCTTGTAGTTCATGAGTTCGAACCCCACGTCGGGCTATGTGCTGACAGCTCAGAGCCTGGAGCCTCCTTTGGATTCTGTGTCTCCCTCTCTGTTCCTCCCCCATTTGTGCACACGCACTCTCTCTCTCTCTCTCAAAAATAAATAAAGATTAAAAAATTTTTTTAAAAAATAGAAAATCAATATAAGGTTATCTAAAAGTGTTATCCATCACGTTGTGATATCTATCAATGTCACAATGAGTGATATTCAATATCTAGATGAGCAAAGGCATGAGTGTTATCTTCAGAGAAGACAATACCCATGATGGCTTTAGAGGAAGGCCACGGTGAGTAAAGGCTCTTGAAGACTTCCCACGTGCTAGCCATCATGCTAAATGCTTTCCACGCACTAACTCCCATTGACATCGACATCACTCATCATAGACAGATCTGTTCCCATCTTACCGAGGAGACAACTGTGTCACACACATTCCCCGAAGCCTGCCCAAGGTCAAATGCTCTAAGAAATGGCAGAAAAAGCTCCAGAACCCAGACATTTAGGCTTTGGAACTGAACCTAAACAACGAAACATATATACCAGATAGCATGAAAAGAATGTTGAGAGAGGGATTCCTGAAACAATTAGAGACAAGTTTAAGGCTAACAGCATGGTCATTGTATCTGTGCATGCACACGCACACGCACATAAATATCACTCTTGTGCTATTTAACTCATTAATGTGATAGTGTAGAAAACATGTAAAGCCATGCAAATACTTAAGATTTAACTTCAAAAATTAATAAACTTATTTATGAAGTAATGATAATGTCTGTAAATACTACAGGCTTGTGCATCCCTGCACACACACACGTGCGCACACACACACACACACACACACACACACACACATTCAAATTTACTGAAGTAAGAGGAGTTGACTCTCCACGACACAAAGGGCCCTCCTCATAGGCTCCGGTCCCTGGGTCATGATGAGCTGGAATCTAAGTGCAGAGGAGAGGGACGGGGGTGGGAAGGTCTGGGGGAGTGTGGACAAACACTTCAGACTCAGACAAGGTTAGCAAGTCCAAGAAGGGCCTTGCAGGAATGAGAGACAGGAAATCGACCCAGGATATGACTTCACCTGACAGACGGCCATTCCCGACTCCTTTCCTTTGCTCTTCCTCCCTTTCCAGGATTCTTCCTCAGGCAGGATCAGGCTTGGGAATTCAATCCTAAGTGTCAAGAAAACGCAGCTTAACGCTTTGAGTCAGTCTGGGTCCTTCCCGTCCTGCATCCTCACACGGGAAGGCCTCTCCGTGTGAAAACACGGGGGGTGCCCCGGGACAGTGGACTCCTCCAGAGGCCAGCAAGTGACCTTCCCACCCTTCTTCTTCAGAACCGGCTCCCGCCCTGGTGAAGCCCCCCGCACACCGCATCAGTGGGGACCTGGGCGGGACCTGACCCTCCCCTGCAGGTCACAGGCCTGCCCCGATCACACCCCACGCAGAGCCGGGCCCCCTCACCTCTCCCTGGGTCAGGGGCGGATGTCAGCCTCAGACAGGGAGCACCACAGCCTTGGTGCTCAGCGCTGGAGACACATCAGAAACCCCCCAGGCACTTTAACTAGGACTGAGATCAGGCCCTGTCTCCCCTTGGCCATTTGAAGGGACTCTCCGGGAGGGGGTCCGAGAGGCTCCGCTGAGAAGGTGGCATCAGAACGAGGACCCAGGGGAGGGAGCATGTTTGCCACCCGCCTCTGAGGGGCCACACAGTTCCAGGCAGAGAGACAGGCCCCGGGAGGCCCTCAGGCAGGAGCAAGCCTGGCCCCAGGAGAGGGGAAGAGGCCTGCGTGGCTGCAGTGGGGTGAGGAGACCAGCAGGGGAGGAGGACAGACAGGCACCTGGGGAGGCAGATCCGGAAGGGCGTGTCTTCCAACATTTGCCCCCCATGTCTTGAAAGAAACGATATGTTCCTCCTCTCATTTGAAGCAAACATCAGATTTTTTTCATCATACACATTCAAATATTTACAAATAATGTAGTATCTCATATTTAGAATTATGCCAAGCTGTTCACTAAGCCCCAGGAAGTAGAGGGTTGCCCTTAACCAAAATGTGGAGGGTGCAGGGGGAGGGTGACTGGGGGAGGTCGAGTCAGTTCTGGACAAGTTAAGATGGATGTGCCCCAGACGTCCTAGCAGAGATGTCGAGGCAGCTGGACACGGGACGGAGTCCAGGGCAGAAGTCTGGTGGAAGCAGAAACCAGGAGACATGCAGGTGGTGCTGAGAACCGGAGATGAAGTGATAAGGAAAGGCAGGGGTGTAGCCAGAGAGAAGAGGTTCAAGGACTCAGCTGCGGGGTGCCCCGCACTCGGAGACCAGGGAGTTCAGCAGACACCAGCAGGGAAGCTAAGAGGTGACCAGTGATCGGGGAAACCAACAGGTAAATAGGGTAGTAAAGCTTAGCGAGATGTCCTCAAACTAAGAAAAAAAAGTGTGTCGAGGAAGAGGGAGTGGTCACATGTTCCACCTGCCCCTGACAGGAAAAGCAAAATAAAGACAGGACATTCAATCCTGGACTGAGAAATGGGGTTGCTGTGGCTCTGAAAGACAAAGTCTCAGGGGCACGGTAGCTGTTGAAAGCTTGACCAGATGGGGTTCACGAGACGAGTGGAGACCAGATTTGAAGACAGTGGAAGCAGGCTTTTAGGGTCTTGTGTCCTGAAAGGGAGCACGGGGTGGGATGCGCATTAAGGAGGCCACTTGTTGTGCTGAGCACTGGGTGTCGTATGTAGGTGATGAATCACTGCATTCTGCTCCTGAAACTAATATTACGCTGTATGTTAAAAACTAGAATTTAAATAAAAACTTGAAACATGAAAAAAAAAATGAAAGGGAGTAAGGAAGAGAAGGGCTTACCAGAGGGGAAATTAGTTAATAGAGAACGTTTTGTTATTTAAAACAATTTTTTTAAGTCTATTTGAAGGGAGGGAGGGAGGGAGAACGAGCGAGAGAGAGCACATGAGCAGGGAGGGGCTGGGAGAGAGGAAGAGAAAGAGAAGCCCAAGAAGGTTCTGTACGCTCAGTGCAGACCCCAATGTGGGGCTCGAACTCACAAGTCATGAGATCACGACCTAAGCCGAAGTTGGACGCTTAACCGACTGAGCCACCCAGACGCCCTGAGAATGTTTGGGTTTAAAGATTCAACGAAGACAGTGAATAAGCGGCTTTGGGGGGGAGGCGTGCACGTGCATGTGGAAGACGGGCGAAACCACCATCTGCGTGTGCTGACTGAAATTATTTCCTGACACGTACAAACTCGAGATGGAGTGGAGGAAGGATCCCATCCGGTCCTGAGGCAGTGGGTGGGGCTGGCGACCCGGGAACAGTCTGTGGCTCAGCAACACACAAAACGACAGTGGTGCAACCTCTCGCATGGCCTTCATTTGGGGGCACTGAAATGCACAGGGGTATTGTTTGCCCTCGGAACAGTCTTCATCGTGAGGGACAGAGCAGCTGACCAGGTGCAGGGGAGGCACAGAAAGCCAAATCCAGTGCGCCTGGCTTGCTCAGTCAGTAGAACGTGCGACTCCTGATCTTGGTTGGGGTCGTGAGTTCGAGCCTCGCATTGGGTGTCGAGATTAAAGAAAAAAAGAGTCAAGAGTTCTTCACTCAGACCACTCTCCTACCTGTCAACAGATGTCTACAAGGATGCATGAGCCCCCATGAGACCCCAATATCTTCTTAAACATTCAAAACTCTCACTTAGATCTTCCAAAATGCATCTGAATCCTTCTTGACTTGCAACACAGAATAATCCAGAAGGTTCTCTGAGACCTTCCCTCCAAATCCTCTGTGTCAGACGATGATTCTTGCACAGACTCCACACAGGTTACTGTGTGGAACAGATTCCCAGACTCCCCCCAACCCGTAGGACCGAGGCACCATCCAGCTGCGGCCAGAGCTCCCTGTGGCTTGAACAACATCACAGGGGAATGTGCCTCTGCCTAATCCCTCTCCTTTTCGTGTCTCCTCAAGTGTCATCAAGTTTCCCAATTAAACCCCAGCTGGCAAATCTCAGCCTCAGCATCTGGGTCCGGGGGAACCTGGGCCACGACAACGGCTCCCCAAACGGACCCATGCAGCCCCACAACCACCCACAAACCACTTCCCGGTGTTCCCGCAGGAACCGAGACACCCCTTCCCAACAGGTCCACACACCCCTCACCGCACAGCCATGCCCGGGACACGCGCACACACCGTTCCCTGGGCCATCTGGGGGCCCACACTTGCTTCCGCTTCCCTCCCGCACACCCCTCTCGCCTCACTTCCATTTTCCCCATCTTCCCACCTCTCCTCGACATGCGGCTGAGCAAACTGGGCCAAGAGGCACGGGCACCACACCAGTAACGGACACGAGTGCAGAGTGAAGGACACCGGGTCTTCAGTATGGACACCAACGAGGTGGCCCCGCCAGGGAACACTTGTGAGCAAGTGGGGACAACAGGGAGTCCAGTTGAAAAACAGTCAAAGGTTGGCCAGATCCAGTGTGGTGGGACGCGAGAGACAGAGAGGCCCCAGATCTCTTCCCAGAGGCCACCAGGTCTCCCCTCCCCACTCACAGCAAGTTGCAAGAACCTCTAGTTCTACGTGGTGCCGATTTTATGTCCCCTGAGGCTCCTGACCTCGTCCTCACCCTCCTGAAGGGAAACTGAGACTCTTCACTCTGAGCAGATAACTGCTGGAAGCCAAGCCCCCACCCAGGATGCAGCCGGTCCCTGGTGACGTGCACAGCCCGGGCCACCTGAGAGCTGGTGAAGGGCAGTGACGCAGCAGGTGAACACGTGGGGACCCCTGGTCTGTAGGGCCTTCCAGGCCCCGGTACGTCCTTCTGCTCTTGAGTAAATAAGCAGCCACAGGAGATTTCGATCCATTAACTGAAATTCCCAGAACAAATACTGGCATGAGCATCACCACCTGCCCGGCCTCCTTGGTCTTCCCCGAGGACTACTCAGCTCTACCACAGGCCCGGCAGCTCAACCCAAGCCCAAAGTGAGGTGCAGCCGCCAGCCTGGGAAGGAGGGACTTCGTGCTCCCTCCAGCTGAGACAAAACAGGAAAGACTCAATGGAGACGATTCAACCTGCATAACACGACAGATGGCTGGGGAAGGGCACTTGAAGTGTCGGGCTGGAGAGCCTGGAGAGACATCTCTGAGCCTAAACCTGAAGGAGGAGGAAGGGCCAGAGCTGACATGGTTTAGGGACATCAGGTCAGAGCAGGGACGAGGACCTGTGACAGAAAAGGCTGGTGTTTGGGAACAGAGAAAAGGTGATCGTGACTGGGGCACAGCGAACCGTGAGGAGAGGGTAAGGTCCCAGGACGAGGCTGGAGACACTGGCAGGGCCTGACGATTCGGGCTGTGCAGCCACAGTGAGTCTGTATTCTGTCCTGGTGACGATGGAGCCAGCAGAGGGTTCAATGCCAGGGAGGGACATACTCTGCCGAGAGAGTCACGCCTGCTGCAGAGAGAGGGGTGACTGTGACTCAGAGTCTGTGTCTCTGCCTCCATCCTAGTGTTCTGTGTTTCACTTTTGGAGGACTGGGACCCATTTACAATTCTACTGACATCTGGGCACTCTGTCCAAGAACTGCCACACGAGATATGCGTTGTATTCTGCCAATGAAGTCAGGGCTCAGTGTTGCTCAAATCCAGTGTCTGTCTAGTCCGTCATCTCCATGTTGAGCTGGGCTCACTGAGGCCCACAAGGGAGTCATTTCACCAAGTTATCCTGAGAAGGTCTGCGTTGAGTAAGCAAAACTGGGTATAACTGAATTCTGATAGGGTGGCCTGAATGGCCCAGTGGGCAGAGTTTGCCCACATCACTCTTCTCTCTTAAAAATTCCAGGACCATCTTTCACATGTCCGGGCTAAGGAAACTTCCATTTCTTTTCTTTTCCTTTATTTTTTTCTTTTTAAATAATCTCTAAGCCCAGTGTTAGGCTTGAACTCATGACCCTGAGATCAAGAGTTGCATGCTAGGGGCACTTGTGTGGTTCAGTTGGTTAAGTGTCTGACTTCAACTCAGGTCATGATCTCAACGTTCGTAAGTTCGAGCCCTGTGTCGGGGCTCTGTGCTGACAGCTCAGAGCCTGGAGGCTGCTTCTGTGTCTCCCTCTCTCTCTGCCCCTTGCCTGCTCGTGCTGTCTCTTTTGGTCTCTCAAAAATGAATAAAAACATTTAAAGAAAAATTAAAAAGAGTCACACGCTCTACCAAATGAGCCAGCCAGGCGCCCTTAGGAAACTTTTATCTCAAGGTAGAATTGCTGTGTGCTCAGGCACTAAACTCCCCTTATCCAGAACATCACACTAAAACATTTACAAAATTCAGAATTTTGAACACATAATGAATTGCTGCTGTAAACACTGCAAGGCGGCCACCTATAGAAACAAGACACGAATTTCCTCATCAGGAACAGATGGGCTCTGTTAGGTGACATTTCCAAGTAAATCAGCCCATTCTTCAATATTTGCAAAAAGCAGGCAAGAGGAACTTGAGGGGAATATCTATTCGGTAGCTCATGGCCCACTGTTTCAAAAGATCACATAAAAGGTAAGAAAACTGAATATTAAAGTGACAGCTTAAACCAGGTTTCGACTTACAGAAGAGATTACTGACATGTTTACAAAGTACACACTGGAACAGTCTAAAATTATACTAGATACTAAAGGAAGTTCTCAATATACATGACAAAGAGAGAGCTTACAGACCTGTCTGAACCAAACACAATAAACTTAAAAAAGAAAAGTTAAAAAAACATTTTTTTTTAAACAATGAAGTATGAGACCAAAATTTTTAAAAATGGCAAGGTCATGCTTAGAAAAGAATGCCAGAAACTGTTTATAGGATGCTTTCAAAGCTCACTTCAGAAGTTAATTATTTATAGGAAAGTATAAAGATGTATTTCAAGCTTCAAAAAGGAAAATGATGTAAATATAAGCGAATCAGGAAGAAAAAAGTAAAATCCATTACAAAGAAGCAACAGTTTTCAGTTTTCATGTTCCATAAAAAGGCAGCGTGTGATGAGGGCCATTTCTCGCCCCACTTCTATCCTCGGAGCCCAGACAAAGGGAAGAGGGTGACCCATGACTGAGTGAAGTCTCTGCCTTCCTGGCTGAACAGGGATTGCAAATGGAAGGTATATTCTGAAGCAAATAATTATAAGATGCACAGGCTTTTTAGAAAGGAGTTTTGCAATCCTCACACTTATCTGCATAATTTATTCTAATTTTAAGTGTATTATATTATAAAGCCATATGTAACGTAACATACTTCATCATCCATATCCAACCAATTCACCATTCATCTGGATTACTTTGCTCACTACTGTCTTTCCTTCTCTCAATATTTATCTCTCCCCCAACCCCTTTTCTTTTTTTTTTTTTTTGGTTTGCTTTTCCATTTTCCCCTTGGGTTTCTGCGCATTCTGTTCCCCTCTCCTGTCCTGCCGTTTCTCTCCTCTGGGTTTCTTCTTGCACACTTGTTCTGACCCATTCTGTAACCTGTTCCCCTTCTTGTTGCTTTCTCCCCAACCTTTCTGATTGTCCCCAATGTTCATGCATTTCTCTTTCCTCCCCAGCTCCCATCTGCTCTCCCAGTTAAGTGTGCTCTTTCCCTGCTACTCTCCCTCTGTCCCCACTCTCTGGCACCCCCAGCTTGCTGGGCTCCCTCCCGGCTGTTTCTCCCTCCGCTCCTCTGGTCTCCTCCCATTGGCCCCTTCTTTCCTCTCAGCACCACATCGCGCAGGCTGCCAGGACTCCAACTCTTTCAACCTCTCCCTAGGTTCCAAGTGAAGTGCCTTCCCCTTTGTTACCCACGCTCCTGTTGCCCCTCTCTACATTTTGCTCCCCATCATCCCTCTGGAGATTTCCTTTTTATTCTAAATTTCTCAACCTTCTTTTCTCCCACTGCTGCAACTTTGCCATCTGCTTCTGGTTCTCCCTCATTCATTTTTCTGTAATTCTCTCGGTAGGTCTTGTGAAAATAAATAAGGAAACGTCATTTAAAGTGGAGGAGGGAAACCCTGAAGTGGGAGCTCTCTGGCAAGTACCACCCCCTGTAGCCTGCTTAACCAGCAGGAAGAACGAACAGAAGAATTACTTTAACAAGGGAGGTCCTTTTTCACATGGGAATTTCATCTCCTGCTTGTAAGAAAATAAAGGAAGATCCCTTCCTGCTCCACCAACAGACGCACTGACCACCACCTGCAGCCACTGAAAAACCGCCACAACCTTCAACTCTTGGTTCTTCTCCAATGAACTTCCGTTTAAAACTCCCCCCGGGGGCGCCTGGGTGGCTCAATTAAGCCTCCGACTCCTTGATTTCAGCTCAGGTCATGATCTCGCAGTTCCTAAGTGTGAGCCCTTCATCAGGCTCTGTGCTGACAACACGGAGCCCGCTTGGGATTCTCGGTCTCCCTCTCTGCTCGTCCCCCGCTCGTGCTCTCGCGCACGCGCTCTCTCTTTAAAAAAATAAATAAAAAACAAAAAACCCTCCCCAATTTCCTCCTAAAAATTAGAGCTGACCTTCCCTTTCTCTCCCAACTTGCCAATAATTCACCACTCCATGCATGTCCCGAACTGCAATTCCTCTGCTTCTTCCAGAATAAAATCATTTTGCTGGTAAAATAACTGACTTTTGTTTTTAAGATGGGCAGTCCCTCTCCTCCGGATTCCTCTCACCCAGGAGTGGGGTGTAACTGGATGCCCACCTCCCACAAAAGCACATTATCCAGCGCCGGGTGCACGGTCCGTCTCAAGACAGGCCCTTTCTAGTCCTCCCCAGCACAAGGTGAGGCCTGGGGAACTAAGAGGAGCCGGCTGAGAGAGACGCGAGGTGAGAGGAAGTGAGCGTGCCTCCGGAGAGGGCTGAGCTCTCCAGAATCTCAGGGCGCAGGTAAGGACCAGCCTCTCCCGAGGGGGCGGCCCGGCGCTGCCCTCTAGGGGCAGAGAGCAGCGAACATCCACCTCGCAAATTCCAAACAAAAAGGGAAGCCCCCGGCCTCCCACGGAGACGTCTGAATTTACTTGGACTGGAGGAGGTGGTGCGGAGATTTTAGCGGCCCCCAGACCCCGGGGACAGAGGAAGGGAGACTGCGAGGCGCAAGTTTAAACAAGAAAGACGAAACTCACACTCCACAGACTGGCCACCGCTCCACGAAACCCGCTTCCGGGTCTGCAGGCAACCGCGCGCGCGCAAAGGGAAGAGGCGGGGCCTGTGCAGGGCGCAGAGCGAAGCCCGGCTAGCGTAAGGTCGGCGGGAGCGGGAGGCGGGGTCTCAGGGGCTGGCGGTAACCATAGAGATGATGCGCGCGGAGAGGACAGGCGTGGGCGGGGCCGACTCCAGCGCCGGATCTGGGATTCCCTCCCGGGTTTTCGGGGCTTGGGAGTGCTGGAGTCAGCCTGGTCTTTATCCTGGGAAGCGGCACTTTCTATTTCAAGTTAATGTTTCAAACAATTTTAAGGTAAAAGCTTAGAGTTTTGTGGGCGCCACTTATGTTGGAAAGTCAGATGTTTTCCTCTTCACAGCTGAAAACGATTCAAGTCAAAAGCCACGAGTCCCGCCAGAGAGGATGAAGCAACTCAGTGATCTTGGGAGCTGGGACCTCGGTGCGGGGTGGATGTGGGCGGTGGCTGGATCCTGGAACACTGTTGCAATTAAAGTTAAGTTAAACAACTGAACTGCAAATGGATGCACACTGGAGTGTGAAATGCAGATTCTGCCTGGGCGGAATGTGCAATTTCACAAGTGCACCCAGGCCAACATTTCCGTTTATACTCCCCATTCACCTCGGAGTCAGACCCAACCCTGTGCTGTGTTCCAGAGACTTACCCAGGGACAAGACCTGAGGTGTAGGGCTTGGAGGGCTAAGGCATGTGATAATTTATTACTTTTAAAAAAGCAATAACTTTAAAACAAAGATTAAATTACATCGCTCTTTTTATACTTACTATATTGTTCCACACGAGATAATTATACTCAAATGCATTCGAGATAAACGTTGTTGACATCACAATATGGTTAAGTCAATAATTTCTAAATATAACGTAATTTCAAATTCACTTTACTATCACTCTGAAGGTGGTTAAAAAGCATGGTTTTTTTTGTTTTTGTTTTTTTTTTTTTATTCTAAACGTGGTAGTGGGCCACCTGGTTGGTTCAGCTGGTAGGGCATGCAACTCTTGATTTTGTGGTGGTGAGTTTTAGCCCCATGTTGGGTGCAGGGTTACTTTTAAAAAATTGTAGTATATTTCAGTGGTTTTCTTTGTTTTCTATTTCTCAATGTTCTGGCAGATGTGGATAACAAAGCCTGTACACTATATAGTCCTTAAAAAACATTTCAATTTACTTTCACCTAAAAAATAATTAATTTTGCAGTATATCTAAGGGTATTTATTTAGGGTTTTATTTAAACCCTACAAAAAGCAAAACTGGATTTTCAAATTTCTAATAGCCTTGTTTTTGCCCTCAATAATTTTTATGGCAATATCTGTGAATTAACATCTATCATGAAATAAGTGATTCTCTTACATCCCTAGATATGGAAGATTTCACCACAGAAATGGTAATCAATTGAAATATGATAATGTTTAGATAGGAAATTAGCATATTTAAAATATTTTCAGGTAAAATGAAAATATCCTGGCATGACCCCAAAGTGGATACATGATGATATGATGATATATTAGTACATTAAAAATATATATGGTATCTGGGAGGGATTTTTTTTTTAAGATTTAATTTCTTTAAGTTTATTTATTTATTTTGAGAGAGAGAGAGCACAAGTGGGAGAGGAAGGGGCAGAGAGAGAGGGAGAAAGAATCCCAAGCAGCCCCTGGACCATCAGTGCAGAGCCTGATATGGGACTCCATCTCACGAACCACGAAATCATGACCTGAGCCAAAACCAAGAGTTGGATGCTTAACGGACTGAGCCACCCAGGCATCCCAAGATTTGAGTTTTTTAAAGTAATATTTACACCCAGCGTGGGGCTTGAATTCACAAACCAGAGACCAAGAGTCATACAGCTCCATAGACTGAGCCCCTGGGAGAGATTTTGAGATCTTTAAAAGGTAGATTATTCTGTGATGTGATATGGCTAACTAGTCATTGAAGGGCATTAGAATATGCCATCCCCAAATACACCCTTTTGCTGTAAGAATTATTTTGAGCTGCTTATTTTGAGAAACAGGAGACACAGGAGAAGCTCAGAACAGAGTGGAAGTTATCCTTTCATAAGGGGAATTACTTTTAAAGGAAATCTCTACTTGTAAAGGGTGTCTCCTCTGTAGAGGAAGAGAAGGATGGCCCTACACAAAAATTTGATCAGAAGCATAACAAACTTAATCCTTGTTTACCCAGCTTTCTTGGATAAACTCTTCATAGCTGGCGTTGCCCCATATTTCTTTTGTCTTTAGCTGAAGGTCATATTTAAGCAGGTGGCTGAGGCTACTTGGGGAGTTACTCATTTTTCCCTGTGTCTCCCCCATGTATAGAGGAAGTATACGTGTTACTGAACATCTTTTTTCCCCTGTTAATCTATCTTTTATTACAGGGGTCTCAGCCAAGAGCTCAGAAGAGTAGATGGAAATTATTTTTCCTTGCTTATACTGTGTTGACAAGAAAGAAGTTTCAGTATGGACTTCCATAATCCCAAGCAAATAAATGAGTTTACAGTGGAACATTTCATTAAACCCATAACAATAGAGAGGTTAATAATAGGTGAGAGTCATGAATCTATTTGTTTATAAGGAGTTTTATTGCTTGTAAAATTGTCAAGAGAGCAAAATAAGTATATTCACAAGAAGTTACAAAGGATATTTCCTCATCCATAGGAAAGTTTTGACATGTCTCCCTGTGATGTCGCTTAAAAACAGATACCACTTGGGGTACCTGGGTGGCTCAGTCAGTTAAGCATCCAACTCTTGATTTCTGCTCAGGTCATGGTCTCACAGTCATGAGATCAAGCCCTGAGTCAGGACTCTGTGCTGAGCATCAAGTCTGCTTAAGATTCTCTCTCTTTCTCTTTTCCTCTGCCCCTGCCCGACTTGCACGCGTACACGTGCACGCTCTCTCTCTCTGTCTCTCTCTCAAAAAATAAATAAAACCAGATGCCATTTATTAAAGATTCAAAAATGTGAAAAACACAGGAACTAATTTGACCTGATGAACATATATTAAACCTGGTAACACAAAAATAGAGAATAAATATTTCTTAACATAGATGAATCAACTAAGGGGCGCCTGGGTGGCTCAGTCGGTTGAGCATCTGATTTCGGGTCAGGTCATGATCTTGCGGTTTGTGGGTTCAAGCCCCGTGTCGGGCTCTGTGCTGACAGCTCAAAGCCTGGAGCCTGCTTCAGATTCTGTGTCTCCCTCTCTCTGTACCCCCCCCCCTTCACACTCTGTTTCTCTCTCCTTCAAAAATAAATAAACATTAAAAACATTTAAAAAAATGAATCAACTGAAATATTTACCACTGCCAAATTTAAAAAAAATCAAACTTAGGTAAAGACAGGTTTTACTTGAGACAATTATTATATTAGAATGTTCCAACCACATGATCTGCAAATGTCTCTAAAGCCAGACAGAGAAGAGATTTTATTTCAAGGCGGAAGCAGGTCTAGGAAACACACACACACACACACACACACACACAAACAGGTATAGGAGAATGGATGAGCATGTGGCAAGACCTATAAATGATCAGAGAATGTTTTACCTTGAAGTTCCCTACTCTTAGGAGGGTCTGTTGTAATGGTGGGGTTATTATGAATTATAATGCTCAAGAGAGGTCTAAATTCTGAGTTTTGGGGAAGGAGAGAAGCTTTTCTTAAAGTTTTATTTTATTTTTTAATTTTTAAAAAACATTTATTTATTTTTGAGAGACAGAGAGAGACAGAGTATGAGCAGGGGAGGGGCAGAGAGAGAGGGAGACACAGAATCCGAAGCAGGCTACAGGCTCTGAGCTGTCAGCACAGAGCCCGACGCGGGGCCCGAACTCACAAACCGCGAGATCATGACCTGAGCCAAAACTGGATGCTCAACCAACTGAGCCACCCAGGCACCCCTCTTAAAGTTTTATTTATTTAAGCAATCTCTACACCCCATATGGGGCTCAAACTTATGACCCCAAGATCAAGAGTCACATCTCTTCTGACTGAGTCAGCCAGGCACCTCAAGGGAAGGAGAGACGCTTAAGTAAAGTTTGGTTAGGTCATATTAACAAGCATTGTTCTGTAGGAGGGGAAAATTCTCTTTCCTCTTGGGTCTCTGGCTTGACTTAAGAATTAAACTGACCTAAGACAAATTCACAGGAGAAAAGCATACACATTTTGTTGAATTTATACATGTACCCTGGAGCCTGCACAAGAGAATGAAGACCCAAAAAAGTAGAGTGGGAAGATTTTATACCTTTTAGACAAAATTCAGTAAATTTGTAAAGAATTGGCAAGACACAGAGATTTGGGCTAGTTGGTAAAGAAGTAACTAGGAAGATAAGGATCAGTTTAACAAGATTTGTCCGTATAGATATCTTGGACCCCAACTCTCTATCTCTGGTAATAGGAATGTCTTCCTCCTGGTACAGGGAGGGTGACGTTCACATGGGAGGGTGGTCTACTTTCAGGAAAACAATGAAAGGTCAGAGTGTTTCTTATATTAGCTGTTCAAGTGTTCTTAATTCAAAATAATCAGTATGCCAAAGTGGCATATTTTGGACTGACAGATGCTGGTTTCCTTCAGTTCCTATTGATCAGTGGGTACAAACAATTCAGTAATCATTGATGGGAGAAAGGATGGGGATTTGGAGGGTCTGTATCTGCCTTGCTTCTAGATAAATGGGGCACAGGGGTGCAAGAGCACCTGGCTCAGGGGTCCCCAAACACACCAGGTTTGGCCACTTTCCACTGACAAAATCCAAAGGCAGAGACACAAGCGGTGGTGGAACAAGAAAGGAATTTATTTCAGGGAGGTCAACACCCGGAAGACCAGGGACTAACGGCTGAAAGCCTGTCTCCAAAGTGCTGAAAATACTTCTAGGTTTATATAAGGAAACGTGGGACAAAGATCTGTGGGGACGTGCAGCTGGGCAGCAAAGATCGGGTTGACCATTGTCCTGGGGTCAATTACATGGGGTCTTGCTGGCTCAGGACAGTCGTTATTGCTTGAGGGTAATTTTGGATCCAGCAGGGTCTTTTTTTGCCTGAGTTAAGGTAAACTGGAAAGAAGAACTTAATCAATACTTAGACAGACTGAGGTCCAAATGGAGGTGGCGGAAGTCCTGTTTCGTCTCACTGAGGTCATGTGTGGAAAGGTGGTTCTTTGCAGTGAGCAGTGCTATTTTTCCAGACTTACAGGGTCAGAGTAAAGCCCAACACGGTCACCAGATATGACACCAAGCAAAATTAAAAAAAATAAATACATGTTATATTTGAACAGTGGAACATTATAAACTTTAATGCTAATAACAAATTTTCCCAAGAACTTTGGCATATGTGCCCTTTGAATGGCCCTGGAAAACTCCGTATCTTCATTATGCTCTGTTGTGTCACTGAGTTGGAAAAACACATTCCTATGTTGTTCTTTTTTTTTTTAATTTTTTTTAACGTTTATTTATTTTTGAGACAGAGAGAGACAGAGCATGAACAGGGGAGGGTCAGAGAGAGGGAGACACAGAATCCGAAACAGGCTCCAGGCTCCGAGCTGTCAGCACAGAGCCCGACGCGGGGCTCGAACTCACAGACTGCGAGATCATGACCTGAGCCGAAGTCGGACGTCCAACTGACTGAGCCACCCAGGCGCCCCCCTATGTTGTTCTTTTATTCACACAATACTTCTGACATGTCTGGTTGCCAAATGTGTGATAGTGTTTCCTCTACCAGCAATTCTCTGTGACAGCAGCTGGGTGTCCTATAATTCAACTCGATTTTGACACTGTCTACCTGGAGACACTGTCAGATCCCACAGGTTAAGGACTCAGTCCTATAAGCCCGTCCCCTCCCCCACTTCAGAGGCAATCACAAGTCCAGGTTGTCACCTGTGCTTCTGACCAACTGGCTATAAATTGGAGGTTCTTATTTTTTTTTAATTTTTTTTTTCAACGTTTTTTATTTATTTTTGGGACAGAGAGAGACAGAGCATGAACGGGGGAGGGGCAGAGAGAGAGGGAGACACAGAATCGGAAACAGGCTCCAGGCTCCGAGCTATCAGCCCAGAGCCTGATGCGGGGCTCGAACTCACGGACCGCGAGATCGCGACCTGGCTGAAGTCGGACGCTTAACCGACTGCGCCACCCAGGCGCCCCTGGAGGTTCTTATTGATGCAGGCAGCTGGGTCCGAGGACCCAGAGAGGGGGCCCCACAGGACTAGTTGAGAGGGTTCTTGGCTTCATGCAGGATGGAAATCAAATGTGAGCCAGCGGGGAGTGAAAGCAGAATTTACTGAAGATATATATAGATGTATATATACAGAGTGTCCAGGAGACTCGGAAAGGAAAAGAGTGTGAGTCTCCTCTTTGCTTAGGGTCTGTGGTTTTTATTGGCAATTGTGGTCTTGTGCACATGTCCTCTTAGGGATCAGGGAACTGGTCAGAGCAAAGACAGGATCCAGGTGTCCTTCATAAGTCACTCATTCCCTGAAGCCAGGGGGTCTTGGCATCAAGGTGTTTGGAGTCAGTAGTCTTGGAGGCGACCCCACCCAATCACTCCTTAGATGTTAGCTATTGTGCTGGAAAGTTCCAAAGATATCATTGTCTCTTTGTCCCTCACAAGGAGGACACATGCTATTTGCATTACAAGGCATGTGTAGAGTGGGGTGGGGGTGCAGGCCCTAGCAAAAATGGAAGCTGGAAAAGAAGCAACGAGGGGGGAAACAGCTTTTTTTAATGGGGGTCCCTTCAGTTTCCCCATCTCATTATGAGACTTCCTACTCTGGTTCGATACATTTGCTAGAACAGTCCACAGAACTCAGGTAAACAGTTTACTTACTACATTACTGGTTTATTGTAAAAGAATATAACTCAGGTATAGCCGGGTGGAAGAACGGATTGGTCAAGGTCTTTCTGGTGACCAGCTCCCATTCAGGAGCTCACCAAGGTCTGCCTCTTTAGAACAAAAGACACTCGTATCAGAAAAAATTCCAAAGGGTTTTCTACCTGTGTGTCAGGAATCAGGGTCCAAGACCAAGTATTAGAACAAAATACGCCCCTATTGCTCTTATAACTTCAGAAATTACAAGGGTCTTAGGGGCTTTGTGCCAGGAAACAGAGGCAGAGACCAATATATTTTCTATTACACACTGTCCTACCTGAGACATTATTTTTTTTAAGTTTACTTATTTATTTTGAGAGAGACAGAGACAGTGTGAGTGGGGGAGGGGCAGAGAGAGAGACAGAGAGGGAGAGGCAGAGGGGGAGGCAGAGGGGGAGGGAGAGGGAGAGGGAGAGGGAGAGGGAGAGAGAGAGAGAGAGAGAGAGAGAGAGAGAATGAATCCCAAGCAGGCTCCCTGCTGTCAGCACATGTGGGGCTCGAACTCACAAAATCATGAGATCAAAACCTGAGCTGAAACCAAGAGTCCGATGCTTAACCAGCTGAGCCACCCAGGTGTCCCTACCTGAGACATTATTAACTGTTGGAAGATGTTGCTCTAAACCACCAAAGTCAGAGGTCTCTGTGACTGTTAAACTGAACGAGAACCTGGAGGCTATATTAAGAAAAATATTTTGCTATTTTTTCATTAATCATAGAAACAAATCTGCAGACACATCATGAATTTTATAGTCATGATTAGACAGTACAAGCAGTATTTAAAACTCAGGGTCACTGGGAGAAGGCAGGACCTCACCTGATCACGTCGGTGGGACTCAGGCTTCTCCAGAGAATTTAGGATCCTTGGGCACCAAGTTGGCCGGCCGAGAAGCCACGGGACATATTATGCCTACACCCGCAATTCGATTGGAAGGGGACCTAGGTGTGGCTCCACCCCTGGTAGACCAGACTCCGCCTCCCGGAGTCCTTGCCCCGGGAGCTTGCACTGCTGTTAAGGTGCTCGCCCAAGCGGAGCGCCTCTGCTCAAAAGACTGTCTTGTGTATTCCTTACTCAGGATCCAAACATGCAGCAACAAGTTGGTCCCTCTACCGATTTGGGGCTCTGATCACTCAGCCAGAAATCAGTCTGACCCCAAGCCCACAGGAAGGAGCTACAGTGCTCACCCCTGACTGGCCATGAGTATGTGGCACCAACAGTCCTCCCACCATCCTGCGGTGTCCCTGGGGTACTTGATCTCTCCTACTCTCGCCCTTTCTGCCTCTTCCTTCCTGCCCAAACCCTCCAACAAGCACACACAGCGAAGCCGGCAGCCCCTCCGGGCCTGAACGCAGTGTTTCTCACCCTCCATGTGTCCACAGGACCGCACAGAGGCTGGCGCTGACAGCCCACGACTACCCCGTGCTTTATAGACATATAGAGCGCTCACAGGTCTTGGCTAAAGTTGCTCTTCCCCAAACTAGATTTCTAGCTTTCTAGAAATCTAGATGCCTAGATTTCTATGGCACACTTCTGGCCTTGCACAACGGGCACACAGAGTTCAGCTGCCTCCAGAATCTGCACCTTGGAAGGCCATCTCTTCTGCCTAGCTGGGGTCTCCAGGGCCTAACAGAACTGCCAGACCAGGTACCCTCTCAAATAACCTCTTAGATATGGAGTTTGCCTCTTGCACTCCTCCCACCCACTTCTACCCCGAGGTCCTACGTCTTGAGAACTGCTTAGAGAAGAATTTAGCTCAGAGCAGCTCCTCTGGCTGCCCATCCAGGACACTCAGGTTTTCAAGACACTCAGATGCACGTGAAGGGGAGCAAAGGTCTTAAAATCTGATAAGTGAAAATTTGCTTTTTTGGTTATAACCTAAGTGTAGGGAATTCCTCATAGCACCATGTCTCCAACTCCTGGGGGGCCCACTGATGGTTCCACATGTTAAAAACAAAATACATGAACACAAATGAGCACACCATCAGAAAATCCCTCAGAACCACTAATCCCACCACTGCTTTGCCTTTTTTTCTTTCATGTATATTGAGCTACCGTCACATGAAGACCATTTTAATGATCAGTCATAGGGAGACAAAAGAGACACAGAATCTCTACCCCCAGCAAGGCAAAGCCCAGCACCTAAATCCTCCTGAGGAAGATGGATATATAAAACCCAACTCCCAGGGTATTACAGGAATTAACTCACATAATTTGTGTGTGGTTCCTGAAACATAGTGCACACTACCATTTTTGTGAGCACATTGCTGCTGTTAAAACATATATATATTTTATAGATTTATATTTATATATTAATATATGCTTATATATTAATATTTATATATTAGTGAATGCATGCTGTTTCTGTCAGGAAAAATATAAACTAAAAATGAGAGAGAGAAAACAGATTTAATTCTCTCTTAAAAAGGTGGGGGAGGAAAAGAGACTTCTCTTCCTCCTTTTTCCTAGAGCATTTCTCTTAGGAAACTTGTAAGTTTTCTCTGCCTGTTTGGAATGTCTTTTAAAAGCTAAATAAGACTCTTGCCAACATTGTAACTCAGGAATGTTTGCTCAAGGATCTGGGAGTCAACTCTTTGAAATGTAAATAGCAAAGGAGATAATACATTTATCTCCTCCCAATTCCTGCGGGAAGATAGGTGCCTAACTCAGCAGGTGCCTTGCTCCCAGTTTCAAAACTCCCTCCAGTCATTAATATGAGAAGTTTGTTTTCTCTCTGGATAAAGCCAATTAGCTAAAACAAATGGCCACTCTGCTTACCTGATAATGTTAGGATGAGCTGTGTGACGAATGGTGTGGTCATGTCTTCTTGAGGACAACTTATTATCTTTCTTGAGAACATGTATGTAATCGGTCGTATCCGCTTGCTTGTCTTCTATGACAGGGTAAGATTTATTTTTGCAACCTCTCAACAGATTGCCTGTGATGCATGTCACATTCTGGTTTAAAGCTTACTCACTAATGAAAAGTTTTCTTTCCTACTACCTTTGTGGAGAGGATTGCTGGGTTGGGAGATGATTTTATTTTTAATTGTATTCCCCAATACCTCCCGCCAGCAAAAAGAGCTTTGACTTACACCATTTCCAACTTAAAAAAGGAAAACATTTCGGCTTCTAATATAAGTGGCTCTCACAACTCTAATCTTTTACTTCAAGTTGTTTGAAATATTAACTTCAAATAGCCAGGAGGCCGCTCGGTCCACGAGATACCAAAGAGATTCAAACAAACTCAAAAGCAGGGAGTAAGGCACTTTAGGGCTGAAAGTGCGGAGAAACGTCCAGGGGCGGGACGGAGGCCCAGACCCTACGCCTACTTCGGCCACGCCCCTTCGGCCGCTCACTTTCTGTCCAGTCCAGGCCACTGTCCAAGGCCCGTCCCTGGGCGGCCCCTCCCCGCCGCACGCTGCGCACGCGCAGTTTCCCGCAGACCCGGAAACGGAGCTAAGGACACCCTCCGGTGGGTCCGTGTCAGCTTTTCTGATTCAACACTGGTGTTTGCGATACACCTGCCCGTCCCCGGCCTCCGATCCGCAACACCCGCAGTTCGGGGGTCACCACGTACGATAAAACCCCCTTCAGGCGCTTGTGCTGCGCCCGATGATTCTCGGCAGGACCGTCAGATATTCCAGGCCTGGGAGCCCCACCGCGGGTTCGGGGGTCGACGACTATTTCGAGTTAAAGTCTCTGAGGCGCGTCCCCGCCCCCGGCCGTCCGCCTTCGGTCCAGGTAGACCGCTCCTGCCGCGTCTTTTTCCTGCTGAAAACCCTCCCGGGGCTCCGCGCGCTCTGGCCCTTTCCCCTTCGCGTCCTCCCTCTCTGGCCCCCAGGCTGCTCCTCTCTCGTCTCCCCCAGGCGCTAGTGCAGACCCAGAAGCCACGTCTCCTTGGCCTTGCGGTTCTGCAGGCACCACCCCTCTCCGGACACCCCCTCCACCTACGCCACCTCCGGAGCCGGGCCCCTCCCGCGTTAGTACTTCACTTTGTACTCACAGCCTTGGGAGCTTCTTCCGCACGATTCGCATCCACCGGCTGTGTTTGCCGTGGTGTGTTTCCACTATTGAAGCCGCCCTGGAAAGTGTTCTTCGCGGGCAGAGTTGTGAGTGTCAGGGTTTTTTTTTTTCCAGTTGTGAGTGTCAGGGTTGGGGGCGAAGCAGGGACAGTCTGAGGGAGAATGAGTAAAACTACGTGTGAGAGAAAGGAAGAAAGAAAGAGAGTAAAACAGGGAAGAGCAGGTGGATGTGGAGAGAGAGTAAGAGTGGAGTGAACCACAGAAAAGTAGAGGGAGAAAAGAAAGAGAAATCTAGATTAAAAGGTATCTCCAGAGAGGTGAAGGGTAGCACACTGGACGAGAGAGATCTTAACCGGTGATGGGAGTGGGGCAGCAAGGAGCAGGCACATCAGAATGAGAGTGGGGAAGGAATAAAGGCTCAGACAGCTCATTGGGGCCGTGGCAGATAGAGGTGGTGCTGGGACAGAAAGAGGGGCAACAGTGACAGAGACAGCAGAGGGACAAACAGAGCAGGGAGGGAATTCCCTGGCTTTTAATCCTTTCATTGGCTTCTGGTTGTCCTCGGGACAAAAATCCAGACTCCACTGTATGGCGACAGCCTAGAGCTCTGCAGGTGGGGTGACCTTCCAGAGTTGGTCCAATGTGAGGGAAGGAAAAGCCTTCTCTTTCCTGCATCGACCGGACATTGGACACTGGCTGGTCAGCCAGGTGCTGTGGTGAAGAGGCCGTTTACAAGGTGGGAGTGAGCTGTCCAGCAATAGCAGCCAGACTGACAGCTGTGGGGCAGTTTGTGCCTGAATCCTGAGGGGTGGATTCAGGAAGTGCAGCTAGTGTTTCCGTGGTTGACTTGTGGGGTCTCTTAGGACCCATAAGGGTTTAACGGGAAAATGTCACCATTTGGGGGGTAATCTGTGGTGGTTTTGGTGGGGAAAATCTCATTATTTCAGGCAAAGCATTCCTGAAGGCATCACATGTGTTTTGTGGGATACAGATGACAGTTGGGGGTGTTCCAGAAGGTACTGGAGTCTAGTTGGGAGTATGTGGATCATTGCAGACATTGCTCTTGTATTATGGCGTCATGGAGGTGCCTGACGTTGGGGTATGGTCTCCAAGAGGGAACGTGTCGAATCCTGGGTTGGTGGGTGTCTTCCTGCCAAAATAAAAGACTGGTGTTAGGAACATGGCGTAGGATCTTTGGGCAAAGTGCGTAGCTGATTAGGAGGTTCTGTCGTGTAATATTGTGTGTGGGGTGTCCGCTGGGAGTGTAGCACAAACAGCATGGGAACCCGCAGGAGTGTCTGAGTCAAGAAGGGAAACAGTGGGGGACTGGGGCCCAGGAGGTGGGTGCTTTCACTGAGGCAGGCTTGCTGGAGGTGGGTCTCTGGGAACAGCTGCAGAACGGCTGTGAGGTCCAACAGTACGACAGCCTCAGGATCCTTTGGACCCTGCTCATCAGTTTTTACCTCCAGGCATTTATTTGGTTCAGCATATACATATGGCGATATCGTCCCATCTTTAAAAAAAAAACACACAAAAAAGAGGCTTTTACTACATTCTCCCATCTTTATTTTTATTTACAAAAATTTTTAGTGTTTATTTATGAGAGACAGAGAGAGAGTGGGGGAGGGGCAGAGAGAGACAGAGACACAGAATCCGAGGCAGGCTCCAGGCTCTGAGCTGCCAGCACAGAGCCCGACGCGGGGCTCGAACTCACAAGCGGTAAGGTCATGACCTGAACCGCCTGAGCCACCCAGGCGCCCCTTTTCTCGCATCTCTAAAACAAAGAACCTTCCATCAGCTGCATTCCCCGTGGTGGTAAGTGCCCTGGGGTGTGCTCCATTTTAGAGAATACACTAAACACTTGTTTATACTCTGCTTCAGATCTTGGTTCCAGTTCTGTTTCGTATCCACTGCGCCGCTGAGACTCTCCATGTCCGAGTCACCAGGGACCTCCCCACTTCTCAGTCCAGGAACTGGCTTCCCCTTCTCTTCACGCTGGTCCCAGCAACAGCACACCAGGCTCCTCTTTCTGAAGCACTCTTCTCTTGGCTTCCACATCACACTAGTTTTTTACAAGTAAAACTACCACTTACCTGTTTTAACGTTCTTCTCCATGTTCATGCGTCCGTTCCCGGTGCCTGTTTCTCCTAACTCCTTGGTCTCTGACTGCAGGAGCACCCCTGGGCTTAGGCCTTGAAACCCTTCTCACTTCCTGCCTTTCCCCCTCGCCCCATCTCATGACTTTCAACACTGATGTCTCCTTTCACTGTTCCACCAGACTTCTCCCCTGAAACCAGGGGCCTTTACCCAGCTGTCTCTTCGATGTCTCTGCTGGGACAACAGCCTGGTATCTTCACCCTAATATGTCCAACAGTGACCCCCCCCCCCCAAACTCCTCCAAACCTGTCCCTTGCAGTCTGCCTCTGCATATAGGGGGACCCTGTATTTCCTGGGCTTAGATGGGCATCTTGACATGTTTGCAAAACAGACACTACTTGTTAGTGTTTTAACTTAGGACAACATAAATAAAAATCAGATGTTTACTCAAAATGGACAAGGGAATACATGAGGTATGGGGGACATTTTGAAGAATGCGGTCCCTTCTGATTTGCTTCCTTTAATACTTTCTGATCTTACCTCCTTGTCTCCTCTACTCACCCTGCTCCAGCTGCACAGGCTTCTCTGTCCTTCCTGGAGCTCAGAACACCACCACCTTAGGGTCTTCACATGGGTGTCCTTCTGCCTCGAAGTCTCTGACCCCTCACGTGCGGGTGGTAAAATCTCTTCTTTCCTCTGGTCTTTGTTCTGATATCACCTCTCAGTGGCGCCTTCTCGCCCCCGCTCCCTTTAACATTCCAGCCACGCCCCCACCCCCAATTCTGGTCCATAGTGCCTCCTTGGCATCTCTCTCCTGCTCCTTCCCCTTCCACTGGCTGGATATTCATGACAGCAAGGCCCCTGGGGATCCAGAGCCAGAAGGGGGATGTGCTGGGTGGGCCTCCTGAGTGTGCTCCACCCAGCTTCACGCTGTAAATCTGAGGCTGTCTGCAGATACAGCTCTTGTGTTCCTCCCAAAGATTCCCTTCAAATGGCCAAGGGGAGACAGGGCCTGATCTCAGTCCTAGTTAAAGTGCCTCGGGGGTTTCTGATGTGTCTCCAGCACTGAGCACCAAGGCTGTGGTGCTGCATGTCCGAGGCTGACATCAGCCCCTGACCCAGGGAGAGGTGAGGGGGCCCCGCTCTGCATGGGGTATGATCGGGGCAGGCCTGTGACCTGCAGGGGAGGGTCAGGTCCCGCCCAGGTCCCCACTGATGCGGTGTGCGGGGGGCTTCACCAGGGCGGGAGCCGGTTCTGAAGAAGAAGGGTGGGAAGGTCACTTGCTGGCCTCTGGAGGAGTCCACTGTCCCGGGGCACCGCCCGTGTTTTCACACGGAGAGGCCTTCCCGTGTGGGGATGCAGGACGGGAAGGACCCAGACTGACTCAAAGTGTTAAGCCGCGTTTTCTTGACACTTAGGATTGAATTCCCAAGCCTGATCATGCCTGAGGAAGAATCCTGGAAAGGGAGGAAGAGCAAAGGAAAGGAGTCGGGAATGGCCGTCTATCAGGTGAAGTCATATCCTGGGTCGATTTCCTGTCTCTCATTCCTGCAAGGCCCTTCTTGGACTTGCTAACCTTGTCTGAGTCTGCAGTGTTTGTCCACACTCCCCCAGGCCTTCCCCCGGTCCCTCTCCTCTGCACTTAGATTCCAGCTCGTAGTGACCCAGGGATCGGAGCCTGTGAGGGGGCTGCACTGGGCACATCCTGAGGGGCTTCGCAGCAGGCGAGTGGAGACGGGTGGTGTCAGTGTGGCTGGGCTGCAGGGGGTGTTTAGGGGCTGCCTCTGGACACATAGTAGGCTCTCTGTTGACCAGGATGAAAGAAGCCGTGTGTGGAAGTCCTGGATTCATGTGTAGGAAGAGTTGGAAGATTCTGGAAAAGAAGAGTGGTAAGAAGAAAGCAGCTCTGCCTGACCTTGTAATGCATTCAGAGCTAAACAAGTGCACCATGGTGTTTATGGTTCCAAACTACTAATTTAGAATCAAGTTCAGAAATCAGCATCCGTGATAGTGGATGTTTTATTCCATAGTTGGTTTTACAGTGTGGAGTCAACCTAATCAATGGTAAAGGTTTTAAAAAAATCATTCTCAGCACATCTGTCCCACAGAGACCATGGCGTTCCTACAGCAGCTCTCGTGAGGCGGATGTTTTAGATGAAAATGGTGTTAATTTAGCCCAGATCTGGAGCATAGAGCTTTATCTTCACCATCAGAGGGGCTGTAGCCATCTGGTTCCACCATTATTTTTAAGTATTATATCTCATTGACCTTAGACATCACATGAGTGAGTGACATGTATTGATTGGTTGATTGAATAAGCTCCAGACCAAGAAGCAACTTAGGCACAAAGATGTAGTCAGAAGGGGATGCCCTTCCCTGTCACATCCCCACCCTTCATGTCTCCACAGGGAACCGATGTTGTCAGTTCTGTGGCAGGAGTCAGTTCAAACCTGATACAAATGCATTTAACACTGGTATAAAATTTTAGGAAATCTCGATGAAGTTTGTCGTAACATTTTATTATGCAAATTATTAAAATTTACATAGCACGTCTAGACACTCTTTTCATGTTAATCAACACAATCAGACACAGCTTGCTCATTTAGAGCCTCATTGGATCATTTTCTTAATGGGGACACACGGGGACCTTTGCCATTTTTCGCTGATGTAAAGAATGCCACGGTGGCTGTGCAGGAGTAGGCCGGCCTCTCTGCAGATGTCTCAGGATTTCTCTGGGTCGGACAACTCAACGTGTGATTACTGGGTTAAGGACAGTGCATTTCACATTAGGATAGATTCTGTCCGATATGGTCTCCTAAAGCTACGAAGTACCCCATCCCACAACAACACGTGAGATTTCCCCCCTGATGTAAGCAAAATTGGTAATCTCTTTGTGTTTGAAAATTGGGGAGAAATTGACAATCCGTTGTATTTCCATTTTCCACCTACTTGTAACTTTCATTAGTTTTGTGGGAATAAAACCTGGATTTTCATACTTTGCTGTTCTCCTTTGATATATTTTTAAGGGCTGTTTTATGGCTTAATTCTTTACACACAGCCTTGTGTCTTCATCAGTGTTTTGCAGTGAAATGTAAATCTTTCCTTCTTGCCTTCTACTTTCTGATCTTTCTTAGGCAGATCTGAGCTAGCATGATCTCAAGGTATTATGTTCCATTTAGTACTCTTTTCTTAAAATTATCTCCTTAAATTGGCTTTTTGTATATATCTTGTAGTTATTTCATTGATTGTAAAGTTTCATGTAACACACACATTAATAGGTTCATGTGTTCTTTGGCAAATCTCTCCATTTAATTTTTCTTTTCAAAATTATTTTTCCTCAGCACAATGGCCACTGTTTCATTTTTTTAAATCCCACATTTCTTCTGCATTTGAATTGCTCTGAGTTTCTAAATCACTGAGGTCTTTATGTGACCACACCTCCAGTAAGAATTAGGTTTGGGAGTGCCTGGGTGGCTCAGTCAGCTGAGCATCTGCCTTTGGCTCAGGTCATGATCTTGTGGTTCATGAGTTCGAGCCCCGCGTTGGGCTCTTTGCTGACAGCTCGGAGCCTGGAGGCTGCCTCAGATTCCATGTCTCCCTCTCTCTCTGCCCCTCCACTGCTCGTGTTCTCTCTCTCTCAAAAATAAAAAAAACATTAAAAAACAAAAAGAATTAGGTTTGTCAGTTTTTGGTCATGTCTTTGTTATGTCCTTCACATAGGTTGGGAAATGTCTTGCAAATAGGTTCCTCAGTGCAACTTCTAATGGGAATGAGTGTTTCCCCCCAGCTGGGCCCAGCTTAGGCATCCAGAGCAGCGGTGAATGGCAGGAGCCTGGCTGGCCCTCATACCTCAGCCTCACCTTTGGTGGAAATGCTTCCAGTGCTTACTGTGGATTGTGATGCTTGGTGGAAAGTTCTTCCTCAATAAAAACGTTTCAGATGTCCTGTTTGGTATGATTTAAAAAAAATTTTTTTTTTAACATTTATATTTTGAGAGAGACAGAGCATGAGATGGGGAGGGGCAGAGAGAGGGGAGTTCCAGATTCTTAAGCAGGCTCTAGGCTCTGAGCTGTCAGCACAGAACCAGATGCCGGGCTTGAACTCAGGAACCGAGAGATCATGACCCGTGATCTGAGCCGAAGTCAGATGCTTAACTGCCTGAGCCACCCAGGCGCCCCCCGCCCCTTTTGTTTTTGGTTTTTTTTTTATTTTTAATCATCCAATATTTCTTCAAAGATCTGCTGTGACCAACCTGTGTTCTATTTAGTTCAATTAATGTACATTAGTAAAGTTCATCAACCCGAATCCTTTTTTTGTTTTTAGTGGAATAAACTCCATTTGATGTATACATTCCATAATGGCTAAATGTCTGACTTTAAATGAAAACATGTATTTATATTTTTGCATATAGTTTGTCACACCTGAAGTTACCTCTTGTGCTCTAGATCCACTAGGTGTGTAGAACTGTCACTTAGGAGAACGTCAGGTGTACGGCATCCATATAATCAACCATGTGTTGGATATTTTTCATTTATATCGTTCTTTTTATTGTCCACAAAAATGGGAAATCTACAGTGATGTAGTGGATTCGATATCCTCTGATGGAAAAATATAATGAAACAAAATTAGGGACCTAAGAATTGCTCACAGTTACCTGTTCTTGCCCAAAATGATATGTCAGAACATTCACTTTGGTTGAATCGGTCCTTACACTGCTCTCCCGCTCATATTTTGTGTGAACAGGAGAACTCACCCCCAAGGATCCGTGGTGAAATGTGTTTTTCATTTCAGGAACAGTTGACCTTCAGGGACGTGGCCATAGAATTCTCTCAGGAGGAATGGGTGTGCCTGGACCCCGCTCAGAGGGCCTTGTACAGGGACGTGATGCTGGAGAACTACAGGAACCTGGTCTCCCTGGGCGAGGAAAATGTCCCTCCAGAAGTCGGGATCTGCCCCAGTGAGTCTCTTGGGAGCCCTTGCTCTGCTTGATGGAGATTGAGGCTGGGTTCATTTTGAAATGAGAACTTTTATGAGGCGGCATCCCCTTCCACTCCCTCTTTTGTCAGATGGTCTGCCCACCCCCCCCTAGATTAGTGGTGCCTCCAGAAGTTGAGGAAGAACAAAACCTTATGGCAAACTTTAAAAAATGTCTCATTCTGGATCCACTTAGATCCGTGTACTTCGGACTCAGTAGTTCTTGGAAGAGAGCCGGATATCTATGTTTTAAAAATATTCCATAAGCATTCAGGAGAGAGTGAAGAGGCCTGTGGAATGTTTTTCTAGACATCTGTAACATCCTCTCTCCTCAGCTGAACAAAGGGCTGGAATTGGATTCTGGAAAAGATACAGCACATCACATTCCTTTTTTTCATTCCTTGCTTTTTATGAGCAGGAATCTCTCTTTCTGTCTTGAATGATATCTCTATTTTGGAGCAAGGGAAAGAGCCCCAGACTGGAGAGCAAGGTGAAAACAGTGAAAAAACCAAACGGGTGGGAACATAGGCAAGAGCTCAGAAGGGCAGAGAGGAGGCCGCACCATTAATGGTGTTTGGGGAACTCTCCGCCAGTGGGGGAGTTCTGTGGGAAAACAAATGTGTCTTTCTTGTGAGCTCTCAGAGGTAAAGTTTGCTTCCCTTCCCCTCATCACTCCCTTCTTCAGACGTGTAGAAATGCATCCTCCTAGCCCCCAGCTCATGCAAAGACCAAGGCAAAACCTTGGCCATGACCTGTAGCACTCTATTAAGTGCCCCATGACCTCTTCTTTTTTTTTTTTTTTTTTTTTTAAGATTTTATTTTTGGGGCACCTGAGTGGTTCAGTTGGTTAAGTGTCGGACTTCGGCCTAGGTCGCGATCTCCTGGTTTGTGGGTTCCAGCCCCACGTAGGGCTCCGTGCGGACAGCTCAGAGACTAGAGCCGCTTCGGATTATGTATCCCCCTCTCTCTCTGCCCCTCTCCAGCTCATGCTCTCAAAAATAAATAAATGTTAAGATTTTATTTTTAAGTAATCTCTCCACCTAACGTGGGGCTCGATCTTACAAACTCAAGATCAAGAGTTGCACGCCCTCTTGCTGAGCCAGCCAGGCGTCCATGCCCCTGTGACCTCTTTTGTTCCTTGACCATGAAGGGCACTAGGGGGCTGGTTTTAAGGGGTTCTCTCTTTCTCATTCTTTTCTCATTCTCATTCTCTTTCTTTCTTTTCTCATTCCATTCTTGTTCCCAGTCCACACGGGTCAGAGCTGAAGCCTCCCCAATCCTGGCATCAGGACTTCTCTAGGATCATCCTCAATCTGTGTGCTTAGGAGACCTGCTCCTGGTGTTGGAAAACATCAGCATCTGTGGGCCCAGAGCTGTCTGCCTCTTCAGGCCCTTTCTTCAGTTTTGCTTTTGCCCCACGTCAGAGTGTGTGTCACGGGGGTGGGTGGGTCTCTCAATCCAGCCCTGAAACTGCTTTGACTCAGCAGCAGTATAAGCACGTCCACACCACACTATACTGTAAGTTTCGCTATGTTATGTGTTTTTGTTACTTTTCTCTCAAAGTATTTTCTACTTTGCTGTGTGATACCTTCTTTGACCCATGGGATTTTTTAAGTGTTTAAAGATCTTCATGTATTTACGTCCTTTCCAGTTTTCCTTCAGTTACTAATGTCAAGTTTCATTCTTCTGTGGTTGGAGAAAATACTTTGTATGATTTCACTCTTTTTCAATTTGTTGAGACTTACTTCATAGACTGATATATGGTCTGTCCTGGAGAATGTCCCACGTGCAAGTGGGGAAGAATGTATTTTGCTCTTATGGGCGGGGTGCTCCATATACGTCTGTCAGTGCTTGCTGGTTTATACTCGGCTAAAATTGTCTGTGTCCTTCCTGAATTTCTGTCTGGCTGTACTCTCCATCATTGAAAGTGAGATCTGGAAGTCTCCAAATACTCTTCTACAACTATTTTTATTTCTCCCTTCAATTCGATAAATATTTGTTTCATATATCTTGGGGTTCTCTTGTGTATATGTTCGTATTTGCTGTAATTCCTTAATGAGTTATACTTTTTAAAATATATATTGTCCTTTGTCTCGTAACAATTTTTACTTAAAGTCTGTTTTTTCTGATACTCCAGACACTAGGAAAACAAACAAATCATTAGATTCGCATTGCTCTCTGAGCCCACAGTATCTCCAAGGTATGCCTGTATCTAAAAACTTTCTTCTTATTTTTTTTTAGTGTTTATTTATGAGAGAGACAGAGCGCGAGCAGGGGAGGGGCAGAGAGAGAGGGAGACACAGAATCTGAAGCAGGCTCCAGGCTCTGCACTGTCACCACAGAGCCCAATGCAGGGCTCAAACTCACAGACTATAAGATCATGACCTGAGCTGAAGTCAGATGCCTAACCGACTGAGCCACCCAGGCGCCCCTAAAAACTTTGCTTCTATAAATCCTGTCCTTCTCTCCTCTGCTGCTGTCACAAATTCTGTATATATATTGTGTGACCATCAGTGGTTCACATTTAAATCACAGATTTTAAATACTGTTTGATGTTGTTGTTTTAATCAATAGGGAAAAAGAGTGACAAATTGAAAACACAATACTAACCTTATACTCACCAGTCTACTGTCTTTATTACTGTTTCTTATTTCTTGATGTGGATTCGCGTTTTTGTTTCTTCATTCATATTAGCCTCAAGCATTCCCTTTACTAATTTTTTGTTAGACTGGTCTTCCAGCAAGGGACTCCCCAGTTTTGTTTTGTTTTTCTGGCAACGTTTTAAGTTTTCTTCTATTTTTGAAGGATAGTTTGAAGTGTGTAGAATTCTTAATAGACCTTTATTTCTCTTTAGCACTGTGAAAATGTCATCCCGTTGCCTTCTGGTCCATACGGTTTCTGGTGTGAAATCATTGGGTAATTTTACTGACGATCTCTTTTACCAGAGGAACTACCCTTTGCCGCTTTCAGGGTTCTGTGTCTTTGGCTTTTGACAACTTGATTATGAAGTGTTTCACTGTGGGCATCTTTCAGTTTATCTCACTCGGGCCTTGCTGAAGTCCTTGGATATGTTTGTAGGTTTATGTACTTCACCAAATTTGGGAATTTTTCTGCCTTATTACTTCAAATATTTTTTCTGCCCATTTCATTCTGTCCTCTCCTTCTGGGATTCCCATGATCTATGTTGGTACACTTGAAAGTGCCCCACAAGTCTCTTGTTCCATTCATTTTTCTTCATGCTTTTTTCTTCTGCTGAGACTGAGTAATCTCAGTGGACTTAATTTGTTCAATTTGCCTGTTCAATTTGGTGTTAAACTCCCTTAGGGCTTTTTCCATTTTAGTTTCTGTACTTTTCAGCTCCAGAATGTCGATTCTGGTTCCTTTTTATAATTTCTGCCTCTTTCTTGATGTTCTCAGTTTTGAGAAATATTGCTGTCATTGGGTCCTTTGGTTATTTGCATATGGTCTCTTCATAGTTATTTAAGCATAGTTCTTTCAAAATAGTGACATAAATTCTTTGTCTAGCAAAGTCTGATGTCTGGGCTTCCTCAGGGACAATCTTTGTTAAATTGCTTCTTTTCCTATGTATGGGCTATACATTATTGTTGGTTTGCCTGCCTTATAATTATGTTAAGTTAAACATTTTGAGTATTATGACAACTCTGGAAGTCACATTCTCCCCCACCCATACCCACACCTCAGCATTGCTTATTGTTGTTTACTGCAGTTGCTGTTGTCTGTTTAGTCATTTTTCTGAGTCAGTTTTGTAAAGTCTGTATTCTTTGTCACATCTGGTTTGCTTAGTGGTGAGCTAGTGATTAAACGCATAACTTATCAAACACCTGGAACCAAAAAAACCAAAAAGCAAGAAACTCCTAGTCTTTGGAAATAGACTTTGTACGTTTGTTTGGGAATACCCAAAACTCAGCTTGGCGGTTTACAGTGGGGTCTTAGCCTTTACCTCCTGCTTCTGCCGACCTGAAGGTTAGCAGGAGGTGAGGCACAGGGTCACCTCATGTGTTTTCTGAGCACTGGCCCCACCCTGGGAATGTGCACGACTTAGATTCCTAGGAACGTGTAGCTGTTTTTCAAAGCCCTTATTCCCCAAAGCATTTTACTCCCCAGCCCTTCATCCCTGGCTTCACAGTGTCTTCTCTTGGCCCCAAGTGTGCCGTCTGCTAGTATACTTGCCTTTAAATATGCTTGTCAAATGGACACCACTCCCACCCCACCTGGCATAGCACCTCTTGAATTCGGCAAAGGCAAAACTTTTTGAGCCAGTTTTTCAGTGAGCCACCAAGCAGATCAAAGTAAAACCCACAATTCTTAGAGAATCAAGTCTGTTCTGCCACTCCCAGTACATGGGACCTATAGCAGGAACATGGGCTGCCTCTATGCTGTAGAGAATGGGATTGGGCCAGGGGAAGTTAAAATGTTAAAATCTCTCCAACTGAGATCAGCTGCCTTTTTCTTAAGTACCTACGTGATTGCTATAAATCTTTGTTTGGTTTCCAGAATTTTGATAAAGTTGATTCTGACAGTTTTTGCCAACTTACTTGCTGTTTTTGTAGAGAGATGGACTTAGAATATTCCACGATTTTCATGCTGTTACTTTTACCCAGTTCTTTACAATACTATTTACCCAGTTATTTACAATACTATTTATCTGAAAACTGATATTTCAGAAGCCACTGGGCATGTGTGTAACTTAGACTGCTATGAATATGTGGAAGCTTTTCTCAACATGTTTTCCAATTCTCATATTGTGTGCTCTTTCTGGAATATAAGTCCTTTCCCTTGTTATTAAGAGAGAAATCATTAGAATTCCAGTCTATAATTGTGTGTAAGTGTGGTTACTTATTATTTACCTGTTGGATTTATCTTGGTTTAATTTAAAAATTTCATTTATTAACTTGTCATCTACAGATTAGGAGTTTCAGTATCTAGTATGGAATATGACTGCAATTCACCAATTGTTAAATGTTCTAAAATGCCTATTCTGCATACAGCATAGACAGTTTTAGAGTAGATATTAAGAATATTTTCTTATTCCAATGATGTATTAAATTATTCTTGACTTATTACTTTTATTTTTACTTTTATAGTTTGTAACTTCCAGGTATTTATCTTATTCATTTTTTTTTGAAAGACTTTATTTTTAAGGAATCTCTATACCCAACATCGGGCTCAAACTCATGACCCCGAGATCATGAGTCACATGCTCTACCGACTGAGCCAGCTAGGCGTCCCTAATTCATATTTTTATGGATTGTCATTACTTCATGTAGAACTGTGCCTCATCATTTATTTGCATATAGTAATTATACTGTAAATATGCATTTGTATAATATGTTTTCAGTACAACACACCTATTTGTCTACTGGCATTTGGTGTGTGTTTTGATGTGGTGGGCAAAGAATACACTTTCTTTCAGAACTTATATAAGTTTACATAATGTGAATGATTTGGTCATAGGGTGTTTCAAAGTAGGTTTCTCTTAATATAATTCGAAATACATGTTATCTTTTATTAAAAGATTCTATTCACTTTGCCTTCTTAAACATTTACAGACTTTGGTTGAGAAGTTTTTATTTCTTCAATGTAAGTTTTACTTTTAGTCTAACAACCATCTTGCAACTCTAGTTAATATGAAGACTTTTTTTTATATATCTTTCAGATAGCTCTGCTACATTCGTGATCAAGGAATTATTACCAAAGAAAGACATTAATAATGGAGAATTATACCAGTCAGTGCTCTTGGGAAGACCTGAAAGCCATGGCCTTGAGGATTTTGACTTCAGGGAAGTCTGGGGAAATACGTATGAATTTGAGAGCAAGTGCGAATATGAAGAAAGAAATTCAAAAGGAATGCTTGTGACAGATAACCTAAATCTCAGTGGTCGAAGAGATAAACAAGACAGCAAATCCTGGATTAATTTACCTTTAAAGCACAGTGTTTCTTTAAGAAAAAGTACATATCAATATTTTAAACAAGGGAAATCATTAATAAAGAATTTGTTAAAAATAAAAACCAATATAATCTATGCAGGAAACAAGTATACAAAATGTTTTGAAAATAGAATTGCATTAAGCTCCCAGTCGCATCTGGCTGAATTATTTCAAACTGAGGAGAAAATTAGTGGATGTAATCAAGTTGAGAAGTCTGTCAAAACTTGTTCCATTTTGCCACTTCAGCGATTGCCTCCTAGTGTCAAAACCAACATTTGTAATAAATATGGAAAGGTTTTTATGTGTCCTTCATTGCTTACACAGCACCAGAAAACAAAAGTTAGAGAAAAACCATACAAATGTAACGAATGTGGAAAGACTTTTAGCCATCATTCAGTCCTTACTAGTCACCAGAGAATTCATTCTGAGCAGAGACCATACAAATGTAATGAGTGTGGTAAAGCCTTTAAGCAGTTCTCAAACCTCACAAGACATCAGAGAATCCATACCGGAGAGAAACCATATAAATGTAATATATGTGACAAGGTCTTTAATCAAAATTCCCACCTTACAAACCATTGGAGAATTCATACTGGAGAAAAACCACACAAATGTCATGAATGTGGTAAGGCTTTTATCAAGTGTTCAGACCTCTGGCGTCATGAGAGAATTCATACAGGAGAGAAACCTTACAAATGTAATGAATGTGGTAAGGGTTTTACCAAACGTTCATATCTTTGGGATCACAAGAGAATTCATACTGGAGAGAAACCATACAAATGTATTGAATGTGGCAAGGTTTTTAGGCAGTGGTCTACCCTCAGGATTCATCGAAGAATCCATACTGGCGAGAAACCTTATAAATGTAATGAGTGTGGCAAGGCTTTTAAGCAGTGCTCACACCTCACTAAGCATCAGAATGTACATCCTGGAGAGAAGCCACACAAATGTACTGTGTGTGCCAAGGCTTTTATCCACATTTCAAGTCTTGTGAAACATCAGAAAATTCATTCTGGAGAAAAACCATACAAATGTAATGAATGTGGTAAGGCTTTTATCCAAAGTTCAAGTCTTGTGGATCATCAGAGAATTCATACTGGTGAGAAACCTCACAAATGTAATGAATGTGGCAAAGCCTTTACTGTGCGTTCAAGCCTAACTAAACATAAAAAAAACCATACTGGTGAGAAACCTTATAAATGTAATGAATGTGATAAAGCATATACACAGCTTGTACACCTTACTAGACATCAGAAAATACATACTGAAAAGAAACATGATGAATCAGGTATACATGGTAATGCTTTTATTCAAAGCTCAAGCCTGGGGGATCATCAGAGAATTCATGGAAGAGAGAAACCTTACAAATGTAATGAGTGTGGCAAATCCTTTAACTGGTGTTCACGCCTTACTCGACATCAAAGAATCCATACTGGAGAGAAACCATATAAATGTAATGTGTGTGGCAAGGCTTTTAGTCAAAATTCAAACCTTACAATTCATCAGAGAATTCATACTGGGGAGAAACCTTACAAATGTAATGAATGTGACAAAGCCTTTAAGCAGTATTCAAGCCTCATAAGACATCAGAATATACATCCTGGAGAGAAACCACACAAATGTATTGTGTGTGGGAAGGCTTTTATCAAACGTTCGCACCTCTGGGGTCATGAGAGAATGCATACTGGAGAGAAACCATACAAATGTATTGAATGTGGCAAGGCCTTTCGACAATGGTCTGACCTCAGGATTCACCAAAGAATTCATACTGAAAAGGAACCTTAGAAATGTAATGAATGGTGGGGTGCTTGGGTGGCTCAGTCAGTTAAGTGACCGACTTCAGCTCAGGTCATGATCTTGTTCATGAGTTTGAGCCCTGCATTGGGCTCCATGCTGGTGGTGCAGAACCTATTTGGGATTCTGTCTCTCTCTGTCTTTCTCCTTCTGTCTGCCCCTTCTCCACTCTCTCTCAAAATAAATAAACTTTTTAAAAATGTGAGTAAAAAAGCAACATAATGAATGAGAATCATTTAACCATTTTCCACAATACACTATGTATCAGAGGATTTATACTAGGGAGAATTAAGTCTAGTCCAAGATTAATCAACCTCAGATGTTAAATTCTTCACAGTAATTAAAAGTCAAAATCATTTAAGACTCATGAGATGAGTGTCAATGGAACAAGGTGATCTTTAGTAGTGATGTACCATTTATTAAAAAAATTTTTTTTAAGTGCCATCTTTTTTTATTATTTTGAGAGAGAGAGGGAGAGAGAATCCCAAGCAGTCTCTGTGCTGTCAGCACAGAGCCCAGTGTGGGTTTCAAATTCATAAACCATGAGATCAGGACCTGAGCTGAAACCATGAGTCAATGCTTAACCCACTGAGCCACCCAGGTGCCCCTGTACCATTTCTTTTAAAACTACTTTTTTTTGTTTTTAATTTGAGGTTTCTTAAAAAGCCTACATTACTATTGATGTCTTTCAACCTGAAGTTTGGTGTTCTACTTTCATTACATGTTTTTTTTGTGTGTTACCATGATGGTTTCTGGGAGCAGATCAATATGATAAAAGGGCCTACTTTATTAAATGAGAATCATTCTCATCCATGTATCCTGAAGGAACACTGAATTTTAACATACAATGTTGTGTGGTATTGAATGAGAAAATGGGTTGGGCAGAGAATATATGTCAAACAGTGATGTAAATAGTATGTTCAGGATCCCTTCTACAGATTTGTCAGTACAACAGAGGGCCACTGGATTATCAGAAACCACTGTTGTGCCAGACAGCATGAAAAAGCAGGCTTTAAGATTGAGAGACTTAGATTTTCATGATAGGTTAGCAGGGACTGCTTATGTGCTAGAAATAATGGAGAAGAAATGATAGTCATCCTCTCCCTGTAATGAAAATAGTGGTTGTATATCAAAGATAAGTGAAAATTTAGTCTTATTTTGGGGAGCTAAAAGCAATTATCAGAGAGAAGAACTTCATCAAAACAACCAGAATACAGTGTAGAGGTACTGGATTTGTGTTTAACCACTACACTGATGCCGTTTTACTCAGAATTCTATCATAGTTATGTTTTCGTTAATAAAATGTAATCATTTTTTCAAAGCTCTAAATGAATTATTTTCTTCCCCCTATCAGATCAAGTCTATCCTGTCTCATTATAGTACTTCAACACAAACACTAACAATACATCTTCAGGCTGTCAAGGCTGAAAAGCATCTGCAACAATTTTCTTCCCTGATGGAATCAAAGAACATAAAACTTTATGAATATATACTCATAATTTACTTGAGTTACTCCCTCCACCCTCTGCCTCTTGGATATTTATGTGGCTATGATGAAAACAGCACAGCAGTGCAACCTTAGACTCCAAACATTTGAAGTGCAATTCATCAGTGTGCACCTGATGTTTCCATATGCCCTTGTTTGTGCCTACACGAGACTCACGACTTGTACTGGCCTTGATTTACATGAAGCTATATATATATATACATATATATATACATATATATACACACACACACACACATACATATATATCTGTATAGGGATAATAGATAATACACACACACACACACACACACACACACAATCTCTACACCCAACATGGGGCTCAAACTCAAAACAACCTGAAATCAAGGGTCACATGCTCTACTGACTGAGCCAGCCAGGCTCAGCCCTGGGGCAAAATATATTAAGCATGTAAGAAGTGTCAGGAAATAAAAGAAAATTTCAGGAGTAGAGATATGATATGCGCAAAGTTTCCCTCCAACCGCTACTTGGAGCTTTCACTGGAGTAATTTGGAAAGCTCACTGATCATGAGTTTCCCCTTAAGAATGAACATATACACTTGAAGATACATTAGTCTTGCTTTGTTTGTAGGCCAACTAGGAATTTCACATATCGATCCCCTTGAAAATAGTTAATTTGCACTTTTAGATATTCCACAGACATGGGATGAACCCCTATCTGAAATTTAAAGCACAGTGAGACTTTCTGGGGAGAGCAGGACAGGTTTCCAAAGTTGCCACAAAAATGGCTTGAGAGACAAGAGGAGACTCACTTCAGGTTTCTATGGAGTTTATACTAGACGGTGGGTCCTGCGTGTGGTTTGACCTTTTGTGGGCACCAAAGGAGCACCTGGGCTTCTAAATTTGGCCACTTGTAGAGTAGACGGGAAGAGGGAGATACATTGAATATGTGCAGTAAGTAAATGTGTGTGTGTGTGTGTGTGTGTGTGTATCAATTATACCTCAAGCTGTACCAAAAACAGGGAAGGCAACTGAGAGAGGGCTGAGGCTTAAAAGCTGTCTGTCCATGGTCAAATACCAAAAACCAAAAAGCAAAAAACTGGAGTGAGATTAGAATACAACACAGAATGTTTACTCTCAAACCTGACTGCTTGGTTAGGAGAGACCCATTTTCTTCACACTAATAATAACTTCTTATGCATCCTTTCCTGCTACACACATAGGACCCTTTACCCAGTATAACTGCTGAAAGTGAAATACTGAAATACTGTTTAGATAAATTGCCCAAGTCGCTTTTACACTAGTTTGATCATTAATGTGTGCAAGTATTTATCAGACGGTTAATATGATTCAATAATCTTACCAGAAGAGTTTTTCAAAGGTTATAAAAATCTCAATTTGTGATTATACTATTAAGCATTATATGAGTCTTTCAACTCTGGTAAAATTCCTTTTTATTTAGAAATTTTTCCTTAACCCATTTTATATATATTTAGTTTACATGTTTTCTCTGTGTTACTACATTGAAAAATTTGAAAAAATGCATGAGTTAAAGATTCTTTTAAGAGGTGTGTAACACAATAATGTATCCAGGACAATAAGAGATACAAAGTAAGTGCTTTATAGATATGAAGATTAAGAGTTCTTTTAATTTTTCTTAACGTTTATTTTTTTTGAGACAGAGGGAGACAGAGCATGAATGGGGGAGGGTCAGAGAGAGGGAGACACAGAATCCGAAACAGGCTCCAGGCTCTGAGCTGTCAGCACAGAGCCCGATGCGGGGCTCGAACCCATGAACCGTGAGATCATGACCTGAGCCGAAGTCGGACGCTCAACCAACTGAGCCACCTAGGTGCCCCGAGTAGGAGTTCTTTTATACCTTTTAGTTCAGTGGAAGAAGTAGAACAGTATGAAATTGTGAACTAGAATCTAGTAAGGTGGAGCTAAGAGACCTGTTGATACCCTACAAAACTAATAACCAGGATTTGGAGAACACAATATGTTCATTTTACCTTATAATCATTTCCAATTCTTCTATTATTGCCATAAAACTAATCCTCTCTGTCCTACATTATTGCAATGGATACTGGAACTTATTTTTTTTATTTTTATTTTTTTAATTTATATCCATGTTAGCTAACATATAGTGCAATAATGATTTCAGGAGTAGAATCCAGTGATTCATCTCCTACATATAACACCCAGTGCTCATTCTAACAAGTGTCTTCCTCAATACCCCTTGCCCATCTAGCCCATCCCCCCCACCCACAACCCCTCCAGCAACCCTCTGGAACTTACATCTCAAGTCCTTATAGTATAGTGTCAGGATATCAGACTTTTTCCCCCTAAGTTCAACGTGAAGCTATTTGATGTTTTTACTTGATTGTTTCAATAACATATGTCCTACCATAAAATCCACTTTTTTGGGGGTGGGGGGTGGAGACTCACATGTTTGAAGGAGGGGGCAGAGATAGATAGATAGATAGATAGATAGAGAGAGAGAGAGAGAGAGAGAGAGAGAGAGAGAGAGAGAATCTTAAGCAGGCTCCACACCCAGCATGTAGCCCAAAGCAGGGCTTGATCTCACAATCATGAGATCATGATTTGAGCTCAAATCAAGAGTTGGATGCTTAACTGACTGAGCCACCCAGGCGCCCCCATGAAACCCACTCTTAAAATGTACAATTCAGTGGCAAGGATGTCTTTTCTCACCATTCTTGTTCAGCACTGTACTGGAAGTCCTAGATAATGCAGTAAGAAAAAGAAGTAGGACAGACATTATGAAGCAAGAAATAAAACTGTCTTATTTGCAGACCACACGGTCTATGTAGAAACTCCACAGAGTCAAAACGAAAAAACTTTTGGAACTAAGAAATGATTATAGCAAGACTGAAGGACACAAGGTTAATACAATGTGCTGTGTTATCCACCTAAATCCCATATGGTGCAATTCTAACCCACAGGGATGGTATGTGGAGGTGGTGCCCCTGGGAAGTCAATGACTGCGTTAGAGGGGAACCCTCATGAAGGAGATAAGTGACCTTATACAAGGGACCTCAGAGAGCTCTTAATCTCCACAATATGAGAATCCAACAAGAAAACAGTCTTTTGCAGCCAAGAATAGGGCCCTCACTTAGACACCTAATTAGCCATCACAGTGATCTTGGGCTTCCCAGCCTCTAGAACAGTGAGAAGCATCTGTTGCTTATGTACCATCTGGTCTATGTTGCTTTGTTATAACAGTTCAGACTAAGACAGTACACAAGTCAGCAATGAACAAGTGGAATTTGCATTTAAAAACACAGTAACTTTACACTACCAGAAAAGGAAGTTATACTTAGGTATAAGTCTAACATAGTATGTACAGGATCTACAGGAAGAAAGCTAGGTAGCTGATAAACAAAATCAAAGAACTAAATAAATGGAGAGAGATTTCATGTACACGGACAGAAAGACTCAATAGGGTCAAAGTGTCATTCTTCCCAACTTGACTTACAGATTCAATGCAATCCCAAACTAAATAGCAAGTTATTTGGTGAATATCAACAAATTGATTCTAAAGTTTATATTGATAGTCAAAAGACACACAGTAGGAAACAAAATATTGAAGGAGCTGAACAAAGTCAGAGGACTAATATTACTTGATTTCAAGGCTTACTATAGATATACAGTAATCAATGGGGTGCCTGGGTGGCTCAGACCGTTAAGCGCTCAACTTCGGCTCAGGTCATGATCTCACAGTTCAGGAGTCTGAGCCCTGCATCCGGCTCTGTGTTGGCAGCTCAGAGCCTGGAGCCTGCTTTGGATTCTGTGTCTCCCCGTCTCTCTGCCCCTACCCCGGCTTGTGCTCTGTCTCCCTCAAAAAATAAACAAACATTAAATTTTTAAAAAAATATACAGTAATCAAGACACACAAACAGATCAAAGGAACATAATGGAGAGCTCAAAAATGGACCCATACAAACATGGTCAACTGATCTTTGACAAAGAAGCAAAAGCAATACAATGGAGAAAAGGTAGTCTTTTCAACAGATGTGTTGGAGCAAATGGACATCAATGTACAAAAAAAAATTCATCTAGACACAAACCTTATTCCTTTCACAAAATTCAACTCATAATTAATCATAGATGTAAATGTGAAATGTGTAACTATAAAATTCTTAGAAGATGACACAGGAAAAAATCTAGAGGACCTAGGTTTCATCACTTTTTTGATACAATACCAAAGGCACAATCCACGGAGGTAATAATAATTTGGATTTTGTTAAAATTAATAACTTCTGTTGTGCAAAAAACACGGTCAAGAGAATGAGAAAAAAGCCACAGACTGGGGTAAAGTACTCGCAAAGCACATTTCTAAAAGGTCCGGTATTGGAACACACAAAGAACACTCGCAAAGCCCAGTAAGAATGCAAAAAACATCATTTAAAAATGGGAAAAAGACAGCAATAAACACCCTCATCAAAGAAGATACACTGGATGGAAAATGAAGCATATGAAAATACACTCCGCATCTTATGTCATTAGACACCTGAAAAGAGAAACAATGAGTTACCACCACACATCTAATACAATGGCCAAAATCCAAAATCCTGACACCAGTGGATGCCAGTAAAGATGCCGAACAACAAATACCATCATTCACTGCTTGTGGGAAGATTATAGCCACTTTGGAAGGCAGTTTAATGTTTTCTTACAAAACTAAACATACTCTTATCACATTCTAGCAATCACATTCCTTGGTATTTATACAAATGAGCTGAAAACTTATTTCCATGTAAAAACCCGGCACATGAATGTTTATAGAACTTCTGCTTAACTGTCCAAACTTGGAAGTAACCAAGTAGGTGAATGGTTAAAAAAAAAAAAAAAAAGCTGTGATATATCTAGACAATGGCACATTATTCATCACTAAAAATAAATGGACTATCAAGCCAGGAAAAGACATGGGAGAACCTTAAAAGCACCTTGCCAAATGAAAGAATCCAATCTGCAAAGGCTACATATTGCATTGTTTTAACTACACGATATTCTGGAGAAGGCAATAGTATGGACATGTAAAACATATGGCCAGGCAAAACTATGGCCAGGCAAAACATTTCCCCATGTAAACCAGTTGGTCAACCACTCTATGAATCTGACACAGGAGCTAGGACCCAGTCTATTAAATTTTGTGTAAACACCATTTGATTAAGTTTATGAGGTCAAGCTGCTTTATTCACCTCCGCTACAGAAATGCAGGTTCCTAGTTCAACCAGCTGAAGAAAGCCCAGTGCGCATTAGTGTGTAATGTAGAAAGACATGGCATTTCTCCTTTACTTCCTGAACACAGTTTTTGATGGTGATGCATCAAGAACTAAATATGGTGCAAAAAACATTCACTTCACATATTTCTGATAAGATTAGGAAATGTTATATTTGTTATCCATGCAAAGCAGAGTCTGGATATAACAGAATTCCGGCCCATAAGCAGAAAGGGGCAGACAGTTGGAAAACACACAGAAATCATGGCAGCGGTGTTCACCAGCCACCAGCTGGAATTACAAAGAAGAGCAACACAAACATGAAAGACGGAGGAGAGGAAGTAGAAAGACACAAAGGTGCTCACGAGGACGAGGATGCTCTGGGTGGCTCTGGACTCAGCAGAGGATCTGGGGGCGACATTAGTGCTGTGAATGTGCTGGACCCGCTGCTTGTGTCTGTGCAGGAGGAAGACCATGGAGCTGCTGGCCCCGATTGTGAGACCACACAAGGAAGCTTCAGGAAATACTATCAACACTGCATATACGGAAACTGTGACTGTCTCGTGATCTACAGCAAGACAGTAGCCCAAATCTCCTTTCTTTGTGAAGTTTTTCATGCTCCGGTTGCTAAACACATATAACAGAGGAAAAACTAAATTTACAAACATGAACTGGATCCAACAGAGGGAAATGGAGAAGCCAATGTACTTTGGGGCTTTGACTTTAAACTCCTTCAAACAGGAGTTCATGGGGCTGATCATAATGGTCTGGAACACAGTCAAGAGGCAGGTGCTGCCAATGGACATTCCCCTGCCCACCCTCTGAACACAGAAAAGAAGTTTGCATCCAAACTCATTGAAAAAATGTTTCAACCCAAAAGATGCCACAGTGTGGGGGACTCCTTTGGAGACAATGACCAAGGAGTTGGCTATCGTCAGGTGCCTGAGAATCAAATGGGTGGACCTCACCCTGCACTCAGTGTGGTAAAGGAACAGGTAATGGTAGAGAAGAGAGAAATTGCCCACAATTCCAACTACAGTCTGTGACAAGAAGATTATTCCCACTATCAAATCCCTGTAGGACATTCTGTCATTCAACACCCTTACTTTTAAATTATGGCAACAATCATTCTTCTGAGCAAAAAGGCTCACTGAAGATTTCTGACACCAAAAGGGACTTTCATTATGTGCTTCTGTTTGATGGCCAAGACTTCATGAGATGGGAATAATAGATGTCTGGTATATTTCACTGAAAAGTCAGCATGAAAGATGACGTGGTTAGCCTGGGGGAAGCAATGACAAGTGACGGCAAAGGGAATGAATGCAAATACAACATTTTCAGAAAAAGCTAAAATTCACTAGCTGTACCTGAGGATGGAGGGACCCTCAATCACTCCCCATGTCATAAAACAGATAAACTCTCAATGGATTGCTCATCTGAATTTTAAAGAAAAATAGTGTACTTTTTTTTTTTTTTTAGAAAACCAAACAAGATATTTCTATGGTCTTAGAATAAGAAAATACTTACTTTAAAGAAGATATTTCTTAAATAGCACAGAACACATTAATCATATGGGTGAAATGACAAAATTAAGGGTAGTTCTCATCAACACACACACACACACACACACACACACACACACACACACAGACAGATATAACCTGTAACCAGCACAAAGAACTACTACAAACCACACAACAAAATAAATAGGCAAAGCATTCCAACAGAAATTTTAAAAAGAAGTTATTCAGTGGATAATACATATGTAAAAGTATTTAAAGATTTTTAAATGTTTACTCATTTTTGAGAGAGAGAGAGAGAGAACATGCAGGGGAAGGGCAGAGAGAGAGAAGGAGACACAGAATCCAAGGCAGGCTCCAGGCTCTGAGCTGTCAGCACAGAGCCCAACACAAGGCTCAAACTCACAAGCCGTGAGATCACGACCTGAGCCGAAGTCAGATGCTCAACCAACTGAGCCACGCAGGCACCCCGTGTGTAGAAGTATTTAATATCCTTAGTAAACAGGAAAATCAAAATATAACCACTACCTAAATATAACGCCAAACAGCACTGAAAAATATAAACTGGAAATGACAGAAATAACGAGGCTCTGGCAAAGATATAGATTAATGAAGAATCTCAGATACTGCTGGCAGGTGTTAAAACTGGTACACACATTTGGAAAATGATGCAGTATCCACTTTAGCTGTCCAAATACAACCCTGTGTCCCAACAATTCTACTCCTGCAAATGCATGTAACAGAAATCTGTGCATTTATCATCAGAAAGACCAATCACAGGGTTTATATGCCAGCACTACTCATTACTCATAACAGCCCCAAACTAAAAACTACCCACCAGCTCATTAACAGAATGAATCAATTAACTGACTCATATTTACACAATGGTGTCCTATACCATGAATGGGGGGAGTAATATACAGCAATACAGATAAATTCACAACATCAGATAGAATGGGGAAAAAATGACAATATGAAAGAGATCATGCCATATGTTCCATTTATGTAAAGTACAAAACAGGCAAAGTGAACTACTCTCTTAAATGTTAGAGCAGATATAAACCTATGTCCTAAGATTCCACTCCCATAAATCCGTGCAAAAGAATTATATTCTTGGAGGTAGTGACAGGTACAAGAGGGTTTCTGAAGAGCTACAGCATTCTTTTCTTGATCTAGGTGTTGTGTACAGAGGTGTGTTCAGTCATGAATTCCACTGACCTCTGTGCTTACAACCTGTGTAGTGTCTGTCATTTTTGAAAATGCCTAACACACACACACACACACAAATCTGTGAGTGGCTGCAAAAGGCTGTCCTGTGATCGTGTGTGACCTGCTGATGGAGTCCATGCGGAAGAAACTTACAGATCTACAGGTCCAGATCTGAGCCCACATGAAGCCTCAGGGAACAGTAACAATATTGAGTCTGCAAATTTGTCACAAAATTCAGTAGAGCAGAATCCTAAATTTCTGTTCTCTGTGATGGGTTTGTTGCCCCATTTGGAAATCCTACAGGAAAGGGATATTTACCAGCATATAAAGAAACCAGGGGCGCCTGGGTGGCTCAGCTGGTTGAGTGTCCGACTTCAGCTCAGGTCATGATCTCACAGTTTATGGGTTCGAGCCCTGTATCGGCCTCTGTGCTGACAGCTCAGAGCCTGGAGCTCACTTTGGATTCTGTGTCTCCCTCTCTCTACCCCTCCCCAACTCGTGCTCTGTTTCTAAAAAATGAATAAACCTTAAAAAAATTACAGAAAAAAAAAGAAAGAAAAAAAAAAGAAACCAGCAGAGGAAAATGGAAACCCCCAAATCCTGGGAAGGCTGTACTTTAATTTCCACCCACCTGGAGGTCCTGGGGCTGCTTGTGATGGCTGGAGACACAGAAGGAGCAGCTGGTGCCAATGGACACAACCTGCCAGCTCTGTGAGGACAGAAAACAAATCTACATTCAAAAGTCACTGAAGAGGGGCGCCTGGGTGGCTCAGTCGGTTGGGCATCCGACTTCAGCTCAGGTCATGATCTTGTGGTCCGTGAGTTCGAGCCCCGCGTCGGGCTCTGTGCTAACAGCTCAGAGCCTGGAGCCTGCTTCTGATTCTGTGTCTCCCTCTCTCTGGCCCTCCCCTGCTCACACTCTGTCTCACTCTCTCTCTCAAAAATAAGTAAATATTAAAAAAAAAAAGTCACTGAAGAAATCCTTCGCCTAAAGGCTGCCATTGGCTTGGGGACACCTATAAAAGGCATGACCAAGAAAAAACTGTAACCAGATGTTTTAGAACCAAATCTGTGCAGCACAACCTGCATCTTATATAACAAAATGAGAGATGAGAGCAGTGAAGAGAAAATGCCCAGGATTCCAACAAGTCTCAGATAAGGAGACCACTCCTATTGTCAAAAATCTAGGGCCAGTTGCCAGTGACTGGTATTTGTCTTCAGACTCAGAGGATCCTGCACCAGATCATGTCGTGTGGACTAGATTGATCATATCAACTGAAATCCAATATGCTCTCTGAGATACATTTCTTCAATTTAGTTTTGTTAAGGGGCTTCCAAGAATGGAATGAATAACTCTTACATGGCACTTAAAACGCGCAAGTCACTGCTGTACAGCCGTAAATATGAATCATTTTAAAAATTTTCCTCACTGCATGACAGAGGCACTGCAAAGATAAGAAGAACTCAGAGACAGAGAAGTTAAGGGACGTATCTAAATTCACATACTGGTCAGGGGCCGAATGGAGACTGGAACATGGCAGGCTGGAGCCAACAGTGCCCGAAACTCTGTGCTCCACGGACAATCCAGGTCAGCTGTATCTTCCAATAAGACCTGTATTTAGTTTTGAAAAACACTTTTCCATTTCATTTCATGCTACTTTTCTTCTCCTTGACAAACCTGCTCATAAAGTTTCCATATTCTTTAATAATTTATTCTCTAGGCTAATCCTACAAGAAACTTTGCAAGGTCTTAGCTGGGTTTGGTGAATGAAGGGTTTGCTCAATGTGAGTTCAGCAGAAAGACTCACTGGCTGTCATTCCAGGAAGGAAAACACAGTGGACTCAATCCAATAAACCATCTGACAATATTACCCTGTTCCCAGAGCTGTGAAGCAAAAAAATATATATGATATGTAATTAAACAGTGTGAGGTAGAAACTAAGTTATTAGTAATTTTGGTTCAAATGATTAAGCATTAAATCCCACAATAAGCGAAACTATTGGATATTAGGCAACATATGTGAAAGACAAAAGACAGAAGAGAATATCTGGGAATACAGAATCTTGTGTATCGTTTATGTTGAAATCATAAGGAAATGAGTTGTGAGCTTGGGGATGATGTCAGAATATTATTAAACCACAGATAATAAGACAAGATACATGTACTCATGACAGCTGTTTTCTGGAACCCATAATTATAGTTACCATTTCCTTAAATGTTGCTTCTCTAACTTCAAGAAGTAAAGGAATCTTCCCATAGCCAGGAGGCCTCAGATGGTTTCAGTACAGGCACAATTACTATCTCCAGTAAGGGCATCATATACTTGAGTTACAAAAAAAGAAACTAACAAAAATTCTAGAAACTAATTCATATATACTATTTCTGTAGACAACTGGAAACTGTTAGAGGTCTAAAGGCATTGTAGGCACACCTCTACTGACACTGAAAACTCAACCTGTGATTCCTGCAAAGTAATGTCAACAGCAGAGGGCTTTCATAACTACGGTCCTTACGCACCTTCAAAATGACCCTTCCTTGTCACTGGCATTTTCATCAGTAACAGTCTGCGGGAGGACTTCATTAAACGGCACCAGGAACCACCAGGCGTGGGTGTGGGTGCAGGGTCCGGGGTCCTCACCTCTATCGACAAGTTCAGCTCACACCCAAGGAACTACCCCACCTCCCTCTTTAGCTCTTCCCCTGGTCTGTCCCGACGCTCAGGATCCCTTTCCAGACACGAACACTTACTCACACGTCCTTCCTTACAGGCGCTGCCTCTCAGTCTGACAGAGAAAGAACTCACTGGACTCGTCACGTTGAAGGATGGGGGCGCAGCGTGAAGGTCACAGCAGCCAGTACGTGTGAGGGAGGGAGGCAGCCAGACCAGAGATAAGGCTTTGTGATCTGTGACCTCACCTCCCGTCAGAACTGCAATTATCATTTCACACGTGGTGGCAGTGACAGCACAGCCTTCGGTAGCTGACAACACTTCTGAAAAACTTTCTCCCAGGACTAATTACCAAATCCAATTACGAGTTTGTGAGTATCTCCGAAGAGACTGTTGTCTGCTTTAGGAGGGGCTCTTACTTTTCATGATCCCTGATGGCAGAGAGGGGCTCACAGGGAAGGAGCAGTAAATACTGATGTCAGACAACTAAGGGACTGGCAGCGAGTGTGTGTGTCTCACAGGCATCCCCGATTCCCTCAGAAGTTCTTCCACCAAAAATCTAGAGCATTCTTAGTCTTCTGTCTTCTAAGCTGCATCATTATTTGAGAATTGAGGAAATACACGGAATCAGAATCCAGCAAGAATATCTAAAGAGATATAAAAGAGAACATGCCAACAATTCATATTAGAAAACATGGGTGAGTCCCATGTTTTTTGAGTAAAAAGAAGAAATCATGGGACTCATTTTTTCAAGTTTATTTTATTTTGAGAGAGAGAGACAGACAGACAGACAGAGGGTGGGAGGGGCAGAGAGAGAGGGAGAGAAAGAGACTCCCAAGCAGGCTCCACACTGCCAGCACAGAGGCAGACATGGGGCCTGAACCCATGAACCTGACCTGAGCTGAAACCAAGAGTTGGATGCTCCACCGACTGAGCCATCAGGTGTCCCAGGTCTCATTTTTATAACTAAATACAAATTATACTGAGATTTGCGATATGCAAATATTATCAAAACGACATTATAATAATATTGACCCTGGCAATCAAAGGAAGTCTAAAAATCTACCCCTCTAAGAAAAACAGATGTTTATCAAAGTGACCCTCAGAAATACAGGTACCGGGATTCCAGGATTTCACAAGCAGGTTCTACCACTGTTCTATCAGAGAAGTCAATGCTGCTCTCTGTTAATTCAACAGCACTGAGCTCTTACCAGAGGTCTCTACACTTCTCTTTTATTAAGGGAGCACTTGGGGCTCATGCTTTTCATGAGGGAGCACTTAGGGCTCATGCAACTAACGAAGACACAAAATTTACGAGCCAAAAGTCACTTCTACGGATTTACCAACAGACAAATACACAGTCTCAACAAGGTCCACTGTCCATTCCCCTGTGAGGGTTCTTCATCCATGTGGAAAGGTGGGGAACCACGGTCCACCTAGCAGCACACCTACTTCTGATATCAAGTGGAAGGAAGCTTGGGGTTCCCCAAACTACGCTTAGCTGACAGAATTCCCCCTAAGGACGCCCAGACTCACTGAGAGCTGTTGCACTCACTGTTATAGTTTGTTACAGGGAAAGGATACAGGTGACTCTCAAACAGGGAAGAAATGCTCGGGGCAAAGTTCAGTGAAAGTACCAAATGGAAAGCTCCAGGGTCCTCTCTCTGTGAAGTGATGGATGGGTTGCTCTCCGAGCACTGAAACCTGACAATATTCAGAGCGTACGGCCACCAGGGACGCTCACTCAAGCCTACGTGCGCACACTTTCTCCTGGAGCTCGGCCACATACCGTCAGGGTGGCCGGCGTTTAGCCTCCTGTTCTTGCACCGTCTGGTGGACACCTTCAGTGTTCAGCGTCTCCTCCATGGACCGAGGCCCCATCATAAATCCCACTGTGAGACCGTCTCACGGTCCCACCCCAGACAAAGAAAATATATGAGCAAGACATTCCAAGGGGTGAAGATCCCCTCCCAGGAGGTGAGGGCGAAGCCGAACCACCATTTTGGTGATATTAAATGTTCACTGTATCCCCTACTCCCCAATTTCCCAGTGCAGGAATAGAGCCAGATGGCTGCCAGCCCATTCTGCAAGCACACGGGCTCACACACAGGCACATTTGCACACTCAGGCACACACACACGCATACACTATGCACACTCATCGACTCAAACACATGGAAAAAACACACGTGCATACAGTCTTTCTCATTCTGGCATATTTAGTCTCAGGCCCACAGACACTCATGTGCACAGAGACTACATACACATTCACACTCATATTCACACACACAATGCACACCCTCACACCACTGGCCTACTCACTTTCACAAAGCCCCTCACACAATTACCAGGTGTATGCTCCTCAAAAACATGTTTGTATAAATATGTTTATCAAAGACATGTGTCCAAGTCTGAAAATGCAAGAATGGGGCCCCATGTCTGCCCCTGCATGCCTCCAACTGCAGACCCCACCAGGACGTCTTAAATGACCAGCATTTCAATAGTTCTGTGAGCTCTGGTTGTGGAAATGCAGGGCGTGCTGAGGGGCAGTTCATGAGGGTGTAACAGCAGCATTAAGAAGGGCTGGGGGGGAAGAGCGCAAAGATATAAAACAGGGGTGATGCACACAGCACGGTGACGTGGGTGGGGGTTTACTCCGCTAAAGCTGCCATGACAAAATATCCAAGGCTGGTGGTGTGAACCACAGAAACCTATTTCCTCAGAGTTCCTCAAGCCACGAACCCAAGACAGAGGTGTCAGCAGGGTTGGCTTCTTCTGAGGCCTCTCTCCTTGGCTTCCGGGTGCCCCCCATCTCCGTGTGCTCACATGGCCTTGTTCTGCCCATGCGCATCTGCTTCCCTGGGGTCTGTGTGTCCGGAGGTCCTTCTTGTAAGGACACCAGTCACACTGTACTATTTCCACTTTAATAGCCTCACTTAACCTCATTATCTCTTTGAAGCCCCCACCTCCAAGTTCAAGGGATTACAGCGTCAACATAAGAATTCAGGTGCACACAATTCCATTCCTAACAAGAGTACACAAAGTGAGAGGTGAGTGAGGACAGAGAATAAAAGGCACACAGGGGTTAAAGGGTGCAGTATGCTTCAAGAGCACTGCACGACTTAAGGGCACGAGGGGACAGAGTGTGTGAGATGTTCAGGGTGTAACACACATCAGTCTGGGGGTATGACAGTCATAAGAATAAAGTGGAATTGGTGGAGAGGGCATAATCAGCAAAAGTGAGCAAAGGGTGGGGCTGGGTAAAGGCCCCGACAATTCACGAGCACATGGGGCTAAAGAAACACACGGTAGGAAGGGAACATTTTGTGGGATGAAAGCCATTTGATGGGGGACACAAACCACTGTGACTCTTGCAGCGATGAAAGGCAGAACTCTTTTTTTCAATATATGAAATTTATTGTCAAACTGGTTTCCATACAACACCCAGTGCTCATCCCAAAAGGTGACCTCCTCAATACCCATCACCCACCCTTCCCTCTCTCTCACCCCCCATCAACCCTCAGTTTGTTCTCAGTTTTTAAGAGTCTCTTATGCTTTTGCTCTCTCCCACTCTAACCTCTTTTTTTTTTTTTTCCTTCCCCTCCCCCATGGGTTTCTGTTAAGTTTCTCAGGATCCACATAAGAGTGAAACCATATGGTATCTGTCTTTCTCTGTATGGCTTATTTCACTTAGCATCACACTCTCCAGTTCCATCCACGTTGCTACAAAAGGCCGTATTTCATTCTTTCTCATTGCCACGTAGTACTCCATTGTGTATATAAACCACAATTTCTTTATCCATTCATCAGTTGATGGACATTTAGGCTCTTTCCACAATTTGGCTATTGTTGAGAGTGCAAAAGGCAGAACTCTTTTATGACCAGCAGCTGCACAGGGTCGAAGGCTGCCAGGTGGGGCCACGCTACGGGATGCCCATGGGGACGGGGTGACAAGCTAAAGCTGGAAGAGCAGCTTATGTGAGGAAGCGGAATGAAGTGAGCCACTTTTCAAGGCTTCCCAGTGGACTGGCTGATTGGCTAATATCACAAGTTCCAGAGCAGAAAGGCTGTCCCTGGTTGTCTAGTACCTGCCACAGGGTGGTCACAGCTGCTGCAAAGTGGCCAGAGTGTGTGAGAGCCCAGTGACAGAAGGGACTGAGACATGGACGTGGTCAGCTGCTCAGCTGGGGGAAGTGACTGCCCTGTAGCTGGAACCTGGTAATAGGGTCAAGAGAGTATAAAAGACACACACACACAAATATGACACACTGTATTAATGAAGTACGGATGCACTGGATGTGGTTAGTGGCCCAAGACAGAGACAGAGGGTGGAAAGGGAGCTGAAACCTTTGTGGGGAGATAATGGTCTCAAGGACACAAAACGGGTGTGGGTGATGAAGTCAGCTGGGAAGAGAAGGGGAATGAAAAGATTAAGGGACTCAGGAAGGGCGCCTGGTTGGCTCAGTCAGTTAAGCATCAGACTTCAGCCTCAGGTCATGATCTCGCTGTCCGTGAGTTCCAGCCCCACGTTGGGCTCTGTGCTGATGCCGCAGAGCCTGGAGCCGCCTGCTTTGGATTCTGTGTCTCCCTCTCTCTACCCCTCTCCCTCCCTCCCCCTCTCTCTCTCTTCCTCAAAAATAAACACTAAAAAATTGTTTTAAAGGGACTCAGGAAAAGGGGTAATGTTGGGGTGTGTATGGGGTACACAGGGAGCGGACAGCACCCAAGAACTTAGGGCGAAGATGGGCCATGGAGGATATGGGCACTGGGCTGCAGTCATTGGCTTCTGCCCCGGATGAAATTCAATACAGGTCAACAGGGATGGACGATGTGCAGGTGATGATAGGACAGAGGTCCCTGGAATAGTGCAGGGGATAGACACGAGAAATGGAATTAAAAATGGGTGCACAATAGAGCTGGGGAAGGAAGTCTTGAAGGTTCAGGTGGAAGTGCGTGGGAGCACGCACAGGCCCAGGGGTTGGAGGGACAGGCTAAAGTACTGGGATGGAGAAGGACCTGTAGGGGGGGAGGGGTAGAGGACAAGAGGCTATAGTGGTAGAAAGATGGGCAGTATGGAAATTGTGGGCGTGGAGGTCACAAGGGCAGGTGGGAAATTACATGCATTCGCTGCATTCCTTTACAACCTCATTGACAAGGGACTCCGTTTCTCATGGACCTGTTGGTATAGGGACCTATGCAAAATTTCCCTGTAAAATCGTTAACGCACAGTAGGACCACAGGTAGGATGCTGTGTGAACACTCCACCATGTCAGTCTCATCACTGAAATCCAGTTCTTAGAGGGAACGACCACGAGAGACTGTTGGGACTGCCTGTTTCCTGCTACTGAGCACTCAGCGTTGGAAACGGTTGCCATGCTCGGTCCCTTCCTAATACTCATGTCTGCTACAACTTTTCTGACTCAAGACGATGTGATCAAAGACTCTTTCCGGGGGCGCCTGGGTGGCGCAGTCGGTTAAGCGTCCGACTTCAGCCAGGTCACGATCTCACGGTCCGTGAGTTCGAGCCCCGCGTCGGGCTCTGGGCTGATGGCTCGGAGCCTGGAGCCTGTTTCCGATTCTGTGTCTCCCTCTCTCTCTGTCCCTCCCCCGTTCATGCTCTGTCTCTCTCTGTCCCAAAAATAAAATAAACGTTGAAAAAAAAATTAAAAAAAAAAAGACTCTTTCCGTATTGTATTTCTAAACTGACATACATGCTTTACATATGAAATGAATCTAACGAAGGAGAATGGAAAAATATTAAGCACTCTGTTCCTTGCATGAAATCATCCCATGTGTAATCACTGGGATCACACAGAGGTAAGAAGAGCTCCACACGCAGGTGATATACCCTTGGTTATCTTGCATCACATGGTAAAAGACTTTGCAGATGTAATTATGGTTCACAATCATCCAACTTTATTTTATTTCCTTTAGTCAGGTCTTTATTCAAAATTATTTGTCCACAATGATTTGACGTTTAAGGAATAAACAAATAGATGGAATGCTTCACGAATGTGCATGCCATTCTGTGCATGGGGTCCGTGCTAATCTTTTCTGAGTCACCCCCATTTTAGTATATGTGTTGCCAAAGCAAGCACTATAATCACTGGACTTTATTTTTTTTTTTAACGTTTATTTATTTTTGAGACAGAGAGAGACAGAGCATGAATGGGGGAGGGTCAGAGAGAGAGAGGGAGACACAAAATCTGAAACAGGCTCCAGGCTCTGCACTGTCAGCACAGAGCCCGACGCAGGACTTGAACTCACGGACCACGAGATCACGACCTGAGCCGAAGTCGGACGCTCAACTGACTGAGCCACCCAGGCGCCCCAATCACTGCACTTTAAATGAGGTGGACTATCCTGGATCATCTATGTGGATCCAAAAAATCATATGGACCTTCAAGAACAAAAGCAGTCAAGAGATAGAGACGGGGAAAGAGAGGGAGAACAGGGAGGGAGGCAGCATGCTGATTCTGGCTTTCAAGGTGGAGGGGCTACATGTAAATCATTTTTATTATTTTTTTACTTATTTTCATTTTAGTTCTTTTTAATTTTAGAGAGAGAAAGGGGACACACACACAGAGAGAGAGACAGAGAGAGAGAGAGAGAGAGAGAGAGAGAGAGAGAGAGAGAATCCTAAGCAGGATCCACACTCAACGTGGAGCCCAACACAGGGCTTGATCCCAGGACGTTCAACTGGCTAAGCAACACAGGCACCCTGGAAATCATTTTTAAAAATGATTTCTGGAAAAAAATAAATTCTGCTAACATAAATCACCCTCAAAGAAACTTAACCCCAGGGGCACCTGGGTGGCCCCATCAGTTAAGCATCCAATACTTGATTTCAGCTCAGATCATGATGTCAAGCATCAGGATCTGATCTGACATTTTGGAGCCTGCTTAGAACTCTCTCGCTCCCTCTGTCTCTGTCCCTTCCCCACTCGAGTATGTGATCTCTCTCTCTCTCTCTCTCAAAATAAAGGAACACTGAAAAAAAAAAAAAAAGAAGAAGAAGAAATTTAACCCCAGAGGCTCCAGTTAACAGCCTGGCTCTTGATCTTATGACCTGCTGACAATGTAAGAAAATAAACGGGTGTTGCTCAAAGCTGCTAAATTCAAAACAGAAATCTACTATACATATATAATAGTAAAATACATTCTCGGGAATTACCCCACAACTGATAGTATTTCGATCTCTGGGTGTAACATTTCTTTTTCAGATTTATGCTTATTCTCCCTTTATGTAATTTCAGAGCACACTGGGTAGCGTCTGAAATTGCATAAATGTGAGACATATGCACACACCATAGTATTCTCTTCTGGTTCAATGTTTCATATATATCATCACACTGGACTTACTTTCCAATCAAACTGCTCCTCAACCAGGGCTCTAGGAAGCAGTTATTATGCGCCAATACAAACAGATTTATCATGTTACTTGAAAAACCACAATTTATTCTACAAGGAGTATTACCGAATCATCTTTTTTGGAGCTTTGTTTTACATAATTTTAAAAAGTTCAGTGTCCACTACAGCACACATCGTGACATGGGGGCAGTTGGTCACACTGATTTCTGCACATATGGATTATCCCACGGTTTTGGGACAGGGGATTGCTTCACCACCATGACTGCACCTTCTCACTGTGGGTACACAATTCATAAACTGCTCCTGCAAATGCCTGGAAAATGTCATATCCCAGCAAGTAGGGTATGTGGATGCCCCCACCTTTCATTGAATGGTTAGTTTTCTTTCTGAAAAATTTAGATCTACAAAAATTCGATCTACTATTCTTGAGATTCAACAAACATTACTATTTCATCACATGTTCTTCTTCACTTGACTGAGATTCTGCAGGGTGAAGTAAGAATTATTTCATGAATATCTTGACACTCTGCCTCTAATATCTGAACATCTGATCCCTAAGGTCAAGGTTATTTTATCTATCCCCAACAAACTGTCACAATTAACAAATTCACACTGCTGTTATACCATCATTTAATACAGGAGCCATATACATATTTCCCCCAGTGATACAATGAATAAATCTGAGAATACAATGAATGAATGAATCTCAGAAATCTGGGATTCAGTCACGGTACAAATACTACATTTGCTGTTTTGACTTTCTCAGTTCTTAAATATAGATCAGTTACCACTTTTCTGTCTTCAGTGATTCTGACAGTTTTGAAGAATGCACACCCATTGATTGTGGAATGTCCTTAAGTGTGGATTTCTCTGATTGTGTGCCTCAACTTCAGCCTCAGGTACAACACTGGAGTGGAACTTCTACACACAGAGGACAGTGGGAGCTTCAGAGGCCATCACCTCAGAGGCAAAGGCTAGGAGGATTTTCTATTACTGCTGATTAAGTTTGACTATGTAGTTATAACACCATCTACAAGACCTGATCATTTCATTTTTTTAATTTTTTAATGCTTATTTTTGAGAGAGAGAGAGAGACAGAGTGCGAGTGGGGGAAGGGCAGAGAGGGAGGGAGACTCAGGGTCCGAAGCAGACTGCAGGCTGTGAGCTGTCAGCACTATGCCGGATGTGGGGCTTGAACTCCTAAATTGTGAGATCATAACCTGAGCTGAAGTCAGATGCTTAGCTGAATGAGCCATCCAGACGCCCCCAGACCTGATCATTTTAGCGGTGCTTTTTCCCTGTTCATTAAGTAATTGCTGGAGTGATACTTTAAGATTGCTTGAACAACTTACCTTTTCGTCTAAATATTTTAGCATCAACTAACTTTTTCTGTCTGAATTAATTATCAGATAATGGTTGCAAGTCAGTCATTCTAACATCTTTTATATGTGCATTAATTAGCATTTCTGTGTAAAGAAAGGCTTTCCTTTTACCTTTCCCCATTGTTGTTATTACAATAGATTCAAGAATTCCTTCCCATTTGCACTCATATATTAATATATATTTTTCCAGGCTCAAATTATTCCACATTTGTCCACTGAGATGTTCTTTACCATGGCTACATCCCATCAGGCTTTGTTTGTTATCATTGAGATAAAACATACAGAATGTAAATGCACCATGATTTGAGAGGGCACCCTTTGCAGAATTTTACACATTCACAATGTTGTGTAACCATCGCCACTACCTACTTCATCCTCCTGCAGGGAAACCTAGCACCCATTAAGGAGTACAGCTGACCCCTGAATAACTCTGGTCTGAAGTGTGTGGGTCCTCTTATGCGTGGAATTTTTACACAAGAGTATTGCACATGTATTTTCCCTTAGGATTTTTCTAATACCATTTTCTTTTGCCTAGCTTACTGTATCATAAGACTATACTATATAATGTATAGAATATACAATATGCATTAACCGGTTGTTTATTATCTGTAACACTTCTGGTCAACACTAGGCATTAGGAATTAAATATTTGGGGAATCAAAACTTACATGCAGATTGTGACTGCACAAGGGATGGGCACCCCGACTTGCACTACAGGCAGCTGTAATTTCTATTTCCTCCTGCCCCCATAATCTAGCATATACTGCATTTCTTTACTTTCTGAATCAACAACACATTGAACACTCACCTCATACTCTCCCTTCCTTAGCCCGTATTAAGTCACTTTTTCAAAGAGTCCTCTAATTTCTTTAAATAAAGACATATTTAAAAAAACAATCTTGGGAGAGAATCCAAAGTAGTGGAGAAGCAGGGAAACCTGAAGTTCCTTCGTCCCTCAAACACATCAGTGTTGAGACCAAAGGACTTTGAATTCCAAGAGTCCGGCTGCAGAGTGACAGAGACATCTCCAGGGGCGCATGGGGACAACCTGCGGAGCCATAGGTGCACGATTGTGAACTGGGAGAGACAAAAAGGGTGGCATGGGCACAAAGGGGAGGATCCCCTTCTGCGAAGAGACAAAGGGAAGAGAAAGAGAGGCTGCGAAAGGGTAGGATTGTATTTGGACAAGAGAAAAACCACAGACTGGGAATCAAAAAAAAAAAAAAAACAACCAAAAAACCCAGAAAAGGATCCAATCTCTAACTGCAGGGCTTCCTCCGGACTGGGGCCGGCTGCCTGGATCACACACCTGGGGAGGAGGGCAGCCAGCCCCCGCGATGGGTTAACCAGTTCAGAGGCACAGTCTGCAGTGGGAGAAAGCGATCCCCTCCCTAGAGTGTTGTGGGAAGAAGGCATATAGCCGCTCAAAGGACAAAGACTGCCTGCGCCCACCAGCCAGAGGCCATGTATCTGCAGCGCAGAGTGGCAATTCTCCAGAACTGGGGTACACGGAGCGGGACCCCTTAAGACATCGGGGTCTGAATGCCAGTCAAGTGCCAGGCAGGAGTGGGAGTCGGTGGAGCAGGACAAACCGCCTCATTCGCGCCGCCTCACAGTAAGGACGGTCTGAACAGGGTGCTTTGGGACACCCGGTCTGTGGAGGAGGCACTGGGTGCCGCCATTTTTCTCCCCCTCACCAACAAGGAGGGGCCTCAGGGAAGGGACAGCGGACCCACAGTGGCGGCAGGACCCGCCCACACCAAGCCACGCCCCTCCGCATCTGGTAACTGGGCATCTACTGGAGCCGGACTGACGGGGCCCAACCAGACAGCCCCTCCTCCAGACTCGTGCTGCCACCATTTCCAAGGCACCCAATGGTTTTGCATTTTCTGATTTAATTCTTGGGCAATTTTTATTATATACACACACAAATATAAATATATATATATGTATACATATATACGTATATATGCACGTATATATGTATATGTATACGTACATATATGTACACATATACATTTTTTTTTCCTTCCTTTTCTCCTTCTTATTTCATCCCTTCTCTAGTCTGGTTATTCTGGTTGTTGGTTTGTTTAAGCAGACATATTTAATCCATTCTCTTTACACCTGTTCTATACCTCCTTTATTTCTCTCTCTCTTTCTCTCTCTCTTTGGATTAAGCCATATAATTTCTCTGCCCAATTTTCTTTTCGTTTTCCCCATCCCTGTCATTTCTCTCTTTGCACGGTATAAGGCCTCTTCTACCACCACCACCCCCCTTTTTTTTCCTTCAAAAAATTGTTTTACCCAAGGTTACTTCAATGAACAAATCAAAGCACACCTGGTGGAGGGTCCACAACATCACTACAAGTAGGGAGATAAGGCAACCACAGTCACAACAACAGGGAGCAAGTAACACTCTCCAAAAAAAACACCTCCTGAAGGGCCAGGCCCTGGACAGTGTACGACCTGTTTTCAATACAGTAGTGCTTGCAGGTGCAGGACACATAACAAGCTTTTAAAGCACATAAGGAACAGAAAACTAGCCAAATGAAGAAACAGAAGAATTCTCCTCAAAAGAAATTCCAGGAAGAAATGACAGCTGAAGAACTTCTCAAAACTAGATATAAACAATATATCTGATCAAGAATTTAGAATAATAGTCATAAGATTAATCGCTGGGCTTGAAAGAAGCATAAAATACAGCAGAGAATCTACTACTGCAGAGATTAAGGAACTAAAAAATCGTCATGATGGGGCATCTGGGAGATTCAGTTGGTTAAGTGTCCAATTCGGCCTAGGTCATGATCTCCCTGTTCCCAAGTTTGAGCCCCGCATTGGGCTCTGTGCTGACAGCTCAGAGCCTGGAGCCTGTTTCAGATTCTAGTCTCCCTCTCTCTCTCTCTGCCTCTCCCCCATTCATGCTCTGTCTCTATCTCTCAAAAATAAATATTTAAAAATTCAAAAAAATAAAAAATAGTTATGATTAATTAAGAAATGTTGTAAGTGAGGTGAAAAATAAACTACATATGGTGACAGCAAGGAATGAAGAGACAGAGGGGCGAATAAGTGAAATAGAAGATAAGCTTATAGAAAAAGATGAGGCTGTGAAAAAGAGATTAAAAAAATTCTAGACCACGAGGAGAGAATTAGAGATCTAAGTGATTCAATGAAATGTAATAATACCTATACCATAGGAGTTCCAGAAGAAGAAGAAGAGACAGAAAGGAGCAGAAGGTTTACTGGAATAAATCATAGCTGAGAACTTCTCCAATCTGGGGAAGGAAACAAACATTGAAGTCCAGGAGGCACAGAGAACTCCCTTCAGACATAACAGGAATCGATCTTCTCCATGACATATCATAGTGAAACTGGCAAAATACAAAGATAAGGAGAGAATTCTGAAAGGAGCTAGGGACAAATGGGACTTAACCTACAAGGGTAGATACATAAAGGTAGTAGCAAACCTATCTACTGAAACTTGGCAGACCAGAAGGGAGTGGCAGGAAATATTCAGTGTATTGAATACAAAAAAATATGCAGTCAAGAATCCTTTATTCAGCAAGGCTGTCATTCAGAATAAAATGAGAGTTAAAGGCCTTCCCAGACAAATACTGAAGGAGTTCATGACCACTAAACCAGCCCTGTGAGAGATCCTAAGGGGGCCTCTGTGAGTGGAACACTGCAAAGACCATAAAGAACAGAGACATCACTACAACCATGAAACCTACAGATAACACAATGACACTAAATCCATATCTTTCAATAAGAATGCTGAATGTAAATGGACTAAATGCTCCAATCAAAAGACACAGGGTATCAGAATCAATAAAAAAAAACCAAGATCCATCTATTTGCTGTCTACAAGAGATCCATTTTAGAACTGAGGACACCTTCAGATTGAAAATGAGGGGATAGAGAACCATCTATCATTCTACTGGAAGTCAAAAGGAAGCTGGAATAGTCATACTTGTATCAGACATATTTACTTAGATTTTAAACTAAAGGCTGTAACAATAGATGAAGAAGGGCATCATATCATAATTACGGGGCCTATCAATCAAGAGCTAACAATTATAAATGTTTATGCACCTAATTCGGCAGTACCCAAAAATATAAAACAATCACAAACATAAGCAATCTTATTGATAAGAATACAGTAATTGCAGGTGACTTAATACTCCACTTGCGGCAATGGACAGATCATCTAGGCAGAAAATCAATAAGGAAACAATGGCCCTGAATGATACACTGGACCAGATGGACTTGACAGATATATTCAGAACTGTTCATCCAAAAGCAGCAGAATACACATTCCTCTCAAGTGCACATGGAACATTTTCCAAGACAGATCACATACTGGATCATAAAATATCCCTCAATAAATATAAAAGAATTGAGGTCATACCATGCATTTTCAGATCACAATGCTATGACACTTGAAATCAACCACAGGAAAAAGTTTGGAAAACCTCCAAATGCATGGAGGTTAAAGAACATTCTACTGAAGAATGAATGAGTCAACCAGGCAATTAAAGAAGAAATGAAAAAATATACAGAAATGAAAATGAACACAACTGTCCAAACCCTCTGGGATGCAGCAAAGGCAGTCCTGGGAGGAAAATACGCTGCAATCCAGGCCTATCTCAAGAAACAAGAAAAATCCCAAATACAAAATTTAACAACACACCTAAAGGAACTAGAAGCAGAACAGCTAAGAAACCCCAAGGCCAGCAGAAGAAGAGAAATAATAGAGATTAGAGCAGAAATAAACAATATAGAACCCCAAACAACAGTAGAACAGATCAATGAAACTAAGAGCAGGCTTTTTGAAAAAACAAACTTGATAGACCCCTAGCCAGACTTCTCAAAAAGAAAAGAGACAGGACCGAAATAGATAAAACCATGAATGACATTGGACTTATCACAACCAACCCCTCAGAAATACAAGCAATCATCAAGGAATACTATAAAAAATTATATGCCAACAAATTGGACAACCTGGAAGAAATGGATAAATTCCTAGATACCCACACACTACCAAAACGCAAACGGGAAGAAACAGAAAATTTGAACAGACCCATAACCAGTGAAGAAACTGAATCAGTTATCAAACATCTCCCATCAAATAAGAGTCCTGGGCCAGATGGCTTCCCAGGGAAATTCTACCAAAAATTTAAAGCAGAGTTAATTCTTATTCTTCTCAAACTGTTCCAAAAAATAAAAACAGAAGGAAAGCTTCCAGACTCATTCTACTAAGCCAGAATTACTTTGATTTCCAAACCAGACAGAGACCCCACAAAAAAGGGGAATTACAGGCCAATATCCTTGATGAAGACGGATGCAAAAATTCTCAACAAGATACTAGCAAATCAAAATCAAAAGCATATAAAAAGAATTATTCACCATGATCAAGGGGAATTCATTCCTGGGCTGCAGGGCTGGCTCAATATTTGCAAATCAATGTGATACACTGCATTAATGAAAGAAAGGATAAGAACCATATAATCCTGTTAATCGATGCAGAAAAAGCATTTGACAAAATACAGCATCCTTTCTTAATAAAAGCCCTCAAGAAAGTAGGAATAGAAGGAACTACCCTAGACATCATAAAAACCGCATATGAAAAGCCCAAAGCTAATATCATCGTCAATGGGGAAAAACTGACAGCTTTCCCCATGAGATCAGGAACATGAGAGGGATGTCCACTCTCACCACTGTTGTTTAACATAGTATTGGAAGTCCCAGCCTCAGCAGTCAGACAACAAAATAAAATAAAAGGCACCAAAATTGGCAAAGAAGTCAAACTTTCACTTTTTGCATGACATGATACTCTACATAGAAAACCTGAAAGACTCTAACCATAAAGCTGCTAGAACTGATACATGAATTCAACAAAGTTGAAGGGTACAAAATCAATGTAGAGAAACTGGTTGCATTTCTATACACCAATAATGAAGCAACAGAAAGAGAAATCAAGAAATAGATCCCATTTATAATTGCACCAAGAACCTAAAATACATAGGAATAAAACTAGCCAAAGATGTAAAAGATCTGTATGCTGAAAACTACAGAAAACTCACAAAGTTATTTGAAGAAGACACAAAGAAATGGAAAAACATTCCATGCTCATGGATTGCAAGAATAAGTATTGTTAAAATGTTAATACTATCCAAAGCAATCTACACATTCAATGCAATCCCAATAAAAATTGCACCGCCATTCTTCACAAAGATACAACAAACAATCCTAAAATTTGTATGGATCCAAAAAAGACTCGAAGAGCCAAAGTAATGTTGAAAAAGAAAACCAAAGCAGGAGGCACCACAATGCCAGACTTTAACCTCGATTACAAAGCTGTAATCATCAAGACAGTATGGTATTGGCACAAAAACAGACACAAAGACCAATGGAATAAAACAGAGAACCCAGAATTGGACCCACAAATGTATAGCCAACTAATTTTTGACAAAGCAGGAAAGAGGATCCAATGGAAAAAAGACAGTCTGTTTAGCAAATAGTGCTGGGAGAACTGGACAGCAACATGCAGAAGAATGAAACTAGACCACTTTCTTACACCATATACAAAAATAAACTCAAAATGGATGGAAGACCTAAATGTGAGACAGGAAACCATCAAAAACCTTAGAGGAGAAAACAGGCAACAACCTCTTTGACCTCAGCCGCAGCAATTTCTTGCTCAACACATCTCCAAAGGCAAGGAAATTAAAAGCAAAAATGAACTATTGGGACCTCATCAAGATAAAAAGCTTCTGCACTGCAGAGGAAATAATCAACAAAGCCAGAAGGCAACCAACAGAATGGGAAAAGATATTTGCAAATGACATATTGGATAAAGGGTTAGTATCCAAAATCTATAAAGAACGTACCAAATTCAACACCCAAAAAACTAAAAAGCCAGTGAAGAAATGGGCAGGAGACATGAATAGACGACACTTTTCCAAAGAAGACATCCAGATGGCCAACAGACACATGAAAAGATGCTCAACATCACTCATCATCAGGGAAATACAAATCAAAACCATACTGAGATACCACCTCACGCCAGTCAGAGTGGCTAAAATGAACAAATCAGGAGACTATAGATACTGGAGAGGATGTGAAGAAATGGGAACCCTCTTGCACTGTTGGTGGAAATGCAAACTGGTGCAGCCACTCTGGAAAACAGTGTGGAGGTTCGTCAAAAAATTAAAACTACAACTACCCTACAAGCCAGCAATAGCACTACTAGGAATTTATCCAAAGGATACAGGAGTGCTGATTCGTAGGGACACATGTACCCCAATGTTTATAGCAGTGCTTTCAACAGTAGTCAAATTATGGAAAGAGCCTAAACGTCCATCAACTGATGAATGGATAAAGAAGATGTGGTTTATACGTACAATGGAATACTACTTGGCAAAGAGAAAGAACGAAACCCTGCCATTTGCAGCAATGTGGATGGAACTGGAGGGTATTATGCTAAGTGAAATAAGTCATTTAGAGAAAAACATATGTCATATGTTTTCACTCATATATGAAATGTGAGAAACTTAACAGAAGACCATGGGAGAAGGGAAGGGGAAAAAACAGTTTCAAATGGAGAGGGAGGGAACCCATAAGAGACTCTTAAATACAGAGAACAAACTGAGGGTGGATGGGGGGTAGGGGAGAGGGGAAAATGGGTGATGGGAATTGAGCAGAGCATTTGTTGGGATGAGCACTGGGTGTTGTATGTAAGCGATGAACCATGGGAATCTACCCGAAAACCAAGAGCACACTGTAGAACATTGCCTGTTAGTCAACTTGACAAATTATATTAAAAACAAAACAAAACAATTTCACACTGGAATTTCCAGCTGCAATTCAACCTCACAGGTTTCACCCTTTCTTCCACAAATTCCATGCTTCTATCTTCCTCCCCCACCGAGAATGAGCAGTTTATAGAAGAAAAATCATCACACTTTTGGACCATTGTTTCTCAACCCTGGCACTACCGACCTTTGACCCAGATACTTCTCTGTGGTGGAGCTGGCCTGCGCATAGTAGGATGTTTACCAGTATCTCTAATTGCACTCCCTATGTGGCAAAGCAATCTACGCCTCACTCATGCCAAGAAATAAAGATCACTGAATATTGCCAAATGATCACAGACAGAGGAGGAGGGGGCCAAATTGTCCCTAGTCAAGAATCAATGTTGTATAATGCTAAACGTTTCTATAAATCACTTAATGAAAACTTTTGGACAAGGACCATTAAATTGTGCTATTCTGACAATCTAAATATTCAACCTACCTTATTCTTAGAGTGATGATTTAACTACAATGCTTTGTAGAGAATGAACACATTACCATATATAACATTTGAAAGAGGTAGAATGTAATTAAAAGTATCTGAGAACAAAAATGATTATACTTTTAAACTTGATCTTAACCGATACACTTTATTAAAACCAGAAAGTATCACTAAATGAGGAAAAAACCGCCTGTGGTCTAATAGCCCAGTGAAATCAACGCTTAACCGTTTGTTGTGAATATTTAACAGCTTAGGATACATATGTTGCACTCAAAAGGTGACAACAAGCTGACACTCTCTAGAGGCTGTGTGATAACCGCTTTTATTTATATGGGTTAAAGATATCTTTGTATGTCATCGAATATAAAATTAAGGTGACAGTTCCAAAGGCTTCAGTCCCTTACACACATAATTCAAACATCTATCGTTGCCCGTTTAAAATACTTCCACTTGTTCGTTTTCAAACAAATCTGTGATGAAAATACCTTCACGTGTGCGCTGCGAGAATCTCTGAGACAAATCCGACCGTGAGAAGAATCGGCGGGCAACGTGGAGTGCAATTTTCAAGACTTATGCCGGGACATCGCGCCACTCCTCCAGAAGCACGCGGGTCCAGGTGAAGACACGAGTCAAGCGACGTGGCCGCGTGGAGGCCCTGGAGGTCCGGCCTCTGCACGTGGCTGGCAGCTCGGCTCTCCTCCGGCAGCGTCTGGGCCTGAGCGCTTGCACTTGCCACGTGGATCACGAGTGCTAGAAGCGGCGTGCTCGGCGCTCGGCCCACACTTGCGCCGGCGCCTGGACACCGGGCTGGCTCAGCCCCGCACACAACCAGACCGCAGCTGATGAGGCCTCCCAACAATGCTGGTCCTCACCCACCTGGCATTATGCCCAAGTCTCCGGCCCATCCTGCCCCCGTCACGCTCAGGACCTCCAGTCCACACCCGATCCCCCAACATCTGGACCCCTCGACCACCCCCACAAGATCATTTCAACCCAAGCTCACTGACCAAGGCCCATAGTCCGCTCTACCTGCAGCCACAAATGGAAGCACAAAACCCATCTTGGCACTAACACGCGCTCTCTCCTCTCCAGGTGGGTCCTGGAACTCGCTCATTCCACTCCCTTGCAGCCCAGGACCTCGTGCGTGCGCACCGAAGGGCGAACATCGCAACTCCCCTCAACCCCACGCCCACCCGGGAACCCAAATCCTTCCTCCATTCCAACCTAGACGCCCTCGAGGGCAGCACCGGGTCCTGGGACCCGTCACCGAAGACACACGGATAAAAGCGCCACCAGACTCTAGTGCGTATCCGTCCCTCTCACGCGACCCTCACACACGCTTGTCGCGGGCAGGCTCCGGGCAGCCGTGAGCCCAGAGCCGAGCTGCCCTCAGCACGTGGTCCCGTCCCTCCCTGGGGCCCGCAAGCACCCCCAGGCCACCGCCAGCCCACACTCCCCGAGAACTAACCTTCCAGGAAGAGAAGCCGCAGCTCTAAGCCAGTTCCTCACCTGGAAGGGCCAAGGGCCTCTGCGGGAGCTCAACGGTCACCTGACCCTGCCGGACATGTGCGCATGTGCAACGAGGCCGTAGCCACGCCCACACGCCCATCCCGGAGCTCGCGCCTGCGCAGAGGCCGCCCAAGAAGGCCAACCCCCTCTTAGGACCTGCCACGTGCCACTGCGCGCTCAGGCTTCCCTGGAGGGTCCTCAGACTTTCCCTCTAGCAGCCGCTCCGTCCCCACGGCAATCAGCTGTGCTGGTTCTGTTCCTTCCTCTTCATTTGCTACATGTGAGGAACCCACAGCATCTGTGTTGAGATGGGACGTTAGCGAGTAAGACGGTCAGGTGTGCTCTGCTTGCTCTCTCTAGAGCTACCGAAAGGGGGATTGGGTGGGGGATGCTGTGGAAACAGTTCTGGGGAGAGAAGCAGCAGCACCACCAGAGACTGTTGAAAATGGTAATCCATTGGCCGGACCGCAGCTGTATCTCAATCTCTTAGAGTAGGGTTCTCCTGTAGACTCTGTTTCAACAGAAATGCAGGAGATTCACATACACACAATACTTTGAGAGGCAATGTTTGGCAAAGCGGTTGTCATTGTTGGCTTCCCCTGACGATCACCTGGGAAGTGTTAACAACTATCATATCCTGTGCCCACTTCCTGCTCGTATATAGCCATCCTATCACTGTGTACTCTCTGGGTGGAAGGGTTCAATGAAAGCTCTGGGGTCATTTTTACAAGGTCAATGTTCTCATTCAGGAGAGCTCACCCTCATCACCACAAGGCCCCTTCTCCAAATGCTGGGGATTCGGTTTCACCATGGGATTAAGGGTGGGGGTGGGAGTTGGAAGAATACACATTTAGTCACTTGCACTGCTATAAATACTTAGCAGATGTTTAAAAACAAGGCACAAATTTATTTTCATAACAGTTCCTAGATGAAAACCATTTGGGTCTTGGCTGGGTACTCTGATTACAATGTCACCTTCTACATCAAGGTGTCAATCAGCTTGGACTTCCTTCTCCAGATCCTACGTAATATTCCACTTCTATCGTCTTTAGGTCATTAGCACAATTAATTGCCATCTTGTGGTTTCCACATGTGCCCACCTACACTTAGGCTCAAAGACAGCAACAGTCTTTATGCTTCAAATCTCTGATTTCCTCTTGTATCTAATATCTCTGGATTCTCTCTCTCTTTAAGGATCTTGGAATTACTCTGGATCCAGCAGATAATCTAGGATAACATAGCTGCTTAAAGGTAATTTCATTAGTAACCTTAAATCCTCCAAATCCATCTTACTTGGTATCATAACAAAGCCGAGAGAGTCACCCTCCAATTGGACATCTGCCTGTAATTATTATGAAATCAGTGGAAATTTTGTAAAAAAAAAATTTTTAGAATTATCATTACATTCACAACTCTCTCACCTCTGGTTCCCTTTTCATATGGTTTCTTAGAATGAAAAAACACGGGTGAATTTCTCTCCAATTTTCAGGTACCCTAAAAGCTTAAGTGTTCTTAAAGCTCATATTGTTAAAACAAAGGGTTAGGTCTTAGAAATATCACAATACATAAAAGAATCTTCATCGGATCAATGTTGGGGCATAAAATGTCCTTGACCCATAACAGTTCTTCAACAGAGATGCAGAGTTTGGGATGAGACAGCTCTTTCCCACACTTGCAACTCTGGATACCAGTAAAAGCCTCTCCAGCCTGACCGACCAGTCACATCCTGCACCTGATTTCCCAAGGAATGGCTGAGATTTGCTACCCAAAACTGCACCTTCCCTCCTGTACTGTATGCTCTAGTTCCTGACGTGGGGGCACATTGTAATTGAGCAAGAGTTTTGCCTCCTGAGCTGAAATTAGGAACTAACTATCCATGACACTTGATATTTGCCCGTAAATCGAGAATTGACGAATGGGTGTCAAGCAGTGACCTCCAATCTGCCTTGTGCCACTTGCACCCTCCCAGTTCCCTGGCTCCTCTTCCCCACCGTATGCTCCTCTCCCACCAGGGTCCTCATGCCCCCACCCCGGGAGCCCCAGTCACCTGCTAAACCTCCACACATCCCTCACCTGGACTCAGCCCTATGAGACTTCTGCATCCCACTCCAACCTCCTTCCCGTCACCTTTTTGACATCTGTCTCTAGGTGACCGCTATTCCAGGGACTCCAGTGCCACCCTCCTCGCCTTCTATCACCCCCAGGACCGGTGAGGTCCCGCCCTTTCTTTGTCTTGCCGAAATTCCACTCCCAATACCAGTATCTCACCCATTTCCTGGGTCCTCTACACCCACACCTTGCGGTGCCCCAGCCTCCACGCCTGCAGGAATCCAATCCGCACCCACATGCATTACTCCATCCCTATCTCCTCTGACCCTTTCTCCTGGATTCCCTCACTGCCCACTACCCTCACTGGCCCCCTGAATGCCCTCTGCCTCTTTTGCCTTGTTCAAGGTCTCCTCCAGGGTTCCTCTCCTCTTCACACATTCTCTATTGCCTTGGGCCACGCTGCCCTCCTCCAAAGCACACCCGCCTCACACTTTTTCCCTTCATCTTCCCACCATTATTTTCACCACTCCAAGACACTGTCTTGTGTGTCTCGTACCCACACCGACCATTAACATCTTCCCTATGAAGTGTCCGTTTCGATTATCCCCTTCCACCCCATGAAACTCTGCACTTTTTCCCAAGATGCCAGTATGCCTCATACCGATCACTTCCCAGCACACTATGTCTCCATGTACCAGCAAACGTGGCAACTCCCCTGTGGCATTGAGCACACGTTTGTCTTTTATCCCTCTACCTTGTTTCTTCTCCTGCGCTATTTTCTTCCCTCACCCAGGACCTCTGCACCATGTTGTCTCTATGTTCTTCTTTCCTATGCCCTCCCTCTCACCTGCTCTGTCACACACCCATGCACTGCCACTCCCCCCCACACCCCAACATCCCCACCACACATCCGACTTAGAGTGGTGATGCTCAAAGCGATTTTTAAGACTGTATATTGTATATATTCTCTGTATGGGTAGTTTAGGGCTTGAAAGCATTACAAGTGATAATGAAGGCCTCCAGACAGCCCAGAAGTCTGGAGGTACTCCTCTTTTTCTGCATTTGAACATTTCATCAAGACACACACACCCACGATGAAAGCGTATGTTGATTTTATTAAACTGATTGTGAACTGTGAGTTAGTGTGAAGGTGTGGTGAATATAAATGTCAATGGGGGTGAGTTTCTAAGTGTTTAGGATGTGCCTGAATACTTGTGAATTTCAATGACAGTTGTGAGTACACGAATGACCACGTATGGGTCTAATAGTATGTGAGTATATGTGAGGTTGGGTGTATATACACGTGTGTTTGCGGATGTATGTAAGTGTGTAAACCATTAACGTTTGCGTGCAGTCTGAGTTGCCCATCACTATGGCTCTGACTTGAAAATGGCTAGTAATTGCACAATGAACTTCAATAGTGGAATTGTCTGCAGGGAAAACCACAGGATCTGTTTCAACTCCTACTTTGTGTTTCTTCTTACCAAAGCAGTAAGTGCTCAGTACTGAAAATTCAAGGCGGGGAGGCGGGGGGGAAGCGTACAGAACTGTTGGAGCTCTTTGATCCTCTTGAATTAAGTAAGTGAGGATGGGCTCATCCAACATTTATAGGTTGGGAGAGACTTCTGGTTAAGCCATCTGATCCTACTGCTTTAGTCTGTGAGAAGAGACTCTTAGAAACTTCTCTCTTTCCTCTCTGGGTATTGTCCAGTCTTTAATTCTTATCAGTGGGGTCAATAATGGTAAAACCAATTTTCCTACACAATCTTCAAATTAATTGGCACTGAATTATTCAAACATGTCATATTAACTTTGTGTGAAATGAATCCTATAGTGAGTTATTTACATCATGTTCTTCCTTTTGCTTGTATCTCTGCATATTCTTCCCTAGTATTTTGTCTCATTCTGTTTCTGTACAGATAACCTTAACTGATGGTTCCTTTCAGTGGCCTGAGGATTAGGAAAGTACTAGTTTCTGGGTAGAGGAACCTCTCTGGGAAGTGAAGAACCCAGGGAGATACACATCCTTCCCCACTAATCCCTCACGTGTCAGAACACACTATTTGCTGCTGTGCTTAACAGGAGACACGTCTACCTACAGGGATCGAGGGAGAAAAATACAAGCCTCCCACAAATAGTCTCCTACAAGGTTCTAACCAGAAAGTCATAATTGTTCATCATAATTAACAAATGAGAGAAAAGTTCCAGGAACATCGTCAGCTCCCAAACCTGTATTCCCAGTGCAGCTGTAAATGAAATAATTGCAGTGGTGAGACAGGTGACCTCACAGAATCACAAACCTATATCTCAGCGTCTGGCTGGCCCCTCCCACTGGCTGCTGTGCCCTTCACAGGGAGCCCCTCAGGCAGCAGGAAGGACTTGGTGAGGATCCATTTCAGTCTAAGAGGCAGTGTCTGTATCAAGACTCTGGGTGAGGTGATCCTATCAGAAAAGGGTGCTATTCTGTGGATTACCTAATTCACTGTGAAAGCCATGCAGGAACGTGCAATATTTCTGAGGTTTGAGCTGAGCTAGTTAAGAGGATGTGGGGTCCTAGACCTTCACCTGTCCCTGATGGCTCTTAATTCAGTGAAGTTAAACTTCGCTCAATGTGATTGCTGGTGTTCAGTGCAAGTAATAATATACACTGATTTTTAAGTCCTTAAGAAATGAATTGTAAAATCAATCTCCTGTTCTACATTATAGGAATTATAGGCTAAATTTTCAGGGTTACTAGATGTGCAACTCTCACAGCTCCATGGTTGTAGTGAAATGTATGAAGAATTTACAGGAATCTTCTGATCCTGCGCAGAACGTGTATCCAAATGGTAATGTCTTGAATTGAAAGTTTTCCTGTAACCTTGGATGTAGCACACAATGATGGGGACAGTAACTGAGTCTCCATGGAAGACATCATCATCTGTTGGTTACAGTGAAACTATACTCATTCTGAAAGTTAGGAAATGAACAGGTAAGGGACAGTTGACATAAAAACGGTGATTTTCAGACAGCAGCTTTCAGGTTCATGTCATGTTCTTTCCAGGTGTTTAAAAATTACTCTACCATCAATACAAAAACCGAGTATTTTGAATCCTAAAGTGTGTAAGATACATGCCTTACAGAGGTCATTTTACAGTGATGCATTTAATATTTCACAAATCTTAGTTCATTGCTAATAGTTTTCCTTAATTCACGTAAGTACTCACTAATAAGTACATAGTGTATCACTCAAAATTAATGATAACTTAGAGTCTGCTTTACACCATTTGATCATGCATCCGTGTTTCATGTGCCAGAGTTTATGGGATTGTTGTGATAATTCAGCAAACCCAGTGTAATGCCATTACACTTGTGTTCCTCACATAAAAGCACACGAGTCTTTCTGTTGCCATCTTGCATCTACGACATATAACTGCAGGTTCCTGCAGTATGCTATTGCCAGAGCGCATGCACGTTCACTAAGGTATTTAAGGCTTACCCATAACTGATACTATCCTGTGGAATAAAGTTTTACAAATGAATGGAAACTTGTTGTGATGAAAATTATACAATACCCCCTACTCTGAAGTTAACCACAAGGTGTCAAATCAGAAGTAACCATGGATCTGATTCCTGGATGGACACAGCTAACTAGCCGTCTAGCAGACCGTGGGGGCTCAGTGCACTATCACGGTTTCCAGCCCAACCGGTTCCCAGTCCCCACGCAGCCGGAAGGAGCAGATTTGAACAGATCCTTAACTTCTCTGTGTGTCTGTTCTGTTCATCTTTTAATTACAGCCACAGTAATGCCGACCTCATAGATGTGTGGAGCATGAAGAAGTTCTCACGTGAGTGCCTTCACAGGAGTGATTTTACATTATAAGGGCTCTTGAAAAAGTTCTACATTCAGCCCTCGGAAAGCAACTATGGAAAGAAAACTGTAAGTAGGTGTTTCCAAGTGGCAAGGAATGGAAAGCAGAACATAGTGGATTTCAGCTGACGTGATACATGTTGCGCATGTCTCATATTTCCGTGCAGGAAGTTCTAGCCCAGGAGGCAACGGTCAGTGACTGGGACCAGAGACAATGGTCACAAGGGATCTGGCCATCGGTCTGATCTTCTTCACACAGACTACCATTGGAATCCTGGGCAATTTCTCACTTCTTTGTCATTATATCATCCTTTCTTTCACTGAGTACAGGTGGAGGTCCACAGATTTCATTCATAAGCACCTGATTGTAGCCAACTTCTTAGCCCTATTCTGCAAAGGAGTCCCCCAGACCGTGGCAGCATTTGGGCGGAAACATTTCCTCAGTGACATTGGATGCAAACTTCTCTCCTTTCTTCACAGAGTGGGGAGGGGAGTGTCCATTGGTAGCATCAGCATCTTGAGCGTCTACCAGGCCATCACCATCAGCCCTGGGAACTCCAGGTGGGCAGAGCTTAAAGTTAAAGCGCCCAAATACATTTTCCCCTCGATTTTCCTGTGTTGGGTCCTGCAAATGCTGGTGAATATCATTTTCCCTATGTACTTAACGAGCACATTGAGCGATAAGAACATCACAAACAAAAAGCATTTTGGATACTGTTCTTCGGTTCGTCATGACAAAGCTAGTGACTCACTGTATGGACTGTTGTTATCATTCCCCGATGTGTTATGTCTGGGGCTCATGCTCTGGGCCAGCAGCTCCATGGTTTTCCTTCTGTACAGGCACAAGAAGCAGGTCCAACATATTCGAAGAACCAATGCTTCTTCTGCATCCTCCCCGGAGTCCAGAGCCACCAAAACCATCCTTCTCCTGGTGAGCACCTTTGTCTATTGTTACACCCTCTCCTCCATTTTTCAAGTTGTTTTGAGTGTTTTTGATAATCCCAGCTCCATCTTCATAAGTGTCGCTGCAGCTGTGTCTGAGTGTTTCCCATCTATCAGTCCGTTTCTGCTCATGAGCCACAACTCCAAGGTACCCAAGGTACCCAGGCTCTGGTTTGCCTGGAGAAGGAATATAAGATCTCCTTGTCTTCAGAAAAACATGTAGACTGTATGTACTTCTACAACATACAGTTGCCAATTCACTCAGCCCCCTCACAGTCCTAAAAAATTTTTATGAGTTTTTCTCTCTCTCACAAGAGAGGTGCAGCCTGCAGCAGACGGGGGTTTCTGTGCATTGATGTCTGTGCTGCGTACAGAAACGTGATCGGTGTGCATCGTGTCGTTGACCTGTGTACTGTATTACTGTATCTGTAACATTTTAAAATACCTATCACCAATAAAATCATGAGCTGTTGTGAGCAGATTTATGCATAATGCCTTTACATGGTCAAGAAGGAGTTTAAATGTATTGACAAAAAGGACTCTGTGATTAGTTTTTCAAATCATGCTGAAATTTCTAGGTTGACACCTAACAAATACTAAGTGTGCACTTCCAAAGAAAGGGGGTCAAATGTATACATGTTTTTAAATGTTTTGTCAAGACCTACAGGATCGAAGTAGGATGTAAGAATAAAGTCAAAAATAAGGATTGAGGTACAAAACTGAAAAATACATTTTATGGAATTTAAAACAAAACCACTTGGCACAGCAATATTCATACCAGGTAACATATACTTCATGGTTTGCCTTTATTATGATTGTCAAAAATGAGGAAACTCTGATAAATGGTCACAGCAAAGAAGAGCCGGAGGAGACATGACCACCAAATATAAAATGTCATCACATACCTGATGTGTTCTCTGTTGATGAGTTAGAGGCCTCCGTCTCAATCAGACAGAGGCCCTGTCTCACGTGCTGTCACCTCTGTGCCAGTAGGGGTGGCTGACATAACCCACCAAATTCAGAGTCCGGTCTCCCAGGGAAAGGTCACCGGCACCATAGGGCAGGGTCACAGGGCTCAGTCCCTCCATCCAGCAGTGATGGAAAAATCCTTGTTTCTTTGGCTTCCCAGCACGTGAAAGGAAGCCCAGCCCTTCCTGGACTCCTGGAGTATTGGGGACAGCACACATCACTGTGAGTGATGAGTCTGTCATTGCAGCCTCTGGCAAAGGGAGGAGGCCTCCACCTGGAAGCCACACGGTGTACGAATGTGGGGCCACTACAACACAACTACAAGGTGTGATTTTTTTGAAAAGTAGTGATTAGCTTGTAAGTGAGCTCTCCTCAGAACTAACCCTTAGAAATCCTGAATGTCTTGCTTGATACTCCAATTTGATTTACTCGGATTTACATATTCTTTACCTAATGTCCTTTTTCTGTTTCAAGAACCCACCCAGACACCACATCTCATTCTGTAATCGTGTCTCCTCTGACTCCTCTTTGTGGGCCATTTTCCCAGATTTTCCTCATTGTTGATCATCTTGACAGACTTGAGTACTAGTCAGGTATCTTGTAGAATGGACCTCAGCATTAATATGGTACTTTCCTCATGATTATCTTGGGCTTCTATATTTTGGAGAAGAGAGCTCAGGGTATAAAGCGCCATTCTCAGGACATCATATCAAGGCTACAGCCTAGCAACATGACTTATCATTGTTCACATCGGCCTACGTCCCCTGGATGAGGTTGTGTGTATGAGGACCCTTCGGGAAACTTACGTGTCCCCTTTCATATTATACCCGTCGCAAGGAAGTCATTGTGTGTGGCTGACATTAACGAAAGGGATCTTGTGCTCTGCCTCCTTAAGGACAATGTTTCTTACATAAATTATGTGGAATTCTTCTGAAGAGGTCCTTTTTCTCAATTTATTATTTATTCAGTGATTTCCCAAAAATGAATAAACGTTGAAAAAAAATTTTTTTAAAAAAGGGGTCGCCTGAGTGGCTCAGTCGGTTGACCATCTGACTTTGGCTGAGGTCATGATCTCGGGTTGTGGGTTCGAGCCCCACGTCAGGCTCTGTGCTGACAGCTCAGAGCCTGGAGCCTGGAGCCTGCTTCGGATTCTGTGTCTCCTTCTCGCTGTCCCTCACCCACTCATGCTCTGTCTCTGTCTCTCAAAAATGAATAAACATTAAAAAAAATATTTATTCAGTGATTTCCTCTTATCAGTTTTGATTCCTGCACATCTGTTTGATACTGAGTTACAACCAATACCGCCTCTTCTGCTCTTGTTTAAATTCAAGGTGTTCCGGGGCGCCTGGGTGGCTCAGTCGGTTAAGTGTCCGACTTCGGCTCAGGTCATGATCTCGTGGTTTGTGGGTTCGAGCCCCGCATCAGGCTCTGTGCGGACAACTCAGAGCTGGAGGCTGCTTCAGATTCTGTGTCTCCCTCTCTCTCTGCCCCTCCCCTGCTTGCACTCTGTCTCTCTCTCTCTCCCTCTCAAAAATAAATAAATATAGGGGCACCTGGGTAGCTCAGTCGGTTAAACATCCGACTTCATGGGGCGCCTGGGTGGCTCAGTCGGTTGAGCGACCGACTTCCGATCAGGTCATGATCTCGCAGTTCGTGAGTTTGAGCCCCAGGACAGGCTCTGTGCCGATGCCTTGGAGCCTGGAACCTGCTTTGGATTCTGTGTCTCCCACTCCCTCTGCCCCTCCCCTGCTCATGCTCTCTCTCGGTCTCTAAAAAATAAATACATGTTAAAAAAAAATTTTTTTTTCACCCGCTCTTTCGGGTGAGTCCTGTGTCCCTCTGCCATAGCCCATTTTTAGAAACCGAGTTGCTTAGCATGTCCTGACTTATGGCACTGGAGCTCTGCAGGCTGATTTCATACACGTCCTGTCCTAGTCCAGGCTGCACCGTCTCTCCAGGAAGCCCCTGGCTGCTGCTGTGGGGGAACTGTGTCATGGACCAAGGCATGGACACTAGGTATACTCACTGCTCCTGGGTGTCACTGTGTTCACGCCCTCTCAGCTCAAACACCAAGAAAACGTATGTGTGTGTGCTGAACCGCTCGTGCACATAGGTAGAAACGTGTGTGGGCGGCGATTGGTGTCCATACACAGCCAACATGACTTCAGGCTGATGTCTCCAACTCCAACCCATTCCTCATGGATCATTCTAACTTCCTGCCCTTGCTCATCTGTCACCTGTCTCTCCAACGGTGACAAACGTGGATCTCACCATCTGCAGTTGTGAGTCAAATGCATTTCTGGTCCAATTTGTATAGGATACCGGCCCTCTTGTGCCTGGTTCTTCCAGGCAAAACATCTGAGTAAACTATGGGAGGGCTGCAAGAAAGCGGAAGTACAGGTAATGACATGGAACGTTCTGAGGTAGAGGAGGAGGAACACCTGGACGCCTGGGAAGGGAACACCTTACACAGCAGGAGATACTGGGGGGGGGGGGTGGGAGGGGAGGGGCAGACTATTAAGGATATCAAGGATTATCTGTATTACAGGATTCCCACCTGACAATGGCATTCCAGGGGAAGCTGCATGGCAGGGACACCACCCCGCTAGGCCCAGAAGACAATGCATCCGGTCAAAGAGCATAACCCTCAAGCCTTTGAAATCTAAGGGAATTTTCCCTCCTAGATTTTTTACCTATTGCGGACAGGTGACCCATTTCCTTTTTTCAATTCCTTCTTTTGGAATGGGAATATCTAAACTCTCCCCATGCCATTGTATTCTGGAAGCAGGGAATGTGTCTGCATTCACAGGTTTATAGCTGGAAGAAAACAGGTTTTCCTCAAGAGGAATCATGTCTCAAATCTCAATTACTCTTGACTTAGATGATAGTAGCTGAGATTTGGGACTTGGAGTGGATTATACAGTGGTTTAGACTTTGGGGCTGTTGGTATGGGGAGGGAAGTGGATTTTCCTGGAGGACATGAGTTTGAGGGGTCCAGCAGGCTGAGTGTTAATGACCAAACTGGATCTTTTCAAATTGATAGGCTGAAGTCCTCAATCCCAGTATCAGAAGGTGACTCTATTTGGAGTTAGAACCTTGAAGGCTCTCGGAGTTAAAATGAGTACATGAGGGTGAGCCCTGATCCACTCTCAGTGGTGTCATTATAAGAGGCAATCTGAGACACAGAGAGGCTCCAGACCTCTGCATGCACAGAAGACACACTAAGGGAGGACACAATGAAAGGGTGGCCATTTGTAAGCCAAGGAGATGTCACAAGAAAATACAGCTTCTGATGTGTCTTGGACCTCCAGCCTCCTGAACTGTGGAAAAAAATACCTGGCTTTTTTTTTTTTTAAAGCCACGCTGAACATTGCATTTTGTTATGGCAGCCCAGGAAAACTGACACAAAGTTAAGGGTCTGCCTGATCAATCCTGGGACCTCCAAGGAGCACCCCTAATCTCTTTCAATGGGATCCCAGGTCCCCAGCCTCTGAGATGTCAGCTGCTGTGGCCTGACTCTCTCCGGGAGCAGAGCCCTTACAGGGAGGCCACAGCAGGGAAACAGAGGCTGGGACATGTCTCCCGTACTATGCCTGCCCATCCACGGGAATCAGGAGAAGGGAGTCAGCACAGGCTATTTTCCACTGGGGGAGGATGAGGTTCAGTGGAGGGTGGGGGGACTGCTGGTTGGGTTTGGAAGCGGAACTTTCAGTCCCGACTTTGGACAAATGTTAACTTCCCTGCTTGTCAGATGCCTCCTGGGAGATGGCATGTTGCCTGCATTCTTCACAGGGATCCTGTGAGTCCCACAGGGGATTCTCCCTGTGAAAGCACCTGTGTGAGCCTTCATGTTATGCTCATAGAACTTCTGTCCTTGCACCCCAGTTCCTGATGCTGTCAGATCCTGAAGGTACTGGACTCCACCCAAAAGGGCATTCTTTTCACCTTCCTATAAAATCTCTTTACCCTTGGGGCACCTGGGTGGCTCAGTTGGTTGGATGACCGACTTTGGCTCAGGTCATGATCTCACAGTTCGTGAGCTGGAGCCCCGCGTCGGGCTCTGTGCTGACAGCTCAGAGCCTGTAGCCTGCTCCAGATTCTGCTCACGCTCTGTGTCTGTCTGTCTGTCAATAATAGACGTTAAAAAAAAATCTCTTTACCCTTTATTTTACCACCTCTAGACAAGGCTCCTAGTTTCCAGCTTGGAGAGTTAGATAAAGGTACCACTGGAGCTTCCTATTTTTTTTTGAAAAGTAGTTCACCCTTCTCTTCTTTCTTTCCTGCATCTGCACTGCAATTCCAGGCTTGTGCAATCTCACATCCCCAGTGAAGTTCTGGGTTGATGGGAGAGGGGGAGGGGGAGGGGGAGGGAGGGAGAGAGACGGGGAGAGAGAGGGAGAGAGGGGGAGAGAGGGGGAGAGAGAGGGAGAGAGAGGGGGAGAGAGAGGGAGAGAGGGGGAGGGGGAGGGGGAGGGGGAGGGGGAGGGGGAGGGGGAGGGGGAGAACCTGTAAAGAGGAAAGAGGAGAGATCTCCGGCTCCCAGAGGTGGGTTTTTGGACGCTGAATGTAACACTCATCACTGTCCTTTGTTCAAGTTAGGAAGAATCCCTGCAGTCACTCAAGTGTCCATCCATGGGCACTGTCTGGGCAGGAATCACTCCTTGAACTGACTCTCCTCCCAGATTTGCGGTCCATATGTAAAGCACAGCTTCTCCCCTGGGATTGGGCCAATGACTGTCTCACTTTCCCAAATTTCAGAGTCTCTACTGTTCACAAAGAAAGATCTGATTTCAAGTGGATTTCACCTCTGTCAGAAGCTGGCTTTGACTTGGATTTATTACAACAAAAAAAAGGTCAAATTCTTTGCTTTCTGGGGTGCAGTAACTGATACATGTTTCATCTTCTTTTTGACTTCAAGTTTTCGGAGAGTGTGCCCTTTCTGTGGCAGGAATGGGTTGTCTCGCTCACAAGGTTTTGAACCACACTTTTGTCTGGGGCAGGAGGATTTCCCTCTTGAATGGGACATATCATTTCACATTCTCCCCTTAATGCCCTACTGATTTCAGTCTCCTAGAATCACCATTCATCCTAGGATTCTTCTAGGACCATCATCATTCAATTGGGGCTAAATTCTCATCCTTTGGAACCTGCAGCTTTGGGACATAGGATTCCAAATAAACCTGCATCCTCTGTCCTCCACACAGACATATAGCACCTGAGAGGCTATCACCTTTTTTCTGAGCACAGTCTGAGAATGAAGCCATGCGACATTAAAAGCTGATACGTATCTCAAGCAAGGCTATTATAGTGGGACATATTTGAAGCTGGCTCTGGGCATCTAATTCCAGTTTTAGTTTAAACTCACCAGGAAGATGTTTTCAAGGAATGACTTTCCTAGAATGGTGGCAACCAGCACTTATTGTGGAGGGGAGATGGTGTGGTTCCTGAAGCTCTTAGATGAGGACTCAGATATCCTTTCAACTTCTGAGGATTTTCTAACTCACTATGTCTCAGGACTCCACTGGATGTTCAAGCAGACTTCTCAGGCTTAACTTTCTCCTCAGATCTCCAAAATTCTTGTCACCTTTGTCACTGCCATTTCTCGGCTAAAGTTTCTTATTTTCCTGTACAACAAATTCATCTGTCCACTGCTCCAAAGGATGACACTCATCTATTATCTTCAAAGGTACTTCTTTATACAAACATCTATGAAAAACAGTCCAGAACAAAAGTTCCCCGTGCCTCTGCCCACAAGACATGCACATACATGAGAAACCCATGGAGAATTGACTTCCAACAATATTGATAACCCATTTTTTCACAGTATTAAACTCTGGCAGATTTTTCTATGAGTACATCCCTGAGTGAAGCACTCCAATCAACAGATAAGAAGCTAGAATCAAATCCACTCAATTCCCCTCAATAGCATTTCATTAAGACAGCTATATTCAGAATACTAGGCATCAGAATGAGGCCAAACAGCTTTGTCCACTTCCAGTCTGCCAGTGTATGGCCCATTTCAACCAGGGGATGCAACCACCAATGCCCATTAGTGTCCACGCTGGAGAGTCATGTGGTTACTTCCTAGGTTCTGTATTGACTTTTCCAGCAGGAGGAGTAAATAAACAACTGGGCATTGCTCAGACACATACAATTCACATTTCTTCTGGTAAGATTAGGGGATTTTGTGTTCCTTATCCAGGAAAAGCAGAGCCTACGTACTGTGGAGTCTTGTCTCATGAGCAGAAATGGGCTGATGGCTGGAAAGCACACGGAAATTACTGCATTGGTCCTCACCAGCCACCAGCTGGGATTATAACTAAGAGCAATACAAGCATGAAAGATGGAGGAGAGGAAGTAGAAAGACACAAAGGTGCTCACGAGGACGAGGATGCTCTGGGTGGCTCTGGACTCAGCAGAGGATCTGGGGACGACATTAGTGCTGTGAATGTGCTGGACCCGCTGCTTGTGTCTGTGCAGGAGGAAGACCATGGAGCCGCTGGTCCAGATCGTGAGCCCAGAAAGTGAAACTTCAGGAAATACTATCAATGCTGCATATACAGAAACTGTGATTGTCTCAGTATCTACAGAAAGACAATACCCCAAATCTCGTTTCTTTGTGATGTTTTTCATGTGCCAGTTGTTAGATGCATATAACACATACATAGGAAAAATTAAATTTACAAACATGAACTGGATCCAACAGAGGGAAATGGAGAGGCCAATGTACTTTGGGGCTTTGGTTTTAAGATCCTTCCAACAGGAGTTCATGGGGCTGATCGTGACGGTCTGGAAGACACTCAAGAGGCAGGTGCTGCCAATGGACATTCCCCTGCCCACCCTCTGAACATACAAAAGAAGTTTGCATCCAAACTCATTGAAGAAATATTGCAGCCCAAAAGCTGCCAGTGTCTGGGGGACACCTTTTGAGAGCATCGTCAACGAGTTGGCTATAAGCAGTTGCATGTGGATCAACTCTGTGGGTCTCAAACTCCCTTCGGTGTGGTAATGGAAGACATAATGGTGAAGAAGAGAGAAATTGCCCAGGATTCCAACTATCGTCTGTGATAAGAAGATGACTGCTATTGCCAAATCCCTGGGGGCCATTCTGTCATTTAGCACATTTTCCTCTAAATAGTAGTAACAATCATTCTTCTGAGCAAAGAGACTCATTGAAGAATCTGACACCAAGAGTAACTTCCGTGGTCCTGTGAGATTGCCAAAGACTCCAAGAGACAGGAGTAAATGGAGAAACTTTCCAGTATACTCCATGGAAAAGTCAGCACTAAGAACGAGGTGATCATAACTGGGTGAAGCTACGATAAGCAAAAGCATATAAAGAGAGCGTAATACAACATTTTCAGAATAAACTGAAATTTGCTAGCCATATTAGGTAAGAGAAAACCGCAGTAACTACCCATATCATACAACAAATCAATTCTGAATGGATTGCTCATCTAAATTTTAGAGATAAATAATGACATTTATAGAAAAACAAAAAGAGAATATTCTGTGGCCTTGAGATAAAAACATATTTCTTAAACAGCACAAAGCATATTAACTGTATATGTGACATGACAAAGTAAATTATAAAAATTAAGAGCCGGTTCTCCTCAAAAGACACACACACACACATGGGAGAGAAAGAGAGACAGAGAGAGAGAGAGAGAGAAGAGATTGAGTATAGTACAAAGAACGCTTACAGGCTCACAATAGAAAACAGTGGACAAAACTTCCCGACAGAAACTTCAAAAGAGGTTACTCAATGGGTAATACATGTCCAAAACATGTTCAATGTCCTTGGTAATTGGGAAAATTAAAATTAAACCACCACTTGGTACCACCATACACTGACCAGAAAGCTAAAATGAAGTGAGTTAATACCACGTTTTGGCAAGGGTGTGGGTCAGCCAAGATTTTCATACACTGCTGGTGGGTGTTAAAATTGCTACAAACATTTTAGAAAACTGTGTGGTAGTCTCTACTTTAGCTGACCAGATGTAATCCTATGTCTCAACAATTCCACCTTTACAAATTTACTGAACAGAAATGTGTACAGGTATTACCAAAAGACCTTTTAGGGTTTATATGCCAGCACTACTCCATTACTCATAGTAGCTCCCATCTCAAAACTACCCACCTGCCCATTAACAGTAGAATGAGTCAATCAAGTGATATTCACATAATGGAGTCCTATACAGCAATGCTAATGACTGCTAGTAACCGGTTGTATGCAACTATATGGATAAATTCACAAAATCAGATACACTGAGGAAAAAAAGGCCAATATGAGAGAGTTCATTCTATAGGATTCCATTTATAGAAAGTGCAATACAGGCAACAGTGATCTAATCTCTTAAATGTTAGAATGGCTGTAACCTTATTCCCAAGAACTCCAAATCTATGAATATACGCAGCAGAAGTATACCCTTGGGGACAGTACTTTAATTTTTTTTTTAATGTTTTGTTTATTTTTGAGACAGAGAGAAACAGAGCACGAGCAGAGGAGGGGCAGAGAGAGAGGGAGACACAGAATCCGAAGCAGGCTCCAGGCTCTGAGCTATCAGCACAGAGCCTGATGCAGGGGTCAAACTCATAAACCGCAAGATCATGACCTGAGCCGAAGTCGAATGCTTAACCGACTGAGCCACCCAGGCGCCCCTTGGGGATAGTACTTTAAAGGGGGCACAAGAGTTTCTGAAGGAATGACAGAATTCTGTTTCTTGATGTTGGCATTGTGTACAGGGTCACATTCTGTTTGTGAAATTCCACTGAGCTGTGCACTTATATCCTGTGTGTTTAATTTTTTTATTTAAAAAAATTTTTTTTAATGTTTTTATTTACTTTTGAGACAGGGAGAGACACAGCATGAGCAGGGGAGGGGTAGAGAGGGAGACACAGAATCTGAAGCAGGTCCAGGTTCTGAGCTGTCAGCACAGAGCCTGACATGGGTCTTGAACTCATGGACTGTGAGATCATGACCTGAGCCAAAGTCGGACGCTTAACCGACTGAGCCACCCAGGCGCCCCAATTTTTTAAAAAATCTACAACACCAAACCCCCCCGCCAAAAAAAAAAAAAACATCCCAAACATCACAATCCTACAAAGATAGCCAAGAAAGCTATACCTGTGGGGACAGTGACTTAGAGAGAACACAAGAAGATACCCGGAATTCTGACAAACACCTGTTTCTTCATCTTGGAATTGCACACACCGGTGTGGTCACTTGTGAAATACCAGTGAGTTGCATCATTAAAACGTGTACATCTTCTAGTTTTTTAAATACAAACCATCAAAATAAAATTTCAGGGAGCTGAGAAGACTCTGTGCTTGTGTCTGGCTTGCTCAATGAGTCCGTACAGAAAGAAAACTTATGGACCAAAAGGTCCAGATTGGAGGTCAACGATGAAACATCACAGAATAATAATGGTGCTTACAATGAGTCTGAGATTTGGTTTAAAAAAATTCAGGAGAGCAGCATCCTAAATATTTGTTCCTTCTTGCTATATATGCCATAGGAGTAACGATATTTACCAGCACATACAGGGTCCGCAAAGGACAATGGAAATCCCAATATCCTGGGGAGGCTTTAGCTAATCTCCACCCACCTGGAGGTCTCGGGGCGAAGACGCAGCTGGTGCCAATGAACACACCCTCCCAGTGTTGTGAGGACAGAAAACAGATGTGCACTCAGAAATGCATTGAAGAATGTTTCAACTCATGGCTGCCAATGTCTTGGGGACACCTGTAAAAGGAAATGACCAAGAAGCAAGTATAATCAGGTGCCTAAGAATCACATCTCAGGATCTCAACCTGGATTCCCTGTAGAAGAGGAAGAGACAGACGATGGTAAAGAAGGGAGAAAATGCCAAGGATTCCAACCATCATCAATGAAGAGGAAACTGTTCTCATTGCCAAATCCTGGAGTCCATTCTGACAGATCTCAGTGAGTAATACTGGTCTTCAGAATCCGAGTATCCTGCACTGGAACATGTCTTTTCGACTGCAGGTATCATATCAGTTGAGACACATTATCTCTGGGAAACATATTTACTTCAGTTTGACTGTGTCAAGGTGCCTCCCACAGTCGAAAAAATAACCTTTATTTTTTTTTCACATTTTATTTATTTTTGAGACAGGGAGAGACAGATCATGAACAGGGGAGGGTCAGAGAGAGGAAGACACAGAATCTGAAACAGGCTCCAGGCTGAGCTGTCAGCACAGAGCCCGACGCGAGGCTCCAACTCACGGACCGCGAGATCGTGACCTGAGCCGAAGTCGGCCACTTAACCGACTGAGCCACCCAGGCGCCCCCAAAAAATAACCTTTAAATACCACTTAAAATGCATGAATCACTGCCTACTACCATACATATGGAATCTTTTTTCTTTTCCTAAAGGCATGATGGAGGCACGAACATTATTTCCATGGCAGAGATAAAAACAAGCTAGGCACACAGGGGAAGCAATCTCAGTTCACACATTGGTTAGGGGCCGAGTGGAGACTGGAACCTGGCACATTGGAGCGAAGACAGTGTCTGAACCTCTGTGCTCCACTAACAATGCACGTCAGCTGTGCCTTCAAATAGTCCAGACGCATATTTAATTTTGCATTTATACTTTCCATCTTATTTCACACTATATTTTATTTTATAGGTTTGGTGTAAAAAGCATACATTTTTCATGAAGGATATTTTATTTAGGTGAATAACATATGTAAATAAAGTTTTAATATAATAAAGTCCAGAGGCATGAATTACAGGCTAATCCTGCAGGAGACACCCCTGTGCCCACATTAGATTTCATAAATGTAGTATTTGCTAACAATACTTTGGCAGTAGAAAGAGTCATTTCCTGTCACAGTAAGAACAAAAGTCATGGCTTCCACACACACAATATTACATCATAGTACCTTGTTCTCTAATCAACGGTTTATAAAATCCTACTATAAGATGAAACAGTTATTGATGATTATGTTTTAAATGCTGAGGTATTTCACAAAATGTGCATTGAGTGAAACTATTAGCACTAAGGCAAGATTGGAAAAGACAGTAAAATACAAGACACACGTAAAATGGTTCTAAGAATATGGATTGTGTGTGTCACGTAAGTTTAAAATCATTAGAATATTAGTTCTGAGACTGGGATTCATATTAGAATATTATTAAACCAGAGAGAATGAGCCAAGATTCACATGCCCCAGGCACCTCTTGTCTGGTCCCATAATTACAGTGAACTTTGCCCCAACTGACTCTTGCTTCCTGCTCTGGTATGATGTCATGGTTTTGTGAGTTTGAGCCCCATGTTGGGATCCCCACGGACAGTGCAGAGCCTGATAGGGATTCTCTCTCCCTCTCTCTCTGCCCCTACCCCACTCTGCTATCTCTGTCTCTCTCAAAATAAAGAAATTAACGTATTTTTAAAAAAATTCTAAAAACAGATTCATTTACACGATCTCTGTAAAGGATTAGAAAACTGTTTCTGCTCTACCCTTCTCTGTATTATAAGCAGAAGGCATTGTAAGCACACCTCTACTGACACTGAAAACTCTCAGCTCACACCCAAGGAACTAGTCCACCTCCCTCTTTAGCTCTTCCCCTGGTCTGTCCTGACCCTCAGGATCCCTTTCCAGACACGAACACTTACTCACACGTCCTTCCTTACAGGCGCTGCCTCTCCGTCTGACAGAGAAAGAACTCACTGGACTCATCATGTTGAAGGATGGGGGCGCAGCGTGAAGGTCACAGCAGCCAGTACGTGTGAGGGAGGGAGGCAGCCAGACCAGAGATAAGGCTTTGTGATCTGTGACCTCCCCTCCCGTCAGAACTGCAATTATCATTTCACACGTGGTGGCAGTGACAGCACAGCCTTCGGTAGCTGACAACACTTCTGAAAAACTTTCTCCCAGGACTAATTACCAAATCCAATTACAAGTTTGTGAGTATCTCCGAAGAGACTGTTGTCTGCTTTAGGAGGGGCTCTTACTTTTCACGATCCCTGATGGCAGAGAGGGGCTCACAGGGAAGGAGCAGTAAATACTGATGTCAGACAACTAAGGGACTGGCAGTGAGTGTGTGTGTCTCACAGGTGTCCCCAATTCCTGGCGTCCCCGATACCTGGTGGTGCTCTGGTGGGAAGGGCAAATCCCCAGGAGCAGAGTGGGGCCCGGGAGGTTCTTGGGCCACACAGGGAGAAGCGGTTCCACTGCTGGAAAGACACTTGGTAGAGGCTGTGAGGCCACCTGGGCCCAGCAGACCCCAGACAATGGTCGCATTCGCTGGTGCTGAACAAGGTCATTAAGGGTGAAGCCTGGTGCCAGATGTGTGCTGTGATTTTCCATAATCCCTGAAATGCTGCTGCTACACTATCTCGTGAACTTTTTCTGGGGCGGGCTGGCATCTGGCTGCAGTCTCTGGGCGTCAGCAGCAGCACAGTCCCACAAACATTCCTGGGTGGGGCTGGCACCCGGCCATGGCTCGGTGAGACCCTCCAATGAGTCAAAGCCGCAGTACCTCAGAAGTGGGGGGCCGGGGAAGGCAGTCGCATCTGAGACAAAACTCAGGAGAGAGGTACTACCTGGGGCTTGGTCAGGGACAGCATAAAAGTGGGGAGTGAATGAAAGCTGAAGACAAAGGACAGGTGAGCGATTGCTGATCAGGGAGAAGAGAGTTCCAATACTAGAGACTGGGTAGCTGGGTGACGCCATTTTCACCGCTCCTGCACATGGGCATACCCACCTACAAGCGCCACAACAATCCACCCCAATAGGCTGGCAGCGCCAATTAGGGGAGAATGGAGCCATTACACTAAGCCCCGCCCAACTGGGCCAACCTCACTCTTCAAGAACAGAAGTCTCAACACCTGCTTAGTTTATGGACTGTAAAGCACGTCATAGTCTGACTTCTAGGGGAAAAACGAAGTAATTTCAATCGTATTTCAGTCTGTTAGGAGGCCAATCTATTCAATTTTCTTTTTTTTCCCCTTTTCTCTTTTTTCTCTTTTTCACTTCCTTTTTCTTGATTACAATAGGAGAAACAATTCATTTTTATTTTTAATTTTTATTAAAAAAATCTTTATTCTTTTACTATATTTTTTACTTTTGTGTAAATTTTTCAAATTCTATTTAATTCCATCATTTTATTTTACTCTACTTCACTATATTCATTTCTTCAAATTATCAAACGATTTCCTTTTGTATCTTCTCTTTTTTGTTTCTTTTTTCTTGAATACAGAAAGAGAATTCATTTGTAAATTTTATTAAAAATATTTTTAATTTTTTCTACTATATTTTTCACTTTTGTGTAAATTGTTTCAAATTCTAGTTTACTTACATCATTTCATTTTAGTCCACTTCAGTGGAATCATTTTTTCAAATTTTCAAACAATTTCTTTTTTCTTCTTTCCCCTTTTTTCTCTAACCCATCAAGCAACTTAAACACCCAGACCAAAACACACCTAGGATCTAGCATCATTCATTCAATTTGTGTGTGTGTTTGTTTTTAATTTTTTAATTGTAATATTTTTTTAATTTTAATTTTTTTAATTTTAATTTTTTAACCTCATTAATTCCTCTTCTCCCTTCAAAATGATGAAACAAAGGAATTCACCACAAAATAAAGAGCAGGAAGAAACGACAGCCAGAGACTTAACCAACACAGATACGAGCAAGATGTCTGAACCAGAATTTACAATCATGACAATAAGAATACTAGCTGCGGTCGAAAATAGATTAGAATCCCTTTCTGTGGAGGTAAAAAAAAAAGTAAAAACTAGTCAGGATGAAATAAAAAATGCTATAACTGAGCTGCAATCACGAATGGATGCTGTGGTGGCAAGGATGGATGAGGCAGAACAGAGAATCAGTGATACAGAGGACAAACTTATGGAGAATAACGAAGCAGAGAAAAAGAGGGAGATTAAGGCAAAAGAGCACAATTTAAGATTAGAGAAATCAGTGTCTCATTAAAAAGGAACAACATCAGAATCACAGGGGTCCCAGAAGAAGAAGAGAGAGAAATACGGGTAGAAGGGTTATGTGAGCAAACCATAGCTGAAAACTTTCCTAATCTGGGGAAAGACACAGACATCAAAATCCAGGAAGCACAGAGGACTCCCATTAGATTCAACAAAAACCGACCATCAACAAGGCATATCATAGTCAAATTCACAAAATACTTAGGCAAGGAGAGAATCATGAAAGCAACAAGGGAAAAAAAGTCCTTAACCTACAAGGGAAGACAGATCAGGTTTGCAGCACACCTATCCACAGAAACATGGCAGGCCAGAAAGGAGTGGCAGGATATATTCAGTGTGCTGAATCAGAAAAATATGCAGCCAAGAATTTTCTACCCAGCAAGGTTGTCATTCCAAATAGAAGGAGAGATAAAAAGTTTCCGAGACAAACAAAAATGAAAGGAGTCTGTGACCACTAAACCAGCCCTGCAAGAAATTTTAAGGGGGACTCTGTGATGGGGAAAAAAGATGAAATTAATTAATTTAATTAAATACCAAAAGCAACAAAGACTAGAAAGGACCAGAGAACACCACCAGAAACTCCAATGCTACAAGCAACATAATGGCAATAAATTCATATCTTTCGGTACTCACTCTAATATCAATGGACTCAATGCTCTAATCAAAAGATACAGGGTAACAGAATGCATAAGAAAACAAGATCCATCTATATGCTGTTTACAAGGGACCCACTTTAGACCTAAGTCCTTTTGTGTCTTTAGACCTAAAGACACCTTCAGATTGAAAGTAAGGAGATGGAGAACCATCTACCATGCTAATGGTCAACAAAAGAAAGCCGGAGCAGGCGTACTTATATCAGACAATCTAGACTTTAAAATAGAAACTGTATCAAGAGACGAAGAAGGGCATTATATCATAATTAAGGGGTCTATCCACCAAGAAGATTTAACAATTGTAAACATTTATGCACCAAACGTGAAAGCACCGAAATATATAAATCAATTAATCACAAACATAAAGAAACTCATTGATAGTAATACCATCACATTAAGAGACTTCAACACCCCACTCACAGCAATGGACAGATCATCTAATTGCAAAATCAACGAGGAAACAATGGCTATGAATGACACACTGGGCCAGATGGACTTAACAGTTATATTCAGAACATTTCATCCTAAAGCAGCAGAATATACATTCTTCTCCAGTGCACATGGAACTTTCTCCAGAATAGACCACATACTGGGACACAAATCAGCCCTCAGCAAGTACAAAAAGATCGAGATCATACCGTGCACATTTTCAGACCACAATGCTATGAAACTTGAAATCAACCACAAGAAAACATTTGGAAAGGTAACAAATACTTGGAGACTAAAGAACATCCTCCTAAAGAATGAGTGGGCTACGGAAGCAGTTAAAGAGGAAATTAAAAAGAATACAGAAGTCAATGAAAATGATAACACCCCAACCCAAAACCTCGGGGATGCAGCAAAGGAGGTCATAAGAGGAAAGTATACAGCAACCCAGGCCTTCCTAAAGAAGGAAGAAAGATCTCAGATACACAACCCAACCTTACACCTTCAAGAGCTGGAAAAAGAACAGCAAATAAAACCAAAAACCAGCAGAAGTCAGGAAACAATAAAGATTAGAGCAGAAATTAATGCGATCGAAACCAAAAAAACCAGAATAGATCAATGAAACCAGAAGCTGGTTCTTTGAAAGAATTGACACAACTGATAAACCACTAGCCAGTTTGATCAAAAAGAAAAAGGAAAGGACCCAAATAAATAAAATCAAGAATGAAAGAGGAGAGATCACAACCAACACAACAGAAATAAAAACAAGAAGAGAATATTATGAGCAATTATATGCCAATAAAATAGGCAATCTGGAAAAAATGGACAAATTCCTAGAAACATATACACTACCAAAATTGAAACAGGAATAGAAAATTTGAACAAACCCATAACCAGTAAGGAAATCAAACTAGTAATCAAAAACCTTCCCCAAGGGGTGCCTGGGTGGCTCAGTCGGTTGAGCATCCGACTTCAGCTCAGGTCATGATCTCACAGTCCGTGAGTTCTAGCCCTGCGTTGGGCTCCATGCTGTCAGTTCAGAGCCTGGAGGCTGCTTCAGATTCTGAGTCTTCCTCTCTCTCTCTCTGCCCCTCCCCTGCTCACGCTCTGTCTCTCTATATCAAAAAAATGAATAAACGTTAAAACAATTTTTTTTAATTAAAGAAAAAAAAAAAAACCTTCCCCAAATCAAGAGTCCAGGGCCAGATGGCTTTCCAGGGGAATTCTACCAAACATTTAAGAAGAGTTAACACCTATTTTCTTGAAGCTGTTCCAAAAAAATAGAAACGAAAGGAAAACTTTCAAACTCATTCTATGAAGCCAGCATTACCTTGATTCCAAAACCAGACAGCAACCCCACTAAAAAGAGGAATGACAGACCAATTTCCCTGATGAACAAGGATGCAAAAATCCTCAACAAGATATTAGCCAACTGGCTCCAACAATACATTAAAAAAATTATTCACCATGACCAAGTGGGATTTATACCTGGGAGGAAGGGCTGGTTCAATATCTGGAAAACAATTAATGTGATTCATCACATCAATAAAAGAAAGGACAAGAACCGTATGATCCTCTCAATAGATGCAGAGAAAGCATTTGACAAAATACAGCACCCTTTCTTGATAAAAACCCTCAAGAAAGCAGGGATAGAAGGATCATAAATCAAGATCATAAAAGCCATATATGAACGAGCCAATGCTAATATCATCCTCAATGGGGAAAAACTGAGAGCTTTCTCCCTAAGGTCAGGAACAAGAAAGGGATGTCCACTCTCACCACTGTTATTCAACATAGTATTGGAAGTCTTAGCCTCTACAATCAGACAACACAAAGAAATACAAGGCATCCAAATAGGCCAGGAGGAGGTCAAACTTTCACTCTTTGCAGATGACATGATACTCTATATGGAAAACCCTAAAGATTCCACCAAAAAACACTGCTAGAACTGATTCATGAATTCAGCAAAGTGGCAGCATATAAAATCAATGCACAGAAATTGGTTGCATTCCTCTACGCCAACAATGAAGCAACAGAAAGAGAAATCAAGGAATCGACCCCATTTACGGTTGCACCAAAAACAATAAAATACCTAGGAATAAATCTAACCAAAGAGGTGAAAAATATATACACTGAAAACGATAGAAAGCTTATGAAAGAAACTGAAGACACAAAAACATGCTTGCTCCCTCTAGAGCTACCGAAAGGGGGATTGGGTGGGGGATGCTGTGGAAACAGTTCTGGGGAGAGAAGCAGCAGCTCCACCAGAGACTGTTGAAAATGGTAATCCATCGGCCGGACTGCAGCTGTATCTCAATCTCTTAGAGTAGGGTTCTCCTGTAGACTCTGTTTCAACAGAAATGCAGGAGATTCACATACACACAATACTTTGAGAGGCAATGTTTGGCAAAGCGGTTGTCATTGTTGGCTTCCCCTGACGATCACCTGGGAAGTGTTAACAACTATCATATCCTGTGCCCACTTCCTGCTCGTATATAGCCATCCTATCACTGTGTACTCTCTTGGTGGAAGGGCTCAATGAAAGCTCTGGGGTCCTTTTTACAAGGTCAATGTTCTCATTCAGGAGAGCTCACCCTCATCACCACAAGGCCCCTTCTGCAAATGCTGGGGATTCGGTTTCACCATGGGATTAAGGGTGGGGGTGGGAGTTGGAAGAATACACATTTAGTCACTTGCACTGCTATAAATACTTAGCTGATATTTAAAAACAAGGCACAAATTTATTTCCATAACAGTTCCTAGATGAAAACCATTTGAGTCTTGGCTGGGTACTCTGATCACAATGTCGCCTTCTAAATCAAGGTGTCAATCAGCTTAGACTTCCTTCTCCAGATCCTACGTAATATTCCACTTCTATCATCTTTAGGTCGTTAGCACAATTAATTGCCATCTTGTGGTTTCCACATGTGCCCACCTACACTTAGGCTCAAAGACAGCAACAGTCTTTATGCTTCAAATCTCTGATTTCCTCTTGTATCTAATATCTCTGGATTCTCTCTCTCTTTAAGGATCTTGGAATTACTCTGGATCCAGCAGATAATCTAGGATAACATAGCTGCTTAAAGGTAATTTCATTAGTAACCTTAAATCCTCCAAATCCATCTTACTTGGTATCATAACAAAGCCGAGAGAGTCACCCTCCAATTGGACATCTGCCTGTAATTATTATGAAATCAGTGGAAATTTTGTAAAAAAATTTTTTTAGAATTATCATTACATTCACAACTCTCTCACCTCTGGTTCCCTTTTCATATGGTTTCTTAGAATGAAAAAACATGGGTGAATTTCTCTCCAATTTTCAGGTACCCTAAAAGCTTAAGTGTTCTTAAAGCTCATATTGTTAAAACAAAGGGTTAGGTCTTAGAAATATCACAATACATAAAAGAATCTTCATCAGATCAATGTTGGGGCATAAAATGTCCTTGACCCCTAACAGTTCTTCAACAGAGATGCAGAGTTTGGGATGAGACAGCTCTTTCCCACACTTGCAACTCTGGATACCAGTAAAAGCCTCTCCAGCCTGACCGACCAGTCACATCCTGCACCTGATTTCCCAAGGAATGGCTGAGATTTGCTACCCAAAACTGCACCTTCCCTCCTGTACTGTATGCTCTAGTTCCTGACGTGGGGGCACATTGTAATTGAGCAAGAGTTTTGCCTCCTGAGCTGAAATTAGGAACTAACTATCCATGACACTTGATATTTGCCCGTAAATCGAGAATTGACGAATGGGTGTCAAGCAGTGACCTCCAATCTGCCTTGTGCCACTTGCACCCTCCCAGTTCCCTGGCTCCTCTTCCCCACCGTATGCTCCTCTCCCACCAGGGTCCTCATGCCCCCACCCCGGGAGCCCCAGTCACCTGCTAAACCTCCACACATCCCTCACCTGGACTCAGCCCTATGAGACTTCTGCATCCCACTCCAACCTCCTTCCCGTCACCTTTTTGACATCTGTCTCTAGGTGACCGCTATTCCAGGGACTCCAGTGCCACCCTCCTCGCCTTCTATCACCCCCAGGACCGGTGAGGTCCCGCCCTTTCTTTGTCTTGCCGAAATTCCACTCCCAATACCAGTATCTCACCCATTTCCTGGGTCCTCTACACCCACACCTTGCGGTGCCCCAGCCTCCACGCCTGCAGGAATCCAATCCGCACCCACATGCATTACTCCATCCCTATCTCCTCTGACCCTTTCTCCTGGATTCCCTCACTGCCCACTACCCTCACTGGCCCCCTGAATGCCCTCTGCCTCTTTTGCCTTGTTCAAGGTCTCCTCCAGGGTTCCTCTCCTCTTCACACATTCTCTATTGCCTTGGGCCACGCTGCCCTCCTCCAAAGCACATCCGCCTCACACTTTTTCCCTTCACCTTCCCACCATTATTTTCACCACTCCAAGACACTGTCTTGTGTGTCTCGTACCCACACCGACCATTAACATCTTCCCTATGAAGTGTCCGTTTCGATTATCCCCTTCCACCCCATGAAACTCTGCACCTCTTTTTCCCAAGATGCCAGTATGCCTCATACCGGTCACTTCCCAGCACACTATGTCTCCATGTACCAGCAAACGTGGCAACTCCCCTGTGGCATTGAGCACACGTTTGTCTTTTATCCCTCTACCTTGTTTCTTCTCCTGCGCTATTTTCTTCCCTCACCCAGGACCTCTGCACCATGTTGTCTCTATGTTCTTCTTTCCTATGCCCTCCCTCTCACCTGCTCTGTCACACACCCATGCACTGCCACTCCCCCCCACACCCCAACATCCCCACCACACATCCGACTTAGAGTGGTGATGCTCAAAGCGATTTTTAAGACTGTATATTGTATATATTCTCTGTATGGGTAGTTTAGGGCTTGAAAGCATTACAAGTGATAATGAAGGCCTCCAGACAGCCCAGAAGTCTGGAGGTACTCCTCTTTTTCTGCATTTGAACATTTCATCAAGACACACACACCCACGATGAAAGCGTATGTTGATTTTATTAAACTGATTGTGAACTGTGAGTTAGTGTGAAGGTGTGGTGAATATAAATGTCAATGGGGGTGAGTTTCTAAGTGTTTAGGATGTGCCTGAATACTTGTGAATTTCAATTACAGTTGTGAGTACACGAATGACCACGTATGGGTCTAATAGTATGTGAGTATATGTGAGGTTGGGTGTATATACACGTGTGTTTGCGGATGTATGTAAGTGTGTAAACCATTAACGTTTGCATGCAGTCTGAGTTGCCCATCACTATGGCTCTGACTTGAAAATGGCTAGTAATTGCACAATGAACTTCAATAGTGGAATTGTCTGCAGGGAAAACCACAGGATCTGTTTCAACTCCTACTTTGTGTTTCTTCTTACCAAAGCAGTAAATGCTCAGTACTGAAAATTCAAGGCGGGGGGGGGGGGGGGGGAAGCGTACAGAACTGTTGGAGCTCTTTGATCCTCTTGAATTAAGTAAGTGAGGATGGGCTCATCCAACATTTATAGGTTGGGAGAGACTTCTGGTTAAGCCATCTGATCCTACTGCTTTAGTCTGTGAGAAGAGACTCTTAGAAACTTCTCTCTTTCCTCTCTGGGTATTGTGCAGTCTTTAATTCTTATCAGTGGGGTCAATAATGGTAAAACCAATTTTCCTACACAATCTTCAAATTAATTGGCACTGAATTATTCAAACATGTCATATTAACTTTGTGTGAAATGAATCCTATAGTGAGTTATTTACATCATGTTCTTCCTTTTGCTTGTATCTCTGCATATTCTTCCCTAGTATTTTGTCTCATTCTGTTTCTGTACAGATAACCTTAACTGATGGTTCCTTTCAGTGGCCTGAGGATTAGGAAAGTACTAGTTTCTGGGTAGAGGAACCTCTCTGGGAAGTGAAGAACCCAGGGAGATACACATCCTTCCCCACTAATCCCTCACGTGTCAGAACACACTATTTGCTGCTGTGCTTAACAGGAGACACGTCTACCTACAGGGATCGAGGGAGAAAAATACAAGCCTCCCACAAATAGTCTCCTACAAGGTTCTAACCAGAAAGTCATAATTGTTCATCATAATTAACAAATGAGAGAAAAGTTCCAGGAACATCGTCAGCTCCCAAACCTGTATTCCCAGTGCAGCTGTAAATGAAATAATTGCAGTGGTGAGACAGGTGACCTCACAGAATCACAAACCTATATCTCAGGGTCTGGCTGGCCCCTCCCACTGGCTGCTGTGCCCTTCACAGGGAGCCCCTCAGGCAGCAGGAAGGACTTGGTGAGGATCCATTTCAGTCTAAGAGGCAGTGTCTGTATCAAGACTCTGGGTGAGTGATCCTATCAGAAAAGGGTGCTATTCTGTGGATTACCTAATTCACTGTGAAAGCCATGCAGGAACGTGCAATATTTCTGAGGTTTGAGCTGAGCTAGTTAAGAGGATGTGGGGTCCTAGACCTTCACCTGTCCCTGATGGCTCTTAATTCAGTGAAGTTAAACTTCGCTCAATGTGATTGCTGGTGTTCAGTGCAAGTAATAATATACACTGATTTTTAAGTCCTTAAGAAATGAATTGTAAAATCAATCTCCTGTTCTACATTATAGGAATTATAGGCTAAATTTTCAGGGTTACTAGATGTGCAACTCTCACAGCTCCATGGTTGTAGTGAAATGTATGAAGAATTTACAGGAATCTTCTGATCCTGTGCAGAACGTGTATCCAAATGGTAATGTCTTGAATTGAAAGTTTTCCTGTAACCTTGGATGTAGCACACAATGATGGGGACAGTAACTGAGTCTCCATGGAAGACATCATCATCTGTTGGTTACAGTGAAACTATACTCATTCTGAAAGTTAGGAAATGAACAGGTAAGGGACAGTTGACATAAAAACGGTGATTTTCAGACAGCAGCTTTCAGGTTCATATCATGTTCTTTCCAGGTGTTTAAAAATTACTCTACCATCAATACAAAAACCGAGTATTTTGAATCCTAAAGTGTGTAAGATACATGCCTTACAGAGGTCATTTTACAGTGATGCATTTAATATTTCACAAATCTTAGTTCATTGCTAATAGTTTTCCTTAATTCACATAAGTACTCACTAATAAGTACATAGTGTATCACTCAAAATTAATGATAACTTAGAGTCTGCTTTACACCATTTGATCATGCATCCGTGTTTCATGTGCCAGAGTTTATGGGATTGTTGTGATAATTCAGCAAACCCAGTGTAATGCCATTACACTTGTGTTCCTCACATAAAAGCACACGAGTCTTTCTGTTGCCATCTTGCATCTACGACATATAACTGCAGGTTCCTGCAGTATGCTATTGCCAGAGCGCATGCACGTTCACTAAGGTATTTAAGGCTTACCCATAACTGATACTATCCTGTGGAATAAAGTTTTACAAATGAATGGAAACTTGTTGTGATGAAAATTATACAATACCCCCTACTCTGAAGTTAACCACAAGGTGTCAAATCAGAAGTAACCATGGATCTGATTCCTGGATGGACACAGCTAACTAGCCGTCTAGCAGACCGTGGGGGCTCAGTGCACTATCACGGTTTCCAGCCCAACCGGTTCCCAGTCCCCACGCAGCCGGAAGGAGCAGATTTGAACAGATCCTTAACCTCTCTGTGTGTCTGTTCTGTTCATCTTTTAATTACAGCCACAGTAATGCCGACCTCATAGATGTGTGGAGCATGAAGAAGTTCTCACGTGAGTGCCTTCACAGGAGTGATTTTACATTATAAGGGCTCTTGAAAAAGTTCTACATTCAGCCCTCGGAAAGCAACTATGGAAAGAAAACTGTAAGTAGGTGTTTCCAAGTGGCAAGGAATGGAAAGCAGAACATAGTGGATTTCAGCTGACGTGATACATGTTGCGCATGTCTCATATTTCCGTGCAGGAAGTTCTAGCCCAGGAGGCAACGGTCAGTGACTGGGACCAGAGACAATGGTCACAAGGGATCTGGCCATCGGTCTGATCTTCTTAACACAGACTACCATTGGAATCCTGGGCAATTTCTCACTTCTTTGTCATTATATCATCCTTTCTTTCACTGAGTACAGGTGGAGGTCCACAGATTTCATTCATAAGCACCTGATTGTAGCCAACTTCTTAGCCCTATTCTGCAAAGGAGTCCCCCAGACCGTGGCAGCATTTGGGCGGAAACATTTCCTCAGTGACATTGGATGCAAACTTCTTTCCTTTCTTCACAGAGTGGGGAGGGGAGTGTCCATTGGTAGCATCTGCATCTTGAGCGTCTACCAGGCCATCACCATCAGCCCTGGGAACTCCAGGTGGGCAGAGCTTAAAGTTAAAGCGCCCAAATACATTTTCCCCTCGATTTTCCTGTGTTGGGTCCTGCAAATGCTGGTGAATATCATTTTCCCTATGTACTTAACGAGCACATTGAGCGATAAGAACATCACAAACAAAAAGCATTTTGGATACTGTTCTTCGGTTCGTCATGACAAAGCTAGTGACTCACTGTATGGACTGTTGTTATCATTCCCCGATGTGTTATGTCTGGGGCTCATGCTCTGGGCCAGCAGCTCCATGGTTTTCCTTCTGTACAGGCACAAGAAGCAGGTCCAACATATTCGAAGAACCAATGCTTCTTCTGCATCCTCCCCGGAGTCCAGAGCCACCAAAACCATCCTTCTCCTGGTGAGCACCTTTGTCTATTGTTACACCCTCTCCTCCATTTTTCAAGTTGTTTTGAGTGTTTTTGATAATCCCAGCTCCATCTTCATAAGTGTCGCTGCAGCTGTGTCTGAGTGTTTCCCATCTATCAGTCCGTTTCTGCTCATGAGCCACAACTCCAAGGTACCCAAGGTACCCAGGCTCTGGTTTGCCTGGAGAAGGAATATAAGATCTCCTTGTCTTCAGAAAAACATGTAGACTGTATGTACTTCTACAACATACAGTTGCCAATTCACTCAGCCCCCTCACAGTCCTAAAAAATTTTTATGAGTTTTTCTCTCTCTCACAAGAGAGGTGCAGCCTGCAGCAGACGGGGGTTTCTGTGCATTGATGTCTGTGCTGCATACAGAAACGTGATCGGTGTGCATCGTGTCGTTGACCTGTGTACCGTATTACTGTATCTGTAACATTTTAAAATACATATCACCAATAAAATCATGAGCTGTTGTGAGCAGATTTATGCATAATGCCTTTACATGGTCAAGAAGGAGTTTAAATGTATTGACAAAAAGGACTCTGTGATTAGTTTTTCAAATCATGCTGAAATTTCTAGGTTGACACCTAACAAATACTAAGTGTGCACTTCCAAAGAAAGGGGGTCAAATGTATACGTGTTTTTAAATGTTTTGTCAAGACCTACAGGATCGAAGTAGGATGTAAGAATAAAGTCAAAAATAAGGATTGAGGTACAAAACTGAAAAATACATTTTATGGAATTTAAAACAAAACCACTTGGCACAGCAATATTCATACCAGGTAACATATACTTCATGGTTTGCCTTTATTATGATTGTCAAAAATGAGGAAACTCTGATAAATGGTCACAGCAAAGAAGAGCCGGAGGAGACATGACCACCAAATATAAAATGTCATCACATACCTGATGTGTTCTCTGTTGATGAGTTAGAGGCCTCAGTCTCAATCAGACAGAGGCCCTGTCTCACGTGCTGTCACCTCTGTGCCAGTAGGGGTGGCTGACATAACCCACCAAATTCAGAGTCCGGTCTCCCAGGGAAAGGTCACCGGCACCATAGGGCAGGGTCACAGGGCTCAGTCCCTCCATCCAGCAGTGATGGAAAAATCCTTGTTTCTTTGGCTTCCCAGCACGTAAAAGGAAGCCCAGCCCTTCCTGGACTCCTGGAGTATTGGGGACAGCACACATCACTGTGAGTGATGAGTCTGTCATTGCAGCCTCTGGCAAAGGGAGGAGGCCTCCACCTGGAAGCCACACGGTGTACGAATGTGGGGCCACTACAACACAACTACAAGGTGTGATTTTTTTGAAAAGTAGTGATTAGCTTGTAAGTGAGCTCTCCTCAGAACTAACCCTTAGAAATCCTGAATGTCTTGCTTGATACTCCAATTTGATTTACTCGGATTTACATATTCTTTACCTAATGTCCTTTTTCTGTTTCAAGAACCCACCCAGACACCACATCTCATTCTGTAATCGTGTCTCCTCTGACTCCTCTTTGTGGGCCATTTTCCCAGACTTTCCTCATTGTTGATCATCTTGACAGACTTGAGTACTAGTCAGGTATCTTGTAGAATGGACCTCAGCATTAATATGGTACTTTCCTCATGATTATCTTGGGCTTCTATATTTTGGAGAAGAGAGCTCAGGGTATAAAGCGCCATTCTCAGGACATCATATCAAGGCTACAGCCCAGCAACATGACTTATCATTGTTCACATCGGCCTACGTCCCCTGGATGAGGTTGTGTGTATGAGGACCCTTCGGGAAACTTACGTGTCCCCTTTCATATTGTACCCGTCGCAAGGAAGTCATTGTGTGTGGCTGACATTAACGAAAGGGATCTTGTGCTCTGCCTCCTTAAGGACAACGTTTCTTACATAAATTATGTGGAATTCTTCTGAAGAGGTCCTTTTTCTCAATTTATTATTTATTCAGTGATTTCCCAAAAATGAATAAATGTTGAAAAAAAATTTTTTAAAAAAAGGGGTCGCCTGGGTGGCTCAGTCGGTTGACCATCTGACTTTGGCTGAGGTCATGATCTCGGGTTGTGGGTTCGAGCCCCACGTCAGGCTCTGTGCTGACAGCTCGGAGCCTGGAGCCTGCTTCGGATTCTGTGTCTCCTTCTCGCTGCCCCTCACCCACTCATGCTCTGTCTGTGTATCTCAAAAATGAATAAACATTAAAAAAAATATTTATTCAGTGATTTCCTCTTATCAGTTTAGACTCCTGCACATCTGTTTGATACTGAGTTACAACCAATACGGCCTCTTCTGCTCTTGTTTAAATTCAAGGTGTTCTGGGGTGCCTGGGTGGCTCAGTCGGTTAAGTGTCCGACACTGGCTCAGGTCATGATCTTGCGGTTTGTGGGTTTGAGCCCCGCATCAGGCTCTGTGCTGACAACTCAGAGCTGGAGGCTGCTTCAGATTCTGTGGCTCCCTCTCTCTCTGCCCCTCCCCTGCTCATGCTCTGTCTCTTGGTCTCTAAAAAATAAATAAATGTTAAAAAAAATTTTTTTTAAATAAAATACAATCAAGGTGTTCCAACTTGACCATGAGGAGCTCTTTCGGGTGACTCCCGTGTCCCTCTGACATAGCCCATTTTTAGAAACCGAGTTGTTTAGCATGTCCTGACTTACGGCACCGCAGCTCTGCAGGCTGATTTCATACACGTCCTGTCCTAGTCCAGGCTGCACCGTCTCTCCAGGAAGCCCCTGGCTGCTGCTGTGGGGGAACTGTGTCATGGACCAAGGCATGGACACTAGGTATACTCACTGCTCCTGGGTGTCACTGTGTTCACACCCTCTCAGCTCAAACACCAAGAAAACGTATGTGTGTGTGCTGAAACGCTCGTGCACATAGGTAGAAACGTGTGTGGGCGGCGATTGGTGTCCATACACAGCCAACATGACTTCAGGCTGATGTCTCCAACTCCAACCCATTCCTCATGGATCATTCTAACTTCCTGCCCTTGCTCATCTGTCACCTGTCTCTCCAACGGTGACAAACGTGGATCTCACCATCTGCAGTTGTGAGCCAAATGCATTTCTGGCCCAATTTGTATAGGATACCGGCCCTCTTGTGCCTGGTTCTTCCAGGCAAAACATCTGAGTAAACTATGGGAGGGCTGCAAGAAAGCGGAAGGACAGGTAATGACATGGAACATTCTGAGGTAGAGGAGGAGGAACACCTGGATACCTGGGAAGGGAACACCTTACACAGCAGGAGATACTGGAGGGGGGGGGTGGGAGGGGAGGGGCAGACTATTAAGGATATCAAGGATTATCTGTATTACAGGATTCCCACCTGACAATGGCATTCCAGGGGAAGCTGCATGGCAGGGACACCACCCCGCTAGGCCCAGAAGACAATGCATCCGGTCAAAGAGCATAACCCTCAAGCCTTTGAAATCTAAGGGAATTTTCCCTCCTAGATTTTTTACCTATTGCGGACAGGTGACCCATTTCCTTTTTTCAATTTCTTCTTTTGGAATGGGAATATCTAAACTCTCCCCATGCCATTGTATTCTGGAAGCAGGGAATGTGTCTGCATTCACAGGTTTATAGCTGGAAGAAAACAGGTTTTCCTCAAGAGGAATCATGTCTCAAATCTCAATTACTCTTGACTTAGATGATAGTAGCTGAGATTTGGGACTTGGAGTGGATTATACAGTGGTTTAGACTTTGGGGCTGTTGGTATGGGGAGGGAAGTGGATTTTCCTGGAGGACATGAGTTTGAGGGGTCCAGCAGGCTGAGTGTTAATGACCAAACTGGATCTTTTCAAATTGATAGGCTGAAGTCCTCAATCCCAGTATCAGAAGGTGACTCTATTTGGAGTTAGAACCTTGAAGGCTCTCGGAGTTAAAATGAGTACATGAGGGTGAGCCCTGATCCACTCTCAGTGGTGTCATTATAAGAGGCAATCTGAGACACAGAGAGGCTCCAGACCTCTGCATGCACAGAAGACACACTAAGGGAGGACACAATGAAAGGGTGGCCATTTGTAAGCCAAGGAGATGTCACAAGAAAATACACCTTCTGATGTGTCTTGGACCTCCAGCCTCCTGAACTGTGGAAAAAAATACCTGGCTTTTTTTTTTTTTTAAAGCCACGCTGAACATTGCATTTTGTTATGGCAGCCCAGGAAAACTGACACAAAGTTAAGGGTCTGCCTGATCAATCCTGGGACCTCCAAGGAGCACCCCTAATCTCTTTCAATGGGATCCCAGGTCCCCAGCCTCTGAGATGTCAGCTGCTGTGGCCTGACTCTCTCCGGGAGCAGAGCCCTTACAGGGAGGCCACAGCAGGGAAACAGAGGCTGGGACATGTCTCCCGTACTATGCCTGCCCATCCACGGGAATCAGGAGAAGGGAGTCAGCACAGGCTATTTTCCACTGGGGGAGGGTGAGGTTCAGTGGAGGGTGGGGGGACTGCTGGTTGGGTTTGGAAGCGGAACTTTCAGTCCCGACTTTGGACAAATGTTAACTTCCCTGCTTGTCAGATGCCTCCTGGGAGATGGCATGTTGCCTGCATTCCTCACAGGGATCCTGTGAGTCCCACAGGGGATTCTCCCTGTGAAAGCACCTGTGTGAGCCTTCATGTTATGCTCATAGAACTTCTGTCCTTGCACCCCAGTTCCTGATGCTGTCAGATCCTGAAGGTACTGGACTCCACCCAAAAGGGCATTCTTTTCACCTTCCTATAAAATCTCTTTACCCTTGGGGCACCTGGGTGGCTCAGTTGGTTGGATGACCGACTTTGGCTCAGGTCATGATCTCACAGTTCGTGAGCTGGAGCCCCGCGTCGGGCTCTGTGCTGACAGCTCAGAGCCTGTAGCCTGCTCCAGATTCTGCTCAGGCTCTGTGTCTGTCTTTCTGTCAATAATAGACGTTAAAAAAAAATCTCTTTACCCTTTATTTTACCACCTCTAGACAAGGCTCCTAGTTTCCAGCTTTGAGAGTTAGATAAAGGTACCACTGGAGCTTCCTATTTTTTTTTGAAAAGTAGTTCACCCTTCTCTTCTTTCTTTCCTGCATCTGCACTGCAATTCCAGGCTTGTGCAATCTCACATCCCCAGTGAAGTTCTGGGTTGATGGGAGAGGGGGAGGGGGAGGGAGGGAGAGAGACGGGGAGAGAGAGGGAGAGAGGGGGAGAGAGGGGGAGAGAGAGGGAGAGAGAGGGAGAGAGAGGGAGAGAGAGGGAGAGAGGGGGAGAGAGGGGGAGAGAGGGGGAGAGAGAGGGGGAGAGAGAGGGGGAGAGAGAGGGGGAGAGAGAGGGGGAGAGAGAGGGGGAGAGAGAGGGGGAGAGAGAGGGGGAGAGAGAGGGGGAGACAGAGGGAGAGAGAGGGGGAGAGAGAGGGAGAGAGAGAGAGAGGGGGAGGGGGAGGGGGAGGGGGAGGGAGAGAGAGAGAACCTGTAAAGAGGAAAGAGGAGAGATCTCCGGCTCCCAGAGGTGGGTTTTTGGACGCTGAATGTAACACTCATCACTGTCCTTTGTTCAAGTTAGGAAGAATCCCTGCAGTCACTCAAGTGTCCATCCATGGGCACTGTCTGGACAGGAATCACTCCTTGAACTGACTCTCCTCCCAGATTTTCGGTCCATATGAAAAGCACAGCTTCTCCCCTGGGATTGGGCCAATGACTGTCTCACTTTCCCAAATTTCAGAGTCTCTACTGTTCACAAAGAAAGATCTGATTTCAAGTGGATTTCACCTCTGTCAGAAGCTGACTTTGACTTGGATTTATTACAACAAAAAAAAAGGTCAAATTCTTTGTTTTCTGGGGTGCAGTAACTGATACATATGTTTCATCTTCTTTTTGACTTCAAGTTTTGGGAGAGTGTGCCCTTTCTGTGGCAGGAATGGGTTGTCTCGCTCACAAGGTTTTGAACCACACTTTTGTCTGGGGCAGGAGGATTTCCCTCTTGAATGGGACATATCATTTCACATTCTCCCCTTAATGCCCTACTGATTTCAGTCTCCTAGAATCACCATTCATCCTAGGATTCTTCTAGGATCATCATCATTCAATTGGGGCTAAATTCTCATCCTTTGGAACCTGCAGCTTTGGGGCATAGGATTCCAAATAAACCTGCATCCTCTGTCCTCCACACAGACATATAGCACCTGAGAGGCTATCACCTTTTTTCTGAGCACAGTCTGAGAATGAAGCCATGCGACACTAAAAGCTGATACGTATCTCAAGCAAGGTTATTATAGTGGGACATATTTGAAGCTGGCTCTGGGCATATACTTCCAATTTTAGTTTAAACTCACCAGGAAGATGTTTTCAAGGAATGACTTTCCTAGAATGGTGGCAACCAGCACTTATTGTGGAGGGGAGATGGTGTGGTTCCTGAAGCTCTTAGATGAGGACTCAGATATCCTTTCAACTTCTGAGGATTTTCTAACTCACTATGTCTCAGGACTCCACTGGATGTTCAAGCAGACTTCTCAGGCTTAACTTTCTCCTCAGATCTCCAAAATTCTTGTCACCTTTGTCACTGCCATTTCTCGGCTAAAGTTTCTTATTTTCCTGTACAACAAATTCATCTGTCCACTGCTCCAAAGGATGACACTCATCTATTATCTTCAAAGGTACTTCTTTAAACAAACATCTATGAAAAACAGTCCAGAACAAAAGTTCCCCGTGCCTCTGCCCACAAGACATGCACATACATGAGAAACCCATGGAGAATTGACTTCCAACAATATTGATAACCCATTTTTTCACAGTATTAAACTCTGGCAGATTTTTCTATGAGTACATCCCTGAGTGAAGCACTCCAATCAACAGATAAGAAGCTAGAATCAAATCCACTCAATTTCCCTCAATAGCATTTCATTAAGACAGCTGTATTCAGAATACTGGGCATCAGAATGAGGCCAAACAGCTTTGTCCACTTCCAGTCTGCCAGTGTGTGGCCCATTTCAACCAGGGGATGCAACCACCAATGCCCATTAGTGTCCACGCTGGAGAGTCATGTGGTTACTTCCTAGGTTCTGTATTGACTTTTCCAGCAGGAGGAGTAAATAAACAACTGGGCATTGCTCAGACACATACAATTCACATTTCTTCTGGTAAGATTAGGGGATTTTGTGTTCCTTATCCAGGAAAAGCAGAGCCTACGTACTGTGGAGTCTTGTCTCATGAGCAGAAATGGGCTGATGGCTGGAAAGCCCACGGAAATTACTGCAGTGGTCTTCACCAGCCACCAGCTGGGATTATAACTAAGAGCAATACAAGCATGAAAGATGGAGGAGAGGAAGTGGAAAGACACAAAGGTGCTCATGAGGACGAGGATGCTCTGCGTGGCTCTGGACTCAGCAGAGGATCTGGGGGTGACATTAGTGCTGTGAATGTGCTGGACCCGCTGCTTGTGTCTGTACAGGAGGAAGACCATGGAGCCGCTGGTCCAGATCGTGAGCCCAGAAAGTGAAACTTCAGGAAATACTATCAATGCTGCATATACAGAAACTGTGATTGTCTCAGTATCTACAGAAAGACAATACCCCAAATCTCGTTTCTTTGTGATGTTTTTCATGTGCCAGTTGTTAGATGCATATAACACATACATAGGAAAAATTAAATTTACAAACATGAACTGGATCCAACAGAGGGAAATGGAGAGGCCAATGTACTTTGGGGCTTTGGTTTTAAGGTCCTTCCAACAGGAGTTCATGGGGCTGATCGTGACGGTCTGGAAGACACTCAAGAGGCAGGTGCTGCCAATGGACATTCCCCTGCCCACCCTCTGAACATACAAAAGAAGTTTGCATCCAAACTCATTGAGGAAATATTGCAGCCCAAAAGCTGCCAGTGTCTGGGGGACACCTTTTGAGAGCATCGTCAAGGAGTTGGCTATAAGCAGGTGCATGAGGATCAACTCTGTGGGTCTCAAACTCCCTTCGGTGTGGTAATGGAAGACATAATGGTGAAGAAGGGAGAAATTGCCCAGGATTCCAACTATCGTCTGTGATAAGAAGATGACTGCTATTGCCAAATCCCTGGGGGCCATTCTGTCATTTAGCACATTTTCCTCTAAATAGTAGTAACAATCATTCTTCTGAGCAAAGAGACTCATTGAAGAATCTGACACCAAGAGTAACTTCCGTGGTCCTGTGAGACTGCCAAAGACTCCAAGAGACAGGAGTAAATGGAGAAACTTTCCGGTATACTCCATGGAAAAGTCAGCACTAGGAACGAGGTGATCATAACTGGGTGAAGCTACGATAAGCAAAAGCATATAAAGAGAGCGTAATACAACATTTTCAGAATAAACTGAAATTTGCTAGCCATATTAGGTAAGAGAAAACCGCAGTAACTACCCATATCATACAACAAATCAATTCTGAATAGATTGCTCATCCAAATTTTAGAGATAAATAATGACATTTATAGAAAAACAAAAAGAGAATATTCTGTGGCCTTGAGATAAAAACATATTTCTTAAACAGCACAAAGCATATTAACTGTATATGTGACATGACAAAGTAAATTATAAAAATTAAGAGCCGGTTCTCCTCAAAAGACACACACACATGGGAGAGAAAGAGACACAGAGACAGAGACAGAGACAGAGAGAGAGAGAGAAGAGAGAGGAGAGAGGAGAGATTGAGTATAGTACAAAGAACGCTTACAGGCTCACAATAGAAAACAGTGGACAAAACTTCCCGACAGAAACTTCAAAAGAGGTTACTCAATGGGTAATGCATGTCCAAAACATGTTCAATGTCCTTAGTAATTGGGAAAATTAAAATTAAACCACCACTTGGTACCACCATACACTGACCAGAAAGCTAAAATGAAGTGAGTTAATACCACGTTTTGGCAAGGTTGTGGGTCAGCCAAGATTTTCATACACTGCTGGTGGGTGTTAAAATTGCTACAAACATTTTAGAAAACTGTGTGGTAGTCTCTACTTTAGCTGACCAGATGTAATCCTATGTCTCAACAATTCCACCTTTACAAATTTACTGAACAGAAATGTGTACAGGTATTACCAAAAGACCTTTTAGGGTTTATATGCCAGCACTACTCCATTACTCATAGTAGCTCCCATCTCAAAACTACCCACCTGCCCATTAACAGTAGAATGAGTCAATCAAGTGATATTCACATAATGGAGTCCTATACAGCAATGCTAATGACTGCTAGTAACCGGTTGTATGCAACTATATGGATAAATTCACAAAATCAGATAGACTGAGGAAAAAAAGGCCAATATGAGAGAGTTCATTCTATAGGATTCCATTTATAGAAAGTGCAATACAGGCAACAGTGATCTAATCTCTTAAATGTTCGAATGGCTGTAAACTTATTCCCAAGAACTCCAAATCTATGAATATATGCAGCAGAAGTATACCCTTGGGGACAGTACTTTAATTTTTTTTTAATGTTTTATTTATTTTTGAGACAGAGAGAAACAGAGCATGAGCAGAGGAGGGGCAGAGAGAGAGGGAGACACAGAATCCGAAGCAGGCTCCAGGCTCTGAGCTATCAGCACAGAGCCTGATGCAGGGGTCAAACTCATAAACTGCAAGATCATGACCTGAGCCGAAGTCGAATGCTTAACCGACTGAGCCACCCAGGCGCCCCTTGGGGATAGTACTTTAAAGGGGGCACAAGAGTTTCTGAAGGAATGACAGAATTCTGTTTCTTGATGTTGGCATTGTGTACAGGGTCACATTCTGTTTGTGAAATTCCACTGAGCTGTGCACTTATATCCTGTGTAATTTTTTTATTAAAAAAATTTTTTTTAAATGTTTTTATTTACTTTTGAGACAGGGAGAGACACAGCATGAGCAGGGGAGGGGTAGAGAGGGAGACACAGAATCTGAAGCAGGCTCCAGGCTCTGAGCTGTCAGCACAGAGCCTGACATGGGTCTTGAACTCATGGACTGTGAGATCATGACCTGAGCTGAAGTCGGATGCTTAACCGACTGAGCCACCCAGGCGCCCCAATTTTTTAAAAAATCTACAACACCAACCCCCCCCCCAAAAAAAAAACTGGAAGTAGCTGGGGAAAGGTTGTTCTTGTGAATATGTGTGACCTGCTGATTGTGTCTGTGCAGGATGAAACTTAGAGCCACAGGCCTAGATCACGAGCCCAAACAAGAAACATAAAGGACTAATAACAATGCTACATAGGGAGTACCTGTGATTTTGTCACGAAATTCAGCAGAACGGTATCTGAAATCTTTGGAGTTTTGTTATGTCTTTGGTGCTGTGTTTGACCTTATATAAATACGAAGAATTTTATACAGCATATACAGGATCCAGCAGAGGAAAACAGAAACCTCAATATATTTGGGAGCTTTTTTTATTCTGCCCACCTGGAGTTGATGCTGATCGTGATGGTGGAGACATGCAGGAAGGTGATGATGTCAGTGGCCTACTGTGCCAACTCTGTGGGGGAATAAAACAAATTTGCATCCAAAGTCATTGTGGAAATGCTTCAACCTAAAAGCTGTGAAACATCCCCACCACACACACACAATTTGTAACCAGCAGAAAGAATTCCTGAAGACCACACAAGAGAATAAACAATGGACAAACCGTTCCAACAAAAACTTCAAATAAGAGGTTACTCAATAGATAATACAGGTGTAAAAATGTTCTATGTCTACAGTAGTCACAAAAATTTCAAATATAACACTACCGCCTGGTGCCATCAAACACGACATAAAAATCTAAAACAAGGAGGACAGGGGTGCCTTGTTGGCTCAGGTGGAAGACCATGAGACTCTTGATCTCAGGGTTGTGAGTTCAGACACATCATTGGGTACAGAGATTACTAAAATAAACAAACTTTAAAAAAAAGAATAAAAGGAGAATGAGAGAAACAACAAGTCTTTGCAAACTTGTGGATCAACCAAGAATCTTGAAACTACTGGCAAACATTAAAATTTGGAAACTGTGTGGTAGTATAAACTTTAGCTGTCTTGGATATACTATGTCCCAACAAATATACAGCTATGAATATACTCAACAAAGTGTGTCTGGTATCCCTAAAAGACTGGTTACAGAATTATATACCAGCACTACTCGTTACTCATAGTAGTCCAAACTCAGGAATACCCACTTCCCATAAAAAGGACCAGCCATCGGTGAAGGTTTTCATAGTCATACCATGGAGTCTTCTACAGCAGATCTAAAATGCTAACAAGACTACGCAAGAATACAAATCAATTTTCAAAAGTCATATGGCATGAGAAATAAGTCATCATTACACATTCAGGCAGTATGACTCCATTTATATCAAGTACAAAATGGGAAAAGTGATCTAATCTTTCCAATCTTGGAGAGTTATGAACCTATTCCCAAACATCACAATCCTACAAATATAGCCAAGAAAACTATACCCGTGGGGACAGTGACTTAGAGAGAATACAAGAAGATACCCAGAATTCTGACAACCACCTGTTTCTTCATCTTGGAATTGCATACACCGGTGTGGTCACTTGTGAAATACCAGTGAGTTGCATCATTAAAACGTGTAGATCTTCTAGTTTTTTAAATACAAACCATCAAAATAAACTTTCAGGGAGCTGAGAAGACTCTGTGCTTGTGTCTGGCTTGCTCAATGAGTCCGTACAGAAAGAAAACTTATGGACCAAAAGGTCCAGATTGGAGGTCAACGATGAAACATCACAGAATAATAATGGTGCTTACAATGAGTCTGATATTTGGTTTAAAAAAATTCAGGAGAGCAGCATCCTAAATATTTGTTCCTTCTTGCTATATCTGCCATAGGAGTAACGATATTTACCAGCACATACAGGGTCCGCAAAGGACAATGGAAATCCCAATATCCTGGGGAGGCTTTAGCTAATCTCCACCCACCTGGAGGTCTCGGGGCGAAGAGGCAGCTCGTGCCAATGAACACACCCTGCCAGCGTTGTGAGGACAGAAAACAGATGTGCACTCAGAAATGCATCGAAGAATGTTTCAACTCATGGCTCCCAATGTCTTGGGGACACCTGTAAAAGGAAATGACCAAGAAGCAAGTATAATCAGGTGCCTAAGAATCACATCTCAGGATCTCAACCTGGATTCCCTGTAGAAGAGGAAGAGACAGATGACGGTAAAGAAGGGAGAAAATGCCAAGGATTCCAACCATCATCAATGAAGAGGAAACTGTTCTCATTGCCAAATCCTGGAGTCCATTCTGACAGATCCCAGTGAGTAATACTGGTCTTCAGAATCCGAGTATCCTGCACTGGAACATGTCTTTTCGACTGCATGTATCATATCAGTTGAGACACATTATCTCTGAGAAACATATTTACTTCAGTTTGACTGTGTCAAGGTGCCTCCCACAGTCAAAAAAATAACCTTTATTTTTTTTTCACATTTTATTTATTTTTGAGACAGGGAGGGACAGAGCATGAACAGGGGAGGGTCAGAGAGAGGGAGACACAGAATCTGAAACAGGCTCCAGGCTGAGCTGTCAGCACAGAGCCCGACGCGAGGCTCCAACTCACGGACCGCGAGATCATGACCTGAGCCGAAGTTGGCCACTTAACTGACTGAGCCACCCAGGCGCCCCAAAAAAATAACCTTTAAATACCACTTAAAATGCATGAATCACTGCCTACTACCATACATATGGAATCTTTTTTCTTTTCCTAAAGGCATGATGGAGGCACGAACATTATTTCTATGGCAGAGATAAAGACAAGCTAGGCACACAGGGGAAGCAATCTCAGTTCACACATTGGTTAGGGGCCGAGTGGAGACTGGAACCTGGCACGTTGGAGCGAAGACAGTGTCTGAACCTCTGTGCTCCACTAACAATGCACGTCAGCTGTGCCTTCAAATAGTCCAGACGCATGTTTAATTTTGCATTTATACTTTCCATCTTATTTCACACTATATTTTATTTTATATGTTTGGTGTAAAAAGCATACATTTTTCATGAAGGATATTTTATTTAGGTGAATAACATATGTAAATAAAGTTTTAATATAATAAAGTCCAGAGGCATGAATTACAGGCTAATCCTGCAGGAGACACCCCTGTGCCCACATTAGATTTCATAAATGCAGTATTTGCTAACAATACTTTGGCAGTAGGAAGAGTCATTTCCTGTCACAGTAAGAACAAAAGTCATGGCTTCCACACACACAATAGTACATCATAGTACCTTGTTCTCTAATCAACGGTTTATAAAATCCTACTATAAGATGAAACAGTTATTGATGATTATGTTTTAAATGCTGAGGTATTTCACAAAATGTGCATTGAGTGAAACTATTAGCACTAAGGCAAGATTGGAAAAGACAGTAAAATACAAGACACACGTAAAATGGTTCTAAGAATATGGAATTGTGTGTGTCACGTAAGTTTAAAATCATTAGAATATTAGTTCTGAGACTGGGATTCATATTAATATTATTAAACCAGAGAGAATGAGCCAAGATTCACATGCCCCAGGTACCTCTTGTCTGGTCCCATAATTACAGTGAACTTTGCCCCAACTGACTCTTGCTTCCTGCTCTGGTATGATGTCATGGTTTTGTGAGTTTGAGCCCCATGTTGGGATCCCCACGGACAGTGCAGAGCCTGATAGGGATTCTCTCTCCCTCTCTCTCTGCCCCTACCCCACTCTGCTATCTCTGTCTCTCTCAAAATAAAGAAATTAACGTATTTTTAAAAAAATTCTAAAAACAGATTCATCTACACGATCTCTGTAAAGGATTAGAAAACTGTTTCTGCTCTACCCTTCTCTGTATTATAAGCAGAAGGCATTGTAAGCACACCTCTACTGACACTGAAAACTCTCAGCTCACACCCAAGGAACTACCCCACCTCCCTGTTTAGCTCTTCCCCTGGTCTGTCCTGACCCTCAGGATCCCTTTCCAGACACGAACACTTACTCACACATCCTTCCTTACAGGCGCTGCCTCTCAGTCTGACAGAGAAAGAACTCACTGGACTCGTCACGTTGAAGGATGGGGGCGCAGCGTGAAGGTCACAGCAGCCAGTACGTGTGAGGGAGGGAGGCAGCCAGACCAGAGATAAGGCTTTGTGATCTGTGACCTCCCCTCCCGTCAGAACTGCAATTATCATTTCACACGTGGTGGCAGTGACAGCACAGCCTTCGGTAGCTGACAACACTTCTGAAAAACTTTCTCCCAGGACTAATTACCAAATCCAATTACAAGTTTGTGAGTATCTCCGAAGAGACTGTTGTCTACTTTAGGAGGGGCTCTTACTTTTCACGATCCCTGATGGCAGAGAGGGGCTCACAGGGAAGGAGCAGTAAATACTGATGTCAGACAACTAAGGGACTGGCAGTGAGTGTGTGTGTCTCACAGGTGTCCCCAATTCCTGGCGTCCCCGATACCTGGTGGTGCTCTGGTGGGAAGGGCAAATCCCCAGGAGCAGAGTGGGGCCTGGGAGGTTCTTGGGCCACACAGGGAGAAGCGGTTCCACTGCTGGAAAGACACTTGGTAGAGGCTGTGAGGCCACCTGGGCCCAGCAGACCCCAGACAATGGTCACATTCGCTGGTGCTGAACAAGGTCATTAAGGGTGAAGCCTGGTGCCAGATGTGTGCTGTGATTTTCCATAATCCCTGAAATGCTGCTGCTACACTATCTCGTGAACTTTTTCTGGGGCGGGCTGGCATCTGGCTGCAGTCTCTGGGCGTCAGCAGCAGCACAGTCCCACAAACTTTCCTGGGTGGGGCTGGCACCCGGCCATGGCTCGGTGAGACCCTCCAATGAGTCAAAGCCTCAGTACCTCAGAAGTGGGGGGCCGGGGAAGGCAGTCGCACCTGAGACAAAACTCAGGAGAGAGGTACTACCTGGGGCTTGGTCAGGGACAGCATAAAAGTGGGGAGTGAATGAAAGCTGAAGACAAAGGACAGGTGAGCGATTGCTGATCAGGGAGAAGAGAGTTCCAATACTAGAGACTGGGTAGCTGGGTGACGCCATTTTCACCGCTCCTGCACATGGGCATACCCACCTACAAGTGCCACAACAATCCACCCCAATAGGCTGGCAGCGCCAACTAGGGGAGAATGGAGCCATTACACTAAGCCCCGCCCAACTGGGCCAACCTCACTCTTCAAGAACAGAAGTCTCAACACCTGCTTAGTTTATGGACTATAAAGCACGTCATAGTCTGACTTCTAGGGGAAAAACGAAGTAATTTCAATCGTATTTCAGTCTGTTAGGAGGCCAATCTATTCAATTTTCTTTTTTTTCCCCTTTTCTCTTTTTTCTCTTTTTCATTTCCTTTTTCTTGATTACAATAGGAGAAACAATTCATTTTTATTTTTAATTTTTATTAAAAAAATCTTTATTCTTTTACTATATTTTTTACTTTTGTGTAAATTTTTCAAATTCTATTTAATTCCATCATTTTATTTTACTCTACTTCACTATATTCATTTCTTCAAATTATCAAACGATTTCCTTTTGTATCTTCTCTTTTTGTTTCTTTTTCTTGAATACAGAAAGAGACAGAATTCATTTGTAAATTTTATTAAAAATATTTTTAATTTTTTTCTACTATATTTTTCACTTTTGTGTAAATTGTTTCAAATTCTAGTTTACTTACATCATTTCATTTTAGTCCACTTCAGTGGAATCATTTTTTCAAATTTTCAAACAATTTCTTTTTTCTTCTTTCCCCTTTTTTCTCTAACCCATCAAGCAACTTAAACACTCAGACCAAAACACACCTAGGATCTAGCATCATTCATTCAATTTGTGTGTGTGTGTGTGTGTGTGTGTGTTTGTTTTTAATTTTTTAATTGTAATATTTTTTTAATTTTAATTTTTTTAATTTTAATTTTTTAACCTCATTAATTCCTCTTCTCCCTTCAAAATGATGAAACAAAGGAATTCACCACAAAATAAAGAGCAGGAAGAAACGACAGCCAGAGACTTAACCAACACAGATACGAGCAAGATGTCTGAACCAGAATTTACAATCATGACAATAAGAATACTAGCTGCGGTCGAAAATAGATTAGAATCCCTTTCTGTGGAGATAAAAAAAAAAAAAAGTAAAAACTAGTCAGGATGAAATAAAAAATGCTATAACTGAGCTGCAATCACGAATGGATGCTGTGGTGGCAAGGATGGATGAGGCAGAACAGAGAATCAGTGATACAGAGGACAAACTTATGGAGAATAACGAAGCAGAGAAAAAGAGGGAGATTAAGGCAAAAGAGCACAATTTAAGATTAGAGAAATCAGTGTCTCATTAAAAAGGAACAACATCAGAATCACAGGGGTCCCAGAAGAAGAAGAGAGAGAAATACGGGTAGAAGGGTTATGTGAGCAAACCATAGCTGAAAACTTTCCTAATCTGGGGAAAGACACAGACATCAAAATCCAGGAAGCACAGAGGACTCCCATTAGATTCAACAAAAACCGACCATCGACAAGGCATATCATAGTCAAATTCACAAAATACTTAGGCAAGGAGAGAATCACGAAAGCAGCAAGGGAAAAAAAGTCCTTAACCTACAAGGGAAGACAGATCAGGTTTGCAGCACACCTATCCACAGAAACATGGCAGGCCAGAAAGGAGTGGCAGGATATATTCAGTGTGCTGAATCAGAAAAATATGCAGCCAAGAATTCTCTACCCAGCAAGGTTGTCATTCCAAATAGAAGGAGAGATAAAAAGGTTCCGAGACAAACAAAAATGAAAGGAGTCTGTGACCACTAAACCAGCCCTGCAAGAAATTTTAAGGGGGACTCTGTGATGGGGAAAAAAGATGAAATTAATTAATTTAATTAAATACCAAAAGCAACAAAGACTAGAAAGGACCAGAGAACACCACCAGAAACTCCAACGCTACAAGCAACATAATGGCAATAAATTCATATCTTTCGGTACTCACTCTAATATCAATGGACTCAATGCTCTAATCAAAAGATACAGGGTAACAGAATGCATAAGAAAACAAGATCCATCTATATGCTGTTTACAAGGGACCCACTTTAGACCTAAGTCCTTTTGTGTCTTTAGACCTAAAGACACCTTCAGATTGAAAGTAAGGAGATGGAGAACCATCTACCATGCTAATGGTCAACAAAAGAAAGCCGGAGCAGGCGTACTTATATCAGACAATCTAGACTTTAAAATAGAAACTGTATCAAGAGACGAAGAAGGGCATTATATCATAATTAAGGGGTCTATCCACCAAGAAGATTTAACAATTGTAAACATTTATGCACCAAACGTGAAAGCACCGAAATATATAAATCAATTAATCACAAACATAAAGAAACTCATTGATAGTAATACCATCACATTAAGAGACTTCAACACCCCACTCACAGCAATGGACAGATCATCTAATTGCAAAATCAACGAGGAAACAATGGCTATGAATGACACACTGGGCCAGATGGACTTAACAGTTATATTCAGAACATTTCATCCTAAAGCAGCAGAATATACATTCTTCTCCAGTGCACATGGAACTTTCTCCAGAATAGACCACATACTGGGACACAAATCAGCCCTCAGCAAGTACAAAAAGATCGAGATCATACCGTGCACATTTTCAGACCACAATGCTATGAAACTTGAAATCAACCACAAGAAAACATTTGGAAAGGTAACAAATACTTGGAGACTAAAGAGCATCCTCCCAAAGAATGAGTGGGCTACGGAAGCAGTTAAAGAGGAAATTAAAAAGAATATAGAAGTCAATGAAAATGATAACACCCCAACCCAAAACCTCGGGGATGCAGCAAAGGAGGTCATAAGAGGAAAGTATACAGCAACCCAGGCCTTCCTAAAGAAGGAAGAAAGATCTCAGATACACAACCCAACCTTACACCTTCAAGAGCTGGAAAAAGAACAGCAAATAAAACCAAAAACCAGCAGAAGTCAGGAAACAATAAAGATTAGAGCAGAAATTAGTGCGATCGAAACCAAAAAAATCAGAATAGATCAATGAAACCAGAAGCTGGTTCTTTGAAAGAATTGACACAACTGGTAAAACCACTAGCCAGTTTGATCAAAAAGAAAAAGGAAAGGACCCAAATAAATAAAATCAAGAATGAAAGAGGAGAGATCACAACCAACACAACAGAAATAAAAACAATAAGAGAATATTATGAGCAATTATATGCCAATAAAATAGGCAATCTGGAAAAAATGGACAAATTCCTAGAAACATATACACTACCAAAATTGAAACAGGAATAGAAAATTTGAACAAACCCATAACCAGTAAGGAAATCAAACTAGTAATCAAAAACCTTCCCCAAGGGGTGCCTGGGTGGCTCAGTCGGTTGAGCATCCGACTTCAGCTCAGGTCATGATCTCACAGTCCGTGAGTTCTAGCCCTGCGTTGGGCTCCATGCTGTCAGTTCAGAGCCTGGAGGCTGCTTCAGATTCTGAGTCTTCCTCTCTCTCTCTCTGCCCCTCCCCTGCTCACGCTCTGTCTCTCTATATCAAAAAAATGAATAAACGTTAAAACAATTTTTTTTTAATTAAAGAAAAAAAAAACCTTCCCCAAATCAAGAGTCCAGGGCCAGATGGCTTTCCAGGGGAATTCTACCAAACATTTAAGAAGAGTTAACACCTATTCTCTTGAAGCTGTTCCAAAAAAATAGAAACGAAAGGAAAACTTTCAAACTCATTCTATGAAGCCAGCATTACCTTGATTCCAAAACCAGACAGCAACCCCACTAAAAAGAGGAACGACAGACCAATTTCCCTGATGAACAAGGATGCAAAAATCCTCAACAAGATATTAGCCAACTGGCTCCAACAATACATTAAAAAAATTATTCACCATGACCAAGTGGGATTTATACCTGGGAGGATGGGCTGGTTCAATATCTGCAAAACAATTAATGTGATTCATCACATCAATAAAAGGAAGGACAAGAACCATATGATCCTCTCAATAGATGCAGAGAAAGCAGTTGACAAAATACAGCAGCACCCTTTCTTGATAAAAACCCTCAAGAAAGCAGGGATAGAAGGATCATACCCGGAGATCATAAAAGCCATATATGAACGAGCCAATGCTAATATCATCCTCAATGGGGAAAAACTGAGAGCTTTCTCCCTAAGGTCAGGAACAAGAAAGGGATGTCCACTCTCACCAGTTATTCAACATAGTATTGGAAGTCTTAGCCTCGACAATCAGACAACACAAAGAAATACAAGGCATCCAAATAGGCCAGAAGGAGGTCAAATTTTCACTCTTCACAGATGACATGATACTCTATATGGAAAAACCTAAAGATTCCACCAAAAAAACTGCTAGAACTGATTCATGAATTCAGCAAAGTGGCAGGATATAAAATCAATGCACAGAAATTGGTTGCATTCCTCTACACCAACAATGAGGCAACAGAAAGAGAAATCAAGGGATCGACCCCGTTTACGGTTGCACCAAAAACAACAAAATACCTAGGAATAAATCTAACCAAAGAGGTGAAAAATATATACACTGAAAACGATAGAAAGCTTATGAAAGAAACTGAAGACACAAAAACATGGAAGAAGATTCCATGCTCCTGGAGAGGAAGAACAAATATTGTTAAAATGTCAATACTACCCAAAGCAATCTATATATTCCATGCAATCCCTATCAAAATAACACCAGCATTCTTCACAGAGCTAGAACAAATAATCCTAAAATTTGTATGGAACCAGAAAAGACCCCGAATAGCCAAAGCAATCTTGAAAAAGAAAACCAAAGCAGGAGGCATCACAATCCCAGACTTTAAGCTACACTACAAAGCTGTAATCATCAAGACAGTATGGTACTGGCACAAGAACAGACACTCAGATCAATGGAACAGAATAGAGAACCCAGAAATGGACCCACAAACGTATGGCCAACTCATCTTTGACACAGCAGGAAAGAATATCCAATGGAATAAAGACAGTCTCTTCAGCAAGTGGTGCTGGGAACACTGGACAGCGACATGCAGAAGAATGAACCTGGACCACTTTCTTACACCATACACAAAAACAAACTCACAATGGAGGAAAGACCTCAATGTAAGACAGGAAGCCATCAAAATCCTCGAGCAGAAAGCAGGCAAAAACCTCTTTGATCTTGGCCGCAGCAACTTCTTACACAACACGTCTCCAGAGGCAAGGGAAGCAAAAGCAAAAATGAACTACTGGGACCTCATCAAAATAAAAACCTTCTGCACAGCAAAGGAAACAATCAGCAAAACTAAAAGGCAACTGACAGAATGGGAGAAGATATTTGCAAACGACATATCAGATAAAGGGTTAGTATCCAAAATCTAAAAAGAACTTACCAAACTCAACACCCAAACAACAAATAATCCAGTGAAGAAATGGGCAAAACACATGAATAGACACTTCTCCAAGGAAGACATCCAGATGGCCAACCGACACATGAAAAAATGCTCCACATCACTCATCATCAGGGAAATACAGGTCAAAACCACAATGAGATACCACCTTACACCTGTCAGAATGGCTAACATTAACAACTCAGGCAACACCAGATGTCGGCAAGGATGCGGAGAAAGAGGATCTCTTTGGCACTGCTGGTGGGAATGCAAACTGGTGCAGCCACTCTGGAAAACAGTATGGAGGTTCTTCAAAAAATCAAAAACAGAACTACCCTATGACCGTGCAATTGCACTACTAGGAATATATCCAAGGGATACAGGTATGCTGTTTCAAAGGGGCACATGCACCCCTATGTTTATAGCAGTGCTATCGACAAGAGCCAAAGTATGGGAAGAGTCCAGATGTCCATTGACAGATGAATGGACAAAGAAGATGTGGTGTTTATGTATACAACGGAGTATTACTTGGCAATCACAAATAATGAAATCTTGCCTTTTGCAACTACATGGATGGAACTAGAGGGTATTATGTTAAATGAAATTAGTCAGTGAGAGAAAGACAAAGTTCATATGGCTTCACTCATATGAGGAACTTAGGATACAAAACAGATGAACATAAGGGAAGGAAAGCAAACATAATATAAAAACAGGGAGGGCGAGACTCTTAAATATAGAGAACAAACAGAGGGTTGTTGGAGGGGTTGTGGGAGGGGGGATGGGCTAAGTGGGTAAGGCGCAATAAGAAATCTACTGCTGAAATCATTGTTGCACTATATGCTAACTTGGATGTAAATTAAAACTTAATTAATTAAAAAAATAAAAACTGAATCTCCTATTGGAATTTCCAACTGCAGTTCAACCTCACAGGTTTCATCCCTTCTTCCAACAGTTCCACACGTCTGGCTTCCTCCCCCAAAGATAGAACTCTTTGCAATTTCTGAAAAAGGAAATGCATGTACTTCTGTGCAAAATCCACCAATATACAAACGAATGAGAATTTTATAGAAGAAAAATCATCAGACCCTTTGGATCAGTGTTCCCTACCTTGGCACTACTGACCTGTGACCTAGATACCTCTCCGTGGTGGGAGTTGTCCTGTACATAGCAGGATATATGTCTATATCTCCCACTCCACTATGTGCCAGAAGCGACCCACACCTCACTCCTCCCCAAACGTAAAGTTCACTAAACACTGCCACATGATCTTGGGCCGGGCAGGGGATGGGGGGGAAACCACAGGAAAATTACCCTAGTTAGGGATCAGTGTTAGACAGGTGTTAAGCAATTCTAACAAAAACCACTTAATGAAAACTTTTGGTACAGAGGCATTAAATTATGTTAATCTTATAACCTAAATATTCAACTTGCCTTATTTTTCTAGATATGATTTCATTGTGATGCTTTGTACACAATGAAACACATTACTACATGTAACATTGTGAACAGATTAAATGTTCTTAAAAAATATGGGAAAAAAAATAGGGCTCCTGGCTGGCTCAGCCTATACATCATGTGATTCTTGATCTCTGGGTTGTGAGTCTGAGCTCCACATTCGGTGTGGAGATTCCTTAAATAAACAAACTTTAAAAAGTAAACAAATCTTTCAAAAACTACATGGGAAAACTGAAATGATTATTGTACAATTTTATCTTAACCAATACACTTTATTAACACGAGAAACTATCACTAAATTAAAAAAAAAAAAGCCTGTGGTCCTATAACAGAGTGAAATGCACGCTCAAACTTGTGATGTGAATATACGATAACCTTCACACGTTATTTTCCATACCTGACACCCCTAGGATACATATATTGCACTCAAAAGGTGACAATAAGCTGACACTCTCTAGAGGCTGTGTGATAACCGCTTTTATTTATATGGGTTAAAGATATCTTTGTATGTCATCGAATATACATTTAAGGTGACAGTTCCAAAGGCTTCAGTCCCTTACACAAATAATCCAAACATCTATCGTTGCCTGTTTAAAATGTTTCCACTTGTTCGTTTTCAAACAAATCTGTGATGAAAATACCTTCACGTGTGCGCTGCGAGAATCTCTGAGACAAATCCGACCGTGAGAAGAATTGGCGGACAACGTGGAGTGCAATTTTCAAGACTTATGCCGGGACATCGCGCCACTCCTCCAGAAGCACGCGGGTCCAGGTGAAGACACGAGTCAAGCGACGTGGCCGCGGGGAGGCCCTGGAGGTCCGGCCTCTGCACGTGGCTGGCAGCTGGGCTCTCCTCCGGCAGCGTCTGGGCCTGAGCGCTTGCACTTGCCACGTGGATCACGAGTGCTAGAAGCGGCGTGCTCGGCGCTCGGCCCACACTTGCGCCGGCGCCTGGACACCGGGCTGGCTCAGCCCCGCACACAACCAGACCGCAGCTGACGAGGCCTCCCAACAATGCTGGTCCTCACCCACCTCGCATTATGCCCAAGTCTCCGGCCCATCCTGCCCCCGTCACGCTCAGGACCTCCAGTCCACACCCGATCCCCCAACATCTGGACCCCTCGACCACCCCCACAAGATCATTTCAACCCAAGCTCACTGACCAGGGCTCATAGTCCGCTCTACCTGCAGCCACAAATGGAAGCACAAAACCCATCTTGGCACTAACACGCGCTCTCTCCTCTCCAGGTGGGTCCTGGAACTCGCTCATTCCACTCCCTTGCAGCCCAGGACCTCGTGCGTGCGCACCAAAGGGCGAACATCGCAACTCCCCTCAACCTCACCCCCACCCGGGAACCCAAATCCTTCCTCCATTCCAACCTAGACACCCTCGATGGCAGCACCGGGTCCTGGGACCCGTCACCGAAGACACACGGATAAAAGCGCCACCAGACCCTAGTGCGTATCCGTCCCTCTCACGCGACCCTCACACACGCTTGTCGTGGGCAGGCTCCGGGCAGCCGTGAGCCCAGAGCCGAGCTGCCCTCAGCACGTGGTCCCGTCCCTCCCTGGGGCCCGCAAGCACCCCCAGGCCACCGCCAGCCCACACTCCCCGAGAACTAACCTTCCAGGAAGAGAAGCCGCAGCTCTAAGCCAGTTCCTCACCTGGAAGGGCCAAGGGCCTCTGCGGGAGCTCAACGGTCACCTGACCCTGCTGGACATGCGCACAGGCGCAAGGGGGGCCATAGCCACGCCCACACGCCCATCCCCGAGCTCGCGCCTGCGCAGAGGCCGCCCAAGAAGGCCAACCCCCACCTAGGACCTGCCACGTGCAACTGCGCGCTCAGGCTTCCCTGGAGGGTCCTCAGACTTTCCCTCTAGCAGCCGCTCCGTCCCCACGGCAATCACCTGTGCTGGTTCTGTTCCTTCCTCTTCATTTGCTACATGTGAGGAACCCACAGCATCTGTGTTGAGATGGGACGTTAGCGAGTAAGAGGGTCAGGTGTGCTCTGCTTGCTCTCTCTAGAGCTACCGAAAGGGGGATTGGGTGGGGGATGCTGTGGAAACAGTTCTGGGGAGAGAAGCAGCAGCACCACCAGAGACTGTTGAAAATGGTAATCCATCGGCCGGACCGCAGCTGTATCTCAATCTCTTAGAATAGGGTTCTCCTGTAGACTCTGTTTCAACAGAAATGCAGGAGATTCACATACACACAATACTTTGAGAGGCAATGTTTGGCAAAGCGGTTGTCATTGATGGCTTCCCCTGACGATCACCTGGGAAGTGTTAACAACTATCATATCCTGTGCCCACTTCCTGCTCGTATATAGCCATCCTATCACTGTGTACTCTCTGGGTGGAAGGGTTCAATGAAAGCTCTGGGGTCATTTTTACAAGGTCAATGTTCTCATTCAGGAGAGCTCACCCTCATCACCACAAGGCCCCTTCTCCAAATGCTGGGGATTCGGTTTCACCATGGGATTAAGGGTGGGGGTGGGAGTTGGAAGAATACACATTTAGTCACTTGCACTGCTATAAATACTTAGCAGATGTTTAAAAACAAGGCACAAATTTATTTTCATAACAGTTCCTAGATGAAAACCATTTGGGTCTTGGCTGGGTACTCTGATTACAATGTCGCCTTCTACATCAAGGTGTCAATCAGCTTGGACTTCCTTCTCCAGATCCTACGTAATATTCCACTTCTATCGTCTTTAGGTCGTTAGCACAATTAATTGCCATCTTGTGGTTTCCACATGTGCCCACCTACACTTAGGCTCAAAGACAGCAACAGTCTTTATGCTTCAAATCTCTGATTTCCTCTTGTATCTAATATCTCTGGATTCTCTCTCTCTTTAAGGATCTTGGAATTACTCTGGATCCAGCAGATAATCTAGGATAACATAGCTGCTTAAAGGTAATTTCATTAGTAACCTTAAATCCTCCAAATCCATCTTACTTGGTATCATAACAAAGCCGAGAGAGTCACCCTCCAATTGGACATCTGCCTGTAATTATTATGAAATCAGTGGAAATTTTGTAAAAAAAAATTTTTTAGAATTATCATTACATTCACAACTCTCTCACCTCTGGTTCCCTTTTCATATGGTTTCTTAGAATGAAAAAACACGGGTGAATTTCTCTCCAATTTTCAGGTACCCTAAAAGCTTAAGTGTTCTTAAAGCTCATATTGTTAAAACAAAGGGTTAGGTCTTAGAAATATCACAATACATAAAAGAATCTTCATCAGATCAATGTTGGGGCATAAAATGTCCTTGACCCATAACAGTTCTTCAACAGAGATGCAGAGTTTGGGATGAGACAGCTCTTTCCCACACTTGCAACTCTGGATACCAGTAAAAGCCTCTCCAGCCTGACCGACCAGTCACATCCTGCACCTGATTTCCCAAGGAATGGCTGAGATTTGCTACCCAAAACTGCACCTTCCCTCCTGTACTGTATGCTCTAGTTCCTGACGTGGGGGCACATTGTAATTGAGCAAGAGTTTTGCCTCCTGAGCTGAAATTAGGAACTAACTATCCATGACACTTGATATTTGCCCGTAAATCGAGAATTGACGAATGGGTGTCAAGCAGTGACCTCCAATCTGCCTTGTGCCACTTGCACCCTCCCAGTTCCCTGGCTCCTCTTCCCCACCGTATGCTCCTCTCCCACCAGGGTCCTCATGCCCCCACCCCGGGAGCCCCAGTCACCTGCTAAACCTCCACACATCCCTCACCTGGACTCAGCCCTATGAGACTTCTGCATCCCACTCCAACCTCCTTCCCGTCACCTTTTTGACATCTGTCTCTAGGTGACCGCTATTCCAGGGACTCCAGTGCCACCCTCCTCGCCTTCTATCACCCCCAGGACCGGTGAGGTCCCGCCCTTTCTTTGTCTTGCCGAAATTCCACTCCCAATACCAGTATCTCACCCATTTCCTGGGTCCTCTACACCCACACCTTGCGGTGCCCCAGCCTCCACGCCTGCAGGAATCCAATCCGCACCCACATGCATTACTCCATCCCTATCTCCTCTGACCCTTTCTCCTGGATTCCCTCACTGCCCACTACCCTCACTGGCCCCCTGAATGCCCTCTGCCTCTTTTGCCTTGTTCAAGGTCTCCTCCAGGGTTCCTCTCCTCTTCACACATTCTCTATTGCCTTGGGCCACGCTGCCCTCCTCCAAAGCACACCCGCCTCACAATTTTTCCCTTCACCTTCCCACCATTATTTTCACCACTCCAAGACACTGTCTTGTGTGTCTCGTACCCACACCGACCATTAACATCTTCCCTATGAAGTGTCCGTTTCGATTATCCCCTTCCACCCCATGAAACTCTGCACCTCTTTTTCCCAAGATCCCAGTATGCCTCATACCGATCACTTCCCAGCACACTATGTCTCCATGTACCAGCAAACGTGGCAACTCCCCTGTGGCATTGAGCACACGTTTGTCTTTTATCCCTCTACCTTGTTTCTTCTCCTGCGCTATTTTCTTCCCTCACCCCAGGACCTCTGCACCATGTTGTCTCTATGTTCTTCTTTCCTATGCCCTCCCTCTCACCTGCTCTGTCACACACCCATGCACTGCCACTCCCCCCCACACCCCAACATCCCCACCACACATCCGACTTAGAGTGGTGATGCTCAAAGCGATTTTTAAGACTGTATATTGTATATATTCTCTGTATGGGTAGTTTAGGGCTTGAAAGCATTACAAGTGATAATGAAGGCCTCCAGACAGCCCAGAAGTCTGGAGGTACTCCTCTTTTTCTGCATTTGAACATTTCATCAAGACACACACACCCACGATGAAAGCGTATGTTGATTTTATTAAACTGATTGTGAACTGTGAGTTAGTGTGAAGGTCTGGTGAATATAAATGTCAATGGGGGTGAGTTTCTAAGTGTTTAGGATGTGCCTGAATACTTGTGAATTTCAATTACAGCTGTGAGTACACGAATGACCACGTATGGGTCTAATAGTATGTGAGTATATGTGAGGTTGGGTGTATATACACGTGTGTTTGCGGATGTATGTAAGTGTGTAAACCATTAACGTTTGCGTGCAGTCTGAGTTGCCCATCACTATGGCTCTGACTTGAAAATGGCTAGTAATTGCACAATGAACTTCAATAGTGGAATTGTCTGCAGGGAAAACCACAGGATCTGTTTCAACTCCTACTTTGTGTTTCTTCTTACCAAAGCAGTAAGTGCTCAGTACTGAAAATTCAAGGCGGGGGGAGGGAGGGGGGAAGCGTACAGAACTGTTGGAGCTCTTTGATCCTCTTGAATTAAGTAAGTGAGGATGGGCTCATCCAATATTTATAGGTTGGGAGAGACTTCTGGTTAAGCCATCTGATCCTACTGCTTTAGTCTGTGAGAAGAGACTCTTAGAAACTTCTCTCTTTCCTCTCTGGGTATTGTCCAGTCTTTAATTCTTATCAGTGGGGTCAATAATGGTAAAACCAATTTTCCTACACAATCTTCAAATTAATTGGCACTGAATTATTCAAACATGTCATATTAACTTTGTGTGAAATGAATCCTATAGTGAGTTATTTACATCATGTTCTTCCTTTTGCTTGTATCTCTGCATATTCTTCCCTAGTATTTTGTCTCATTCTGTTTCTGTACAGATAACCTTAACTGATGGTTCCTTTCAGTGGCCTGAGGATTAGGAAAGTACTAGTTTCTGGGTAGAGGAACCTCTCTGGGAAGTGAAGAACCCAGGGAGATACACATCCTTCCCCACTAATCCCTCACGTGTCAGAACACACTATTTGCTGCTGTGCTTAACAGGAGACACGTCTACCTACAGGGATCGAGGGAGAAAAAAAACAAGCCTCCCACAAATAGTCTCCTACAAGGTTCTAACCAGAAAGTCATAATTGTTCATCGTAATTAACAAATGAGAGAAAAGTTCCAGGAACATCGTCAGCTCCCAAACCTGTATTCCCAGTGCAGCTGTAAATGAAATAATTGCAGTGGTGAGACAGGTGACCTCACAGAATCACAAACCTATATCTCAGGGTCTGGCTGGCCCCTCCCACTGGCTGCTGTGCCCTTCACAGGGAGCCCCTCAGGCAGCAGGAAGGAGTTGGTGAGGATCCATTTCAGTCTAAGAGGCAGTGTCTGTATCAAGAGTCTGGGTGAGTGATCCTATCAGAAAAGGGTGCTATTCTGTGGATTACCTAATTCACTGTGAAAGCCATGCAGGAACGTGCAATATTTCTGAGGTTTGAGCTGAGCTAGTTAAGAGGATGTGGGGTCCTAGACCTTCACCTGTCCCTGATGGCTCTTAATTCAGTGAAGTTAAACTTCGCTCAATGTGATTGCTGGTGTTCAGTGCAAGTAATAATATACACTGATTTTTAAGTCCTTAAGAAATGAATTGTAAAATCAATCTCCTGTTCTACATTATAGGAATTATAGGCTAAATTTTCAGGGTTACTAGATGTGCAACTCTCACAGCTCCATGGTTGTAGTGAAATGTATGAAGAATTTACAGGAATCTTCTGATCCTGTGCAGAACGTGTATCCAAATGGTAATGTCTTGAATTGAAAGTTTTCCTGTAACCTTGGATGTAGCACACAATGATGGGGACAGTAACTGAGTCTCCATGGAAGACATCATCATCTGTTGGTTACAGTGAAACTATACTCATTCTGAAAGTTAGGAAATGAACAGGTAAGGGACAGTTGACATAAAAACGGTGATTTTCAGACAGCAGCTTTCAGGTTCATATCATGTTCTTTCCAGGTGTTTAAAAATTACTCTACCATCAATACAAAAACCGAGTATTTTGAATCCTAAAGTGTGTAAGATACATGCCTTACAGAGGTCATTTTACAGTGATGCATTTAATATTTCACAAATCTTAGTTCATTGCTAATAGTTTTCCTTAATTCACGTAAGTACTCACTAATAAGTACATAGTGTATCACTCGAAATTAATGATAACTTAGAGTCTGCTTTACACCATTTGATCATGCATCCGTGTTTCATGTGCCAGAGTTTATGGGATTGTCGTGATAATTCAGCAAACCCAGTGTAATGCCATTACACTTGTGTTCCTCACATAAAAGCACACGAGTCTTTCTGTTGCCATCTTGCATCTACGACATATAACTGCAGGTTCCTGCACTATGCTATTGCCAGAGTGCATGCACGTTCACTAAGGTATTCAAGGCTTACCCATAACTGATATTATCCTGTGGAATAAAGTTTTACAAATGAATGGAAACTTGTTGTGATGAAAATTATACAATACCCCCTACTCTGAAGTTAACCACAAGGTGTCAAATCAGAAGTAACCATGGATCTGATTCCTGGATGGACACAGCTAACTAGCCCTCTAGCAGACCGTGGGGGCTCAGTGCACTATCACAGTTTCCAGCCCAACCGGTTCCCAGTCCCCACGCAGCCGGAAGGAGCAGATTTGAACAGATCCTTAACCTCTCTGTGTGTCTGTTCTGTTCATCTTTTAATTACAGCCACAGTAATGCCGACCTCATAGATGTGTGGAGCATGAAGAAGTTCTCACGTGAGTGCCTTCACAGGAGTGATTTTACATTATAAGGGCTCTTGAAAAAGTTCTACATTCAGCCCTCGGAAAGCAACTAATGAAAGAAAACTGTAAGTAGGTGTTTCCAAGTGGCAAGGAATGGAAAGCAGAACATAGTGGATTTCAGCTGACGTGATACATGTTGCGCATGTCTCATATTTCCGTGCAGGAAGTTCTAGCCCAGGAGGCAACGGTCAGTGACTGGGACCAGAGACAATGGTCACAAGGGATCTGGCCATCGGTCTGATCTTCTTAACACAGACTACCGTTGGAATCCTGGGCAATTTCTCACTTCTTTGTCATTATATCATCCTTTCCTTCACTGAGTACAGGTGGAGGTCCACAGATTTCATTCATAAGCACCTGATTGTAGCCAACTTCTTAGCCCTATTCTGCAAAGGAGTCCCCCAGACCGTGGCAGCATTTGGGCGGAAACATTTCCTCAGTGACATTGGATGCAAACTTCTTTCCTTTCTTCACAGAGTGGGGAGGGGAGTGTCCATTGGTAGCATCAGCATCTTGAGCGTCTACCAGGCCATCACCATCAGCCCTGGGAACTCCAGGTGGGCAGAGCTTAAAGTTAAAGCGCCCAAATACATTTTCCCCTCGATTTTCCTGTGTTGGGTCCTGCAAATGCTGGTGAATATCATTTTCCCTATGTACTTAACGAGCACATTGAGCAATAAGAACATCACAAACAAAAAGCATTTTGGATACTGTTCTTCGGTTCGTCATGACAAAGCTAGTGACTCACTGTATGGACTGTTGTTATCATTCCCCGATGTGTTATGTCTGGGGCTCATGCTCTGGGCCAGCAGCTCCATGGTTTTCCTTCTGTACAGGCACAAGAAGCAGGTCCAACATATTCGAAGAACCAATGCTTCTTCTGCATCCTCCCCGGAGTCCAGAGCCACCAAAACCATCCTTCTCCTGGTGAGCACCTTTGTCTATTGTTACACCCTCTCCTCCATTTTTCAAGTTGTTTTGAGTGTTTTTGATAATCCCAGCTCCATCTTCATAAGTGTCGCTGCAGCTGTGTCTGAGTGTTTCCCATCTATCAGTCCGTTTCTGCTCATGAGCCACAACTCCAAGGTACCCAAGGTACCCAGGCTCTGGTTTGCCTGGAGAAGGAATATAAGATCTCCTTGTCTTCAGAAAAACATGTAGACTGTATGTTCTTCTACAACATACAGTTGCCAATTCACTCAGCCCCCTCACAGTCCTAAAAAATTTTTATGAGTTTTTCTCTCTCTCACAAGAGAGGTGCAGCCTGCAGCAGACGGGGGTTTCTGTGCATTGATGTCTGTGCTGCGTACAGAAACGTGATCGGTGTGCATCGTGTCGTTGACCTGTGTGCTGTATTACTGTATCTGTAACATTTTAAAATACCTATCACCAATAAAATCATGAGCTGTTGTGAGCAGATTTATGCATAATGCCTTTACATGGTCAAGAAGGAGTTTAAATGTATTGACAAAAAGGACTCTGTGATTAGTTTTTCAAATCATGCTGAAATTTCTAGGTTGACACCTAACAAATACTAAGTGTGCACTTCCAAAGAAAGGGGGTCAAATGTATACATGTTTTTAAATGTTTTGTCAAGACCTACAGGATCGAAGTAGGATGTAAGAATAAAGTCAAAAATAAGGATTGAGGTACAAAACTGAAAAATACATTTTATGGAATTTAAAACAAATTGGCACAATTTAAAACACTTGGCACAGCAATATTCATACCAGGTAACATATACTTCATGGTTTGCCTTTATTATGATTGTCAAAAATGAGGAAACTCTGATAAATGGTCACAGCAAAGAAGAGCCGGAGGAGACATGACCACCAAATATAAAATGTCATCACATACCTGATGTGTTCTCTGTTGATGAGTTAGAGGCCTCAGTCTCAATCAGACAGAGGCCCTGTCTCACGTGCTGTCACCTCTGTGCCAGTAGGGGTGGCTGACATAACCCACCAAATTCAGAGTCCGGTCTCCCAGGGAAAGGTCACCGGCACCATAGAGCAGGGTCACAGGGCTCAGTCCCTCCATCCAGCAGTGATGGAAAAATCCTTGTTTCTTTGGATTCCCAGCACGTGAAAGGAAGCCCAGCCCTTCCTGGACTCCTGGAGTATTGGGGACAGCACACATCACTGTGAGTGATGAGTCTGTCATTGCAGCCTCTGGCAAAGGGAGGAGGCCTCCACCTGGAAGCCACACGGTGTACGAATGTGGGGCCACTACAACACAACTACAAGGTGTGATTTTTTTGAAAAGTAGTGATTAGCTTGTAAGTGAGCTCTCCTCAGAACTAACCCTTAGAAATCCTGAATGTCTTGCTTGATACTCCAATTTGATTTACTCGGATTTACATATTCTTTACCTAATGTCCTTTTTCTGTTTCAAGAACCCACCCAGACACCACATCTCATTCTGTAATCGTGTCTCCTCTGACTCCTCTTTGTGGGCCATTTTCCCAGATTTTCCTCATTGTTGATCATCTTGACAGACTTGAGTACTAGTCAGGTATCTTGTAGAATGGACCTCAGCATTAATATGGTACTTTCCTCATGATTATCTTGGGCTTCTATATTTTGGAGAAGAGAGCTCAGGGTATAAAGCGCCATTCTCAGGACATCATATCAAGGCTACAGCCCAGCAACATGACTTATCATTGTTCACATCGGCCTACGTCCCCTGGATGAGGTTGTGTGTATGAGGACCCTTCGGGAAACTTACGTGTCCCCTTTCATATTGTACCCGTCGCAAGGAAGTCATTGTGTGTGGCTGACATTAACGAAAGGGATCTTGTGCTCTGCCTCCTTAAGGACAACGTTTCTTACATAAATTATGTGGAATTCTTCTGAAGAGGTCCTTTTTCTCAATTTATTATTTATTCAGTGATTTCCCAAAAATGAATAAATGTTGAAAAAAAATTTTTTAAAAAAAGGGGTCGCCTGGGTGGCTCAGTCGGTTGACCATCTGACTTTGGCTGAGGTCATGATCTCGGGTTGTGGGTTCGAGCCCCACGTCAGGCTCTGTGCTGACAGCTCGGAGCCTGGAGCCTGCTTCGGATTCTGTGTCTCCTTCTCGCTGCCCCTCACCCACTCATGCTCTGTCTGTGTGTCTCAAAAATGAATAAACATTAAAAAAAATATTTATTCAGTGATTTCCTCTTATCAGTTTAGACTCCTGCACATCTGTTTGATACTGAGTTACAACCAATACGGCCTCTTCTGCTCTTGTTTAAATTCAAGGTGTTCTGGGGTGCCTGGGTGGCTCAGTCGGTTAAGTGTCCGACACTGGCTCAGGTCATGATCTTGCGGTTTGTGGGTTTGAGCCCCGCATCAGGCTCTGTGCTGACAACTCAGAGCTGGAGGCTGCTTCAGATTCTGTGGCTCCCTCTCTCTCTGCCCCTCCCCTGCTCATGCTCTGTCTCTTGGTCTCTAAAAAATAAATAAATGTTAAAAAAAATTTTTTTTAAATAAAATACAATCAAGGTGTTCCAACTTGACCATGAGGAGCTCTTTCGGGTGACTCCCGTGTCCCTCTGACATAGCCCATTTTTAGAAACCGAGTTGTTTAGCATGTCCTGACTTATGGCACCGCAGCTCTGCAGGCTGATTTCATACACGTCCTGTCCTAGTCCAGGCTGCACCGTCTCTCCAGGCAGCCCCTGGCTGCTGCTGTGGGGGAACTGTGTCACGGACCAAGGCATGGACACTAGGTATGCTCACTGCTCCTGGGTGTCACTGTGTTCACACCCTCTCAGCTCAAACACCAAGAAAACGTACGTGTGTGTGCTGAACCGCTCGTGTGCACATAGGTAGAAACGTGTGTGGGGGGCGATTGGTGTCCATACCGAGTCAACCTGACTTCAGGCTGATGTCTCCAACTCCAACCCATTCCTCATGGATCATTCTAACTTCCTGCCCTTGCTCATCTGTCTCCTGTCTCTCCAACGGTGACAAACGTGGATCTCACCATCTGCACTTGTGAGTCAAATGCATTTCTGGTCCAATTTGTATAGGATACTGGCCCTCTTGTGCCTGGTTCTTCCAGGCAAAACATCTGAGTAAACTATGGGATGGCTGCAAGAAAGCGGAAGGACAGGTAATGACATGGAACATTCCAAGGTAGAGGAGGAGGGACACCTGGACGCCTGGGAAGGGAACACCTTACACAGCAGGAGATACGGGGGGAGGGGAGGGGCAGAGTATTAAGGATCATTCATCTTACAGGACTCCCCCCGGACAATGGCATTCTAGGGGGGCTGCACGGCAGGGACACCATCCCGCTAGGCTCAGAGGACACTTCCAGACAAAGAACATCACCCTTGGGCTTTGAAATCTAAGGGAATTTTCCCTCCTAGATTTTTTACTTAATGGTGACAGGTGACATTTCTTCTTTCCAGTTTCTCTTTTTGGAATGGGAATGTCTACGCTCTACTCATCCCACCATTGATTTCTGGAAGCAGAGAATGTGTCTGCATTCACAGCCTTATCGCTTGAGAAGGCAGGTTTTTCACAGGATAAATCATGTCTCAAGTCTTTTTTTTTTTTAATTTATTTATCTATTTTGAGAGAGAGAATGAGACAGAGAGAATCCCAAGCAGGCTCCACACTGCCAGTGTGGAGCCCGAGGAGGGGCTCAAACACACAGACCGTGAGATTATGACCTGAGCCGAAACCAAGAGTCAGATGCTTAACTCCCTGAGCCACTCAGGTGCCCCTCATATCTCATGTCTTAATCACACTTGACTTAGATGATACTTAGAGGAGATTTGGGACTTGGACTTGTTTACCAAATGAGTTAATATTTTGGGGCTACTGGAATGGGGTGGAGGGGTAAGTGCATTGTGCCAGTGAGGACATGAATTTGGGGAGTCCAGAGGGCTGAGTGTTATAGACTGACCCGTATCTCCTCGAATTGATACACTGAAGTCCTAAATCCCAGGAGCTCAGAAGGAAGATCCTTGAAGGAAGTGATGGGAGTTAAACTGAGGCCAGTAGGATGAGTCCTCATCCACTCTGAGTTGTGTCATTATAGGAGGAAATGTGGAGACACACACAGAGTTCGGATTTCTACCTGCACAGAGGGCACAGTATGGGAGGACAGAGTGGGAAGGTGACCATCTGGAAGCCGAGGACATGTCACAAAAAACTACACCTGCAGACTGACACCTTGATCTTGGACTTCATGCCTCCACAACTGTGGAAAAAATACCCGCTGTTTAAGCCACCCCAAATGTTCCATTTTGTTACCTGGAATAAGTGTTAAAGTACTTAATTTGCAGAGTCCTCCTGTGAGATGGCTCATTGTCTGCATTCCTCACAGGGGTCTTGTGATCTCACCACAGATTCTGGCTGTGAAAACACTTGTCAACGTAAACACTGCAGACGTGTGAGCCTTCACGTTATGTTCATGCAACTTCTGACCTCATACCCTAATTCCGGATGCGCTCAGATCCTAACGTTCCTGGACTCCACCCAAATGGGTATTCCTGTCACCTTCCTATACACTCCTGTCCTTGTACTTTGACCACATTTAATCCAGGCTCCTATTATCTATCTCTTAGACAGTGCTTAGTGCCTGGGTTTTTATTTACAAAGGACACTAACTGGCGACACAGAGAGGCTTATGTCAACTGAAAGAAGATTTTTTACTGCATACATTTCCTGACAGGGGGATGACAGCATCCCACACAGGCACATGGGAGAAGCATCCTGTTCTGGTCAGGAGTCAGAAGCAGGAGAGAGGGGAAAGCCTAGCCAGAGCCCTTATCATGGTTTTTTGGGGAAAGGGACAGCAGGACATGTTGTAGAGCTTAGTACTGGCTACTTTGCCCTGGGGCATAGGGGCTGTCCCTAATTATCTGGTACTTGGTGGCGGACCGATTTAGGGCTGTGGAAATTCCAGGTTTGGTGCGCTAGAGCTTGTTAACAAGACCGTTGGGGAAGTGGACTCTCTACTGGTTAGGTTACATGAAAAGATGGGCCATGTAAAGCCCTTCTCTATTTTTATGAATTGGTTACTCGTGGAAAAGGCACTCTTTCCCTCCTCAAGAAGGTCACGAATGTCAGAGCCTGAAGAATATAGTAAATACAGTAAATACAATAGGCCCTGTTATGACCAGAGTTCAAATGCAGACCTACAGAGTCTAATCAAAACACAATCAAATAGAGAATTTCCGAGAAAAGGAAGCAAGTACTGTGGGACCTTGTTTCTTTCTCAGAACAATTTCATTTCTTCCTGTCTTTCCTGAATCTCTATTTCCAGACTGGATGTGCAATTCCAGGTCCCCAGTGAAGCCCTGGGTTGACAGACACACAGAGACAGATCCTAGAGAGAGGGGAAATTTCTGGGGAGTCTTTTTGGATGCTGGATTAGCACTCATCACTGTCCCTTCCTTGAGGTAAGGAGGCTTCTGCTCACTAACGAGTTGGTCCATGGTCTCTCCCTTGTCCTGAAGCCACTGCTGAGCTGACCTCCTCCGATGTTTCCAGGTCACCTGTGCGCTCATTCCTTCCCTAGGACTGTGCCAAGGACTGTCTGGATCTCCTGAGTTTCTGTGTCTCTACTGTTCACCAAGAAAGATCTAGCTTTAAGTGGATCTGGACTTTGTAAGAGGCTGACTCTGATTTTGCAAAGGAAATTCCAGTCATTGCTTTCTTGGGGGGAAGTCACTGATATATATACCTGACCCTTTCTTTTTAACATTTTTTTCAATGTTTATTTGAGAGAGAGAGAGAGAGAGAGAGAGAGAGAGTGAGTGAGTGTGTGTGTGTGTGTGTGTGTGTGTGTGTGTGTGTGTGTGTATGAGCAGGGGAGGGGCAGAGAGAGAGAGGGAGACACAGAACCTGAAGCAGGCTCCTGGGTCTGAGCTGTCAGCACAGAGCCTGATGTGGGGCTCGAACCCATGAACCTAGAGATCACGACCTGAACCAAATTCATATGCTTAACCAACTGAGCCATTTAGGCACCCCTGTCTGACACTTTCTTAAGGTTTAAATCCTAAACGAGCTTGCCATTTCCATGGCACCAATGGATTATTTTGTTCCGTTTCGCCTTTTTCTTTGAATGAAGCAGCTGAACACTTCCCTCTGGAATGGGAGCTCCTAGTTCTACATCTGTCCTCAATTATCCTGATTTTCCAAATCCTAGAATCATCTCTCCCTTCAGGTGGTGCTGAATTCTTATCCTATGTGCTTGATTAAATTTATAAATGCGTAATGATTCCAGCAGAGGAAAATGGAGAAGCCAACATAGTTTGGGGCTTTGACTTTAAGATCCTTCCAATAGGAGTTCATCGGGCTGATCGTGATGGTCTGGAAGACACTCAAGAGGCAGGTGCTGCTAATGGACAACCCCCTGCCCACTCTCTGAATGTACAAAAAAAGTTTGCATGCAAATTAGTGAAAAAAGATTTCAATCCCAAAGCTGCCAATGTCTGGGGGACTCCTTCAGAGAGAATGACCAAGGAGTTGGCTACAGTCAAGTGCATGAGAATCAAACGGGTGAACCTCAGCCTGTGTTCAATGCGGTAAACGGACACATAATGATAAAGAACAAAATTGCCCACAATTCCAACTGTCGTCTGTGACAAGAAGATTATTCCTACTATCAAATGCCCTGAAGCAATCTGTCATACAACATGTTTTCCTTTATATTATGACAACAATCATTTCTCTGGGCAAAGGCTCACTGAAGACTTTTCACAAGATGAATAACACACTACTTGGCAATGAGAAAGAAGAAAAGCTGGCCTTTTGTAGCAATGTGGATGGAACTGGAGAGTGTTATGCTAAGTGAAATAAGTCAGGCAGAGAAAGACAGGTACCATATGTTTTCATTCATATGTGGATCCTGAGAAACTTAACAGAAGACCAGCAGGGAGGGGAAGGGGGGTAAAAAAGTTACAGAGAGGGAAGGAGGCAAACCATAAAGGACTCTTAAATACTGAGAACAAACTGAGGGTTGATGAGGGGGTGGGGGAGGGGGCAAAGTGGGTGATGGGCATTGAGGAGGGTACCTGTTGGGATGAGCACTGGCTGTTGTATGGAAACCAATTTGATAATAAATTACATTAAAAAAAAACATGTTTTCCTTTCTATCATGACAACAATCATTTCTCTGGGCAAAGGCTTCCTGAAGCCTTTTCACATGATGAATAACATGAATTGAGTGCTCCTGTTTGACTGCCATGACTTCCTGTGATGGGAAGAGATGGAGAGATTTGCAGTCTATTTAACTGAAAAGTCAAGCAGTAAGGATGAAGTGCTGTTATCCTGGAGAAGCAAGGGCAGGTGAGAGCAAAGGGAAAGAAAGCACAAGGCAACATTGTCAGAAGAACCTGAAATGTGCGAGCCATACTGGGGAAAGGAAAGCTTGATCACTACCACTTCCTAAAATGAATTAACTTTGACTAGTTTGCTGATCTGACTTTCAAAGATATAAATGTATTCTTCCAGAAAAAAAAAAACAATTTCCAATACCTTATACTAAGAAAATATTACTTTTTTAAAAAAGTTTTTAATGTTTATTTGAGAGAGAGAGCAGGGGAGGGGCAGAAAGAGAGGGAGACACAGAATCCGAAGCAGGCTCCAGGCTGTGAGCTGTCAGCACAGAGCCCGATGCGGGCTCAAACTCACGGACTGTGAGATCATGACCTCAGCTGAAATCGGACACTTAACCGACTGAGCCATATAGGCACCCCAGAAGAAAATACTTCTTAAACAGCAATGAGCATATCATATTGTAAAATGATTTTATATTAAGAGGTGGTTCTCATCAAAATGCCCCACACACTCCATTTGTAACCAGCACAAAGAATTCCTGAAGACTACACAACAAACAGTGGACAAACCGTTCCAACAGAAACTTCAAAAAAGGGGTTTACTCAATAGATAATACATGTGTAAAAATGTTCAATGCAGTAGTCAGAAAAATTTCAAATATGACACTACTAACTGGTGCCATCAAACACTACCCAGAAATCTAAACTGAGGATAACAAGTCTTGGCAGAGATGTGGGTCACCAACAATCTCAAACTCTGCTGGCAGGAGGTGAAAACTGGTGCTAACATTTGGAAATGTGTGGTAGTATGTATTTTAGCGGTGTGGATATACTACTATGCTGCAACATATATACTCCCACGAATATGCTCAACACAAATCTGTCAGGTATCCCCAAGACTGGTTACAAAGTGTATAAGCAAGCATTGCTCATTACTCATAACTGCCCAAACTCAGGAATACCCACTTCCCATTAACAGGACCGGCAATCAGTGAATCTTTCCATATTCACACGATGGAGTCTGATCTGGCAAAGCCAAAATGCCAACAGTAATACGAAACAACACGGATGAATTTTCAAACGTCATATGGAGTGAGAAAGAAGTCATCATTACCCATTTCAGGCAGTATGACTCCATTTATACCAAGTACAAAATGGGCAGAAGTGGTCTTATCTTTCAAATGTTGGAGAGTTATGAACCTATTCCCAAACATCACAATCCTACAAATAGAGCCAAGAAAACTACACCCATGGGGACAGTGACTGAGAGAGAGAGCACAAGAGGATATCCGGGGATCTAGAAACATTCTGTTTCTTCATCTTGGAACGGCATACACCAATGTGGTCACTTGTGAAATACCAGTGATTTATTGTTTACTTTTTTCTTGTTTAATTTTTTAAATATTAAAAAAATAAATGAAATGACACAGGGCTCGATCCCATGAACCATGAGATCATGACCTGAGCCAAAATCAAGAGTGAAACGCTCAACTAACTGAGCCACCCAGGTGCCCCCATGTCTTTTAACTTTTTAAATACAAATCATCCAAGAAAAAAAAATTGCAGGGAGCTGAGAAGGCTCATCCTGTGAATGTGTTTCACCTGCTGGTTGAATCTGTACAAAAGAGACTTATGGACCTAAGGCCTACATTTGAGCCCAACAACGAAATATCACAGAATAAGAACACTGCTGCTTATAGTGAGTCTGAGATTGTGCCAAAAATTCAGCACAGCAGTATCCTAAATGTGTTCTATCTGATGGTTTCTTGCTCTATTTGCCAGAGGAGAAAGGATATTTACCAGCTCAAACAGGGTCCAGCAGAGGAAAATGGAAATTGCAATATCCCAGGGAGGCTTTAGCCAATGTCCAGCCACCTGGAGGTCCTGGGGCTGCTCGTGATGGCTGGAGACACAGGAGAGGCAGCTGGTGCCAATGGACACACCCTGCCAGCTCTGTGAGGGCAGAAAACAGATGTGCACTCAAAAAGCACTGAAGAATGTTTCAACTAACAGCTACCATTGCCTTGGGGACACCGGTAAAGGGAAATGACCAAGAAGCAAGCATAATCATGTGCCTAAAGGATCACATCTTCGGACCTCAAGCTGCAATCCCTGTAGAAGAAGAACAGTGGTAAAGAAATGAGCAAATGCCCAGGACTCCAACCGTCATCTCTGATGAGGGAACCATTTCCACTGGCAATTCCTGGAGTCCATTCTGACAGATCCCAGTGACTGATACTGGTTTTCAGGATCTAACATGTATCATATCAACTGAACCCTGTTGTCTCTCGGAAACATATTTACTTCATTTTGACTTTGTCAAGGTGCTTCCCACGGGGGGGGGGGAAATAGCCTTCAAATACCACTTAAAATGCATGAATCACTGCTATCATGCCATAAGTGTAAAATCTTTTTTTATTTTCCTACCTGCATGAATGAGGCACTGACATTAATTCCATTGTAGAGATAAAGACAACTAGGCACAAAGGGCTAAGCAACCTAAGTTCACACGCTGGCTGCTTAGGGCCCATGTGGTGATTGTAACCTGGCAGGCAGGAGCCATGACACTTTGCGAACCTTGGGCTCCACTAACAGACCAAGTAAGCTGTGCCTTCTGATAATCCAGACGTAGATTTAGTTTTGCTTTCATACTCTTCCATTTTATCTCATACCATTTTTATTTTATAATTTTGGTTGTACAATGTTCTCCTGTTTTTAAGGATATTATCTCCAGGTCAATTGATATCTAGGAATAAAGCGTTAGAATCCTAATGAAGTGTAGATGTACTAATTAGAAGCTAATCCTACAGGAAAGTTTCCATGTCCACATTAGATGTAATAAACACAGATTTGCTGGGGTGCCTAGGTGGCTCAGTCGGTTAAGCGTCCGACTTTGGCTCAGGTGATGATCTCATGGTCTGTGTGTTCAAGCCCTGCATTGGGCTCTGTGCTGACAGCTCAGAGCCTGGAGCCTGCTTTGGATTCTGTCTCCCTCTCTCTCTGCCCCTCCCCCGCTTGCACTCTGTCTCTGTTTCTCTCTCTCAAAAATAAATAGACATTTAAAAAAAACCTCACAGATTTGCTAAATGATACTTGGGCAGTATAAGGAATCACTTCCTGTAATTCCAGGAACAAAAATACATGGCATCTATCACATAAGTTACTGCACAATATTACCTAATTCCCTCAACTATGATTTATGATATACCAATATGTGAAAAATTCTGCAAGATGGAGTCAGAGTTATTAATAATTTTGGTTTAAATGTTGACATATTTACCAAACCATTCACCATATGGTGAGAATTGTAAAAGATATGAAAATACATGATACATGTAAAATAGAATCTGGAAAATATGGACTCCTGTGTAATGTATATCTTGAAACCACAGGGAAATGAGTTGTGACCTTGAGATTGATGCTAAAATGTTACTGAACAAGAGAGAATAAGACATGATACATTTGTCTTACAGGTGTTTTCTGAAACCATAAATATACTGTTAACCTTTTCATCAAATGCTGCCTAGAGAATGTATAACTTCAACATAGAAAGGAATTTTGCCATAGTCAAGAGACCTCAAATGGTTTCAGTGGAGACACAATTAATACCTTTAGTGAGTGTTAGGTAAAAAGAAGCTTCAACAAAATTCTAGAACCAAATTCATATACAGGATCCCTGTGGAGGATTAGAAACTATTAGAGCTCTACCCTTCTCTGTATCATAAGCACAAGGCATTGTAAGCACACCTCCACTAACACTGAAAACTCAATCTATGGTTCCCGCAAAGTAATCTGAACAGCAGTTTGATTTAATATCTACGGTCCTCACACACCTTCAAAATGACTCTTCCTTGTCACTGGGATTTTCATTGGTAATTGTCCTCAGGGAGGACTTCATTAAATTGCATCAGGAACCATCAGGTGTGGGTGCAGGGTCCAGAGAGGTGAGGATCCTGTACAGCTCAGCTCATACCCAAGGCATTATTTCACCTCCCTCTTTAGCTTTGCCCCCAATCTGTACTCACCCTCAGAATCCTTTCCAGACATGAACATTTACTTACATGTCCTTCCTTACAGGCTCTGCCTCTCAGACTGAAACAGAGAATGCTCACTGGACTCGTCACATTGAAGGATGGGGGCGCAGTGTGAAGGTCACAGCAGCCAGTACGTGTGAGGGACAGAGGCAGCCATACCACAGATAAGGGTTTGTGATCTGTGACCTCCTGTCCCCTCAGAACTGCTATTATCATTTCACATGTGATGGCAAAGACAGAACAGGCTTCAATGGTGACAACATTTCTGAAATTTTCTCCCAGTACTAATTACCAAAACCAATTAAAAGTTTGTGAGTATCTCCAAAATGACTGCTGTGTGCTTTAGGAGAGGCTCTTACTTTTTCATGATTCCTGATAGCAGACAGGGTCTCACAGGGAAGAGGCAGTAAATACTGATGTCAGACACTTAAGGGACTGGCAGTGAGGCTGTGTGTCTCACAGCATCCCTGATTTCCTGAGATGTTCTTCCATTAAAAACCAAGTTCATTCCTTAGAAGTGACAAAGAGTTTCCCAAACAAATGCCAGGTGGCCCAGCCACTGTGGAAAAGAGGATGGAGTTTCCTCAGTTAAAAACAGAACTAATATACGATCCAGTAATCATACCACTGGGTATTTACTGCCAAAATACAAAAGTAATCATCCAAGGGATGGGATACGTGCACCCCTATGTTTAGCAACAGCATTACCTGCACTATCCAAATAACTGAAGAAGCCCAAGTGTGCATGGATAGATGAAAGGATAAAGATGTGGTGTATGTGTGTGTGTGTGTGTTTATACACATACAATGGAATACTATGCAGCCATAAAAAGAATCAAATCTTGCCATTAGCAAAGATACAAATGGAGATAGAGAGTATAGTACTCACTAAAGTAAGTCATCCAGAGAAAGACAAATACCATAGGATCTCACTCATATGTGGAATTTAAAAAACAAAACCTATGAGCAAATGAGAAGAAAAAAAAAGAGAGAGAGATGGACCACAAAAGAGACTCTTAACTACAGAACTGATAGTTACAAGAGAGGGGATGGGGGATGGGTGAAATAGGTGATGGGGATTAAAGAGTGCACTCATGAAAAGCCCTGGATGATGTATGAAACTGTTGAATCACCTGAACTAATGTAACACTGTATGTTAACTATACTGCAATTAAGATAAAATAAAAATAAATTTAGAAGTACTTTCTCACACAAGCAAAAGATAAGAGTAACTGACCTCTAAACCAATGTTGCAGGAAAGGACTCTGTGAGTGGAAAGGAAAGACCATAAGTAAGAGTAAAAAAAGTAGCAAGCACAAAAGCACTAAATGGAAGTATGTCTGTAAAAATCAGTCAAGGCACTCACAGAAAAAAAAAAAAAGGATGTAAGTAGGACTCCATATACCTAAATCGAGGGGGGGGAATAACAGATGTAGAGAATGAGTCAAACATAAGTGACCATCACCCTAATATAGACCGCTATATGCAGATGTTACAACAAACTTAATGAAAACTACAAATCAAAAATGGGTAATAGATACACAAATGACAAAGAGGAAAGAATCCAACTGGATCACTAAAGAAAGCCAGAAAACCATTAAGAGAACACAGCAAGAGAAGAAAGGATCAGAGAAGAACTACAAAAAGAACAACAAAATAAGTAACAAAATGACAATAAATACATATCTATCAGTAATGACTTAGAATGTGAGTGGACTAAATGCTCCAAACAAAAGACAAAGCGGTATGCAATGGATAAAAAAACAAGACTCATCTATATGCTGCCCACAAGAGACTCATTTCAGACCTAAGGACACCTGCATATTGAAAGTGAGGGGATGGAGAAACATTTACGATGCACATGGATGTCCAAAGAAAGCCTGGGCAGCAATACTTCTTTGGACAAAATAGAACTTTAAAACAAAGACTATGACAAAAAAACAAAGAAGGACACCATATAATTATAAAGGGGACAACCCAAGAAGATATACCAATTGTAAATATATATGCACCCAACAAGAAAGCACCCAAATATATTAAACACTTAATAGCAAACATAAAAGATCTAATTCATAGTGATAGAGCAATACTATGACACTTAGCACTCCATTTAAATCAATGGAAAGATCATCCAAAAAAATCAACAACGTAAGGGTAGCTTTGAAGGACACACTGCACCAGAGAGATTTAACAGATATATTCAGAAAATTCCATCCTAAAATAGCTGAACACTCATGCCGTTCAAATGCACATGGAACATTATCTAGAATTGATCACATATTAGGCTACAAAAGAAATATCAAGAACAAATTCAAAAAGATCAAAGTCATACCATGCATCTTTCTGACTACAATGGTATCAAACTACAAATCAACCACAAGGAACAATCTGGAAAGACCACAAATACATGGAAGTTAAAGAACATGCTCACAAACAACGAATGGGTCAACCAAGAAATCAAAGAGGAAATAGAAAATCACATGGAAACAAATTAAAATGAAATACACAGGGGCACCTGGGTGGCTCAGTCGGTTGGGCGGCCGACTTTGGCTCAGGTCATGATCTCGCGGTCGTGAGTTCGAGCCCCGCGTCGGGCTCTGTGCTGACAGCTCAGAGCCTGGAGCCTGTTTCAGATTCTGTGTCTCCCTCTCTCTGACCCTCCCCTGTTCATGCTTTGTCTCTCTCTGTCTCAAAAATAAACGTTAAAAAAAAAAATTAAAAAAAAAAAAAAAAAAAAAAAAAAAAAAAAAAAGAAATACACAATGGCCCAAAACCTTTGGGATGCAGCAATAGAGGTCCTCAGAGGGAAATTTACAGCAATACAAGCCTACCTCACGAAGCAAGAAAAATCTCAAGTAAACTACCTAACCTTAACACCTGAAGGACCTAGAGAAAGAACAACAAGCAAAACCTAAAACCAGCAGAAGCACAAAAATCATAAAGACTAGAGCAGAAATAAACAAAATAGAAACTAAAAAAATAAAAACATAAAAGAGAGCTAGGAAACCGGGAGCTGATTTTTTGGAAAGATCATTAAATTCATAAACCTCTAACCAGATGCATGAAAACAGAGAGAAAGGGAAAAAAAGGAGAAAGAGAGAGAGAGAGAGAACAAACAAATCACAGATGAAAGGAAGAAATAACAACGACACAACAGATATATAGACGACCATAAGAAATTATAAAAAATTATAGGACAACAAACTGCACAACCTAGAAAGAATGGATAAATTCTGAGAAATCTGTAACCTATCAAAACTGGAACAGAAATAGAAAATTTGAACAGACTGATGACCAGCAAAGAAACGGAATCATTCATCAAAAAACTCCTAACAAACAAAAGGCTAAAACCAGATGGTTTCAGGGGTGAATTCCAATAATCACTGAAAAAAGAGTTAATATGTATTCCTCTCAAACATTTCTAAACTAGAAGAGGAAGGAAAACTTCCCAATTCATTCTATGATGCCAGCATAACCCTGATGCAAGAGCCAGATAAAGACACCACAGTAAAAGAGAACCTGCAGGACAATATCTGATGAACATAGATGCAGAAATCCCCAACAACATATTAGGGAACTGAATCCAACAATACATTAAGAAAATAAAATCAGGGCGCATGGGTGGCTCAGTCAGTTAAGCATCTGACTCTTGATTTTGGGTCAGGTCAGGATCTCATGGTCTATGGGCTCCAGCCCACATCTGGCTCTGTGCTCACAGAACGGAGCCTTGTTAGGATTCTCACTCTCCCTCTTTCTCCGCCCCTCCCTACCTCTCTCTTTCTCAAAATAAATAAATAAACATTTAAAAAAATCAAATCAAATCATTCACCAGGATCAAGTGGTATTTATTCCTGGGATGTAGGGTTGGTTGAACATGTGCATATCAATCAGTGTGATACAACACATCATTAAGAGAAAGGATAAAATCACAGGATCGTTTCAATAGATGCAGATAAAGCACTTGACAAAGTATAATATCCATCCATGAGAAAACCCCTCAACAAAGTAAAGTTAGAGGGAACACACATCAATGTATTAGAGGACTGGCACTGAGGCATGTGTCACAGGTGTCCTCGATTCCCTGAGAAGTTCTTCCACGAAAAATCAAGTTCATTCAATGTCTTCTATGTCCCAAACTGCATCATTATTTAGGAATTCAGAAGATACAGGCATTCCAACAGAGTCCAACAAGAATTTCTAAAGAGATAAAAGGGAGAATATGCCTATAATTTACATTAGAAATCATGGAACTCATTTTTATAACTAAGTACAAATTAGACTGGAAATTAGGATATGCAAATTTTCAAAGAAAATAATGAACAATTATTTAACCCGAACAGCAATATGAATGCAAACAGAAATATCTACAGAAGACTGCTGTATATAAAACGATCCCTCACAAATACATGCACCAGCAGGAGAAAGTTTAACAGACAAAATTTACCAATCGTTGAACTAACACATAAGCCAATGCTACTTTCTCAATTCAACAGCACTGGAAGATTACCTGTGGTCTTTAAAGACACTTTCGTGGAATTTTCAGTAGGAGCACTCATTGGTTATGAAATTAAAGAAAAATATTTAACGGCCAAAAGTCACTGCTTTGGATTTTCCAACACAAATCCACAATTGAAAGAAGGTCCACCATACATTCTCCTTGTGAGAGTATTTAGTACACCTGGGAAGTTAGAGGAGCCACAGTCCACCTAAGACCACACCCACTTCTCACACCAACTGCAAGCTTTTTGGTTCTCAAAACCTCACTGAGTTCTGACAGTTCTCTACTAGGATTCGCAGAACTCACTGAGAGCCATTGGACTCACTGCTTGGATTTTACAGCAGTGGATACAGATGGACATCACACAGGAGAGCGATGCGTTGGGAAGAATCCAGAAAAAGTGCCAAAAGCAGAGCGCTGATTATCCGCAACCCACGAAGTGATAGATGCACTAATTTCCTAGCACTGACATTTATCAATGTTCATGCAGTAATGCCAACCAAGCCTTCCTGCCAGGATGTTTTACTAAGGCTCGATCGCATACCATCTTACTGGCTGACCTTCAGTCCCCAGTTCCTGTGAGGGTCTACCTCTGGTGTCCAGCTCCTCCCAAGGCCAACCTGACACTGCATGGCACAAAGCCCCACCATGAGTCACACTGTGGGACTGTCTGGTGGCCATGCCCCCAGGCAAACAAAGACATTACTGTAAGCATGACATTCCAAAGGTCAGGAGAGCACCTTCTGGTAGGCGACAGCAAAGGCCACACATTACTTTGGGTGACGTCAATTCTTGTCTACACAGGACACCCTTGGTCTCTGGCCAAAGCTCTCTTACAATCAAGTGGACATAGTTTATTGGGTGTCTACATTTAGCATAGCACAATCCGACAGACATAAGAGTACCCGTGTGAGGCAGGAACAGATTTAATGAAACAGTGACTCCATCCTATGAAGCCACTACATATGTTTTCATATTTTTCTACTAACATAATTACTTCTTTTCCTCTTGCTCCACTGACCGCACTTTGAGGGAGTTGAGTTCTTCACTCTAGATGTCTTCTACTTCCAAGAGACAGAATGGAAGCATATGGTTGACAATGCATACTCTAAACACACATACACAACACAAATGGACACACTCAGACATACACACAAGCACACAGTACACACACGCTCAAACACACTCTGACACAGGTGCTCCTGCACTCATACTCATGCACACACTCATGATGTATGGACCCGCACTCCCAATGTCACATGCTCACAGGGCTCACATCCACACAAATGACACGGCCCAATCATATCCAGTAATCATCCACATGGTCACCAGGTGGGCCCAATTCAATCATATGGTTTTATCTGGAAAACCGCATCCTCTCCTGCCCATTAATACCAGAAAGGGGCAGAAACATCTGCCCTTTATACTCCTTTCACAGCCCACAGGAACAGTATGTTAGATATGCAGTGTTCAAAGCACCATGAGCTTTGCCATGAGGTCGGGGAGGGGGGGGCACTGACCTAGAGAGCAGGTGATGGATAGAGAGCACATAGGGGAAGTGGCCAGGGTGAGGCAGTGCAGAGAGAATGAGGGTTCAGGGGTTACAGAATGTAGGAGTTGAAGGTGCTAAGGGCAAATGCACACATGGGTTAAAAGGTGCCATGTCTTTAAATTACACTGCAGGTTCTGAGGGCACAGGGTGGCTACGAGTACAAAGTCGTTAAGGGGTGAATGCACACTGGGCCCTGTGTGATAAGAGCTACGCCAGTCATGGGAACGATGGGGATAATGCAGAGGGCACAGAGGGCAGAAGTGATGAAGGGCAGGGTGGGTAAAAGCACAGGCAAGTTCATGTCCACAAGGAGTAAGGAACACAGGTGAAGAGAGACCTACGTTTTACAAGGTTTAAAGATACCATTGATGGCACAACACAACACTCACACTTGGGTGTTAAGAAAAAACTCCCTTTGACTTACGACCCCAAAGGAGAGAAGGATACCAGGCAGGCCTCCATGGGAGGTGGGGCTGCACCCGGGGACAAGGTAAACAAACTGGGGCTGCCTGGGACAGCTTCTGTATGGCTAGCAGGGTGGAGCTGGCTTCAAATCTCAGGCACCTCGTGCATAATTTGAATAATTTCGTGGGCTCAGGGGCTGAGAGGTGGCCTCCAGTTTCTGGAACCTGATTTGAGGCAATGTGGGTGGGAGCCAACAGCCCAGAGAGGAAGGACCAAACAGAAGAGTGCGTTGGCTGTGGACTCAATCAGCTTCTCAAGAAGGAAAATTGATCAACCTCTAGTCATGGCTTCAACACTGGATTGAGAGAGCACTTAACCAAAAAGAGCACATTTATTGCAACTTATTGCTGGTTCATCAACGTCATATGGTCTGTGTTCCAAGAAAGAAATATAGGCGGGAAGGGGAGCTAAAGGCTTGCAGGGGAGTGATGGGCTCAGCGGGGGAAAGCGTTGTAGAAAATGAGGTCAGCTGGGGAACACGGGTGGCTTGAGGAGCCCCAGAAAAAAAGGGCAAACTTAAGAGCTGGTGGCATCTGATGTTTGAGGGAGAAGATGCTGAGGACAGGAGACCTGGCCTGAGTTCACTGGAACAGAGGCAAATGTAGTTCAAGAGGGAAGGAGGATATGGACGTGACGGGAGGGGAGGGGTGTTGGGATGAGCTCCCGGACATTTGAAGGGGACACAGTGGACAAAGGAATGGAATGCCAAGCGAATGCAAGATGGAGGTGGACGATGAATGTCTTGAGTCAGCTGCAGGTGGGAGGAGCTTGGAAAAGGCCCAGTGGTGGAGGGTGACCGTGCTGGACCAAGGGATGGTTAGGGACCTAAAAGAGGAGGTGAAAAAGAGCTCACAGGTGCCACAGAGGCAGTAGGGAGATGAAAGGGGTGCAGGCAGCAGGGAAGATGGGAGGTCACCAATTCATTCCTCTATTCAGCATGCCCTCATTTACATGGACCAGGCTCTCAACTTGCAGGCGAACTCCTCGTACATTCAGCCTGCATGTGAAAATAGCCTTGGAACGTTTGTAAATCTACAGGTAGAATTCTGAGCAAACACTCTGCCACGTTCTCTCTTTGATGGGAATTCCAGGTAGATGGAGTGACCACAGTGGGTCAGGCAGCAGGGCCTGTTTACTGGCACTGGGCAGTCAGCATCACCAAAATGCATGATCCTCTCCAACTACTTATGGGAAGAGAACTCTTATGACCCAAACGGACTTGCTCACAGTCTCTCATTTATTGTAGTATTTCTAAAATGTCGTATGTGCTTTATGCAAAAAACAAAAACATAACAAAATGGAACTGGAATAGTTTAAGTCATGTGTCTCCTTTGTATTAAATGATCCTAAGAGGCCACCTTTTGTAATAGTTTGTAGATATGATAACTATTAAAAAAAATTCATTACAAAATATCCTGGGTCTTATAGTGAAGTAGGCATATCTTCATTGTCTCTGGTTACTCCCCTGTGGTTATATTATATCACATAGCAAAAGGGCCTTTGAATGCAATTAAGGTTATTAATTAATTAATGGACTTTAAGATCAGGGGATGTTTGGGGCTGGACTCTTGTGTGTCCCCACACCCCCATTCATACATTCAACATCAACTGCTAATGTGATGGTATTACGATGGGGCCACTGGAGATAGTTACATCACGTGGTGGAGCCCTCATGAAGGGGAACAGTCGTCTCAGAACTTTCTCTCTGCCGCACATGTGATGGCCAGCCACAAACCAGGAAGAGTACCCTCACTAGACACCAATTCTACCACAACCTTGACCCTGGACTTCCCAGCCTCTAGAATAGTGGTAGATAAATGTTTGTAGCGTAAGCCCCTCAGGCTGTGGTATTCTTGTTACAGCAGTCCTAACTGATGAGGAGACAGAAATATCTTGGTTTACGGAGGTGGATCCAAGGAAACAATGAGTGTTCAAGAAGAGAAGAAGTCAATGAGATGCAGTCACAGGGAAAGAGGCTGAAAACAGGAGGAGGATTTGATTTGCTCGTGCTGGCTTTCAATGTGGAGGGAGCCACATGGGAAATGAAAACAGAACAGGATTCTGCCCACAACATCAATCAGCCTGGAAGCAATTCTCCCCCAGGTTCCAGTTAAGAGACCAGGACAACTGTCTCTGGCTTTGTCCCCTACAGACTTCTTAGGAAGAAATGGATGTCGTCTTCAGCTGCTACAGTCACAGAAGTCTATAACAGCAACATTACAAATATAATACACATAGAAACACATCCACTGAAAAATACATTTAAAGCGTGAATTACTCCACAACCGATACCATTAAAAAATTTTTTTTAATGTTTATTATTTAGTTTTGAGAGAGAGGAAGAGAGAGACAGAGTGCGAATGGGGGAGGGTTAGAGAGAGAAGCAGACACAGAATCCGAAGCAGGCTCCAGGCTCTGAGCTGTCAGCACAGAATCCAAGTGGGGCCTGAACTCACGAACTGTGAGACCATGACCTGAGCTGAAGTCGGACGCTTAAACAACTGAGCTACCCAGGTGCGCCTGATACCATTTTGAATTCCAAATAGAACATTTTCTTCAGTACTATCTTATCCTCCTTTTTATGCATTTTCACTCTGACACTGCACTGTAATTGCACAAAAATGGCACACACACATTCCATTTTCTGCTCCTGCTTCATTGGTTTACATAAATATTGCCACTGAGACTTACACTCCAATCCAATTGCTCTCCTTGACTGGTCATCAACGAAGGACATGCTTTCATGTCAGTAAGAGAAATCTCTCTCCTTCACTGAGATGCCACAAATTACTCTCTGGACATCATTTTTTTATCATGTTTATTAAACACTCCCTTTGTATACATTCAATTAGTTGAGTGTCCTCTGTCACAGACCGCATGGAACGTGGATCAGTGATCCTGTTGATGTGTACACACGTGGATTCTCTTGGTGGCCCTGAGGGGATTGCTGCACCAGCATGACGGCACGTTCACTGCTGGTGCCTAATTATTGCTGTGGAGGGAATAGTTGTGTCTCCCCAGATTTCCATGTGGAAGACTAATCCCCACTGCCACCGCGTTTGGGGTGTGGCCTATAGGAATTAGATTCAGATGAGGTCGCGAGGGTGGAGCTCTCCTGTAGAAAGAAACTAGAGCTCCCTCACTCTGCCACGTGTGGATACAGCATGGAAGTGACTGCAAACGGGGAAGAGACAGACCCTCAGAAGACACCAATGGGCTTGCAGCTTAATGTTGCATCCTCTAAAATCTGGGTCCTTCTCCTAACACAATAGAATTAGCACATTTCACAAATTAACACTGACAACCAACTTAGTAGCCAGTCCACATGTCGATCCTCCCCTGTGACACCAGGCTGTGTTTTCTGATTTAGGAATCTACCATCCAGTCACGGAGGAAGCATGGGCTTTGATTGTCTTGACCCTACTTTGCCTAATCTACTTGAGTTGCCACTCTTTTGTCTTCAGAATATTGACAATTTTGAAGAATGCACCCACTGTCTGCAGAACGTCCTTTGGTGCAGATTTGTCTAATTGTGTCTGTCACCCTTATGCTCGGGTGCAACTTTCCAGCAGAACTTCCCAACGCAGATGATGGCGGGACCCTTTTAGGGCATCACCTCAGAGGCAAACGGTATGCAAATTTTCTATTACTGTTGGAGGCTGAGACACGCACCAGACCCTCATGGCCCCTGAGGCAGGGACAGCTGTCAGGACATGTCTTGTCCTGTTGGGGGCTGGACCTCAGGCCTTGGGGTGGCTATGTGGAAGCTGAGTCCTCAAAGCCATGTGCTTTGCTCCTGGCCACATGCTCCTGCCTCCTTCCAGGCAACACACAGGCCTGGCTCAGGCACTGGCCTACCTCTGCCACTCTCGTAACCCAACTCCACAACACACCGTCTCTCCTGACAGCGCCTGTACTGGGAGAGGTGATCTCTGCCCAAACCAGCACCAGTCGGACCCAAAGGTCCCCTGGAAAATACCACCCTTCACAGCAGAGAATCGCAGCTGCAACCTGGCCTCCAACCTGGGCCGCTGAACCACAACCCAGAATCCTATCACCCAAGGTCAGATTTCAGTTCCAGGTGTAACTAGTACCTGCAGCACAAGCCTGTCCCTCTCCTAACATGGGCTGGAGCCGATGTTTCCCTGTTCGCCCTGGATTTCTTTCACCTCTTCCTTCCGGCAAGCAAACCGTCACGCAGGCACACAAACTATGCCGCGTGTCCCCAGTCCCCTCCAGTCTCTGAATCCTGTGCCTGCAAAAATCGAGTAGCTTTGAAGGCAGCAGCTGATCCTGGTACTGAACTCCCAAAACAAACAAGCTAAGGCTTACGGCAGGGCTTACCCCAAAACAGCCCCCCCCCACAGAGGACCCTAAGGTGGTACCCTTCCACCCCACCCATGCATCTTTGACAAGTAGCTGTGGTCTTAGTTTCAGCTGCGCCCAGAATCTGCCCTACTTACGGGCTACTCTTTACTCGGTTAAGCGTCTGACTTCGCCTCAGGTCACGATCTCGTGGTTTGTGAGTTCAAGCCCCACATCGGTGTCTGTGCTGACAGAGCCTGGAGCCTGCTTCAGATTCTGTGTCTCCGCGTCTCTCTGCCCCTCCCATGCTCATGCTTGGTCTCTGTCTCTCAATAATAAATAAACGTTAAAAAAATAAAAAACAAAAACCAAAAAAACAAGAACTTCACTCTTTCTCTCTTTCCTGCATCTCTATTCCCAGGCTGGATGTGTAATTCCAAGTCCCCAGTGAAGCCCTGGGTTGACATGACACACAGAGAGAGATCCTATAAAGAAGGGAAATCTCTGGCTCTCAGGGGTGGCCCTTTGGGTCCTGGATGTAGCACTCATCACTGTCCTTTCCTCAAGGTAAGATGGAAGCTTCTGGTCACCGACAAGTCCATCCACGGTCTCTCCCCTGACCTGCAGCCACTGCTGAGCTGATGTCCTTCGACGTTTGCAGTTCACGTGTGCACTATTCTTTCCCTAGGATTGGGCCAAGGACTGTCTGACCCTCCTGAGTTTCCGTGTCTACCGTTTGCAAAGAAAGATCTAGTTTTAAATGGATTTGTAATTGGTCAGAGGATGACTCTGACTTGGGTTTTTGCAAAGGACTTTCCAGTCACTTCTTTCCTGGAGTGAAGCCACCGATACATACGCCTGAGCTTCCCCTTTTCCATGGCGGGAATGGATTGTCTCATGCTCAAATATTTCTGCGATGTGTTTAAAAGGATCATGGGAACGCTTCCTTCTGGAATGGGAGCTCCCAGTTCTGCCTTCTGTCCTTCATATCATGCTGACCCCCATGTTCTAGAATCATCTGTACCTTCAGTTGGGACAGAGCTCTTACCCTGGATCTTTGGAGGCTGCAGCTTTGGGGTGCTGGGATCCAACCACACCCAGCTGTTCCCTCTACCCTCCACAGTGTTCTAACAGCACCTGGGAAGGTACCAGATTTCTACAAGCACAGTCTGGAGATGGGGCAGTGAGACATGCAAAGCCAAGATTACTGAGGAGGGCACTTGTAGTGGAACCACCTAGAAGCTGGCACTGGACCTCTACCCCCAAATTTAGCTCCAACTCACCAGCAAGACAGACTGTTAAAAAACGACATCTCAGGTGCACTGGCAATTAGCATTCGTGATGGAGGAGAGCACGGCATGGCCACTGGAGCCCTTAGACGCTCCTGATCCCGACTCAAGTTCCCAAGGGTTTCCCCCATGTCACCAGGCTTCTCTCAATGTGGCTTAAGGATGGAGGGACTTCTCTCAGCCTTAACTTCTTCCCTGAACTTCCCAAACTCTTGTTGCATTAGGTCTTGATATCCCTTAGGTGGGGTGTGTTTTTCCCTGTACAGCAAGGAAACCTGTCTTCAGCCCCAAAAGGTGATACTATCCCTATATTCTAGACTTTTTTCCTACAAACTACAGTCCAAACAAAAGCTGCCCATGCCACTGCCCATAAGACCTACACATACTTAGGAAACCATGCAGAACTGCATTTCAACAATATCCACCACACATTACCTGACTGTACTCACTCCTACTGATATGCCCATGAGTACACTCCTGGGTAAGCACTCTGATTCATCTCACTAGAGCTGGCACCAAATCCACTCAACATGCTCAGAAAGCATTACACTACACTACTGTCTTCAGGATGCTAGACATCAGAATGAGGCCAAGCTGCTTTATTCACTGCATTATGCCCATGTATATCCCACATCGAAGCAGCTGCTGAAACCCTAACAGCCATCAGTGTCCTCCTTGGAATGTCATGTGGGTTCTTCTCACATTCATTGTTGACGTTTGCAGAATGAGGAGTGAATTAACAAGAGGACATGGTACAAAAACATACAATTTATATTCTTCTTGTATTTTTGAAAAAAACTTATTTTTGTTTTTTACCATTTTTGAGAGAAAGAGACAGAGAGTGTGTGAGTGGGGGAGGGGCAGAGAGGGAGACACAGAATCCAAAGCAGGCTCCAGGCTCCCAGCTGTCAGCACAGAGCCCAGCACGGGACTCAAACTCATGAACCATGAGATCATCACCTGAGCTCAACCAGATGCTCAACCAACTGAGCCACCCACGTGCCCCCCCCTTTTTTTTATGTTTTTAAAGGATTTGGTGTTTCTTATCCAGGAAATGAAGAACCTGGATACAGTAGAGTCTTGACTCATGAGCAGAAATGGGCTGACAGTTGGAAAACACACGGAAATTACAGGAGCAGTGTTCACCAGCCACCAACTGGGTTTACAAATAAGAGAAATGTAAGCATGAAAGATGGAGGGGAGGAAGGGGAAAGAAACAAAGGTGCTCACAGGATGAGGATGCTCTGCGTGGCTCTGGACTCAGCAGAGGATCTGGGGGCGACATCAGTCTTGTGAATGTGTTGGACGCGCTTCTTGCGTCTGTGCAGTTGGAAGACCACGGAGCCGCTGGCCCAGACCATCAGCCCAGAAAGTGAAACTTCAGGGAATACTATCAGGACTGCATAGAGTGGGACGGTGACTGCCTTATGAGCTATAGAAAAACAGTATCTCCAATCTCCTTCCTTTGTGAAGTTTTTTATGCTCCGGTTGCTAGACACAAATAACACATACAGAGGAAAAATTAAATTTACAAAGATGTATTGGATCCAGCAGAGGGAAATGGAGAAGCCAATGTACTCTGGGGCTTTGGCTTTAAGATCCTTCCAACAGGAGTTCATGGGGCTGATCGTGATGGTCTGGAAGACACTCAAGAGGCAGGTACTGCCAATGGACATTCCCCTGCCCACCCTCTGAACATACAAAAGAAGTTTGCATACAAACTCATTGAAAACATGTTTCAACCCAAAAGATGTCATAGTTTGGGTGATTCCTTTGGAGAGAATGACCAAGGAATTGGCTATTGTCAGGTGCTTGAGAATCAAATGGGTGGACATCACCCTGCACTCAGTGTGGTAAAGGAACAGGTAATGGTAGAGAAGAGAGAAATTGCCCACAATTCCAACCATGGTCTGTGACAAGAAGATTATCCCTATTGTCAAATCCTGGGAGCCTATTCTGTCCTTCCACATGTTTTCCTTTAAATTATGGCAATAATCATTTCTCTGAACCAAAGCCTGATTGAATTTTTGACACCTAGATTCACTTTCATTGTGTGTGTGCACCTGTTTGATTACAAGACTGACTGAGATGGGAAGAGATGTACAGATATCCTGTATATTTCAAGGAGAGTCGGCAGTAAGGAGGAAGTGGTGTTATCCTGGGGAATCAATGACAATTGAGGGCCATTATGTTATCTGTAGAGATCGTGTTTCTGGTGATGTTCTCTGGTCCTTTGTAGTCTTTGCTGTTCAGAGTCCCCTTTAGAATTTTTTGCAGGGCTCATTTAGTGGTCATGAACTGCTTTAGTTTATGTTTGTCTGGGAAAGTCCGTCTCTCTCCTTCTATTCTGAAAGAGAACCTTGCTGGATAAAGGGTTCTTGGCCTCCAAACCAAGAGCGCATTGTATATATTGTATGTTAGCCAACTTGACAATAAATTGTATTTAAAAAATAATTTAAAAAAAGGGATTCTTGCCTGTATATTCTTCCTTTTCAGCACATTGAATATTTCCTGCCACTCCCATCTGAGAGCAAATGCAAAGAAGAATAGTACAAGATTTTCAGAAGAAGCTGAAATTCACTAGCCATACTGTAGAGAAGACAAACCTTGATCACTACCCACATCCTAAACCAACTATGAATGTATTGCTGATCTAAATTTGAAGGGTATAATGTACTTTTAAAGAAAAACAAAAAATTTCATTTGGTCTTAGAAGAACAAAATATTTCTTTTTCTTTTTTTTTTAATTTTTTTTTCAACGTCTTTTATTTATTTTTGGGACAGAGAGAGACAGAGCATGAACGGGGGAGGGGCAGAGAGAGAGGGAGACACAGAATCGGAAACAGGCTCCAGGCTCCGAGCCATCAGCCCAGCAGAGCCTGACGCGGGGCTCGAACTCACAGACCGCGAGATCGTGACCTGGCTGAAGTCGGACGCTTAACCGACTGCGCCACCCAGGTGCCCCGAGAAGAACAAAATATTTCTTAAACAGCACTGAACATGTTAATCATATGGTATGCAGACTTTATATGAAAACGTGGTTCTCATCAAAACACACCCCACACACACACACACGCAAAATTTGCAACCTACACAAAGAATTCCTAAAGACTATATAAAAAGGATAAACAATGGACCATCCCAATAGAAATTGCAAGAGAGAGGTTATTCAATAGTTAATACAGGTATAAAAATGTTCATTGTCTGCAGTAGTCACAAAAATTCAAATATGATGCTACTGCCTAGTGCCATCAAACACTACTCAGAATCTAAATCTAGAATGACAGAAATAACAAGTTTTGACAAAGATGTGGATCACCAACAATCTCAAACCCTGCTGTCAGGAGATGGAATCGGTACAAACATTTGGAAACTATGTGGGAGTATCCACTTTAGCTATCTGGATATAATACTACGTCCCAACATATATACTTCCACGAATATACTCAACAGAAATTTGCCTGGTATCCCCCAATGACTGGTTACAGAATTTATATGCCAGCACTACTCATTACTCATAAAAGTCCAAACTCTGGAATACCCACTTCCCATTAACAGGACCAGCAGTCAGTGAATGTTTTCACAGTCACACCGTGGAGTCTTCTACAGAGAGACCTAAAAGGCCGACAAGACTCTGCAAGAATACAACTCAACCTTCAACGGTCACACGGTGTGAGAACCAAGTCATCATTACTCGTTTCAGGCAGTACGACTCCATTTATGTCAAGTACAAGATGGGCCGAAGTGATCTACTCTTTCGAATGCTGGAGAGTTACAAACCTATTCCCAAACATCACAATCCTCCAAATATAGCCAAGAAAACTATGTCCATGGGAGATAGTGACTTAGAGAGGGCACAAAAGGATACCCGGGGATCTGAGACCATTCCACTTCTTCATCTTGGAATTGCACACACAGGTGTGGTCGCTTGTGAAATACTACTGAGTTTCATACTTACAACCTGTGTCTTTCTTTATATTTTTGATAAAATGCAAATCATCAAAATAAAATTGCAAGGAGCTGGGAAGGTTCTTCCTGTAAATGTGTTTGACCTGCTGACTGAGTATGTATCAAAAGAAGTTTGTGAACCTAAGGGCCCACATTTGAGTCCAACGAGAAAACATCAGAACGTAGTAACACTGCTGCTTATAGTGAGTCTGAGATTGTGCCAAAAATTCAGCACAGCAGTATCCTAAATATGTGTTCTATCTGATGGTTTCTTGCTCTATTTGTCAGAGGAGAAGGGATATTTACCAGCTCAAACAGGGTCCAGCAGAGGAAAATGGAAATTGCAATATCCCAGGGAGGCTTTAGCCAATTTCCAGCCACCTGGAGGTCCTGGGGCTGCTCGTGATGGCTGGAGACACAGGAGAGGCAGCTGGTGCCAATGGACACACCCTGCCAGCTCTGTGAGGGCAGAAAACAGATGTGCACTCAAAAAGCACTGAAGAATGTTTCAACTAACAGCTACCATTGCCTTGGGGACACCGGTAAAAGGAAATGACCAAGAAGCAAGCTTAATCAGGTGCCTAAAGGATCACATCTTCGGACCTCAAGCTGGAATCCCTGTAGAACAGTGGTAAAGAAATGAGCAAATGCCCAGGACTCCAACCGTCATCTCTGATGAGGGAACCATTTCCACTGGAAATTCCTGGAGTCCTTTCTGACAGATCCCAGTGACTGACACTGGTTTTCAGAATCCAAGGATCCTACACTAGAACATGTCTTCTATCATAACAGCTGAAACCTTAACTCTGGAAAACGTATTTACTTCAGTTTGACTTTGTCAAGGTGCTTCCCACAGTGGAAAAAATAACCTTTAAATACCACTTAAAATGCATGAATCACTGCCTACTCCCATACATATGGAATCTTTTTTCTTTTCCTAAAGGCATGATGGAGGCACGTACATTATTTCCATGGCAGAGATAAAGACAAGCTAGGCACACAAGGTAAGCAATCTCAGTTCACACATTGGTTAGGGGCCGAGTGGAGACTGGAACCTGGCAGGTTGGAGCGAAGACAGTGTCTGAACCTCTGTGCTCCACTAACAATGCACGTCAGCTGTGCCTTCAAATAATCCAGACGCATATTTAATTTTGCATTTATACTTTTCCATCTTCTTTCAAACTATATTTTATTTTATATGTTTGGTGTAAAAAGCATATATTTTTCATTAAGGATATTTTATTCAGGTGAATAACATATGTAAATAAAGTTTAATATCATAATGAAGTTCAGAGGCATGAATTACAGGTTAATCCTGCAGGAGACATCCCTGTGTCCACATTAGATTTAATAAATGCAGTATTTGCTAACAATACTTCGGCAGTAGAAAGAGTCATTTCCTGTCATACAGGAGCAAAACTCATGGCTTCCATACACACACTATTACATAATAGTACCTTGTTCTCCAGGCAATGTTTTATGAAATCCTACCATTTGATGGACCAGTATTAGGAAAGAGACAAAGTTACTGATGATTATGTTTTAATTGCTGAGGTATTTAACAAAACGTACAGTGAGTGAAACTTTTAGCACTAAAGCAAGTTTGTAAAAGACAGTAAAATACAAGACACACATAAATTCTAAAAAAGACATCCAGATGGCCAACAGGCACATGAAAAGGTGCTCAACATCACTCCTCATCGCGGAAATACAAATCAAAACCACACTCAGATACCACCTCACGTCAGTCAGAGTGACTAAAATGAACAAGTCAGGAGACTATAGATGGTAGCGTGGATGTGGAGAAACAGGAACCCTCTTGCACTGTCGGTGGGAATGCAAACTGGTGCAGCCGCTCTGGAAAACAGTGTGGAGGTTCCTCAAAAAATTAAAAATAGACCTACCCTATGACCCAGCAGTAGCACTGCTAGGAATTTACCCAAGGGATACAGGAGTGCTGATGCATAGGGGCACTTGTACCCCAATGTTTATAGCAGCACTCTCAACAATAGCCAAATTGTGGAAAGAGCCTAAATGTCCATTAACTGACGAATGGATAAAGATGTGGTTTATATATACAATGGAATACTACTTGGCAATGAGAAAGAATGAAATATGGCCATTTGTAGCAACGTGGATGGAACTAGAGAGTGTTATGCTAAGTGAAATAAGTCAGGCAGAGAAAGACAGATACCATTCGTTTTTACTCTTATGTGGATCCTGAGAAACTTAACAGAAGACCATGGGGGAGAGGAAGAGGGAAAAAAAAGTTATAGAGAGGGAAGGAGGCAAAACCTAAGAGACTCTTAAATACTGAGAACTGAGGGTTGATGGGGGGTGGGAGGGAGGGGAAAGTGGGTGATGGGCATTGAGGAGGGCACCTGTTGGGATGAGCACTAGGTGTCGTATGGAAACCAAGTGGACAATAAATTATATAAAAACATAAAAAAAACCACAAGAGACGTGTAAAATGGAGTCTAAGAATATGGCATTGTGTGCATCATGTAAGTTAAAATCGTAAGAAAATTAATTCTGTCATTGGGATTCATGTTAGAATATTATTAAACCAGAAAGAATGAGACAAGATTCATGTGGTCCAGACACCTCATGTCTGACCTTTTCCTTAACTGCCTTCTATCTTCAGGAGAAAAAGCAGTCTCACCCAAGACAGGACACCCCAGGTGGTTTCAGTTGAGGCACAATTACGATCTCCAGTAAGTACGTCATATCCTCAGTGTTAGACTGAAAAACATCTTTAAAAAATTCTAGAAACAAATTCATATTCACATCACTGTAGACAACTGGAAACTGTTAGAGCTCTGGGGAGCCTGGGTGGCTCAGTCAGTTGAGCCATCTGACGTCAGCTCAGGTCATGATCTCGTGGTTTGTGAGTTCAAGCCTCACATTGGGCTCTGTGCTGACAGCTCAGTACTTGGTGCCTGCTTCAGATTCTGTGTGTGTGTGTGTGTGTGTGTGTGTGTGTGTCTGTGTGTGTCTCTTCCTCCCCCGCTCATGCTCTCTCAAAAATAAATAAATATTTTTAAAAACTAAGAAAGAAAAGAAACTGTTAGAGCTCTACCCTTCTCTGTATTATAAGCATAAGGCATTGTAAGCACACCTCTACTGACACTGAAAACTCAACCTATGATTCCTGCAAAGTAATGTCAACAGCAGATGGCTTTCATAACTATGGTCCTTACGCACCTTCAAAATGACCCTTCCTTGTCACTGGCATTTTCATCAGTAACAGTCTGCGGGAGGACTTCATTAAACGGCACCAGGAACCACCAGGCGTGGGTGTGGATGCAGGGTCCGGGGTCCTCACCTCTATCGACAAGTTCAGCTCACACCCAAGGAACTAGTCCACCTCCCTCTTTAGCTCTTCCCCTGGTCTGTCCTGACCCTCAGGATCCCTTTCCAGACACGAACACTTACTCACACGTCCTTCCTTACAGGCGCTGCCTCTCCGTCTGACAGAGAAAGAACTCACTGGACTCATCATGTTGAAGGATGGGGGCGCAGCGTGAAGGTCACAGCAGCCAGTACGTGTGAGGGAGGGAGGCAGCCAGACCAGAGATAAGGCTTTGTGATCTGTGACCTCCCCTCCCGTCAGAACTGCAATTATCATTTCACACGTGGTGGCAATGACAGCACAGCCTTCGGTAGCTGACAATACTTCTGAAAAACTTTCTCCCAGGACTAATTACCAAATCCAATTACAAGTTTGTGAGTATCTCCGAAGAGACTGTTGTCTGCTTTAGGAGGGGCTCTTACTTTTCACGATCCCTGATGGCAGAGAGGGGCTCACAGGGAAGGAGGAGTAAATACTGATGTCAGACAACTAAGGGACTGGCAGCGAGTGTGTGTGTCTCACAGGCATCCCCGATTCCCTCAGAAGTTCTTCCACCAAAAATCTAGGGCATTCTTATCTTAGTCTTCCGTTTTCTTTTTTTCTTTTTTTTTTTTTTAATTTTTTTTTCAACGTTTTTTATTTACTTTTGGGACAGAGAGAGACAGAGCATGAACGGGGGAGGGGCAGAGAGAGAGGGAGACACAGAATCGGAAACAGGCTCCAGGCTCCGAGCCATGAGCCCAGAGCCTGACGCCGGGCTCGAACTCACGGACCGCGAGATCATGACCTGGCTGAAGTCGGACGCTTAACCGACTGCGCCACCCAGGCGCCCCACTCTTCCGTTTTCTAAGCTGCATCATTATTTGGGAATTGAGGAAATACACGGAATCAGAATCCAGCAAGAATATCTAAAGAGATATAAAAGAGAACATGCCAACAATTCATATTAGAAAACATGAGTGAGTCCCATGTTTTTTGAGTAAAAAGAAGAAATCATGGGACTCATTTTTTCAAGTTTATTTTATTTTGAGAGAGAGAGACAGACAGACAGACAGACAGAGGGTGGGAGGGGCAGAGAGAGAGGGAGAGAGAGAGACTCCCAAGCAGGCTCCACACTGCCAGCACAGAGGCAGACATGGGGCCTACACCCATGAACCTGAACTGAGCTGAAACCAAGAGTTGGATGCTCCACCGACTGAGTCATCAGGTGTCCCAGGTCTCATATTTATAACTAAATACAAATTATACTGAGATTTGTGATATGCAAATATTATCAAAACGACATTATAATAATATTGACCCTGGCAATCAAAGGAAGTCTAAAAATCTACCCCTCTAAGAAAAACAGATGTTTATCAAAGTGACCCTCAGAAATACAGGTACCGGGATTCCATGATTTCACAAGCAGGTTCTACCACTGTTCTATCAGAGAAGTCAATGCTGCTCTCTGTTAATTCAAGAGCACTGAGCTGTTACCAGAGGTCTCTACACCTCCCTTTGCTACTTTTCAACAGGGAGCACTTGGGCTCATGCAATTAATGAAGACACATAACATTTATGAGTCAAAAGTCACTTCAGTGGATTTTCCACTGAAGAGATACACAATCTCAACAAGATCCACTATCCATTCCACCTGTGAGGATTCTTCATCCATGTGGAAAGGTGGGGAAACACGGTCCACCTAGCAGCACACCTACTTCTGATACCAACAGCACATCGGGGTTTCCTAAAACCATGCTTGGTTTTGAGACCTCTAGAAGGACTCACAGAACTGAGAGCTGGTGTACTCACTGATACAGGTTATTACAGGGAAAGGATGCAGACTGGCATCAGACAGCAAAGAGATGTATGGGGCAGAGTCCGGGAAAAGTGCCAAAATGAAAGCTCCACATCCTCTATGAATTGATGGATGTCTTACTGTCTAGGCACTGATATTTGAGGACACTCAGATTGTATTGCCACCAAGGGTGTTCACCCAAGCCTACGTGTGCACACTTTTTACTGGGGTTTGATCCATACTTTCTGGGTATGTTTAGTCTCCTACGCTTGTGCAGTCTGGCTGATTGATACCTTTAGTGTACTGCTTCTCCAGAAGCAGACCTCACACTGCATGGTCCAAAGCCCCATCATACATCACATTGTGAGTCTGTCTGGTAGCCCTACTCATAGAAAAAGAAAGATAATCCTATGTGCATGACATTCCAAGTGGTGGAGATCACCTCCCAGTAGGTCAAAGACCAGATGTCTGTTTGGGTGATGTTAAATTTTCACTCTTTCCCCACTGCTCCCCAGTTTTCCATTACAGGAGTAGAGCCATATGGTTGACAATCCATTCTTCAAGCACATGGGCTCACATGCATTTACACAGTCAGGTGTGAACCCCCACCCCACATACACTATGCACACTCACAGACTCGGACACATGAATTTATACAGTGGGAAAACATACAGTTTTTCCCATCCTGTCATATCTAGTCTTATGCCCACACTCACGTGTACACAGACCACATATAGACTCACACTCACGTTCATACACACTCACAATGCACACCCTCACATCACTGGCCTCCTCTCTCTCACAAAGTCCCTCACGCAATTACCAGGTTTTGCTCCTCAAAAATATGTTCATATGAAGGAAAACTTTTCATTTGTCCAAGTCTGAAAATGCAAGAATGGGGCCCCATGTCTGCCCCTGCATGCCTCCAACTGCAGACCCCACCAGGATGTCTTAAATGACCAGCATTTCAATAGTTCTGTGAGCTCTGGTTGTGGAAATGCAGGGCGTGCTGAGGGGCAGTTCATGAGGGTGTAACAGCAGCATAAGAAAGGCTGGGGGGGAAAGAGCGCAAAGATATAAAACAGGGGTGATGCACACGGCACGGTGACGTGGGTGGGGGTTTACTCCGCTAAAGCTGCCATGACAAAATATCCCAGGCTGGTGGTGTGAACCACAGAAACCTATTTCTTCAGAGTTCCCCAAGCCACAAACCCAAGACAGAGGTGTCAGCAGGGTTGGCTTCTTCTGAGGCCTCTCTCCTTGGCTTCCAGCCGGCCCCCGTCTCCGTGTGCTCACATGGCCTTGTTCTGCCCATGCATATCTGCTTCCCGGGGGTCTGTGTGTCTGGAGGTCCTCTTCTTGTAAGGACACCAGTCACACTGTACTATTCCCACTTTAATAGCCTCATTTAACCTCATTATCTCTTTGAAGCCCCCACCTCCAAGTTCAAGGGATTACGGCTTCAACATATGAATTCAGGTGCACACAATTCTGTTCCTAACAAGAGTACACAAACTGTGAGAGGTGAGTGAGGACACAGAATAAAAGGCACACAGGGGTTAAAGGGGGCAGTATGTTTCAAGAACACTGCAGGACTTAAGGGTACGGGGGCGTGGGGGACACAGTGTGTGAGAAGTAAAGGGTAAAGACTAAATACACATTAGTCTGGGGGTGGATAAGAGTAAAAACGTCATGAGTTAAAGGGGAAAACAGGGAGGGGGATAATCAGCAATGGCAGAGCTGGATAAAGGCCCAGGACAATTCATGTCCATGCGGTTAAAGCATACAGGGGAGAAGGTGTATCTTTTGTGGGATTTAGGGGTTTGTTTCAGTTTTTTTAAGTTCTAGTTAGTTACTATGTGGTGTAATATTAGTTTAAGAGTAGAATTTAGTGGTTCATCACTTACATACAACACCCAGCGCTCATCCCAACAAGTGCCCTCCTCAATATCTCTCACTCATTTAGCCCATCCCCACCCACCTCCCCTCCATCAACTCTCAGTTTGTTCTCTGTAGTTAAGTCTCTTATGGTTTGGGGCACCTGGATGGCTCAGTTAAGCATCTGACTTTGACTCAGGTCATGATCTTGAGATTCATGAGTTTAAGCCCCATGTTGGGCTCTGGGCTGACAGCTTGGAGCCTGGAACCTGGAGCCTGATTCAGATTCTGTGTCTCCCTCTCTCTCTGTCCCTTCCCCACCTGTGCTCTCTCTCTCAAAAATAAACATTAAAAAATTTTTTTAACAATGGTCTCTTATGGTTTTTCCTTTTTTCCCCTTTCCATATGTTTATCTGTTTTAATTCCACATATGAATAAAATCATATGGTAATTATCCTTCTCTGACTGACTTAGTTGGCTTAGCATAATATACTCTAGTTCCATCCACATCATTGCAAATGGCAAGATTTCATTCTCCTTTATGGCTGAGTAATATCCTATTTACATATATGACACACATCTTCTTTATCCATTCATCAGTTGAAGGACATTTAGGCTCTTTCCATAATTTGGCTATTGTTGATAATGCTGGTATAAACATAGGGTACCGCTTTGAGTCAGTATTTTTGTATCCTTTGGATAAATACCTAGTAGTGCAATTGCTGGGTCATAGGGTAGTTTTATTTTTTAACTTTCAGAGGAACCTCTCTGCTGTTTTCCAGACCGGCTGCACCAGTTTGCATTCCTACCAACAGTGCAGTAGAGTTCCCTTTTATTCCTGAATCCCCAGCAATACCCGTTGTTTCCCGTGTGGTTAAATGTAGCCACTCTGACAGCTGTGTGGTGGTATCTCATTGTCATTTTGATTTGTATTTCCCTGATGATGAGTGATGTTCAAAATCTTTTCATGTATCTGTTAACCATCTGGACAGCTTCTTTGGGAAAATGTCTATTCGTGTCTTCTGTCCATTTCTTTTTTAAGTTTATATATTTGTCTTGAGAGGGAGAAACAGTGACAGTGAGGACACACATGTGAACGGGGTAGGGGCAGAGAGAGGGGGAGAGAGAAAATCCCAAGCAGGCTCAGTCCTGTCAACATGAAGCCCATCCAACGAGGGGCTTGATCTCAGGAACCATGAGGTCATGACCTGGGCCAAAATCAAGAGTCAGACACTTAGCTGACTGAGCCACCCAGGCACCCCTCTTCTACCTACTTCTTACCTGGATTATTTGTTATGTTGAGTTTGACAAATTCTTTCTAGATTTTGGATACTACCCCTTTATCAGATATGTCATTTGCAAATATCTTCTCCCATTACCAAGGTTGCCTTTTACTTGTGTTGATTATTTCTTTCGTGGTGCAGAAGCTTTTTATCTTGATGAAGGCCCAATTGTTCATTTCTGCTTTTGTTTCCCTTGTCTGAGGAGACGTGTCTAGTTAAGAAGTTGCTCCAGAGGTCACAGAGGTTGCTGCCTGTATTCTCCTCTAGGATTTTGATGGTTTCCGGTCTCACATTCCGGTCTTTCATCCATTTTCAATTTATTTTTGTGTAATGTGTAAGAAAGTGGTCCAGTAATCATTCTGCTGAATACTGCTGTTCCGTTTTCCCAACACAATTTGTTGAAGAGACTTTTTTCCAATGGAGTCTTTCCTGTTTTGCCAATGATTAGCTGACCATATAGTTGTGAGTCCATTTCTGGGTTTTCTATTCAGTTCCATTGATCGAGGTGTCTGTTTTTCTGCCAATACCATACAGCTTCGGTGATTACAGCTTTGTAATATAGCTTGAACTCTGGAATTGTGATGCCTCCAGCCTTGATTTTCTTTTTCAGAGTCTTTTGCTTTGACTATTCAGGATCTTTTGTGGTTCCATACAAATTTTAGGATTGTTTGGTAGCTGGCAGTTTTTTGTTTTTTGTTTTTTTTTAATTTAATGTTTTTATTTATTTTTGAGACAGAGAGAGACCGAGCATGAGCAGGGGAGGGGCAGAGAGAGGGGGAAACACAGAATCTGAAGCGGGCTCCAGGCTCTGAGCTGTCAGCACACAGCCCGACGCGGGGCTCGAACTCACGGAGTGTGGGATCATGACCTGAGCCGAAGTCGGACGCTCAACCGACTGAGCCACCCAGGCGCCCCAAGGTAGCTGGCAGTTTTGATAGGGACTGCATTAAATGTGTAGATTGTTTCGAGGAGTATCGATATTTCAACCATATTTGTTCTTTCACGCATGAACATGGAATATTTTTCCATTTCTTGTTCTCTTCAATTTCTTTCATAAATGTGCTATAGTTTTCAGAGTACTGGTCTTTCATTTCTTTCTGCTTGTTTTATTCCTAGGGATCTTATTGTTTTTGGTGCAATTGTAAATGGGATCCATTCCTTGATTTCTCTTTCTGCTGCTTCATTTTTGGTGTACAGAAATGCAACAGATTTCTGTAAGTTGACTCAGTATCCTGCAATTTTACTCAATTTGTGTATCAGTTCCAGCAATTTTTTGGTGGTCTTTTGGGCTTTCTACATAGAGTACCACGTCATCTACAAACAGGGAATGGCTGACTCTTCCTTGCCGGTTTGGATGCCTTTTCTTTCTTTCTGTTGTCTGACTGCTAGGGCTAGGATTTGCAGCACTATGTTAAATAACAAAGGTGAGAGTGGGCATCCTTGTCTTGTTCCTGACCATACAGGAAATGTTCTCAGTTTTCCCCCATTGAAAGTGATATTAGCTGTGAGCCTTTTGTATATAACCTTTATGAGGAATTTAATGGTGGGACACAACACTATGACACTTGGATAGATTGAGGGCAAAACTCTTTATTACCAACAGCTGCAAACAGCATAAGGCTGTCAGGCTCAGCCACAGTGGGGGATGCACATGGGGACAGGGTAACAAGCTACAGCTGTAGGAGCAGCTTATGTATGGAAACAGAATGACATGGAATAGTTTCAAGGTTTTCCAATGAACTGCCAGATTATAGTAATTTCACAGGTTCCAAAGCACTAAAGCAGTCCCTTGTTGTCTGGTGCCTGAACCTGGTGCTCGGAGCTGCTGCAAAGTGGCCTGAGTGGAGAACCCAGTTAGGGAAAGGACTGATGCATAGACTTGGTCAGCTCCTCAACAGGAAGAAGTGACTGCCCTGACACTGGATCCTCAAAAGAGGGTCAAGATAGTATTAAAAAAACCACACGCACACACACCCTACACACACAGACAAGTATGACACACTGTACTAATGAAGTATGGGTGCACTGGACATGGGTGGCCCAAGACAGAACAGAGGGTGGAAGGAGATCTAAACATTGCTGGGGGGATAATGGTCTCAGGACAGAAAATGGGTGTGAGCAATGAAATCAGCTGGGAAGAGAAGGGGAATGAAAAGTCTAAGGAACTCGGGAAAAGGGAAGCTATGGTGGTGTCTATAGGGTACACAGGAAGCTGATTGTGCCCAGTGACTGACGGCTGAACAGGGCTGTAGTCCTTGGCTTCTGCCCTGGATGAAAGCCAATACAGGTCAAAGGGGATGGATGATGTACAGGTGACGGTAGGAGAAAGTTCCCTAGAATCGTGCAGGGGATACACATGACAGAGAAATGGAATTCACAGTGGGTGCAAAATAGGGCTGGGGAAGGAAGTCTAGAAGGGTCAGCTGGAAGTGAGCAGGAACACATACGGGTCCAGGAGTTGGAGGCAGAGGCTAAAGTACAGGGATGGACAAAGACCTGTAAAGGGAGGGGGAGTAGGTTCAAGAGGCTACAGTGGTGGAAAGATGGGCAGTATGGAAATTAAGACCATGTAGGTCACAGAGACAGGTGGAAAGTTACACTTTCATGCCTGCATTCATTCACAACCTCACTCACAGGGGCCTTGCATTTTATTCCCGGAAGTTTCTACAGTGACCTATGGGGGAAAACAATGGTAGTCATGCAAATATCCCTGTAAAACCTTTAACATGCAGGAGGACCACAGGTAGAATGTTGAATGAACACACCATGTCAGTCTTGTCACTGAAATCCAGTTCTTAGAGGGAGTGACCAAAAGAGATTGTCAGGACTGCCTGTGTCCTGTTTCTGGCACTCAGTGTTGGAAAAAGGTACCACGCTCACTCCCTTCCTAAACCTCATGCCTGCCACAATTTTTATGATTCAAGACTGAAGTGATCAGAGACTCTTTCATTACCAAAGTTTTTCACAAAATGACATACATGCTTTATATAGGAAATGAACCTAACAAAGAGAAATGAAAAATGTTAAGCACTTTGTTCCTTGCATGAAATCATCCCAAGATATAACCACTGGGGTCACGCTGAGGTAGGCAGATCTCCATCCCCAGGTGTTACACCCTTGGTTATCTTGCATTACATGGTAAAAGAGACTGCGCAATTATGGTTAATAATCATCTAGCTTTATTTTTTTTCAATATATGAAATTTATTGTCAAATTGGTTTCCACACAACACCCAGTGCTCATCCCAAAAGGTGCCCTCCTCAATACCCATCACCCACCCTCCCCTCCCTCCCACCCTCCATCAACCCTCAGCTTGTTCTCAGTTTTTTAATTTTTTTTAACGTTTATTTATTTTTGAGACAGAGAGAGACAGAGCATGAATGGGGGAGGGTCAGAGAGAGAGGAAGACACAGAATCCGAAACAGGCTCCAGGCTCTGAGCTGTCGGCACAGAGCCCGACGCGTGGCTTGAACCCAAGGACCGTGAGATCATGACCTGAGCCAAAGTCGGACGCCTAACCGACCAAGCCACCCAGGCGTCCCTAGCTTGTTCTCAGTTTTTAAGAGTCTCTTATGCTTTGGCTCTCTCCCACTCTAACCTCTTTTTTTTTTCTTCCCCTCCCCCATGGGTCTCCGTTAAGTTTCTCAGGATCCACATAAGCGTGAAAACATATGGTGTCTGTCTTTCTCTGTATGGCTTATTTCACTTAGCATAACACTCTCCAGTTCCATCCACGTTGCTACAAAGGGCCACAATAATCATCTAACTTTAAATCACGAACAGAAGGGGCGCCTGGGTGGCGCAGTCGGTTAGGCGTCCGACTTCAGCCAGGTCACGATCTCACAGTCCGTGAGTTCGAGCCCCGCGTCGGGCTCTGGGCTGATGGCTCGGAGCCTGGAGCCTGTTTCCGATTCTGTGTCTCCCTCTCTCTCTGCCCCTCCCCCGTTCATGCTATGTCTCTCTCTGTCCCAAAAATAAATAAAAAACGTTGAAAAAAAAAATTTAAAAAAAAAAAATCACGAACAGAATCCTGGATCATACAGGTGTGTCCAAAAATATCACGTGACCTTTAAAGAACAAGAAGGGACATGGAGAGATTGAGAACAGGGGAGGAAACCAGTGTGCTGATGCAGGCTTTCAAGGTGGAGGGAGCCACAGGGAAATCATTTAAAAATCTTTATTTACTTTTGAGAGAGACAGCTTAAGCACGTGAGAGGCAGAGAGAGACAAGGAGACACAGAATCCCAAGCAGGCTCCAGGTTCTGAGCTGTCAGCACAGAGCCCAAGGCAGTGCTCCAACCCACGAACTGTGAGATCATGACCTGAGCCGAAGTTGGAGGCTCAACCTACTGAGCCACCCAGGTGTCCTGCAAATCATTAAGAAAAAAATTTTTTTAATTAAAAACAATTTTTTAATGTTTATTTATTTTAGAGACAGAGAGACAGACCACAAGCAGGGGAGGGACAGAGAGAGCCGGAGACAGATTCTGAAGCACGCTGCAGGCTCTGAGCTGCCAGCAAAGAGTCTGACACAAGGTTCGAACCCACGAACCATGAGATCATGACCTGAGCTGAAGCCGGGCACCCAACCGACTGAGCCACCAAGATGCCCTGCCCATCATTTTTTATAATACTTATTTTTTTTTTTTTAGCAAGTACTTGTATTTTTAATTTTTTAAATATAATTTATTGTCCCCCACGTCAGGCTCTGTGCTGACAGCTCAGAGCCTGGAGCCTGTTTCAGATTCCGTGTCTCCCTCTCTCTCTCTGCCCCTCCCCTGTTCATGCTCTCTGTCTCAAAAATAAATAAACGTTAAAAAAATTAAAAAAAAAAAAAAAAAGGGGGCGCCTGGGTGGCTCAGTCGGTTAAGCGGCCGACTTCGGCTCAGGTCACGATCTCGCGGTCCGTGAGTTTGAGAACCGCGTCAGGCTCTGTGCTGACAGCTCAGAGCCTGGAGCCTGTTTCAGATTCTGTGTCTCCCTCTCTCTCTGCCCCTCCCCTGTTCATGCTCTGTCTCTCTCTGTCTCAAAAATAAATAAACGTTAAAAAAAATTTAAAATATAATTTATTGTCAAATCATTTTAAAAACTGAATTCTACTAACATAAATCAACCTAAAAGAAATTTAACCCCAGAAGATCCAGTTAAGAGACCAGGCTTTGATGACATGTAAGAAAATAAATGGGATTTGTTTGAAGCTGGTAAATTCACAACAGAAATCTAATGTATCTATATAACAATATTCTCATGAATTACCCTAACCTATTATACATTTTTTGTTAGTGTTTATTTTTGAGAGTGAGCAAGCAAGCAAGAGGGGGCAGAGAGAGGGAGACTCAGAATCCAAAGCAGGCTCTGAGCTGTCAGTACAGAGCCGGATGTGGGACTCGAACCCACAAACCTTGGGACCATGACCTGAGCCGAAGTCCCAAGTTTAACCAACTGAGCCATCCTAGTGCCCCAAAACGGATACCATTTTTAATCGAGGTGTAACAATTTACTTTTAGCTTTAGGTTTGTCCTCCTTGTATGTACTTTCCGAGTATATCAGATAGTGTCTGAAATTGCATCAAAGTGCTATGCATACACACCGCATTAACAGCCTGTTAGTTCAATGGTTACATATGTACCATCATACTGGACTGCCTTTCCAAATTGTGCTCTTCAACCGAATCCATCATCCCTTCAAAACCTAGATGCCCTCGAAGGCAGCACATGGATCCTGGAACCCGTCACCGAAGACACACGGATAAAAGCGCCACCAGACTCTAGTGCGAATCTGTCCCTCTCACGCGACCCTGACACCCGCCTGTCGCGGGCAGGCTCCGGGCAGCCGTGAGCCCAGAGCCGAGCTGCCCTCAGCACGCGGTCCCGTCCCTCCCTGGGGCCCGCAAGCACCCCCAGGCCACCGCCAGCCCACACTCCCCGAGAACTAACCTTCCAGGAGGAGAAGCCGCAGCTCTAAGCCAGTTCTTCACCTGGAAGGGCCAAGGGCCTCTGCGGGAGCTCAACGGTCACCTGACCCTGCCGGACATGCGCGCAGGCGCAAGGGGGCCGTAGCCACGCCCACACGCCCATCCCGGAGCTCGCGCCTGCGCAGAGGCCGCCCAAGAAGGCCAACCCCCTCTTAGGACCTGCCACGTGCAACTGCGCGCTCAGGCTTCCCTGGAGGGTCCTCAGACTTTCCCTCTAGCAGCCCCTCCGTCCCCACGGCAATCACCTGTGCTGGTTCTGTTCCTTCCTCTTCATTTGCTACATGTGAGGAACCCACAGCATCTGTGTTGAGATGGGACATTAGCGAGTAAGAGGGTCAGGTGTGCTCTGCTTGCTCTCTCTAGTGCTACCGAAAGGCGGATTGGGTGGGGGATGCTGTGGAAACCGAGTTCTGGGGAGAGAAGCAGCAGCACCACCAGAGACTCTGTTGAAAATGGTAATTCATCGGCGGGACCACAGCTGTATCTCAATCTCCTAGAGTAGGGTTCTCCTGCAGACTCTGTTTCAACAGAAATGCAAGAGATTCACATACAACACTTTGAGAGGCAATGTTTGGCCAAGTGGTGCTCATTACTGGCTTCCTGTTACGATCACCAAGGGGGGGGGTTTAAGAACTATCATCTGCTGTGCCTACTTCCTGATCATAGATGGCCATACTGTCACTGTGTACTCTCATGGTGGAAGGCGCCAATGAGCCATCTGGGATTTTTACAGGTTCAATGTTCTCATTCATGAGCATACATCCTCATGACATATGCATTGCCACAAAGCATCCCATCTCCAAATGCTAGGGCTTAGATTTCCCCATATGATTTGGGGCTAGGGGGAATAAACGTTTAAGCTCTTCCACTGATGTAACTACTTAGCAGATTTAACAACAAGACACAAATATATTCTGAAACAGTTCTTAGATCAAAAACATGAGGGGCCTTGCCTGGGTACTCTGATTACAGTGTCACCATCTGAATCAAGGGGTCAATCGCCTGGACTTCATTCTCCAGAGCCTGGGGAAGAATCCTCTTCCATCATCTTTTAGGTTATTGGCACAATTCATTTCCTTCTTATGGTTTCCACATGTGCCCCCCTACACTTCAGCTCAAAGACAGCAACAGTCCGTTAAATCCTTCTTAGGCTTCAAATCTCTGATTTCCTCTTCTATCAAATCTCTCTGGCTTCTCTCTCTTTTGAGGGTGCATGGAATCACTTTGAATCCACAGATAATCTGGAATAACGTCTCTTTTTAAAGGTCATCTCATTAGTAACCTTCAACCTCCAAATCCCTTTTACTTGGTATCATAACAAAGGCAAGGGAGTAATCCCAACTGGACATCTGCCTGTAATATTATGAAATCAGTGAAATTTTACAATGAAAAAAATATTTTAGAAATTATCAACACATCCACAACTCTCTCGTCTCTGGTTTCTGGGATGAAAACACATCAGTGAAATAGCTTTCAAATATTCAGGTATCCCATGTTTTATTTTCTTAAAGTAAAGCCCATGCATTAGAGCTCTTAAAGCTCATCTGGTTAAAATAAAGTGTTCGGTTTTAGAAATATCACCACACAAAAAAGAATCTTCCTCAGATCAATGTTGGGGCATAAAATGTCCTTGACCCATAACAGTTCTTCAACAGAGATGCAGAGTTTGGGATCAGACAGCTCTTTCCCACACTTGCAACTCTGGATACCAGTCAACAGCCTCTCCAGCCTGACCTGACCAGGCCACTTCCTGCACCTAATTTCCCAAGGAACGGTTGGCATTTGTGTCCTAAAACTGCATCTTCCCTCCCATACTGTGTGTTCTATTTCACGACGTGAAGGGACATATAACATGAGGAAGAGTTTTGCCTCCTGAGCTGAGATTAGAAACTATCCCTGATGCTTGCAATTGGCCATATATTGAGAGTGAATGAATGGGTGTCAAACAGTGGCCTCCAATCTGTCCTGTGCCACCACCACCCTCCCAGTTCCCAGGCTCCTCTGCCCCACACTGCATGCCTCTCTCCTACTGTGGTCCTCCACGCCCCCACCCCAAGACCCCCAGTCACCTGCTAAACCTCCACGCACCCCTCACCTGGACTCAGCCCTATGAGACTTCTGCATCCCACCCCAACTTCCTTTCCCTCACCTTTTTGACATCTGTCACTACGTGTCCACTATTCCAGGGACTCCAAGGTGACCCTCCTGACCTTCCATCTTCCCTGCAAACATCACCCTCTGGACTCTTCTTTTTCTAATATACCACTCCAATTCCAGTATCTCACCCATTCCCTGGGTCCTCTACACCCACACCATGTGGTGTCCCCACCTCCACTCCTGCGTGAACCCAATCCACACCCAGATGCATTTCCCGAACCCTATCACCCCTGACCCTTTCTCCTGGCTTCTTGGCTCCCTCACTGCCCACTATCCTCCCTGTCTCCCTCACTGCCCTGTGCCTCTTTGCCTCATTCAAGGTCTCCTCCAGGGTCCCTCTCCTCTTCAGACACTCTATCTGGCTTGGACTAAATGGTCTTCTTTCAAATTTCACCTGCCCCACACTTACTCCTCTTCATCTCTCCCACCATGACTTTAACCCCTCCGAGACCTTGTCTCCTGTGGGTTTCACCAACCAGACTATTAATATCTTCCCTACTAAGTGCCCATCCCCATTATCACCTTCACTCCCGTGAACCATGCATCTTTCTGCAGAACCCAACATGCCTAATACCCTTCACTCCCCTGCACACTTTATCTCCTCGTACTCTCAAATATGGCAATGCCCCTGCGACATTGAGCACACGTTTGTCTTTTGTCCTTCTGCCTTCTTTCTTCTCCTGCACTCTCTTCTCCCCTCACCACAGGACTTCTGCACCACCATCCAGTCCCTATGTCCTTCTTTCCCTGCACCCTCTCTCTCACTTGCTCTGTCACGCACTCCAACTTTCCCACCACAGCCCTAACTAGCGTGGTAATGCTCAAAGCAATAGTTGAGGCTGTATATTGTAAATATTCCCCTTGTGGGTTGTAGTACTCTTGAAAGGATTACAAATGATAAAAGGGCCCCATTTCTGGCATCCAGACGTCCAGAAATAGACCTCTTCTTTTATACAAGAACATGTCAGCAAGAGACCCACACCCATGATGAAAGCGTATGTTGATTTTATGAAAGTGAACATGAACTGTGAGTTTGTGTAAAAGTGTGGTGAAGGTGAATGTTAATGTTAATGAGGGTGAGTTTTTATGTGTTCAGTATGTGCCTGAGTGTTTCAGAGTTTCAACAGCAACTTGAGTACATAAATGATCATGGATGTGTCTAATAGTATGTGACTATATGCAAGTGGGCACATACATGAATATTTGTGTCTGCGTGTGTGTAAAGGATTTATGTTTGTGTGCAGCCTGGGTTGCCCACCATTATGGCTCTGACTTGAAAATGGCTAGTAACTGCATAGTGAACCTGTATCAAATGTGGATTTGTCTGTAAGAAAAAACAAAGGATCAGTTTCAACTCCTAATATGTGTTTCTTCTTACCAAACAGTAAGTGCTCATTACTGAAAATTCAGCATTAAAATAGAATAGAATAGAACAGAACAGAATAGAATGCATAGAGGAATGTTGTAACCCTTTGATCCTCTTGAATTAAGTAGCCAAGGATTGGGTCATCCAATATTTACAGCAGTGGTAGAATCTTCTGGTTGTGCCATTGGATCCTGCTGTTTCAATCTGTAATAGACTCTTTTAGAAACTTCTCTCTTTATGGATATTGTTAGATCTCTAATTCTTAGCAATGGGGGTCAATAATGGTCAAGCATATTTTCCGACATAATTTTCATATTAATTAGCATTGGGTTATTTAAAGGAGTCCAAATTAATCAACTTTGACCTGTGAAATGATTTCTATAGAATGATTTATAGAATCAAAGTATAGAATAGTGACTTCTATAGTGAGGTGTATATATACATCATGCTCTCCTTTTTACTTGTATTTACTCCTATTGATCCCAGGTATCTTGTCTCATTCCGTTTCTCTACTAATAATCTTAATTGATGGTTCCATTCAGGGGTCTGAAGATTAGGAAAGTTATTAATTTCTGGGTTGACGAACTTCTCTGGGAAGTGAAAAATCCAGTGGGACACACAGCCTTCCCCACCAATCCCTCAGATGTCAGAACACAGTAGTTTGTGCTGTCCTTAATAGGAGAACCCATCTACCTACAGGAATCAAGGGGGGGAAACGAGCCTTCCACAAATACTCCAATAGTGTCCTAGGAGGATCTAAGTAGAAACTCATAATTGTTTTTCATAATTAACAACTAAGTGGAAAAGTTTCAGACATATCTTCAGCTCCCAAGCCTGTACTCCCAGTGCAGCAACAAATGAAATAATTGTACTTCTGAGAGAGGTGACTTCACAGGATCACAAACCTATATCTCAGAGTCTGGCTGCCACATCCTTCACACTGAGCCTCTCCCGGCAGCAGGAAGGAGTTGGTGAAGCTTTCTATTTCAGTCTGGCAGCCAGTGTCTGTATACAAAAAGGCAAAATGAGAGCCTGGGTGAATGACCATATCAGAGAAGGGCAATCTTGTGTGTGTATTAAATGATTCATTGTGAAAGTCATGCAGGAAGGCGGAATAATTCTGAGGCTTGAGCTGAGCTAGAAGAGATGAAGTCCTAGACCTTCACCAATCCCTGACAGCTCCTAATGCAATGAAGGTAATCTTCGCTCATACTGATGGCTGGTGTTCAGTGCAAGTAATAATACACACTGATTTTTAAGTCCTTAAGGACTGAGCTGTAAAATTAATCTGCTGTGCAGTCTACATTATAAGAATCATAGAATGAATTTTCCAGCGCTTGAATTACATGTGTGCCTCCATGCTTGTAGTAAAGAGTATGAAGAATGTACAGGAACCATGTGATCTTGTGCACAAAGTGTATGCAAATGGTAATGGCTTGATTTAAACAGTATTCTAATTCTAGATGTACCATGGAATTATGGGGACAGTAATTAAGTCTTAACTGAAAACAGCCATATCTGTGGATTATAGTGTATCTACATTCATTCCGAGCAACAGGTAAGGAGCAGCTGACATAAAAATGATGAGTTCCAGATGGCACCTCAGGTTCATATCATGTTCTTTCCACCCATTTAAAAATTATTCTGCTATCAATACAAAAACCAAGTACTTTGGTTTCTAACATGTGTAAGAATACATGCCTTGCAGATGCCATTTTGCACTACTGTCTTTCGTATTAATACCAGTCACAAATCTTAGTTCATTGATAATAGTTTTCCTTAACTCAGGAATTAATAAGTAGATAATTGTATCATCTGAAATCCATACCAATTTAGTTTCTTCCTTACACTATTTTATCATGCATTAGTGTTTTATGTCCAAAGTTTATGGAATTATGTGTGGTAATTCAACAATTCCTGTGATTGCTACCATTACACTTGGCTTCCTCACATAAAAGCAAATGAATCTTTCCTCTTGCCATCCTAATATTAACCCCCTTTTGCATCCACTACACATTACTTGTCATGGGACAGGTTCCAGACGTATGCTACTACCAGAATGCATGCATGGTTACTAAGCTATTTAAGACTCACCCATAATTGATATTATCCTGTTGAACAAAGCTTTAGAAATTAATGCAAACTGGTAATAAAAATTGCACAATACCACCACTCTAAAATCAACCACAAGGTGTCAAATCAAAACTAACTACAGATCTGGATTATTGGATGGACACAGCTAACTAGCTGTCTAGCAGGCCATGGAGGCTCAGGGCACTGTTTCTAGCCCAACTGGTTCCCAGTCCCCACGCAGCCTGAAGGAGTAGATTTGGACAAATACTTAATCTCTCTGTGTGTCTGTTCTCTTCACCTTTTAACTACAGCCACAGTAGTGCCAACCTCATAGATCGTGGACCATGAAGAAGTTCTCATATGAGTGCCTTCACAGGAGTGATTTTATAATACGGCTCTTTAAAGTTCTGCATTCAGCCCTCGGAAGCTGCTATGAAAAGAAGACCTCAAGTAGGCGTATCCAAGGGGCAAGGAATGGAAAGCAGAACATAGTGGATTTCAGCTGACGTGATACATGTGGCGCATGTCTCATATTTCCATGAAGGAAGTTCTAGCCCAGAAGGCAACGGTCAGTGACTGGGACCAGAGACAATGGTCACAAGGGATCTGGCCATCGGTCTGATCTTCTTCACACAGACTACCGTTGGAATCCTGGGCAATTTCTCACTTCTTTGTCATTATATCATCCTTTCCTTCACTGAGTACAGGTGGAGGTCCACAGATTTCATTCATAAGCACCTGATTATAGCCAACTTCTTAGCCCTACTCTGTAAAGGAGTCCCCCAGACCATGGCAGCATTTGGGCGGAAACATTTCCTCAGTGACATTGGATGCAAACTTCTTCTCTTTCTTCACAGAGTGGGGAGGGGAGTGTCCATTGGTAGCATCTGCATCTTGAGCGTCTACCAGGCCATCACCATCAGCCCTGGGAACTGCAGGTGGGCAGAGCTTAAAGTTAAAGCGCCCAAATACATTTTCCCCTCGATTTTCCTGTGTTGGGTCCTGCAAATGCTGGTGAATATCATTTTTCCTATCTACTTAACGAGCACATTGAGCGATAAGAACATCACAGACAAAAAAGATTTTGGATACTGTTCTTCGGTTCGTCATGACAAAACTAGTGACTCACTGTATGGACTGTTGTTATCATTCCCCGATGTGTTATGTCTGGGGCTCATGCTCTGGGCCAGCAGCTCCATGGTTTTCCTCCTGTACAGGCACAAGCAGCGAGTCCAACATATTCGAGGAACCAATGCTTCTTCCAGAACCTCCCCGGAGTCCAGAGCCACCAAAACTATCCTTCTCCTGGTGAGCACCTTTGTCTATTTTTACACCCTGTCCTCCATCTTTCAACTTGTTATGAGTCTTTTTGATAATCCCAGCTTGATCCTCGTGAATGTCGCTGCAGTCGTGTCTGTGTGTTTCCCAACTGTCAGCCCCTTTCTGCTCATGAGCCACAACTCCAAGGTACCCAAGGTACCCAGGCTCTGCTTTGCCTGGAGAAGGAATATAAGACCTCCTTGTCTTATGAAAAATATGTAGACTGTATGTACTTCTACAATGTACAGCTGCCAATTCATTCACCCCCCTCACAGTCCTAAAAAAAATGTATGAGTCACAAGGAATGGTAAACAGGAAAAGTTGACCATCTTCTTTAATATAAACAATAATTCATAGTAACACTGTAATGAGACATCATTATCTTGTAAATACTCATATAATTGAAGTTTTTCTAATACTTTCAGTAAAGCATTTCAGAATTTATTCAATAATAAACACCAGGTCTTGAAACAATCTGGATATTACAGATAAGTCTTCAAGTGTGTGAATTTCAATCGAAAGCAATACATTTCCAAGAAAAGAACCTGGCTTGAAATCATAAGATATGTGAACATGGCTTAGCGGGTAGCCTTGTCATTCCTCTGAGAAAGTAATGTCCCCACTGCATAAAGAATAGCCTGGCCAGGGGTGGTGGAGAAAAAAATCCGTTTTTGGGCAGTGTAGTCTCTGTGAGCCACTTATGAGTTTTGTAGGTAATTCACATCCTTAGAGAGTGGTCCCTAATTTATTTGAAACATGATGTTAGGAAGGGAGATGAGCACGTTGATCATATTTTCATGTAGAAATGAACAGACCGGGTCAAAGAAAGCCACAAAAGGCAAAATATGTTTCTGCTGATATTTAAAGGCCATCAAGTGAGTGTCAACAATGTAAACAGAAACGTGTTGTGATCTGGAGAAAGCAGATTTTTCCCTATTATGTTAAGATGACTTGGCCACACGGGCAAGAACGGGGTTTGGAGGTGCATGCTCCAGTCTCCTTGTGGGCACACACAAGCCTCGGGGTCATTTACGCAGGTATTCAGCTGGGAATTCAAATCCCTGAACTCAGCATTTTCTTTTACCTCTTTGCCCAGCAAACAGCGAACGTTATCGTGTTTATTTGTTTTCCGAAAATCTTTGCAAGTGTCAAATACATGCTCACCCAGATACTTCTTCAAGTGGCTGATCAGGAGTCTCCAGGGCAGATCTTCTGTGAGGGGTTATCAGTGCTCTCTTTAGCAATTTTATTTTTTTAATGTTTATTTTTTAAATTTATTGTCAAATTGGATTCCATACAACACCCAGTGCTCATCCCAAAAGGTGACCTCCTCAATACCCATCACCCACCCTCCCCTCCTCCTACCCCCATCAGCCCTCAGTTTGTTCTCAGTTTTTAAGAGTCTCTTATGCTTTGGCTCTCTCCCACTCTAATCTCTTTTTTTTTGTTTTTTTTTTCCTTTCCCTCCCCCATGGGTTCCTGTTAAGTTTCTCAGGATCCACATAAGAGTGAAAACATATGGTATGTGTCTTTCTCTGTATGTCTTATTTCACTTAGCATCACACTCTCCAGTTCCATCCATGCTGCTACAAAGGGCCATATTTCATTCTTTCTCATTGCCACATAGTACTCCACTGTGTATATAAACCACAATTTCTTTATCCATTCATCAGTTGATGGACATTTAGGCTCTTTCCATACTTTGGCTATTGTTGAGAGTGCTGCTATAAACATTGGGGTACAAGTGCCCCTATGCATCAGCACTTCTGTATCCCTTGGGTAAATTCCTAGCAGTGTTACTGCTGGGTCATGGAGTAGGTCTATTTTTAATTTTTTGAAGAACCTCCACACTGCTTTCCAGAGTGGCTTCACCAATTTGCATTCCCACCAACAATGCAAGAGGGTTCCCGTTTCTCCACATCCTCGCCAGCATCTATAGTCTCCTGATTTCTTCATTTTGGCCACTCTGACTGGCATGAGGTGATATTTGAGTGTGGTTTTGATTTGTATTTCCCTGATGAGGAGTGACATTGAGCATCTTTTCATGTGCCTGTTGGCCATCGGGATGTCTTCTTTAGAGAAGTGTCTATTCATGTTTTCTGCCCATTTCTTCACTGGATTATTTGTTTCTCAGGTGTGGAGTTTGGTGAGCTCTTTATAGATTTTGGATACTAGCCCTTTGTCTGATATGTCATTTGCAAATATCTTTTCCCATTCCGTTGGTTGACTTTTAGTTTTGTTGGTTGTTTCCTTTGCTGTACGGAAGCTTCTTATCTTCATGAGGTCCCAGTAGTTCATTTTTGCTTTTAATTCCCTTGCCTTTGGGGATGTGTCAAGTAAGAAATTGCTACAACTGAGGTCAGAGGTCTTTTCCTGCTTTCTCCTCTAGGGTTTTGATGGCTTCCTGTCTCATATTCAGGTCCTTTATCCATTTTGAGTTTATTTTTGTGAATGGTGTGAGAAAGTGGTCTAGTTTCAACCTTCTGCATGTTGCTGTCCAGTTCTCCCAGCACCATTTGTGAAAGAGACTGTCCTTTTTCCATTGGATGTTCTTTCCTGCTTTGTCAAAGATGAGTTGGTCATACGTTTGTGGGTCTAGTTCTGGGGTTTCTATTCTACTCCATTGGTCTATATGTCTGTTTTTGTGCCAATTCCATGCTGTCTTGATGATGACAGCTTTGTAGTAGAGGCTAAAGTCTGGGATTGTGATGCCTCCTGCTTTGGTCTTCTTCAAAATTACTTTGGCTATTCGGGGCCTTTTGTGGTTCCATATGAATTTTAGGATTGCTTGTTCTAGCTTTGAGAAGAATGCTGGTGCAATTTTGATTGGGATTGCATTGAATGTGTAGATAGCTTTGGGTAGTATTGACATTTTGACAATATTTATTCTTCCAATCCATGAGCACGGAATGTTTTTCCATTTCTTTATATCTTCTTCAATTTCCTTCATAAGCTTTCTATAGTTTTCAGCATACAGATCCTTTACATCTTTGGTTAGATTTATTCCTAGGTATTTTATGCTATTTGGTGCAATTGTGAATGGGATCAGTTTTTGTCTTTCTGTTGCTTCCTTATTAGTGTATAAGAATGCAACTGATTTCTGTACATTTTGTATCCTGCAACTTTGCTAAATTCATGTATCAGTTCTAGCAGACTTTTGGTGGAGTCTATCGGATTTTCCATGTATAATACCATGTCATCTGCAAAAAGTGAAACCTTAACTTCATCTTTACCAATTTTGATGCCTTTGATTTCCTTTGTTGTCTGATTGCTGATGCTAGAACTTCCAACACTATGTTAAACAACAGCGGTGAGAGTGGACATCCCGGTCATGTTCCTGATCTCAGGGAAAAAGCTCTCAGTTTTTCCCCATTGAGGATGATGTTAGCTGTGGGATTTTCATAAATGGCTTTTATGATGTTCTTTCTATCCTGACTTTCTCGAGGGTTTTTATTAAGAAGGGTTGCTGAATTTTGTCAAATGCCTTTTCTGCATCGATTGACAGGATCGTGTGCTTCTTATCTTTTCTTTTATTAATGTGATGTATCATGTTGATTGATTTGTGAATGTTGAAGCAGCCCTGCATCCCAGGAATGAATCCCACTTGATCATGGTGAGTAATTCTTTTTATATGCTGTTGAATTCGATTTGCTAGTATCGTATTGAGAATTTTTGCATCCATATTCATCAGGGATATTGGCCTGTAGTTTTCTTTTTTTACTGGGTCTCCTTCTGGTTTAGGAATCAAAGTAATACTGGTTTCATAGAATGAGTCTGGAAGTTTTCCTTCCCTTTCTATTGTTTGGAATAGCTTGATAAGGATAGGTATTATCCCCGCTTTAAACGTCTGGTAGAACTCCCGTGGGAAGCCATCTGGTCCTGGACTCTTATTTGTTGGGAGATTTTTGATAACTGATTCAATTCCTTCGCTGGTTATGGGTCTGTTCAAGCTTTCTATTTCCTCCTGATTGAGTTTTGGAAGCGTGTGGGTGTTTAGGAATTTGTCCATTTCTTCCAGGTTGTCCAGTTTGTTGGCATATAATTTTTCATAGTATTCCCTGATAATTGTTTGTATCTCTGAGGGATTGGTTGTAATAATTCCATTTTCATTCATGATTTTAACTAGTTGGGTCATCTCCCTTTTCTTTTTGAGAAGCCTGGCTAGAGGTTTATCAATTTTGTTTATTTTTTCAAAAAACCAACTCTTGGTTTCATTGATCTGCTCTACAGTTTTTTTAGATTCTATATTGTTTATTTCTGCTCTGATCTTTATTATTTCTCTTCTGCTGCTGGGTTTAGGCTGTCTTTGCTGTTCTCCTTCTAGTTCCTTTAGGTGTGCTGTTAGATTTTGTATTTGGGATTTTTCTTGAGGCTTGAGATAGGCCTGGATTGCAATGTATTTTCCCCTCAGGACTGCCTTCGCTGCATCCCAAAGCGTTTGGGTTGTTGTATTTTCATTTTTGTTTGTTTCCATATATTTTTCAATTTCTTCTCTAATTGCCTGGTTGACCCATTCATTATTTAGTAGGGTGTTCTTTAACCTCCATGCTTTTGGAGGTTTTCCAGACTTTTTCCTGTGGTTGATTTCAAGCTTCATAGTATTGGGGTCTGAAAGTATGCATGGTATGATCTCAATTCTTGTATACTTCTGAAGGGCTGTTTTGTGACCCAGTATGTGATCTATCTTAGAGAATGTTCCATGTGCACTCGAGAAGAAAGTATATTCTGTTGCTTTGGGATGCAGAGTTCTAAATATGTCTGTCAAGTCCATCTGAACCAATGTATCATTCAGGGCCCTCGTTTCTTTATTGACCGTGTGTCTAGATGACCCATTTCTGTAAGTGGAGTGTTAAAGTCCCCTGCAATTACCACATTCTTATCAATAAGGTTGCTTATGTTTGCGAGTAATTGTTTTATATATTTGGGGGCTCCCATATTCAGTGCATAGACATTTATAATTGTTAGCTCTTCCTGATGGATAGACCCTGTAATTATTATATAATGCCCTTCTTCAACTCTTGTTACAGCCTTTAATTTAAAGTCTAGTTTGTCTGATATAAGTATGGCTACTCCAACTTTCTTTTGACTTCCAGTAGCATGATAGATTTCTGCATCCCCTGACTTTCAATCCGAAGGTGTCCTCAAGTCTAAAATGAGTCTCTTGTAGACAGCAAATAGATGGGTCTTGTTTTTTTATCCATTCTGATACCCTATGTCTTTTGGTTGGAGCATTTAGTCCATTTACGTTCAGTGTTATTATAGAAAGACATGGGTTTAGAGTCACTGTGATGTCTATAGGTTTCATGCTTGTAGCGATGTCTCTGGTACTTTGTCTCACAGGATCCCCCTTAGGATCTCTTGTAGGGCTGCTTTAGTGGTGACGAATTCCTTCAGTTTTTGATTGTTTGGGAAGACCTTTATCTCTCCTTCTATTGTAAATGACAAACTTGCTAGATAAAGGATTCTTGGCTGCATATTTTTTTCTCTTCATCACATTGAAGATTTCCTGCCATTCCTTTCTGGCCTGCCAAGTTTCAGTAGAGAGATCCATCACGAGTCTTATAGGTCTCCCTTTATATGTTAGAGCACGTTTATCCCTAGCTGCTTTCAGAATTTTCTCTTTATCCTTGTATTTTGCCAGTTTCACTATGATATGTCGTGCAGAAGATCGATTCAAGTTACATCTGAAGGGAGTTCTCTGTGCCTCTTGGATTTCAATGCATTTTCTTTCCCCAGATCCGGGAAGTTCTCAGCTATTATTTCTTCAAGTACCCCTTCAGCACCTTTCCCTCTCTCTTCCTCCTCTGGAATACCAATTATGCATAGATTATTTCTCTTTAGTGCATCACTTAGTTCTCCAATTTTCCCCTCATACTCCTGGATTTTTTTAATCTTTTTCTCAGCTTCCTCTTTTTCCATAATTTGATCTTCTAGTTCACCTATTCTCTCCTCTGCCTCTTCAATCCGAGCCGTGGTCGTCTCCATTTTATTTTGCAGTTCATTTATAGCATTTTTTAGCTCCTCCTGACTGTTCCTTAGTCCCTTGATCTCTGTAGCAAGAGATTCTCTGCTGTCCTCTATACTGTTTTCAAGCCCAGCGATTAATTTTACGACTATTATTCTAAATTCACTTTCTGTTATATTGTTTAAATCCTTTTTGATCAGTTTGTTAGCTGTTGTTATTTCCTGGAGATTCTTTTGAGGGGAATTCTTCCATTTCATCAGTTTGGATAGTCCCTGGAGTGGTGCGGAATTGCGGGGTACTTCCCCTGTGCTGTCTTGAATAACTTGTGTTGGTGGGCGAGGCCGCAGTCAGACGTGATGTCTGCCCCCAGCCCACTGCTGGGGCCACAGACAGACTGGTGTGTACCTTCTCTTCCCCTCTCCTAAGAGTGGGATTCACTGTGGGGTGGCGTGGCCCGTCTGGGCTACTTGCACACTGCCAGGCTTGTGGTGCTGGGGATCTGGCTTATTAGCTGGGGTGGATCGGCAAGGTGCACGGCGCGGGAGGGGCAGGCTCAGCTCGCTTTTCCTTTGGTGAACCACTTTGGGAGGGGCCCTGCAGCACGGGGAGGGAGTCAGACCCGCCACCAGAGGGAGGGATCCGCAGAAGCACAGCGTTGGGTATTTGCGTGGTGCAAGCAAGTTCCCTGGCAGGAACCGGTTCCCTTTGGGATTTTGGCTGGGGGATGGGCGAGGGAGATGGCGCTGGGGAGCTCCTTTGTTCCCCGCCAAGCTGCGCTGTATCGTCTGGGGCTCAACAACTCTCCCTCCTGTTTTCCTTCAGCCCTCCCACTCTCTGTGCAGAGCTGTTAACTTATAACCCTCCAGATGTTAAGTCCTGCTCCTTGTTGGAACACACACTGTCCGGCCCCTCTGCTTTGGCCAGCCAAACTCGGAGGCTGTGCTTTGCTGGTGGGCCGCCCCTTCACCCCGGCTCCCTCCCGCCAGTCTGTGTAGCACGCATCGCCTCTCCGCCCTTCCTACCCTCTTCCGTGGACCTCTCGTCTGTGCTTGGCTCCGGAGACTCCGTTCTGCTAGTCTTCTGATGGTTTTCTGGGTTATTTAGGCAGGTGTAAGTGGAATCTAAGTGATCAGCAGGACGCAGTGAGCCAAGCGTCCTCCTACACCGCCATGTTCCTGACCAATCTCTCTCCTTAGCAATTTTAAATCTAGTCAGATTGAAAGCCAATTCCAGAAACCAAAGAACCAATTCAGAAAACTCTTCCTCAAATCTTGTTTCTCTAGACTCACTAACAGCAGAATGAGTAACTGCTTGATACTCTCACATGGAATCCTACACAGCAATGCCAGGGGATGACACACAGCAATATGCAGCCATAAAATCCCAAACAACGTAAGAAATGTTAAAAGTCAAACACAACACACTTAATGCTCTATGAATCCTCTTTACATAAAATACAAAACAGGCCAAAACAACCTATGCAGTTAGAGGTCCAGCAGTGTTTCCCTTATGAGTGGTGACAGGGAGGGGCAGCGAACGAGGGCTTCTGGGGGTTGATGATATCTGTGCATTGATGTCTGTGCTGCATACAGAAATGTGATCAGTGTGCATAGTGTTGTTGATCTGTGTACTGTATTAGTGTATCTGTGTTTGTAAAATTTTAAAATACATACCACCAATAAAACCATGAGCTATTGTGAGACTTATGCATAATGTCCTTACATTATCAAGAGGGAGTTTAAACATAGACTAAAAAGACTGTGATTAGTTTTTGAAATCATACTGAACTTTCTAGACTGCGACCTAACAAATACTAAGTGTACACTTCCAAAGAAAAGGGGTCAAATGTATACTTGCTTTTAAAACCTTTTTCAAAACCTACAGGAATTGAAGTAGGAAGTACAAATAAAGCCAAAAATAAGAATAAAGTCAAAATAAGAATTGGAGAACTGAAAAGTGTTTTTTATGAAATTTAGAACCAACAGCACAGTATATTCATATCAGGTAACATATACTTCATGGTTTGTCTTTATTAGGACTCTCAAAAATGAGTAAAATCTGATAAACGGTCACAGCAAAGAGGAGCTGGAGGAGACATGTCCACCAAATGCAAAGTTTCATCACATACATGATGTGTTCTCTGTTGGCAAGTTAGAGCCTCAGTCTCAATCGCACTGTCTCATGCACTATCACCTCTGTGCCAGTAGGGGTGGCTGACATAACCCACCAAATTCAGAGCCTGGTCTCCCAGTGAAGTTCACTGGAACTCTGGGCACATCCACAGTGCTCAGTCCCTCCAGGAGTGAAGCAAAGATCCTTGTTTCCTTGGTTTCCCATCACATATAAGGAAGCCCAGCCCTTCCTGGACTCCTGGTGTATGAGAGACGGCACACATCACTGTGAGTCGTTGGAGCCTCTGACAAAGGGAGGCAATCTCCATGGGAAGCCCCATGGGTGTATGAACTTGGGCACTCTGCAATATAACTATATGGTGTACTTTTTAGAATTAGTGATTATCTTGTTAGTGAGCTCTCGTCAAGCAACCCTTAAAAACCTTGGGGTATCTTGGCGTGGTATTCCAATGTTGGGAAGTGTCAACATGGACTCTCCTTCTGACAAGGTTAGAAGGGCACCAAAATTCCATGTCCCATGGAAAGTGCATATTCGCAAATGAAGACCTATGGGTCCTAGCAACATGTCAGCTTGAGAAGAATCAGTGGTACCTACCCCTTTAGAGGAAATTTTAAATTCCACACTATAGCCAAAGTCAATGGCACTAGGAAGCCACAATCATCAGAAAGTGTCCTAAAAGCACGTCCCTGTTCACTGACGGTTTAGGTAGGCTGCACCCTCATGGTGTCCAGTGGGCCACTGGGTCTGGTTAGTGTCAGTGCTGGCTCTGCAGATCTGAAATCAGAGGCAGTTCCTTCCTCCATTGGTCACATCTCAGATTCCTCAGCTGTTGCCAGGGGTCTGGCTGTTAAGTGTACCTCTTGGAAATCTATGGCAGATTACGGACCATCTTGCCTTTCTTGAGGTGTGACCCGTGGAAACCAACTGCAGTGCCGAAATACTTGTCTGGGTTACTCATTCAGATGCCCATGGTGAGGCCTGTTCTTTACACAGTTTGCCCAGAATCAAGCTGCTAACTGAGACTGAGGTATCTGTGATTGGCACGTTTGTGACTCCTGGTAAAAGTTGACCCTTCCGTTTTTATGACTCATGAGGCCCGGACCTGTGTGTGGGACCACTGACACCCCCAGCCCCACAATTAACACTGGTGCCTCATCACAGCTGACACTTTCAATCCACCTGTCAGCTGCCACCAGTTACACCACCTGTGCTCTTGAAAATAACGTGTGTCATATCCTAAACTTTCTGGAGCATTTGCATTCTGAGCACAGTAAGTCTCTTACAGAAAAAACTAGCTCCAAAAAATGAACCAGTAGTCCAACACCACCTCCCTAACCTCTGTCATCTTGATCAGAAATCCCAGCGATGGAATGTCTTGCCCAGAAATGCACACCTCATCTCAGCTTCTCCAAGATAATGAATAATGGAGGAACCAGGAGGTTGCATGAAAACATTTTCAAACTCCAAGGGCTACTCTGACCCTTTCTTGCGATAATGTGTCTTTCTTTCCCTTTAAGAGCAGCCACAGAACATCCTGGTTGGTCATATTCTCAAGGGCATCACAGAACAACGAAGCCGAAGAGATCACTCAATTAGGTATTGAGAACTGTGGTGGTGTTTCAGTGTTGTTGTTGTTATTTTAATAAACTATTTTAGAACAGCTTTAGATGCAAAAATACAAAGAGGATACAGATTTCCTACAGATACTCAATTTCATTGAGGACTAATATCTTACATCAGTATCTACACTCGTGATAACTAATGAACCAATATCAATGCATTTTTCTTAACTAAAGTAAAAACTTTATGAGCATTTGCTAAATCTTTACCTAATGTCCTTTTTCTGTTCCAAGAAACCATCCAGACACTAAATCTTGTTTAGTGCTCATTTCTCCTGAGTTTCCACTTTGCTGTGACAATTTATCAGATTTTTCTCATTTTTGATCATCCTGACAGACTTGAGGAGTACTAGTTGGGAATCCCGAAGGGCCCTCCGTTGCGATGAATGTGATAAATTTCTCATGATTATTGTGGGGTTCTGTTTTAGGGAAGAGGACCGAGGGTATGATATGCCATTTCCAGTACAGTATATCAAGGGTACATTCCACCAACATGACTTATCACTGTTGACATCAACCTACATTCCCTGCATGAGGTCATGTGTATGAGGACTCCTCGGTGAGACCTATGCGACCCCTTTTCATACTGTACTATTTGCAGAGAAGTCACTGTGTGTGGCTGACATTTAGGATACGAATGTTATGTTCTGCCTTCTTAAGGATAAAGTTTGTACATAAATTATGTGAAATTCTTCTAAAAAGGAGATCTCATTTCTCTGTTATTTATCGTGAGATTTCTTCATATCAGTTTAGACTCATACACATTTGTTTTATACCCCGAGTTAGAATCTAATACTGCTTCTTCTACTCTTTTTTAAAATCAAAGAGTTAGGGGCACCTGGGTGGCTCAGCCAGTTAAGCAACTGACTCCTGATGTTGGCTCAGGTCATGATCTCACTGTTCATGAGATTGAGCACTTCATGGATCTCTACAGTGAAAGGACAGAGCCTGCGTGGGATTGTGTCTTTCTCCCTCTTTCTCTGCCCCTCCCCCGCTCCCATGTGTTCTCTCTCTCTCAAAATAAATAAACATTTTAAAATATAATAATAAAATGAAGTGAAAGTGTTCCAGTTTGACCATGAGGAGCTCTTTCGGGTGACTCCCGTGTCCCTCTGACACAGCCCATTTTTAGAAACCGAGTTGTTTAGCATGTCCTGACTTACTGCACTGCGGCTCTGCAGGCTGATTTCATACACGTCCTGTCCTAGTCCAGGCTGCACCGTCTCTCCAGGAAGCCCCTGGCTGCTGCTGTGGGAGAACCGTGTCATGGACCAAGGCATGGACACTAGGTATGCTCACTGCTCCTGGGTGTCACTGTGTTCACACCCTCTCAGCTCAAACACCAAGAAAAAGTACGTGTGTGTGCTGAACCGCTCGTGTGCACATAGGTAGAAACGTGTGGGGGGGGCGATTTGTGTCCATACAGAGTCAACATGACTTCAGGCTGATGTCTCCAACTCCAACCCATTCCTCATGGATCATTCTATGGGATGGCCACAAGAAAGCGGAAGTACAGGGAATGACATGGAACATTCCGAGGTAGAGGAGGAGGGACACCTGGATGCCTGGGAAGGGAACACCTTACACAGCAGGAGATACGGGGGGGGGGGAGGGGAGAGGCGGAGTATTAAGGATCATTCATCTTACAGGACTCCCCCTGGACAATGGCATTCTAGTGGGGCTGCACGGCAGGGACACCATCCCGCTAGGCCTGGAGGACAACACTTCCAGACAAAGAACATCACCCTTGGGCTTTGAAATCTAAGGGAATTTTCCCTCCTAGATTTTTTACTTACTGGGGACAGGTGACATTTCTTCTTTCCAGTTTCTCTATGCTTGTCTATGCTCTCCCCATCCCACCACAGTATTCAGGAAGCAGGGAATGTGTCTGCATTCATAGGTTGATAGGTGAAGACAGGTTTTTCACAGGATGAATCACATCTCAAGTCTTAATCACACTACTTAGGTGATATTTAGATGAGATTTGGGACTTAGAGTTGCTTCCAAAATAAGTTTACACTTTGGAGCTACTGGAATGGGGAGGAGGGGTGAATGTATTTTGTCAGTGAGGATATGAATTTGGGGGGGTCTTGAGGGCTGAATATTATGAACCAACCTGTTTCCCCCTGAATTGATAGGCTGAAGTCCTAAATCCCAGGATCTCATTACTCGATTGTACTCACTCCGACTGATATGCCCATGAGTACACTCCTGGGTAACCACTCCATCTCACTCCGGAGTCAAGACCAAATCCGCTTTTTCCATTAAGCAGCACTGATTAAACTGCCATCTTCAGGATACCAGGCACCACAATGAAACAAAACTGCTTCATTCATCGCCACTTTGTCCACGTATGTCCCATACTCAACCATTTGATGAAACGTCGGCATGCATCAGTGTCCACCTTTGAAACTCCTCTGGTTCCTTCTTAGAATTTCTATGGACTTTGGGGCACCTGGGGGCTCAGTCGGTAAAGCATCCAACTTCAGCTCAGGTCATGATCTCGTGGTTCATGAGTTTGAGCCCACATAGGGCTCTGTGCTGACAGCTCACAGCCTGGAGCCTGCTTTGGATTCTGTCTCTCTCTCTCTGCCCCGTCCCCACTCACATGTTCTTTCTCTCTCAAAAATAAATGAAACATTAAAAAAAAATTTTTTTAAGTATTCTATGGACTTTTTCAGCAAATGCAGTGAATATAAAACGACATTGTGCACAAACATACTTTATATATCCCCAGGAACACTACAGGATTTTGTGTTTTGTATCCAGGAAAAGCAGCGTCTGGGGAGAGTATAGTCTCGGCTCATAATGAAAAAGGGGCAGACAGTTGGAAAACACACAGAGATCACCACAGCGGTGTTCACCAGCCACAAACTGGGATTATCAATATAAGCAACACTAACATGAAAGATGGAGGAGAGGGAGTGGAAAGACACAAAGGTGCTCACCAGGACAAGGATGCTCTGAGTGGCTCTGGACTCAGCAGAGGATCTGGGGGAGACATTAGTGCTGTGAATGTGCTGGACCCGCTGCTTGTGCCTGTGCAGGAGGAAGACCATGGAGCCACTGGCCCAGATCATGAGAACAGAAAATAAAACCTCAGGGACCACTATCAACACTGCATAGAGTAGGACTGTCACTGCCTCCTGATGGATAGTAAAACAGTACCCCAAATCTCCTTCCTGTGTGATGTTTTTGGTGCTCCATTGGCTAGGCATATATAACACATACAGAGGAAACACTAAATTTATAAATGCATAATGATTCCAGCAGAGGAAAATGGAGAAGCCAACATAGTTTGGGGCTTTGACTTTAAGATCCTTCCAATAGGAGTTCATCGGGCTGATCGTGATGGTCTGGAAGACACTCAAGAGGCAGGTGCTGCTAATGGACAACCCCCTGCCCACTCTCTGAACGTACAAAAAAAGTTTGCATGCAAATGTAGTGAAAAAAGATTTCAATCCCAAAGCTGCCAATGTCTGGGGGACTCCTTCAGAGAGAATGACCAAGGAGTTGGCTATAGTCAAGTGCATGAGGATCAAACGGGTGAACCTCAGCCTGCGTTCAGTGTGGTAAACGGACACGTAATGATAAAGAAGAACGAAATTGCCCACAATTCCAACTGTCGTCTGTGACAAGAAGATTATTCCTACTGTCAAATGCCCTGAAGCTAATCTATCATACATGTTTTCCTTTATGTTATGAACAACAATCATTTCTCTGGGCGAAGCCTCACTGAAGGTTTTTTAGACCACAAATAACATGAATCGAGTGCTCCGATTTGATTGCCATGACTTCCTGTGATTGGAAGAGATGGAGAGATTTGCAGTCTACTTAACTGAAAAGTCCGCAGGAAGGATGAAGTGCTGTTATCCTGGAGAAGCAATGACAGGTGAGAGCAAATGGAAAGAAAGCACAAGGCAACATTTTCAGAACAACCTGAAATGTGCAAGTTATATTGGAAAAAGGAAAACTTGATCACTATCACTTCCTAAAACGAATTAAGTCTGACTGGATTGCTTACATAAATCTTAAAGGTACAATGGATTCATCCTGAAAAAGAAAAAAAAAATGTCTATACCTTAGAACACGATATTATTTCTTGAACAGCACAGGGCACATTAACCATGCCAGTAAAATGACTTTGTATTACATGAATGGGTGGTTCTCATGCAAACATCCCCACCACACACACACAATTTGTAACCAGCAGAAAGAATTCCTGAAGACCACACAAGAGAATAAACAATGGACAAACCGTTCCAACAGAAACTTCAAATAAGAGGGTACTCAATAGATAATACAGGTGTAAAAATGTTCTATGTCTACAGTAGTCACATAATTTCAAACATGACACTACCGCCTGGTGCCATCAAACACGACATAAAAATCTAAAACAAGGAGGACAGGGGTGCCTTGTTGGCTCAGGTGGAAGACCATGAGACTCTTGATCTCAGGGTTGTGAGTTCAGACACATCATTGGGTACAGAGATTACTAAAATAAACAAACTTTAAAAAAAAGAATAAAAGGAGAATGAGAGAAACAACAAGTCTTTGCAAACTTGTGGATCAACCAAGAATCTTGAAACTACTGGCAAACATTAAAATTTGGAAACTGTGTGGTAGTATAAACTTTAGCTGTCTTGGATATACTATGTCCCAACAAATATACAGCTATGAATATACTCAACAAAGTGTGTCCGGTATCCCTAAAAGACTGGTTACAGAATTACATACCAGCACTACTCGTTACTCATAGTAGTCCAAACTCAGGAATACCCACTTCCCATTAACACGACCAGCCATCGGTGAATGTTTTCATAGTCACACCATGGAGTCTTCTACAGCAGATCTAAAATGCTAACAAGACTACGCAAGAATACAAATCAATTTTCAAAAGTCATATGGCATGAGAAATAAGTCATCATTACACATTCAGGCAGTATGACTCCATTTATATCAAGTACAAAATGGGAAAAGTGATCTAATCTTTCCAATCTTGGAGAGTTATGAACCTATTCCCAAACATCACAATCCTACAAAGATAGCCAAGAAAGCTATACCCGTGGGGACAGTGACTTAGAGAGAACACAAGAAGATACCCGGAATTCTGACAACCACCTGTTTCTTCATCTTGGAATTGCATACACCGGTGTGGTCATTTGTGAAATACCAGTGAGTTGCATCATTAAAACGTGTACATCTTCTAGTTTTTTAAATACAAACCATCAAAATAAAATTTCAGGGAGCTGAGAAGATTCTGTGCATGTGTCTGGCTTGCTCAATGAGTCCGTACAGAAAGAAAACTTATGGACCAAAAGGTCCAGATTGGAGGTCAACGATGAAACATCACAGAATAATAATGGTGCTTACAATGAGTCTGAGATTTGGTTTAAAAAAATTCAGGAGAGCAGCATCCTAAATATTTGTTCCTTCTTGCTATATCTGCCATAGGAGTAACGATATTTACCAGCACATACAGGGTCCGCAAAGGACAATGGAAATCCCAATATCCTGGGGAGGCTTTAGCTAATCTCCACCCACCTGGAGGTCTCGGGGCGAAGACGCAGCTGGTGCCAATGAACACACTCTGCCAGCGTTGTGAGGACAGAAAACAGATGTGCACTCAGAAATGCATCGAAGAATGTTTCAACTCATGGCTGCCAATGTCTTGGGGACACCTGAAAAAGGAAATGACCAAGAAGCAAGTATAATCAGGTGCCTAAGAATCACATCTCAGGATCTCAACCTGGATTCCCTGTAGAAGAGGAAGAGACAGACGATGGTAAAGAAGGGAGAAAATGCCAAGGATTCCAACCATCATCAATGAAGAGGAAACGGTTCTCATTGCCAAATCCTGGAGTCCATTCTGACAGATCCCAGTGAGTAATACTGGTCTTCAGAATCCGAGTATCCTGCACTGGAACATGTCTTTTCGACTGCATGTATCATATCAGTTGAGACACATTATCTCTGGGAAACATATTTACTTCAGTTTGACTGTGTCAAGGTGCCTCCCACAGGGGAAAAAATAATCTTTATTTTTTTTAACGTTTTATTTATTTTTGAGACAGGGAGAGACAGAGCATGAACGGGGGAGGGTCAGAGAGAGGGAGACACAGAATCTGAAACAGGCTCCAGGCTGAGCTGTCAGCACAGAGCCCGACGCGGGGCTCGAACTCACGGACCGCGAGATTGTGACCTGAGCCGAAGTCGGCCACTTAACCGACTGAGCCACCCAGGCGCCCCAAAAAAATAACCTGTAAATGACACTTAAATGCATGAATCACTGCCTACTACCATACGTATGGAATCTTTTTTATTTTCCTAAAGGCATGATGGAGGCACGAACATTATTTCCATGGCAGAGATAAAGACAAGCTAGGCACACAGGGGAAGCAATCTCAGTTCACACATTGGTTAGGGGCCGAGTGGAGACTGGAACCTGGCACGTTGGAGCGAAGACAGTGTCTGAACCTCTGTGCTCCACTAACAATGCACGTCAGCTGTGCCTTCAAATAGTCCAGACGCATGTTTAATTTTGCATTTATACTTTCCATCTTATTTCACACTATATTTTATTTTATATGTTTGGTGTAAAAAGCATACATTTTTCATGAAGGATATTTTATTTAGGTGAATAACATATGTAAATAAAGTTTTAATATAATAAAGTCCAGAGGCATGAATTACAGGCTAATCCTGCAGGAGACACCCCTGTGCCCACATTAGATTTCATAAATGCAGTATTTGCTAACAATACTTTGGCAGTAGGAAGAGTCATTTCCTGTCACAGTAAGAACAAAAGTCATGGCTTCCACACACACAATAGTACATCATAGTACCTTGTTCTCTAATCAACGGTTTATAAAATCCTACTATAAGATGAAACAGTTATTGATGATTATGTTTTAAATGCTGAGGTATTTCACAAAATGTGCATTGAGTGAAACTATTAGCACTAAGGCAAGATTGTAAAAGACAGTAAAATACAAGACACACGTAAAATGGTTCTAAGAATATGGAATTGTGTGTGTCACGTAAGTTTAAAATCATTAGAATATTAGTTCTGAGACTGGGATTCATATTAGAATATTATTAAACCAGAGAGAATGAGCCAAGATTCACATGCCCCAGGCACCTCTTGTCTGGTCCCATAATTACAGTGAACTTTGCCCCAACTGACTCTTGCTTCCTGCTCTGGTATGATGTCATGGTTTTGTGAGTTTGAGCCCCATGTTGGGATCCCCACGGACAGTGCAGAGCCTGATAGGGATTCTCTCTCCCTCTCTCTCTGCCCCTACCCCACTCTGCTGTCTCTGTCTCTCTCAAAATAAAGAAATTAACGTATTTTTAAAAAAATTCTAAAAACAGATTCATCTACACGATCTCTGTAAAGGATTAGAAAACTGTTTCTGCTCTACCCTTCTCTGTATTATAAGCAGAAGGCATTGTAAGCACACCTCTACTGACACTGAAAACTCTCAGCTCACACCCAAGGAACTAGTCCACCTCCCTCTTTAGCTCTTCCCCTGGTCTGTCCTGACCCTCAGGATCCCTTTCCAGACAAGAACACTTACTCACACGTCCTTCCTTACAGGCACTGCCTCTCAGTCTGACAGAGAAAGAACTCACTGGACTCGTCACGTTGAAGGATGGGGGCGCAGCGTGAAGGTCACAGCAGCCAGTACGTGTGAGGGAGGGAGGCAGCCAGACCAGAGATAAGGCTTTGTGATCTGTGACCTCCCCTCCCGTCAGAACTGCAATTATCATTTCACACGTGGTGGCAATGACAGCACAGCCTTCGGTAGCTGACAATACTTCTGAAAAACTTTCTCCCAGGACTAATTACCAAATCCAATTACAAGTTTGTGAGTATCTCCGAAGAGACTGTTGTCTGCTTTAGGAGGGGCTCTTACTTTTCACGATCCCTGATGGCAGAGAGGGGCTCACAGGGAAGGAGCAGTAAATACTGATGTCAGACAACTAAGGGACTGGCAGTGAGTGTGTGTGTCTCACAGGTGTCCCCAGTTCCTGGCGTCCCCGATACCTGGTGGTGCTCTGGTGGGAAGGGCAAATCCCCAGGAGCAGAGTGGGGCCTGGGAGGTTCTTGGGCCACACAGGGAGAAGCGGTTCCACTGCTGGAAAGACACTTGGTAGAGGCTGTGAGGCCACCTGGGCCCAGCAGACCCCAGACAATGGTCGCATTCGCTGGTGCTGAACAAGGTCATTAAGGGTGAAGCCTGGTGCCAGATGTGTGCTGTGATTTTCCATAATCCCTGAAATGCTGCTGCTACACTATCTCGTGAACTTTTTCTGGTGTGGGCTGGCATCTGGCTGCAGTCTCTGGGCGTAAGCAGCAGCACAGTCCCACAAACATTCCTGGGTGGGTGTGGCACCCGGCCATGGCTCGGTGAGACCCTCCAATGAGTCAAAGCCGCAGTACCTCAGAAGTGGGGGGCCGGGGAAGGCAGTCGCATCTGAGACAAAACTCAGGAGAGAGGTACTACCTGGGGCTTCGTCAGGGACAGCATAAAAGTGGGGAGTGAATGAAAGCTGAAGACAAAGGACAGGTGAGCGATTGCTGATCAGGGAGAAGAGAGTTCCAATACTAGAGACTGGGTAGCTGGGTGACGCCATTTTCACCGCTCCTGCACATGGGCATACCCACCTACAAGCGCCACAACAATCCACCCCAATAGGCTGGCAGCGCCAACTAGGGGAGAATGGAGCCATTACACTAAGCCCCGCCCAACTAGGCCAACCTCACTCTTCAAGAACAGAAGTCTCAACACCTGCTTAGTTTATGGACTATAAAGCACTTCATAGTCTGACTTCTAGGGGAAAAACGAAGTAATTTCAATCGTATTTCAGCCTGTTAGCAGGCCAATCTATTCAATTTTCTTTTTTTTCCCCTTTTCTCTTTTTTCTCTTTTTCACTTCCTTTTTCTTGATTACAATAGGAGAAACAATTCATTTTTATTTTTGATTTTTATTACAAAAATTTTTATTTTTTACTATATTTTTTACTTTTGTGTAAATTTTTCAAATTCTATTTAATTCCATCATTTTATTTTACTCTACTTCACTATATTCATTTCTTCAAATTATCAAAGGATTTCCTTTTTTATCTTCTCTTTTTTGTTTCTTTTTTCTTGAATACAGAAAGAGGCAGAATTCATTTGTAATTTTTATTAAAAATATTTTTAATTTTTTTCTACTATATTTTTCACTTTTGTGTAAATTGTTTCAAATTCTAGTTTACTTACATCATTTCATTTTAGTCCACTTCAGTGGAATCATTTTTTCAAATTTTCAAACAATTTCTTTTTTCTTCTTTCCCCTTTTTTCTCTAACCCATCAACCAACTTAAACACCCAGACCAAAACACACCTAGGATCTAGCATCATTCATTCAATTTGTGTGTGTGTGTGTGTGTGTGTGTGTTTGTTTTTAATTTTTTAATTGTAATATTTTTTTAATTTTAATTTTTTTAACTTACATTTTTTAACCTCATTAATTCCTCTTCTCCCTTCAAAATGATGAAACAAAGGAATTCACCACAAAATAAAGAGCAGGAAGAAACGACAGCCAGAGACTTAACCAACACAGATACGAGCAAGATGTCTGAACCAGAATTTACAATCATGACAATAAGAATACTAGCTGCGGTCGAAAATAGATTAGAATCCCTTTCTGTGGAGATAAAAAAAAAAAGTAAAAACTAGTCAGGATGAAATAAAAAATGCTATAACTGAGCTGCAATCACGAATGGATGCTGTGGTGGCAAGGATGGATGAGGCAGAACAGAGAATCAGTGATACAGAGGACAAACTTATGGAGAATAACGAAGCAGAGAAAAAGAGGGAGATTAAGGCAAAAGAGCACAATTTAAGATTAGAGAAATCAGTGTCTCAATAAAAAGGAACAACATCAGAATCACAGGGGACCCAGAAGAAGAAGAGAGAGAAATACGGGTAGAAGGGTTATGTGAGCAAACCATAGCTGAAAACTTTCCTAATCTGGGGAAAGACACAGACATCAAAATCCAGAAGCACAGAGGACTCCCATTAGATTCAACAAAAACCGACCATCGACAAGGCATATCATAGTCAAATTCACAAAATACTTAGGCAAGGAGAGAATCATGAAAGCAGCAAGGGAAAAAAAGTCCTTAACCTACAAGGGAAGACAGATCAGGTTTGCAGCACACCTATCCACAGAAACATGGCAGGCCAGAAAGGAGTGACAGGATATATTCAGTGTGCTGAATCAGAAAAATATGCAGCCAAGAATTCTCTACCCAGCAAGGTTGTCATTCCAAATAGAAGGAGAGATAAAAAGTTTCCTGGACAATCAAAAATGAAAGGAGTTTGTGACCACTAAACCACCCCTGCAAGAAATTTTAAGGGGGACTCTGTGATGGGGAAAAAAGATGAAAATAATTAATTTAATTAAATACCAAAAGCAACAAAGACTAGAAAGGACCAGAGAACACCACCAAAAACTCCAATGCTACAAGCAACATAATGGCAATAAATTCATATCTTTCAGTACTCCCTCTAATATCAATGGACTCAATGCTCCAATCAAAAGATACAGGGTAACAGAATGCATAAGAAAACAAGATCCATCTATATGCTGTTTACAAGGGACCCACTTTAGACCTAAGTCCTTTTGTGTCTTTAGACCTAAAGACACCTTCAGATTGAAAGTAAGGAGAAGGAGAACCATCTATCATGCTAATGGTCAACAAAAGAAAGCCGGAGCAGGCGTACTTATATCAGACAATCTAGACTTTAAAATAGAAACTGTATCAAGAGATGAAGAAGGGCATTATATCATAATTAAGGGGTCTATCCACCAAGAAGATTTAACAATTGTAAACATTTATGCACCAAACGTGAAAGCACTGAAATAAATAAATCAATTAATCACAAACATAAAGAAACTCATTGATAGTAATACCATCACATTAAGAGACTTCAACACCCCACTCACAGCAATGGACAGATCATCTAATTGCAAAATCAACGAGGAAACAATGGCTATGAATGACACACTGGGCCAGATGGACTTAACAGTTATATTCAGAACATTTCATCCTAAAGCAGCAGAATATACATTCTTCTCCAGTGCACATGGAACGTTCTCCAGAATAGACCACATACTGGGACACAAATCAGCCCTCAGCAAGTACAAAAAGATCGAGATCATACCGTGCACATTTTCAGACCACAATGCTATCAAACTTGAAATCAACCACAAGAAAACATTTGGAAAGGTAACAAATACTTGGAGACTAAAGAACATCCTACCAAAGAATGAGTGGGCTACGGAGGCAGTTAAAGAGGAAATTAAAAAGAATATAGAAGTCAATGAAAATGATAACACCCCAACCCAAAACCTCGGGGATGCAGCAAAGGAGGTCATAAGAGGAAAGTATACAGCAACCCAGGCCTTCCTAAAGAAGGAAGAAAGATCTCAGATACACAACCCAACCTTACACCTTCAAGAGCTGGAAAAAGAACAGCAAATAAAACCAAAAACCAGCAGAAGTCAGGAAACAATAAAGATTAGAGCAGAAATTAATGCGATCGAAACCAAAAAAAACAGAATAGATCAATGAAACCAGAAGCTGGTTCTTTGAAAGAATTGACACAACTGATAAACCACTAGCCAGTTTGATCAAAAAGAAAAAGGAAAGGACCCAAATAAATAAAATCAAGAATGAAAGAGGAGAGATCACAACCAACACAACAGAAATAAAAACAATAAGAGAATATTATGAGCAATTATATGCCAATAAAATAGGCAATCTGGAAAAAATGGACAAATTCCTAGAAACATATACACTACCAAAATTGAAACAGGAATAGAAAATTTGAACAAACCCATAACCAGTAAGGAAATCAAACTAGTAATCAAAAACCTTCCCCAAGGGGTGCCTGGGTGGCTCAGTCGGTTGAGCATCCGACTTCAGCTCAGGTCATGATCTCACAGTCCGTGAGTTCTAGCCCTGCGTTGGGCTCCATGCTGTCAGTTCAGAGCCTGGAGGCTGCTTCAGATTCTGAGTCTTCCTCTCTCTCTCTCTGCCCCTCCCCTGCTCACGCTCTGTCTCTCTATATCAAAAAAATGAATAAACGTTAAAACAATTTTTTTTAATTAAAGAAAAAAAAAAAAACCTTCCCCAAATCAAGAGTCCAGGGCCAGATGGCTTTCCAGGGGAATTCTACCAAACATTTAAGAAGAGTTAACACCTATTTTCTTGAAGCTGTTCCAAAAAAATAGAAACGAAAGGAAAACTTTCAAACTCATTCTATGAAGCCAGCATTACCTTGATTCCAAAACCAGACAGCAACCCCACTAAAAAGAGGAATGACAGACCAATTTCCCTGATGAACAAGGATGCAAAAATCCTCAACAAGATATTAGCCAACTGGCTCCAACAATACATTAAAAAAATTATTCACCATGACCAAGTGGGATTTATACCTGGGAGGAAGGGCTGGTTCAATATCTGCAAAACAATTAATGTGATTCATCACATCAATAAAAGAAAGGACAAGAACCGTATGATCCTCTCAATAGATGCAGAGAAAGCATTTGACAAAATACAGCACCCTTTCTTGATAAAAACCCTCAAGAAAGCAGGGATAGAAGGATCATAAATCAAGATCATAAAAGCCATATATGAACGAGCCAATGCTAATATCATCCTCAATGGGGAAAAACTGAGAGCTTTCTCCCTAAGGTCAGGAACAAGAAAGGGATGTCCACTCTCACCAGTTATTCAACATAGTATTGGAAGTCTTAGCCTCGACAATCAGACAACACAAAGAAATACAAGGCATCCAAATAGGCCAGAAGGAGGTCAAATTTTCACTCTTCACAGATGACATGATACTCTATATGGAAAAACCTAAAGATTCCACCAAAAAAACTGCTAGAACTGATTCATGAATTCAGCAAAGTGGCAGGATATAAAATCAATGCACAGAAATTGGTTGCATTCCTCTACACCAACAATGAGGCAACAGAAAGAGAAATCAAGGCATCGACCCCATTTACGGTTGCACCAAAAACAACAAAATACCTAGGAATAAATCTAACCAAAGAGGTGAAAAATATATACACTGAAAACGATAGAAAGCTTATGAAAGAAACTGAAGACACAAAAACATGGAAGAAGATTCCATGGTCCTGGAGAGGAAGAACAAATATTGTTAAAATGTCAATACTACCCAAAGCAATCTATATATTCAATGCAATCCCTATCAAAATAACACCAGCATTCTTCACAGAGATAGAACAAATAATCCTAAAATTTGTATGGAACCAGAAAAGACCCCAAATAGCCAAAGCAATCTTGAAAAAGAAAACCAAAGCAGGAGGCATCACAATCCCAGACTTTAAGCTACACTACAAAGCTGTAATCATCAAGACAGTATGGTACTGGCACAAGAACAGACACTCAGATCAATGGAACAGAATAGAGAACCCAGAAATGGACCCACAAACGTATGGCCAACTAATCTTTGACACAGCAGGAAAGAATATCCAATGGAATAAAGACAGTCTCTTCAGCAAGTGGTGCTGGGAACACTGGACAGCGACATGCAGAAGAATGAACCTGGACCACTTTCTTACACAAACTTCTTGAGTTTGTGTATACAAAAACAAACTCAAAATGGAGGAAAGACCTCAATGTAAGACAGGAAGCCATCAAAATCCTCGAGCAGAAAGCAGGCAAAAACCTCTTTGATCTTGGCCGCAGCAACTTCTTACACAACACGTCTCCAGAGGCAAGGGAAGCAAAAGCAAAAATGAACTACTGGGACCTCATCAAAATAAAAACCTTCTGCACAGCAAAGGAAACAATCAGCAAAACTAAAAGGCAACTGACAGAATGGGAGAAGATATTTGCAAACGACATATCAGATAAAGGGTTAGTATCCAAAATCTAAAAAGAACTTACCAAACTCAACACCCAAACAACAAATAATCCAGTGAAGAAATGGGCAAAACACATGAATAGACACTTCTCCAAGGAAGACATCCAGATGGCCAACCGACACATGAAAAAATGCTCCACATCACTCATCATCAGGGAAATACAGGTCAAAACCACAATGAGATACCACCTTACACCTGTCAGAATGGCTAACATTAACAACTCAGGCAACACCAGATGTCGGCAAGGATGCGGAGAAAGAGGATCTCTTTGGCACTGCTGGTGGGAATGCAAACTGGTGCAGCCACTCTGGAAAACAGTATGGAGGATCTTCAAAAAATCAAAAACAGAACTACCCTATGACCGTGCAATTGCACTACTAGGAATATATCCAAGGGATACAGGTATGCTGTTTCAAAGGGGCACATGCACCCCTATGTTTATAGCAGTGCTATCGACAAGAGCCAAAGTATGGGAAGAGTCCAGATGTCCACTGACAGATGAATGGACAAAGAAGATGTGGTGTTTATGTATACAACGGAGTATTACTCGGCAATCACAAATAATGAAATCTTGCCTTTTGCAACTACATGGATGGAACTAGAGGGTATTATGTTAAATGAAATTAGTCAGTGAGAGAAAGACAAAGTTCATATGGCTTCACTCATATGAGGAACTTAGGATACAAAACAGATGAACATAAGGGAAGGAAAGCAAACATAATATAAAAACAGGGAGGGCGAGACTCTTAAATATAGAGAACAAACAGAGGGTTGTTGGAGGGGTTGTGGGAGGGGGGATGGGCTAAGTGGGTAAGGCGCAATAAGAAATCTACTGCTGAAATCATTGTTGCACTATATGCTAACTTGGATGTAAATTAAAACTTAATTAATTAAAAAAATAAAAACTGAATCTCCTATTGGAATTTCCAACTGCAGTTCAACCTCACAGGTTTCATCCCTTCTTCCAACAGTTCCACACGTCTGTCTTCCTCCCCCAAAGATAGAGCTCTTTGCAATTTCTGAAAAAGCAAATGCATGTACTTCCGTGCAAAATCCACCAATATACAAACGAATGAGAATTTTATAGAAGAAAAATCATCAGACCCTTTGGATCAGTGTTCCCAACCTTGGCACTACTGACCTGTGACCTAGATACCTCTCCGTGGTGGGAGTTGTCCTGTACATAGCAGGATATGTGTCTATATCTCCCACTCCACTATGTGCCAGAAGCAACCCACACCTCACTCCTCCCCAAACGTAAAGGTCACTAAACACTGCCACATGATCTTGGGCCGGGCAGGGGATTGGGGGGGGGGGGCGGAAACCACAGGAAAATTACCCTAGTTAGGGATCAGTGTTAGACAGGTGTTAAGCAATTCTAACAAAAACCACTTAATGAAAACTTTTGGTACAGAGGCATTAAATTATGTTAATCTTATAACCTAAATATTCAACTTGCCTTATTTTTCTAGATATGATTTCATTGTAATGCTTTGTACACAATGAAACACATTACTACATGTAACATTGTGAACAGATTAAATGTTCTTAAAAAATATGGGAAAAAACTAGGGCTCCTGGCTGGCTCAGCCTATACATCATGTGATTCTTGATCTCTGGGTTGTGAGTTTGAGCTCTACATTCGGTGTGGAGATTCCTTAAATAAACAAACTTTAAAAAGTAAACAAATCTTTAAAAAAATACATGGGAAAACTGAAATGATTATTTTACAATTTTATCTTAACCAATACACTTTATTAACACGAGAAACTATCACTAAATTAAAAAAAAAATGCCTGTGGTCCTATAACAGAGTGAAATGCACGCTCAAACTTGTGATGTGAATATACGATAACCTTCACACGTTATTTTCCATACCTGACACCCCTAAGATACATATATTGCACTCAAAAGGTGACAATAAGCTGACACTCTCTAGAGGCTGTGTTATAAGCGCTTTTATTTATATGGGTTAAAGATATCTTTGTATGTCATCGAATATACAATTAAGGTGACAGTTCCAAAGGCTTCAGTCCCTTACACACATAATTCAAACATCTATCGTTGCCCGTTTAAAATACTTCCACTTGTTCGTTTTCAAACAAATATGTGATGAAAATACCTTCACGTGTGCGCTGCGAGAATCTCTGCGACAAATCCGACCGTGAGAAGAATCGGCGGGCAACGTGGAGTGCAATTTTCAAGACTTATGCCGGGACATCGCGCCACTCCTCCAGAAGCACGCGGGTCCAGGTGAAGACACGAGTCAAGCGACGTGGCCGCGTGGAGGCCCTGGAGGTCCGGCCTCTGCACGTGGCTGGCAGCTCGGCTCTCCTCCGGCAGCGTCTGGGCCTGAGCGCTTGCACTTGCCACGTGAATCACGAGTGCTAGAAGCGGCGTGCTCGGTGCTCGACCAACACTTGCGCCGGCGCCTGGACACCGGGCTGGCTCAGCCCCGCACACAACCAGACCGCAGCTGACGAGGCCTCCCAACAATGCTGGTCCTCACCCACCTGGCATTATGCCCAAGTCTCCGGCCCATCCTGCCCCCGTCACGCTCAGGACCTCCAGTCCACACCTGATCCCCCAACATCTGGACCCCTCGACCACCCCCACAAGATCATTTCAACCCAAGGTCACTGACCAAGGCTCATAGTCCGCTCTACCTGCAGCCACAAATGGAAGCACAAAACCCATCTTGGCACTAACACGCGCTCTCTCCTCCCCAGGTGGGTCCTGGAACTCGCTCATTCCACTCCCTTGCAGCCCAGGACCTCGTGCGTGCGCACCGAAGGGCGAACATCGCAACTCCCCTCAACCCCACGTCCACCCGGGAACCCAAATCCTTCCTCCATTCCAACCTAGACGCCCTCGAGGGCAGCACCGGGTACTGGGACCCGTCACCGAAGACACACGGATAAAAGCGCCACCAGACTCTAGTGCAAATCTGTCCCTCTCACGCGACCCTGACACCCGCCTGTCGCGGGCAGGCTCCGGGCAGCCGTGAGCCCAGAGCCGAGCTGCCCTCAGCACGCGGTCCCGTCCCTCCCTGGGGCCCGCAAGCACCCCCAGGCCACCGCCAGCCCACACTCCCTGAGAACTAACCTTCCAGGAGGAGAAGCCGCAGCTCTAAGCCAGTTCCTCACCTGGAAGGGCCAAGGGCGTCTGCGGGAGCTCAACGGTCACCTGACGCTGCCGGACATGCGCGCAGGCGCCACGAGGCCGTAGCCACGCCCACACGCCCATCCCGGAGCTCGCGCCTGCGCAGAGGCCGCCCAAGAAGGCCAACCCCCACCTAGGACCTGCCACGTGCAACTGCGCGCTCAGGCTTCCCTGGAGGGTCCTCAGACTTTCCCTCTAGCAGCCGCTGCGTCCCCACGGCAATCACCTGTGCTGGTTCTGTCCCTTCCTCTTCATTTGCTACATGTGAGGAACCCACAGCATCCGTGTTGAGATGGGACATTAGCGAGTAAGAGGGTCAGGTGTGCTCTGCTTGCTCTCTCTAGGGCTACCGAAAGGCGGATTGGGTGGGGGATGCTGTGGAAACCGAGTTCTGGGGAGAGAAGCAGCAGCACCACCAGAGACTCTGTTGAAAATGGTAATTCATCGGCGGGACCGCAGCTGTATCTCAGTCTCTTAGAGTAGGGTTCTCCTGTAGACTCTGTTTCAACAGGAATGCAGATTCGCATACACATAACACTTTAAGAGGCAGCGTTTGGTTAACTGGTCCTCGACGCTAGCTTCTTGTTACCGTCACCTGAGAGATTTTAAGAACTACCATTTCCCGTGCCCACCCACTTCTGGCTCATAGATGGCCATCCTATAGCTGTGTACTCTCCTGGTGGGAGGGGCTAGTGAACTCTGTGGAGTCATTTTTACAAGGTCAATGTTCTTATTCAGGAGAGCTCATCCTCATGATTTATGCGTCTCCCAAAGACCCATCTCCAAATGCCATCACACTGGGGATTCGATTTCACCACGTGATTGGATGGGCACTTTGTACAGAAGTTTAGTGGTCTGCAGTTGGTGGAATTCGCATGAGACAATGTCTCGAAGGGGTTAAAATCATGGTGGGAGAGGAGCAAGGAGATTATTTATATGTGGGGCAGTTGGGCCTTGGAGGAAGACAGTGCGATACAAGCTAGATACAGAATGTTAGGAGAGGAAACCTGGAGGAGACTGTGAAAGAGGTGAAAGAGACACAGGCAGTCGGGGCCAGCGAGGGTAGTGGGAGTGAGGTAGTGGGGAAAGCACATTTTCCTACATAATTTTCATATGAATTGGCACTGAATTATTCGAACAAGTCCAAATTCATTAACTTCGATTGTGAAGTGATTTCAATAATAATTTATTTACATCACGGACTTCCTTTTACTTGTATCCCTGCATGTTCTTCCTAGGTATTTTTGTGTCATTCTGTTTATGTACAAATAACCTTCATTGGTTATTAGTTCAGTGGTCTGAAGATTAGGAAAGTACTAGTTTCTGGGTAGAGGAACTTCCCTGGGAAGTGAAGAACCCAGGGAGATACACATCCTTCCCCACTAATCCCTCACATGTCAGTACTCAGTATTTCCTGATGTCCTTCATAGGACATGCCGTCTACCTACAGGGATCAAGTGGGAAAAAGGCTGCTCACAAATACTCAGTCTCCTTACACAGTTCTAACTAGAAACTCATAACCATTTTTTTTTTGTAATTAACAACTGGGGAAATTTTTGAGAAACATCTTCAGGTCCCAAAACTGTATTCCCAGTGTGGCTGCAAATGAAATAATTGCAGTTGTGAGGGAGGTGACCTCACAGGATCACAAAGCTATATCACAGGGTCTGGCTGCCCCCCTCCCACACATGGACTGTCTGCCATGCCCTTCACACTGAGCCCCTCCTGGAAGCAGGAAGGAGTCGGTGAGGATTTCTCTTTCAGTCTGAGAGGCAGTGTCTGTATCAAGAGTCTGGGTGAGTGATCATATCAGAAATCTTCTTTATATTAGCTGGTTCATTGTGAAAGCCATGCAGGAAGGTGGAATAATTCTGAGGCTTGAGCTGAGCTAGTTAAGAGGAGATGGGGTCCTAGCCCTTCACCAATCGCTGACGGCTCCTGATGCAATAAATGCCATCTCTGTTCATAGTGATTTCTTGGCGTTTAATGCAAGTAATAATACACAGAGATTTTTAAGTCCTTACAGACTGAGTTGGAAAATCAATTTGTTGTGCAGTCTACATTATAGGATTCATAGACTAAAATTTCAGGGTTACTAGAGGTGCATCTGTAACACCTCCATGCTTGCAGTAAAGAGTATGATGAATTTACAGGAATCATATGATCCTGTGCAGAAAGTGTATCCAAATGATAATGGCTTGAACTGAAAGGTTTCCTCTACCTTTGGATGTACCATGCAATTATTGGGGTCAGTAACTGAGTCTCCACTGAAAACATCCATAAGCTGTTGATTATAGTGTAACGACATTCATTCTGAAAGTTAGGAAGTGAACCGGTAAGGAACAGTTGGCATAATTTTAAGTTCCGGGTGGCAGTTCTCAGGTTCATATCATCTTCTTTCCACCCATTTAAAAATTATTCTGCCATCAACACACAAACCTAGTACTTCGATTCATAAACTCCGTAACAATACACACCTTGCAAATGCCATTTTGCGCTAATATCTTTTATGCTAGTATCACTCACAAATCTTAGTTCTTAGTAGTCTTAACTCAGGTACTAAAAATTGTATCATCTGAAATTAATAATTTAGGTTTCTGCCTTACACTATTTTATCAGGCATTAGTGTTTTATGTTCCAAAGTTTATGGCATCACATGTGATCATTCAACAATTCCTGTGATTGCTGCCATTACACTTGGGTTCGTGACATAAAATCAAATTAGTCTTTCTTCTGCCATCGTAGTATCAACCTCCTCTTACATCCACTACATGTAACTAGTTACGGGACAGGCTCCTGCAGTAAACTACTGCCTGCAGTGCATGACATTCACTAAGATATTTAAGGCTTGACCCAGAATTGATAGTGTTCCATCAAATAAATCTTGACAAGTATATGGGAACTTGGTGTAATGAAAATTATATAATACCGCCACTCGAAAATCAACTACAAGGGGTCAAGTCAAAAGGAACTATAGACCTGGATTGTTAGATGGACACAGCTAACTAGCTGTCTAGAAGACCAATAGGACAGCCTGAAGGAGCAGATTTGGACAGATCCTTAACCTCTCTGTGTGTCTGTTCTGTTCATCTTTTAATTACAGCCACAGTAATGCCGACCTCATAGATGTGTGGAGCATGAAGAAGTTCTCACGTGAGTGCCTTCACAGGAGTGATTTTACATTATAAGGGCTCTTGAAAAGTTCTACATTCAGCCCTCGGAAGCTGCTGTGAAAAGAAGACCTCAAGTAGGTGTATCCAAGGGGCAAGGAATGGAAAGCAGAACATAGTGGACTTCAGCTGACGGGATACATGTTGCGCATGTCTCATGTTTCCATGCAGGAAGTTCTAGCCCAGGAGGCAACGGTCAGTGACTGGGACCAGAGGGAATGGTCACAAGGGATCTGGCCATCGGCCTGATCTTTTTCACACAGACTACCGTTGGAATCCTGGGCAATTTCTCACTTCTTTGTCATTATATCATCCTTTCCTTCACTGAGTACAGGTGGAGGTCCACAGATTTCATTCATAAGCACCTGATTATAGCCAACTTCTTAGCTCTACTCTGTAAAGGAGTCCCCCAGACCATGGCAGCATTTGGGCGGAAACATTTCCTCAGTGACACTGGATGCAAACTTCTTCTCTTTCTTCACAGAGTGGGGAGGGGAGTGTCCATTGGTAGCATCTGCATCTTGAGCGTCTACCAGGCCATCACCATCAGCCCTGGGAACTCCAGGTGGGCAGAGCTTAAAGTTAAAGCGCCCAAATACATTTTCCCCTCGATTTTCCTGTGTTGGGTCCTGCAAATGCTGGTGAATATCATTTTTCCTATCTACTTAACGAGCACATTGAGTGATAAGAACACCACAAACAAAAAGCATTTTGGATACTGTTCTTCGGTTCGTCATGACAAAGCTAGTGACTCACTGTACGGACTGTTGTTATCATTCCCTGATGTGTTATGTCTGGGGCTCATGCTCTGGGCCAGCAGCTCCATGGTTTTCATCCTGTACAGGCACAAGCAGCAGGTCCAACATATTCGAAGAACCAACGCCTCTTCCAGATCCTCCCATGAGTCTAGAGCCACCAAAATCATCCTTCTTCTGATGAGCAGCTTTGCCTGTTTTTACACCCTCTCCTCCATCTTTCAAGTTGTTGTGGCTTTTTTTGAAAATCCCAGCTGGATCATCATGAATGTCACTGCATTTGTGTCTGTATGTTTCCCAACTGTCAGCCCCTTTCTGCTCATGAGCCATGACTCCAGGGTACCCAGGCTGTGCTTTGCATGGACAAGGAATATAAAATCCCCTCATCCAGGGCGCCTGGGTGGTTCAGTCCACTGAGCATCTCACTCTTGATTTTAGCTCAGGTCATGACACCATGGAATCAGCATGGAGCCTGCTTAAGACTCTCTCTCTTTCAAATAAAAATTCTGTCTCTCTCAAATAAACTTAAACTTTTTTTAAGTAATAAAATCCCCTCACTCAGGAGAAATATGTAACCTGTGTGTATTTGTATAACGTAGTTGCCAATTAATTCACCCCCTTCAGTGTTCTAAATAACACTATGAGTCAAAAGGGAATGATAAATAGGACATGCCGAGCATTTCTTCAAAATAAACAATAAATCATAATAACATTGTAATGAAATATATTTGCCTTGTAAATACTTATATAATTGAAGTTTTCCTAATACTTTCAGTAGAGGAGTTCAGAATTTATATGCAGTAATAAATGCCTGGTCTGGAAACAATCTGTATATTCCAGAGAAGTCTTCCAGTGTGTGGCTTTCAATCTAATGCAATAAATTTCCAAGAAATGCACCTGGCATGAAATTTGGGGAAAAGTTATACGAATATGGCTTAGCATGTGGCCTTGTCATGCCTTCAACTGAATATAATGTCCCCAGTAAATAATGAATAGCCTGGGTGGAGCTGGAGGAAAAATCCATTCTTGGGCAGTAGTGTCTCTGGGAGCCAGTTAGGACTTTTGTAGGTAAGTCACACCCTTAGAGAGAGGGCACTGATTCATTTGAAACATGATGTTACGAAGGCAGATCACCATGTTTACCATATTTTCATGAGGAAATGGCCAGGATAAAGAGCATCGGGGCCAAGGAAAGTACAAAAACGAAAAACTGTTTCCACTGATATTTGAAGACCGTCAGGTGAGTGTTAACAATGTAAGCAGACATGTGTTGTGATCAGGAAAAAGTGGATTTTTCTCTATTATGTTAAGATGACCTGGGCACGTTGGCAAGATGGGGTCTGGAAGGAAACGCTTGGGTCTCCTTCAGGGCACATACAGGCCTTGGGGTCATTTATTTACACGGAGCTTCAGCTGGAACCTCAAACTCCCGAGGTCAGCCTTTTCTTTGACCTCTTTGTCCAGCAACATTAAGAGCAACCAGCCAATGTTATCATGTTTATTAGTTTTCCAAAATTCTTTGCAAGTATCAAACACATGTTCACCCAGATACTTTTTTTTTTTAAGTAGCTGATTAGGAGTGTTGAGGGAAGATATTCCGTGATAGGTTACCAGTGCTCTCTTTTGCATTTTTAAATCTAAAGGGATTTGAAATCTAATTCTTTGGTTTCTACTCAAGAACCCATTCAGAAATCTCTTCCTTAAATCTCGTTTCTCTAGATTCACTCCTGGTAACAGTGGAATGATTCGTTGTTTGATATTCCTAAAATGGAATCCTATACAGCAATGCCAGGGGATGAATAATATGGAAGGATAAATTCCCAAACAACATAAGAAATGAAAAAAGTCAAATACAAAAGAGTTCATGCTCTATTATTCTACTATATAAAATACCAAACAGGCAAAAATAACCTATGCTGGTAGGGGTCCCAGCAGTGTTTACCCTACGAGTGGTGACTGAGAGGGACAGCAGATGGGGGCTTCTGGGGGTCTGATGATATTCTGTGCATTGATGTCTGCGCTGCATGCAGAAATGTGATCAGTGGGCATAGTGTCGTTGATCTCTGTACCGTATTAAAGGGCTGTAGGTATTTAAAAACATATATCACCAATAAAATCATGGGCTCTTGTGCGATTTATGCATACTGTCCTTACATTGTCAAGAAACAGTTTAATGTACTAGCCAAAAAGACTGATTAGTTTTTCAAATCATGCTGAAATTGCTAGGTTGAAAAACCAACAAACACTAACGGTACAACTTCCAAAGGAAAGGGGTCAAATGTGTGCTTGTTTGTAAGAGGTTTTTCAAGACCTACAGGAATTGAAATCGAAAATAAGAATAGTCAAAAATAAGAATAACATTGAAAATAAGAATTGAAGTAGAAAAGTGAAAAATACTGTATGGAATTTAAAACACTTTAACAATGTAGCACAGCAATTACATATCAGGTAACATATACTTCAAGGTTTGTCTTTATTATGATCGTCAAAAATGAGGAAAATCCGATAAATTGTCACAGCAGAGAGGAGTCAGAGGAGACATGATCACCAAATAAAGTTTCATTATATACATGATGTGCTCTCCGTTGGCAAGTTAGAGGCTTCAGTCTCAATCACCTTGTCTTATGCCAATATGTGTGGCTGTTATAACCCCACCAAATTGAGAGTCCCATTTTCCAGTGAAAATTAAAGTGAAAATCTATGGACAGGTTCACAGTGCTTAATCCGTCCAGGAGTAAAGGAAAAAAATCCTTGTGTCGCTGGCTTCCCATCACATAAAAGGGGGTCTAGCCCCTCCTGGACTCCTGGAGTTTGGGAGATGGCACAAGTCTCTGTGAGTAATGAGTCTGTCATTTGGAACCTCTGCCAAAGGGAGGCAGAGCCCACCTAGAAGCCCCACCGGTATATGAATTTGGTGCCTCCACAACACAACTACACGATGTACTTTTTTTTTTTTTTTTTTAGGTAGTGATTAGCTTTTTAGTGAGCTCTCCTCAAAACTCACTCTTAAAAACCAATTTTGGAAAGTGTCAACATGGACTCCATTTCTGACAAGGAAAGAGGGGCACCAAAATTCCATGTCCCCTGGAAAGTGCATATTCACAAATGAAGACAGATGGGTCCCAGCAACATGTCAGCTTGAGAAGAATCCGTGGGACCTATCCCTTTAGAGGAAAGTTTAAACTTTCCATGGTGTAGCCAAAGTCACCGGCACTAGGAAGTTTCAATTCTAAGACTGCCCTAAATGTATATCCTTGTTCACTGATGGTTTAGGTAGGCTGCACCCTAACAGTGTCCTCTGGGCCACTGGGTCTGGTTAGTCTCAATGCCAGCTCTGCAGATCCGAAATCAGAGGCAGTTGTTTCCTTCATCGGTCGGTCACAGGTCAGATTCCTGGGCTGCTGCCAGGGGTCTAGCTGTTAAGTGTACCTCTTGGAAAACTGTGGCGGACAGATTAAGGACCGCCCTGCCTTTCTTGGGCTGCGATCTGTGGAGGAGGTCATGTGCATGAGGACCCGTTATCGAAACTTAGGTGTCCCTTTTCATACTGTACTCATTGCAAAGAAGTCACTGTGTGCAGCCCACATTTACAATAAGGATTATATGTTCTACTTTCTTAAGGATAAAATTTCTACATAAACTATGTGGACTCTTCAGAAAAGGAGATATTTTTTTCTCTTTTATTCAGTGATTTCCTCTTATCAGTGTAGACTCCTGCACATCTGTTTGATACTGAGTTACAACCAATACTGACTCTTCTGCTCTTGTTTAAATTCAAGGTGTTCCGGGGCGCCTGGGTGGCTCAGGCGGTTGACCATCTGACTTTGGCTGAGGTCATGATCTCGGGTTGTGGGTTCGAGCCCCACGTCAAGCTCTGTGCTGACAGCTCGGAGCCTGGAGCCTGCTTCGGATTCTGTGTCTCCTTCTCGCTGCCCCTCACCCACTCATGCTCTCTGTCTCCCAAAAATGAATAAACATTAAAAAAAATATTCAGTGATTTCCTCTTATCAGTTTTGATTCCTGCACATCTGTTTGATACTGAGTTACAACCAATACCGCCTCTTCTGCTCTTGTTTAAATTCAAGGTGTTCCGGGGCGCCTGGGTGGCTCAGTCGGATAAGTGTCCGACTTCGGCTCAGGTCATGATCTCGTGGTTTGTGGGATCGAGCCCCGCATCAGGCTCTGTGCTGACAACTCAGAGCTGGAGGCTGCTTCAGATTCTGTGGCTCCCTCTCTCTCTGCCCCTCCCCTGCTTGCACTCTGTCTCTCTCTCTCTCCCTCTCAAAAATAAATAAATATAGGGGCACCTGGGTAGCTCAGTCGGTTAAACATCCGACTTCATGGGGCGCCTGGGTGGCTCAGTCGGTTGAGCGACCGACTTCCGATCAGGTCATGATCTCGCAGTTCATGAGTTTGAGCCCCAGGACAGGCTCTGTGCTGATGCCTTGGAGCCTGGAACCTGCTTTGGATTCTGTGTCTCCCACTCTCTCTGCCCCTCCCCTGCTCATGCTCTGTCTCTCTCGGTCTCTAAAAAATAAATGTTAAAAAAATTTTTTTTTCAGAGTCTCTACTGTTCACAAAGAAAGATCTGATTTCAAGTGGATTTCACCTCTGTCAGAAGCTGACTTTGACTTGGATTTATTACAACAAAAAAAAAAGGTCAAATTCTTTGTTTTCTGGGGTGCAGTAACTGATACATATGTTTCATCTTCTTTTTGACTTCAAGTTTTGGGAGAGTGTGCCCTTTCTGTGGCAGGAATGGGTTGTCTCGCTCACAAGGTTTTGAACCACACTTTTGTCTGGGGCAGGAGGATTTCCCTCTTGAATGGGACATATCATTTCACATTCTCTCCTTAATGCCCTACTGATTTCAGTCTCCTAGAATCACCATTCATCCAGGGATTCTTCTAGGACCATCATCATTCAATTGGGGCTAAATTCTCATCCCTTGGAACCTGCAGCTTTGGGCATAGGATCCCAAATAAACCTGCATCCTCTGTCCTCCGCACAGACATATAGCACCTGAGAGGCTATCACCTTTTTTCTGAGCACAGTCTGAGAATGAAGCCATGTGACATTAAAAGCTGATACGTATCTCAAGCAAGGCTATTATAGTGGGACATATTTGAAGCTGGCTCTGGGCATCTACTTCCAGTTTTAGTTTAAACTCACCAGGAAGATGTTTTCAAGGAATGACTTTCCTAGAATGGTGGCAACCAGCACTTATTGTGGAGGGGAGATGGTGTGGTTCCTGAAGCTCTTAGATGAGGACTCAGATATCCTTTCAACTTCTGAGGATTTTCTAACTCACTATGTCTCAGGACTCCACTGGATGTTCAAGCAGACTTCTCAGGCTTAACTTTCTCCTCAGATCTCCAAAATTCTTGTCACCTTTGTCACTGCCATTTCTCGGCTAAAGTTTCTTATTTTCCTGTACAACAAATTCATCTGTCCACTGCTCCAAAGGATGACACTCATCTATTATCTTCAAAGGTACTTCTTCATACAAACATCTATGAAAAACAGTCCAGAACAAAAGTTCCCCGTGCCTCTGCCCACAAGACATGCACATACATGAGAAACCCATGGAGAATTGCCTTCCAACAATATTGATAACCCATTTTTTCACAGTATTAAACTCTGGCAGATTTTTCTATGAGTACATCCCTGAGTGAAGCACTCCAGTCAACAGATAAGAAGCTAGAATCAAATCCACTCAATTTCCCTCAATAGCATTTCATTAAGACAGCTGTATTCAGAATACTGGGCATCAGAATGAGGCCAAACAGCTTTGTCCACTTCCAGTCTGCCAGTGTGTGGCCCATTTCAACCAGGGGATGCAACCGCCAATGCCCATTAGTGTCCACGCTGGAGAGTCATGTGGTTACTTCCTAGGTTCTGTATTGACTTTTCCAGCAGGAGGAGTAAATAAACAACTGGGCATTGCTCAGACACATACAATTCACATTTCTTCTGGTAAGATTAGGGGATTTTGTGTTCCTTATCCAGGAAAAGCAGAGCCTACGTACTGTGGAGTCTTGTCTCATGAGCAGAAATGGGCTGATGGCTGGAAAGCCCACGGAAATTACTGCATTGGTCCTCACCAGCCACCAGCTGGGATTATAACTAAGAGCAATACAAGCATGAAAGACGGAGGAGAGGAAGTGGAAAGACACAAAGGTGCTCACGAGGACGAGGATGCTCTGGGTGGCTCTGGACTCAGCAGAGGATCTGGGGGCGACATTAGTGCTGTGAATGTGCTGGACCCGCTGCTTGTGTCTGTGCAGGAGGAAGACCATGGAGCCGCTGGTCCAGATCGTGAGCCCAGAAAGTGAAACTTCAGGAAATACTATCAATGCTGCATATACAGAAACTGTGATTGTCTCAGTATCTACAGAAAGACAATACCCCAAATCTCGTTTCTTTGTGATGTTTTTCATGTGCCAGTTGTTAGATGCATATAACACATACATAGGAAAAATTAAATTTACAAACATGAACTGGATCCAACAGAGGGAAATGGAGAGGCCAATGTACTTTGGGGCTTTGGTTTTAAGATCCTTCCAACAGGAGTTCATGGGGCTGATCGTGACGGTCTGGAAGACACTCAAGAGGCAGGTGCTGCCAATGGACATTCCCCTGCCCACCCTCTGAACATACAAAAGAAGTTTGCATCCAAACTCATTGAGGAAATATTGCAGCCCAAAAGCTGCCAGTGTCTGAGGGACACCTTTTGAGAGCATCGTCAACGAGTTGGCTATAAGCAGTTGCATGTGGATCAACTCTGTGGGTCTCAAACTCCCTTCGGTGTGGTAATGGAAGACATAATGGTGAAGAAGAGAGAAATTGCCCAGGATTCCAACTATCGTCTGTGATAAGAAGATGACTGCTATTGCCAAATCCCTGGGGGCCATTCTGTCATTTAGCACATTTTCCTCTAAATAGTAGTAACAATCATTCTTCTGAGCAAAGAGACTCATTGAAGAATCTGACACCAAGAGTAACTTCCGTGGTCCTGTGAGATTGCCAAAGACTCCAAGAGACAGGAGTAAATGGAGAAACTTTCCAGTATACTCCATGGAAAAGTCAGCACTAAGAACGAGGTGATCATAACTGGGTGAAGCTACGATAAGCAGAAGCATATAAAGAGAGCGTAATACAACATTTTCAGAATAAACTGAAATTTGCTAGCCATATTAGGTAAGAGAAAACCGCAGTAACTACCCATATCATGCAACAAATCAATTCTGAATGGATTGCTCATCTAAATTTTAGAGATAAATAATGACATCTATAGAAAAACAAAAAGAGAATATTCTGTGGCCTTGAGATAAAAACATATTTCTTAAACAGCACAAAGCATATTAACTGTATATGTGACATGACAAAGTAAATTATAAAAATTAAGAGCCGGTTCTCCTCAAAAGACACACACACACACACACACATGGGAGAGAAAGAGAGAGAGAGAGAGAGAGAGAGAGAGACAGAGAGAGAGAGAGAGAGAGAGAGGAGAGATTGAGTATAGTACAAAGAACGCTTACAGGCTCACAATAGAAAACAGTGGACAAAACTTCCCGACAGAAACTTCAAAAGAGGTTACTCAATGGGTAATACATGTCCAAAACATGTTCAATGTCCTTAGTAATTGGGAAAATTAAAATTAAACCACCACTTGGTACCACCATACACTGACCAGAAAGCTAAAATGAAGTGAGTTAATACCACGTTTTGGCAAGGTTGTGGGTCAGCCAAGATTTTCATACACTGCTGGTGGGTGTTAAAATTGCTACAAACATTTTAGAAAACTGTGTGGTAGTCTCTACTTTAGCTGACCAGATGTAATCCTATGTCTCAACAATTCCACCTTTACAAATTTACTGAACAGAAATGTGTACAGGTATTACCAAAAGACCTTTTAGGGTTTATATGCCAGCACTACTCCATTACTCATAGTAGCTCCCATCTCAAAACTACCCCCCTGCCCATTAACAGTAGAATGAGTCAATCAAGTGATATTCACATAATGGAGTCCTATACAGCAATGCTAATGACTGCTAGTAACCGGTTGTATGCAACTATATGGATAAATTCACAAAATCAGATAGACTGAGGAAAAAAAGGCCAATATGAGAGAGTTCATTCTATAGGATTCCATTTATAGAAAGTGCAATACAGGCAACAGTGATCTAATCTCTTAAATGTTAGAATGGCTGTAAACTTATTCCCAAGAACTCCAAATCTATGAATATATGCAGCAGAAGTATACCCTTGGGGACAGTACTTTAATTTTTTTTTAATGTTTTATTTATTTTTGAGACAGAGAGAAACAGAGCACGAGCAGAGGAGGGGCAGAGAGAGAGGGAGACACAGAATCCGAAGCAGGCTCCAGGCTCTGAGCTATCAGCACAGAGCCTGATGCAGGGGTCAAACTCATAAACCGCGAGATCATGACCTGAGCCGAAGTCGAACGCTTAACCGACTGACCCACCCAGGCGCCCCTTGGGGACCGTACTTTAAAGGGGGCACATGAGTTTCTGAGGGAATGACAGAATTCTGTTTCTTGATATTGGTGTTGTGTACAGGGTCACATTCCGTTTGTGAAATTCCACTGAGCTGTGCACTTATATCCTGTGTGTGTGTGTTTAATTTTTTTATTTAAAAAAAATTTTTTTAATGTTTTTATTTATTTTTGAGACAGGGAGAGACAGAGCATGAGCAGGGGAGGGGTAGAGAGGGAGACACAGAATCTGAAGCAGGCTCCAGGCTCTGAGCTGTCAGCACAGAGCCTGACATGGGTCTTGAACTCATGGACTGTGAGATCATGACCTGAGCCAAAGTCAGACGCTTAACCGACTGAGCCACCCAGGCGCCCCAATTTTTTTAAAAATCTACAACACCAAACCCCCCCCCCAAAAAAAAAAAACTGGAAGTAGCTGGGGAAAGGTTGTTCTTGTGAACTTGTGTGACCTGCTGATTGTGTCTGTGCAGGATGAAACTTAGAGCCACAGGCCTAGATCACGAGCCCAAACAAGAAACATAAAGGACTAATAACAATGCTGCATAGGGAGTACCTGTGATTTTGTCACGAAATTCAGCAGAACGGTATCTGAAATCTTTGGAGTTTTGTTATGTCTTTGCTGCTGTGTTTGACCTTATATAAATAAGACGAATTTTATACAGCATATACAGGATCCAGCAGAGGAAAACAGAAACCTCAATATATTTGGGAGCTTTTTTTATTCTGCCCACCTGGAGTTGATGCTCATCGTGATGGTGGAGACATGCAGGAAGGTGATGATGTCAGTGGCCTACTGTGCCACCTCTGTGGGGGAATAAAACAAATTTGCATCCAAAGTTATTGTGGAAATGCTTCAACCTAAAAGCTGCCATAAATCTAGGAGCCACCTTTACATAGAATGCCTGAGGAGGGGTTATAAGCTGATGTATGAAAATCAAACTGTGGATTTCAATTTGCCTTCAGTGAAGGAAAGGAAGGTCTAATGATAAAGAGGCAGGAAATGCCTGTGATTACAACTTAGTCTGTTATAAGAAGTCCATTTCTATTGCCAAATCTCGGGAGACCATTCTGCCAGTTACCACTAACTGGTATTTGTCTTCAGAGCCAGGAGAACCTGCATGGGAATATGAAGTGTGGGCTACATTTATTATATATTAACAGACATTCGTTACTTTCACTATAGGATCTACTATAGGTTTTGTTTGGTTAAGGGTCTTCCTAGAGTTAAACATACAACCTTTAAATAGCACTTACAATGTATAATGTATAGCTGCTATAATGCCATATATATGATATCTTCTTTGTGTTTTTCATGGAGACACTGCCATTATTTTTACCATAAGGAGGACTTTCATACAGAGAGGTTGAATAATCTAAATCCACATGCTAGGTAGGGGCCCAAAAGGGACTTGAACCTGGCTAGACTGGATGAAAGACAGAGCCTTAACCACTATGTGCACTAACAAACCATGTCAGCTGTGTTTTCAAGTAATCCTGACCTAGATTTAGTTTTGTTTTACTGCTCTGCCATTTTATTTTACAATTGTGGTTGGAACAATTTTTTATGTCTCCTGATTTAGTCTAAAAGTCAATATCAAATATGAATAAAGGTTCAGAGATTCTAATAAAATGCAGATTCACTAATTACAGTCTATCATACGGGAACCTGCCCCAAGTCAGATGAATAAATGTAGGGTTTGTTCAATATTAACTTGACATTAGAAAGACTCATTTGTTGTCATACTGGTATAGAAAGAAAAATACAATGTCATTTGTCAAAGAAGCTATTGGAAAACAATTATTTGTTCTGTAAACTGTGACGCACAAAACATTAATATATGATAAAACAGTGTAGGATAGAAACTAAATCATTAATAATTTTGATTCAAGTGCTTATCTGTTTATTAATACCTATGTTAAATGAAGATACTGGCAACAAGGTGAGACTGTGCGTTGTGTAAGTTGAAAGAGGTATGTGCGTTATGTAAGTTGAAATGTAAGGGAAATGGGTAGTGAACTTTGGGGTTGATATTAGAATATTATTAAACCAGAGAAAAGGACACAAAATGCATTTGGAACACACTTCTCTAAAGAAGACATACCAGGGGCGCCTGGGTGGCGCAGTCGGTTAAGCGTCCGACTTCAGCCAGGTCACGATCTCGCGGTCTGTGAGTTCGAGCCCCGCGTCAGGCTCTGGGCTGATGGCTCGGAGCCTGGAGCCTGTTTCCGATTCTGTGTCTCCCTCTCTCTCTCTGCCCCTCCCCCGTTCATGCTCTGTCTCTCTCTGTCCCAAAAATAAATAAAAAACGTTGAAAAAAAAAAAAGAAGACATACCAATGGCAAACAGGTTTATGAAAAGACACTCAATGTCTGCAAATCAAAACTACATTGAGATATGGCCTCACGCCTGTGGGGATGGCTATTATCAAAAAAATCAAAGGCAACAACTATTGGTGAAGATATGGAGAAAGTGGAACCTATGTACACTGTTGGTGGGAATGCAAAATGGTACAACCACTATGGAAAACAGTGTGGAGTTTCTTCAAACACACACACACACACACACACACACACACACACACACCACCACCACCACCAACAACAACAAAAAACCTGAACTACCATGTGTTCAAGAAATCCCACTTTAGGGTATTTATCCAAAAGAACTAAGAATAGAATCAAAGAGATACTAGCACCCCACTGTTTGCCCTAGCTCTATTCTCGGTAGCAAGACATGGAAACCACCTAAATGCCCATCGATGGATGAGTGAATAAACAAAGTGTGGTGCAGGGGCGCCTGGGTGGCTCAGTCGGTTGAGGGTCCGACTTCGGCTCAGGTCATGATCTCACGTTTCATGGGTTCGAGCCCCGCATCAGGCTCTGTGCTGACAGCATAGAGTCTGGAGCCTGCTTTGAATTCTGTGTCTCCCTCTCTCTCTGCTCCTCCCCCGCTCATGCTCTGTCTGTCTCTCTCCTTCAAAAATAAATTTAAAAAAAATTAAAAAAACAACAACAAAGTGTGGTGCATAGATATACAATGGGATATCATTCAGCCTTAAAAAAGAAGGAAATAATGCAATACAGGGCAGCACGGATGAATGTTAGACATTAGGCTAAGTAGAATAAGCTAGTCATTAGACACATACTGCGTGATTCCACTTACGTGAGGAATCCAAAAGAGTCAAACTCATAGAATCAATGAGTACAATGGTGGTTACCAGGGACTGGAGAGGAGGCACAAATGGGGAGCTGCTGATCATCAGGCATGAAGTTTCAATTATGCAAAATGAGTAAGTTCTGAAGACCCGCTGTATAACATTGTGCCCACCATTAACAATACTGGGTTGTACACTTACAAAATTGTTAAGAAGGTAAATCTCGTGTGTTCTTACCATGATAAAACAAATAAATAAAATAAAGTAAAATAAAACAAAAATAAAATCATGTGGTCCTGACACCTCTTGTCTGAAACCCATAATTTAAAGTTACCTTTTCCTTAAATGCTTCTTCTCTAACTTCAACACAGAAATCAGTCTGGCCATAAACAACTCACAGGTGTTTTAGAGACACGAGTACCGTTTTCATGAAGTGCCTCCTAGGCCCAGACTTAGATCAAAAACATTTGTATTCCAGAAACAAATGCAGATAGGTGGTTCCTGCACAGGCTGAAATAATTCTTATCATTTCATCGTACTCTTTATTATAAGTATGGTGGTATTACAAGCATACCTCTAACAACATTGAAATGTAATCTATGATTCCTGTGAGGAAATATGAATAGTGTATTCATTTCATAACTACAACATTTAAGCACTTAAAGGCTGGATTTCATTATCACTGGGATTATTCACGAATAACTGTCCTCAGTGACGATCACACTAAATTACATCAGGAGTCATCAGGGATTGGGCACAGGATTTAGGACCCTCATCTCTCTTTACCAGCTCAGCTCTTAGCTAAGGAATTATCCCACCTCTATGTCTGGCTTTGCCACTAGATCTATTTCTCCTCCAGACCTGAGCGCTTACTCAGACTTCCTTTCCTTGCAGACCCTGCTTCTCAGACTGGAATTAAAAATACTCACTGGAATCCTTCCCACTGTCAGGATGGTTGGCTCAGTGTGTGGATCAGGCAGGACAGCCAGTACAGGTGGGAGTGAGGCAGCTAGACTCAGATAGAGGTTTGTCAATATGTGATCTCACCTCCTCTCAGAACTGCAATTATTATTTCTCCCGTAGTGGTAATGACAGTGCAGGCTTGGGGACCTGGGAACATTTCTGAAAACCTTTTTCCCAGTTGCTAATTACTAAAAACAATTACAAGTTTCTTGTGAGTATCTCCAAAGAGACCACTGTAGTGTTTGGGAGAGGCTCTTATTTTTTCATGATCCCTAAAGGCAAAAAAGGTCACATACAGGAAAAAAAAAAAAAAAAAAAAAGGAAGGAAGGACCAAGTCCAAGTCCACAGACAAAAGAGTGAAGTTGAACCCTTACCTAACACCATAAACAAAAATTAACTCAAAATGGATCAAAAGCCTAAATGTAAGACCTAAAACAATAAAACTCTTTATAGAAAACACAGGTCAAAAGCTTCATGACAGTATATTTGACAATGATTTCTTGAGTATGATACCAAAGGCACAGGTGACAAGAGAAAATACAGGAAAACTGGAGTATATGAAAATTTAGAACTTTTGTGCATCAAAAGTCACTATAAACAGGGTGAAAAGGTCACCAACAAAGTGGGAGACAATATTTGCAATTCTGTTAATTCTATTAATTATAATATATGTTAATTGCATATATCTGTTAAGGGATTATATACAGAATACATAGGGAACTCTTAAGACTCAACAGTAAAAAACAAAAAACACAAAAACACACAAAAACAAAAACCAATTCAGTAACTGGCAAAGGACCCGAACAGACATTTTTCCAAAGAAGATATACAGATGGCAAAAAAGCAAATGGAACATCATCATTGGTTAGGGAAATGTAAATCAAAATGACTATGTGGTACACTTCACATCCACTAGGAAGGCTACTATAAAACAAACAAACAAACAAACAAACAAACAAACAATGGGAAATAGCAAGTAAGGGCAAGGATGTGGAGAAATTGGGACCCCTGTGCTCCAAGAGTGGGGAATAAAAATAGAGAACAGCTTCTAGAGAACTGTAGAGAACAGCTTGGCAATTCCTTAAAAAATTAAAAGCAGAATTACCACAGGATCCAGCACCCCCACTTCCAGGTATATATTGAAAAGCAGCATCGGAAGCAGGGTCTTGAAGAAATAGTCGTGAACTCGTGTTCACAGCAGCATTATTCACCATAGCTAAAATGTGCAAGCAATCCGGTGTCTAACAACCGATGAATGGATAAGCAAACCGTGATATTTACCTACAGTGGAATGTTATTCAGCTTTAAAAAGGAAGGAAAAGTTGACACCTGCTACAACGTGGATGAACCTTGAGGACATTGTGCTAAGTGAAACGAGCCGGTCACAGAAAGACAAATTCTGTATGATCCCACTTATATGAGGGGCTTATAACGGTCAAGATCATAGAGACAGAGAGTAGGATGGTGGGGGCCGGGGTGTTGGGGGAAGAGAGATGAGGAGTTGGTGTTAATGGGTACGGTGTTCCAGAATTGAAAGATGAAGAGTTCTGGGGAAGGACAAGTGGTGATAAGGTTGCATAAAAATATGAACACACTTGACCACTGAACTGTACACTTAAAAACAGTTAAGACGGTAAAATGTATGTTACATTTAAGATTTATCACAATCTTCAAAATTAGGAAAAAAAAGTTCCGTGAGCTCTGCCACATGAGGTGAAGGTGGGGAGTGTGGGTGTGACTGAGAACAGGGCTGACAGAGAAGGCACAGGAAAGGGGGCATAAGGGTAAGAGGGAGGTGGTTCACGAGCATGGGGTTTGGGGGACACAGAGTGCAGAGGAAGAGGGTGCAGAAGGTAAGTGCACACAGAAGTTCAAAGGTGTTGTGTGTTTAAGGGGCACTCAGGCGTCCGAGGGCACACAGAGGATAAGTGTGCAAAGCAGTGGAGGGTGCAACACATGTATCTGTTAAGGGATTTGTGTGATAAGGGCTGTGTGATAAGGGCTACAGCAGTCCTGGGAACCAAGGGGATATTTGGCAGGGGACAGTGGGCAGAAGTGACGAAGGGCAGGGCTGGGTAAAAGGAACAGGTGAGTTGGTTCATGTCCACAAGGAATAAAGAACACAGGGGAGGAGGAGTCTATGTTTTGGAAGATTTAAGGACTCTCTCGATGGTGGGATGTAACAGAATGACACTACAATAGATGGAAGGCAGACCTGGTCTCCTGTGAATTCCAACCACAGGCCACTAGTATCTTCCCTACTTGGTGCTCATCCTCCTTAACCACTTCCTTCCCATGAAATTCTGCACCTCTTTCCCCAGAACCCAATATGCCTCATACCCTTCACTCCCCTGCACACTTTGTCTCCCTGTACCCGCAAACATGGCAATGCCCCTGTGATATTCAGCACACAGTCTTTATCCCTCTGCCTTCTTTCTTCTCCTGCCCTCTCTTCTCCCCTCACTCGCAAAACCTCTGCACCACCATCCAGTCCCTAAGTCCTTCTTTCCCTGTGTCCTCTCTCTCACCTGCTCTGTCACTCACCCATGCACTGCCACTCTCCTACACACCCCAATGTTCCTACCACATGTCCTGACCTAAGCTGGTATTGCTTATAGCACTTTTAAAAGACTGCATATTATAAATACTGCCTTTGTAGGCTATTGCAGGATTAGGACTATAAAGGGTGGAAAGAGAAGGCCCCATTTTTAGGCATCCAGAGATATGGAGGTGTAACTATTCCTCTGGGGGGCGCCTAGGTGGCTAAGTCGGCTAGATGTCTGGCTGGATTTCAGCTCACATCATGATCTCACGGTTTGGGAGATCAAGCCTCATGTCTGACTCCGTGATGAGTGTGGAGCCTGCTTGGCATTCTCTCTCTCTGTCCCTCCCCCACTCACGCATGTGCACTGATGCGCTCCCTCTCTCTCTCAAAATGAATAAACATTTACAAAAATTGAAAAAAAAATAAATCTTCTTCTGTATGAGAACATGCTATTGAGCTGTACACATGCTGGGTGACTCTGTGGTTTTATGAAAAGGAGTAACTGTCAAGGCTGTGTTTGCAAGTTTGTGTGTGGTGTGTTCCAGAATGTTTGAATGTATAGCTAAGGTGATGTCACAGTAAGTGTTCGTGTGTGTGTGTGAATGCATGTGAGTGTGTATTTCACTGCGTGAGTGTGCATGCAATTGTGTCTTTGTGGAAGTGTATAAATGAATGTGTGTGTGCGTGTGTGTGTGTGTGTGTGTGTGTGTGTGTGTGTAGTCTGGACTGCCCACCATTGTAGCTCCAAACCCTGACTTGAAAACTGGGGGTGATTGGACGGTGAACCCGGATCAAATTGTGGATTTGTGTGTAAGAAAAATCAAAGAGCCAACCTGAACTCCGAATTTATGTTTGTTAATTATCAAAGCATCAAGTGCTCATGCTGCAAATTTAGCCAAAGTGTGGAGAACTGGTAACCTTTTGCTGCTCTGGAATTAGGTAAGTAACACTGGCTAATATGATAGTTTTAGGAATGGTAGAATCTCCCTGTTAAGCCATCTGATCCCACTGCTTTTACTTGTGAGGGGCCCTTTTAGAACCTTCTCTCTTCCTTCTGTGGGTATTGTTCTGTGACCACTTCCTATCATTAGAGGGAGGTCGACAATGGTAAAGGTTATTTTCCTTCAAAATTTCCATTAATAATTGGCAATTAATTGTGCAAATGAGTCCAAATTTGGACTCTGATGTTTGAGTTCAATGGTTTCAGTTTGTAAATTGCTGGCATCATGTTCTTTGCCTATTTGCATCTCTTTGAAAGCCCTTCCTAAGTATTTGGTCTCATTCCATTTCTCTGCTAATGACTTAAACGCTCAGTGGAATGAAGCCTGGGAAAGAACTAGACATTGGGGAAAGTGCTTGGGGAAGCAAAGATCCCAGTGAGACACATGTAATGACTGCCAGTTCCTCACACAGCAGACCCTGGCATTTCCTGCTGTCCCTCCTATGAGACCCCGTCTGCCTCCAGGGATAATGGAAAAGAAAGAGCCTCTCAAAATTACTCCAATACTCTCTTAGGAGACGCTAACTAGAAACTTGTAATTGTTTTTGGTAATTAGCAACAGGAAAAAAAGGTTTCAGAAAAGTCTTCTCAACTCCCAAGCCTATGCTCCCATTGCGGCCACAGATGAAATGGTAATTGCAGTTCTGATGGAGATGATCTGACAGAATTGCAAACTCATGTCAGGGTCTGGCTGCCTGTAGTGACCATCACACTGAGCCCACTCTCCTGGCAGCAGGAAAGAGTCGGGTATTTTCTATTTCAGTTTGAGAGGCAGAATCTGTACGGGAAGGAGGCATATCAGGATTCTGCATAGGTGACTATGTCAGAAAAAGGCATTCTCTGGTTTTAAACCTGGTCCAGTGCCAAAGCACACAGGAAGGAGAATTCCTGAGGTACTGGATGAGCTAGTAAAGAGAGATGGGAGTTCTACATCCCACCTGATGGCTCCAAATGCAATGTAGTAAAATCCTCTCTGGCAGAGTTTGGTGGTATTTAATGTAATAATAAAAACTGAGTTTTAAGGTACTTAAGGATGTAGTTGTGAAACCAATCTTCCATTCCGGCCTACTTTACAGGAATCACAGACCAAAATTTCAGGATTACCAGAGGTGCATCTATAATACCTCCATGCTTGGAATAAAGAGTACGATGAATTTGTAGGAATTATCTGATCCCACACAGAAGGTGTATCCAAATGGTAATGGCTTGAATGGAAAGATTATCTCTAACTCTGGAGACAATTAATGGAGACCATAATGGGTCTCTTGAAAACTCTGCAGTCTATTGATTATGGTGAAGCTATTTTCCCTCTTAAATTTAGGGGAGGAACATTAAAGGAAAGGTTGACATAATAATTATGTGTTTCACATAGCAACTGCCTCGCTCCTACAATCTTGGTACAAAGGTACCATGCTAATGTGGGATTCTGACAGGGAGTATATGGGAAGTCTCCGTACCTTCCGCTCAATTTTGCTGTGAGCCTAAAACTGATGTAAAAAATGAAGTCTGTTAAAGTATTTATATTCTCATTATAACCCAAAAATCTACTATATCAATTTATAAAATACACAAGATTTCATGCTTTACGCCTGCCATCTTGTACATGTATCATTTATGAATATGGCATCGGTGCAAATAATTTTAGTTAACTCTGATATTAATAGTAAATATGGGATCTAAAAATAATAATTCAGTTTCTGGCCTACAGTATTTTGTCATATATGGGTGTTTTATGTCCCCAAATGTAAGGAATGCTGTTGATTATTCCACAATTTCTGTGATAGGTGCCATTATACTTGTGTTCTTGATATAAAAGCAAATGAGCCTTTTCGTTGCCATTCTATTATCAGGCCGGTCTTGCATCCATCATACATAACTTGTCACGGAGCAGGTTCCTGTAGTATTCTGTTGCCAGCAATGCATCTACATTTCCTAAGCTCTCTAAAGCTTTATTCATAATTGATACTGGCCTATAAAGCTTTACAAATAAATGGAAACTTGTTATATCTGACACTGCAATAACAAACATCTAAAGTCAGCTGACAAGGTATAAAATGAAAACTAATAGAAATTTGGATGATTTGATGAACTAGCTTTTAGTAGAGTAGTAGTTTAATGCACTGTATTTGTTACCAGCCATTAAATTACATACAAAATGGATACTGGACTTGAAAATTCCCTGAGCAGACAAAACCATTGAAGCCACATAAGAAAAACTAAAATCTAGCTTATTTCATGAACATAAGCAAAATATAGGTTATTTCTTGTGAATGCCTCTGATAATCATAAAAATTTATCTTCCTAAAAATGGCATAAGACAATCACCTTTAACCAGCCCCTTGTCATCTGGAAACCCCCATTGTAATAACCAACCACTGTAATCCCTTTACAAGCCATCCTGTAACATTACGCCCCTGACCTTCTTATCAGTTTTAATTTTGAAAACTCCCTGTTCATGAACATTTCTCACATGCACAATAAACTCTTACTAAATACTATGTGTTGATTTGGGTGTTTTAATTCTATTTCTGGATTTTTGACACAGCCCACCCATTTCAAGTCCCCACTCTGCCCTAAGGAGCAAATTTTGACAAATGCTTAACCTTTCTGTGTGTATGTTCTCTTCATCTGCTAATTACAGCCACGGCAGTGCCAGCCCCACAGATTTGTGAAGCATGAAGGCTTCACTCACATGAGTGCCTTCACAGGACTGATTTTACATTATGAGGGCTCTTTAAAAGTTATATGTTCAACCTCTGGAAAACTCTTAGTAAAAGAAAAACATTAAGCCAACATTTCTTAGTAGAACTAATGGTAAGTGGAGAATATTGGATTGCAATTGACGTGATACATCTAACCTGTTCTCATTCAGGGTCCTTTAGCTTAGAAGACAAATTCAGTCACTGGGAAATGACAAGATAACTGCCAGGGATTCGGCAGTGGGAATGATATCATCATAGACCACAGCTGGAATCCTGGGCAATTTCTCTCTTCTTCACCATTATATCATCCTTTACTTTGCAAGTCAAGGTCCCTAGATTTGATACTTAAGCACCTGATTATAGCCAACTCATTGGGCATTCTGCCTAAAGAAGTCCCCACACAATGACACCTTTTGGGTTGAGACGTTTCCTCAATGATTTTGGATGCAAACATTTTTTGTATGTCCAGGGAGTGGGCACGGCATGTCTACGGGTAACACCTGCCTCTTGAGTGTCTTCCAGGCCATTATGATCAGTCTCAGGAACTCCAGGTGGACAATAAAGTGAAAGCTCCCAAGGACATAAGCACCTCCATATTCCTGTGCTGAATCCTACACATGCTGGTAAACACAATTTTTCTTATGTATATCACCAGTAAACAGAGCAACAAAAACAAAAAACAAATGATTTTGGATACTGTTCTTGGACAGTACCAGAGACTTACTGTATGCAGCGTCATCATTCCGTGATGTGTTATGTTTGGAGCCCATGATCTGGGCCATGATGGTTTTCATTCTGCACAGACACAAGCAGTGGGTCATCTCATTAATAGGACCAATGTTTCCTCCAGATCATCCCAAGTCCAGAGCTACCAAAACCATCCTTCTCCTGGTGTGCACCTGTGTCTACTGTAACATCCTTTCCTCCACCTTTCAAGTCATTTTGTCTCTTTTTGATTAACACCAACTGGATGCTCTTGAGTACCACCTCAGTCATTACTGTTTCCCAACCATCAGCCCTTCTGCTCATGAGTCAAGACCCCAGTTTATCCATGCTCTGCTTTGCCTAAATAATATGAAGTCCCTCATCTAGGAGGAACATGTAAACTAGGTGTTTTCGCACAATGTTCAGTCATTTACTCACTCCTCCCCCTTGGGATTGCACGAAACAGTGACATTACAAGAGAGTGTTGGTAAACACACACACACATACACATATTTGTATATTATAAATGTATGCTGTGTGTTTGCACATGTGTATGTGCATACCAATCTGATTATGATTACCCATCAGGCAACAGTATTGGAAAATTGCATATAACAATGTAAAACTGAGAATTTAAAATACTGATCTTCATCTTGCCCTTCTAGTTGATTATCCTGTCAAAATACATGGAATGTATTTTTCATTTATCTACTTTAGTTCTTATGTCCTAGCTATGTCTCTTGATAAACATATCCAAATGAAGTCAAATAATATTTGACTTTAACAGGATTAACTAGTCTCTTTCTTGAGAAGCGAGTGTGTGCATGTTCACATGTACATGCAAGCAGAGGAGGAGCAGAGGGAGGGGGGAGAGTGAATCCCAAGAGGTTCCAGGCCCAGCAGAGCCCAACATGGGGTTCGATCTCACAAATATGAGATCATGACCTGAGCTGAAATCAGGAGTCAGACGCTTAAGTGACTGAGCCACCCAGGCACCCCAATTAACTTATCTTTCAAGTTTAATAATGGGCAAATTTGGAAAGCATTTGCCAAGTTATTATGTATGCTTCATGATACCTGTTCTATTTTCTTATTCTTCCAATGTTGACTTCTGTGTTTATTTTAATAATTCTACATTTTACCCCTTTTTATCGGTGCTATAAACTTAACATCTCATAGATTCCAACCCAGAATTGACTTGTAAAAACTAATCATTATGTAAAGTTATTTAATATAGTTAATACAGATGACAATATAGGGTCATTGCATATTAACCTATTTACCTTCTTACAACTAATTTGTTTAGTTGCCGATATGTATTAAAAAAATATTTATGCACAACTCATGAGTGCACTAAGATACCAAACTGAACACACCTGTGTATAGATCCTAGATTAAAGCAATTTCACCTCTTTGCAATTCGTATGAATGGAATCCTACAGCAGGAACTCTTTTGTATTTGGCTTTTAAAATTCCACATGTTTGTCAGGACGCCTGGGTGGCTTAGTCAGTTGAGTGTCTGACTTTGGTTCAGGTCATGATCTCGTGGTTTGTGAGTTCAAGCCCCGCATTGGGCTCTGTGCTGACAGTTCAGAGCCTGGAGCCTGCTTCAGATTCTGTGTCTCCTCTCTCTGCCCATGCCCCCCTTGTGCTCTGTCTCCCAAATATAAATAAATGTAAAAAAAAATTTTTTTTAAATACAATTCCACATTTGTTAATTTATCTGTATTTTCTCATGCTGTTGGTGTTAGAATTCCCTTGTCTGAATATGAATCAGTCAAGTTAACCCTTCTGTCCATGCACACAAAAGTGGGTTTCAGTTTGAGGCTATCATGAATAGCACTGGCATGTAAACGCTACAATGTGGTTTGGTGATACATGTATGCATTTCTGTTGGGTACATATGTGATAGAGGAACTTTTGGGCCACAGGTCTGTATCTACTCAGCTTTTGGAGATAACTGCCAATTTTCCAAAAATGTTTGTGTGAATTTCATACCCACCAACAGTGTACAACATGCCTAGTTTATACATGTCTTTATTCATGCTTAGTATTTTCTGTCATTTTCACTTTAGTCTTGTGGTTGGTGTGTGATATTAAACTAGGTAGTGACTTTATATGCAGTTCCTTTATTACTTAGGAAGTTGATCGTTTTTTTCATTGCTGTTGTTGTTTATTAGATATTGGGTACTTTTTTCTTGAAGTGTCTGCTTTTATTTTGTTCATTTTTTCCTGTTTTATTTTCTATCATTTTCTTACTGAATTTTATAAAGTTCTTTACGTATACTGGATGGAAATCCTTTCTTGGCTCTATCTCTTAGTGTCTTTTGATGAGTAGCAGCTCTCAATTTGTCCTCCTTTATAGTTAATGTCATTCTGTTTAAGAAGTCCTTTTATAAAATCTCATAGGTGTTGTTTCCTTTTCAAAACACCATTTATACCTTTAAAGTTTCCATCAGCATCCATTTGGAAACTATTTGTTTTATGTATAGGTAGTGACTTAAGTCTTTTTTTTTCCCCCCCTTCAAGATAAAATGTGATATTTGGTTTTCCTTTTTGGTTACTGATCATTGCCTCACCTGGTTTAACATCACCTTGCCTTGGCAGCTGACTTTCTGTCCAGACTCCTGGTAATTCTCTCTCTGGGTCTCTTTCAATACTTACGACCCCAGTGTACCACACTATCAAGGTTAGTCTTGGTGTCAGAAATCTTCAGTGGAACTTTCTGTTCAGAGGATTATTTCCCCTGCTTTACAGGGAAAGCTGCACCATGATGAGAGACAGTTCTCCATTGGTTTAAGTGTTTTCACTGCTTGTATCAGCTTCTGAATTATCATTTCAAGGATTTTTGTTGGCCTCAGGCAATGCCTACAATATCCCTCTTCAGGGAAAAGGGCAAATTACTTGACCACCATAAAAATAATGCTTCCCCCTGAGGCAAAAATTTGGGCAGTTTTGCTTGTAACAACTTTAAAAGGTTGAGATTCTTAAGTCCTAAGCACTGACATTACTCAGTGGTAATGCAAACCTACTAAGTGCACAGCGTCCACCTGGGTCTCTTTGCATCACCACCATAGGACTTGAGGAGTACCAGGGGAACAAATGCAAACATGAAGCTCTTGCTGTTTACTGTGTCATTATAAATAAATAATAAATAAACAAAATAAATGATAAAATCTTATCTTAGACCCAGGAGTCTCATGCCTTCCATCAGCATTCATGAAATAGACAGGATTTATCTTGCAAATGGGGTAAAATCTAAGACAATTCTTCACATTTCTTGACAGTCTTAGTGAGGATGAGATACTGAGAGAGATGAACCTTTGTTCTCAAAGAGGCAATTACAAAGACCTTTCAGAATCCTCAGAATCCTCCTCAACTTCCTAAGTAATAAAGGAACTGCAAATAAAGTCACTCCCTGGTTTAACATCACACACCAACCACAAGACTAAAGTGAAAATGACAGAAAATACTAAATGACAGGGGATATGAAAAGGCTTCCTGGGACAAATTTACCCAAGAGCTGGGCCAGGTGGCATTAGGGGCCTGTACTGTCCTACCTGTTAAAGAGGCTGATGGTTAAGAGGCAGGCCCAAAACAAGACGCTTGACTGTAGTTTATTATTTATTTTTGAGGAGTTAATCAAGACTGACACAGAAATGGATGAATAAAAAGCATTATACTTTCATATCACTGACCTGTAAACAGCCAAAGGCTACTGAAAACAAAAAGGAAATGTGCCTATGAGGGTCATGTCAGCAGAATGGCAGAACAGTATGCCCAGAAAGCTCCTTTCCCCAATAGACTCAGTGACTCAACAACCATAAACAGATGAATTCCTTTTGTAAGAAATCCATAAGCTAGTTGAGAGGTCCCTGCATCCTGGGTGAATGTCAAACCAGTCAGACTGAGACCAGTAGGAAAATTTGAGTCTCCTTGCCATAATACCTACCCCTGGCATAGCTCTTAGCTTTCCCCTTAGGGAAGAAAGAGCTGGATCAAACGTCAAAAGTTCCAGCTTTTCCAAAAGCTACCCAAGGGACTGGCTTGTTTTGTGTCTCAGACAGCTGATGGGACCTGGCATATTCTAGATGCCTGGAGACCAGTGAGAATAAACACAGGTTTAAACCAACATACAACCAGGCGCCATAACCCCTCTTTCAGCTCAACACAGTACGGGCAGAAGAAAAATTTCAGATACCATATTCTCCCTGGGCAGAGAAAGAATGGACCACATGTCCAAAGTCCCAACTTCTCTGTGGGATGCCTGAAGGACTGGCTTCTGTCTCACCTGTCTCAGACTGACAGGACCCAGCATATTTTAGATGCCTGGGGCCACTACAACAAAGATGGTATTTCGGACTAGTGTGAAGATTTGAGAGACTCCCAGAATCTACAAGACCAGTCCATGGAGACTGGTAGAGGTGGCTGGGTTTTTCTTAATGCACAGATACCAACACAGAGTCAAGGAAAATGATGAAACAGGGAAATATATCTCAAACAAAGGAATGAGATAAATCTCAAGAAACCAACTCTAATGAAATGGAAAGAATATGATTTACCTGACAAAGAATTCAAAATAACCATCATAAGGTTACTGAATGAGGTCAGGAGAACAATGCATGAACAAAGTGAGAATTTCAACAAAGACAGAAGAAATATTAAAAAAAAGAGAAAAAGGTATCCGGGGTACCTGGTAGCTCAGTCAGTTAAGTATCCGACTTCGGCTCAGGTCATGATCTCACGGTTCATGGGTTCGAGCCCAGCATCGGGCTCTGTGCTGACAGCTTAAAGTCTGGAATCTGCTTCAGATTCTGTGTCTCCCTCTCTCTCTACCCCTCCCCCTCCCCTGCTCATGTTCTGTCTCTATGTCTCACTCAAAAATAAACATTTAAAAAATTAAAAAAAAAAAAAAAAAGAAAGAAAAAAGTATCAAACAGAAATCTTGGAGCCAAAGGATAAAACAACTGAACTGAAAGATTTACTTCAGGGCTGAACAACAGTCTAGAGCAGAAGAAAGGATAAACATAAACCCCTTCACTTTCAGGGTTGGAAAAAGATATTCCATGCAAATAGAAACCAAAGAGAGCAAGAGTGGCTACACTTCTATTGGATAAGATAGGCTTTCAGGCAGTATCAGTCACAAGAGACAAACAAGGTCACTATATAGTGATAAAGGGGTCAATCCATCAGGAGGATGTAACAAATGTAAATATATATAAGCCAGTACTCGAGTACCTAAATATTTAAAGCAAACGTTGACAGAGATGAAGGGGAAAATACAATAATACGATAATGTAAAAGGACTTCAATACCCCACTTTCGACTTTGATGGATCATCCAGACAAAAAATCAGCAAGGAAATAGCAGACTTAAAGAACACTATAGCCCAATGGACCTAACAGACATACATGGAACATTCTATCCAACAGCACCAGAAAACAATCTTTTCGAGTGTACCTGGAGCATTTTATAAGGCAGATCATACGTTGGGCTACAAAGCAAGTCTTAACAAATTTAAGAAGACTAAAATCCTATCAAATATTTTTTCCAACACATAATGGCATGAAACTAGAAATCAATAAAAAGAATAAAACTGGAAAATTCACAAAAATGTGAAAACTAACACTCCTGAACCAACAAATAAAAAAAGTCAAAAGGGAAATCAGAAAGTATACTGAGACAAATGAAAATGGAAACACAATATACCGAAAGTTATAAGATGCAGCAAAACACTTTTAAGGCGGAAGTTTATGTAATGCACAGACACCAACATTAAGAAAATGCCTACATTAAGAAAAATAAGATCTCATATAAGCAATGTAACATCATATCTCAAGAAACTAAAAGAAACCTAGCAGAAGGGAGAAAATAATAAAGATCAGAGCAGAAAAAAGTGTAATAGAGACAAGATGGACAAAAGAAAATCAGTGAAACTAAGGATTGGTTCCTTTAAAAAAGAAAACTGACAAATTGTTAACTAGACAAATCAAGAAAGAGACTCAGAAAAATTGTAAATGAAAGAGGAAACATTTTAACTGATTCCACATAAATACAAAGGATCATAAGAAACTACTATGCAAAATAATATGCTAATAAACTGGATAATCTAGAAGACAGATAAATTCCTATATACATACAACCTACCATTCCTGGATACTGAAGATACAGAAATCTGAACAGACCAATAATAAGGAGACTGAATAAGGAATCAAAAACCCAACAAAGAAAAGCTCAGGTCCAGTTCATTTCACAGGTCAATTCCACCAAACATTTAAAGAAGAATTAACAACAGCCCTTCTAAAACTCTTCCAAAAAGTTGAAGAGGAGGGAATACTCCTAAACTCATTTTACAAGGTCCACAAGACCCTGATACCAAAGTCAGAGAAGGACACTACAAGGAAACAAAACTACAGGTCAATATACCTGATGAATATTGATGCAAAAATCCTCAACAACCAACTAGCAAACCAATTTCAATAGCATATTAAAAGTTCCATACATCACAATCAAATAAGATTTATCCTTGGGATGTAAGGATGGTCCAACATATGCAAATCAATAAATGTGACAGACCACATTAACAGAATGAAGAATAAAAATTATAGAATCATCTCAATAGTTGCAGAAAGCACCTAAAACTCAGTATCTTTTCATAATGAAAACTCTCAACAAATTGAGTATAGAAGGAATGTACCTCAACAAAATAAAGGTCATATATAATATGCCCACAACCATATATACTTCTTCATATATAATATGCCCACAACTGTAAAACTCATACTTAAGAGTTACAGCCGAAGCTTTTCCTGAGATTAACAATGGTGCCCACTCTCACCACTTCTATTCAATATATAATGATAAATATAGTAACCAGAATAAATCTGCAAGAAAAAAAAAGGCATCCAAATTGGAAAGGACAAAGTGAAATTATCTGTTTGCAGATGATATGATCTTCTATGTAGAAAAGCCTAAAAATTCCAGAATAAAAGTGTTAGAATAAATGAATTCAGCAAAGTAGCAAAATAAAATGTCAACAGAAAAATCAGTTGCATTTCTCTATACTAGCAATGAACAATCTGAAAAGATTACAAAAACAATTTCATTTATAAGAGCATAAAAAAATAAAATAAGGAATTAACCTTATTTAATTAAGGTGAAAGATTTCTACAATGAAAGCTACTAAACATTTCTGAAAGAAATTAAAGACCTAAATAAATGGAAATGTATTCCCTGTTCATGGAATGGAAGACTTACTATTGCTAAAATGTCACTATGACCCAAAGCCATCTACAGATTCAATGCAATCCCTATCAAAACCTCAATGATGTTTTTTGCAGAAAAAGAAAAACCCATCCCAAACTTCCTATGGAATCTCAAGGGCCCCTAAAAACCAAAACAAAGAACAAAGCTAGGACTCACTTTCCTGATTTGAAAACAAGGCTACTGTAATCAAAATATCATGGTACTGGCATTTATGGTCAAATGATTTTTGAGTGCCAAGACCATTCAACAAATGGTACTAGGAAAACTGAATACCCACAGGCAAAAAAAAAAAAAAAAAAGTTGGATCCCTACTTAACGCCATATACAAAAATTAACTCAACATGAAACAAAGACCTAAATGTAAGAGCTAAAACTGTAAAACTCTTAGGAGATAATATAGGTCAAAACCTTCATGACATTAGATTTGGCAATGATTTCTTAGAAATGACACCAAAGGTACAAGTAAAACAATCCTACAATATTCAGCCTCTTATGTCTGGCTGCTTTCACCTGACATGTTTCCAAAATTCACCCATGTTGTAGCAATTATCAATACTTCATTCATTCTATGGCTGACTCCTATCCATTATATGGACACACTACATTTCATTTGTCCATTCATCAGTTGATGGACATTTGGGTGGTTTCCACATTCAGGCTATTGCCAAGAATGTTGTTACCAGTATTTGCGTATAAGTTCTTGTAAGGACGTATATTTTCAATTCTCTTGGGTATATACCTAGGAGTGGAATGAGTGGGCAAAATGGTAACTCTGTGGGACCAACACATTGTTTTCCAAAGTGACTATACCATTTACATTCCCATCAGCAGTATATGAGTCCAGTATCTCATCCATACCAACATTTATCTGCCAATGTACAGATATACAAATTATTCCCGTGTACCTATCTTGCATACTGCAATCTTGCTGAACTTGTTTATTAGACCCTTTTTTTTTTAGTGGATTTCTTAGGATTTCCTATACAAGGTCATATCATCTGCAAATACAGTTCTACTTCTTCTTTTCCAATCTGCATGCCTTTTCATTTTTCTTGCCTCATTACTCTGAGCTGTTATCACAAGGTTGAAAAGAAGTGGCAAGAGTGGATATTTTTGTCTTGTTCATGATCTTATGTGGTAAGCATCCAGTCTTTCACCATTACATTAGTTGCAGGTTTTTGTAGATACCTTTTATCAGGTTAAGGAAGTTCCCTTCTATTTCATTTGTTGAATGATTTTATTATGAAAGCATGTTGGATTTTGCCAAATGTTTTTTCACCATCGATGATCACATGGTTTTTATCTTTTATTGATTTTTCTGATGTTAAATTAACGTTGCATGACTGGGATAAATTTCATTTGATCATGGTGCCTAATTCTGTGTACTGATGGATTTGGGTTGCTAGTATTTAGTAGAGGTTTTTCGTATCTATGTTCATGAAGGATATTGGTCTGTGGTTTTCTTCTGGTGTTGTCTGGTTTTAGTATCAAGGTAACGTTGGCTTCGAAATGAGTTGGAAGTACTATTACTTTTGCGAAGAGTTTGTGAAAAATTGGTATTAATGCTTTAAATGTTTTGGTAGAATTTACTCAAGCCATCTGGGCCTGGACTTTTGTGGATACTCTTGATTACCCATCAAATGCATTCCATATATTCCTGATATAGAGATTTCTGCTGTGATGTATATTCTACGTAAGAGGAATAAAAGCTCTAAAGTTAGGCTTTGTTTAGACTATAGTAGTTCAGGAGAGATCAGGTTTTGCCCCCAATAACTCATTAAAAAGCTTACCGTGGATTTCTAGATTTTGCATCATGGTTAAGAGACCAGGACCCTATTTCCTATAGTGCCAGCCATGCTCTGCTTCTTCTCGCCTAGCTTATAGGGCCAGCTTTCCTCCTTGGCTAGGACCTAAAAGGATCTTGGGCTACTAGAAGAAATTAAGGCACTTCTCCTTCTGGGAGAGATTTGTGGAGTTCTGATCTGGTATGTCCATAAGAGCCCACATCAGACACCCAAAACACTCTGGGTCTGTTTCGTCGTCATCTGAAAAACACAGCTGCACAGAGAAGGACTAAAGGGAGTGGTTGGAGCAGGGATTTCCTTAGACAGGAGGGCCGATGACAATGCACACGCTGAGGCTTTAAATTTTGATTAGATCTGAGAACAGGATGGGGACAGGGCCTTCCTTCCAGCTTCATCTTGTGTAACTTCCCTGTGCATTTGAAAAGCAGAAGTGGCCTCAAGTCTACCTCCTCAATCTGCTCTCCTCAGCCACAGCCCCCACTGAGGCCCTGCCCTTGCCCCCTAGGACCATCATCCCAGCCTCCTCTCTGGCCCCATGGCCTCATTTGACCCCAGAAGGATCTCCCCTAAATCTTGCTGGATCTTGTCCCTCAGGGTCACAATCAATCCCTTCACTGTATTTGAGGGCTCTTCAAAATCTGCCCCCACATACTTCTCCCCAGTGCCACTCCCCACTTGTTTTCCCACTCTCCACACTGAATTACTTCTGTTTCCTGAGGAGTGAGGAGGGAAAGCTTTCCAGGTAGAGGTTCGTGTTACGCGCAAAAGGTTGGCGATGTTGAAGCACGTGTAGCTTTGCAGGAACCGAGACGGTTTCTCAGAGAAGAGCAGGTGGTCTCAGAAGGCTTGAACGCTGGTTGCCAAGATGACTGCATCCTTCCCTTTACTCCCAGATCCAAGTGTTACCCAGTCTCAATCTGTCCCCTTGAGAAGCTTCGCTTCCCTTTTTACCCACAACCTCCCCAACCGCACGGTACCTGCTCCAGCTCAAAACTCCTCTCTTGCTTAGACCATATCCTCCAGGTCCTCCCACCCCCTTTAATTCTGATGCTGTCACTCCTTTACCAAAATCCCTGTGGCTGCTTTCAGCTTCCAGGATAAAGTTTACATCTTCGGCTTTCTCCAAATGCTCTATACACTCTGCCATCAGCCTCACCTTATGCTGTTGATGCCTCCACCCGCCTCTAACAGAGCTAAGATGGAACTCGAAGTTTCTCTCTGGACCATGTGTCGGAGACTATTACTGGCAGCCCCCAGTGAACCATACCCTCCAGGTTTTCACATCTTGCGAGGTCCCTCCCCACACAGACTCTGAGCTCCACCATGTGACTTGTTTTGGTTTGTGATGCGAGCAGAGGTTTGAAAGCGAGTAAACTGGGACTCGTTCTCTTGGAAGCTGCTTTGGAACCATAAGCCATCAGATAAAGAGGTCCAGCCACCCTGGAGAGGTCACAGTGCTGTAACAGGCCTCGGATGAGGTGGTACTCCCAGACATGGGAGTGACAAACTCATCCTGAACATTCCAACTCCAGCAGATACCATATGGAGGAAGCTTCCCACTGACCTGAGCCCAGACTGCAGAATGATGAGGAATACATTTTCATTGTTTTCAATCACCAAGTTCTGCGGGTGGGTTGTTACACAGTAAAATGTAGATGAAACACCACGCAGCACCCATCTGAATGTTCTTTCAACAATCAGTGGTAGACTGCCTACTGAACTTGAACGTTCATCATGCTGAAAGTGACCACACTGCCCCACCCCCAACTTCATCAATTCTTCATTCAGTCAGTCCTTCAAATATTTATACCCCAGGAAAGGTACATTTGTGTTGAGTGCAGTGTGGGGCCTGAATGTAAGCCACAGACCCTTCCCTTATGAAACCAACGTAAGTCAAAAACGGGTGGAACGGTTTCCTTCACCCTCATCCCCCAGGGCGCAGTTGGGCCTAACAGTAGAGACTCAGTAACACGAGGGCTGAGCTGGTGAAATCGCTCTGCCACCCAGTGCCAATTTCCCGTCCACCCTGCTGAGCAAAATTTCACTCAGTATCGCGTCCTCTGTGAAACCTTACACGTACCACCATCCACTAAGTCTCCTGTTCCTCTCTCCGGGGCTCTTTGGCCCCTGCATCAGTTAGAATTTGGTGACCTGCAAGTGAGTGATGAAACCCCAAATGAACAGTGACTCAAACAGTTTAACTCCCCCAAGTAACCCACACTGGTGTGGGCTGTCACAGCATCAGGGACCCAGGCTCCTCTTGTTCTGCTACCTTGCTGGGCTTACTGGCCCGAGATGGCTGCTCCCACTCCAGTCATCTGATCTATAGTCTAAAATGCAGGAAGGAGGAAAAGCAGTGGGTGCATAGCTCCTCCTGGGGAACACTTCCTAGAAGCTGCACACACCGCTTCTGTTCACATGTTATTGGGCAGAATTTAGTCACAATGCCACTTCGAATGTCAAGAGACCTGGAAAACGCCTTGAATCCAGGCAGACGTGCCCAGCTACAAAGCAGAGTGTCTCTATTAGTGAAGAAATGGGAAGAACTGGTATTGAGGGACAACGGGCTCCATCCTGCCGGTACCCTTCCCATTCATTCCCTGTGACAGCCCTGGGGCTTCCTCAGCAGCAGGGCCTGACCCACAGGGGGCTCTCCAGCAAGGCATAGCTTCTCACGTGCTACGCGCGGTTACCCACTTGACATATATGAACTTACTTAGTCTTCACACTGCAATCTCGACTCTACCGTTTTCCCCATTTTACAAAGTACAAAACTGAGCTTGGGGAAACTGGGTAACCTACTCAATCAAGGTCACACAGCCATTTCTAAAAGAACTGGGATCTGGACCCAGGCAGTCTGGCTCCAAGGCACCTGCTATGAACCACCACATACTTGGCTGATGTCTGTGAGACTAAGCTGCAGCCAGGCCTGTGCTGGCCAGAGACACCTCATGGACCCTCTCTACCCTGCAGGCCAGCTATACTCCTGGTGGTTCCCCAGAGAAATCCCAAGCCCAATAATTAGGTCTTCCCCAAAGAGAGTGGGAGAAAGCACGGCCTTGGTGTGGCACCCCTCCTCCATGCTAGTGACTAAAACCAGAGGACCAGCTATTTCTAGACCTTTATTTCTCTGTGAAAAGGGAAAAAAGGAACAAAATAAAAACGGCACAGTCGACACACAAAAAAACCACTGAAGGGGGTGGGGAGAGGAAGGGAGAAAGGAGGTGGAGAAGATGGGGTGGGGGGTCCCCATTACAGCAGCCGGAGCCAGTGACCCTGGACACTCACATCTCTGTGGATGGAAGTGGCCCCTTCCTCCCAGGGTCACTGCCCCGTCCCACCTTGTGCTCCCCAAGCCCCTCGGGAGGTGGACAGCAAGAAGTCGGATTCCCAGGCTGGGGAGAGGAAGAGCCGTGCTGAGGGAAGGGGCCTGGGGTCAGGCCATGCACAGGGAGTGACAGCCAAAGGCCCCCCACCGTCTCCCTGAGGGAGGGACTTGGGGGGGAGGGTGAACACCAGAGGCCGGCGTTGGCTCCTCTTCCAGCATCAGGCGAGAGACAGAACTGGGGGAACAGGAACAGGAGGGAGTCAGAACCACAGCTGGCCCTCTGCCCCCAGCTGCTCTGCATCTCTCCCTCCCAGGAGCTGCTGTTCTCAGGCCTAGGCTCGTCCTTGTACACCACCCTCCCGCCGGGGTGTCTGAGTTCACGCCTCACCAGTCAGAGCCTCCTGGGCGAAGTACTTGACATCCACATCCTGGTCCTGGGTCAGCTTCTCTAGGATGGGCTTGACTTCACTCTGCAGTGTGCTGGAAGGAGAAAGGAAAGGCGAGGGAAGGGGTGAGGCAAGCTAGGCTGGGGGCGTGAGGGAGGCAGAGGGTTTCTGGGCAAGGAGGGGTTCAGATACAGACACGCACGTGTGCCCAGAGATGAAATGACTTCGCGGGCTGGAAGTCTAACAAACTAGGACAGAGGTCTTGGGGGTCCGGAACAGACAAAGGGAGGTCAGTCAGTCTGGGAAAGTGGGGCAGAGAATCACAGGACCCACAAGTCTCAGAGGCTCAGCAAATGGATGTCTTCATTTAACATATTTACTGAGGCCTACTATGCATTAGGTGTGAGCAGAGTGGTAAATCCGACACCTGAGCCTTGCCCGTGGCAAGGGCTGGGGCGAGGAGGAAGACACAGACCAAACTGACGATAATTAACAGAGACATATCAAGTGCTGAAGGAGAAGTACCTGGCCCAATAGGAGCCAAGGGGGAGGTATCTACTCTCCAGTAAGGGCCCCTGGGAAATGCACCCACACGGCAAGTCAAGTGTTTGGGGAAATGAAGGCATGTCCCCTTCCAGTCAACAGAACCGTTCCTTTGCCCCACACAACTACCATTCTCTCTTCTATCATCTAGATCTGTTTTGCCTATTTTTGAACTTGACAGAAGTGGAATCACACACTGTTTCCCTGCGTCCGGCTTCTCACTCAACATGACGCTGGTGAGAATCACCTGTGTTAAGTAGAGCAGACGTCTTCATTGCTCAATACAGTCTCGCACAGTATGAACAAACCACGATTGTATCCACTGCACTGCCGGTGGGCACTTGGGAGTGTTTCCACTCCGTGGCTAATATGAATAAAGCTACCACGAACGTCCTTTTGCTACCAACAAGCACTCGTTTCTCCAGGAATGGAAGTGCTGTGCTGGCTCACAGTGTACTTACACTTAGCTCCACTAGATTCTACCAGTTTTCAGAGTGACTGCACCTATATGCCACTCACGGCCTCACCTGCTGTGTATGAGAGTTCCAGCCATTCTACAAACGCCGAATGACCCCGAATTGTTTTCAGGTTAAGCCATTCTGGGGTGTATTTTCATTTGCAATTTCCTGATGGCTGATGATGTTGAGCACCCTGTCACATATTAATGGCTACAAGGAGATCTTCTTTCAGAAGTGCGTCTTCAAGTCGGTTTTGCCCATATCTCTCTTGGGGGTTTGTCTTATTGATTAGTAGGAAAGTAGTCTGGATGAGTCCATCCTTAGTCAGAAATACGTATTACCCCCAATGCTCCCAATCAGTGGCTTGCCATTTTACTCTCATAATGTGTTTCTTTTCTTTGAGAGAGAGGGGGCATGGGCAGTGGGGGAGGGGGAGAGGGAGAGGGAGAGACTCTTAGGCAGGTTCCACACCCAGCGCAGAGCCCGACATGGGACTGGATCTCACGACCCTGAGATCATGACCTGAGCCAAAGTCAACAGTTGGACGCTTAACCAACTGAGCCACCCAGGGGCCCCTCATAATGTTCTCTTTCGCTGAAGTTCTTTTCAATCAAGAACTCACCAACCTTTTCCCCTGGTGAGCTATTTAACAAATCTGAGCAATTTAATAAATCTTTGTTAAGTCTTAAAGATCTTGTCCCAAATTTTCTTCTAAAATCTTTTTTATTTTTCTGATTATGGTCGATTACCTCTAATTCGCTTACACACTGAAGTGGGAACCCGCCCCCGCCCCCCATGCATATCCAACTGACTGGGCTGTCTATGAAAATACCTACATTTCACTCCTCAACTGCAGTAGCACCTACTGTTACATACACACAGGTCTGTTTCTGTGCCCTTGATTCTGGGTCATTGGGCTACATTATTGTGCCAACACCTCACTTTTTAATTACCATGGTATCGTAAGTCTTGGTATCTGGTATTAGAAGTCTTCCAACTTTTTTCTTTTTTGGGACCACTTTTGCTACTCCAGACCTTTTCGTTTCTGTTAATTCCAGAATCAACTTGTCAATTTTTCAATAAAGAACCTGCTAAGATTGACTGAGATTATACTGAATCTACACATAAATTTGGGGAACAATTCCATCCAAGAATATTAAGTGAATCTTTAATTTCTCAAAGCAATGTTCTATAGTTTTCACTAAAAATGTTCTACATCTTTTATTAAATTTATTCCTTGGTATCTGATGGGTTTGATGCAATAATAATACACATACACACACATTCAAAAATAATTAAAACTTGCTAATTTCATTTTCTTCCCTGTTGCTACCAGTATATACACAAGTGCCATCCTACTGCCTCCCTCCCACTATGAGGTGGGCCATGGGAACTCTCATTCCACATCTGAGGAAACTAAGACCTTGGGAATATGAAGAGACCGGCCAGGCAGGCTTACACAGCAAGAGCCACGCTGGGTCTCCAACCCTAGGTTCCAACTTCAAAGGTCAAAGATTAAGATGCCTAGAATCAGCCCCGCCGGTGTGTGAAGGAGGGTCCAGACCTCACCTGTTGTCCAGGATAGGCCCTATCTTCTGTAGGGACTTGGCCACATTGAAGCGGACATTGGCGACAGGATCCCCAGCCATACGCAGAACTGTAGGCAGCATGTGCTTGGTGGTAATGTCCTGCCCACACACCTCAGACAGCACCTGGGGGCGGTGAGTGACAGAGAGGTGATTACACAAAGCTCATGGCTAACTCCCGTTTCCTCCTTCCTCTGAGCAGGCCACCTCAGTGATCACCACGTCTGAGCGTGTCGCTGAGCAACATGGGGGCCTCTGAGCCCAGGTTCACTCACTCTGGAACAGTTTATTCTCCTGAGGCTGCCACCTCTACTAACGCCCTCCTAACACCTTAATACCACTGTCTCCCTATCCTGGAAACCCTCACTCAGACTGTCCTGGTCCCATCTGCCCATCCTCAGACTTCCCTTTATCTTCTGGGGATGGGCCTGGATTCCTAACCCCAGGATGTTTTCCTTAGTGTGACGGCTTCCAAAGTGAGATGCGGGAAGAAATCATCAGAACACTCAGTTATATTTATAGGTTGTTAAATTCTATCTTTTAATTTCTAGCTATGTGGATGGTTTATTTAAGTGACTAGAAAGGAGCCCTTGCTCCACATAACACAACTGTTCTAAGCCCTGTGCGTGTATGGCCAGATTAATCTTTACAACCTCCTGAGTAAGGTATCGTGATTAACAGGATGAGTGCTTTATTGGTAAGGAAACTGAAACACTGAGCAGTTGGGAAATGTCCCAAGGCCTATGACTAATCTATGGCAGAACTAGAATTAATGAGTAGGTCTGACTCTAGAGCTTGCACACATAAACAATGTATCATATGTAAATATACACATATACTTTATAGACAACAAGAGGGATGCTCCGAAAGGTTTGGCAGTCACTGCTCAGCAGGCCAAACCTCCCCAGTCCTGGGTTTCCCCCATGCAGGTCCCTACCCCTGGCCTGTAGTTCCCCAGGGACCCATCCCTGCCCTCCTCCCCGCCCCCAACTCTACCACATCCCCACTCCCGAGCCAGATGTCTTCCCAAGGACCCCGGCCATCCCTCCTCTCCCAGGTACGCTCGGTTCCCTGGGGGACAGGCCAGCGGGCAGGTGGGGGCACTCACATTGATGCAGAAGAGTGTAGTCATGCGGTGCAGGTAGTTGGGGTCCCCAGACATGGCTAAGACCTTGGGGATGATAGTGGCATGGGCCCACTCCTTCCCAAACTTCTCCACCAGCTTCTTCAGGTTGCTGGTGGCCGCCTCACGGATGGCATAGACTGCAAAAGGTCGGGGATTCAGAAGGTGAAGGGCTGAGCGGGCAGGGAGCAGTCCCTTGCTACTGCTGACCAGGCAGCCCTGGGTGCCGGGCTGCAGGTGAAGCAAAGCCTGTGCTACTTGCTAAAGTGCGGTTCCTTTTCGTGCAGTATCTTCCCAACAGCTCCAAGACACAGCTTCCACTACCGACCTTTTTACAGATGGGTAAACTGATATGCCTAAGCAAATTATTTAGTAACTAATACTTGGAATGGCAGTGAAACAAACAAACACTTTTACCTCGGTGAAAACAATGAGCAGTTCTCACCCGTTTCACAGAGGAGTGTGCTCGGAGTTTCCACAGCCAGGGGCAGGATTCCAGCCCGAGTTACCTGCCCAGCTGCCCTGGCACTCTCTACACTGCACTGGGCCAGGCCGCCCTTGGGTGATCTGCTCTGTTTCCCTTCCCACCCTGCCCTTATCCAGGATTCTAAAAAGGGAGCTGGTCCACATAAGCGGCAGATGGCCTGGGGCAGTGACTCCACACCCCTGCAAGCCCCAGTCAATGCCGAGTCCATCCTTCCTGGAGGGCCAACATCCTCCCCCACCTGCCAGAGGGACTCACCATGATCCACAAGCCATGCCATGCACAAGGAGTTGAGCTTCTCATCAAAAAACTCTACCCCCTGCAGGAGAAAAAAAAGAGAAGGAATCAAAGGAGACTGGGGAGTTTCCAGTGATACACAGGGAAACACACCCACCCAAACACATCGGATACTCCTCAGCTTCCCCTGGGGGACTCCCTTCCCTTCTCTGTTCTAACTGAAGTCTCTTCACCTTTACAGCCCCATTTCCCATGCCCCTTCGTCCTACTCCCCAGACAGCCCTCGGGGGCCTTGGTGACACTGTGAGAGCCCTGGACATGCTGAACACAACATGGCCTGACTCCAGGCCGCCTCACTCACCAGCTGTCCGGCTAGCAGGGGCATATACTCGATGATGGCCAGCCGCACCCGCCACTTGGCGTCTTCAGCCAGCTCCACGATGGCGGGCAGCAGGGACTGGGACAGCTGTCGGATGCCAATGACCTCGTTCACGCAGTCCAGGTTGGAGATAATGTTCAGCCTCACCTCCGGGCACTGAGGGGAGGATGGGGGTCTAAGAGGATGCACCTGGCCCAGAAGACAGCTCACAGAGCCGCACAGCATCAACTCCCTAGAAGCCACACCACCTCCCGAGGGCCTGCTACTGCCCTGTCCAGCTCCTCCTCAGCAAGCACATTACGTGAGCAGCTTTTTGAATCTCACCACAGAGCATAAGAGATGCTTAGCTGTTCTGAAGAACTGGCAGCAATTACTGCAAAAATATGGTGCTCTGGAAAGAACAGACGTGATAACATTCCCATTCTGCTGTGTGGCAGCTGTGAGCCCGGCAGCAAGGGACAGGGCCTCCCTGGATACTAATCTGTGACAGGGAAACATACATCTTGCCTCGAGGGTGGTTGAGACCATTAAAGTGCCTGCTGGTGTCTGATCCACAAGAGGCGTGATGTGCGGGAGCTCATTAGTATCACTTCTATGACTTCTATTCTTCCCACTAGTCTTTGAGCTCTGTAAGGAGGAAGTCTCATTCATCCTTATGTCTCCAGGACCCGGCAGAGTCTCTGGCCCTTAGCAGGCACTCAATACACTTCTGCTGAAGGAATGCACTTTCAGCTGCCTGTTGACTACCGATATTATGAGCGCTGACTTACTATGTAAGTACATGCACATATGCATTATGAGATACACAGACACAAACACATGTACCCCACCAACTTCCCTAAAGGAGGAGAACAACTTAAAAGAAAAGGCACATAAACACAGTTCTCATTAATCAAAACAGAAGCAAAAATGAACTACTTAGACTTCATCGAGACAAAAGTCTGCACAGCAAAGGAAACAGTCAACAAAACTAAAAGGCAGCCTGTAGAATGAGAGAAGATATTTGCAAATGATATATCAGATAAAGGGTTAGGATCCAAAATCTATTAAGAACTTATCAAGCCCAAAACCCAAAGAACAAATAATCCAGTGAAGAAATGGGCAGAAGACATGAAGAGACACTTTTCTAAAGAAGACATCCAGGTGGCCAATAGACACACAAAAAGATGCTCAACAGCACTCATCATCAGGGAAATACAAATCAAAACCACGATGAGATACCACCTCACACCTGTCAGAATGGCTCACATTAACAACATAAGAAACAGATGTTGGCGAGGATGTGGAAAAAAGGGAACCCTCTCGCGCTGTTGGTGGAAATGCAAGCTGGTGCAGCCACTGTGGAGAACAGTATGGAGGTTCCTCAGAAAGTTACAAATAGAACTACCCCATGACCCAGCAATTGCACTACTAGGTATTTATCCAAAGTATACAAAAATACAGATTCGAAGGGGTGTATGCACCCCGATGTTTACAGCAACATTGTCAACAATAGCCAAAGTATGGAAAGAGCTCAAATGTCCATTAACTGATGGAAGGATAAAGAAGATGTGGCATATAAATATAGATGGAATATTACTTGGCCATGAAAAAGAATGAAATCTGGCCATTTGCAACAATGTGGATGGAGCTAGAGTGTATTATGCTAAGTGAAAGAAGTTAGTCAAGAGAAAGACAAATACTGTACCATTTCACTTATATGTGGAATTTAAGAAACAAAACAGATGGGGGTGCCAGGATGACTCAGTTGGTTAAATGTCCAACTGTGGCTCAGGTCATTATCTCATGGTTTGTGAGTTCGAGCCCCATGTCAGGCTCTGTGCTGACAGCTCAGAGCCTGGAGCCGGCTACAGATTATGTCTCCTTCTCTCTCTGCCCCTCCCCAACTCATGCTGTGTGTGTGTCTCTCTCTCTCAAAAATAGACAAATGTTACAAAAAATTAAAAAAACAAAAACAAAGATGAACATATGGGAGGGAAGAAAAGAGAGAGGGAAACAAACCATGAGAGACTCAAACTGAGGGTTGATGGAAAGAGGTCGGTGGGGGGATGGGCACCTGTGATGAGCACCAGGTGCCATATGCAAGTGATGAATCACTGCATTCTATTCCTGAAACTAATATTGCACTATATGTTAACTAACTAGAATTTATATAGAAATTTGAAAAGAAAAAAAATTTGCAAATTTAAAAAACAAAAACAAAAAACAGAAGCCCTACTGGAACCTTGTTCCAAATCGTATGTTCCCAGATGGCAATCGTCACAAGTAGTTCTTTGTAACCTGAACCAAGTAAGAAACGAATCAACAAACCAAGTAAACAAGTACGCAGTGCCATAATGGGTTTAACTCCGAAGATCCAGGTCGATCCAGATCCAATTAGGCATGTTCCAAACAAGGGTTGGGCCCCTGACCAGCTCCTGGGAGAATATCCTGTCTGATGAGAGCGTCTTTGTGGTCACCTGGGAAGCTTGGGCCATGCCGGACAGACAACTCTAACAACATGACTTACAGGGAGGGCCGTGGGCCATGAGGTACCAACTTGACCTCTGGAGGGGCTGGATACAGAGTAACTGAGGTCAGCCATGCAGGCAGCTCCATTCCTTGGCTATGTGACCAACCCCTCTATAAAATCCCTGGAAACCAAGGCTCAGTGAGCTTCCTTGGTTGGCAACATGCGGTCACACGTCACTTGTGGGAGATTTAAGTGCCGTCCATAGGACTGCAAGGAGAGGACATCTGGGGGCTCGTCCCGGGTCTCCTGTGCACCTGTTCCCTCACTGACTTTATCCATTCACTTTGATCAACAGCAACCACAAGTGTGACAGCTCTTCTGGGCAGAGGGCTGTTCTAGCCTATCGCTGACCCTGAGCATGGAGGTGGGGACGTAGACGCAGCGGCCGTGACGGGTACGGCCACTACTGTGAGGACAGCATGGCTTGGCCGGCACCTCCAGAGTAGAATCCCCGGAGGCCCTGCCTACGAGCACATCTTTTCTTTATCAAACACTGTAAGGTCTCATTTAGGAACAGAAGACAGCCAGTTTCTGGCCGGCCAGTCCAACGGCCAAAGAACTCTCAGAACCAACACCATTTCCCTCCCTACAAGGTATTAATTCAGTTCTTTCTAGAGCCAAGGATGCTGAGGAAGGAACTATTCCAGTGCTATCCACCCTGTTGGTGTCCTTCTCCTGTGACGGTTGTCTAAAAGCCTGAACTTACATGAGAGACTATACCTGTTCTTCTTTCTTTTCCTAAGAAAGATTCCCGGAGCGGGAGCTGCCCTGTCTGCCATCCTAACCCCAGGTTAGAAAAGCGCGTTAGTGTAGACATGCATGAGTCACAATCTACTCCAGGGGAAAGTAATGAGGATGATTCAAGTCAACTGAGCAGACCAAGATGCGGTCAGAGTCAGGGCTGGGAAGGGAGAGGAGAGAGCCTTGTGCATTTCCCCACTTGGAATGAAGGCATCTGTAACACCCAAAAGAGAGGGAAATTTCTTCTTTGAATAAACTGAAAACTAACTGGATTGACGGCTCATTTGAATAAAAGACATTTGAAATGCATATAAAACCACTGTGATGGCCTTCCCGTACTGAGCAGAGACCCATGTGAGGAGTCTGGCCTCAGTTTTCAAACACGATGAAAAATTAGGGGAGTTAGCACTTATCCAGGGATGTGAACGGAAATATCCTCACAGTGAATGGGCCGATTTCCTTTCTCCGAAGGTTAGCCATACACAATTCTAAGGATGGAAAAATACGGTGTGTGCCTACTTGGGAGTCTCACCTCTGGAGACAAGGAAGAAATGGGCCCCCAACAAAGCACACCGTCTAACTGGCTTTGGGCTCTGCAGCAGCACAGGAGCCGAGCTAAGCCTCATCTGTCAACAGGCTTCCTTCCCCTGGCTGCCACGTCATTCCCTGATGTGGAGCACCTGCCATCTCAGAAAGCCCAGAAGAACAACTCCGGGCCACAGCTCAAGAGCAACCCTCGCTGGGGCATCCGAAAAGGTCAGGTACAATTCTGAGACTCCGTGTCAGCCAGAGACCAGAGACAAGAGAGGCCTTTCTCAGGTGAAGGCTTTCCCACAGACACCACTTACCCTCGGAGATGGCAAAAAACTATTTCCTTGTTAAAACACAAGCAAACAAAAAAACAAGGTGTAGAAATGAACCAATAAACCAAGTGAGTGTGTGCAGTGAAGGGTTAACTCAGCAGGTCTGGACTGTACAGGGCTAGCGCCTGCCCAGGTCCTGGGAGGGCATCTCTGAGCCCCTGCTGCACAAGCCAGTGTCCTGAACACAAGAGAAGATACAAATACGACGGCTTAAACCATTTAAAAACCTCTGTTTAGGCATACCCAGAAAAAGGCCCTTTTTATTTGGGTAAGTTTATAAATCTTATCAAGTATGAAATGTAAAGTTTACAGGTCTAGAATTGAAATTCCAGATACAAGCCAGATGAGTATCGCACACCAAGAAAGCCATGATGGGTCAGGGCACCTGGATGGTTCAGTCGGTTTTAAGAGTCTGACTCAGTCTCAGCTCAGGCCATGATCTCACAGTTGGTGGGTTCGAGCCCCATGTTGGTCTGTTAGTGCAGAGTCTGCTTGGGATTCTCATTCATGCTCTCTCCCTCCCTCTCAAAATTAAATAAATATTTAAAAAAAATAAAAAGGAAAAAGACAAAGAAAACCATGATGGGTCTTGTCTTCTTTGCAGGAGAAGCTGCCCTGGGGCGCACTACGGCTGCAGGAACAGGACCATCACGTAGCGCTTGCTGAAGGCGAAGCCGGTGCAGAAACCGGCCCTAGCTGTGGCACTGCTGTAGCACATGTGGGCTCACCTCCACACGCAAGCTGAATGTGGAGCTCCCTTTGATGCCAGGAAGCAAAATGCTCCTCGAGACCCTGGTGAGGTGTTAAAAGGACACAGAAGCCAACGCTCACCAGCCAAGCTGTCTCCACTTAAGCATCACAAGCAAATACAAACTATATTTGTAACAAGCTATAGCTACAAAAAGCATGCTTATAAAAGAAAACGTGTGTGTGAAGCACTTCACTTAGGTCATAAAATTTGAGTCATTATAAAAATGAATTCTGGTTTGAACTGTAACAAGTGACACAAATAAATGATCAACAGTAAGATTATTAAGCTTTTCTTTAGCAGGTGCACAGCCTTCAACACAAGATTTGTTGAATTTGTAATTTGTACAAATTTGATTTGTAATTCTGGGGCTGAGAGATTATCCCATCATAGCAGAATTTAATAACGTGATATTTTGGGGGAGTGGCAGGGGACTCAAATCTGATGCGATTTCCTAGCACTGTGTGTGCTGGGGGAAGGGCGGGGAGGGCAGGGAGAGAGGGAGACGGAGGCCTTTGGCAACGAGGAAGTCACAAAGCACTAAAGAGTCTCACCGTCTGCCTGGTCACCACCATGACAGGAACCAGGGAGGCTGCAAACCATCCCCGCTCCTCATAGACCTTCCCCATCTCTGTAGCCACACCGCCTCTCCCACCAGTCTGGTCTCCCTGCACCTCTTCTGGCCTCCATGCTGCAATCTTTCTTTGACAGTAGCCTCAGGGTTCCTTTCTGGCACCCACATCTGTGATGCCCATAGTTCAAGTCCAAACTCCTTCCCTGGCTGTCACCCCACAACCTGTCTAGCCCCCGCCTGGCACTCTCATCTTCTGTATTCCAGCCCAAATGAATGGCAAGGTGTGGTCAAATGACTGGCTCTGGCCAGTGGGGCGTGGAACAGACTGGTGGGTGCCCTCTTACAAGGACCACACATTTCCTGTTGTCTAATACCTTCTGCCTTCATCCTGGCTGGGGATGGTGAAGATTGGAGCAGCTGCCTCAGACCCAGAGAGTGTGGAGGTCAGCAGAGGTAACCCCTCATGTAGGACCCACCTAGCTCTGAACTGTTGTAAGAAAATTATCTTACATAAGCCACTGTATTTGGGGGTCTTTATTACGGCATCTTTGCCTAAATCCTAAAAGACAAGAACTTATCACAGCACCTATGCGATCATGGGATTGCCCATCTCCCTCTCTCCACTGTCAGTCTCTGAAGGTCTCTGAGGAGTGAAACTGTCTTAGTCTCTTTTGGTGTCCCTGATCCCCAGAGAAAGAATTAGCACAGAGCAAGGGTGTGCAAAACATTGCCTAATAAGTGAATGAGTGAACACACACTCCGTTGTGCCCACCAATATCCAACTCATTTGGGACCTGGGTGTCTGTTGAGATTCTAGGAGATTCCAGACCAATCTAGGAAAGCAGCTGACCCACCTGTCACCTCTGCCAATACAGAGTTCAGAGCCTTCCCCGCACCATTACCTCATCCTTCAGCTGAGCCAGGAAGAGGGGCAAGAGGTGCTCAATGGTATTGTCTTTGCCCAGGATGGGGGAGAGGCCCATGATGACGGAGGCCAAGGCTGACTTCACGTGTTGGTTGGCGTCTGACACCAGCTCCTGGGGGGGAATAGGGAAAGGGGAGCCACAGGATCAGGACAACCCCCGCAGCAGCAAATGGCCAAGCAGACTCCCACTTCCTAAGAGGCCTGAGCCATGGCCTGCTTTTGCCCATCTCCCGCATGGAGCAGGGACGGTTTAGGGCCCAAAGGTACACGGCAGTTTCTCACCTGTCCCACCTGCTTGGAGTTCCATGTTCCCAGTAGCCTCCACCCAATCCCAAGGCTCTTGGGACTTTTGAGAGGAAGCACCCCCACCTCCAAGCTCGGCCCCAAGCTTCAGATTCTGCCTGCACTCAGGAAACCCAACTGCTTCCAACCCAAGTCTGCCTGGCCCCAGAAGGCTGGGGACTATCTGCGTCTGGATGTCCATAAAGCCCCATCTCCATCCCTTTAGCAGACTCAGATCTCCCCTAATCCTCCCACCAAACTGCATTACCTTGATGCAGGGTAGTATCTGTGTCATGATCACATTCTCCCGACAGTCGGCTGAGAGATTTTCACAGAATTCTGTGGAAGAAGAAGGGAGGCAGAAGAAGGTGAAACCTGACATCTGGTTCTACCTCAAACCCCTCAGACACCCATCCATTTGCTGTGTTCTGGTCGCCAGCACCAACCTTTGACCTTGTGGGAGGCTGCGGCCCTCACCTCGGCCTCACAGTCTTTCATCAGGTTCTGGAAGGCGGGGACCAGGTCTGTCTTGGTGATCTCAGGCCCCACTGCTTTCTGGAGCTGCAGACAGAAAGCAGGGGCTGTGAGACAGCTGGGCAGGTACTCTGGGCAATTGAGACCAGAATCAAAGTTCAAGGCACCAGAAGTGAGGGTAAGAGTGCGCCCTTAGAATCACTGCTGAGATCTAATCCCAGCACCACAGGGTGAGCCGGGCCAAGTCTCCAAGCCTCTCTGAGCCCGTTTCCTTAAAAGCAAAATGAGGGCCATGAGACTACCTATGGCATAGCGCTGTTGTCTGCATTAAGAATGGTAACACATCTCTACCACTCAAGCTATTTGGGGTGGGGTTTTCTCCCCCCACCAAAAAACATTCCAGTCATGTGATGGCTCTTGCTTTTTAATTTATATTCCTCTGTGTTTTTCAAATTACCAGAAGATGAATTATTTTTCTAATGAAAATAAATGTATACACATTAAGGGGGAAGAAGGCCTGCTAGGCCCTGCCTATCCCCTGACTCTTGAAGCCCTAGGAGGAAGCAGGACAGTTCATGACCAAGAGAGGGACAGACAAAAACTCTGAAGGGCCTAATGCTACCTGGAACAAACGTTGCCTCTTCTCCACGTAACAGGTATTTACTGAGGATCTCTTGCAGGCCAAGCGCTGCTCAAACAGTGTTAAGATCCCTGCCTTTGCTGAGCTTTTATCTAAAACCCAGTGTGATCCAGTTCATGCTGTCCAGAAGCCAAGGACAGAATTGTCTTTAACCATGGTGCTGAGCCTCCAGGGTGTGGCCACGTGCTAACATTTTCACGGGGAACATGGATGGTCCCGGGAAATATTATCTGGAGGCTCCCAGTCCTTCCACAAACACACTTACAGGAACGGGGAGCCATGGGGTGGAGTGCACCCAAGGTCAGACCCTGAGCCTCTCTCTGGCTTTCCCTCACATGGGGCCCCCAAGAGTGAGTCCCAAATGCTGCCCCTCACACTGGCTCTGGCCTCCCAGGGCCCTGTGCGCATGCTGTCCTTTTGCTGGGACACAGTTCCTATCCCAGCTCCCACCCACCCATCTTCTAGAACCAGCTGCAGCACCACCTCCTATTCTCAGTGCCTCATGCATGTCTGTCGGCCTGGGCACCGTTTCCCTCTACCTCAGTAGACCTTCCCCTTCAGACTGCCTGCCCCGTGGAGGCCAGGAATGCGAATTCACTGGATCCCCAGCACCCAGAAAAGAGCTGGTGGTCAACAAACATGATGGTGGGAAAAGCAAACTTGGGTCTCCATGGAAAGAGCACTGTCCTCAGAGTCAGAGACACTGGATCTTGTCCCTGTTCTGTCTGCCCAGTGGGGTCATTCTGACCCAAGTTTTGAGCTGTGCTATGGGCTGAACTGTCCTAACCCCTCACTATCTCAGAAAGTTGACTGCATTTCAAGACAGGATTTTTAAAGAGGTTATTAAGGTGGCCCTAATCCAAAATTACCAGAATCCTTATAAGAGGAGGTTAGGACACAGGCATGCACAACGGGGAGACCATGCAAAGACACAGGAAAAGACCATCTACAAGCCGAGGAAAGAAGCCTCAGATTAACCACCCCAGAGGACACCTTGATTTCAAACCTCCGGCACCCAGGAACAGTGAGGGAATAAAGTACTGCCCTGTCTGTGGTACTTTGCTATGGCAGCCCCCAAAACTAATACAGGCTATGCCTTCCCTTTTTAAAAGGACAGAGTTCAATTAGGTCAAGAGTACACAGGTACTACCGTTTCTCTGCTCTTATGGCTCTCCACAGAACCTGAACTTGGCTTCAGAATCCTTTCCAACACAGCACTTCAAGTTGCCAGTATTGCTCAACCCGGGTTGGCCATGTGAAAGGAGACCCAGCCAGATGATCAGAGATCTTCCTGCTCAAATACCTGATGACTCCATTGGATTTAACTAAAACCCGAGCTCCTATATGTGGCCCCGCTCCTTCCCCTCTGAGGGCCTCAGTTTCCCCATCTGTGAGACGTCAACAGTCCCCACTCACCTCTGTGAACTTGTCGGCCACCATGTACCGGACACGCCAGGACTTGTCCTCGGCAGCCTGGCGCAGGGTGGGCATCACCAGGGCCTCCAGATCCTCCTGGGGCAGGAGCTGGGCGATGTTCACACACGCCTCTACCGCTAGCAGCCGCACCGAGTCCTGGGGAGAGGATTGGAACAGGGAGAGGGAGGCAGAGACCCATTAGCTCTGGGCTTCCTTGTAGACACGGTTTGGAGGGGGAGGAGGCTGGGGAGCACCCACCTGCTCGTCAGAGGCCAGGTTGGAAAACATGGGGATGATCTCACTCTTGACGTTGTCCAGCTCCAGCACCTTGGCAAACTCCCCCAGCTTGGAGGCTGCGGCCCGCCGCACCATGGGGGTGTCATCTGAGCACAGGTTCCGGAAGTACCTGGGGGTTGGAAATGGGGCTCAGGAGGAGGAATCCCTAGATCTCACAGCAGCATACAGTGAAAACAGCAGCTGGCTTTGCCTGCATGACCCCGGGCAAGTCAGGACCCCTCTCCCGAGTGTTCCCAGGCCTACAAAATGGAGCTGACGGCGATACTTCCTACCACACAGGGTGATAAGTTTAAATGATAATGTGGGTGAAAGCAGAGCGGTCAGTCTGCACATAGTTAAGTTCCAGTGCATGGAAGGTGATTATATCATTATGACCATATAAAGTTGTTGAGCTAAGAGGCTGGTCAGGGGTCCCTCAAAGGTTTTACTTTTCAGGAGCGACTGCTCCAATTAGAGATGCATGGGGGAAGCGTACACACGTACACACACACACACACACACACACACACACACGAAGCACGTGTGGCTAGCTGTAAATCAGTATGCTGTCATGTAAGAGCTCAGGGCCTGAGCTTGCTCAAGGACAGGAACATATAGTAATGGGAAATTTTAACCCAATTAGAAGCATTTTTGTGAACTGTTCCAGGAGAGTCTTACATACAAGAAATTCTCTGGGGTATCAAGACTAAGGGAGGAGGGTGGAGGAGGCAGCCAAACTGAGCCAGCATATGTATGAGGGCTCTGGACCTAGGGCAGGCGAAGACAGCATCACACAGCACGGGTGGAGTGCTTTTATGAGTCAGATTCCATTCTAAGCACTTTGTACGTGGTAATTCTTGTAAATCCTTACACACCCAATGGGAGGAAGGAGCTCTCATTTCTCCATTTCCTAAGTGAGCATGAGGCTGTGTCCAGACCAGGCCTGGGGACACCAGCTCTCAGGGGCGGGTGGGGGAGGGGGGCTGAGCTGACAGAAGGGGTCCACGCTAAGGGCGAGGCTGGGACTCACTGTCGAAGTTCTGCCTTGACGGCGCTGGACACACGGGGGTAGCAGACAGAGAAGAGGCCACATGCTGAGGTGCGGGAGGTGAACCAGTCACCACCCGCCAGCCGCTTCACCAGCGGCACGAAGTGGGCCTCGAGGTCAGAGGGCGAGTGTTCATGTGAGATGGCCCGCAAAGACTCCACCGCTTTGTCCCGCACCACTGTCTCCTCCACCGTGGCCAGCGACTCCAGGGGCGGCTGTGGCAGAGAGTACAAGGTCACTGCAGGGTCCCTCCCCACCATCCCAGCCTCAAGCCCCGCCTCATGCCGCTCGCGCATCTCCTCCAAGGCCCTTGAAGGTGCTTCGGTGAAAGCCACGGACCTCATATTTATACCCATCACTTTCTGAGCAGGTGGCCATAGTTGTCATTAGCTCTCAAAGTGCAGGGATAGTCACAGATGTTGATTGAACGTCTATTTGCTGGGTGTCCTAAACAGGGCCATTGCAACGCACAACTTAGGATGGGGGGAGGGGACAATGCTGGCTCTAACTCACTGAAGCCCATGAAGTAGGTCCCATGACTGTCTTCATTTTACAGAAGAGGAAACTGAGGCACCAACAAGCTAAATCACTTACCCATGCTAGTGCTAGCTACAAGCCAGGACCCAAACCGGGCCACCAGGCTCCTGAGCTTACACAGACACAAAGTAGAAAGCACGGCTGTGGTTTCTGTTAGACGACTGCCCCCAACAGCTCACATCACTGGGGAACCTGGGCCCGGGAACGTAAAGCCTGGAGGGGGCAAGCTCCTTTAGGAATGTCTGACTGGCTCATCCTTATGTCCCCAGAGCCCAGCAGAGCTCCTTGGATAGGGTGGGAACTTGGCAATTACTGACCAGATGAAGGGAGACTTAAGTGACTCTAGTCTGTGCAAATAAAGGTGTGGACAAGTGTACTTGGACACATGTCCAAGTCAGGAAGACATCATAAATGGAAATGCCTCCAGGGCCCAGGAAGGCAACAGAATGAAATAAGGAGCAAAGATGATGGGCGGGAGGAGGGAAAGCAGCAGAGCTGGGGAGGGCGGCTTCATCAACTAGCTTGGCAGGAAAACACAGCTGGTAGAAGCATATCTATTGTTCTCCAAAAGCAGCTGAAAGGGCCAGGTGTTTATACGTCAAACATCTCATTCAACACATGGTACCCCACGGATGAATCTTGAAGACCTTCTGCCTAGCAAAATAGAGCAGTCAGAAAAGGCCATGTGTTGTAGGATTCCTTTATATGCAGACCCTAGAGTCACCAGATTCATAGAGACAGAAAGTACAAAGGAGGGTCCCAGGGGCAGGGGAAGAGGGGACTTGGGGAGATGCTGGTTAATGGGGACAATTTCAGTTTTGGAAGAGGACAGATGGTGGTGATGGCTGCACCACAATGTGAATATATTCCATGCCACAAAACTGTACAGTTAAAAACGGCTAAATTTGTAAATTTCATATATATTCTACCACAATAAAAACAAAAATTTTAAAATCTCATTTACGAAGATTAGCAATGATTCAAAAGGAAAACGTAATGCTGTTCCAGCCTGGGGGGGCACCAGTCTGTGGCCTCTGTCATAAAGCCATGCTATCGCAGGGTTTCTGGTTCTGGACCAGCTCAGAGCGTGGCTGAAGGTATCACTGGGCTGCTGCAGGGGCTGGGTTCCTCTTATCCTGGTTTTCTTGCTCCCCCCCCGCTGGCACATGGGAGGTCCTCAATCAGTATTTGCCGGGTTCAGTATTTACCTGTTCCACTCAGAGAAAAACCTATCACTAGAACAGAGGCCTGGGGACCAAGGCCAGGCGGTTCGTATGTCATGCAAGGGTCTCTGCCCAGTGGGTTGCCGAAGGCAGTGGTTGTCATAGCGAGGTCTGGACCACCCACAACAGGATCACTCAGGAGGCCTAGCCCAGCACAGGCCGTAAGAATATCAGACCATAAGAATATCCTGGGGCCCAGGAAGGTGTGTGGTTAGGAAACTCAGACAATGTTTTCCCATGATGAGCTGTACCGCGAGGCCTCTCTACAAAGTAGAGAGGGTGGAGCTCTCAAATCCAGAGAACATGCAGGGGAGAGGAGAGGTGTGAATCTCCTAAAATCACTGTACTTTTATGGGAGGGTCTAGAGTTTTCATCGGATTTTCAAAGGGACCCATAAATCCAAAAGGGTTAAGAGTTGATGATACAGAATTAATCCTCGTGTATAACTACACGGGTCCCTGTGAAATTAATTCCATTTCACCTCTGCAGAGAACAAGGGCTCGGACACACCTCTGGGTTCCCAGGACCCATAGTTGGTACTCATGTTTGTGGAATGAACAAACTGCACAACAGCCATTTTCCATCGCTCTTTAATTGTCAAAATCCAGACTCACTGCCACCTCCTCCAGGAGGACTTCCTGGACAGCTCCCCCACCCCATCTGAAACAGGTTAGGAGCCTCCTCTGGGCTCTAAGCTCCCCCAGCTTCCCTCTTGTGCAGCTCCAATCAGCCTGTGGAGCAACCGAGAGCCCTTGGAGCTCTCGGTAGGGTAGCAGAGAGGAGTGGCAATGGTTAAGAGGCAGGGGCCTAGGTTCAAATCCTGACTCTGTCTCTTCTCAGCTCAGGCAATCCACCTAACCAGACCTGGAGCCTCAGTTTCCTCATCTGTGAACTGGGGCTAGCACCAGCGTGCATCTCCCAGGGTCGCTAGGGGAGGTGACAGGTGACTGTGCAGAAGGCACCTGCAGGCACCAAGGAGCACCAGCATTTGGACCTGACTGGCCTTTGCTGGTGCTTGGGGGTTCTGAGTGCTCTGCGGCCCAGGGCCCTGAGGACATGCCTGCCAGCTCATGTGAACACCAGAACAGCAGCCCCAGAGGACATGTGACTCTCTCCCAGAAGAAGTATGGGATGACCCTGACATGGCAGGGAAAGAACCTCAGGGTTCCAGCCCTGCTCCCCAGTGGGGAGGCCCATGCCAGCTGAGGGCCCTGCGCCCCTTGTTGAAGCTATGGGGTGCATGTTTTCTGCTCCTAAGTCCTCACAGACGCTGCTGAAAGCTATACATTGTCTCCTCAGAAAAACTGCCAGGGGTTGCAGAAAGTTCCGTGGAATTCAAGGGACTCCTTTTAGGCTGGTCCCCAGACCTCCTCATGTTCCTGTTAAACGACACTAATCCATGCAAAATGTATGAAATGACCTCATTCGCATACAATTTTCTGTGTGTACATACACGTAAATTATACACGTACACACAGACGAAAGCTGACAGACCAAAATTTAATGACAATTATCAAATTTCTTCAGACGTACCTCTCCTTGGAAGAAAAATTACTGCATCTGCTCAAATCCCAAACTCCCCAGTTTTAAGTAGTGCCATTATTGCATACACTACTAAAAGGAAGAAAGGCTAATAAAAAATTTAAGACATCATTAAGGGCAGATGCCCAAGTATACAACTGTGTCTTTACGAACCATGACAGACAGAATTCCTGGGGGTGGGGTGGAGGTGGGGGCAGCAGTGGCCCAGGGCTCTGAGGGGTGGTGGGAACCAAAGGACTGGGAACCCCCCAAGGATCCTCCCTCCCGGGTCGCAGGACCAGAGTCCTCCCTTCTCTTCTCACAAACAGCAGTTACTATTAGTATCTAAACCCCTTCTGTGTCCCCAGATGCCACCAAGCACGGGGGTGCTCACGCAGGTTCCTGAAATCCCAGCTCAGCCACTTAACACCCGTGAGGCCTTGGCCAAGATGCTTAACCTCTTGGCGTGTCCAGTGGCTCATCTACAAAAAGGGAACTGTCCCTACCCCAAAGGGTGGACATCACCTCAGGACACCATAATGACACTGACAGTGAACACCTGATAGTACTTACCACATGCCAAGGGCTTAAATCAATTATAAAGACAGGTTTTAAGGACTCCCATTTGATAGATAAAGAAAGTATAACGCAGAGAGGTTAAGTAACTCTTAAAAGTCACACAGCAAATAAGCGGCAGAACTCAGATTGTCTCCAAGGGTGGGGCCTGCCACTGCTCAGGCAAGTGTCCAGCTAACAGTAAGGCAAACAAGTGCGTTTTGGGTACTGCTGACTTAATGCCATTACTGACTTACTGCTTTAGAGAGAATGTCCAAAGCCTGCCTGTTGCTAGAAGGTGGCCCCCGGCCCCTGCTGTATTCTTCCCACCCTGCTCCTGCCAGGGCCACGGGTCTGATCCCAAGGGGAGGGCAAGGGGACCACCCTGCCTCCCAGACTCACCAGCAGGCAGTGCACGTACTCGGGGCCTCCCACCAGAGTGGTGAAGGTGCCCAGCTGTTCCGCCAGGGCCAAGAGGACCTCATCCTCATCGTAGATGGTGTCTGTGGAACCAAGACAGACTCCGTTACAGTCCCGCCCCAAGTCTGACCCCAGCGCCTCAGTGACCCAAGCTGGGAACAAACAGGCTCCGTTCTGCGTCCTCAAACCGTCAGCACTCAGTTTCCCCACTTTCCACCTGGGCTGGTGTGGACACTGGGGCACAGGCTTGGGTCAGAGGACAGAGCACCAAAGTCCCGCTTCTGTCATTTACGAGGCGAGGGACCCTGGGGAAGTGACACCACTCTTCGAGCCCATTACTACCCCTGTAAGATGGTGCTAGCCCACCTCTCACCGCGAGTCAGTGAGGAGCAAACAAGATCACGCAACCAGAGCGCAGAACCCGAGACATGGGGGCTTCTCGCTTCGGTCCAGATTCTACCCTCAGCACTGCCCTCTCTGCCAAGAACTCATCTTTCTCTTGAGCCTGAGAAATTCTTCTCTGTCCTTCAAGACTCAGTTCAGGGGCGCCTGGGTGGCGCAGTCGGTTAAGCGTCCGACTTCAGCCAGGTCACGATCTCGCGGTCCGTGAGTTCGAGCCCCGCGTCGGGCTCTGGGCTGATGGCTCGGAGCCTGGAGCCTGTTTCCGATTCTGTGTCTCCCTCTCTCTCTGCCCCTCCCCCGTTCATGCTCTCTCTCTGTCCCAAAAATAAATAAAAAACGTTGAAAAAAAAAAAATTAAAAAAAAAAAAACAAGACTCAGTTCAGCTACTATTTCTTGGAAGGTTTCTTGACCAGACCAGGGCACGTCCCTTCTCCACACTCCCCCCAACTTCAAGCCACCTTGATCAGAGTCCTTATGTTAAGGGTCTAGGACTGGCTCCTCTCCGTACCCCAGTTTCTGCCAGAGACGAGCACCGCAGGAGCTCAGCCCAGGTTTGCTGAGAGGACAGATGACCGTGTGAAGACGGAGCTGCTGTGTCCTCACGTTCAACAAAGACTTTTGTCCTCAACTGCTGACCTCTGTGACAGAAGAAGCTAATACCCCTGGCACCTATGCTAGCATTTCGACTTCCTGAGATTCAGCCAAGCATACAGCAACCCAGCCAGACATCTTGAGGTTCCCACGTGGCTGGCACGCCAAGTGACCAAGCTCGGGCCAACGGGGTATGAGACGAGTGGTCGGCTCCACTCCGGGTCGCTTCCTCACCTCCTCCCTCTCTGCTCACGGCGCTCTGTCATCACATGCTCATCTTGTGCTGGGTTCTCTGCTCTACTGCTGGCTGGGGGGCGAGGGGGTGGTGGTGGTAAGTCACCTCACCTCTGAGCCTGTCTTCTCACCCCCACACCCCAGCAGAGCTGTTGTGAGACCCAAGTGAAGAGGCGCTTTCTGCGAAGAGCTCAGCACAGGGCCTGGCCCGAGTCAGGACTACGGAAATGCAGGCCAGCGTGGCTCCAGGCCCACCAGGCGCTCGGGTCCTTCCCAGCCTCAGTTTCCCAAGCCCTACCTGTACACAGTTAACCTCACCCTCCCCATTTCCTCTCCTTGTGCATTTCCACGGCCTTAACTCACGTTCAACTCAGTCTGCAGTCCAGACTCCTCGCCTTCCTGAAAGTCAAATCCGCAGAACTGCCAGCACCTCACATTTTCACCGTCCCCAGCTCCACAGAACTGCTTTCCCAGCCTCCCTGCTCTCCTGGCCTCAAAGGCATAGGGCCACCTCCTCCCGCCTGACACAGACCTGCCAGCCCTCCACCTCAGGGTCACTATGACCTCATCCTCCTTGCTGGGTGACGGCAACTGCTTCCTAAATGGTTTTTCTGCTCCTGCCCTGGCCCCCAAACTGCTCAGGCTCCTCCCAGAATCCTGAGTGATCCTTCAAATCACCACACTGTCCTGCCTCAATCTTCCAATGGTTTCTGAGACGTGAATTAAAATCTAGACTCCATATATCATATATCCAGCACAGCTGGATTCAAACCCAGGTCCCGCCAACTCCTTTACCCACTTTATTACAGTGCCGTGCCACACGCCATACTCCCCATGCCCCAACCTGGCCCTGTCTCAGCGTCCAAGAGCTTTCAGGTCTCGCCCACCGTTCGCCCACGGAAGCCACCTGGGTCGGGTCATCTGCTCAGCGTCACGTGTTAAATCCTCATGTGGTATTCCCAGGCAGACGGATCGGTAGGAAGCATGAAGCGGTAATAAGAACAATGGAAACAGAGGACTTACTATTAACTGGGGGCTCAGCCTGCGTCCGCCACTGTGCTCAGTGCCGTGCACACATTTTCAGACAGGAGTGTGTGGGGCGGTCTGAGCACTGACACTTAGCAGCTCTTACCCTGCGCTGAGCACTGTATGAGCACTTTACACGGCTCTTATTTCATCTTTGTGTCAGGTCACACTATCAGGCCCGTTTCACACATGAAGAATCAGAGGCAGGCAGATGTGAAGTACCTTGCCCAAGGTCACACGGTCAGAAAGTGGCAGAGCTTGGGTCTGAATCCAGGTAGTCAGGACTCTCAGGCACTGCATCCAGATTTGCATCCAGCACGATCAGATAAATAACCTCCTAACTGTAGGATCTCCGGCCAATATATTACTTCACCTCTTCATGCCTCAGTTTCCTCACCTACACAGCTGCTGTGAGATGAACTCGGAGAACGATGGGGACGTGCACTTACTGAGCACGGGCCCCCGGTCTGAGGACGTGAACTAACCCAATCTTCCCGAGAGGGGGTCGCGAGCACTGCCGGGCACGTGGTAGGCAGGGAAGCGGCAGCATTTATTATTACTGTTACTTAACGTTCACGTCAACGCTACGGCACGCACACGTTCATCCCTGCTCTGTACAGAAAAACTATAAGGAACAGTTAGGTTAAGTAACTCACCTAACGTCACCAGCTGCTGACTGTTAGCAGTGCCAACCTGGCTCCATCCGCCTCCAGACCCCTTTTCCCAATCCCGCCCCCACCCCACGAGTGCCCGGCACAGGACAGACGCTCACAAAACAATGTGTTAAATCCCCAATGAGGCCTATCTAGCAGGAACCCCCCCTGGCAGCCCCCACTCCGCCTGGGCCCCGGGGCCCCACCTCCTTACCTGTCAGGAAGGGCAAAAGCTCACTGCGGGTCCTTTCCACCCCAAGGGCCAGGGCGATGGTGGACAGTTTCTTGATGCTGTTGAGGCGAAGCTAATGAGAGAAAAGAACAACAGGGTCAGAGAATCTTAGCAAGCCCCAACTTAGGGGTGTGGGGCAGCTCTGGATCCAGACAGCCTCTGGAAGCCTCACTAATGTGTGGAAGGAGGTGGAACGGGGACTTGGCACACACCGACCAGGTGCATGAGTCAGTAACTACAATGGTAGCCGCGGCCTCAGAAAAAGCATGTAATGAGTCTTACGGAGCCAACACTCATTCTGTGGTGCTTCCCACACTCTAAAACCACGCTTAGGCCGCGCTCTAAAACCGTTCACTGCTTCCCCACACTCCCGATCCTCCTCCTCTGCTTTTGCCCCTCCTGCACTCAGCACCTGACAGGCTCCAAAAGGGGCGGCCACGTTCCAGCATGTTTACTCTGTGGTCCTAGGCCAGGCACTCACACGACAACCCTGAGGGCAGAGTTGTGGTAAGCCCCGTTCTATATAGGGGGAAATAGGCTCAGGGAGCAAAAGTCCCTCCTACAGGTCACACAGCTCACATGGCGTGGGGCAGGGACCGAAACCCAGGACCACCAGCTAGCAGTGATGATGACAGGACAAACAATATTACAACAACACTGCTACATAAACAGTAAACTGTAAACTACAGTAAACTGTAATAATACCACTAGTGTAACAGGTTGAATAGCGGCCCCCAAAAGCTATGCTCCCGTCCTAACCCCAGTAATCATGAACGTGAAAACAGGGACTCTGCAAATGTAATGAAGTCAGCATCTCAAGATGAGATCATCTAATTCAAGGGGGAGCCCTGTGAAACAGAAAATATGTTTACTGGTCCCTGCCCCTGGTTCCTGCACAGAGCTCCTAAAACCCTTGCAACTTCCTGAGTGGTAAAAGCACTAAGAGCATCTTCCATTCTAATATTTGGTTTATGACCCTGATTCCTGACACAGAGCTCCTAAATCCCTTGGAATTTCCTAAGTGACAGGAATGTCTTTTGTTCTAATGAAGCAAATCTGGGTGGGCTCCTGGATGCGTGCTGGTCACCAGGAAGACCAAGCCACAGTCACAGCCGGGAACCCCCCCATTACTGGGAAAGGGGCTGGAAATGGGAGTCGATGATCAATCATGCCTGCATGATGAAGCTTCCATAAAAACCCACAAAGTATAGGGTTTGGGGAGCTTCCAGGTTAGTGAACACATCCACGTACCAGGAGGGTGGTGCATCCCAAATGCAGGGGAACAGAAGCTCCTGTACTCAGGACCCTTCCAGACCTTACCCTGTAGGTAGCTCTTCATGTGGCTGTTCATCTGAATCCTTTAAATCTTTTATCAAATAAGCTGACAAATCTAAGTGTTTCCCTGAGTTCTGTGAGCTGTTCTGGCAAATAATCAAATGCAAGGACAGGGTCGTGGGAACTTCCAATTTGTAGCCAAGTCTGACAGAAGCTGTGGGTGACGTGGGGACCTATTACTCGCAACAGGCATCTGAGGTCCGGGGTCTCGGGGTACCGCGCCCTTAACCTGCGGGATCTGTGCTGACTCCAGTTAGTGTCAGAACTGAAATGCACTGTGGGACACCCAGCTGGTGTCACAGAGAACTGCCTGGCATGAGGAAAACCTCACACGTGGTGTCAGAAGCGCTGAGTGTGGTAGTGCTTTGCTCTACACGGCCAATGACCGTGTCCCAGTGAGACAGAGAAGGAGACATGGAGACACCATGGGGAAAGATCATGTGAAGATGGAGGGTGAGACCGAGGCGATGGGTCCACAAGCTAAGGAGCGTCAAGAATTGCCAGCTGCTGCCCAAAGCCAGGAGGGAGGCATGAACTGAATCTTCAGAGCCTCCGGGAGGAGCCAACGTCGCTGAGGCCTTACTTCAACCTCTGGCATCCAGAACGGTGAGAATCATTTCTGTTGCATTAAGCCACCAAGCGAGTGGTCACTTGTGGCACCCAGGACTCTAACGCATCTGGCTAACACAGGAGCTGTCTCACACGGAGCACCCCCCAGGGAGGTCAGCATCCGACACCCCCTTCCCTCCCGCGGAGACCGGCTCAGAGAGGCGGACACATGCAGACGCGAGCGTTGGGAGAGCAGGGACCTGGCACGCAGGCCCGGAACGGAAAGCCCTCTCGGTCCTCCAGTTCCACAGGGGCTGTGGCAGAATGAAGGGAGGTCACGCGCGTGGGAGTAGAAGGAAACACCCTTGTGAATGAGTAAGCCACTGCCGGGCACCCAGAGGGCATCCTCTTCCTGGAAGGAGAGGCCGAGCAAGAAGGCACGGGGCTCCCTGGGCGGGTTCTTTTCCCAAAGAGGTCTGCCTGCCAGTGACTGCGATCCTACATCGGTCCCCCAGTCCAGGGGTTCAAAAGTCTCTCTGAGATTACAGACACTGGTGGGACTCTGAGGAAATGCTACGGCAGCCTCAGCTCTCGGAAAAATGCACTCACAACTTCTCACACAATGTCACTGGGTTTTTGGGTTTAATCTGGTCCAAACGCTCACCTCTCTGGCAGCAATGAACCTCAAGATTAAGCATCACGAGGCCTCCGTGTTATTTTTAGCCAAAAATTAAAACACATATAGAGACAGGCCAATAAAAACATAAAAGCAAAATATGATAAACACTAACAGTTAATGAATATGGGTGGTAAATATAAACCTCTTCTGTAAATTGCCAGCAAGTGAATATTTTGAGCATCTTGGGCCACACAGTGTCCGTCCCAACTACTCACCTGTGCACTGGCAGTCACGGAACCAGACGATATGCCAACAAATGGGCCAGGCTGTGTTCCCATAAAACTGCACTTGCAAAGCAGGCCGTGGGCTTAATGTGGCCCATGAGTTGTAGTCTGCTGGCCCTGGTACTAGCCTTTAAATGTTCTGTATGTTTGAAGTCTTCCATAATAAAATTTCAGGGGGAGCACTGACTCGGTTGCCAGTTTCTTTCCACCTTGTTGCCTCCAAGTTGGATCTCTGGGTTTTTCTCTTGGCTGGGCTATGGGGAAATGTACAGGGGGGCCAGGGCCACACCACGTGAACGGCAGTCCTGGGCACAAGAAGATGGTAGCAAGGGATGATCATACGCATAATGCCAGCAACAACAGCTGCTAATGTTTACTGATCACTTACTATGCGCTTGGTGGCCTTCAAGTGCTTGATGTGGAGAATTACCATATTTGATCCCTAGAAATGGGTTCTGAGGCAGGTATTGTTATTGGAATCCTTTTAAGGGTAAGGATGCTGATGCACAGAGAAGCTGTCATTTGCCAGAAAGTAGCAGAGCCCAGGCTGGAAGCCAGGAACCCTGACTCTTAATCTCAACATCACTATAGTTAAGGAAAGACGCCTAAGGGGTGGACACATGAGAATCGGGGCATCTCTGCCATGGGAGAGAGCCCCCTTCCCTCCTGCTGTCCCTGGAGATTCTGGTTTTGGTGTCGTTGAGAACATCAGATTACTTTCTTCAGCATAGACAGCACCGTGAACACTCAAAAAAGGCAGCACGGGGTGGTGCTCTGGAGCCACACGGCCTGGGTTCAAGGCTAAGCAGCTTTGCGTTACTAGCTATGGGATCTTGAGCCACTCTGCACCTTTCTGAGCCTCAATTTCCTCACCTGTGAACTGGGGATTACAACATCACCTATCCTCAGGTTACCGTGAGTGCCGAGTGACATATCCCGGGAACACCCTAGGACCAGCTAAGACAATAATGGCAGCTGTGTCCACTTCACCTGCTGTAGCACCTGATTTTGTTCAGGTATCAAGAAGGGCTATGTGGCAGCTGGGTAGGTATCCACTGACGTCTCTCTTCCCTTCTCTTCGAGGGAGATATTTCCGTGGTACATACTGTGTGCCAGGCACCGTCCTAGGCGCTTTCATGTCTTAACTCACTGGATCCTCACAACCACCCCAGGAGGTAAACACAGGATTAGCCACCACATGATAGAGAAAACAAAGGCACAGGGAGGTTCAGTAACCTCACGCAGCTCAAAGGTGGCAGAGCCAGGATGGGAACCCAGCCACCTGGCTCTTCACCAGAACCATCAATTTGTATTTCTGTGTTTTTCCTTTGGGGGTGGGGGTACCCTGAGCAGGTCTAATAACAACCACAATTCCAAAAGAGAGGAAAGCATAGACGACCCTAGAAATATCTGCAACAGCTGAAATGAGACATGAACAGTCATGACTTCCACAGGCTTTGCCGACACTATTTGAGCTCTGCTATCATAACACTACAGTTTGTAATAGAAGGAAAGGTAAACCGGAGTTCTAGGGCAGTGACAAAAAAGGCATTACTTTTCCCATCTGAATTCAGATGGGAATTCTCTGCTGGAATTCTAGACAGGCCCTGGGTTAAGAGCTCCTGCAATGGGCTACACTGCCTCTCGTAACCCCTGGGTTGCAGCTGTGCACACGATCCCCTCAAGACATTTCTGAACCTTGCCTGCATCCAACATGACTAGGAAATTAACGCCCAGCCAGTGAAATCCAAGCGGGAATGGTGTGTGCAACTTCTAGAAGTGTCCTTGAGAGGATCTGGGGTCACACTCTTCTTCCGAACAATGTGTAAGAGCCTGAGACCCTGACACCACGGAGTGCCACACCAGCTTGAACTGCCATCAGACAGGAGTCAGAAATAAACTTCAAGCTCATTTAAACCTCCTTTTGAATTTTCCTATGATTTACAGCCAAACTGAATCCCAATGAACTCGGCACATGACCTAGTTCTGGACAAGGAGCAAGCTGGCCAAGGAGCTTCCAAAAAAGATTTTCTTCCTTGGGAAATAAGGGAGAAGGACAGAACAAAACAAAACAAAACCAAAAACAAACAACCCTCTCTGTCCTGGGTCGGCCCCTGCTTTCAGTGTGGTCCTGGGAGGACTTAATGATAGCAGACACTGCAGCAATCTTGTGACCACACTAGGCAGGTCAAAAAATCAGCATACTCTGACCCAATTCTGTGATATCCTTGAGCTGCTGAACTTGTATAGAAGGGGAAAATGAACCCTTACTTGTAGGGACAACTGTTGGGCTCTCTGTGACATTCCTGATGGAGTAGCTACCGACATCAATGAGAAATAAGAAAAGAAGAAGAAGAAAAAAAGAAATCCTTCCTGTTCCTTGATCATGTCACAGTGCTGGAAGAGTACCCTGTGCACTGTCCCCCAAACTGGTCCCCGGGCTGGGTCTGCCTGTCTCCCCAGCAGCCTTCAGCACACAGCCCAGTACCCAAAGACATGATGGATAAAATCTCCCGTCCTGCCACCGCATCCACCTATAAAAAGCACTACTTGGCTTTTTAAGGCCCACGTTCCCATTCGATCCACAAAGCCTCCCTGACGTGAACATGCACAGTGTGACCCCAGGGAGCTTTCCTGACCCAAGCGTGTATGGGGTGAGCCACACGCAGTACATCTTCCCTTCACAATCAAGAGCGAAACCGAAAGGCCTTACTGTGGCCTCCGAGGCCCAAACACAATCTCGCCCCCGTCTCCCCACCCACTCTCACCGCCCACCACCCCCTTGCCCCCAGAAATCCTGTCACAACGGTTCCCTTGACAATAACCAACAAACCAACTCTCCCCCAGCTCTTTGCACTTGTTGATGTGCTGTTTCCTCAGCCAGAGACACCGTCCCTCCAGACACCCCCAGTATCTGCTGGATCCTCACACATGACCCGCCCAGGGAAGAAAGCAGGCCATCGCTCTCCACATGCGTGAGCTCTCATCGCTCTTGACACAGACTTCTCTGTTCAGTTTGTCCTTCTCCACCCTGTGCTCCAAGCACCTAGGACAACACTTGGCACGGAGTTAGAACAAGAAATATTTGCCAGATTAATGTTTTCTCTCTTTTTTTAATAAAGGAAACACAGATGTTAGTACAAGCAGCAATAACAAGTTTCTTAGAGGAATGCGCTCCAAACCGGAACTGTTTGCAGCAGCTGGTGGCTGGCAATGGGGCGGTGGGGTCTGTGACGTAATGTGTGTGCTTTACCAAGGAGCTGCGGCCTGGGGAAATGCCCAGTGAGTGGCAGAAGTCTCTTCACCTCCTCTAACGCCCTATATATCTTGCCTCCTTGTTCCACAAAGGATCACGTTTCTAAATGAACACAATGTGTGTGGGTGTGAAAAACGAAGCATCCACCTGGCAATCGTTTAGCACTGCTGAAGAGTGGAAATGGCCATCACAACCTCTATTTCTAGATCACGTGAATTTTTTAGTAACAAAGGAGCATGTACTCTGGCTTTCCCCATTAGCTAAGGGCTCCCAGGCCAGTCTGGGCACTCGGAGCTTTGGTTTCCTCACGAGAAGAGTGGGAATCACAACAGTGCCTATGGACTCACAGGATTGCTGGGGTGATCTAATGAGGGAAACCTAGAGACAAAGCCTGGCAGGTACCAAGCACGTAAGTATTACTGTTATTCTTACAATGTCGCTTGTGTATTTGGCTTTTCGTGGGGGAGGTGGGGGAGGAACAACAGTACTCTCGCCCCCCCTCAGAAACTGCAGCACTAGAGTGAGTACCTCCCACCGCAGCTGGCCTGGCATGATGATTATTTATGGACGCGCCTGTCTCCCTGGTTTGGAAAGTGACTGGTCTCTGGGACAAGGGTCAGGACTGTTACCAGTGGTGATTCCTGAACCTTTGACAGGGCTGAGCACGCTAAAAGGCATAAATAGAAACGATTTAATTTACAGAGTACTTACTATATGCCAGGCACACAGCCAGGTACTCTACACATGTTCTCTCTTGCTATTCTGGTAACCCCACAAGAGGTAGACGCCAGCCCTGTGTTCATTCCACAGACGGGCAAGTGGGGTACAGAGAGGGGAACGCAGGCCGCCCCGCGAACCGTGGCAGAACCTGGAATTCGCACCCAGTTCCGCACTACCATCCTACACAACTTCTCTTTCTCTAGTTTAAACTCTCAGACAGCAACCTCATTTCTAAGTTCTGCTTCACCAATCCCCCACGCATTCCACAAAAAGAGGCCAAAGCTTGTAACGCCACGTTCCTAAGACATGGCCACGGGGCGTGCTGCTGCAAGGTCTCAGACAGTGGCTAGTGACTGCCCTGTCTACACGGTACAGCTCGCTAACCCAGCCTGTTTGTCTTCCATCCTCTTTTCTTTTAAACAATCAAGGCCAGAAGCGCTGAGTAGTAACTCATAAATTTCGAATCCAGGATTTCGAATCCTGGTCTGCTTCCACCCATGACACGGTCTCCCTGTGTCACTTCCAGGCGTAGGCTTTGTGTCCAACAGGGGGCTCAGCTGAGTGGTGAGGAGTGAGGCCCTGAAACCCAGTGTCCCTGGCTAACTGCTAGTGTCACTACTTACCAGGTTGCGGGACACCAACTGAGTATCCTTATTTATTAAATGTGAAGATTCACAGCCAAATTTGCAAGCTGATTTAAACAAGGCGATTGTAAAAGACACTTCTGAAGCAAGCGAGGAGATCTGATTATGAACTGAGGTTTAGGGGATACTGAACAATCACTGATGCAGATGATGGCACTGTGATTATTAAAATATCCACTGTTTTAGAGGTGCTATGTGGGAGAAGGTATGTGGGAGAAAATGTCTGAAGCCTGGGACTGATTTTTAAAATACTTATAAACGGGGGTTCCTGGGTGGCTCAGTCAGTTAAGCGTCCGATTTTGGCTCAGGTCATGATCTCAAAGTTCGTGGGTCCGAGACCCGCATCGGGGTCTGTGCTGACAGCTCAGAGCCTGGAGCCTGCTTCAGATTCTGTGTCTCCCTCTCTCTCTGTCCCTCCCCCACTTGCACTCTGTCTCTCAAAAATAAACATTAATAAAAAATGTTTAAAATACTTAAAACAAACAAACGACCCCCCATCCCTGCCAAAACCTAAGGGAGGGAAAGGAACACAGGAAAAAAAGTTGATATTTGATATTTAACCATTGAAAAAACTTTTAATTTTTTTTAATGTTTATTTATTTTTGAGAGAAAGGGTAGACAGAGCGGGAGTGAGGGAAAGGCAGAGAGAGAGAGAGAGGGAGAGGGAAACACAGAAATCCAAACAGGCTCCAGGCTCCGAGCCGCCAGCACAGAGCCCGATGCAGGGCTCAAACCCACGAATTGGGAGATCATGACCTGAGCCGAAGTCGGACACTCAACCGACTGGGTCACCCGGGCACCCCTTCTGAAAAAAACTTTTAAAGGAAAGTAGATAAGATGTTTTTGTGAAGATTCAAGTAACACACACTGAGTACTCAGCAGCATGCCACCGAGCACATGGCAGGAGTTCTAGACCTCAGCACTACTGGACCGTCTCCGTGGTGGGGGTCGTCCTGTGCCGCATAGGACGCTGAGCAGCATCCCCGCACCGGATGCCAGACGCACTCTCCCACCAGTCGCGACAGCCCAAAATATCTCCACATTTGTCTCCTGGGGAAACGAAGTCACCCCAAGTCAAGAACCACTGCTCTAGAGTGACCATGAATAGTTTTTAAAAATGCCCAAAGCACCTCACCTTGACAGACAAAGCCCCCATTATCTCAGCACCACTAAGACTACTACCGGCCAACACTTACCGAACACTTAGAATTCGTCAAGCACTGTTCTAAGCATTTTGCACATGCTATACCACTGAATCCTCACAGCACCCTTATGAGCTCCCAAATGACAAAACCACTCCATTTGATAGATGAGAAGACTGAGAGAGAGAGCCTAACAGAGACCCACCCTCTCAGCCAGGGGACCATGCTGTCGGTATCACCGTGTCCCAAGCACCCGTGGATACTGCAACCCGGCCTCTGCCACTCACGGACTGGGCAGGCCTTACATAAGGGAAGCCATCTTTCTGCACATCACCTTCCCGAGTATAAACAATGAGCTACCACGACCACTGACCGAGGTCGTCACTACCGCATGCCTACTTCTAAGCAGCCACTTAACGTGTCGGGTCTACCGCACCTTCACAACCTCCATGGCAGATGCTGCTTCCTCATCATTATCCCCACTCTCAGGACGAGGAATCCGGGCCCAGTGAGGACAAGGAATCGGTCCAAGGATACACAGGGAGCAAAGTGGCGGAGCTGGGATTCAAAGCTCAGTCATCCTTGACTCCCCCTTCACCACCCACCACATTATATCCTATCCACCGGCAAACCCCAACAGCCCTTCTCTCAACAGACCTGGAATCTAACCTCTTCTCCCTACATACGTGCCGACACCAGTCCTGGGTGCTCTGCGACGGCACCCCAGCAGGTCTATCTGCTCCTGCCCAGCCCCCACTAAACATCCACAAGGATCCTTTAGAATTAAGTCTGACCATGTCATTCCTCCAGCCAAAGCCTTGCAGCATCACCAGAGCCTTTGCTCTGGTCCACAGGCCTTCACTCCATCTCGTTTCAGACTGGTCCTCACCTCTCACCACTTTGCCATTCATTCTGCTTTAGCCACGCCTCCGGCCAGGCCGTTCTCTAAACACAAGGAGCACGCTCCCCCCTCAGGGCCTTTGTACCAACGTACCGACAGCTGGGAGAGTCCTCCCTGCCCCCAATTCATTCAAGTCCTTACTCCTGATCCCTTCCTCAGAGAACCTTCCCTACACACCCTGTCTAAAAAGCAGCCCGGGGCTTGCTCTAGTCCCGGGTCCCTGCCTTATTTTTCTAATAAACAATTACTGCCACAGACATCACATTCTTGATCCGTCTGCCTCCTCTACTAGAACGGAAGTCCCACAAAGGCAGCAGCTTTGCTCTTTTACTCCCCAGTGTATCCTACCCTTTAAAGTTTATTTATTTATTATTTATAGAGACAGGATGGGCATGCATGCACATGCGCACAAGTGGGGGAGGGGCAGAGAGGAGAGAGAAAGAATCTCAAGCAGGCTCCACGCCGTCAGTGCAGAGCCAGATGTGGGACTCCAACTCACGAACTATGAGATCATGACCTGAGCCCAAACCAAGAGCCAGATGCTTAACTGAATGAACCACTCAGGCACCCCTCTCCTAGCATTTAAAACAGTTTGGTGCATAGGAGGTGCTGAACAAGTATCAGCTGAGAAATGAATCAAAACTAGAGGATTGCAAATCCCATGTTTTTTCTAATATCTTAGACTGTCTCATTAAAGGCCAGTTCAAGTAGCTGGCATATGGAAATAGCAAGTTTCTGTCCCTCCCCAAATACTGTCCTCTCCTCAGGTCTTACCCTTCCTTTGGGAGCCTTTCCTGGGTCCTCCACTTTTCAGCTGCATAAATCCGACCATGTTACTTACTGTGCTGTGCTTCAGTTTCCCCATCCGGAAAATACAGGTACACACAGGACCCACTTCAGAGAATGGCTATGAGAATTCAGTAAGCCCGCAAATGTACTGCCTTTTGTAGCCGTTAGCTGAGAGCGATCACCCAACAGACATCAGCTATCATTATTATTTATCCAACCCTTTGTGAGCTCCTGTATCACTGGATATCATAGGCACCGCCACAGGCCTTCCTGGTGATGACTGTGACTTTGGGTTCTGTTCTGAGGCCTGTACTGAGCCTCTGAATCCTGAGAGATGAATCAGAGCCAAGCCCTGTGCTCAGAAAGCCCATACACATGGACACAGATGCAATCTCTGAGATTCTGTCTCTGATTCTTAGGAAAATGTTCAAATTCCTTTCACACCCAGATCTGTATATATCTGTGTGAAAACATTTGGAAAAAACACAAGCGAAAAGTGCAAGTTGCAGAAAAAAATATTTAACGTTTAAAAAAATAAAAAGCCACTTGCTTTCTTTTTCACACTCAAATACAGTGCAGACTCCAAAAGAAATCTAATGCAGATAATAAATGCAAGCCATAAATCTAAGTTTATATCTTCTGGTAACATTAAAAAAATAAGAAGCATGCAAAATTAATCTTAACAGATTTTATTCAACCTGCTATAACAAAATTTTTATCATTTCAACAGGTAATCAAGATAAAAAGCTTCACTCCAGGGGCGCCTGGGTGGCTCAGTCAGTTAAGCAGCCGACTTCGGCTCAGGTCACGATCTCGCGGTCCGTGAGTTTGAGCCCCGCGTCGGGCTCTGGGCTGATGGCTCAGAGCCTGGACCCTGCTTCCGATTCTGTGTCTCCCTCTCTCTCTGCCCCTCCCCCGTTCATGCTCTGTCTCTCTCTGTCTCAAAAATGAATAAAACGTTAAAAAAAAAAAATTAAAAAAAAAAAAAGCTTCACTCCATTCTCCATTGTGTGTCTTTGAAATCTGGTATGCATTTAACTTCCAAGTACATCTCAACTCAAACTAGCCATATTTCACGTGTTCAATAGCCATATATGGAGAGTGGCTACCACACTGAACTGCACACGCCTATGAAGATTTGTAAGGACCTGACAACATGGGTTACTCTGGGGGCGGGGAGGAGAGGATGGGATTTGATACAGAGATGGTTTAAGTCAAAGGTTGGCACTCTCTTTTCTGTAAAGAACTAGGCAGTACATACTTTAGGCGTACAGGGGCCAGACTGTCTCTGTTCTCAATTCTACCCCACTGTTGTGTCACAAAAGCAGCCATGGACAGTATGTAAATGAATGGGTCTATGTTTTCAATAAAACTTTATTAAAAATAAACAGGCAAAGGGCCACCCGTGGCCATTTGCCAATCCCTGTGATGATGAAAGATAGAAGCAGAAAACGTCCACCTTTAGCCCAGAAGGCTGACCTATAGCTTGCCTACTTTCAATAAGGACCAAATATGTACCGGTTACTACATTCTTTAAAGAGGCTCACGACTGCCTGTACATCTCACCCATAGTTAATATCAAGCTAAATGATAATCACTAGAAAAACCTTCTGAAAGTAGTTTTATGAGTAGAAATTCTAAGAAAACATTTATGATCTAATATTCCCTGCAAAATCCCTCACCCTTGAGCACTAAGCATATAATAACCACTGGCTACATACAGCCAAAGTGCAGCTCTTTGTGCCCACAGGTCCTGTCCCTGTGCTACTTAAATAAATTTACTAAGCTGCACCATAAAATATCTCAAGAATTCTTTTCTGACCGTCGATCCAGGAACACCTGGTTTAAGTGATTGCTCAGGACAGCCTTGTGAGTCACGACCCCTTTCACCTTCATCTCCCAACACCAACAGCTCATTCTCTTGGCTCCAGCTACACTGGCCTTCCTGCAGTTCCCAGAACACGTGCTGCACCATTCCTGCCTCAGGACCTTTGCACTTGCTTCTTTTAGCTGAATGCTATTCCCCAGACATCCATGGGGCCTGCTCCCCACTTCACATCTCTGTTCAAATGTCCCCTTCTCAATAAGGCCTTCCCTAGCCATTCTATCTGAACCTGTAACACTCTCCTGTCCTCCCCATCCCTGCTTCATTTTTGTTCAAAGCACTTTTACCATCCTGACAGCATACATTTTACTTAACTGTCTTATTATCTGCTTCCCCACATGGCAACATAAAGCTCCAGGAGGCGGGTAGTTTTTGTTCATCTTGTTCCCTGCTGTGTACCTGTGCCTAGAACAATGCCCTACCCAGAGGAGAGGCCCAATAAATACTAACCGATTCACTACCACAATACGCTGTTGTTTCCTCCCCACATGACACACGTGTTAATAATGTATTCAGCTGTTTCACATCTGCCTCTTGTGTAACAAATGGTGTCACCATTATATCCTCAGCACCATAAGTGATACGTGGCAGGTGTTTACTGAACAAATGAATTTACACAACAGCCCCACGAACCAGATAATGACCTCCATTTGAGAGAAGAGGAAATCAAGGCTTAAGGAGATTAACCAACTTGCCCATGTCTATTAGCAAGAAGTGGAAGAGCCAGGAGTACAACAGCAACCGGTCTGACTCCAGAGCCAGAAAGCTCTACCTCGAGATCACTCAGAGGCTGGGCCCAGCGCAATCCGCTCAATTTTATAAACAGACAAATTCTGGCCCCTATAAAGGGAGGACGGGACCTCTTCAATTACTTCTCACTCCAATAATTGTAGCCAACGTTTATTAGGCCCTCATAACAACTAAGCACCGTTCTATTTTACTTGCGGTATTAACTCCTTCAGTCCATCACAAGCACTCAGTGAGGCCTGAACTATCATTAGCCCACGTTTCGGGGAAAGCGGGCCCAGAGCCGTGAAGTAATGTGCACAAGGTCACACGACGGGTGGGAGGTGGAGCTGGGATGGGCAAACCGTGGAGTCCTTAGGCTTCTCAACCCTTGGCCAGCCCGGCTCAGCCGGGCTGCCATCCCACTCACCAGAACTGTGTTAGCCTGTTTAGTAAACTGCCCACCCGCAGTTCGGCAGGATCCCAAAAGCGGGGGGAAAGAATTTCTACCTCGAAATCCGCTCTTAAATTTAGCTAGTTGCCCCCTTGGGAGTGGGGTTTTCGCCGCCCCTCCCCTCCGGGAATCTACACCAAAACTGAAGAGGGAGGGAGAGCAGGAACTGGAAAGACAGCCGTCATCTCTCAGTCCCCATTTAGAGAGTTAGCCGCCGGCTCTCACAGGAAGGGGAAAACCTACCCGGGTCCCGACCCACCAGGCGCCCCTCCCCCACTCGGAGCAAGTCGCACACCCTCCCCATCCCAAAGGGCCACTCAGGGGCTGCGGCCAATCACCGAGGCTTTCCCTCCGCCCCACCCAGTGGCCCGACCCCCTCCCCGGTCAAGGCTTCCCAGGACCCCGGCAGCCGCATGCACCAGACAGGGCAGGCCTGGGACCCTCCAGGGTGGCCTGCCTCCCGCCCTCCGGTGGGCCGACACCCAATCCCCGGCGCCGTCTCATCCAGTCCTGGGACCCGAAGACGTGAGAGCTGGACGCTGATTGGCCGCGGCCCCCTTCCGCCGCTCCCGGAGAACACTGAGCTTTCTCCGCGAGGGCCGTCCGTGCCCCCATTACCCCTTCCCGGCTTCCCCAAGTTCCCCGTGGCCTCCGGACCTGAACATCCTCGTTGCGGAGCTCGTCTATCAGCACCGCGATGGGGTAAAGCGAGTCGTCGCCGTCCGCCGCCGCCATCTTGGCTCCGTCCCGTTCCTGTCAGACCGCGGCCAGCGCCGTGCGGAACCCGGTGCAGGGAGGGGCAGGGATGGAAAGAGGACGAAAGACGAGCGTGGGGGCGCCCGAGCCACTTTACAGGGGCTGCCCCACGGTCATTGGCCGCGCTACGCCTGGCCAAGTCTGCATTTCGTTGGTCCGGACAAGTGAAGCCCCGCCCACTGCCCATTTGCCATTGGTCGAGGGGACGAGCTGAGGCTGCCTAAGCATAGCTGAGAAGGGAAGGAAACGGAAGTGCGTGGTATCTTAGCGACCAAGATTGTGCCCGCCTACGTTGCCGCTAACAACGGGCCAGACGAGCGGCTGTTTTAGCCAATGAAGGGCGGAATCGAAGGAGGCAAAACCTGCCTTCTGGCGAGCCTGCACAAAGCTTCTGCGCCGGCGTCGCTAGGATTGCATGACGTCATGTGGGGAGCGAGACAGTTCGGGTTTTGGCTTGTGAGCTGGTGGCTCTAATGGCTGATGGATCTATCCCCAGCAACTTTGTGAAGGAGGAGTAGGGGTTGAGACTTTGGTTTTATGCTTTATTTTGCGGAGGCCCACACAAGGGCGGCGACTTGCCTTACTTTCTGCCTGAAGCTCAAGCCCCGTGTGGTTCTGGTTCCAAAGCAGTGCTTAGGCACATCCATTCCCCGTTTTGCACTTCAGCAGTCCTGGAAAATTAGAGCCCTCTCCGTACATCGTGCTTTTTCACGTGAAACAGCATTTGTCCAAACCATCTCTTCTACTGGGAGAGCAGTTCCTATTTAATACTCAGATCTCTGCATAAATGTCTCCCCTTCCCTGCCTCTCTTCAGGCTTGGTCCTCCAGTCCCCGGAACCACATACCACCACCACCCACCCTAAACCCACGTATCTCTCAGTCTCTCATCTGTCTCTGTCCCAGAATTCCTATCCCTGGGCTGGCACTGTGACTATGCGCTGGAGTCTTACCTCTCACAGAGTGGGAGCAGTGTTGGGTCTTACTAATTAATCTCTATTCCAAGCTTTACTCAACACAGCCCCCCACCACATTTTAAGAGCACCTTAACACAGGGAGTTGGGGAATGGGGAAGAGAAGACCTGGGATGCTTTTCCCCCCTTCACTGCCCCCTTGAAAGCCAGAGCTGAGCTAGGACTCCTGGACACGTCTGAATGGCCCAAGCTTCTTTTCCAAACACGCCTACCCACTCCAGTTAGACAACTGTTCCTCATACACGGAGACGGTGGTAGCATTACATATTTCAATCCTTGCCCTGCATGTGCCCAGGATCTCCCCACCACTACAACAGCTCACTGAGACTATGGGTCTTCATAGGTAAGAGTGCACTTTAAATATCATAAAATTTTCTTTCTCAAATATACCTCACTAAGGCTGGGGTGGGGAGGTCACAGGCGTGCCATGTACAGACAACTCCCTGAGTCAGAAACAGTCTCAAACAGCAACTTGATTCTGGGCAGACTCTGTAAAGAACAGGCCTCACCATGGACATCTGAATGAGTGACCCAGACAAGTATTTGAGCGATGCAATTGGTTTCCACAGTTCACAGCCCAAGAAAGGCAGGGCGGTCCTTAATCTGGCATCCATAGTTTTCCAAGTCGCACACTCGACAGCTAGACCCTTGGCAGCAGCCCAGGAATCTGACATGTGACCAATGAAGGAAACCACTGCCTCTGATTTCAGATTTGCAGAGCCGGCACTGAGACTAACCCATTCCAGTGGCCCAGGGGACACCATTAGGGTTCAGACTACCTAAACCATCAGCGAACAAAGGCATGCTTTTAGGGGACCCTCAGAGGATTGAGGGTTCCTAGTGCCAGTGGCTTTCACCAAAGCATGGAGCTAAAAATGTCTTCTCAAGGGGCAGGTACCACTTTTTCTGGTCAAGCTGACATGTTGCTAGAAAGAGTTTGCCTTCATTCTTGAATATGCACTTTCCGTGGGACATGGGAGTTTTGGGGCCCTTTCTATCCTGTTACAAGTGAGTCCGTGTTGACTCAGTCCAAAATTGGAATATCAAGGCACACAGTCGAAATGCATCTAAGGATCAGTTTTGAGGAGAGCTCACTAATAAGCTAACCAGTCTTTTAAAAACTATTTAATTTAGTTTTTAAGCACTGCTACTTTAAAAGAGCACACCTGTGAGTGTGTCACAGAAGCCTCAAATTCACACCCCCTAGGGAGCTTCTAGGTAGAGGCTGACTCCCTTTGCCAAAGGCTCCAAATGACAGACTCTCACTCGCAGAGACGTGTGCCGTCTCCCATACACCATTAAGGTCCAGTAAGGGCTGGACCTCCTTTTAGGTGATGGGAAGGCAAAGAAACAAGGGTTTTTCCCTCACTGCTGGAGGGATTGAGCACTGTAAACGTGCCCATAGAGTTCTAACGTATTTTCATTGGAATACAGGACTCTGAACTTGAGCAGGTGGTATCAGCCACCCCTACTGGCAGATAGGTGACAGCACGTGAGACAGGGTGATTGAGACTGAGGCCTCTAACTTGCAAACAGACAGTATATCATGTGTATCATGAAAACCTGGTACATCAGAGGTTGACCTAAATCCTTAGCCCTTATACACACACTGGGGGCAAATGAAAGGCTGTGTGTCCCAGTAACACTTCTCTACCTGCACCTCACCCTGACTGGGATAATCCCCTCAGGAATTTCTGGGATGGGGAAGCACAAGCCTATAACACAATTCCTGTCACATTCTAACAGTAGAAACAACAACTGGTTGTTGAACTTGTTCCAAAGGGTCCTGCTATGGTCTGTTTGTGTCTCCTCAAAATTCATATATTGAAACCTAACCCCAAAGGTGATGGCATTTGGAGGTGGAGCCTTTGAAGACATGATTGGGAGGCTCTGCCCTCATGAATGGGATGGGTGCCCTTTACAAGGAGACCTGAGAGCTCCCTCATCCCTTCCACCCTGTGAATATAAGATACAAGAAGACTGCAACCCAGAGGAAGGCCCGTGCCAACCACACTGGCAGCCTGATTTCAGATTTTCAGCCTCCAAAACTGTGAGATATGAATTCATTTATAAGGTTCCCAGCCTGTGGAATTTTCTTACAGCAGTCCACACAGATTGAGAGAGGCCCAAACTACCTCATCAACATAGCTTTCCTCTGCTACTATGACAACACACTAAGGCTGGTGGTTGTATGGCTCAATAGCTACCCTATCCTCATTGCTAAGACTGTCAAGAAATGTAAAGGGTGTAAGATTTTACCCCATTTACAAACCAGTAAGTTAGCCTGCCAGCTGCATGGATGCTGGTAGAAGACACGAGATGCCAGGGACTGAGACAAAGGCAGTATTATGCATGCACAACAGGCAGCAAGAGCTTTGTGTTCACATCTCTTCCCTTTGCTTCCACAGGTCTCACGGGGGCCATGCAAAGAAGTCCAGGTGGATGCTGCACACACAGTAGATTCATGTCACAGCTGGAGAAAATTAAGTTCAGAAAACCCAATTTTTTCAGTTGAATTAGAAATGCATCTGCCCAACATTTGCCTCTGAGGAAGGCATTATCTCTAGTGCATTGGCCAGGTAGTTAATCTGCCCTTTCCCCAAGAAAGACAGTATTGCCATCCTCAGAGGCTGTTACACAAAAATGTTTGCAAGCCATTCCAGGACAGTAGCTGAAACAAGATATGAAAAAAAAAAAAAAAAAAGAGAGAGGATCATGCAGAATCGTTTCCCTGTAGGGTGCACCTTTCCCTTAAAAATTTGGTTATGATTGATTGAGTAAAAAGATCCATTGAAGATTTTTGATACCAAGACTGCCCTTGGTTGTGTGGTGCTGTGGCACTGTGAAAGACTGAAGGAGCAGGAAGAGACCCAGATTTACCAGGACATTCACAGGAAAGATGGATCCAAAGGAGCAGTGATGTCAACCTGCATGAGCAAGGAGAGATGAAAGCAAATGAAAAGAAGGAACAATATCACATATTCTCAGTGAACTGGAACTTGTTATCTTCTCAGAAGAAAATAGAATACATTACCCAAACATACAGCAAAACAATTCTGGATGGATTGCCAATCTAAATTTTAAAGTGATATATGGGTTTTAAAAAAGGAGAATAACTGTAGTCTTAGAATAGGAAAGAATTTATTGAACAGAACAGTAAACATTATCTATAAAAGAGAAAATAGTTACATTAACATTAAGACTTTCTCCTTATCAAAACACAACACACACAGGAAAGACCAAGAGACACAGAGACAGTGTGAGAAAAGAGACCAGCAAAGGAAACTTATCCAGCAGATAAAAGGAATTACTACAAATCAATAAGAAAAAATAAACAAACCAAAAAAAACAAACAACCAAAAAAACCACAATAAAAATGGACAAAATAAACTAACACATACTTGAAAAAGAGGATGCCCAATGTCTAATAAATATGTGAAAGGATGCTCAACTTCCATAGTAATCAAGGACATTAAAAGAAAATCACTACTTGGTACCATCAGACACTAACCAGAAGTCAAAGAGAAATATGAAAAAATATCGAAACTGTTGACAAGGATGTGCACAAACCAAAAATCTCCTACACTGTTGGTGGGTGTGAAACTCTGTACATTTTCCAAACCCATTAGGCACTATCTCCTAAAGCTACAGAACTGTCAACCTGTCACCCACCAATTCCACTGTTACTTATATAGCCAACAGAAATATGTATATGTGCCAACAAAGCATGGTCTACATTTAGATACCAGTGGTATTCCTAATAGTCACAAACTGAAAACCACTCATATGCTAATTAATGGTGGAATGATTAGGTAAATTGTTTTATATGCACACAATGGAACCCTGCATGGAATGCCAATAAATGATTAATAACAGCATGCAGCAATAAATTCATAAACAACAGAAGGAATGACAAAAGCAAATACAAAAGAGTTAATGCTCTATTACCTTCTTTATATAAGATGCAAGACAGGCTAAAGTAACCTATGTTGTGCCATGCATGTCAGAGTAGTGATGGCCCAGAGGAATAGTGACTGGTAAGGAGCAAAAGTCTGACAATATTCTATTCATTGATCTAGGTACTGAGTACAGAATGTGTTCACTTTGTGAACTTTTCTTGAGCAATGCACTTATCACCAGTGCATGTGTCTTTAAATTTTTCAAATACATATCAGCCTCAAAAAGATGGGATATGGTAAATAGATTAGAGCTGTCCATATATTATAAAGGTGGGGTTTAAGAATATTAAATAAAATGACACTGTGATTAGCTTTTAAACGTAAGCTGAAATTTCTAGGTAAAACAGAAATGATGAGTATACAACTTCAAAGAAAGAAGTTCAATTATAATGTAGAATTATAAATGAAAATTATATTTTGCAATCCATAGAAAAGTAGTTAACATAGATTAAATAATAAGCCCCATTGCATTCAAATGTATCAATTATTATATTACAGTTAAATGCATTAATTATACCTTTAAAAATGAAGCGATTTTTACTACATTCATTGGATGTTTTCATAAGAGGTATGGCAAAGAAACTGAATTAAAGTATAAAAATTAAAAATACAGTTTATGGAATTTTACAATCAAACAACTAGCATGGAAATATACACATACTATCACATACATTTTGAGTTTTGTCATAATTGTAACTAGTACTATTTAAAATTCTTTTTAAAAAAAATTTTTTTTACATTTATTTATTTTCGAGAGACTGAGACAGAGCACAAGCAGGGTAGGGGCAGAGAGAGAAGGAGACACAGAATCCAAAGCAGGCTCCAGGCTCCGAGCAAGTGCGCAGCACAGAGCCTGACGTGGGGCTTGAACCCACGAACTGTGAGATCATGACCTGAGTCAAAGTTGGTCACTTAACTGACTGAGCCACCCAGGCACCCCTAAAATTGTTCTTAATGTACAATTTTCCAATATGTTAATTGATAGATAACAAACATAATTAACTCTACATTTATATGTATAAACACACACAGATCACACACAGATATAGATCCCTACACACAATAATTGAAGGTAGGCATGTATTTATATATTTTTCTTCGTGTTTTGTGATCTAAAAATGTAGTTAATATTTATGTGCCTCATGTGAGCTACAAATATGGATTCCATTTGTGGTACAAGGTTCTATCTTTAATCCGTAAAAATGGATATATCCATTGGGTCAAAAATTTTTTTCAAATTATTAAATTCTCAATAGTTTACATCAGCTTCAGAATGTAAATACAGAGATAGCTATATAAAAATCTCTCCTAAAATCGAAGAGAATTGAAAATCAAGGAGTCACAAAATCCACATAAACAGAATGGATTCATGTCTCTGCCCTACAGATGGCACTCCGTTCAGGGCTCCAAATTGAGTGGAAGTCTCCAACATTAACTAATATCTTCACTTCAAAGACTCAAGTGTGCACCTCCAAACCTCTTTCTTCCCAACATGCCCAAATCATCTTCACAAAGGAGGGAAAAATCTTTCTTCTCCAGGTACCAATTCCATGGAATTCTTGGCTTATAAAAATGTCACAATCACTTGATATTGGTTAAGAACCAGCTAAAATGTAATTCTATGCTGTCCACTACCCTCTCCAGTCCAACCTGTCCATTTCTCCCTGAAAATGTTCCCACAAGCTTATCTCCCATGCTCCCAAACATCACACTTCACATGACTGACTCCCGCCTCTCTGGTATGACATTACACAATTATACCTGGCTCCCCAAAGCTTTCTTTGCTGACTTTATTTTCCCTCCAGCACTGTTCTCTTCAGTGTAACTGATGACCTGCCACATGTTGACCCATTTCCAGGCTCTTTTTCTTATAATCCCATGCCTACTTCACTTTTGGAAAATTTACTATGACAAATTTAAGTTACATGCTCAAAGTTTTCTCCATAATATCTGGATTTTTTCAAGACCTGGTGTTTATATACACATAAATTCTGAACTCCTCCAGAATGGCAGACATTAGTAAAACGTCAATCACACGAGTATTTACAAGATAATTATATAATATTACAGTTATTATAATTTTTTGTTAACATTGAAGAAAATGCTCAGTATGTTTTGTTTACCATTCTTGGGTTAGCCTCTTATAATTGTACTGGAGACTCTGAGGGGGATGAGTAAATTACCAAACAAACATTATGGAAATACATTCGATTTACAGATTTCTCATAAGACGAGGGGATTTTATATTTTTTTTCCCATTTTTCCTTTTTATTTAGCAGCACATACTGAGAACAAAGAATGCTTCCACTTATGTTTAGGTTTTGAGGAATCACAATGAAGAGAAGACAGGAAACATTAGTAAGAAGATCATTCTTATTGCCAGATCCCTGGTGGCCATGCTGTCAGTCCTAAGTGACTGATACTTGTCTTCTGGGCTAGAGAATCCTAGGTGGGAATAGGAGGCAGGGGCCACATGAATCATGTCAGCTGAAATCCGATATTCTCCACTTCCCAACACTTCCTACTTTCAAATAATTACTTAAAGTTCTTCAGTCATTTAGGGCCTTCCAAGAGTTGCATGAACAACCGTTATACAACATTTGCTACATGTGAATCAGTGTTATAACAACCACCCATGTACTAAGTTAATATTTCTTATAAATACATGAGGCAGGCACTATTACATTCCTTATAAAGATGAGGACTACATAAGCACAGAGAGGTTAACTGCTTTGTCTGAATTCATTCACAAATAAGGGATAGAGTGGGGACTGGAACATGGCTGGGTGGGGAACAAAATTAGTGCATTTAATCCATAATATAAGAAAATGCTAGTAAGCTGTGTTCTTTATTTTTTCTGTATTTTTAAAATATTTTATTTATTTATTTAGAGAGAGGGAGAGCAAGTGGAGGAGGGGCAGAAGTGAGAGGGACAGAGAAAATCCCAACTCAGAGCCCAACGTGGGGCTCGATCTCAGGAACGCTGAGCTCATGACCTGAGCTGAAATCAAGAGTCGGACACTTAACCAACTGAGCTACATAAGTGTTCCAGGTGTGTTCTTTAAATAAACGAAGATCTAAATTTAGATTTGTATTTATACCTTATCATTTCAATTTAGATTAGTGCTATTTAATTTGAATTTTTATTAATAACAAGTTTCTAGTTATTTATGAAGACTTTTTCTTATAGGCAAATACAAACTGTGAATAATACCCTAGAGACCTCAGTAAACTGTAGATGCACTGAGGCAGGACTACAAAGCTGCAGGTTCCTGCCCCGTGACAACCTGAATTTAATGACCTGCCGCATGCTGACCCATGTTCCATTAAGATGACAACAGAAAGAATCATTTGCTTTCATTCCACGAACAAAAGTGCAATACCACAAGACACAGGAACTCTGTAAGTAGGGTGTCACATACACACACACACACACACACACACACACACACATATGTACATAATATCACTTTTATTAATACTTGAGTTAAATAAAATTAGTACCAATAAAGCAAGATTTGTGAAAGATATTGCAATATAAGAAATATGCAAAGTGGAATGTTAATGCAAGAACTTTGTATATTGTATAAGTGATATAACTTTTTGGATTGCTATTATAATATTTAAAAGCATCAGAAACATCACAAGATACATTTGAGCCTAAAAATCTCGCCCTGAAACCAAAGTTACATTTTATTTAAAAGCTGTTTCCTTGACATTACTGGGAAAAGTCTCTCCATAATCAAGACACAATTATTTAATCTATTCAGTGCGTCATAGAGGCGGAGTTACAGAAAACATTTCTAGTCCAGCAACAGCGATCAGACACATTTTTCTGTACACAATCAAATGATTACTATACATTCATCTGACTATTTAGTTGAATGCACCTTAGAAACCTGACTATTATGTCTATGGTTCCTGCAAAGTAGGCTGAACAGGGAGTCCACAAATACAGCCCTCAAACACATTAAAAATCAGATTACATGACCACTTGGGTGAAACCACATAATCCTGTCAGTGAGGATTACACTATGAGCCTTAGGAGCCATCAGGGATGGGTGTAGGTGTAGGACCCCATCTCTTTATACCAACTCAGCTCCTGGTTCAGGAGGTATTCCACCTTCCCGTGTGGCTTTAGCACTGAGCCAGATTCTGTGTTGACAGTCAGAGAAGTGAGTACGTGTGCAAGATGGGCAGCTGGGCCCTGAGATGTGTGTTTATGACTGTGTGACACCCGCCTCCCCTCACAACGGCAATTAGCATTTCACCTGAAGCAGCACTAGCAGTGATAGGCTTGGGTCCTCAGAATATTTTTGCAAACATTCTTCCCACTTGCCAATTACTAAGAACAACTACAAGTTTCTAGCTAGCATCTCTAGAGACCACTAGTGTGTGGGAAAGGATGCAAAACCTGAGGGAGAGAAGCAGTCTGGGCAGGAGGGCACCATGGGCCCAGGACAGAGAGCGCTGGAGAGGAGAGTGGGCGTGTGAGACACAGAGTCCAGGACAAGGGGCCAGGGTGACAGGGTTGAGAGAGAGAAGTAAAGGTTTTCAAGTTATAAACAAATGACCTCTCAGGGAGAAGAAAGGACACAGCATCTTACCTGGAAGCCAATATTTGCCTCAGAAAGACTTTTTCCTCCTTTGCTCTTCAGTTCTCCAGGCCTCTTTCTCATCATCTGGAAAAAACGTAGTTTGCAAATATGCCTTTTTTTATGGCATCAAAATACGCCTTTTTTTTAAATCTTGAGTTTATTTATTTATTGAATTTTCAAGTTAGTTAACATACAGTGTAGTCTTTTCTTCAGGAGTAGAATCCACTGATTCATTACTTATATGTAACACCCAGTGCTCATCCCAACAAGTGCCCTCGTTAATGCTCATGATCCATTTTCCCCACCCACCAATCCTCAGTTTATTCTCCGTATTTAAGAGTCTCTTATGGTTTGCCTCCCTGTTTTTATCTTATTTTATCCCTATGATCATCCTTATCCCTTATCCCTCTGATCATCTGTTAACTTTCTCCAATTCCACATGAGTGAAATCATATGATATTAGTGTTTCTCTGACTTATTTTGCTTAGCATAACACCTCTAGTTCCATCCACATGGTCGCAAATGGCAAGATTTCATTCTTTTACATCGTCAAGTATTCCACCTATACTATATGCCACATATCCTTAATCCATTCATCAGTTGATGGACATTTTGACTCTTTCCATACTTTGGCTATTGTTGATAGCGCTGTTACACACATTGGGAGCATGTGCCCCTTCAAATCAGCACTCCTGTATCCTTTGGATAAATTCCTAGTAGTGCTATTGCTGGGTTGTAGGGTAATTCTATTTTTAATTTTTTGAGGAACCTCCACATTGTTTTCTAGACTGGCTACACCAACATGCATTCCCACCAACAGTGCAGAGGGTTCCCCTTTCTCCACATCCTCGCCAACATCTGTTCTTTCCCGAGTTGTTAATGTCAGCCACTTCGACTGGTGTGAGGTGGTATCTCAGTGTGGTTTTGATTTGTATTTCCCTGACAATGAGTGATGTTGAGCATCGTTTCATGTGTCTGTTTGCCATCTGGATGTCTTCTTTAGAAAAGGGTCTATTCATGTCTTCTGCCCATTTCTTCACTGGATTATTTGTTTTTCAGGTGTTGAGTTTGGCAAATTCTTTATAGATTTTGATACTAACCCTTTATCCAATATGTCATTTGCAAATATCTTCTCCCATTCCATTTGTTGCCTTTTAGTTTTGTTGACTGTTTCCTTTGCTCTGCAGAAGCTTTTTATGTTGATGAGGTCCCAGTAATTCATTTTGCCTTTTATTTCCCTTGCCTTTGGAGACATGTCAAGTATGAAGTTGCTGCAGCTGAGGACAAAGAGGTTGCTGCCTGTTTTCTCCTGTAGGATTTTGATGGTTTCCTGAATCATATTTAGGTTGTTCATCCATTTTGAATTTATTTTTGTGTATGGTGTTAGAAATTGGTCCAGTTTCATTCTTCTGCATGTTACTGTCCAGTTCTCCCAGCACCATCCAGTACACTGGATACTCTTTCTTGTTTTGTCAAAGATTAGTTGGCCATACATTGGTGGGTCCATTTCTGGGTTCTCTACTATATTCCATTGGTCTATGTGTCTGTTTTTGTGACAATATCATACTGTCTTGATGATTACAACTTTGAAATACAGGCTAAAGTCTGGAATTATGAAACTTCCTGCTTCGGTTTTCTTTCTTTTTTCTTTACACGTTTTTTTTTAATGTTTATTTCTTTTTGAGAGAGGGAAAGACAGAGCATGGGCGGGGAAGGGTTAGAGAGAGAGGAAGACACAGAATACGAAGCAGGATCCAGGCTCTAAGCTGTCAGCACAGAGCCCGATGTGGGGCTCGAACCCACGAACCACAAGATCATGACCTGAGACGAAGTCGGACGCCCAACCCACTGAGCCATCCAGGCGCCCGTGGTTTTCTTTTTCAACATTCCTTTGGCTATTTGAGGTCTTTTGTGGTTCCATAAAAACTTTAGGATTGTTCTAACTCTGTGAAGAAAGCTGGTGCATTTTGATTGAGATTGCATTGAATGTGGAGATTGCTTTGGAGAGTATTGACATTTTAATAACATTTGTTCTTTGAAACCATGAGCATGGAATATTTTTTCATTTCTTTGTGTCTTCTTCAAATTCTACATAAGCTTTCTATAGTTTTCAGCATACAGATTTTTTACCTCTTTGAGAAGTAAAGGCTAGTAAGCATGAAATAAAAAATGCTATAACTGAGCTGTGACCTCGAATGGATGCCGCAGTGACAAGGATGGATGAGGCAGAACAGGGAATCAGCGATATACAGGACAAACTTATAGAGAATAATGAAGGAGGAAAAAAAGAGGCAGATTAAGGCAAAAGAGCATGATTTAAGAATTAGAGAAATCAGGGGCACTTGGGTGGCTCAGTAGGTTGAATGTCCAACTTCAGCTCAGGTCATGATCTCGCAGTCTGTGAGTTCGAGCCCCACGTTGGGCTCTGTGCTGACACCTCAGAGCCTGGATTCTGTGTCTCCCTCTCTCTATGCCCCTCCCCCGCTCATGCTCTGTCTCTCTCTCGCTCTGTCAAAAGTAAATAAACATTTCAAAAAATTTAAGAATTAGAGAAATCAGTGACTCATCAAAAAGGAACAACATCAGAATCATAGGGGTCCCAGAAGAGGAAGAGAGAGAAATATGGGTAGAAGGGTTATGTGAGCAAATCATAGCTGAAAACTTTCCTAAACTGGGAAAAGACACAGACATCAAAATCCAGGAAGCACAGAGGACTCCCATTAGATTCAACAAAAGCCGACCATCAACAAGGCATATCATAGTCAAATTCACAAAATACTCAGGCAAGGAGAGAATCATGAAAGCAGCAAGGGAGAAAAGTCCTTAACCTACAAGAGAAGACAGATCAGGTTTGCAGCAGACCTATCCACAGAAACGTGGCAGGCCAGAAAGGAATGGCAGGATATATTCAGTGTGCGGATTCAGAAAAACATGCAGCCAAGAATTCTTTATCCAAAAAGCTGTCATTCAAAATAGAAGGAGAGATAAAAAGTTTCCAAGACAGGGCGCCTGGGTGGTTCAGTTGGTTAAGCGGCGACTTCGGCTCAGGTCATGATCTCATGGTCCGTGAGTTCGAGCCTCACATCGGGCTCTGTGCTGACAGCTCAGAGCCTGGAGCCTACTTTAGATTCTGTGTCTCCCTCTCTCTGACCCTCCCCTGTTCATGCTCTGTCTCTCCCTGTCTCAAAAATAAATAAACGTTAAAAAAAATTAAAAAAAAAGTTTCCGAGACAAACAAAAATGAAAGGAATCTGTGACTACAAAAACAGCCCTGCAAGAAATTTTAAGGGGGACTCTGTGAGGGGGAAAAAAGATGAAATTAATTAATTAATTAATTAATTAAATACCAAAAGCAACAAAGACTAGAAAGGACCAGAGAACACCACCAGAAACTCCAACTCTACAAGCAACATAATGGCAATAAATTCATATCTTTCAGTACTCACTCTAATATCAATGGACTCAATGCTCCAATCAAAAGATACAGGGTAACAGAATGCATAAGAAAACAAGATCCATCTATATGCTGTTTACAAGGGACCCACTTTAGACCTAAAGACACCTTCAGATTGAAAGTAAGGAGATGGGGAACCATCTATCATGCTAATGGTCAACAAAAGAAAGCCGGAGTAGGCGTACTTATATCAGACAATCTAGACTTTAAAATAGAAACTGTATCAAGAGATGAAGAAGGGCATTATATCATAATTAAGGGGTCTATCCACCAAGAAAATTTAACAATTGTAAACATTTATGTGGCAAATGTGAAAGCACCCAAATATATAAATCAATTAATCACAAACATAAAGAAACTCATTGATAGTAATACCATAATAATAGGAGACTTCAACACCCCATTCACAGCAATGGACAGATCGTCTAATCAAAAAAATCAACAAGGAAACAATGGCTTTGAATGACACACTGGACCAGATGGATTTAACAGATATAATCAGAACATTTCATCCTAAAGCAGCAGAATATACATTCTTCTCCAGTGCACATGGAATGTTCTCCAGAATAGACTACATACTGGGACACAAATCAGCCCTCAGCAAGTACAAAAAGATCGAGATCATACCATGCATATTTTCAGACCACAACACTATAAAACTTGAGATCAACCACAAGAAAAAATTTGGAAAGGTAACAAATACTTGGAGACTAAATAATGAATGGGCTAACCAAGAAGTTAAAGAGGACATTAGAAAGTATATGGAAGCCAATGAAAATGATAACACCACAACCCAAAACCTCTGGGATACAGCAAAGGAGGTCATAAGTGGAAAGTATATAGCAACCCAGGCCTTCCTAAAGAAGGAAGAAAGATATCAGATATATAACCTAACCTTACACCTTAAAGAGCTGGAAAAAGAACAGCAAATAAAACCCAAAACCAGAAGAAGACAAGAAATAACAAAGAGTAAAGCAGAAATTAATGCTATCGAAACAAACAAACAAAAAAGGCAAAAAACAAAACAAAACAGTAGAACAGATCAATGAAACCAGAAGCTGGGTCTTTGAAAGAATTAACAAAATTGATAAACCACTAGCCAGTTTGATCAAAAAGAAAAAGGAAAGGACCCAAATAAATAAAATCAAGAATGAAGAGGAGAGATCACAACCAACACACCAGAAATAAAAACAATAATAAGAGAATATTATGAGCAATTATATGACAATAAAATGAGCAATCTGGAATAAATGGACAAATTCCTAGAAACATACACACTACTAAAACTGAAACAGGAAGAAATAGAAAATTTGAACAGACCCATAACCAGTAAGGAAATCAAATTAGTAATCTAAAAACCTTCCCCCAAACAAGAGTCCAGGACCAGATGGCTTTCCAGGGGAATTCTACCAAACATTTAAGGAAGGGTTAACACCTATTCTCTTGAAGCTGTTCCAAAAAATAGAAATGGAAGGAAAACTTCCAAACTTATTCTATGAAGCCAGCATTACCTTGATTCCAAAACCAGACAGCAACCCCACTAAAAAAGGGAACTATAGACCAATTTCCCTGATGAATATGGATGCAAAAATCCTCAACAAGATATTAGCCAACTGGATCCACCAATACATTAAAAAAAATTATTCACTATGACCAAGTGGGATTTATACCTGGGAGGAAGGGCTGGTTCAATATCTGCAAAACAATTAACGTGATTCATCACATCAATAGAAGAAAGGACAAGAACCATATGATCCTCTCAATAGATGCAGAGAAAGCATTTGACAAAATACAGCATCCTTTCTTGATAAAAACCCTCAAGAAAGCAGGGATAGAAGGATCATACCCGGAGATCATAAAAGCCATATGTGAATGAGCCAATGCTAATATCATCCTCAATGGGGAAAAACTGAGAGCTTTCTCCCTAAGGTCAGGAACAAGAAAGGGATGTCCACTCTCACCAGTTATTCAACATAGTATTGGAAGTCTTAGCCTCGACAATCAGACAACACAAAGAAATACAAGGCATCCAAATAGGCCAGAAGGAGGTCAAATTTTCACTCTTCGCAGATGACATGATACTCTATATGGAAAACCCAAAAGATTCCACCAAAAAATTACTAGGACTGATTCATGAATTCAGCAAAGTGGCAGGATATAAAATCAATGCACAGAAATTGGTTGCATTCCTCTACACCAATAATGAGGCAACAGAAAGAGAAATCAAGGAATCGACCCCATTTACGGTTGCACCAAAAACAATAAAATACCTAGGAATAAATCCAACCAAAGAGGTGAAAAATCTATACACTGAAAACTATAGAAAGCTTATGAAAGAAATTGAAGAAGTCACAAAAACATGGGAAAAGATTCCATCCTCCTGGATAGGAAGAACAAATTTTGTTAAAATGTTGATACTACCCAAAGCAATCTACATATTCAATGCAGTTCCTATCAAAATAACACCAGCATTCTTCACAGAGCTAGAACAAATAATCCTAAAATTTGTGTGGAACCAGAAAAGACCCCGAACAGCCAAAGCAATCTTGAAAAAGAAAACCAAAGCAGGAGGCATCACAACCCCAGACTTCAAGCTATACTACAAAGCTGTAATCATCAAGACAGTATGGTACTGGCACAACAACAGACACTCAGAACAGAGTAGAGAACCCAGAAATGGACCCACAAACGTACGACAAATCTTTGACAAAATAGGAAAGAATATCCAATGGAATAAAGACAGTCTCTTCAGCAAGTCATGAAGGAAAACTGGACAGCAACATGCAGAAGAATGAACCTGGAGCACTTTCTTACACCATACACAAAAAGAAACTCAAAATGGACGAAAGACCTCAATGTAAGACAGGAAGCCATCAAAATCCTTGAGAAGAAAGCAGGCAAAAACCTCTTTGATCTTGGCCACAGCAACTTCTTACTCAACACGTCTCCACAGAGAAGGGAAACAAAAGCAGAAATGAACTACTGGGACCTCTTCAAAATAAAAGCTCCTGCACAGCAAAGGAAACAGTCATCAAAACTAAAAGGCAACTGACAGAATGGGAGAAGATACTTGCAAATGACATATCAGATAAAGGGTTAGTATCCAAAATCTATAAAGAACTTCTCAAACTCCACACCCAAGAAACAAATAATCCAGTGAAGAAATGGGCAAAAGACATGAATAGACACTTCTCCAAAGAAGACATCCAGATGGCCAACCGACACATGAAAAAATGCTCAACATCACTCATCATCAGGGAAATACAAATCAAAACCACAATGAGATACCACCTTACACCTGTCAGAATGGCTAATATTAACAACTCAGGAAACAACAGATGTTGGCGAGGATGCAGAGAAAGAGGATCTCTTTTGCATTGGTGGGAATGCAAACTGGTGCAGCCACTCTGGAAAACAGTATGGTGGTTCCTCATAAAATTAAAAATAGAACTACCCTACAACCCAGCAATTGCACTACTAGGCATTTATCCACAGGATACAGATGTGCTGTTTCGAAGGGACACATGCACCCCCATGTTTACACCAGCACTATCAACAATAGCCAAAATACGGAAAGAGCCCAAATGTCCATTGATGGATGAATGGATAAAGAAGATGTGGTATATATACACAATGGAATATTACTCTGCAATTAAAAAGAATGAAATCTTGCCATTTGCAACTACATAGATGGAACTAGAGGGTATTATGCTAAGTGAAGTTAGTCAGAGAAAGACAAATATCATATGACTTCACTCATAGGAGGACTTTAAGAGACAAAACAGATGCACATAAGGGAAGGGAAGCAAAAGTAATATAAAAACAGGGAGTGGGACAAAACATAAGAGACTCTTAAATATGACGAACAAACAGAGGGTTACTGGAGGAGTTGTGGGAGGGGGATGGGCTAAATGGGTAAGGGGCATTAAGGAATCTACTCCTGAAATCATTGTTGCACTATATGCTAACTAATTTGGATGTAAATTAAAAAAATAAAATAAAATAAACCACACATACATGAAGGGTAGACACAACATGAAGTTATGCTGCCGTAAGCCATGGAGGCAGAAGCTGGGAAAGTGGCCTGGAGCAGACTCTCCCCCAGGATATTCACAGAGAGCATGGTCCTGAGGACACCTTGATCTCGGACTTTTAGCCTCCAGAACTGCCACACAATAAATTTCTGTTGTTTTGGTCACTCTGTTCAGGGTCCTTGTTATGGCAACTGCAGCAAAGTGATACGCCTTCCCTTCTGCCCGCCTCCCAATAGCAGAAGCACCTTCAAAGGCAGAAAAGGCTGCCCTTCCATGTCCTTTTCCACAGGATGGATTCAAAGACAAACAATTCTGATCTAAGGTCCTACCACAAGTTTCTCCTCCCCTGTCTTCAGAGACATTGCCCTCCTAGAAACATCTCAAATCCTGCTACAGCACAGGGGACGAGACGGCACCAAGATCCTCCTACAAAACCAGGCACAGCAGACCCCTGTTACGTCCCCATGGGCCAGAGCTTGGGCTCCACTCTCAGAAATGAGTCCTGGAGACATAACAGCTCACAGAATGAAAATGGAAGACGTCAGTAGAGCACACGTGATGGTGTTTCTGAAACCCCATGGTGATCCTAAATGTGAAACCTGTGCCAGGGACCATTTAGTTACACATTACTTCTCAAATTAATGAGCCTAGGAATCATCTGGGCATTTTCCTGAAACAGATTCTTTGGGATACTCTATGCTAAGAATTAGACTTCTGATCAGTCTGTATCTGGGAGCTGACAGGGCTCCTTCAGGACCCTGAAAATCTTCCGGGCACAATTTCTCTACCCAGCTCACTTCAACAATCAAGGCAAGTCTCCTGCTTCTCCCAAAAAGAAACTTATCCACACATCTAGTCCACCAACATTTCCTTATAACCTTTGCCTCTGAGGTGATACACTCAGCAGGTCCCACCATCATCTGTGTGTAGAAGTTCTGCTCAAATATTGTACCTGAGACACAGGATAACAGACACAATCACAGAAATCCATGCTGAGAGACATTCTGAAAAACAAAGAGTGCATTCTTCAAAACTGTCACTTACACTGAGGACAAATTAAAAACAAGAGTGGTAACTGTTCTAGGTTAAAGAAACTAAAGAATGAAGACAATAAATTAAGTCCCTGTGACATGACTGGATCCTAGATTTCTGAAAACAGACAAAAAATGCATCATTGTATCACTGTGGGAAATCTGTCTATGGACTGTCTATGAAATGATAGCATAACACTAGTATCCTTTCTTAAGTGTGAAGGTTTTATTGCATTAGCAGAATAACCTTCACGTAAAGAGATAAATATTCTGGTATTCAGGCAAAATGTCAATATGGTGACAAATTATTCTCACATGAAACAGCAAAGACATGTCAACAGATAAAAAAAGAACTGGTGAGAAAACAGTAATGATTGGTGAATTTAGATAAAGCAGATGATGCAGGTGTACATTTGCTCTGAGATTACATTTTCTCTTTTACATTTTCTATTAAATTGTTCAACATCAAAAGTGACCATTTAATAAAAGGTGAAGGCATGAGGGTATGCAGATGGTGGGATCTTGCATTTTACAGCCATTCAAGGGAAAGTTCACAAGTATACATGCACTGTGAGAACATTCAAAAATGGTGGAGAGGTCAGCCCATCTCAAGAACCACTGAGACCATTCATTCATATGTGCACAAAGCAACTTGATTAACAATCCACATCCCATGATGTGTGCAATGACAATATTTAACTCTTTTTTTAATTAGGAAATATAATTATTTTTCCTAATACTACAGAAAGGTTGTATATTATTCCAAACAATATACACAAAGGGTTTTTTTTGTTCTTCTTTTAATTCCAATTAGTTTTAACATATACTGTTATATTAATTTTAGGTGTGTAATATAGTGATTCAACACTTCGATATAATACCTGGTGCTCATAACAATGAGTGCACACCTTAATCCCCATCAGTAATTTAACCCATACCCCGCATCCACCTCCCCACTGGTAACCATCAGTGTATTCTCTATACTTAAGAGTCTGAGAAAGGGGTGCCTGGGTGGCTCAGTCGGTTAAGCGTTCGACTTCAACTCAGGTCATGATCTCGCCCTTCATGAGCTCAAGCCCCACATCGGGCTCTGTGCTGACAGCTCAGAGCCTGGAACCTTCTTCAGATTCTGTGTCTCCCTCTCTCTCTGCCCCTCCTCTGCCAGCATGTGAATTTAGACAGATCGCTCAACCTCTGTGTCCCAAATTCTCCTTCTCTTTACAATGAAAATAATGCAATGGCAATGCCTACGTTATACAGGTAGGAAGACCTATGAAAATACCAGAGGTACAACATGATAGCACCGATTCATGCAAACTAAGTGTTATTTAAAATTCTAACCTCAGTGGGAGAGAGCCAAAGCATAAGAGACTCTTAAAAACTGAGAACAAACTGAGGGTTGATGGGGGTGGGAGGGAGGGGGGGTGATGGATATTGAGGAGGGCACCTTTTGGGATGAGCACTGGGTGTTGTATGGAAACCAATTTGACAATAAACTTCATATACTGAAAAAATAAAAAATAAAAAAAATAAAATTCTAACCTCAACTCTGGGAGGCTTAACAACAACAACAAATATGTTAATTATTTTTCAGTGAATACTTGTATTCTATTTGATATGTATTCTATTTGATATCAATATAGTCCACACCACATGTGTTCAGGCAGGCTCCTCAGGCTCTCAAGATGATGATCTGTCACTGGGAACTGTGTGAATGGCATCAAAGCACTTACCAATATGAATGGCCTACTTATCACAGACCATCTAGGGATTCCGGGCACTTTCTCTCTTCCTTACCACCATCTCTTCCTTTTCCACCCTCATTACACATTCAGGTGCACAGTTTTGATTCTCAAGCACCTGTTTCTACCCAAGTCCTGATCATTCTCCTTAAAGGTATCCACAAGAATAGAGTTATTTGAAACACTTCCTCAATGATTTGGAATCTAACTTTGTTTTCTATCCACACAATTTTGGCAGGACATATCCAATGGTACCATCAATCTCTCAAGCATCTCTTGCTATTTTGATCAACTCAAGCAATGACAAGTTTCATATTATCTCTTTGATATATAAATCAGGAACATATTCAGAATTGATTTATCCCATGATGTAGGTAATGATTCACGTTGTATGTTTTTTTTCCAATATGAGTAACGATTATCAGTTTCTAAAAAGGTTATTATTAGTATTCAGCGTTCTTTCCACTTGCTATCACTTACCTTTGCTTCTTCCCAATCAAACCACCTCATCTTTAGTGCTGACACTTCCATGGAATATCCTGGTACTTCTCTCCATCTCCTCCTGCCTCTTCAAGTCTTTGGCAAGCCCAAAGGAGCAACCCACCAAAGTTACTCTTGATGTCAAAATCTTCAAGGAACCTTTTTGTTCACAGGAATGACTTTGGTTATAATTTAAAGGAAAATGTACTGAATGATAGAATAGGTTCTGGGGATTTGGCAATAGCAATAATCTTACCACAGTCGATAGTCTGACTCCTGGACAATTTCTCTCTTCCTCACCATTATGTCTTCCATTACCACACCAAAGGGAGATTGAGACCCACAGAGTTGATTCTCATGCACCTAATTATAGCCAATTCCTTGGTGATGCTCTCAAAAGGTGTCCCCAAGACATTGGCTTGGGGGTAAAATATTTCTTCAATGAATTTGGATGCAAACTTCTTTTGTATGTTCAGAGGGTGGGCAGGGGAATGTCCATTGGCAGCACCTGCCTCTTGAGTGTCTTCCAGACCATCGTGATCAGCCCCATGAACTCCTCATAGAAGTATCTTAAAGTCAAAGCTCCAAAGTATGTTGGCATGTCCATTTCCCTCTTCTGGATCATATGTATGATAGAAAATTTTATCATTCCTATGTATGTGTTGTATGTGTCAGGGAAACAGAGCAGCCAAAAAAAAACATCACAAAGAAAAGGGATTTTGAATACTGTTCTACATCTGACCATGAGACAATCTCAGGATCACTCTATGCAATACTGATAGTATTCCCTGAAGTTTCACTTCCTGGACTCAGGATCTGGGCCAGCAGCTCCAGGGTTTTCATCCTGCACAGGCACAAGCACAGGTCCAACACATTCACAGCACTCGTGTTTCCCCCAGATCCTCTGCTGAGTCTAGAGCAACCCACCATTACTTCCTCACTGACCTAATTTCTGCATGTTTTCCAACTGTCAGTCCCTTTCTGATAATGAGACAAGATTCCACAGTATCTAGCTTCTGGTTTTTCTGGATAAGGAACACTATCTTAGCAGAAAAATGTTAAGTTGTATCATTTTGCACAATCCTCAGTTGATTATTCACTCATCACATTGGAAAAGTCAATAGCATCTTATTTTTAAATTTTTTAAATGTTTATTTATTTGTGTGTATGTGTGTGTGAGAGAGAGAGAAAGAGAAAGTCGGGTAGGGGAGTGGCAGAGAGAGACGGAGACAGAGAATCTGAAGCAGATCAGATCTGGTGCTATCAGCACAAAGCCCGACATGGGGCTAGAACCCATGAACCATGAGATCATAACCTGAGCTAAAGTCGGACACTCAACTGACTGAGCCACCCACGCACCCCAATATGGCATCTAAAAGAGTAAGCCACTTGTCATTCTATGGTGGACCCTAATGGGTATTTGGGATTCCTTCTGATGGATGAATGTAGGAACCATATAGGCACAGTAGAGGTGAATAATGCAGGTTCACCTCATCCTGATACATAGTATCCTGTTGATAGTGGTCTCAATCAAATGTTATTTGATGAAAATTGAATGAATCTGATCCTAGCCATTTGCGAGATTAATCAGAGCATTTGAACAAGGGATGAATTCATGGGAAATTGTGACAGGAGCCAATACAGTCCAGAAATGACTGCTGGATATTGTTGGAAGACAGTTCTACCATGGGTTTCTCACGTATGTACATGCCTCCTACAGAAGCATGGACAGCTTTTCTTCTATGCTGGATTACCTTATGTGTGATTAGAAAAATACCTTGGGAGACAAAGACAGTGTCACCCACTGGAACACCATACTGACTTATTTGCTGTACAGGGAAACAAAGCTAAAGTCTTCCCCAGGGTCAAAGAGTACAGCAGGTGTGCTAGAATACCCTTATAAGTCTTGGATTTTGTATACTCAGGGTTCCTCAGGGATGATGTAAACACTCCATGTGTAGCATTCATTGGGACCCCTCCAAGGAACCATGATTGGAATAAGGTCAGGACAAGGAAGAGGGCCTTCAAAAACTGTTGGAATCAGGATGTTCATGCTGCCTGCTGGGCCATGAGTAATAAAGTGCTTTGTATTCAATCTAGGAATCTCTTGTCTTCTGCTGGTAGCTATTAAGACTTGCAGGCTAATCTCAAACTCTCACAGTTTCTGAAATAACCATAGTTGTGATGCAAAACAAACAGGCAGAGCCAGAGATTGAAATATAGGTGATAGAAGATAGATAAATAGGAGAAACTCTTTAAAATATGGATTATACTGAAGCAAAGCTCAACTACTCTTTAAATCACAATATACTCAGGTATTCGGGTAGCACAGAGACTTGAGAGAGCCTACCGATCCCTATCCAAATGGAGAAGAAGGTAACTTGTTTGGGCAGATCAGCAACTTGGCAGACAGGAGGGGAGGAAATGCAGGGGAAGGCACTGCATAGGAAGAGGGCAAAGATCCAAGAAGCCTCATAAACAGTGCAGTTCAGAGGGCCAATGGAAGAAAAACAACTATTTTAAGAGGATACCAACTCTTTGCCCTAGACTGCCCTGGAATCTTCTGTCATTCTGACCACATCTTTCAACATCCACATAGATTCCAGATGTTTTTCTGTGTAAGAGGATTCTTTTGGGAATGTTCATTGAGGGCTTCAGTTTGATGTCTGTCCTTATAGACAGCATGTCTAATTTTATGGGGAAAGCTATTTTCACAACACAGGAGATCCTGATAGTGTCAGCTTGTGGGAATTAGCACAAACTCCTGGGAAAACGTTAGCCTTTCAAGACTGTGGAACTGGTAGACTGAAAGACAAGATTTCAGAGGGTTAAAGCTAGACCCAGCTAATATCTAGGTCAAGTGTATAATAGACAGAGACCCCAAGGAATATATTTACATGATGAAAGAAAGAATATGAAATAAATGGATGTCAGGAGAAGAGCAGAGAGATCAGGTTGCCCTTCCAAGCTTAGAATCGATTAGGTGAATATTGAAATGTTGATGTAATTTTTTGTGTGCTGTTCTGACCCATTTGTGAGGCCCTGGTTAGAGGTGAATAATTTCTGCCCTGCTGAGCAGCTGATTAAGTCCACACATCAAATCACAGTGAGCCTTGTGGCACTGTAACTTGTTCCAATCCTCATCCAATCTCTTCAACTCCATGGAAGCCTTGCAAACCAATCACCTTGCAACTACAGTAACAGTTAAAATCAATAACCTAGCATCCAGTCAGTGGGGGAGGGATAATGAGATTCAGACCAATTCTATCAAACTCTAATCAAATTTAAAGAGGAAGTGAGATATTCCAACTTACTCTATGAATCTAGCATTCTTCTGATGCCAAAACCATTACAAGAAATTTATAGATTAGCATCTCTCACTGACCAAATGGGGAAATAAAATGCTCAAAATAAAACACAGGCTTTTCTGGCCCATACTTGAACAAAAATTTAAAAAACAAAATTGAAATCAGATTGACAGAAAATAAGCAGTTCTTTAAAAATAAATAACAAATCTACTACAATTAAATAGGGAATTTAATCAAGTGGCAGAAAACAAAATCCATGAAAACATTTCATGCTTTGTTTCCCAGTAGGCAGTATGTTAGCTCTATCCCACAAAGTTGGACGTGCACTATTCTTATTAAATCAGTTCAAGATGGCACCTGATTGGAGCCTTCCACTTCGACTCATCTTTATTTAGAAGTGTGTTTTCTGAGTTCAGATTATCTAGGATAATTTTCTAATATCTTTTTCCTACCAGCTACTAACTTCATCCTATTATGATTACAGATTATGTCTTGTAACTCCTTTGTTTAGACTGGTTTTGTCCCAGAATTTGGCTTATCATGTTGAATAGTTCTCATGACCTTGTAAAGAATGTGTATCTGCCATTGTGGAGTAGGTGTCCCATTTAGATCACCATGGTTGACACACTGCTCAAGTTTTCCATATCCTTACCGATCTTCTGTGACCTTCATACACAGCCTGTAAATATTGTGAAACATAATTGTGAGATTCTCTATTTCTCTTTTTGCTCCCTCACAAATTTTAAAGCTCTGATGGTAGGTACTCAGACTTTCAGGATTGTTACAACTTCCTGGTAACTTTATCCTTCTCTCAAAGTGTTAGATCCCTCCTGCTACCTACAACTTTTCCTGAAGTCTCCTTTGTAAAATCATAAAATAGGCTCTGCAGCTTTCTTATCTTCCTGTACCATCTCTGGGACAGCACTGTGGTACAATTCACATGCAATTCACCACCTACAGTGCACAGTGGTTTCAATGTGTTTTTTTTAACATACACCTGTGCACATATTAACACAATCAATTCCTAATATTTTTATCACCACACACACAAAAAACTTGTAGCCTTCAACCATCACCCTAAGTAGCCTCATCCCTCCAAACTCTGGGCACCATAAGCTTATTTTCTGTTTCCATCCATTTGTCCAGTAGGGACATTTCCTACAAATGGAATCTATCATCTTTTGGAATTGAATTCTTTTAAATAACATAATATTTTCAAGGTGCAACCACACTGTAGCATGTGTCAGGAATTTCCTCTTTTTTTTTTTCTTGAGAGACAGAGAGAGGGGGGAGGAGTGAGAGAGGGAGGGAAAGTGTGAGTAGCAGAAGGGTGGAGGGAGAGAGAGAATCTTAAGCAATCTCCCCGTTCAGCATGGAGCCCGACATGGGGCTCAATCCCGTCATGTTGGGATCATGACCTGAGTCGCAATTAGGAGTCACATGCTCAACAAACCAAGCCACCCATGATCTGCCTCCTTTTAAAAACTTTTTAATATGTATGTTTAATGTACATACAGCAAATTTTACTGTCCAATGTACAGTTCTATCATTTGTCATACACTTCTTTCATCAACCTGCCAGAAATTCTCCCTTTGTCATTCATACTCCCTGTTCCTGTGACTTAGTGAGACACCCAAATAAACTTCTAACACACTCTAACACGAGGGCATTATCTATCTTTCATCCACCTCAGACTCCGAATCAGAGACCACCTAGGGCATGAGTCTCTTGAGGCCAGAGACACTGTGCCTGCCCAGGCATCCTGCTCAGGACACAGTCTGGAGCTCCAAGCCCCCAGGGTGCACCGCAGGGGCTATCACGCCCCATGTCACTTCCACTGGTGGAGGTTAGCAGTTGTGGAAAATCGGACCCCCCTCAGCACATCACGCTTTCCCACACCAAACAGGCCTTTGTCCAAACCATTCCATACCTTAGAGAGCAGTTCCCATTCAATTCTCAGATCATTGCATAGATGTCTCCCCTTCCCTGCACCTCTGCAGGCTTGGCCCTGAACCCCAGAGCCACACTCCACCACCACGTGTCTGTCTCCCTGACCCAGAATTTCCATCCCTGGCCTGGCATCGTGAGTATGCCCTGGAGTCTGTCTCCTCTGACAGAGTCGGGAAATGTTGGGTCTAATCTCTGTTCCAAGTTTCACTCAAAACAACCTCCACCAACATCTTAGGAAGACTGTTACAGTGAGTTTGCCGATAGGGAAGGGAAGGCCTGGGATGCTCTCTCCCCCTTCATTGTGTCAACAGAAGGGCAAGACTCCCCATAAAAAGAGATGTTGAGGCATTGCATTTTTCATTGCTTGCTCTCCGTGTTCTGGGATCTCTCTCCACCCCAACAGCTCTGGGTCTTGTTAGCTGAGGCTGCACATTAAATATCATACAATTTTATTCGTCCCATATACCTCAATAAAACCGTGCAAGGGAGTCACAAGTGCGCTATGCACAGATACCTCTGATCGGAAACAGGCTCAATCAGCAGCTTCATTCTGATCAGTCTCTGTGAGAACAGGCCTCACCAAGGGCACTGAATGAGGGACCCACACAATTATTATAGCAGTGAAATGTGCTTCCGCTGTTCACAGCCCGTTAAGGTTTGCGGTGGGTGGGGGGAAGTGAGGGAAGTCATTCATCTGCCATCCACTGTTTTCCAAGTCGCACACTCAACAGCTAGACCCCTGGCAGCAGCCCAGGAATCTGACATACGACCAGTGAAGGAAGGACTGCCTCTGATTTCGGATTTGCAGAGCCAGCACCGAGACTAACCAGACCCAGTGGCCCAGGGGACACCACGAGAGTTCAGCCTACCTAAACCATCAGCAAAGGGGGCCATGCATTTAGGGGACCCTCAGGATATTGAGGGTTCCTAGTGCCAGTGGCTTTGGCTACACCGTGGAGCTAAAAATTTCCTCGGAAGGGATGGGTATGACTTTTTCTTGTCAACATGGCATGTTGCTGGAAAGAGCGTGCCTTCATTCTTGAATAGGCACTTCCATTTCACACGAGAAACGTGAGGCCCTTCCTTACTCTCTTACCAGTGAGTCCATGTTGACTCATTCCAAAAGTGGAATATGAAGCCACACAGTGAAAACACTACTAAGGGTCAGTTCTGAGGAGAGCACACTAGCAAGTTAATCAGTGTATTGTTAAAAATTTATTTATTTAGGGGGCGCCTGGGTGGCGCAGTCGGTTAAGCATCCGACTTCAGCCAGGTCACGATCTCACGGTCCGTGAGTTTGAGCCCCGCGTCAGGCTCTGGGCTGATGGCTCGGAGCCTGGAGCCTGTTTCCGGTTCTGTGTCTCCCTCTCTCTCTGTCCCTCCCCCATTCATGCTCTGTCTCTCTCTGTCCCAAAAATCAATAAACGTTGAAAAAAAAAATTAAAAAAAAAATTTATTTATTTAGTTTTAAAACTGTTGTTTCAAAACAGTGCACCAGTTAACTGTGTTGCACGAGCCCCCAAATCACATACCATGGGGTGCTTCTGGGTCGAGGCTTCCTCCCTTTGCCAGAGGCTCCAAATGACAGACACGGCACTCACAGAGACCTGTGCTGTCTCCCACACCCGAGGGGTTCAGTAAGACTTGACTTCCTTCTAGGTGACAGGAAGGAAACAAGAGGATTTTTCCTTCACTGCTGGAGGGACTGAGCACTTTACTAGTGAATTTTATTGGGTTCTGAATTGCTTGGGTTATATCAGCCACCCCTACTGGCAGAGGTGATGGCACATTAGACAGAGCGATTAAGACTGAGGCCTCTAACAGGCCAACAGACAGAATATCACATACGTTATGAAAACTTGGTACATCAGAGGTGGACGGAAACCCCCCAATGATGGCAAATGAAAGGCTGTGTGTCCCAGTAACACTTCTCTACCTGCACCTCACCCTGATTGGGACAATCCTGTCTGGAACTTCTGGAATGGGGAAGCAAAGCCTATAACACAACAATTCCTATTACATTGTGACATAGAAACAAACTGGTTGTTGAACTTGTTCCAAAGGGTCCTGCAATGGTCTGTTTGTGTTTCCTAAAAACACATATATTGAAACCTAACCCACAAGGTGATGGCATTTGGAGGTGGGGCCTTTGGGAAGTGACCTGAAGGCTCTGCCCTCATGAAAGTGATGGGTGCCCTTTACAAAGAGACCTGAGAACTCCCTCTTCTATTCTGTCTTATGACGATAGCAGAAGGCTGCAACCCAGAGAAAGGCCCTCAACAACCACACTGGCACCCTGATCTCAGATTTTCAAACTCCATACCTGGGAGATGTGAACTCGTTTCTACACTATACACTTGTGAATTTTCTTGTAGCAGTCCACACAGACTCAGAAAGCACTCAATTACCACATCAACTCAACTTCCCACTGTTACTATGGCAACACACAAAGGTTAGTCCTTGTACTGCTCAATTGCTATCCCATCCACATTGCCAAGACTTCAAGAAATGTAAAGGGTATAAGATTTTACCCCATTTGCAAACCAGTAAGTGAGCCTGCCAGCTGCATGGATGCTGCAAGAAGACATGAGACTCCAGGGACCGAGACAAAAGGCAGTATTATTCACACACAATAGGCAGCAAGAGATTCGTGGTCACATCTGTTCCCCTTGTTTCCACATATAACATCGTGTATTCTGAAAGAATTGAAATTTGTTAGCTTATCAGAAAAAAATAGAATTCACTATCCACACATACAGCAATTCAGTTCTGGAAGGACTGCCAATCTAAAGATTAACGTGATATAAAGATTTTGGGGGCACCTGGGTTGATCAGTCATTTGAGCTGCTGACTCTCGATTTCTGCTAAGTAGGGGGAGATCAAGCCCCATCTTGTGTTCCACCTGAGAGTGGAGCCTGCTAAAGATTCTCTCCCTCTCTCTTTCTCTCGCTCTTTCCATCTGCCCCTCTCCCCCTTCATGCTCTCTCTCTCTACAATAAAATTAAAAATAACTTAAAAAAGGGAAGTATTCTTTTTAAAAAAAAAAAAATTTAACGTTTATTTATTTTTGAGACAGAGAGAGACAGAGCATGAACGGGGGAGGGTCAGAGAGAGAGGGAGACACAGAATCTGAAGCAGGCTCCAGGCTCTGAGCAGTCAGCACAGAGCCCAACGCGGGGCTCAAACCCACATTCCGCGAGATCGTGACCTGAGCCGAAGTCGGCCGCTCAACCGACTGAGCCACCCAGGCGCCCCAAAAAGGGAAGTATTCTTGAACAGAAATAAGCATTATGTATAAAGGAGGAAAGAGTTATATTAACATTAAAACGTTCTTCTTTCTTCTCGGGGCACCTGGGTGGCTCAGTTGGTTAAGTATCTGACTTTGGCTCAGGTCGTGGTCTCACCGTTTGTGAGTTTGTGTCAGCTGTGCTGACAGCTCAGAGCCTAGAGCCTGCTTCATATTCTCTCTCTCTCTCTCTCTCTCTCTCTCTCTCTCTCTCTGCCCCTCCCCCACTCATACTCTGTGTCTCTCTCTCACAAATAAACATTAGAAAATAAAAAGAATTTAAAGACTTTCTTCTCATCAGCACACACAACGACAGGCAGCATGTGGGTAACTCAGTCAGTTCAGCATCCCACTCTTGAGTTCAGGTCAGGTCAAGATCTCACAGTTCGAGGGTTTGAGCCCATCATCAGGTTCTGCGCTGACAGCATCAAGCCTGCTTGGGATTCTCTCTCCCTCTCTCTCTCTGAGTGTCCCCCAACTCCTGCACATGCTGTCTCTCACTTTCTCTCGCTCAAAATAAATAAATTTCAAGAAAAAAAAATGAACATACAAAGACACAGAGAGAGCATGAGAAAAAAGAGACCAAGAAAGGAAACACGTCTAACAAATATACAGACCTACTACAAAACATTGAGAAAAGGACAACACGAGGGGCGCCTGGGTGGCTCAGTCAGGTGGGCATCCGACTTTGGCTCGCGTCATGATCTCATGGTTTGTGAGTTCGGCCCCACGTTGGGCTCTGTGCTGACAGCTCAGAGCCTGGAGCCTGCTTTGGATTCTGTGTCTCCCTCTCTCTCTGCCCCTCTCCTGCTCATGCTCTCTGTCTCTCAAAAATAAATGTAAAAAAAAAATTTTTTTTAAGAAAAGGACAACATGATAGAAAAAACTGGACAAAATAAAACTAAGTTATACTTGAAAAAGATATTTCCCAATGTCTAAGGAATATGTGAAACAATGCACAACTTCCATAGTAATCAAGGAGAGTATAAGAAAATCACTACTTGATGAGGTGCCTGAGTGGCTCAGTCCGTTAAGCATCTGACTTTGGCTCAGGTCATGATCTCCTGGTTTGTGAGTTCGAGCCCTGTGTCGGGCTCTGTGCTGACAGCTTGGAGCCTGGAGCCTGCTTCTGATTCTGTCTCCCTATCTCTCTGCTCCTCCCCTGTTCACACTCTGTCTCTCTCAAAAATAAACATTTTTAAAGACAAATTAAAAAAAAAAAAAGAAGTTCACTACTTCATACCAGTGCACACCAACCAGAAGTCAAAAAGAAAAAGGAAAAAAAATCAACACTGTTGACAAGCACGTCCACAAACCAAAAATCTCCTACACTGCTGGTGGGTGTGAACGTTTGTACAATTTTTCAAACTCCTTGGGCACTGTTTCCTAAAGGTGCAGAGATGTAAACCTGTCACCATTCAACTCCATTGTTACTTCTATGGCCAGCAGAAAGTTTTATGCGTGCTAACAAAACATGGTAGAAATTTACGTACAGGATTATTCCTAATAGACCCAAACTGAAAACCACCACTATCCTAATTAAAAGTGGAGTGACTGAGTTAATAGTTTCAAATGTATGCAGGAGAACCCTCTCTGCAGCAATGCCAATGAATGATCAATAACAACATGCAGCAGTAAGTTCACAAACAACAGAAAAAATGACAAAAGCCAAATACAAAGAGTTCGTGCTCTATTACTTCCTTTATATCAGTACTAAAGAGCCTAAAGTGACCTATGCTGTTCCATGTCACGGCATGTATGACCGTGATGAGGACTGACTGGTAAGGAGCACAAGGGGCTTCTGAGTCTGACAATATTTTATCTATTGAACTAAATACCTGGTACAGAGTGTGATCACTTTGTGAACTTTCCTTGAGCGACACACTTATGACAGGAGAATGTGCCTTTATATATTTTTAAAGCATACTTTTATATATTTTTTTCTTTTAGAAAGAGAGACAGGGCACAAGGCTGGGAGAGGGGCAGAGGGAGAGAGAGAGAATCTCAAGCAGGCTCCACATTTATCATGCAGCTCGATTCTCTCTCTCCTTCTGACCCTCTCTATTCTCACACTCTCTCTCTAAAATAAATTTTTTTTAAATCAGCTAAAATTTTAATCTATGCTCTCCACTATCCGCTCCAGTCCAATCTGACCATTTCTATCTGAAAATGTTTACTCATGCTCACCTCCCATGTTTCCATAACATCATACTTCACCTAACTACCACCTTCCTAAGGATGAAATGTGCCACAATCATAACTGGGTGTCCAAGGCTTTATTCATTTACTGAATTTTTCCTCTGATACCATTCTCTTCAGTGTCAGTGTTGAGCAGCCACAGGCTGATCCATTTCCAGGCTCCTTTTGCTTTAATTCCATGTCTACATCACTTCAGGGATATTTGCTGTAACAAATTTACATGACACTCCCAAAAAGTTCTGCATAATATCCAGATTGTTTCAGGATCTGATGATTGAAATTGCATAATTTATGAACTCCTCCACTAAAATCATTAGCAAAACTTCAATAAGGATTTACAAGATAATGATATAATATTGCATTATGATTACTATCGTAACTTATTTTTCACTTTAAAGGAGGTGTTAAGCATGTTCTGCTTACCATTATTAAGTTAGCCTCTCACAATTATACAGGACTCAGAGGTGAAGAAGGAATAACTGACATGAGGAACATTATGGAAATTCCTACAATTTACACAATTCTCATAAAATGAGGGCATTTTATATTCCTTATACAGGGAAAGCAGACCATGGATACCCTGGGGTCTCGGCTCATGAGCAGAAAGGGACTGACAGCTGGGAAACACAGAGCGATCACTGAACTGGTGTTCACGAGGTACCAGGTGGGACAGTCAAAAACAGACAAAACAATTTGAAAGACAGATGAAAGGGTATTAAAGTAGACAAAGGTACACACCAGGAGGAAAATGGTTTTGGTGGCTGTGGACTCAGGGGATGATGTGGAGGAGACACTGATCCGATGAATGTGTTGGACCCTCTGCTTGTGCTGGTACAGAAGGAAAACCATAGAAACGCTGGCCCAGAGCATGAGCCCCACAAACAACACATCAGGTAATGTTAACAACATTGTATTCAATGTATTTGTGGTTTTCTCATAACGAACAGCTGAACAGTACCCAAAACTTTTTCTGTTTGTGATGTTATTCTTGTTCAAAGTGCTACCCATAACCACAGGATACATGATATTTATCAATATCTGCAAGACCCAGCATAGGACAAGTGAAGGGACAAGGCACTTGAGAGCTTTCTCTTTAAGCGCTGCCCATCTGGAGTTCTGGGGGCTGATCGTGATGGCCTGGAAGACACTCAAGAGGCAGGTCATGCCAATGGACACGCCCCTGCCCACGCCGCGAACATAGGGGAAGAATTTACATCCAAAATCACTGAACATGTTATACCACCCAAAAGTTGACAGTGTATGGTGTATTCCAAAAGAGACCAGGACCAAAATATTGGCTACAATCAGGTTCTTGACAATCAAATCTGTGGGCCTTGGCCTACACCCAGTGAAAGAAAAAAGGACATAATGGTAAAGAAGAGACAAGTTCCCCAGGATTCCAACCACAGTCTGGATTAAGAAGATCACACTTATTGCCAGATCCCTGCTGGCCGTCCTGTCTGTCCTCAGTGACTGATACTTGTCTTCTGGGCTAGAGGATCCTGCATGGGAATAGGAGGCAGAGGCCAGACAAATCATGTCAACTGAAATCTGATATTCTCCACTCACCAACACTTCTTACTTTCAAATAATTACTTAAAGTTCTTCAGTCATTTGAGGCCTTCCAAGAGTTGCATGAACAACCATTACACAACACTTGCTATGTGTGAAACAACAGTATAACTACCACCCATGAAATAACTTATTTCTCATTAAATACATGAGGCAGGCACTGCTGCCTTCCTTAGAAACATAAGGACCACAGAAGAACAGAGAGGTTAAGTGCTTGTCTACATTCACTCATTAATTAGGGGCAGACAGGTGATGAGAACTTGGCTGCGCTGTGCAGAAAGTTAGTGCATTCAATTAATGATATACAAAAACACTGCTTAGCTGTGTTCTGTAAATAAACCAGATCTATATATAGCTTTATGTTTACACTTTGCCATTTCAAGATGGATGGCGGTGTTTACATGCAATTTTTGCTAATGAAAATGTTCCATTATTTATGAACACCCTTTCTATAAGCAACTATAAACCGCGAATACCACCCTAGAGATCTCAGAAAACTGTAGATGCACTGATTGCTGTCCAACAAAGCTGAAGGTTCCTGCCTCATGGAAACCTGGTTTTAATGAATGCAAGAAGGGCTCCATATTAGGAAGGCAACAGAAGGAATCATTGTTTTTTTCCAGAAACAAAAGTACTATTCCTAAGACCTTGGAACTCAAGACAGAAAACATTAGTTCCTGCTTAAACGATGTATACTGGAAACAAAATTACTATTTTCACAATCTATAGGTATCAATTTGTTAAAACCTCAGTTAAATAAAATTAGTAAAAGGTGGGGTGCCTGGGTGGCTCAGTCGGTTAGGCGGCCGGGTTAGGCGGCCGGCTTCGGCTCAGGTCATGATCTCGCGGTCCGTGAGTTCGAGCCCCGCGTTGGGCTCTGTGCTGACAGCTCAGAGCCTGGAGCCTGTTTCAGATTCTGTGTCTCCCTCTCTCTGACCCTCCCCGTTCATGCTCTGTCTCTCTCTGTCTCAGAAATAAATAAACATTAAAAAAAAATTTTTTTTTAATTAGTAAAAGGTAAGCATGATTTGTGAAAGATACTGAAATACAAGGGGCGCCTGGGTCAGTAAGTTAAGGGTCCAAAACTTGATCTCAACTCAGGTCTTGATCTCTGGTCCTGAGTTCAAGCTTGTGTTGAGGTCTGTGCTGGGCATGAAGCCTATTTAAGGAAAAAGAAAAAGAAAAGAAAGACAGGACACATGCATAATGGAATGTCAGGCAAATACCTCGTGTGACTTGTAAGTGAAATAATCTTGGATTGGTTTTATAATATTTAATAGAGCAGAAATATCATAAGATACATTGGAGGCTAAGAATCTTGCAAGAAACTTACTAAGTTCTATTTTTCTTATGTGCTGCTTCCCTGTTAACTGGGAAAAGCCTCTCCATGTTTAATTCACAGACACTTCTTATATCTATTAAACACTTCAAATACCTGGAGTTAGAGAAAACCTTTTTTTTTTTTCAATATATGAAATTTATTGTCAAATTGGTTTCCATACAACACCCAGTGCTCATCCCAAAAGGTGCCCTCCTCAATACCCATCACCCACCCTCCCCTCCCTCCCACCCCCCATCAACCCTCAGTTTGTTCTCAGTTTTTAACAGTCTCTTATGCTTTGGCTCTCTCCCACTCTAACCTCTTTTTTTTTTTTTTCCCTTCCCCTCCCCCATGGGTTTCTGTTAAGTTTCTCAGGATCCACATAAGAGTGAAACCATATGGTATCTGTCTGTCTCTGTATGGCTTATTTCACTTAGCATCACACTCTCCAGTTCCATCCACGTTGCTACAAAGGGCCATATTTCATTCTTTAGAGAAAACAATTCTAAACCAGCACCTGTGATCAGACAGAATGTTTATAGATTTTTTTTAAGTTTTACTTATTTGAACAATTTCTACATCCCACATGGGGCTTAAACTCATGACCCCAAGATCAAGAGTCCCATGAGCTTCCAACTAAGCCACCCAAGTACCCCTTAGACACACTGTTCCTACACACGATGATATGATACTAGAGATTCATCAAACTCTTTATTTCGAATCAAGGTTCTGAGGGCACCTTAGAAACCTCACAGTAATGTCTGTGGTCCCTGTAACACAGGATCAAGAGCAGACTGTCTCCAGAACTACAGTACTTAAGTACATTAAAAATCACATTCCTTTGGAGAAATTGAATTACTACATTGTACACCTAAACTAATATAACTATATTAACTCTACATTAACCAACTAGAATTAAAATAAAAACTTAAAAAACACAGATTTCATGACCACTTGGGTGAAACCACATAATCACTGTCAGTGAGGATTACACTACACGCCTTAGGAGCCATCAGGGTTGGGTGTAGGTCTAGGACCCCATCTCTCTATACCAGCTCAGCTCCTGGCTCAGGAGGTAATCCAGCTTCCCGTGTGGCTTTGGCACTGAGCCAGATTCAAACGCAGAAAACCCCCTTTGTTCAATCTGGTCACTTACCTGGACTCCTGACACAGTTCCTTCCCTTACAGAGTCTACCTCTCAGATGAACACAGAGAAAACCCATGAACTTCTTCCTACTGCCTGCATGATGGGCTCCGTGTTGACGGTCAGAGAAGTGAGTGCGTGTGCAAGATGGGCAACCGGGCCCTGAGATGTGTTTATTACTGTGTGACCGCACCACCCCGCCCCCTCCACTCACAACAGCAATCAGCATTTCACCTGAAGCAGCACTGGCAGTGACAGGTGTGGGACCTGAGAATATTTTTGCCAACTTTCTCCCCACTGGCCAATTACCAAGAACAACTACAAGTTTCTAGCTAGCACCTCTAGAGACCACTGGCATGTGGGAAAGGACGCAAAGCCTGAGGGAAAGAAGCCTGGGCAGGAGGGCACCATGGGCCCTGGACAGAAAACGCTGGAGGGGAGAATGGGTATTTGTGAGACATGGAGCCCAGGTCAAGGGCTGGGGTGACAGGGTTGAGAGAGAGAAGTAAAGGTTTTCAAGTTATAAACAAATGGCCTCTCAGGGGGAAGAAAGGACGCAGCATTTGACCTGGATATCAGTATGAGTCTGAGAAAGACGTTTTCCCCTTTGTTCTTCAATTTTCCACCCATGTTCTCACTCTCTGGAAAAACATATTTTGTAAATACGCATTTTTTATGGCATCAACATACCCCTTCTTTTATGGTTTGTACTGTGTCCCATCAAACCGAATACGCTGAAGTCTTAAGCTCCAGGACCTCAGAATGTCTCTTTATTTGGAAACAGGGTCATTGCACATGGAATTACTTAAGATGAAGTCATATTAGAGTAGGGAGTCTCTTAATCTAACATGACTGGTGCCCTTACAAAAAAGGGGGGCGTAAATTTGGGGAAAAAATGCACACGGGGTGAACACCACATGAACTTTGCTGCCACAGTTCAAGGACGCAGAAGTTGGATAGTGGCCTGAAAGGATTCCCCGAGGGCCTTCAAAGGAAGCACACCCCTGAGGACAACTTGATCTTCAACTTTTAGCTTCCAGAACCACCAGACATAAATGTCTGTTGTTTCAGCCAATCCTTGTAGGGTCCTTGTTATGGCAACCCCTGCAACTGTCACACCTTCCTTTTCACCTGCCTCCCCACGGGCAGAAGCACCTTCGAATGCAGAAAAGTCCCCCCTTCTATGTCCTTTTCCACAAGAGGGATTCATGACCAACACAAACAGCTCTGATCTGAAGGTTATCATACTATGAGTTTCCCCTCCCCTGTCTTAGAGACATTGCCCCCCTAGAAACATCTCAAATCCTGCTACAGCACTGGGGACAGGACTGCACCAAGATCCTCCTACAAAACCAGGCACAGCAGACCCCTGTCACCTCCCCATGGGCCAGAGCTTGGGCTCCACTCTCAGAAATGAGTCCTGGAGACACAACAACTCACAGAATGCAGGTGGGGGAGGTGTGAAGCACAAGTAATGGTGTTTCTAAAACCCCCTGCTGATCCTAAGTGTGACACTGACAAAACAGTAATGGTTGGTGCGTTTAGATAAAGAGTCTGCTCTAGGGGCACCTGGGTGACTCAGTCAGTTAAGCATCCGACTTCTGCTCAGGTCATGATCTCGCAGTTTGTGAGTTCAAGCCCCACGTCGGGCTCAGACAGTTCAGAGCCTGGAACCTGCTTCAGATCCTGTGTCTCCCTCACTCTCTGCCCCTCCCCCACTTGCACTCTCTCATGCACACTCTCTCTCAAAAATAAATGTTAAAAAATTAAAAAAAAAAAAGAGTCTGCTCTAGGTTTACATTTGCTCTCAGATTACATTTTCTCCTTTACATTTTCTGTTAAATTGTTCAACATGATAAGTAAACGTTAAATGAAAAGTTATGGCATGAGGGTACACAGATCCTGGGATATTGTATTTTACAGTCATTGCAAGGGCAATTTCGCAAGTATGCATGCACTGTGAGAACATGCAAAAATGGTGGAGGGATCATCCCATCTCAAGAACCACTGAGACTATCCTCATGTGCACAAAGCAACTGGACCAACTACTGATGCCCCATGATGTGTGGGATAGCCAACATTTAACCCTTTTTTAAAAATTACAAAATATCATTATTTCTTCCTAATACTATAGGAATGTTGGATATTATTTCAAAAAAAATAGAGAAAGTTGTTTTTTGGTTTTTCTTCTAATTCCAATTAGTCAACATATACTGTTATATTAATTTCAGGTAGACAATATAGTGATTAAACACTTCCATCAAATACATGGTGCACGTAACAACAAGTGCACTCCTTACTCCCCACTGGGTCTTTAAAACATACCCTGCATCCAGCTCCCCTCTTGTAACCACCAGCGTGTTCTCTATACTTAAAGAGTCAGTGAGAAGCACCTCAGTGGTTCTGTCGGTTAAGCATTCAACTTTGGCTCAGGACATGATCTAACAGTTCGTGGGTTCAAGCCCACTGTCAACCTCTGTGCTGACAGCTCAGAGCCTGGAGCCTGCTTCAGATTCTATGTCTCCCTCTCAACATGCCCCTTCCGGGCTTGTGTCCTATTTCTCAAAAATAAGCAAACATTAAAATTTTTTTAATTAACAAAAAGAGTCAGAGAAAATTAAAGGTCTTTTCATCTTACCCAGATATTCACTATCAAGAATTTTTTTCAGGGGCGCCTGGGTGGCTCGGTCGGTTGAGCGGCCGACTTCGGCTGAGGTCATGATCTTGCGGTCCCTGAGTTCAAGCCCTGCGTTGGGCTCTGTGCTGACAGCTCAGAGCCTGGAGCCTGTTTCGGATTCTGTGTCTCCCTCTCTCTGACCCTCCCCCATTCATGCTCTGTCTCTCTCTGTCTCAAAAATAAATAAACATTAAAAAAAAATTTTTAAAAAAAGAATTTTTTTCATTTAACTCTTATACGCATAAAAACTTTTGCCTGTGTTTAGATAAAATGACTCATTAATAATCATCAGGGAATAAACTGAAGTTTTTCGGGGAATATTGGAGAGCTATTTCTATTGCATAAAGATATCTCCTTTACAGACTAATGACCAATAAAAACTATTTGATTGTAAAGTATGGCCAGTATAACAATATTTATGTACACACTGAATCAAAACAGAGTATCTTCAAAAGTGTGTATTTATTTTTATGTCATTTCTGAGATAACATCAGATATACTCCAATGCTACGTTGAGAAACAAAATAAATCTAAATATGAAGAAAATCATTACATTTGGAGATGGAAATTGCATCAGTTTTGAGTATCAACACCTCATGTTATTGTTTATCATTACGTATGTTTCCATATTTAAAGGCACACCTTGGAGGTCTGCACATTTGGTTCCAGAGCACATCGAAAAAGCATATATCTCAAAAAGAATTCCAAGGAATTTTTCACCTCCCCATGCACATAAGTCAAGTCCTCCCTGTACTGCAGTCTATTGAGTGTGCACTAGCATTATGTTTAAAAAGCAACATGCATCATGTTTCAACCATACTTAGTTTCAGGAAAATGCTGACCATCATCTGAGCTTTTAGGGAGTCAGAAACTTTTTCCTGGTGGAGGGTCTTGTCGCCATGTTGAAGGCTGCTGACTGGTCAGGGTGGGCATTACCGAGGTTGGGGTGGAGGTGGCAATATCTTTCAAAAAGACAACAATAACGTTTGCTGCCTTGATTGAGGCTTCCTTTCACACCAATTTCTCTGTATCGTGTGATGCTGTCTCATTGCATTTTAGCCACAGAACTGCTTTCAGAACTGGAGTCAATCCTCTCCAACCCTGCTGCTGCTTTACCAACTAGGACTATGTACCCTTCCACATCCTTTGGTGTCATTTCTACAATCCTCACAGCATCTCCACCAGCAGTCGATTCCATCTCAGTCCTCCAGAAGAAGCAACTCCTCATGCGCTCAAGTTTGATCATGAGATTGCAGCAACTCAGCCCCACTGACAGACTCAACATCTAATTCAGATCTCTTGCTTCTTCCACCACATCTGCAGCCCACATTCATTCATTACATTTGCTGTCTTATATGGGCATGGTTCATGGCACCCCAAAACAATTCCAATAGTGACATCAAAGATCACTAAACATAGATAACTAGGAGAAAAAAAATGACAGAGGGAAAGTCTGAACTATTGTGACTATTACCAAAATGTGACACAGAGACACAAAGGGAGCAATGGTGTGAAAAACTGGTGCTGATAGACTTGCTCGAGGTAGGGTGCCACAAACCTTCCGTTTGCAAAAACCACAGATTCTGCAGCCATAAAGCAAAGTGCAACAAAATGAGGTGTGACCGTGGTAGCTTTCTGTTGTTGCTGGAACAAATTCCCATGAAATCAGCAGCTTCAAGCACCGCTCATTGATTTTCTCACAGGTCAGTAGGTGAGGAAGCCCAAATGTAGATGCTGGCTCTCCTGGGCTCTTACCTGGAGCCTGTGAAGAAGATTCACCTCCACACTGATTCACATTCTTGCCAGAGGTCCTTTCTGTGGACGATCACCTTGAGGCTCCCGCCACCCTGACAGCCAGTAACAGGCATATGAATCCCCTTCCTGTTTCAAATCTCTTCCTCTTGTTCCATCTACAAGACTTCTTCTGATTTCAGGGGCATATGATAATTTGGTCCGCCCAGACAATCCAGGATAATCTCCCTATTTTAAGTCAGATGATGAGTCTCTTAATTACATCTGCAAAATCCCTTTTACCATGTAAGGCAATTAAACGAAGGGATAACACCAGAAATGTGCTACTTCCTTAGGAGAAAAATAAAAATATTCTTAATTATAATTACATCCATAAGCCTGTCACCAGGGATTACTTTCAGATGGTTTCACACAAGAAAGAAACATTACTTATACTTTTTCAATTCTGTCTTATGTTTTATTTCTTCTATATAGCATGCATTACATTTCAGATATATTGCACTAAAGAACAACTTCATCGAATCAGTTTTGGACAATGAATGTTCTTGAAGAGCGCAGTATCGGGAAGGGTCAGGCCTGCCACCTGCTGCCAACAATGAGTGCCTGGTACCAGTGAAGAGGCTCTCCTGCTGGATGCGCCCCGGACACACCCCACCTGAAATTCCCACAAAGGAGTGAAATAGGGATGAGTGCTGATTTCTCAACAGCCTACCTGTGGCCTTACAGTGTGTTAAAAATTGTGTAGGGGCATCTCATACAAGCACAAGTTTTGCTTCATGGGATCAAAGGAAAAACCATCAATGAGTAATGTGTGACTCCATGGAAATGAGAGTATTAACCAGTGGGGAAATGAATCAGTGACCCCCAAGGTGCCACAAACCATCCCCTGAATCTCCATACCGATCCCCTCTGTATCTCTATTGCCCTTGAGAACTTCATCCGATAATTCCTTTCGTCTTGTCCATAGTTCATACCCTATCACCCTCTACTTCCTTAATTTGCATTTTCCCTCCACCTCCACCAGACCCTTCTACCTCCATACCCCACCTCCAACACCCTCACCCACTTAGAATAGCTTCCTTCTGCCCCATGCCACTGCTGTGACTTCAGCCAAACACTCCTGACTTCCACTGCCTCTGCCTTCCTCTGGACCTATATTTCCTCTCCTCCAGTGACCTCAGCCCAACTCCCTATCATTCTTACCCTTCCCTCAAAATCCCAGCATGCAAATACTGAGTGTCATTACCTCCCTGTATTCCCCGATTCACAACCCTACATATGTTATTCTCCTTTGGGCCCCTTAGTGTACCCAAACACACTACTCCCCCCATTGATTTCATGACCCACAATGATCTTGTCTGCAGGAGCCCATTATCCCCGCTTTAAGGTTCCTGCTCCCCTTCAACACTAACTATCTCGACACTATCCCTAGGAAATTCATATCCCCAAATACATTGTAATAGAGTTTTCAGTTTCCTGTTTTTTGCTACCTTGGCCCAGTTTGGAGTCCCAGCCTGGGGGACAGTAGTCTCTCTTTCCTGAGCAACTGGTCAAGTCCACATAGCCACCACCACTTTCATGGAGCTCTACTTCTGGCCACCATGAATCACCTCCAATCAGTCTGGGACCAACTACCAGAAAATGAGGAACCATCCTTATGCCCCAGAACTTAAGGAATTCAATGTGCCAATGATCAGAGAGTCCAGAAACCCAACTAGCCCCACTCTCTTTACCATACATAAGCTGCCCCTCGACCTCCAGGGGAACACATGTGTGGCCTCCCTGTCTTCTGGAGTCAAGCTGCCTTTCATCTGAGTGTCACTGTGTTGTGTCCAAATATCAAAAGAATATTTCAGATTTGAGGGCAATGGGGCTGCTACATCTGCACCCCAGTGATCGCCAGAGTTGATTCCACTCATCTGGCTGGCTACGCGGGTGACCCGTTCCTCCCTTGCCACTGCATGTGCATCCCTCCCAACGCTGTGTAATGGGTGGAGGAGGATGACCTTCCCTGATAAAGGAGGCCCTCTCTTTGGTCAAGAGGATGCAAGTAGCTGCACTCTTTGCTGGACCCTCAACACAAACCCTCAAGGTCCATTAGTAACAGAATGTACGGGGCGTCAAGGTTCATAGATTCCAGATACATCCAAATGAGGTGCGGCATGGGCAGTCTTCATTTCTTATGAAATAAAATGAAATAAACCATTAATAAAGTAAATAAAATCAGTTAAATAAAACAGAATAAAAGAAAAGAATCTTTCATTCTTATAAATATATTCCCCTTCCTTTGCTATACTCCTTCACCTACTGTGGACAGGAACTCTGTGCCTCTTACCCAGTGATACTCCTCACTCACTTGTGTGCACTTTTCCTCCCAGTTATCTTTTGTTTTCATGAGATCTGTACACCCTTTCCTCACAGACTCCAATAGGTGCTACAAGCTAATCGTTTTGCACACCTTGTCCCATTGTACCATATGGCCCAGCGATGTCCTTAAAACATGCCATATATTTTATCCCTGTGCATATTTATCCCCTGATCTCCCATAACCACATTCCATGCTCTCTGCACCCCATTCTCCTGTACCCCCTTTCCCAGTGCTCTAACACAGCTCACAGACCCCACACAGTGAAAGTTTCTCACCACACTCCACACCTCAAGTGGCAAAGCTCTGAGCACTGTTTAAATGTTGAAGACATTAAATGTTGCCATTGTGGGCTTGGTGACAGGGAGTCTCAAAGGCAATTAGGATCCTCTTGTTTTGGCTCACAGGTCTGGAGATATGCATGAAACTTTTCTCTACAAACATGTTACTGGAATACATATCCACCTGGTGACTTAGTAACTGTGGGCAAGTGAGGGGGACAGTGACATCTGTGTGGGTAGGTGCACTGTGTGTCAGAATGTAGACATGTGCATGAAGTCAGTGCGTGTGTATGAGAAGGACTTATTTCAGTACACGTTTCAGCATGTTTCAGTCAGTGAGTGTGCATACGTGCATTTGTACATATGTCTGAGTCTCCACAGTGTGTGCATTTCTGTGGTTGATGAATGGGTTGTGAGCCATATGGCTGTTTTCCCTGATGTGGCAAGTAGGGTGTGAGTAAAGAAAAATTCGTCTCTTACCAAGGGAGGTCAATGGATCAAAAGGAAAATAAGCAATTTAGTACAAAATTATAAAAATATATGTATTGACTTTTGAGGACAGATTAGCTGTTTCTTTGAAACCATCCCACCTCACCCTGCTTCTTCCAGCGGTGGGCTTCTTCCCAGTTATACTGTTGCAGATGATCATGTACTTTCCATTAGGTAGATGCCCAGACAAACATGTGTGTTTTGTTGTGAGAGAGTCCTGGGCAGAATCCAGGAAGTGATTTGTGTAGAGAAGAATTAGCCTAACCTAAGGGAGGTCTGGCGTTTGCCCTCTGCTACTGGAGTTGATCTCTAATTGTTTGAATCTCATGCCTGATAGGGGTGTCTTTGTTTGCTTGAAGGTTTGACCACCAGGCTATCTAACAATGAGGTTTAGGATGACCCTTTGGGCCCAAAGTACCATGTCAGTCTCTGGAAGGGCTAGAGGCTAAAGGTATCAGTTCATCTTGGGGACAGAATGGACAGTGAGGTCAGCCATGCAGAAGGTAAATGGTAGAGTTGTAGTAATACCGCTGGGCATCAAGGCTTGTGAGAGCCACCCTTGCTGGCAATACCCTATGAGTGTTATCCCATATGGACCCCAGAAGGTAACACTCCATGACTCCAGACATTGGACAACAAGGGGATCCACACTGGGTACATTTCCTGGACTCTGCCCCATGTATCTCTTCCCTGTCTAATGTTCACCCGTTCACTTTCCCTGTAATAAACCCCAACAGTCAGTAGAACTGCTCTCAGTGAGTTCTATGAGTCCTTCTAGAGAAGTATGGAAACTGAGCATGGTTTTCAGAAGCTCCAAACTTACTCTTGGTGTCAGCACTGAGTGTGGTCTTGTGTGCACGGCAGTCCCTTTAACTCCTCTGTTGAGATAAAACTCTCAGGGGGAAGGCAGGGTAGACGTACACAAAATCGTAGATTTCTCCGTTGTGAAATCTGAAGAATCATTTTGACTCTTATACTTTATGTTTCTTCTTTAATTAGAAATTAATTACATGATCAGTGAGTGCCCTTAGGAAATTTCAGCATAAGGAAGTCTAGAGAACTCTGCTAAGCATTCACTATAGTTGAATCAAGAAAGTAGCTTTGGCTTCAGTGACACTTCAGAGATGGATACAATCTGCCTGTGAAACCATCTGATCCTGGTGCTTTTACTTGTGGTGGACATTTCTTCAACATTTATTTCTATGGATTTTGTTTGTTTGTTTAGACTTACTAGCACAGCTAGAATTGATATTGTTAAAGTATATTTTCCCAGAAATTTCTAGATCATCATTTCCAAATCCATTAGCATTTAGCTCTATTAATGTGCCCAATAATTTCTGAAGTAAATGAATGATATCAAGTTTTTGCTTTTACTCTTTTCTCATTAGAAAGCTTTTCAATTAGCTTCTCTGATATCACTTATCCTGAATACTTCAATAATGGTTCAACTTAGGGATTGAAAATTAAGAATGGCATATATTTGGTGTAGCACTTCTCAAGGAAGCAGTGAATCCAGTGAGATATACCTGCTTGGCTGCCAGTCCCCCATGAGTCAAACTTCAGTAATTCCTGCTCCTTTCCTAGGAGACCCTGCCTGCCATAGGGATCATCAAAAATGAAGAGGCTCTCTCAAACACTCCAGTGGTCTATTTGAAGATACTCAGAAGGAACTTTTAATTGGTCTTTATAATTGGCAACTGGGAAACAACTTATTCATGAGTGTCCTCAGCTGCATACGGCTGAACTGTCATTGTGTGTACAGGAGAAATGATAATTACACTTCCAGGGGAGGTGAGGTCACAGATTCACAGACCTTTATCTGAGTCTGGCTGCCTCCTGTCCACATGTCCTGGCTGTTGTGATTCACACAGAGCCAACAGTCCTGACAACAGGGAAGAGTCCAGTGAGTACTTCTACTTCAGTCTGAGAGGCACAGTTTACAAGGAAATGTAGTCTGAGTAAGTACCTGTGTGTCCAGAAGGATTCTCTTGTGGTAGAAATAGATCCAATGGCAAGCTAGAGAAAGGGGAGGAAAACTTCCTCAGTTGTGAGCTGAGCAAGTGAAGACAGATTCCCGATGACTCCTAAAATAATGTAATGATATCCTCACTGAGGATGACTGTTGGTGAGGAATACCAGTGATAATAAAATGGGTTTTCTTAGCCACCGAAAGACTTTAGTTAAGAAACTGATGTTTTGCCCACATGTCCTTACACCAACCGCAGCCGACATTCACTGTATTATGAGTGATGTGCTCATGCCTTTATGCATGTAATGAAGAGTCGGATGGAACTTTAAGAATAACTTCACATTGTGCAGAAACCATCTAAGTGACTTTATTTCTAGAATAAACCAAGTGTGTGTAAAAAGTCCAGCTCTGGGTTTGTGATGCTGGTACTTCTAACTGCTCCTGCTTCTTCAAGTCTCTGGCACTCCCACAGAAGCAAACCAACAAACTGGCTGTTGACGTCAAAACCTTCAACGAACCTTTTGTTCACAGGAATGATTGTTGCTGTAATTTAAGGGAAAATGTACTGAATGACACAAGAGCTTCCATGGGTTTGGCAATAGCAATCATCTTCTCATCACAGACGATAGTTGGAATCCTGGGAAACTGCTCTCTTCTTTTCCATTATCTCTTCCATTACCACACTGAAGGGAGGTTGAGACCTACAGATTTGATTCTCAAGCAACTGATTATAGCCAACTCCCTATCGATGCTCTCAAAAGGAGTCCCCCATACACTGACTGCTTTTGGGCTGGAATATTTCTTCCATAATTTGGGATGCAGACTTCTTTTGTATGTTCAGAGAGTGGGCAGGGGGGTGTCCATTAGCAGCGTCTGCCTCTTGAGTGTCTTCCAGACCATCATGATCAGCCCCATGAACTCCTGGTGGAAGGATCTTAAAGTCAAAGCTCCAAAGTATGTTGGTTTCTCCATTACCCTCTGCTGGATCACACACATCATGGTAAATTTTATCATTCCTGTTTATGGGTTGTATGTGTCTGAGAAACACAGCAGCAAAAACATAACAAAGAAAAGGGATTATGGATACTGTTCTACTTCTGATCCTGAGGCAATCACAGGGTTACTTTTTGTAGTACTGATAATATTCCCTGAAGTTTCACTTTCTGGGCTGATGATCTGGGCCAGCGGCTCCATGGTCTTCATCCTGAACAGACACAAGCAGCGCATCCAACACATTCACAGCACTAACGTTTCCCCCAGATCCTCTGCTGAGTCCAGAGCCATCCAGAGCACCCTTGTCCTGGTGAGCACCTTTGTGTCTTTTTACTTCCTCTCCTCCATCTTTCATGTTGGCATTGCTCTGATTTATAATCCCACTCGGTGGTTAGTAAACACCTCTGCCCTAACTTCTATGTGTTTTCCAACTTTCAGTCCCTTTCTGATCATGACACGAGACTCCACAGTACCCAGGCTCTGCTTTCCTCGCAGAAGAAACACAAAATCTCCTAATCTTACCAAAAAATGTAAAGTGTGTGTTTTTGCACAAAACTCAGTTTTTTATTTTCATAAGACTTGAAAAGTCAATATAGTATTGTTTTAAAAATCATTTTCTAGTTTCTCCATTTGCTTTTGAGAGAGAGAGAGAGAGAGAGAGAGAGAGAGAGCCAGTACAAGTGAGGGAGGGGCAAGGAGAGAGGGAGAGAGAGAATCCCAAGCCAGAAGCAGGCTCTGCACTGTCAGCACAGAGCCTGATCCAGGGCTCAAACTCACAAACCATGAGATCATGACTTGAGGTGAAATCAAGATGCTCAACAGACTGAGTCACCCAGGCACCCCAAAAAGTCAATACAGCATCTTAAAGCATAGCTGCATGTCTTTCTATGGTGGACCCTATGTAGGAACACGTGAACATTATTTGTTCTTCCAATCAATGAGTGTAGAATGTCTTTCCTTTTCTTTGTGCCATCTTCTATTTCTTTCATCAATGTTTTACAGTTTTCAGAGTGAAAGACTTTTGCATCTGGTTAGGTTTATTTGTAGGTGACTTATTAGTTTGGGTACAATTGTAAATGGGAATGTTTTCATTTTTAAAGTTTGTATTTAATGGGACACATGGGTGGCTCAATCATTTAAGCCTCCGACTCTTGATTTTGGCTCGGGTCATGATCTCGTGGTTCATTTGATCGAACCCCACATCAGGCTTTGTGCTGTCACCAGGGAAACTGCTTGGGATTCTCTCTCTCATGCTCTCCCTCTCTGCCCCTTCCCCACTTGTGTTTGGTCACATGTGTACGCTTGCTCTCTCTCTCTCTCTCTCTCTCTCAAAATAAATAAATGAAACTTTAAAGTCTGTATTTAACTTCCAGTTAGTTAACATACAGTGCAATATTAGTTTCAGGTGTACAATATACTGATTCAACACTTCCATACAACACCCGGTACTGATCACAAAATTGCACACCTTGCTCCCCATCACCTATTTAACCCATCCCCCTCCCACTTCCCCCTGGTAACCATCAGTTTTTCTCAATAATTAAGAGTCTGTTTCTTGGTGTACTCCTCTCTCTCTTTTTCCCCCTTTTGCTCACTTATTTTGTTTCTTCAATTCCACATACAAGGGGCAGTTGGGTGGCTCAGCCGACTGAGCCTCAGGCTCTTGATATTGACTCAGGACATGATCTCTCAGTTTGTGAATTCAAGGCCCATGTTGGGTTCTGTGCTGATAGAGGGGAGCCTGCTAGAATACTCTCTCTCTCTGACCCTTCCCTACTTACACACTCTGTCCCTCTCTCAAAATAAATTAATAAACTTAAAAAAAAAAACTATTAAAATTCCACATCAAAGTGAAATAATATGGTATTTGTCTTTCTCTAAATACCTTATTTCATTTAGAACAATACTCTCTAGAGGCATCCATGTTGCGGCAAATGGCAAGATTTCATTCTTTTTTATGGCTAAATAATATACATATCTTTTTTATCCAGGCATCCGATGATGGACATTTTGGCTGTTTCCATAATTTGGTAATTGTTGACAATGCTGTTATAAACATTGAGGTGCATGGAATCCTTTGAATTAATATTTTTATATTCTTTTTTTTTTTTTTTTTATTCTTTGAGTAAACACCTAGTGGTGCAATTGCGGGGTCGTAGCTAGAGACGAGGGAAATTGTTTGCTTAAGTTCTCTTTCCACTGTTTCGTTATTCATCTATATAAAAAGGCAACAGATTTCTACACATTGATTTTGTAACCTGCAACATTACCAAATTCATTTATCACTTCTAGTAATTTTTTGGTGGAGTCTACCATATGATACACACATATACACACAGAGAATGGAATATGAATAGCCTTCTATAACAACGAAATTCTGGTAGAGGCTACAACCTGGATGAGCCTGAAAGACATGCTATATCCAGCAAGTCAGACACAAAAGGATAAATAAGGTATGATTCCACTTAAACAAAGTACCTAGAGATACCAAATTGATAGACACACAGTAAAATCATGCTTGTTGGCAACTGGGGGAGGGAAAATGGGAAATTATTGCTTAAAGGGCATGGAGTTTTAGATGGAGATGATTTAAAAATGCTGGAAATGGATACTGATGATGATGGCACAATACGGGAATACCACTGAAGTATACAATTAAATATGGTGAAAGTGGTACATATATTTTATGTTATGTATATTTTACCATAATAAAAAAGGCACAAAACCACAATGAGATACCCCATTATACCTACTACAATGAGTATTATTTTAAAAAACAACTTGGGGCATCTGGGTGGCTCAGTTGGTTAAGCGTCTGACTTCGGCTCAGGTCATGATCTCGCAGTCCATGAGTTCAAGCCCCGCGTCGGGCTCTGTGCTGACCGCTCAGAGCCTGGAGCCTGTTTCGGATTCTGTGTCTCCCTCTCTCTCTGACCCTCCCCCATTCATGCCCTGTCACTCTCTGTCTCAAAAATAAATAAACGTTAAAAAAAATTCTTTAAAAAAACAACTTAAAGATAACACATGTTGGTGAGGATGTAGAGAAAATGGAACCCTCATATGTTACCAGAAGGATGGAAAATGGTGCAGCCACTATGGAAAATGCAGTGGCAGTTACTCTGTAAGTTAAACAAGGACTTACCAGGTGACCCAGAAATTTCACTCCTATGTATGTAAGTCTAAAGAAATGAAGGGGTCAAGGGGGTCAAAGATACAAACTTCCAGGTATAAAATAAATAAGACATTGAAATGTAATGTATCACATGGTGACTATGGTTAACAACACCATATGGCTTATTTTAAAGTGGTTAAGGAGCACCTGGGTGGCTCACTCTGTTGAGCACCCCACTTTGGCTCAGGTCATGATCTTGCAGTTCTTGGGTTCAAGCCCAGCATCAGGCTCTCTGCTATCACCAAGGAGCCCACTTCGGATCCTCTGTCCCCTCTCTCTCCTCCCTCCCCCACTAACCCTCTCTCTCTCTCTAAAATAAATAAAACATTAAGAAAAATATTAAAGTGGCTAAGAGAGTAGATCTTAGAAGTTCTCATCACTCACACACACTCACACACACACACACACACACACACACACACACACAAATAAAATCTGAAACTATTATAATGGAATATGTCAATTATTCTTCAGTACAAAAGAGAATTGAAATAAAAGTTCCAAAAGAGATATACAAACATGTTCACAGCTGCACTATTCAGAAAAGCCAAAGGAGGAAACAAAATGTGTAAACATACAATGAGAATAGTGTTCAGCCATTAGAAGGACTGAAATACTGACATATAGTACAACATGCATCAACCCTGAAAACACTATGCTAAGGGAAAGACACCAGAAGCTAAAGGCCACATATTATGTGATTCCATTTATAGGAAATATGCAAAAGAGTCAAATTCAAACAGATGGACAACACATCAGTAGTTCCCACAATGTGGGAGGTCGGAATGTGCGTGAATGGCTAATGGGTGGGGGATGTCCTCTTGCAGAGATCAAAATGTCAGGGACGGAGGAGCTTGGGAACTCATGACAGCGTAGGAGGAGATCACCACATCCCACATTTACAACTAGACAACACGCACACCCAGGTCAATATATCAGAGAGCGATCCGAAGACTGGCAGAGCAATCTCCACAAGTAAATATAAAGAAGGTACATTTGAAAGACTAGGAAGGTCACAAAGGCAGAAGGAGGCTGCCGACAGAACAGAGTGAGCTCCGCTCATAGAGAGGACAGAGAAACACTGGCGTGTTCACATCGTTCAGACTAATCCCCATAACGTTTGGCTTTAAAAACCAGAGGGGCTGAATGCTGTGAGTTTGTAAAACCCAGTGGGACTTGAAGGCTGCAGCTTACACAGTCAGCTCACTCAGCCCTGGGTGAGCTGGGGGGTGAGTAATGGCTGAGTCCCAGCCATTAAACAGATAGCAGCCTGCACAGAGAGGCACACGAACATGGCAGTTTACCCATTGCCAGGGGAAAAGGGAGGCAGATCTGTTCATAGTGATTTCAGAGCAGGTCGGGAGACTTCTTTAAACATGAGGTAGCTGGCAGCTGTCATTTCCCTCTCCCACCCACCAGTTAAACACAGAGCCACCCGCAGGAAGCAGGGCTGCACAGACACTTGTAACCTCAGCCAAGGGCTCAGGGCAAATTTTGTTAAAGTTGCCCACAGACCCACACAGAGACAGCACCCAGTCACACACCCTCAGTCACTGTCCCACACTGGAACCACCCCCCTGTGCCCGACAGTGCTGGTACACAGCCTCCAGCTGTCACGGTGCTCAGTGGGACCTGACATAGGACTGGAGGCCCAGGGCAAATTTGCCAGCACCGGTGCCTGGCTCCCAAATTCCCTGGCAGGAACTTCCCCTCACAACTGGCCTCCAGGGCCCCACTAACAGCACAGAGAGCAAGTACAGTCCACGACAGGCAGAGAGTCAGTGCCCACAACCACACGGAAAGGAAAAGTGAACCAGACACAACAGCAGGGGGTCAGCAATACGCATAAGATACGCTCCCAAAGTGCCAGGTTCTGGTTAGGAGAGGACACTGCACCATGGGCAAACTCCAGAATCTCCTCTTCATACGTCACTACTTTCAAGAGCAGAAGACACAGTTGACTTTCCTAACACGCAGAAACAGACACAGAGAGGCAGTAAAATGATGAGACAGAGATAACTATCGCAGACAATATAACAGGACAGGCCACCGCCAGAGATCTAAGCAAAACAGATACAAGTAACATACCTGATAGAGAATTGAAATCAATGGTCATAAGAATACTCACCGGACTTGAGAAAGACCGGAAGACACGAGTGAGACCCTTAATACATATTGAAAGAACAACACAGCAGGGACAAAGGGCTCAATAAACACATGAGAGGGGCACCTGGGCTCAGTTGGTTGAGCATCTGACTTCGGCTCAGGGCATGATCTCATCAGTTGATGAGTTCGAGCCCCACATCAGGCTCTGTGCTGACAGCTTAGAGCCTGGAGCCTGCTTCAGATTCTATGTTTCCCTCTCTCTCTGACCCTCCCCTGTTCATGTTCTGTCTCTCTCTGTCTCAAAAATAAATAAACATTAAAAAAATTTTTTTAATAAAAATAAACACATGAGAAACACATCTGGTGGAAGGAATAGCAGGATTGAAGAAGCAGTGACCTAGTGACCTACAATTAGTGACCTAGAAGACAGAGTAATGAAAAGTAAAGCTGAACAAAAGAGACAAAAAGATTTATACAAAACAAGAGCAGACTTAGGAACTCAGTGACTCCTTCAAACATAATAATATTTGTATTACAGGACTCCCAGAAGAAGACAGAGAAGGGAGCAGAAAATTTATTTGAAGAAATAATTACTGAACATTTCCCTAATCTGAGGAAGGAGAGAGACATCCAGGTCCAGGAGGCACAGGGAACTCTCATCAAAATGAATAAAATCAGGGGGGAGTGGGTGGCTCAGTTGGTTAAGCGTCTGACTCTTGACCTTGGTGCAGTTCATGATATCACAGTTCATGGGGTTGAGCCCCACATCGAGCTCCTTGCTGAGGGCATGGAGCCTTCTTGGGATTCTGTTTCTCCCTTTCTCTGCACCTCACTTGCTCTCTCCTGGTCTCTCTCTCAATATAAATGAAGAAACTTTTCAAAAAGTCAATAAAAGCAGATCCACCCCAAGACCTATTGTAATTAAATTTGCAAAATATACTGATAAAGAAAGAAATCTTATCTAAAGGGCCACAAGACAAAAGAAGTCATTAACTTATGAGAGGTAACCCATAAGGCAACAGGAGATTTTTCAACAGAAACTTGGCAAGCCAGAAGGGAGTGGCCTGATGCATTTAAAGTGCTGATTTGCAAAGTCCACAGCCAAAAATATTCTATTAAAAAGGCTATCATTCAGAATAAAAGGAGAGACAGAGTTTCCCAGACAAACGCAAACTAAAGGAATTTGTGATCATTAAACCAGTATCCTGCAAAAAATATAAAAGGGGAACACTGAGAGCAATGGAGAGATCCTAAGTGACAGTATAAATGTAGGGAGCACACAAGCAGTAAAAATGAATATTTCTGTAAAAAGTCAATCAAAGAACTCACAAACAAATTGATATAAATATAATAACATATGCCTAAAATCTGGGGAGGACATAAGAAAAGGAGCAGGGGCATCTGGGGCTTGACCATAGTCTATTTATTGAACAAAATGCCGAGTACACAACTGTGATCACTTTGTGAACTTTCCTTGAGCTACATACTTATTACCAGTGATTGTGCCTTTATATTTTTTAAAAGATTTTTTTGTAATTTTTTAGAGAAACAGAGAAAGAGACAGACAGACAGACAGATAGATGGAACTCACAAGCCAGGGAGAAGGCCAGAGGCAGAGAGAGAGAGAGAGAGAGAGAGAGAGAGAGAGAGAGAGAGAGAGAATCCCAAGGAGGATCCCCATTCAGTGTGGAGCTCAATGGGGGACTTGATCCCATAACCCTGGGATCAGGACCTGAGCCAAAATCAAGAGTCTGACACTCTACCAACTGAGCCACCCAGACACCCCAGGCCTTTGTATTTTTCAAATGAATCTCACCATTCAAAAAAGATGGGATATGCTAAATAGAACAGTGTTGTTCTTCTATTGGAAAGGCAGTGTTGCACACTACATAATGCAATGACATTGTGCTTAGCTTTTAAATGTATGCTAAAATTTCTAGGTAAAACCAAGGAGCAATGTTACAACAATGATACAACTTCCCAAAGAGTACTCAATTGTTGTATAGAATTATAATTTCAAATTATATTTAAAAATTCATACAAAAACACAGATGAAAAGAGAAAATAAACCCCATTAAAACCAAATGTCAAACTGTTATATTAACCTTAAATAGACTAATTTATCCCTTTATTTTCTTTCACAGAAAATACACATTTATTGGAAAATAATGTTTGTTTCATGATGAGAGTCAAAAAATAACACCATAAGCAACGTAAAACCTCTGGCGCTGCTTCTGTAAGGAAACAGCTGAGAGGCTTCTGTGTCACTTTGGGAGCAGACCATCCTCAGGATCTCTGTGCTCCTGTGACAGCTGTGACACAGCATATATGGGCGGTATGTGGCTCCGGTCCTGCTGGAGGCCCAAGAAGCCTACATGGTCCACACAAGATCCTCTGGCCAACAGCATCACAGAGAATTTGAGGGCAGCAGGGAACCACTTCTGAGAAGGGACAGCAGGGGACAGCCTTGTCCCGCCTAACACTGGAGTGTAGACCAGTCTCTTAGACTCATGGTCCTGCTGGAGGAGTGGACGCCCACTGGCCTCGTGCTCAGTTTGTTGCCCAAATGTCTCAGCCAACAAAAACCTGAGACTCTTCCCAGGACAACTTGACCCACCAATTCTCACTGGTGTGGCCAAAGACAAGAAGGAAGTATCTGTGGTCTCAGCCCCTAAAGGCTGCTGGCTGAATCTTTGCACTTCAAATCCTGTCCATACTGGAGAAAGCAGCCAGGGTGAGCACCTCAAGCAGTAGTTCAGAACCACAGAAGAAGAGCAAGATGCTGTTCATGATGCCTTCCAGGAGGAGCATAGAGGTCTCTAGTCCACATAAATAGAATGGATCCATGTCCCTCCCTTTCAAATGGCTCTCCCTTCAGGGCTCCCAATGGAGTGGAAGTCTCCACCATAAACTATTCTCTTCACTTTGGAGACTCAAGTGTGCACCTCCAAAAACTCTTTCTTGCCATTACGGTCAAATCACCTTCACAAAGGAGAGAAATTTTTCTTCTCCAGATGCCAATTCCATGGAACTCCTGGCTTTGAAGATTGTCACAATCACCTGACGATGGAAAAGAATCAGCTAGGGGCGCCTGGGTGGCTCAGTCGGTTAAGCATCCGACTTCAACTCAGGGCACGATCTCGCAGTCCGTGAGTTCAAGCCCCACATCGGGCTCTGGGCTGATGGCTCAGAGCCTGGAGCCTGCTTCAGATTCTGTGTCTCCCTCTCTCTCTGCCCCTCCCCCGTTCATGCTCTGTTTCTCTCTGTCTCAAAAATAAATAAACGTTAAAAAAAAAAAAAAGAATCAAGAATCAGCTAAAATGTAATTCTATGCTGTCCACTACCCTCTCCAGTCCAACCTGTCCATTTCTCCCTGAAAATGTTTCCACAAGCTCATCTCCCATGCTCCCAAACATCGTACTTCACATGACTGACTCCCGCCCCTCTGGTATGACATGTACACAATTATACCTGGCTCCCCAAAGCTTTACTTGCTGACTTTATTTTCCCTCCAGCACTATTCTCTGCAGTGTCACTGATGACCTGGTCCATTTTCATGCTCTTTCTGGTTTTATTTTTAAGATTAAAATTTTTTTTAAGTAACTCTACAAACAACATGGGGCTCAAACTTACAACCCTGAGATCAAGAGTCACATACTCCACTGACTGAGCCAGCCAGGCACCCATTCATGCTCCTGTCCTTATAATTCCATGCCTACTTCACTTCTGGGAAATTTACTGTGACAAATTTAATGGACACGCTCAAAGCCTTCTCAATGATATCCGGATTGTTTCAGGACCCGGATATTACACTGCATAATTTCTGAATTCTTTCACTGCAAGCGTTTAGCACAACTTCAATCACATGAATACTTAAAGATAACTATGTTTCATTACGAATACTATTGCAACTTATTGCTTAATTGAAGAAGATGCTCAATATGTAATGTTTACCATTCTTGGGTTAGCCTCTCATCATTGTACCGGGGACTCTGAGAGTGAGGAATGACCTACCAAATGAGTATCACCGAAACACTTACAATTTATATCTTACTCATAGAATGAGGGGACTTCATATTCTTTGTCCAGGAGAAGCAAACTGTGGATACCCTGGGGTCATGACTCATGAGCAGAAAGGGGCTGAAAGATGGGAAACAGAGAGTGAATCCTGAAGCAGTGATCCAGAGAACCCAACTGGGATTTTCAAAAAGACCCAAAATACTATTAAAGATAGAAGAAAGGTGTTTAAGCAGACAAAGGGGCTCATCAGGAGAAAAATGGTTTTGGTGGCTGTGGACACAGGGGATGATGTGGCAGAGACATTGGTCTGATAAATCTGTTGGACCTCCTGCTTGTGCCATGATGAAAACCACGCAGCCGCTGGCCCAGAGCACAAGCCCCAAATATAACACATCAGGGAATGATAACAACGCTGCATACAATGAGTCCCCAGCTTTGTCACAACAAACAGCTGAACAGTATCCAAACATTTTCCTGTTTGTGATGTTTTTGTTGCTCAAAGTATGGGATACTACTCAAAAATATGGGATACAGCGTGTTTACCAGTATTTGCAAGACTCAGCACAGGACAGGTGAAGGGACAAGGCACTTGAGAGCTTTCCCTTAAGCGCTGCCCATCTGGAGTTCCAGGCGCTGATCGTGATGGCCTGAAAGACACTTGAGAGGCAGGTCGCACCAATGGACACACCCCTGGCTACGCCCTGAACATAAGGGAAAAATTTACATCCAAAATCACTGAACATGTTATACCACCCAAAAGATGACACTGTATGGTGTATTCCAAGAGAGAACAGGACCAAAATGTTGGCTACAATCAGCTTCTTGAAAACCAAATCTGTGGGCCTTGGCCTACACCCAGTGAAAGAAAGGAGGTCACAGTGGTAAAGAAGAGAGAAGTTCCCCAGGATTCCAAGCACAGTCTGCACTAAGAAGATCACTCCTACTGCCAGATCCCTGGTCGCCATGCTGTGTGTCCTCAGTGACTGATACTGTCTTCTGGGCTAGAGGATCCTGTGTGGGAATAAGAGGCAGGGGCCACATGAATCATGTCAGCTGAAATCCAATATTCTCCACTCACCAACACTTCCTACTTTCAAATAATTACTTAAAGTTCTTCAGTCATTTGAGGTCTTCCAAGAGATGCATGAACAACCATTACAGAACACATAGTATGTGTGAATCACTGTTATAACGACCACCCAGATGGTCACTTCTGATTTCTCACAAATACATGAGGCAGGCATCATTGCAATCCTTAGAAAGATGAGGACCACAAAAGCAGAGACGTTAAGTGCTCTCCCTGAATTTATTCACAATTGAGGGGCAGAGTAGGAATTGGAACCTGGGGGGCTGGTTCTAAAATACTACTTAGCTGGATTCTTCAAATAAACCAGATCTAAATTAGTTTTCTGTCTGCACATGGTCATTTCAATTTATAATGGTGTTATTTTATTTTAAATTTTTGACAAGTTTCTACTTATTTATGAAGTATTTTTCAATAGGTAAACATTAACTGTAAATCCCACCCTAGAGATCTCAGTAAACCGTAGATGCACAGACTGTAGAACTACAATGCTGCAGGTTCCTGCCCCGTGACAACCTGGAATTAATGAATGTGAGAGGGCTCAATATTGGAAACGCAACAGAAAGAATCATTTGCTTTCATTCCAAAAACAAAAGTGCAATACCACAAGACATAGGAGCTCTGTAAGTACTGTCTGATTAAATTGTGTGCATTAGAAACAAAATTAGTACTGTCTTCAACGTATGCACACACACACATGCACAATTAATGCCTGAGTTAAATAAAATTAGTAGCAATATAGCAAGCTTTGTCAAAGATACTGAAATACAAGACACATGGAAAAAGATGTTAAGGCAAGAACTTTGTATATTGTATAAGTGAAATAATCTGGAATCTGGATTGGTATTATATTATGTTGGTATAATAATATTTAAAATTCATTTTTTATTTTAGAGAGAGAAAGAGAGTATATGTGTGGGAAAGAGGGCAAAGGGTGAGAGACACAGAGAGAACCTTAAACACGCCCCGTGCTCAGCACCAAACTCAATGCGTGGCACCATCCATGACCCTAGGATCATGACCTGAACTGAAACTAGGAGTCGGACAATCAACCAACTGAGCTACCCAGCTGCCCCAGGATTATAATATTTTGAGGCAGCAGAAGTATCACAAGATGCATTTGAGCCTAAAAATCTTGCCCTGAAACCTAAGTTATATTTTACTTAAAAGTTGTTTCCCTGACATCACTGGTAAAAGGCTCTCCATAATCAATTGAGATACAATTCTTTAATCTTTTAAGGCATCACAGATGTAGAGTTAGAGAAAACATTTTGATTCTAGCAACTGTGATCAGATACACTTTTTCTGCACACAACCAGATGATTACTATACATGCATCCAACTATTTAGTACAAATATGGATGTGTTGTAAGTGCACCTTAGAACCTGACAATTATGCCTACAGTTCATTAAAATAGACTGAACAACATACTGATTCCACAAATACAGCCCTTAAGCACATTAAAAATCAGATTTCATAACCATTTGGGTGAAACCACATACTCACTGTCAGTGAGGACTACCCTACACGCCTTAGGAGCCATCAGGGTTGGGTGTAGGTCTAGGACCCCATCTCTCTATACCAGCTCAGCTCCTGGCTCAGGAGGTAATCCAGCTTCCCGTGTGGCTTTGGCACTGAGCCAGATTCAAACGCAGAAAACCCCCTTTGTTCAATCTGGTCACTTACCTGGACTCCTGACACAGTTCCTTCCCTTACAGAGTCTACCCCTCAGATGAACACAGAGAAAACCCACCTACTTCTTCCTGCTGCCTGCATGATGGGCTCTGTGTGATGGTCAGAGAAGTGAGTACGTGTGCAAGATGGGCAGCTGGGTCCTGAGATGTGTTTATTACTGTGTGACGGCCCCCTCCACTCACAATGGCAATTAGCATTTCACCTGAAGCGGCACTGACAGTGACAGGCTTGGGACCTGAGAATATTTTTGCCAACTTTCTCCCCGCTGGCCAGTTACCAAGAACAACTACAAGTTTCTAGCTAGCACCTCTAGAAACCACTGGTGTGTGGGAAAGGACGCAAAGCCTGAAAGAAAGAAGAAGCCTGGGCAGGAGAGCACCATGGGCCCAGAACAGAGAGCGCCGGACAGGAGAGCGGGCATGAGTGAGACACGGAGTCCAGGTCAAGGGCTGGGGTGAAAGGGTTAAGAGAGAGAAGTAAAGGTTTTCAAGTTATAAACACATGACCTCTCAGGGGAAGAAAGGACACGGCATCTGACCTGGTAATCAGTATTAGTCTGAGAAAGACTTTTTTTTTTTTAAGTTTATTTATTTTTATTTTTTTTAATTTTTTAACGGTTTTTTTTATTTATTTTTGAGACAGAGAGAGACAGAGAATGAACGGGGTAGGGGCAGAGAGAGAGGGAGACACAGAATTGGAAGCAGGCTCCAGGCTCTGAGCCATCAGCCCAGAGCCCGACGCGGGGCTCGAACTCACGGACCGCGAGATTGTGACCTGAGCTGAAGTCGGACGCTTAACCGACTGAGCCACCCAGGCACCCCATTAAGTTTATTTATTTTTAGAGAGGGAGAGAGCGAGCAAGTGGGGGAGGACCAGAGAGAGACAGAGAGAGAGAGAGCGAGAGAGAGAGAGAATCCCAAGCAGGCACTAGGCTGACAGCGCAGAGCCTGAAGCGGGGCTCAGTCTCTCAAACCCCAAGATCGTGACCTGAGCCAAAATCAAGAGTTGGATGCTTAGCCCACTAAACCACCCAGGTGCCCCAGACTTTTTCCCTTTGATCTTCAAATCTCTAGGCCTCTTTGTTATTATCTGGAAAAACCATACTTTGCAAAGAGGCCTATTTTATGCCATTAAAATACCCATACCTTTATGGATTGCATTGTGTCCCATCAAAATGAAATGTGCTAGGGGCTAGCCTGGGTGGCTCAGTAGGTTGAGTGTCCAACTTCAGTTCAGGTCATGATCTCACAGTTCGTGGGTTCGAGCCCCGTGTCAGGCTCTGTGCTGACAGCTCAGAACCTGGAGTTGGCTTCACGGATTCTGTGTGTGTGTCTCTCTCTCTTTGCCCCTCACCCACTCGCACCCTGGCTCTCAAAATAAATAAATGTTTAAAAACAAAAGCAAAACCAAAACAAACAAAAAATTAAAATGAATGTACCGAAGTCTTATCCCCTGGTAGCTCAGAATATCTAAAGAATACGACCTTCTTTAGAAATGGAATCACTGCAGATGATATGAGTTAAGATGAGATCACACTGGAGAAGGGTACACCTAATCCAACATGACTGGCATCCACAAAAAAGGGAAAATTTAGGGTCTCCAGGGTGACTCATCGGTTAAGTGACCAACTCTTGATTTCGGCTCGGGTTGTGACCTCATGGTTCGTGAGATGGAGCCCCAAGACAGGTTCTGTGCTGACAGTGTGGAGCCTGCTTGGGATGCTCTCTCTCCCTCTCTCTGCTCCTTCCCTGTGTGCTTGCTCGCTCTCTCGCTCTCTCTCTCTCTCCTTCTCCCTCTCCCTCTCTCAAAATAAATTAATAAACATTTTAAAAAAACAAAAAGGGGAAATTTAGAGGCAGACATGCACACAGGGTGAACACCACATGAAGTTATGATTCCACAAGTCAAGGAAGCAGAAGCTGGGAAAGTGGCCTGGAGCAGACCCCCCAGGACCTTCACAGGGTGCACGGGCCTGAGGACACTTTGATCTTGGACGTTTAGCCTCTAGAATGACCAGACAATACACTTCTGTTGTTTCAGCCACTCCATATAAGGTCCTTGTTATGACAACCACAGCAACTGTCACACCTTCCCTTCCACCTGCCTCCCCACAGGCAGACGGACATAAACGCAGAAAAGGCCACCTTTCCATGTCCTTTGCCACAGCGGGGATTCAAACACAAACAGGTCTGATCTGAAGGTCATACCATGGGTTTCTCCTCTCCTGTCTTCAGAGACACTGCCCTCCTAGAAACATCTCAAATCCTGCTACAGCACTGGGGACCGGACTGTACCAAGATCCTCCAACAAAACTCAGGCACAGTAACCCCTTTTACCTCCCCGTGGGTCAGAGTATGACGTAGATTTACATTTTCTACTTTACATTTTCGGTTCAACTGTTCAAAATGAACAGTGACCATTTAATAAAAGGTAGAGGGTATCCGGATGGTGGAATCTTGCATGTTACAGCCATTTGGAAGGTCAAGTTCGCAGGTATGCAGAGAATGTGAGGATGTGCGAAAATGGTGAAGTCATCCCATCTCAAGAACCACCGAGACCATCCTCATGTGCACAAAGCAACGTGACCAATTATCCACTTCCCACCATGTGTGGAAGAGCCAACATTTAACTCTTTTTTTTTTTTATTAGGAAATATCACTATGTTTTCCCAATAATATAGGAATATTGTACATTGTTCCCCCCAAATACAGAGAAACTTAAAGCTCTTAGAACCCTACCCAGATAATCACTATCAATATTTTTTTTCATTCAACGCTTTAAATGTGAAACAAGGAGGGTTCTGATAACATGAGTCATTAATCATTTCCATTGAATAAACAGCAATGTTTCGGGAATTCAGGATCTATTTCTATTGGCAAAATGATACCACTTTCATACACCTCCAGACAAACTCTCAACCAATTTGTAGGAGAAAGTAGGGGGTCAAGGTTCTGAGACTGCAGATACATCCAAATGTTTGGCCTTTTCTTATTGAATGAATGAATGAATAGGAAAAAAGGAATGTTTCAATCTTATAAATCCATACCCCTTTTCCTGCTGTGCTCCTGAACATACTATGGACATGAACTCTCCTGTGCTTCTAACCCAGGCCTGCTCCCCCCCCCCATTATTTCCCCTCATCCCCACAGAGACCAGCGGGTGCTATACTCTCAATTTCGAGGCACAGCTTGTCCCCTTGTTCCATCAGGGACCCTCAGTGCCCTGGGACCACACCAAACGCTTCACCTCCTCCCGAACATTTCTAACCCCTGACTCTCACTCCCACCCTCCCCTCCTGGCACCTGCTTCTCCTGAGCCCCCTTTGCCCAATGCTCTACTTCTTACCCAAAACAGTCACATCCCACACACTCAAAGTTCCCCACCACACTCCCCACTTCCAGTGGCAAAGCTCAGAGTACTTTTTCAATGTCGAACACATTAAATGTTGCCATTGTGGCCTGTGGTGAGGAGTCCAAAGGGCAATTAGGATCCTCTTGTCTTACCTCACAGGACTGGAGATATGCATGAAACTTTCGTCTCCGAAAATGTTACTGGGATACATATCCACCTGGTGACCATGTGAGTGACTGTGGGCGAGTGGGACATGTCATCTTGGTGGGTGTGTGCATCGTGAATGCGTCAGAAACATGGACATCTGCATGGGGTGAGCGTGCATGTGAGGGAGTGAGAGAAGGACTTATTTCAGTACATATTTCAGTGTTTGAATCTGTAAGTGTGCATGTATACGTTTGCACACAATCTGAGTAAACACTGTGTGTGCATTTGTGTGTTTGGAGATGGGTTGTCAGACAAACGGCTCTCTTCCCTGATGTGTCAACTAGGGTGTGAGTACAGAAGAATTAACCACACCCAAAGGGAGGTGTGGCCTTTGCTTCTGCTGCAGGGAGAGACCTCTTGAGTGTTTAATGTCCTGCCCCACAGAAGTGTCTTGGCTCAGAGGCTTCTCCACCAGACTGCCTAACAATGGGATTTACAATGGGCCTTTAGGCCAAAAGTATCATGTCAGCTCTGGAAGGGCTGGAAACGAAAGGTATCAGCTCACCTTGGGGACATAATGGGGACTGAGGTCAGCCATACAGAAGGTAAATGGAACAGCTGTACTAAAAACTCTGGGCACCAAGGCTTGGGTGAGCCTCCATTGTTGGCAATACTCCATGTTTGGCAATAGTCCATGTTAACCCAACTCAACCCCAGAAAGTAACACTCCATGACTCCACAGAGAGAGGACAATGAGGGGATCCACACTGGGTACATTTCCTGGACTCTGCCCCATGCATCTCTTCCCCATCCTATGTTCATCTGTTCACTTTCCCTGTAATAGACCACAACAGTGAGGAGAACAGTTCTCGATGAGTTCTGTGAGTCCCTCTAGAGACCTACGGAAACTGAGTGAGGTTTGGGGAACCTCCAAACCTGCTGCTGGTGTCAGCTGTGAGTGTGGTCTTGTGTGGACCGTGGTCCCTCTAACTTCTCAGCTGGAATAAAATGCTCAGGGGGAAGGGATGGTAGACATAGGCCAAACGGTGACTTCTCTATTGGAAAGCCTCAAGAATCTATTTTGGCTCTTAACTTTAGGTTTCTTCACTCATTACATACTCAGTGAATGCTCCCTAACGAAATTTCAGCATAAGTCTAGAGAACTCTGCTAACCATTCACTGCAGCTGAACTAAGGAAGTAGCACTGGCTTCTCTGATCGTTCAAAGAATGGTACAATCTGCCTGTTAAACTGGTTCTTTCACTTGTGACAGACATTTCATGGACATCTGTCTCGATGGATTGTTGGTTTGTTTGGACTTCCTCACACAGTTGGGATTGAGACACTATTTTTCTATAAAATTTCTCTATCATCATTTCCAAGGCAACTTGTATTTAGCTCTACTAATGAGTCCAATCATTTCTAAGATAAATGACTCATGTCAAGTTTTCGCTTTTACTCTTCTGTCACTGGACACTGTTTTTAGTTACTTTCTCTGAGATCACTTATCTTGAATACTTCAAAAATGATGCAGCTCAGGGGTTGAAGACTACCACTCAATTTAAATTGGGGTAGAGAACTTCTGAAGGAAGCAGTGAATCCAGTGAGATACACCTGTTCTGCTGTCTCCCGTGAGTCAGACCTCAGGATTTCCTCTCTCTTTCCTAGGAGAACCTGTCAGCCTTTAGAGATCATGAAAAAATAAAAGGGTCAATTTGAAGATATTCAGAAGGAACTTTTAATTGGTCCTGATAAGTACCAACTGGGAAAATATTTTTTCATGAAGATTCTCAGCTCCACAAGCCTGAACTGTAACTGTGTCTATAGGAGAAATGGTCATTGCACTTCCAGGGGAGGTGAGGTCACAAATTCACAAACCTTTGTCTGAGTCTGGCTGCCTCTTGCAGACATGAACTGGCTGTCGTGACCTCCACACAGAACCAACTGTTCTGACAACAGGAAAGATTCCAGTGAATATTTGTATTTCAGTCTAAGAGGCAGAGTTCTTAGGAAATGAAATCTGAATAAGTACTTGTGTGACCAAAAGGATTCTTCTGGGGTAGAAACAGATCCAATGGCTGATCTAGAGGAGGGGGAGGAATAATTCCTCAGTAAGGAACTGAGAAAGTGAAGACATGGGTGTCCTAGTCCCTACACCCATTCCTGATCCCTCCTAATATAATGAAATTCTTACCAAGAATGATCGTTGGTGAATGTTACTAGTGATAATAAAATGGGTTTTCATAGCTGCTCAAACACTGTAGTTAAGAAATTGACGTGCTGTTCACATTCCCTTACAAAAACCATGAGCTACATTCACTGTATTATGAGAGATGTACTTATAATGCCTTCATGCTTATAATAAAGAGTACAACAGAACTCAGAATAACCTCACTTTGTGCAGAAACCATGTATCTGAATTTATTTCTGGAATAAAGAAAGTGTGTTGTAAAACTCTAGTTCTGGGTTTGTGAGACACTTGAAACAGTTATTGTGTCTCTACTGAAAACATGTGCACTTTCGGTGCTCTAAAGGTTACCATGAGACTGCTTTCCTGCTTCAAGTTAGGGAAGCAGCATTTGGGGAAAAGTGAACTCACTCATTATGGTTTCAGAAAACACTTGGGAGGACCTAATGCATGTATATTATTCTCTCTGATTTAACTATATTCTAACCTCAATCCCAAGCTCACTACTCACTTCACTATGATCAACTTCTACTGTGCATAAAATGTCACATTCCATGTTATGTATGTCTCTTGTAGTTTACCGCACTGCACAAATTCTGCCCCATAGCTAATAGTTACACTAACTCGTGCATTAAAAAACTACGGAGAGGGGCGCCTGGGTGGCGCAGTCGGTTAAGCGTCCGACTTCAGCCAGGTCACGATCTCGCGGTCCGTGAGTTTGAGCCCCGCGTCAGGCTCTGGGCTGATGGCTCGGAGCCTGGAGCCTGTTTCCGATTCTGTGTCTCCCTCTCTCTGCCCCTCCCCCGTTCATGCTCTGTCTCTCTCTGTCCCAAAAATAAATAAAAAACGTTGAAAAAAAAATTAAAAAAAAAACAAAACTACGGAGTATGTGATCTGAAATAAGTAATTATTTGGCGTCTGGCCTGCCATGTTTTATCACATATTAGTGTTTCATGCATCGTGATTTAGGAACAAAGTGACATTGTTCCCTAATGTCCATTGTATCTGTGCTCCAGCAGGACAGCAAACAAGGCTTTCTGCTGCCAAAGTTAAGAGTAACACAATCTTGTGTTGATAAAATCCAACTTGTGCAAGGGCAGGTTACTTTAGGATGATGCTGTGATTAATGGATCTGTGTTTTAGTAGAATCTTCAAAACTTCATTCATATGTCACATTGAATTATACAACAAGTAATTAAATAGAAATGGAAACCTGTTACAAACAAAACTCCCAACAATGTAAACTACAATATCAAGGTCTCAACCTAAAGAGAGAGGTGAATTATGTCAAGGCACAGCTGACATAGTTGGTTAGTGGAGCACAGTGGTCAGAGCACAGTCTATGAAAACCTCACTGTCAACTTCTGGTCCCCACTCTGGGGTGAATTTAGACAGATCGCTCGATTGCTCAACCTCTGTGTACCAAAATTCTCATTTTCTGTACAATGAAAATTATGCAATGCCAATGCGTACCTCATTCAGATATTAAGACTTACCAAAATACCAGAGGTACAGCATGATAGGACGATTCATGCAAAGTAATACTGTATAAATATTTTAACTTGAACTCTTGGAATCTCCTTAACAATAACCATAAAAACTTAATTATTTCTCAATGAAAATCTTGGACTTTATTTGGTATGATTAATATTGTCCACACGACGAGTGCTCAGGCAGGCTCTTCAAGCTCTCAAGATGATGATCAGTCACTGGGAACTGACTGATTGGCATCAAAGCATTTGCCAATAGGAATGGTCCACTTAGCACAGACCATACAGGGATTCCGGGCACTTTCCCTCTTCCTTACTGCCATCTTTTCCTTTTCCACCTTCATTACAGATTCAGGTCCACGGTTCTGATCTGCAAGTACCTGTTGGCACCCACTTTCTGACCATTCTCCTTAAAGGTATTCGAAGACAAAAACAGTGAAACACTTCCTCAATGCTTCGGAATGTAACTTTGTTTTCTATCCACGCAATGTTGATGAGCGTTTCCAATGGCACCACTGGCCTCCTAAGCATCTCCAGCCACTCTGATCAGCTCAAGTAATGACAGGCTTCACATTTTCTCTTTAATATTTAAATCAGTAATAGATTCAGAATTGATTTATCCCATGATGTATCTAATGATTCACATTGTGCTTTTTCCAATGTAGATAGCAAATTTCAGTTTTCTGAAAATGTTGTATTAAGCATATACTCAGCTGACTTTTCCATGGAATATCCTGGTACTTCTCTCCATCTCCTCCTGCCTCTTTAAGTCTCTGGCAATCCCACAGGAGCAAACCACCAAAGTTGCTCTTGATGTCAACATTTTCAATGAGTCTTTTTGTTCACAGGAATGACTGTTGCTCTAATATAAAGGAAAATGTGTTGAATGGCAAAATAGCTTCCAGGGATTTGGCAATAGTAATACTATTCTTATCACAGACAATAGTTGGAATCCTGGGCAATGTCTCTCTTCTTCACCATTATCTATTACCACACTGAAGGCAGGTTGAGACCCACAGAATTGGTTCTGAAGCACCTGATTGTATCCAACTCCTTGGGCATTCTCTCTAAAGGAGCTGCCCATGCATTGGCAGCTCTGGGATTGAAATATTTCTTCGATTATTTGGGATGTAAACTTCTTTCATAAGTTCAGAAAGTGGGCAGGAGGGTGCTCATTAGCAGCACCTGCCTCTTGAGTGTCTTCCAGACCATCATGATCAGCCCCATGAACTCCTGTTTGAAGGAGCTTAAAGTCAAAGCCCCAAAGTACATTGGCTTCTCCATTTCCCTCTGTTGGATCATGTGCCTGATAGCAAATTTTATCATTCTTCTGTATGCGTTGTATGTGTCTGCGAAACGGAGGAGCAGAACATCACAAAGAAAAGGGATTTTGGACACTGTTCTACATTCAATCATGAGACAATCACAGTTTCCGTATATGCAGTGTTGATAGTATTTCCTGAAGCTTCCTTGTGTGGGCTCACAATCTGGGCCAGTGACTCCATGATTTTCTTCCTGCACAGACATAAGCAGCGGGTCCAGCACATTCGAAGCACTAATGTCTCCCCCAGATCCTCTGCTAAGTCCAGAGCCACCCAGAGCACCCACATCCTGGTGAGCACCTTTGTGTCTTTTTACATCATATCCTCTATCTCTCATGTTTATATTGCTTTTATTTATAATCCCACATGGTGGTTAATAAACACCTCTGCCCTAACTTCTATATGTTTTCCAACTGTCAGCCCCTTTCTGCTTATGAGACGAGTTCCTACTATAACCGGCATCTGCTTTGTGAGGGTAAGAAACACAAAATCCCCTACTCTTACCAGAAAAATGTAAATGCTATGTTTTTGGATAAAACTCAATTGTTTATTCTCATCAGACACAAAAAGTCAATACAGAATCCTAAAGAGAAGACACATATCTTTCTAAGGTGGAGCCTATAAGTATTTGGGATCCTCAGATGCCTGAATGTGAACACTACATAAGCATAGTCAAGGTGAATGAGTCAGGGTAGCCTCATGTGGCGAATAAGTTTAAGAATTCTCTGAGCTTGCACCAATGGGTTAACAAGGCTTAGGATGGAAAGCCACCAGAGGGCAAAAGTGCCCCCAGCATAGAACAAAGCAGAGAGAGGAAGCCACTGTCACAGGACAAAAGCATCTGAGACCAGGAATAGGCAGAAAGCCACTGCAGCAGAGCTAATTAGCGAGAAAAATGCCTTGTTCACCCTGAGGTAGCATGCCCTATCTTAGCCCCTAGAAAAAATAAGATAAACAGACAAGGTGCCTGGTGCCTGCAATAAACGGCCTGTCTACTCAATGCCAGGACTTTGATTTGTCTTGACCCTAACTCCTAACACCAAATACCTTCAAAACCCCCTTTCTCTCACACACACAAGTTAATGATCACTGTTTTATTGTCTCTTTCTGCATGTCCATCACGTTTGTAAGTCCTTTGATCCTAATAAATATGGAGCAAAGACCCTTACTCAGGGCTGTTGTCTCTTCCCTGACATTAGCCTCTCTCATATTCAATTCTGCATCCACTCTCTTGCTGGACAACAGAGAACTCCAGCCTCAATGTTGGCAACAGCCTTGTCCTGATTAATCAGAGCACTTGAACGAGTGATAAATTCATGGGAAATTCTGCCAGGAGCTAATACAGTCCAGAAATGACTGCTAGATATTGTTGGAAGACAGGCCTACCATGGGTTTCTCATTATGTTCATGTCTTATGAACAGAAGCATGGACAGCTTTTCTTCTAGACCGTTTCCTTATGTGTGTTTAGAAAAGGTCCTTGGAAGACAGGGACCGTGTCACTCTCTGGAACATTAGGCTGACTTATTTGCTGTGCAGGGAACAAAGATAATGTCTTCCTCATGGAAAAGAGTACAACAGGTGTGTTAGCAGTTCTCTTTAAAAGATCTCATTTTGCTGTACTCAGGCCTCCACGGTTGTGATGCAAACACACTGCATGTGTAGCACTCATCTGGGCCCCTCAGCATCACCATGATTGGAATAAGGTCAAGACAAGGAAGGGAGCCAAGAGAAACTTGCTATCAGGATGTTCATGCTGCCTGCTGTGCCTTGAGCAATAAAATGTTTTGTTTTCATCTGTAAATCTCACATTTTTTGCCAGTAGCTATAAGAGTTACAGGCCAGGGGTGCCTGGGTGGCTCAGTCAGTTGAGTGTCCAACACTTGATTTTGGCTCGGGTGATGATCCCAGCGTCATAGGATCGAGGCTCATGTCAGGCTCTGTGCTGAGCTTGGAACCTGTTTAAGATTCTCTTTCCCTCTCCCTCTGCTCACAGTCCCTCTATATGTACAAAATGGAATGGAATGGGATGGAATGGGATGGGATGGAATGGGATGGAATGGGATGGGATGGAATGGGATGGGATGGGATGGGATGGAATGGAATGGAATGGAATGGAATGGAATGGAATGGAATGGAATGGAATGGAATACAAAACAAATGAGTTGCAGGCTAATCTCAAACACTCACTATTCCTGAAATAACCATAGCTGTCACCCAAAACAAACAAAAGATAGATCCAGAGAGAAATACATAGATGATAGAAGATAAATACATAGAACTCTTTAAAAGTTGGATTATACTGAAGCAAAAGCTCACCTACTCTCTAAATCACAATAAATTTAGGTGTTCAGGTCAGGACAGAGACTTGAAAGAGCCAACTGATCCCTATCCAAATGTAGAAGAATGTAGGTTGTTTGGGCAGGCTGATGACATGGCAGAGAGAAGAGCAGGACCAGCACTCCATAGGAAGAGGGCAAAGACCAAGACACCTCCTGGGCAGAGCAGCCTGGAAGGACCATGGAAGAAAAACAACTACTAAAAGATGATACTGAGCGCCTGGGTGGCTCAGCTGGTCAAGCACCCAACTTCACCTCAGGTCATGATCTTGCAGTTCATGGGTTCGAGCCCTGTGTCAGGCTCTATGCTGACGGCCTCTGATTCTGTGTCTCCCTCTCTCACTGCCCCTCTCCCACTCACGCTGTGTCTCTGTCTCTCAAAAATGAATAAACATTAACATTTTTTTCAGTTAAAAGGTATCAATTCTTTGCCATAGTGTACCATAGTACCTTTCTCTCATTTTTACAATGTCTTTTTAAAATCCACACAGGTCACAGATGTTTTTCTGTGTAAGTGGATTCTTTTGGGAATGTTCACTGGAGCCTTCACTTTGATGCCTGTCCTTATACACAGCACTGTCTACATTTATGGGGAAGGTTGAGGTGAGAACACAGAAGATCCTGATAATGTAAACTCCTGGAAATAAGCACAAATTCCTGGGAAACCTTTAGCCTTTCAAGGTTATAGAACTGGTCAGGTAAAACTCGAGATCTCCAAAGGATGAAGTTAGACCCCCGCTGATATCTGGGTCATGTGTAGAATAGACAGAGTTACCCCAAGCACAATGTTTTCATGATGGGAGAAAAGAAGTGAAATAAATGGATGTCCAGAGATGAGCAGAGAGATCAAGTTGGCTCCCCAAGGTTCAAATCAGCTATGCTGAACCGTGGGGATACTGATATAATTTTTTGTGTGCTGTCTTGAGCCTCCCAGTTGGGAGGCCCTGGTTAGAAGCTAATCATCTCCCCCTTGCTGACCAGCTGATTAAATCCACCATCAAACCACACTGAGGTTTCTGGCACAGTAACTTGTCCAAACCCTAACCTCATCTCTTCAGCTCCATGGTAGTCTTGAAAAACAACCACCTAGCAACTAGAGTAACACTGAAAATCAGCAAACTAGCAGCCACTGGAGGGGGCAAGAATGTCTCTGGAACTCCTCAAAAGCCCAACCCCAGAAAATTTTCACTTTAACTTATCTGTTAGCTTGCTGGAAATATACATCTCATGGTTTGTCTCTCTTTGATCTGACGCGGATCTCTGATCTCAGATCTTTGATCTGATCTCTGCGAACACTCCTACCTGTGGGCATTCATTGGAAACAATCAGTGGCTAATGTTTACAACTGTAGAGTTTGGAAAATGACAGCATGTGGGTATGTGATATGGTAGGATAAGAAGGAGGCACACAGGAAGTGGGAGAACAGGATAGCAGGGTGATGTGAGGACCTGGAGGTGTGGGGTACAGACAACACGCAGGAAGAGGATAAAAGGCAAAAGGGTGTTCAATGCTGCTCAGGAGTTAAAGTGCAAGGCCAGGTTTAAGATTATGAGGGGATTAAGTGTGCAGGGAAGTTAAGAGTAAGAGAGTTAGTTATTAGGATCTGGGTGGAAAAGGTATACAGGGTGTAATGGTAACAAAGGGAATAATGGCAATGGAGAGGTGATGGGCAAACATGATAAAATATAAGAGCTAAATCTATGAACGTCAAAAGAAAATATAAAGGTCCATCGTGATGATTTCAGATTTGATCGTGGTTTCATAGACATGACAGCAAAAGCACAAGACACAGAAGAAAACCTATATAAACTGCACTTCATCATGATTAAAAACCTTTGTACATCAAAAATACTATCAAGAGAGTGAAAAGACACCCAACAGGAAGAAAGAAAACACTTGCCAATCATATATCTGATCAGAGGGTAGTATCCAAAATATAAAGAACTCTTATAACTGAACAACAAAACAGAAACACAATTTATAAATGGCTAGGGGTGCCTGGGTGGCTCAGTCGGTTAAGTGTCTGACTTTGGTTCAAGTCATGATCTCATGGTCCATGGATTTGAGCCCTGGGTCGGGCTCTGTGCTGACAGCTCAGAGCCTGGAGCCTGCCTCAGATTCTGTATCTCCCTCTCTCTCTGCCCCTCTGATGCTCGCTCTCTCTCTCTCTCTCTCTCTTTCAAAAATAAACATTAGAAGATTTTTTTCAATGGCTACAGGATTAAACAGATATTTCTCTAAAACAGTACACAGATGGCCAACAAGCACATGAAATGACACTCAATGCCATTAGTCACCAAGGAAATGCAAATCAAAACAACAATGAGCTATACCCATTAGAATTGCTACTTACAAAAGCAAAAAAAAAAAAAGTTCTGGTGAGAACATAGGGAAATTTGAACACATGAGCACTGTTTGTGGAAATGTAAAATGGTGCAGCTGCTATAGAAAATAGCACGGCAGCTCCTCATGAAATTAAGCATAAAATTACCACGTGATCCAGCAATTTCATTTCTGGGTATATACCCAAAAGAATGGAAAGCAGGAATTCAAGCATATTTTACACCAATGCTCAAAGCAGCATTATTCACAATAGCCAAAACATGGAAACAAACCAAATGTCTATTGATGAATGAACAAAATACGGTGTGTACACACACGCACACACACACACACACACACACATACACACACACTCGAGTATTATTCAGCTATATAAAAGAATAAAATTCTGATATAGGCCACAACCTGGATGAACTCAGAGGACATTATGCTACATCAAAGAAGTCAGACGCAAAGCACAAATACTGGATGATTCCACTTAAATGAAGTACCTGGAGAGGTCAAGTTCATACAAAGTAAAATCATGGTTGTCAGGAACTAGGGGGAGGGAAAATGGGAAGTTATTGTTTGATGGGTATAGAGTTTTAGGGCTGAGATGTGGGAAAAGGTCCATAAATGGATAGTGATGACAGCTGCACATTAAATAATGGGAATGTACTTATTGTCACTGTATACTTGTAAATGATAAAAATGGTGAGGGTCTGGCTGGCTCAGTAGGTAGAGTGTGCAACTCTTGATCTGAGGTTTAGGACTTACAGTCATATGTTGGGCATAGAGCTTACTTTATAAAAAGTATCAAAGTGGTAAATTTTAAGTTATGTATATTTTACCATAATTTAAAAAAAAAAGGCACTAACAATCCACAGTGAATACCACTTAAACCCACCACAATGGGTATTCTATAAAACAAAACCTTAAGGGTCCCTGGCTGGCTCAGTCAGAGGAATATGTGACTCCTGATCTTAGGGTCATAAGTTCGAGCCCCATGTTTGATATAGAAATTCCTTAAATAAATGAAAAACTTTAAAAAATGAAAAAAAAGAAACCTTAAAAATAAGACATTTTGGTGAGGATGTGAAGAAATTGGAACCCTCATACATTAGTGGTGGGGATGGAAAATGCGGCAGCCACTGGGGTTATTCTGTAAGTTAAATGTGACCAAACAATTCCACCCCTAGAAATGTACTCTAAAGAAATAAAGGGGTGAGGGTTGCCTGGGTGGCTCAATCCTTTGAGCATCCGACTCTTGATTTCGGCTCAGGTCATGATCCCAGGGTCATGGGATTAAGCCCCACATCGGGTCCCACTCCACTGAGCATGGAACCTACTTAAGATTCTCCCTCTCTCTCTCTCTCTCTCCCTCTGCCCCTCTTCCCTGCTTGCTCTCTCTAAAATAGAAAGAAAGAAAGAAAGAAAGAAAGAAAGAAAGAAAGAAAGAAAGAGGTGAAGGACATCAAAGATACAAACGTCCAGGTATAAAATAATTAAGACATAGAGATGTAATGTACAGCATGGTAATTATGGTTAATAATAATATACTGCACATTTAAAAGTGCCTAAGAGTAGATCTTAGAAGTTCTCATCACACACAACAAAATTTGTAAACAATATGATGACAGATGTTAACTAGACTTACTGTGGCGATCATTTTGCAATATATACAAATATCAAATCATTATGTTATAAACTTGAAACTAATATAACAGTATATGTCAATTATACCTCCATGAAAAAAAGAGCTGAAAAAGATATTGAAACAAAAAGTTTACAAGAAAGTTCACAGCAGCATTATTTATAATAGCCAAAGGTGGAAAGAAAACATCGCATAAACATACAATGAGAAACTTTTTCAGCTATAAAAAGGAATAAAAGACTTATAAACAGTACAACGTGGATGAATCTGGAAAACCGTATGCGAAGGGAAAGAAGCCAGAAATAAAAGGCCACATTTTATGGGACTCCATTTATAAGAAATATACATAACAGTCACATTCATAGAGATAGAAAGCATATTAGTAGTTCCCATGGTTGGGGAAGGAGGGAATAGGAGTGAACTGATTAATGAGTATGGGAGGTCCTTTTGCAGTGATGGAAATGTCATGGACCAAGATAATGGTGATGGTGGCACAGTGTTATGAATAGACTACATGCCACAGCATTGCACCCTTAAAGTGGTTCAAAGGGTCAATGTTATGATACATGTATTTTACCCCCAATTTGGGAAAGACACAGACCATAGCAATCCCACATCTGGGCTCTAGTGCATTATACCCAAAGCACCTCTCCACATAAGGGCAGGTGCATAAGGCTGTTTATTGCTTATTGTAGGGGAAAACTGAGATTCCCCTGAAAACAGTTCTGATTCCCCTTCTGTTAGGTCGAATAGAGCTTGGTTGGTTTCTGCTAGTGTTGAGATGAATGATATTATGGCTAGAGGTCATGCAGGAATAGTCAGATGTACTCTTGGGTGGTAATTAGTGTGACTAGTGTAAAGGATCCATTTATTTTAGCAGTACTGATAGGAGAATAATGACGAGTGTGACTTCGTATGAGATTGGGCTACAGTTAGGGCTCCAATTAGGGCGTATTTGGAATTTGAAGCTCATCCTGATCATAGGATAGAGTAGATGGCGAGGCTTGATATAGTTAGCATAAATAGTACTCCTAGATTTATGTTAATAAGTGGATATGGTATGGATAAGGGGATTCACATGGTGAGGTCTAGCGTGAGGGCTAGGATGGGTGCTATGATGAATATGAATATGGAAGATGTAAGGGGTCGGAGAGGTTCTTTAGTGAAGAGTTTTACGGCGTCTGCAATAGGTTGGAGCGGGCTGTATGGTCCTACAATGTTTGGTCCTTTGCGGAGTTGTATATATCTTAGTACTTTGCATTCAACTAGGGTTAGGAAGGCTACGGCAAGGAGAATGGGGATAATTAGTGAGAGGATGTTGATTATGAACATATTGTTAGGAAGAGGAATTGAACCTCTGATAGTAAAAGTTTAAGTTTTATGCAATTACCGGGCTCTGCCACCCTAACAAACCCGAGCTCTATGGGTGATGTTGTTGAATAAACTGTCTAGATTAAGATTATATCATCTATTTGGTTAAAGGCGCTTTGGTAAAGTGGGCCTTATTTCTCTTGTCCTTTTGTACTGGGAGAAATTATTTAATAGATAGAAACCGACCTGGATTACTCTGATCTGAACTCAGATCACGTAGGACTTTAATCGTTGAACAAACGAACCTTTTTTTTTTTTTTAACGTTTATTTACTTTTGAGACAGAGACAGAGCATGAACGGGGGAGGGGCAGAGAGAGAGGGAGACACAGAATCGGAAGCAGGCTCCAGGCTCTGAGCCATCAGCCCAGAGCCCGACGCGGGGCTCGAACTCACGGACCGCGAGATCGTGACCTGAGCTGAAGTCGGACGCCCAACTGACTGAGCCACCCAGGTGCCCCAAACAAATGAACCTTTGATAGCTGCTGCACCATCGGGATGTCCTGATCCAACATCGAGGTCGTAAACCCTACTGTTGATATGGACTCTGAAATAGGATTGCGCTGTTATCCCTAGGGTAACTTGTTCCGTTGATCAAGTTTTTGGATCAATAAGTGATGCGATGCTTTCGACTGGTTAGTCTAGATGTAAATCACTCGGAGGTTGTTTTCTTCTCCGAGGTCACCCCAACCTAAATTGTTGACTCATGTAGAGAGGTCTGTTGTCCCTGTCGGTTGATTGATAAGGTCTCTTTGAGTCAGTTTATTAAAGCTCCATAGGGTCTTCTCGTCTTGTAATATTCCCGCCTCTTCACAGGAAGGTCAATTTCACGGATTGGAAGTAAGAGACAGTAAAGCCCTCGTGTGGCCATTCGTACAAGTCCCTATTTAGGGAACAAGTGATTATGCTACCTTTGCACGGTCAGGATACCGCAGCCGTTTAACTAATGTCACCAGGCAGACAGTGCCTCTAATACTAGAAATGCTAGAGGTGATGTTTTTGGTAAACAGGCAGGGCTTGTGTTTGCTGAGTTCCTTTTACTTCTTTTAATCTTTCCTTATTTGCATGCCTGTGTTGGGTTAACAATTGGTTTGATATTCAGTTTATGGTTAGGCTATATTTATCTTGTTAACTATCAGTGGTTATCCGCTCTGATATAAGCTTATGCAAGGAGAAGTATTTCTTGTTACTCATATTAGCATTATTGCTTCTATCGTTGAATAGATTAACCCAGTATTAAATTAGGAGTTAGCTGCGTTTTTTGACATTAGGTGTTTTGACTGTTGAGCTTGAATGCTTTCTTAATTGATAGCTGCTTTTAAGCCAACTATGGTTTATGTTTGTGCTTACTCTCTAAAAAAGACTGTATCCTAGTTCTAAAAAGCTGTACCTTTTTAGATTATATTTTAAACTTACATTAGAATTTTAGGAAGTTTTTGGGGTAAGTTTAAAGTTGAACTAAAATTCTCTTCTGGGTAACCAGCTATCACCAGGCTCATTAGGCTTTTCATCTCTACCCACAAATCTTCTCACTATTTTGCAACATAGACGAGTTCATCCTGTAAAGATTATTCATGGGTAACTCGTCTGGTTTCAGGGGCCTAGCTAAAGTTCTCTTTGTTAGGTTGTTCTAGCTAATTCATTGTGCAAAAGGTACAAGGGGTAATCTTTGCTGTGTAGTGCTTTTAATTTTTCTTTCATCTTTCCCTTGCGGTACTTTCTCTATAGCGCCAAGTTAAATTTCTATCTCCTATACTTTTAAGGGTAACTAAATGTTTTATTTTACTGTCTAGTGTTAATTGAATTTATGGGTGTTTGGGCTAGCTTTGGCTCAAGATGGTGAGTTTAATATGAAATCTTCTGGGTGTAAGCCAGATGCTTTGTTTAAGCTACATCTTGTTTATCCAAGCACACTTTCCAGTATGCTTACCTTGTTACGACATATCTCCTCTTGTGGGTTTAGTGGTTTGAATAGGTTTCTTTAAGGGTTTTGTCACTTGAGGAGGGTGACGGGCGGTGTGTGCGTACTTCATGGCCTAATTCAATTGAGCTCTCTATTCTCAAATTTACTACTAAATCCTCCTTTAGTCCTTAGTTTCATAAGGATTTTCGTGGGTATTCTAGTTATAGAAAATGTAGCCCATTGCTTCCCATCTCATGGGCTACACCTTAACCTAACTTTTTTGTGTTAAGATACTTGTGCTTACTTTTCTTCCTTTCTAGGGTTTGCTGAAGATGGTGGTATACAGGCTGAATTAGCAAGAGATGGTGAGGTGTATCGGGGTTTATCGATTATAGAACAGGCTCCTCTAGAGGGATATAAAGCACCGCCAAGTCCTTTGAGTTTTAAGCTGTTGCTAGTAGTTCTCTGGAAGATAGTTTTGTTCAGTTAGACTATCTATGTTTAGGGCTAAGCATAGTGGGGTATCTAATCCCAGTTTGGGTCTTAGCTATCGTGTGGCCGGAAATGTTAAAGTTACTTTCGTGCTGTATTTTTACGCTAACTGTAGCTTCTTACAGCCTAGTTAAGGTTTAACTTTAGTATGAGTTTTTCTCTGTAACACTCTGTAACCTGGAGCCTACCAGAGGAGAGTGACTGACTAAGCATTACAGCCATTAAACATTTGGTATGAAAACATCACATGATAGATTCTGAAGTGAAATGAGCAAGTTGCGAAATAATACACAAAGTGTTATCCTATGATTGTAAAACAAAAATAAAAATAACAACTAGAAAACACTTTTTTAAAAAGCCCATGGAGAGCAGGGCCCCCCTTACCTCCCATAGACTACAAATGAACTCACTACTCAGAAACCTATCTCCTTGGGAGCTTCACAGTAGGATTACCTGGGCTACTTTATTGAACCCTGCACCTGGACTACTTTATTAAACCAGTGCTGATTCTGGGCCCTGCCAAGACCAAATGACAGAATCGCTAGAGGAGGCACACAGGCGATGGTAGTTCCCAACACTACCCAGGGATCACAACAGGACGTCAGCGCTGAGAACCACTTTGCCAAGCATAGCTTCTCCAACTTTAACGTACAGACCAATCACCTATGGATCTACTAACACAGACGCTGGGGCCCCACATGCAGAATTTATGATCTTCCACTTCCTTTCAATCGGACTCTCTGCTCACATTTCTGCAGGGTGTCCACGTGAAGTCAGGTGGGGGTTGGGCTGGCTTCTGCTCTTGAAGCAACCTTTGAGATCTCAGAACCGGCCTCAGTCTACAGAGGTCAGGGAAGGGTCACTTGGCATGTGTGGGTGGTCCCACCAGGGACTCTGAGGCCTCAGATCATGTTCGCCTGGCCTGGGAGAACATCCTGGCTGACCCAGGGCATGTAGATGCCACTGCATGACCAGGTGGGGAGAGGAATGATGAGATTCAAACCAATTCTAGCAAACGCTAACCAAATTTAAAGAGGAAGGGATATATCCCAACTTACTCTATGAATCTAGCACTCCTCTGACACCAAAACCATTACAAGAAATCTATAGATTAGCATCTCTCATTAACCAAACATTAGCAAATAAAATGCCACAATGTATTTTAAAAGACAAGACAGTCCAACAACTGATGAATGGATAAAGAAATTGTGGTTTATATACACAATGGAATACTACGTGGCAATGAGAAAAAATGAAATATGGCCTTTTGTAGCAACGTCGATGGAACTGGAGAGGGTGATGCTAAGTGAAATAAGCCATACAGAGACAGACAGATACCATATGGTTTCACTCTTATGTGGAACCTGAGAAACTTAACAGAAACCCATGGGGGAGGGGAAGGAAAAAAAAAAAAAGAGGTTAGAGTGGGAGAGAGCCAAAGCATAAGAGACTGTTAAAAACTGAGAACAAACTGAGGGTTGATGGGGGGTGGGAGGGAGGGGAGGGTGGGTGATGGGTATTGAGGAGGGCACCTTTTGGGATGAGCACTGGGTGTTGTATGGAAACCAATTTGACAGTAAATTTCATATATTAAAAAATAAAAATTAAAAAATAAATAAATAAATAAATAAAAGACATCTTTGATGCAGGGTACAGTAAAACCTTGGTTTGCGAGCATAATTCGTTCCAGAAACATGCTTGTAATCCAAAGCACTTGGATATCAAAGTGAATTTCCCCTTAAAAAATAATAAAATTCAGATGATTCGTTCCACAACCCAAAAATATCCATATAAACGTGATTACAATACTGTAATATAATACAAAACAGTAAAGAAAATACAGAATACAAAGAAATATAAACAAATTAGCATGCACTTACCTTTGAAAACTTTCATGGCCAGTGTGAGGGAGACGAGAGAACGGTTATTGTGTAGAATGACTCTCACCATCAGTAACAGAATCACTGCCATCTATTCGCTCAATGGAATCTTTTTCTTTTCATTCAACTTTAACAAGGAACCTATCCAATGACACTTGCTTTTACCTCCTCTTGAGGATTTCACGGAAATGTGACACTGCATTGACAATCACCCACAATCCCGCAGGGAGAGAGAGAGAGAGAGAGAAGAACGAATTGTGATCACGTGACACTTGGCATCAAGTACTAGTAGTATTGCAAGACATTGCTCGTTTATCAAGTTAAAGTTTATTAGAAATATTTGCTCATCTTGTAGAACACTCACAGAACAAGTTACTCGCAATCCAAGGTTTTACTGTACTTGATCGTAGGAATTCAAGATTAGAAGAACATTCAAAACTCAAGCCATGTATGTAATTGACCACATTAAGAAACTAAAATGAAGAGTCCCATGATCATCTCAATAGACATACAAAAAGCTTTAGACAAATGCCAGCATCCCATTTCTGAAAAAGAAAAAAAAAAAACCTCCCAGCAAACTGGTAACAGAAGGGAACTTCCTCAACCTCAACCTCACAAAGAAAATCAATGAAAACATACAGCTAACATTGTATATTTAAGTTTATTTATTTATTTAGAGAGACACAGAGACAGTGTGAGTGGGGGAGGGGCAGAGAGAGAGGAAGAGAGAATTCCAAGGAGGCTCCTCATTGCCAGCATAGAACCTGATGCAGGGCTCAAACTCACAAAACTATGAGATCATGACCTGAGCCAAAATCAAGAGTCGGACGCTTAATCGACTGAGCCACCCAGGCACTCCTACAGCTAAGGTTATATTTAACAATGAAATACTGAGTGCTCTGCTCTCATATCAGGATTAAAATTAGGATTTCTCTCCACTTCTAGTCTACCTTGTTCTGGTTGCGCTAGTCAGGGAAGAAAAAGAAATAAAAGGTCTCTCCTCTGGAAAAGAAGTAAAGTTCACTTCCCTCACAAATGACAAGGTCATTTACATAGAAAACTAGATGGAATTTAAAAATAAATTTTTTTGGTTTTATTATATAAAATTTATATTTATATAAAAATAAATAAGTAATATTATTATTAAAAAAATAATTTTTTTTACTTTTAAATAGTTTTAACTACTGACCAAGGAAGAATCTCAGGGTGAATGGACTGCTCTGGCTCCTGAGTTCATGGCTGCTCCACCTGTGGTCCCAGACCTGCTCTGCAGGCAGGCATGTGCCTCCGTGCCTTTTCAGCAATTCCCCACCAAAGACTGGAGTGCTCAGCACCCCGCTGAAGACTGGGGTGCGGCTCCCCCTGTTCAGGCCACCGAATGGGTAGTAATGACCACTGAGTGGTCTTAAGCTGTTCCTGTACAATCTGTGAAACAAAATTGAAATACAATTGATGGAAAATAGATGCTTTCTTTGAAAAATAAATAAATAATAAGAGCTCCTAAAATTAATAAAGTTGTTTGGCAAAGTTACACAAGATCCATAGAAGCATTTCAAGCTTTGTTTGCCTGTAAACACTGCTTTAGCTGCATCCCACAAAGTTGGACATGTACCACTTATTAAATCAGTTCAAGATGGTACCTGATTAAAGACTTCCACTTTGACTCATGTTTATTCAGAAGTGTTTTCTGAGTTCAGATTATTTAGGAGAATTTCCTAATATCTTTTTGCTACTGACTTCTAGCTTCATCCCATTACAGTCAAAGACTGTGTAATTTCTTTCCTTGGTTTAGATTTGTTTTATGTCCCAGAATTTTGTAAGATTTTTCTTTTCTTTTTTTAAGTAGGCTCCATACCCAATGTGAAGCCCAAGGCGGGACTTGAACTTATGACCCTGAGGTCAAGGTCTGAGCTGAGATCAAGAGTCAAATGCTTAACCAACTGAGCCACCCAGGAGACACTACTTTGTAAGATTTTAATTTTTTTAATGTTTATTTATTTTTGAGAGACAGAGGGCAAGCGGGGAAAGAGCAGAGAGAGAGGAAGATACAGAATCCGAAGCAGGCTCCAGGCTCTGAGCTGTGAGCACAGAGCCCAACATGGGGCTCAAACTCACAAACTGCGAGATCATGACCTGAGCCGAAGTTGGATGCTTAACCAACTGAGCCACCCAGACACCCCACTCTGCACCCCACAGTGCACACTGGTTTCAGTGGTTTTTTTATCATATAGCTGTGCACGTATTAACACAACCATTTTTTAAATATTTCAATCACCACAAAAAAAACAAAAACAAAAAACCTTGTAGCCCTCAGCCATCACCCTAAGTAGCCTTATCCCTCCCATCTCTGGGCAACATGAACTTACTCTGTTTCCATACATTTGCTCACTCGGGACATTTTCTATAAAAGAAATCTATCATCTGTAGGAAATGATCTTTACTTAGCACAATGTTTTCGAGGTAAATCTGGCCTGTGCCTTGTATCAGAACTTTATTCCTTTTTTTTTTTTTTAAGTTTATTTATTTTGAGAGTGTGAGCCATCACGCGCGCAAGCGTGCACAGGGCCCCAAATGGGCTCTCTTCACCAACCAGTGAGATCATGACCTGATCTGAAATCAAGAATCCGATACTTAAGTGACTGAGCCACCCAAGCGCGCCCTACTTTATTCCTTTTGAAAAACTTTTTAGGATGTAGTTTAATATACATAAAGCAAATTTTACCGTGCAATGCACAGGTCGAGCATCTGTCAAACAGCTCTTTCATCCCCCTGCCAGAAATTCTCCCTTTATGGGGCGGTTTGTGAGTTCGAACCCTAAATCGGGCTCCGTGCTAACACGGCAGAGCCAGCTTGGGATTCTTTCTCTCGCTCTCTCTTCTCTCTCTCTCTGCCCCTTCCCGACTGGCGTTCTCTCTCTCTCTCTCAAAATAAACGAATTAATTAGAAAAAGGTATTCTGCCTTTATCATCACATGTCTTGTCCCCCAGGCTCAATGAGACACCCCGCCCCCACAAAAACTTCCAACAAACCACGCTCCCATCCGGGGCACTATCTCTCACCCACCTCAGACGCTGAATCAAACCACCCAGGGACCTTCGAGCCCAGGGTCACTGTGCCCACCCAGCCTCCTCCTCAGCACCCAGTCCTGAGCTCAGACCTCGGGCCTCACCACAGGGCTTCCGGGGGTTCTGAGGGGCCACCAGACCAAAGTCAAGGACTGAAGCTCCTCGTGCACCTTCGGCTACCCGCCCGCCCGCCCGCCGCACTTCCGCTCGGCTCCCCGTACCCCTGACGCGCAGGCGCAGCAGCGGGTGGAAGAGCCCGTGGGGACGTCTGGGTGCCGGATTTCCCACCTCCACCTGTGAGGCAACATGGCCGCGCCCTGACCCCTAGTTGCCCTTGGAGGCAGCCGCTTTAGGAAGCGCGCCAGCTTTGGTAAAACCACTTTTTCCTTGCCCGGAGTGCAAAGCTGTCCCGCTTGGGCGGAAGCGATTGTAACTAGCCACCCGTCACTAGGTCTTGCTTGCTATCAGCGGAGCACCGCCACTTACCCAGCCGAGCGGCACGCTCCGCCTGGCACACGGAGGTGGTTCGTATTTGTGGCATGTGTGAGGGAAACAAGCCATCCCTTCACAGACCTCTCCATGAATGTCCTCTCACATAAAGCCCCATCATCAATGATCTCCCCCCAGATATTCCACAAGCACTGATTCCCCAAACCTCCAGTTATTACGGAACTAGCGCATTTGCTCCTTGGTGAGTTACAGATAACAAACTACACAAGGGGAGCTTGGGTGGATCGGTGGGTTATGCCTCTGACTTCCGCTCAGGTTTTGATCTCGTGATTTGTGAGTTGGAGTCCCTCACAGGGCTTTGCACTGATGATGGCGCAGAGCCTGCTTGGGATTCTCTCTTTCCATCTCTCTGCCCCTCCCCTATCATGCTCAAAATAAATACACTTAAAAAAAAAAAAAAAGGCAATTCCAAGTGGAATTGTCAGAAAGGAAGTTTTATTTTCAGCAAATACGGAGATTACAGGGATTAACTCCCAAAGCCCTGAATTCCCAAGGAGTGAGTTTCTTTTATTTAGGGTTAGGATGAATATTCAGAAAGGGGAGTTTTGTCATCCTGTATAGAGGTGGAAATAAGGTCATGCCTGCATCTTAAGGCAATTGGCCTATACATACATTGTATGTTATGTCAATGAGGTTTGTGCTCTTCCTTAGGCAGAGATTTTTTTTAATACATATTTTTGTATTTTAGAGCTCAAACAAGGGAGTGGGACAGAGGGAGAGAGAGAGAGAGAGAGAGAGAGAGAGAGAGAGAGAGAGAGAGAGAAGGAGAGAGAATCTTAAGCAGGCTCCAGCTCAGGGCAGAGCCCGTTGCAGGGCTGGATCCCATGGCCCTTGGGATCATGACCTGACCCAAAATCAAGTCAGTTGCTTATCCAACTGAGCCTCCCAGGCGCCCTGAGATTTTAACATTATAATGAAGCAGAAATAAATGCCAGACATGGAGAAGGGGCTATGTGCATGCTCCAAGAGCCAGCATAAACTGGATTCTTGGCCTTATCATCTTGGGCAAAGGGTTCAGGGCCTAGCTTACTTTTGAAACAGCATTTAAGAGTTTTGTTTTTGTTTTTGTTTTTACCACTGACTTTCTCTTAAATGGTTAGGCTACAGACTTAGTTTTTATACTACCTTTGTTCCCTAAAAATTCTTAACTACTAAGGTTCTTGCATTTCTTTGTAATCTAGACACCTCCTAGGAAGTTCTGGAAGAATTGTGCTAAGGCAAGTAGGGCACAGATTACAGAAAATAGCTGGGGGCCTAAAATGACTTGTCATTTTAGAAAATGAAATTTAAAAAACACCAGTAACTGGTCTTTTTCTGTGGACCCCTCTTTCTACTCACAAAATGGTTGCATTGGGGGGGGGGTGTATGAAAATATTTGACCATTAAATATTGGGATAGTACTCAGTCTATGCATCCTCTTTTAATATCTGTTCAACAATTTTGGAGAGGAAATGAATGGACACTTTTCTAAGCCACCAAATTGATTTTGCTAATTGTCATGAACTACCTGTGGTCTCCAAAGAACAGAGTCCAAAACAGTTGCTTTGGACCACCATAAACCATCTTAGGACAAAAGATGATAATGATAATTCAATCTACCACTTGCACAATGCTCCAGGCACAGTTCTAAATGCTCTGCAAACATCAAGTTATTTAAATTTCGTAAGAGGGGCACCTGGGTGGCTCAGATGGTTGAGCATCCGACTTTGGCTCGGGTCATGATCTCTTGGTTCCTGAGTTTGAGCCCCACACCAGGCTTGCTGCTGTCGGTGCAAAGCCCGCTTTGGATCCTCTGTCCCCCCCTCTCTTTGCTCCTCCCCACTCCCACACTCTCTCTCTCTCAAAATAAATAAAATTTAAAGAATTAAAAAGCTATGGCAGAGGAATAATGGCCCCCAAAGATGCCCATGCCCTACCCTCCAGAACCTGTGAACATGTTAACTTATATGACAAAAGGGACTTTGCAGATGTGATTAAGTTGAGGATCTGAAGATGGTGAAATAATCCTGGACTATGTGGTGGGCCCAATATAATCACAGGGACTCTGTAAGAGGAAGGCAGGAAGGTCAGAGTCAGAGTAGGAGATGTGAAAATGGAAGCAGAAATCAGAGTCAAAAAGATTTGAAGATGCTATGTGTCTGGCTTTGAAGAGGGAGCGTTTCTTATTTACAGAAAATTCAAAATAACTGCATGGCACCTGGGACCCAGATCTTGGTTTCTAATACCATTCTCCAATAAAATGAACCAGGGTTCCTTGGAGAAATGACTGACTGGAGGACTGAGGATATATATAAGTGGAGTCTGGAGCACCTTGTAGTTCAAAAATAAATAAATAGGTAGATAGATAAATAGAGAGTGTTCAGTGACAACAACAACAAATCCACAGTGATGGGGGTATTTTAAAGGGGCACAGGAATCAACTGAAAACAATCTCAATGGCCAAAATTGGAAAAAATCTGAGGAACAAAATAAACTAGTACTGGATTATAACCCAAGGTATAAAATAAATGTCCAGGAATCCATACTGATATAAATGATTAAACAAATAAGGTAGAACAGATAAATCTCCTATGCAGAATGCCAAATAATTTATGTAGATACCTCACCTTCAAGGAGATAAAGCATTAACTCTCTACTCTGGAATTGCGGGCTATCATGCACAGTGATTGCTTTCCAAAAAGCATAGTACACAAAGGGTCAGGGACGGGGGGAAGTAGGGAAGAATGACCTTATAATGGAGAAACCTGACAAATACATCTCATCTAGGTTCAAGGATGTTGACAGTATGTCCCCTTGGCATGATATGATATTTTACTTCTGTGGTCTTCCCCCAAAACATAGAACACCTGTCTAATAATAAAAAATATTAGGCCAATCCCAATAGAGGGACATTTTACAAAATACCTGCCCAGCACTTCTCAAAACTGTCATGGTCATTAAAAGCAAGGAACATCTGAGAGACTGTCATAGCCAAGAAGGGACTAAGAGGTATTACAACAAAACGTAATATGGTATCCCAGATGGAATCCTAGAACAGAAAGGGACATTAGGTAAAAAACATAGTATGGACTTTAGTTAACAATGATGTAACAGTATTGATTCATTCATTGTAACAAATGTACCACATTAATGTTAGATGTTAGTAACAGAGAAACTGGATGTGGGATATATGGGAACTCTATCTATGCAATTTTTTTTTCCTGTAAATCTAAAATTGGTCTAAAAAACATAGTTTAGGGGAGAAAAAAGTTAACATAGCCAGGCTACCGGATAAATAGTACAAGAGTGGGGCAGCTGGTTAAGTTCAGTTGGTTAAGCATCCGACTTCGGCTCAGTCATGACCTCACAGTTCATGGGTTGGAGCCCCCCTTCAGGCTCTGTGCTGACAGCTCAGAGCCTGTAGCCTGCTTCAGATTCTGTCTCTCTATATATCCCTCCCATTTGTGCTGTCTCTCTCTCTCTCTCTCAAAAATAAATAAACGTTAAATATATGTATATATATGTATGTATAACAGTACAAGAGTAGCTAGTGTAAGAGAGGAAGGAGGGGCGCCTGGGCGGCTCAGTAGGTTAAGCGTCTGACTCTTGATCTCACTCAGGTCATGATCTCATGATTCGTGAGTTCAATCCCCGCATTGAGCTCTGTGCTGACAGTGTGGAGCCTGTTTGGGACTCCCTCTCTCTCTGCCCCTCCCCCACATGTGCACTCACGCCCTCTGTCTCAAAATGAATAAATTTTTTAAAAGACATAAGGAATTTTGGGGGAGAGGAGATAACTTCTATTTCTGATCTTTATGATGAAGGAAGAACATCACAGGGGAGGGGAGGTGTTCTGGAGGCAAGCAAATATGGGAGTAGAGGCCAAATGTGGCAATACTTGTCAATTTGGGAAACACTAGCATAGAACCAATACCATCCGCTTTCAGAGGGATATTATTGAGAAAGGCGAGTAGGCAAGCCACAGGTACTGTCCAAGCACTGTTGAAGCAGGAAACCACGGCAGCTCTTGGCAAAGAATCTTTTTTTTTTTTTTTCTTACCTGAAAATCATTTTTTTCTGGCAGGCTGACTCCAAGAAAGCCCTCAATGATTCCCAACTTTTGGTATTCATACTCTTCTGTAAAACTCTCCCCGCCCTCAGCATGTGCTGGCCTAGCAACTTGCTTCTGAGACAAGATGATAGCAGAGACAGTGGACTTAGATGTCATATGCACAATGTGATACTGTCCATAAACCATCTTCAAATGAGTTGAGTCATTCACATAGCGATGAGGAAGAGCTCAAGGCATTCTATCTCAAAATACACATTAAGGAGATTTATCTGATGAAAAATGAGGGTGGACTTATGACAAGCCTCCAAATATCCATTGCAACCATAGGTTTATCTCCTTTGTGAGATCTCTGCCATTTGGCTAAAGATTCCACACACTTATCGTATCCACAGACATTTCTCATTTCTGACATGAGGCCACAGAATATAACTGAAAACCTTATCCTATTCACCCCTGTAACTTGGCAGGTTTGGGTGTTCAAACCCAGCACATTCCAAAGGACTGAGCTTTTTTCCAAGTTTATTATTTAGGAGAGAGAGTGCATGAGCACATGAGCAGGGGAGGGGCAGAGACAGAGACAGAGAGAGAGAATCCCAAGCAGACTCCATGCTGTCAGCACAGAGCCCGACGTGGGGCTCAATCCCACAACTGTGAGATCATGATCTGAGTCGAAATCAAGAGTCGGACACTTAACCGACTGAGTCACCCAGGCACCCCCAAATGGACTGACCTTTGACTAGCACCTTGGAGAGAACCTCTCAGCCCCTGGAGTATACTGCCTGAGAAGAGCGTCTTTGTATATCTGGGGTTTGGGCCACACGGTGTAGTTTATGCTAGCAATGTTTTTGGTAAACACCTGTTTTTGTTCACCTGTTGACCTTGAGGAGTGTGGAGTGTGAGTTCAGGTCAGACATATGGTTACTCCATTCCTACATAAGCACAAGTAAACACCCTGGGCACTGAGACAAAGGTGAGTTTCCCTGGTTGGCAATATTCCATATGAGGTGTCACATTGTGGCGGAAGAATTAAGCACTGTCCATACAATTCCACTGAGAAAAGGCAACTGGAAATATATACCTGGTTTCTCCTGGATTCTGCCCTATGCATTTTACATTTGCTAATTCAATCTGTAACTTTTCACTATAATAACTATAACTATAATAGTTATATTATGCTATATATAATGCTATATATATAGGCTATATATATAATGCTATATATATATGCTATTATATTATGCTATAATAACTATAGCATAATAACTATAACCGTAAGAGCTTTATCAGTCTTTTGAGAATAATCCAATGGGAAAGTGACCTTAAGGACCTGATATAACTGTCTTCCTATAATTTTTTTCCTATGAGAACTTATTGATGATTTGGAAGTCAAGCTCACTACAATTCAACCTTCTAAGAGCCACTGATATTTAATGACGTTTATCTTTCCATTATCAGTGCTTCATTAGGGTACTCTCAGTGAAAGTTTCCAACTGCATAAAAAGCTAAAACTTTTATTAAAAGGCTTTTCCAATACTCTGGTTTCTCTTCAGATCATATAAATCTTTCACCTTTTAAAAGGCTTTTCCATAATGAGTGTATCAAATTTTCCTTATGAGTTTACTGTGACCTAAAATAAAACACAATTGTTAACTGAAGGCACTACCACATTGACAGTATCCATAAGGTTTCTCTCCTGTGCAGGTTCTCTGTTGTCTCCTAAAAGTGCACATCTAACAACAGGTTGTCCTACAAGAACTATATTCCTATCCCCACTCGTGTTTAATGTCTGGAATACCACAGAAGGCCTTCCAGTCACTGTTTAACAGAGTTTTCCTCTTGTATGGGGTCTGTGATACACAATGAGCTGGGATTTCCACAGAAACAATTTTTCACCTTGACTGAATCCACATGTGTCTCTCTCCTGTGACTTGCCTTGTGTTTGATGAGGCATGACTTGTGAGAGGCTTTCCTACAATCGCTGCATCCATATTGTGTCTCTCTGTATGGATTCCCTGAGGTCTACTGAGTACTGACTTTGTGAAATAGCCTTTCCCACATTCACTACATTTATAAGGTTTCTCTCCTGTATGAGTTCTTTGACGGCTCATGAGACTTGACTTCTGAAAGCAGGATTTTCCAGCGCCACTGCCTACATAGGGAGAATTTCCGGTGTCAAATCCCTGATGTGTACCGAGCGAGACTTCCTGGAGACAGCTTTCCCACACTCACTGCAACCATGGGGCTTCATTCTTCTTTCAGTTCGCTGATGTATCCTACAGAATACTTCACCACATTTAAGGTGTTTACACCGTTTCTCCTGCATGAGTTCTCTGATGTGCAGTGAGCTAAAACTTCCGGAGAAATTTTTCCCACATACACTGCATCCATGGGGCTTTTGTTCTGTATGAGTTCTCTGATGTCCAGTGAGCAGAGACCTTCTCATAAAGGTTTTACCACATTCAATACATTCACAATGTTTCTTTCTTTTCCTTTTCCAGTTTGATGTGTAATGAATTGTCAATTGGTGCTGATGGTGTTTCTGTATTGACTGCATTTAATTCCAGTGTAACATTTTTCATACTTAATACGAGGAAATGATTTATCTATTAAACTTATTGGTATTCTTCACTGCACAGCTTTTATTCTGGTTAACTAACTTTGAATTAGAGTTCAGTATGTCAAAACTACCATGACTTTGCCTTAAAGTAACAAGATTTCTTTACAGATTAAACATATTTCCAGATGAACTGTGTTCATGACCTCTTTCCATGTTTTTTTTAATATGAAATTTATTGTCAAATTGGTTTCCATACAATACCCAGCGCTCCTCCCAACAGGTGACCTCCTCAATGCCCATCACCCACCCTCCCCTCCCCCCCCCCCATCAACCCTCAGTTTATTCTCAGTTTTTAAGAGTCTCTTATGCTTTGGCTACCTCCCTCTCTAACTTTTTTTTCCTTCCCCTCCCCCATGGTCTTCTGTTAAGTTTCTCAGGATCCACATAGGAGTGAAAACATATGGACTCTGTCCTTCTCTGTATGACTTATTTCACTTAGCATCACACTCTCCAGTTCCATCCACGTTGCTACAAAGGGCCATATTTCATTATTTCTCATTGCCACGTAGTATTCCATTGTGTATATAAACCACAAATTCTTTATCCATTCATCAGTTGATGAACATTTAGGCTCTTTCCATAATTTGGCTATTGTTGAAAGTGCTTCTATAAACATTGGGGTACATCTTTCCATGTTCTTTAGCTTGTTTTGGATTTCCAAAGGCCACTGCATATGATCACCAACTTCTCAAACTTCTAGGAAAAAAAAAATGAATTCTTTCACAATAATGTTACAGAGCATAACTGCTTCTAAAATACCATGGTTTGGGCTAGCTCTCTGACAATTCTACTGTCACATGAAAGAAATCATTAAGCGTAAATTTCTTTCTTGGACAAGAGGAGAAACACAATGAAGTAAAATCATAACGTACAAAAAAACCCAAAAAAAACCAACAAAACCCAAACCAAACCAAACCAAAAACAGTTGATACAGAATCAATGGTAGAAAATTTCCAATTAGTAAAACTTTTTGGTGCTCTTCGAATAGATCCTTGCAAAATGGGCAAAGAGGATGAAGCAGAAATGTATCTCATTAACACAAGATCAGGTAAGCTGGAGAGACATCTGATCTAACATGGTGAGGGGATGTAGCCATTCATTCTACCAATATTTATTGAATGTATACTATGTATCATGTATTGTAAACAGCACTGGGGTACAGACTAAAGAGAAACGTTCTCTGCATTCCAGTGGGCAAAAAGAGAACAAAATGGAAGGAAAGAAGACAACTAGAGACCAAAAAGTGGTTCAAAGGATATGAAAAAGAATGGAAGTTGATCAACTTTACATAGATAATCAGCAATGAGAAAATAAAAGTTGAGCCAAGAAACCAGGAATAAGGAATGTAAAGAATTATAGAAGGTTTTGTTCAAGTACAATGGCAGTGCAAAGGCCTGGAGACAGAGGTTTGGGCCAGATCAAGACACAGAAAGGTAGCCAGTAGGTCCTGAGTATAATCCCAATACAGGGAGAAAGAAGAGTTAATGTTCAAAAGGTAGATGGGAGTTAGATCATGTAGATCTGACAGGAGGAATCAGAATCTGACACTATTACCAGTGACAAGCCACTGGGAGTTTTGAGCAGGTGGCATCATGTTCCGATTTACATTTCCAAAGGATTCCTGACTGTTACACAGATACTGATGGGAGAAGGCGGAGTGTGGGAGAAAGAGGAAACAGGAAGTTAATGTAGTAAGGCAGCCAAGAGATAATGGTGGCTGGGTCAAGAGCAACAACAGTGGAGATGTCAAGTGGATGAACTCAGGATACATTTAGGAGAAAGAAAAGACAACATTCAATGTTGAATTCAATGTGGGCTGTGAGTAAAAGGGAGGAATCGCAGGGTTTTCCTAGGCATTTGGCTTAAATGCCTAAGTACTGGCTGTACTGTTGAGGAGCATCAGGAAGATAGGTTTTGAATGTGGGGAAAACCAGGTCTATATTTTGAGGCACAAACATTTTGAGATGGTTATTGGATATCTAAGTGCAGACTCAATTGGAGATAGGAATGTGGAGGAAGATTTTGGCTGGAAGACAAATTTGGGTGTTATCTATATAGAAATATTACCTAAAGAGAAATGACTAAGTGAGGTCTCTCTGGGAGAGTTAAAAACCAGGAAAATGATGACGCAGGCCTTTACGCATTCTGACTTTTAGGGTTCTGTAAAGAGGAAATGCCCAGAGAATGAGGGAGGCCCTTCCAGGAGCAAAAGAGAAGTGACTCATGACCAGGGAAATAAGCAGGTATAGGTATTTACTTAGAACAAATTCTGGAAGAGGCAGGTCAGAAAGCAAAATTTCTTTCAGTGGACATCCTGCTCCCAAATCTTGTCTCTCTTATTAATTCAGTAATACTGCTACCAAGTTAATTTCCCTAAAGTGCCCTTCTCTTACAATGTGGGGAAGATTCCTGTAGTCAATGCTCTAACTTTCTGTCTGAGGTTATTCTCATATAAGGACGAGAAAGAGGATCATCCATGTGTCTTTTAAAATTTTTAAATCCTGTGAATTTTAAAACCAAAAAGTTGGTGGGGCGTCCGACTCTTCAGACTCTTGATTTCTCAAGTCATGATCTCACCGTCATGGGTTTGAGGCCCACTTTGGCCTCTGTGCTGGCAGTGCGGAGCCTGCTTGGGATTCTGTCTCCCTCTCTCTCTCCCCCTTCCCACTTGTGCTCTCTCTCTCTCTCTCCAAATAAATATTAAATACATACATACATAACTAAAAAATAAAATTAGGCCAGAGAACCATCTAAACCATCTAAGCATCCATTAGCACAACACTGCTGAACTGTCACTTTTTCCTTTCAAGTCCCTTAAATAATGGAACTACAGACTATAATAGCTGGCTTTCTCCTGTTACATTCCCCAAGCCCTCTTCTTGCCAATGACACTCCTGATTCTTCCTGAATTCTGTATTTATACCTTAGTTGTTACAGATCTGGAATTCATCAATTAAGGGGTCCTCATTCTAGATCAAGAAACTGGGGCACTTAATCTTCGACTTGTAGAGACTGGTTTAAAGGAAGCTAACTTGGAATTCAAGGAATAGAGAGAAAACTAATTTTTTTTAAATGTTTATTTATTTTTGAGAGACAGAGAGAGACATGGCACGAGTGGGGGAGGGGCATAGGGAGAGGGAAACACAGAATCTGAAGCAGGCTCCAGGCTCTGAGCTGTCAGCACACAGCCCAATGCAGGGCTCGAACTCAAGACCTGTGAGATCACATCCTGACCGGAAGTCAGACGCTCAGCTGACTGAGCCACCCAGGCACCCTGAGAAAACTAAATATAAGCAAAATATTGTATCTTGGAGTCTCTGGATCAGAGAGGGATTTAAATATCATATAGTTGGTAACAGGGTTATAACTAGGATTTTTTAGACTAGGGAAACTAAACCAAGAGTAACAACGAAGTTGAATCAAGAGAAAGACCTGATCCAGTAAATATATGTGGAAATCAGCAAAGTATCCATGAGTTTTATGGTTTGATTTCAGGTGAAACCTAAGATTGTGAATTTCTTTGTTTTGTTTTTTTTTTTGTTTTGTTTAAGTGAATTCCATTATTTCAGTACATTTGGGAGCTATAATTCATCCTGAAAATTACAATATTTATAGCTCCTCCCTTACCATTTCATTATAAAAATTTTCAAACATACACACAAGTTGAAGGAACTATACTCTGAACAGCCATATGCCCACCTCCCTGATTCTATAGTTAACATTTTCTACACTTGCTCTATATCATATTCGCCCATCCAGAATGAGGAACTAAATACATAAACATCAAAAGACCAGGTTGTTATGGAAACACAGCACTCAAAGTGGGTTGAAGGTCAGGAAGGGAAATCAGTATTATCCAATGAAGCAGGAAAGTTCACTAGTCAGAAGACAGCGATGAATCTGAAGTATTCTCTTTGCAGAGAGGCATGGAAGACTGGATTTCCAACGCAAGAGAAGAGGAAGGAACATACAATGGCCCTATGGCTGGTAATGAAAAAGGGAAAGATTTGAGAATCCTCAGTACGAAAAAAAATCTAAGCAAAACAAATCAAGACCCTAGATGAAGTAAATCAGGAGCAAATCCAGAGGTGGGAACACAGAAGTATTTTCCTCTAAATGCATAAGCGATGAATAACATAGGAAAGCAATAACCAGAGACTCCATTTAGATATCCTTAGAGACCATCAAAAGTTTAGAAACTAGAAGATGAATCACCTCCACAGTATTTCAAAGGTGTGAGGCCTTCACGAACCAAGGAATTGCCTTCTATTTCTCTTCTACCTGGATGCTTCTCATTCACTTACCTGGAAAGCTCCAAGCATGGTTTTCCTTTTCCATTTATGGTTTATCTCCTAGCTTCAATTTGAAGATTTCCATGGTCTGGTATTTTGGTACCCTATTAGGAAAAATTACAGAATACTTGGAAAAATATATTTGGGCACAATATGCAGACATTGTTACATAATACCTTTTACAGACTGTGCAAGTACACCTTGGACTAGGGCTTATCCTGAAGAGTGGGGAGCACACTCCCCCATCCATCTAGGAGACTGAGAATCTACCACTTACAAAGTTCAAGTCTTATGTAGGGGTCAGCAGACTAAGGCCCATGACTGTAACTAAGAAGAGTTTCTACATTTTAAATGTTATAAAGGAAAAAGAATATGATACAGAGGACAGTTAGTAGCCCATAGGGCCTACAGTATTTACTACCTGGCCCTCCAGAAAAACTTTCGCAACCTCTCTTACATTATTCAGCACTTCAGATAACCCCCAAAATCAGTCCACAATTGAGAAAGACAAGGTGTCAATTGGACACCTTGAGTGACACAGGGAACCAGTCCTTTCCGCCACATTGCTAGGAGCTGCCCACTCCTCCCAGGTGAATTGCACAGCTACATCTTCAAATAACAATGATCCTGCAGCAATAAATTCTTTTTTTTTTTTTTGATGGTATGTTTTGTTATGTTATTTGAGAAAGAGCACACATGAGCAGGGGAGAGGGGCAGAGGAGAGAATCTTAAGCTGCCTCAACACTCACGATGGAGCCCAATGCAGGGCTCGATCCTACGACCCTGGGATCATGACCTGAGCTGAAATCAAGACTCAGACGCTCAACTGACTGAGTCACCCAGGTGCTTCGCAGTAAGTTCTTCTTTCATCTGAGGTGATTATTTGACAGTTTGGAAGAGATCTGTGGAAATCTAATCATTTCTATGTATAGGCTGTATCTATACATGTGCATTTACATTATATATTGTGGAAGAGAGGGAAGTCTTATATAGACATCCTGCTACTATAATTCAGTCATCCATTTACTCAATAATTCAGAAGGTTTTCTAAATTAAAGGGGCACCTAGGTGGCTCAGTCGGTTAAGTGTCCAAGTCTTGGTTTCGGCCCGGGTCGTGATCTCACAGTTCATGGGTTTGAGCCCCACATTGGGCTCTGTGCTGACAGTGTGGAGCCTGCTTGGGATTCTCTCTCTGTCCCTCTCTCTATACCTCCCCTCCACACTTGCTCACTCTCTCTAAATAAATAAATACGCTTTTAAAAAAGAAAGAAAAGGGGTGCCTGGATGGCTCAGTCGCTTAAGCGTCTGACTTCGGCTCAGGTCATGATCTCACAGTCTGTGGTTTCAAGTCCCGTGTCGGGCTCTGTGCTGACAGCTCAGAGCCTGGAGCCTGCTTTGGATTCTGTATCTCCCTCTCTCTCTGCCCCTCCCCTGCTCATGCTCTGTCTCTCTCTGTCTCAAAAATAAATAAAAACAGTTTTAAAAAATTTAAAAAAAAAGAAATAAAAAAACAAACTCTACTGGTAGTTCTATACTCAAAATCCAATTCAGCAAAATGGTTTGAGAGGCCATTTAAACCTTAATTCATCTCGATAAATCTAGGTTTTATACCTTGAAAAGGATGGGATAACAGAAGGTATTAAAGGAACTCTAGAAGGAACAACCACCGGTTCAATAAATGCTTTATGCTGGCCAGGTGTACAAATGTATAAAAACTCACTTTATTATGTGTATGCTATACCCCAATAAGAAAGCACAAACGTGCATATGTGTGTGTGTATGCACGTGCATGGACACACACACACACACAGGAAATAGAAAAACAACCACAGAAAGCCTCTTCATGCCTACACCAGAAAGCTGCTATTGAAGCCACTACCCACTGTAGGGCCATCGAGAAATTTATTGAAATTTCAATGCCAGGAAATATTTCTGTCTCTGAGTAAAGGATCTACTTTCTCTGTACAAAACTGCAAATCACATAACATTTGGTGCTTCTCTTGCTGGAAATGGCTGCCAAAAATATTGGAGATAATCTGGGTAGCTTAACATAAATAATTCAGAGTCTTTGTTTTTTTAATTAATATTCTGACTTTTAAAATTCTGAGCAGATTCTATGACCTACACTTCCACCATTCCAAGTTTGCCTTGATTTTGACATTATAGTCAATATTTAGTTTTCTACAAATACAGGCCTTTATCAATGTGTATTTTTCCCACTAGTCAAATCAATTTGTATACGCCTCCACAAATGCAACAGGAAAGAAAGAAGGGATAAAGAAATCTGTAAAACTCACTTGGACCTTGGTCCTTTCCTTCTGCTCTTAGAAAATGGCCAGAACTGAGATCTTTGTCCTTTTATTCTTCTAGATTGTCACTCGGATTCTGGTCACAGATTTCACAGGTCATGTTAATGACGTCCCCAGAAATAATGCTCCCTGCTCCTGACTTCACTTGATTCTAAGGACTCAAAAGCAAATTCACTTTAAGCAGTATATCCCCCTGAGCCACACACCTTGTCAGTGGTACCACAGGTGCTGTGGTAGGCAGAATCGTGCCCACCGGAAGATATCCACTTTCTAATCTCTGGAACCTGTGAACATGCTACTTCACACAGCAAAAGGGGATTCAGGATGCTGATGAAATTACAGTTGCTAATCAGATAACCCCAAAATAGGGAGATTTCCTGGATTATTCGGGTGGGCCAAATGTCATCACAAGGGTCCCCATAAGTGAAAAGCAGAAGAATCCAGAGAGATGTGATGTGACAAGAAATCCACACACCATTGCTGGCTGTGAAGATGAGAGGAAAGGGAGACAGGAGGCAAGGAGCGGGGACGGCCTCTGGAAGCTGGAAAAGGCAACGAAACAGATTCTCCCTTAGAGCCTACAGAGAAGAAAGTACTCCTACTGACAGGAAAATCCTTAACTTTAGCAGAGGAAAATCCATGTTGAACTTATAATCCATAGAACTGTAGGGTAATAAACTTGCATCGTTTAAGCCACTAAGGTTATGTTAATTTATTACAGAACCAATAGAAAACTCATATAGGTGTCCCCTAACATAAAATCTCGATACTTTAGGGGCGCCTGGCTGGCACAGTGGGTAGAGCATCAAATGTTTGATCTCAGGATTGTAAGTGCAACCCCACGTTGGGTGCAGAGATTACTTAAAAATAAAATCTTTTTCTTTTTTGAGAGAAAGTGAGATCAAGCACCAGCAGGGGAGGGGCAGAGAGAGAGGGAGATACAGAATCCGAAGCAGGCTCCAGGCTCTGAGCTGTCAGCATTTCTGGCTTGCACTCTGTCTCTCTGTCTCTCAAAAATAAAATAAACATTAAAAAAAAATTTAGAAACCCTGAGAAAATGTGCATTGTTTTAAACCACTAAGTTTGTGGTACACAGCAATGGAACACTAATACACTGAATGACATAGAAATTTTAAATATCAAAGCTAGTCAGAAGCAGCTAAGGCAATACATGGAGAAATTTATATCCTGGTATATGCTATCTACTTTTATGTACATTAGTTCACTTAATTTCACATCCCTTGGAAAGATTTATTCAAGGCACATGGATAAGGGGAAAAGCACTATTAAAAAAAAACAACAGGTTTGTTCACACCCTTTATTCTTGAGCCAAAATTATTTGCAGATAATAAGACTGCTCAACTTAAAAAAATGTAAATGTGGGGAGCCTGGGTAGCTTAGTCAGGTGAGTGTCCAACTCTTGATTTCAGCTCAGGTCATGATCCAAGGGTAGTGGGATCAAGCCCCACGTCAGGCTCCATGCCCGTGGAGTCTGCTTAAGATTCTCATTCTCTCTCTCTCTCTCTCTCTCTCTCTCTCTCTCTCTCTCTGCAACTCTCCCTGGCTTGCCCTCTTTCACTCTCAAATAAAAAATAAATAAACAATGTAAAGGAATTCACTGAAACTTTCACTTTCAATAATACCAAGAGCAAGTCAATTGCTCTTTTACAGTGCAACATTGAGAAGCAGGGAATATTTTTTTTTAATTTTTAATGTTTATTTGCTTTGAGGGAGACAGAGTATGAGCAGGAGAGGGGCAGAGAGACAGAGAGGGAGACACAAACTCCGAAGCAGGCTCCAGGCTCTGAGCTGTCAGCACAGAGCCCAACGCGGGGCTCAAACTCACGAACTGTGAGATCATGACCTGAGCTGAAGTCGGATGCTTAACTGACTAAGCCACCCAGGCGCCCCAAGAAGCAGGGAATTTTTTTAAGGTACTACTTAACAACTGCAACGAGGCATAAACTACCTAGGTGCGGGGGGCCAGGCCCCGGTGCCAGGCTGAGACCGGGTCGAGCAATGTTCCCTGTTGACTCAGCCAACCCGGTGGTTCCCCCTCCCATTCCCCCACTTTCAAGGGCATACGAAAGCCTTGTCAAGGCTGAGGAAGTTAATTCCTGAAGCCTGTGGTCTGCAGGTGTTGGCAGTAAGGCTACCTCCCTTTTTCTACCCCGAGTCAGATAGGAACAAACATGGGAACTGTGTTTTGCTAGCAATCTATCAACAAGGTCTTGTGACCCGTTCAGAAAGTTCACAAGGTACACAGAACTAAATGTTTTGGCTGGCAGTGATCATGTGAAACCTGTTCATTCTTAGAATGACCTGATCCATAAGAGTCTTATATTATAAAAGATTGTGTACAGCAACAATAAAGCCGTCACTTGGGCCATCAGCCCTGTTCCCAAACTTTCTTCTCTTTTTTTCTTGCATTCCCCTATCCTCAGGACCCTGACACCTCGGTGTTTGTCGCGCCGGTCGTGACACCTAGGAAAAAGAATAACCCAAAATTTCTGAGACACACATGAAAAAAGACACAACACAATGTAGAGGTGATGGGTAGGAGAATCTGGATAAGCAGAGAATCATATTATAAAAAAAGTATAAATATATAAGTCAAGCCTATTTAAAGTAATGTATACATTTAATATGACTCTAGTAAACTTGTCATTGGTTCACCCACCTGATGTGACACTATTATATAACCATTTTAAACTATGGAAATATGTTTATAATTAGAAATTAAGTGGTATCTATGTTATACAGATCATTCCACATGTGAAGGTAGCACAGAGATTAAACATGCTGTGGTTTTCAGTGGACATCAGAGCTCAGGCTAATTAACAGAGATGTTTTTACATGTATAGAACAAACCTGAAAGGAAACCTCCAAGAAAAAAATGTAGGGTAAACTCAGAGACAAGAAGGACAAAACACATCTCTTATAACACCTCACTAGATCTTACCTCATTACTGTTTGTTAGGAAGATAAGGACAAGATCGTTAATGCTGTAAAACGAAAGACTTTCATGAGTACCTTGAGCAATATATGGGCTTGAAGGAGTGAAATGGATTTGGATCAGCTGGAGGAATGTATCATCAAGTCTGTTCCTAGTAGTCAACATTTAAGCCTCAACCTTAACCTACCTCCTCTCCAGGGATGCAGGGTCTCCAAGGCTCCAGCCTCTTGCCTCTTCTGTACATATGTCTCCAGACATAAAATGGCTTCCTCCCAAAACAAAAACAAAAACTGACTCCAAGTTAAGTCCGAAATCCAAACCAGAAACACCTGTTCACTAACACCCTTCACCCCAGGCCTCCCTGTGTCTGAGCCCCACAGTGGAGTGTGATCCTGGACAAGAAAGCACATTCACTGATACATACCTACCACTCCAGTTCTTGGTCGCTGAGCCCCACAAACAGAATCACTCACACTGACAACCAACACTAACAGACCCTCTGCCATTTTTTTTTTAGTTTTATCTTTTTTTTTTTTAATTTATTTTAGTTATCATACAGTGCAATATTGGTTTCATGAGTAGAATTCAGCAACTCATCACTTACATACAACACCTAGAGCTCATCAAAAGTGCCCTCCTTAACACCCATCACCCATCTAGCCCATCTCCCACCCACCTCCTTCAATCAACCCTCAGTTTGTTCTCTATCATTAAGAGTCTTGTGGGGGCGCTTGGGTGGCTCAGTTGGTTGAGCGTCGCACTTCAGCTCAGGTCATGATCTCACAGTTTGGGAGTTCGAGCCCTGCACTGGGCTCTGTGCTGACAGCCTGGAGCCTGCTTCTGATTCTGTGTCTACCTCTCTCTCTCTCTCTCTGCCTCTCCACTGTTCACCCTCTGTCTCTTTCTCTCTCTCAAAAATAAATAAACATTAAAAAAAATTTTTTTAAGAGTCTTGTGGTTTGTTTTCCTCTCTTCTCTCCCCCCCTTCCCATACGATCATGTTTTATTTCTTACATTCCACATATGAGTGAAATCATATGGTATTCGTCTTTCTCTGATTCACTTATTTCACTTAGCATAATACATTCTGGGTCTACTACTAAAGGCCAGATTCTCCAGCGAAGCAAAAGAAATCCCCAGAAGGGCCCTTTACTGGCCTCACAGGCACTTCACTCCAGAGACACGTGCAGAGCCCTACCCACTTGACGCTGAACTTCTCTACGCTCCACCGCATCTACCACAGGCTGGACCCCCTTCCGAAATGACCCCCATTCTCAAGCTCCCCCACCTCCATGGTGGTGAGGGACGCTTCAGGTGGAGCTGGAACCTTCACGACGTTCCTGGAAGTCGAGTTCCGCCCCCAGATGCTCAACACAGAAGTGGCCACCCCCACCTTGGCGATCTGGGTCCAAGCGGCCAGCAGGAGGGCCGCCAAAAGAAATTGAAATCGCTTTAGGGGTGTCACCTTGCCTTTTCCTGCCGTCTTGTTGGCTACCAGCGCTGTGATGAGTGCCTCAGAGGCTGGCACTGGCCTGCGGTTTTCTACCGAGCCTTTCGGGAAGATGGCAGTGTCCGTGAGGACTAGGCAGGAGCACTCCCACGGTCAGGAAGTGCAGCTGGCGGGGAAGACCCTGGCAGCTGCGGGCTGGAGGCCTTCGCATGGCCTTCGAGCTTTGCAGAAGCCAAGACGTAGGAAAGGCAGAGGCCAGGCAGCGGACCAAATAACAGAGGCTCAGGCTCCGAGTTCTGCCAAAACTTGACAACGGGGCCCAGCGCGGGTGAGAATCCGTAACGTGTGAGAATCACTAACGCGGGCCTGGATTAGGCAGGTCAGAGACCTACTGGAGGGAGGGAGCTGCAAAAATGGATGCCCTCGGGGGCCTGTCTAGGGGGCTGGATTGGAGGCTACTTCTAGTAAGTAGGAGGGAGCCTCCCTCCCCATTTTCTGCCACTCTCCCCCACCCCTCTTAAAAAAAAAAAAAAAAAGGGAGGCATAACCTGACTGTACATCAGCAGGCAGTTTGGTGAATTAAACACATCCCTTCACCAGAAGTCAGGTCTATAGCCGTTACAAGAGCCAATTACAGGGATGTCTTGGTGGGTCAGTCGGTTAAGCGTCTGACTCTTGGCTTCAGCTCAAGTCATGATCTCATGGTCTGTGAGTTCGAGCCCCACATCAGGCTCCGTGTTGACAGTGCAGAGCCTGCTTGACACTCTCCCTCCCTCTCTCTCTCTCTCTCTCTGCCCCTCCCCTGCTCACTCTCTCTGAGTCTCTCTTAAAAATAAATAAACTTAAAAAAAAAAAGGCAATTATAAAACTATCAGTATTTTTTTAGTGACTTCTTGAAAGCATGGCATAGTGATCTCCACACAGTATTTATATGATCTTCTTATGGCAAAAGTTCATAAACATAGGCATTTCAAAACTTTGAATGGATTAAGTAAAACATAATTCTGAGTATATTAAGGGTTTGGACTTGAGATCAAGAGACTCTTCACTGAGTATGTATCCACTAAATTCTAATCAAGAGATTAACAGTATCAAATAAACTGTCTCATGCATGGCCACAGCCCCTCAAACTAGGAAGCTCTAAAATGGAAGTCCTTTTCCCCTCCAGACTGACCTTCTCTTATTCTCTTTCTCATCCAGCATCACTATTACGCAATAAATCAAGAATGGAAGTGTGAGAGTTACCTGGATTGTAGATCACTGGAGGTTGATCTGACAACATCAGGGATCAACCCAAAACATAACCTGTGTATTATCTTCACAGTCACCACCAAAAAATACATGAAACTGCAAGTCTCTAAAGGGCTTATACAGAGAGACTGGGGAACCTGGCCAACTGAGGGAAAGCCGCACTGAAGAAATGATAATTGAAGATGATGAAGGATGAAGAAACCAAAAAATGAGGGGAAGGAGGAGTCCTTCTTCAGAAGGAGTAAGAGTACTTTTATTATTACCACTTTTTCTGCTTTGTCCCTTTATAAACAGTTATTAAGTCTCTCATGTCACAATGAAAACACTCTGGGGTAACAAGTCTGTTCTTTAGAACCATATTTCCCTTCAGTGACAAAATATACTTTGGCCCATTAATATGTTCACTCACTTTCCAAATCTATATATAATTAGGGTTTTCTTCTTTGTGCTAGAAATATAAAATCATGGAAACCAACACTCCAGTATAATCTTCTGGTGTGATGGAAATGATGACAGATTCTCTCATTGTCTCATGTTTTTGCTCAGTGCCAGTACTGTCCAGTCCTCTAGCCACTATTCACATACGACTGTTGAGCACTTCAAATGCGGTCAGTGTTACTGAGGCAATGATTTTTCATCTTCCTGGTTCAGAATTTTTTAAACATTAAAATTTACGTAAAGCCACTAAAATTAGGGAATTTATAATCTCCTTAAGGAAATAAGAAATAAGCATTTTTTCAAAAAAAGATACACATTTAAAAAATAAAATTATTATTAATTTTATTAATAAATTTATTTATGGGGGCACCTGGGCGGCTCAGTTGGTTAAGCGCCCAACTTTGGCTCAGGTCATGATCTCATGGTTTGTGCGTTCCAGCCCCGCATTGGGCTCTGTGCTGATAGCTCAGAGCCTGGAGCCTGCTTTGGATTCTGTGTCTCCCTCTGTCTCTGCCCCTCCCTCACTCACACACACTCTCTCTCTCAAAAATAAATAAACATTAAAAAAAATATTTTTAAGTAACTTGTGCACTATAATCTTAATCATTAGTCTTTCCTCCATCTTCCAAAATATGCTCCTTGAACCAATTAGTCCATGTCTATTTCACTTAATATAGATATTTATGTCCTTTCACTAGATTAGCTGGTGTGTAAAGGTACCACATAAAGATAATCCATGGGGCACCTGGCTGGCTCAGCCTGTAGAACATGTGATTTTTTTTAATTTTTTTTAATGTTTTTATTTATTTTTGAGACAGAGAGAGGCAGAGCATGAGCAAGGGAGGGGCAGAGAGAGAGGGAGACACAGAATCTGAAGCAGGCTCCACAGAGCCTGCTGTCAGCACAGAGCCTGACGCGGGGCTCGAACTCACAGACCGTGAGATCATGACCTGAGCCAAAGTGTGATGCTTAACCAACTGAGCCACCCAGGCGCCCCAGAACATGTGATTCTTAATCTCTGGGATGTGAGTTCCCCAGCCCTATGGTGAACAGAGAAATTACTTGAAAAAAGTTAAGTTAAAGATGATCCAGGTTACCTCAGTGCTCTCTCCCGGAGACCAGGGGCTTTTTCTGTTTTGGCCACCACTGTATATTCAGCTCCTAGAACAGGACCCAGTACAAATGAAGTATTTAACAAATACCTGCCTGGCTGCAGGCTGTCCCACTATGACCACATTCCTATTTGCTAGAAGTCTACTGATGTTTAATGGCGTCTGACAAGCCACAGAAGGCACCTGCACAGTCACCACGTTAAAAAGGTTTTTCTCTTGCAGGACAACACTGGTCTGTGAGGACCTGTGACTGAGGGAGGATTTTCTACCTTGACTAAATCAATTTTCTGATGTTTAGTGAGGACTGACTTCCCTCAAAAAGATCTCCCACATTCAATGCAACTATATGGTTTCTCTCCTGTATGAGTTCTCTGATGTATAATGAACCGGGTAAGGCTTTCCCACATTCACTACATTTAAAGGGTTTCTCTCCTGTGTGAGTTCTTTGATGTTTAATGAGACCTGTCTTCTGGGAACAGGATTTTCCACATTCACTGTCCACAAAGGGAGTCTTTCCTGTGCGAAATCTCTGATGTGCTAGAATCCAAAGCAGGCTCCAGGCACGTCTTTTGGCTGAAGACTTTCCCACACTCATTGCATATATAAGGTTTCTCCTGCATGAATCCGCAGCTGTACCATGAGATTTCCCTTCTCGATGAAGCCTTTTCCACATTCACTGCACATAAAAAGTCTCTCTCGTGTGTTTTCTGATGTACACTGAGCCATGATTTCTTGAGGAAGGCTTTGCCACAAACAGTGCAGTCATAAGGTTTTTCTCCTGTTTATGCGTTCTCTGGTGTTCAGTGAGCATGAACTTTCTGGAGAATGTTTTCCTGCAAAGACTGCATTTGTGGGGTTACCCTCCTGCATGAAGATTCTGGTGACCAGTGAACCAGGACTTCTGAATGAAGCATTTCCCATATTTACTTCATACGTGAGGTTTCTTTGTTTTTTTAATTTTCTGATGCTTGATGATTTGGCACTTAGTGCTGATGAGTGTTTTGCTTTCAGGGGATTTAATTTCATTCTGAAATTGTTCATGATTAACGTGAAGAAAGGATTTCCCATCTACAGTATGCTCTGCAGTGGTTCTGCTCTGGTTAAGTAGTAAAATTTGATTTCATACTTTTTCCATGTAAGTCAAACATATCATGTTTTTGCCTTAACACCAAATGAGTTTTGCTCCGAAGAAGAGAATTTTCAAATGTGTTATGTTTGTGTCATTGTTCTAGGCTATTTTCCATGAATTCATTTTGTAAGTGCTCTGGCAGATGACCATCAAGTTTCCAGATTTCTAGAAAATAAAAAAAATTAATTCTTCCACCATATTGACTAAAATAAAAGTATTTTTTAAATGTCTATTTTTATTTTTGAGAGAGAGAAAGAGTGTGAGCAGGGAAAGGACAGAGAGTGAGGGAGACACAGAATCTAAAGCAGGCCCCAGGCTCTGAACTTTCAGCACAGAGCCTGACGTGGGGCTCAAACCCACAAACCGTAATATCATGGCCTGAGCTGAAGTCAGATGCTTAACTGACGAAGCCACTCAGGCACCCCTAGAATAAAAGTATTTTTTAAATAGCTTCATTTGAGGTGACTTCATGATGAACTTATTATATGAGTATAAATAAAACTCTGTGTTTAATGTTCCTTATATATTAGAAAATAACAGTAATAATGAATAAACACAAATTTGGCAACTTTCCAAATATTGCAGAACATGCAGCCTGTGCAATACACACAATTTACCGTGAGCAGCAGACCACAGGTTGGAGGGTCGCCTCATCCAAACTGGCAAGAGACTCCTTCACTTCACAAATCCTTACTGATGACTACTGTGAACTGGGCACGGTGCTCATGGTGGGGACACACATGAGTCCTCATGTTCAGGAAGCCTACACTACAGTTTGGTAAAAGCACTTAAAGGGCAAAGAAAGACACAAGGAGGACAGCTGCAGGTTGTGAGAATGAGTGGGAAGGATCACTGGAGATGGAGAGAAGTGCAGGAAATCAGGTTACACTTGGAAGACGGGCCTCCCTGGAGGATTCATTGTCATGTCGTGGTTGCCCTTGGGGAGCAACAATATGACGCAGCAGAGAGCTCCAAGCACATGTAACCTACACCTCAGAGAGATGTCCCCTTTCCTAAAAGAGAAGCCCCAGTCCCAGCACCTCCTCTTCCGTTACTACCATCATCACATTCCAAATACCATTTCATTGCAGCACTCTTCACCCTCTAGACATACAATATATCTTCTTATTGGATCAGGTTTATACTTTGTCATCTTAGAATGAAAGCTCTTTTTCTGTTTTTATGCTTTTTCTCACTGCTGTTACACTAGGCTATCAAGAAAAAATTCATTAAAAAAATGAATCAAGTAAGCAATCGTGTGTGGAAAACACTGGGGAGTTTAGGGAAAAAAATAGAAATCTCTGCGTGAGCAAGAAATAACTATTATCACAGGGACACAGAGAAGAATTTCATGTCTGACAAGTAGTATGGTTAACTGGGACTTAATGTCATCAGGATATAATGGGAAGAAAATGGAAGCTTTCAGGAAGCGAATGCAATGGTAACATCGACAATAACCAAAAGGAAGATCAGAATTAGTAAATACACAAAGGAATTAAGATAAAGTAGGCATGAGGCATGATCTGGCTTAGGCTTGAATGGAGAATGCAGGATATTAAAATATCTTTTTAGTTAAACTTTGTGAACAGCTGAGGAGTGCCTGGGTGGCTCAGTCAGTTGAGTGTCCAACTTTCGGTTTTGACTCAGGTCATGATTGCAGGGTCATTGGATCGAGCTCCGTGAGGACTCCATGCTGAGCCTGGTGCCTGCTTGGAATTCTCTCCCTCTGCCCCTCTCCCCTACATGCACTTGACTTCAGCTCAGGTCATGATCTCATGGTTCGTGGGTTCAAGCCCGCATCGGGCTCTGTGCTGACAGCTGGGAGCCTGGAGCCTGCTTCCAATTTTGTGTCTCCCTCTGCCTCTGCCCCTTCCCTGCCTGCACTCTCTCTCCTCTCTCCCTCCCTCTCTCTCTCTCTCTCTCTCTCTCTCAAAAATAAATAAAACATTAAAAAAAATAATTAAGAAAATGCATGATGTAGGTGGCTCAGTGGATTAAGTGACCAGCTCTTGATTTTGGCTCAGGTCATGATCTCACAGTTATGAGATGGAGCCCTGCGTTGGGGTCTGCACTGACAGTGCAGGGCCTACTTGGGATTCTCTCTCTCTGCTCCTAACCCACTCACACTCTGTCTCTTAAATAAACTTTTCAAAAATGCATGATGTATAATTATGTTCATACACAGTGGTAATGATTAGGAATGGTTAATTATGTCATAAAGTTATAAAGAAAAGCATGAAAGTGTTTGCTACACTAGCAAGATGGTAATTACCTTTGGGTGTGAGGACGGGATATAATTGGGAAGAGGTTCACAAACAGCAATGGGGTGCTGACAATGTTGTTTCTTAACCTGGGTAGTGACTGTTTATATATGTATATTTCTTTTATACTGATTAACTTATAGATCTTTTAAATTAACAAAGAAAGGGAAGAGCTGAAATATACTAAAAGACTGTTATGTTAAAAGGCCAATAATACATATTTGCCTCACTACAAATACCTATCCAGTCAAAGGAGAAAATGTAAACAAAGAATATAAGGAATTAGTGACAGGTATGACTCAAATAAGATAAAGGGCTTTTTTTTTGTCTGAAAGAATACTATGAATATTTTTATGCCGCTAAATTTAAAGTCTTGGATTAATGTTCTTAAAACATGTTAACTCCAGACAATATAGCAGGTGAATTTTAATGATAGGCAATAAGACAAAGATGTCCACTACCACCCCACTTTTGAACTCTATATTGCAGAGGAGAACCAGAGCATTAAGAATAAATTATAAACATTAGAAACTGGAATGAAAAATTAAGGTTATACTCAGACAATCTGGGCGCCTGGGTGGCTCAGTGAGTGAAGCATAGATTTCATGGACTTCAGCTCAGGTCATGATCTCACAGTGGGTGAGTTCAAGCCCCGCATGGGGCTCTCTGCTGTCAGCACAGAGCCCCCTTTGGATCCTTTGACCCCTCTCTCTCTGCCCTTCCCCCGCTCGCATTTTCTCTCTCAAAAATACGTAAACATTAAAAAAAAAAGTTATACTCAGACAACATCATCATGGACATAGAAAAAGAGATTCAAAGAATTACTAACATAAAAGAGAAAATGCTCCCCCAGAAACCAGTAAGCAGATTTTCACAGATAGCTGGCTGCAACCGCACCACATACGAAGCTCATTTCACAGAAATTCAGTCATTAGCAATCGGAACTGGGACCACCACGGCTGACTAACACCAACCGGTACTTAGTAATAAACCGACATGCGGATCACCCTGCAAGAGGGGTGGATCCTAAGCAAAACGGGCATTCTGTTGGCAAAGAACAAAGTGTGAACGTAGGGCAGGCAAGTAAGCAACACTGTTCCCCGCTGCTGTGTATTAAGAGGTGAGTGCGGGCGCTGGCAAACATTTTTCTGCAAACGGATAGATATTACACATTTTCAACTTAAGATCTCTGTCGCAAGGACTCCATTCTTCCTCTGCCCCGGGAAAACAGCCATAGACGACGACTAACAGACGGCGGTGGCGATTTAGCCCCTCGGTCTGCAATAAGTCAACCCCTGGACAAAAGGCTTTACAACAAAACAAAACAAAACAAACCAAACCACAGAGGGTTTGGAACTACCCTCCTGCGCTCTGCCGTCTTCTGTCCCAGCAGCCCAACTAAGAACTTCAACCCAAACTCCAGCCCCCGGTCCTTGGCGTCCCAAGCTGCAGCCCTGACAAATGTCTCTGTACCAGACACCGATCTCACACGCCCTTATTAATCCGAAAACCGGGCGAGACACCCCGATGTCATGAGCACCCACCGGAGCCCCAACATCACTGAGCCCCAGATTAAATCCCCCCACCCCACCCCCCACCCCGGAACCAGACGCTTCGATCATCGTAAATGATCGGCCCCGCCTGCTGCAGGACTCCATACGCTCTACAGCGCGGACACGGTCGCGATCTCTACAGACCCTTAACGGTCTTAATGGCCCCAAAAGTACCCCAACCACAGACACACCTGCCTGGTTCCCCTCAAATACCTCAAATCAGAGGCCCACCTGGTTCTCCTTAAACACCTCCACCTCGGCGCTTTCTACCCTCCCCGACCGTCCCCGGGCAGTGATTTCACGGATCCATGCTACAGCAGGTCCACACGTCACCCTGTGAGAAGCAAAACGCCCACCGTGAATAATAATAACAACAGCAACAGCAGCAGCAACAACAACAACAATAATAAAACAACCTTCCAAGGACAAAACCACACACTGACCTAGTTGCCGTCAGATCCGTGGGGAGAACCCGAACGCGGATCGCCCGGCAACCCCTCGGAGTACGGCGGCCGACGAACACTGGAGGCCCTCAGAGATCCGCGAACAACGAATTTCCGGTATTTCCCATGAGGCATTGTGTCCGCGTCGGCTCTCCGTGGCCGTGCGGGCGGCCATATTGGAGCGTCCGACGTACTCAAAGCAAAAGGGTGGATTTGCGGCCAGAAGCGGGAGTGGCCGAGATGAGAAGCTTCTGAAGTTCTCTCTTATCCTCAACGTCGACTTTCGCGGAAGATTGATAAATTTTCAAAGTCTGGAGCTTCGCGAGGCAGACGTGGTGCGGGCTACATTGTGTTGGACGGGCTTGTCAGGAACTTACATGACGGGGCGTATATTATCCACTTTGTGTTAAAAAAAAAAAAAAAAAGTTTCCAAACGAACTAGTAGGAGTTTAGGTGTCGATAGCGCAGCAGAGAATGAACTAACATCTGGTAAGAAAAAGTAATACGTCCGGTAAACGGACACCCACGCAAAAGTTATGGCGGAAGATTGCTTGCAGAAAGTGGTTTTTAAGAACACAAGATTTCCAGAAACTGGTACAGCGTGAGGCTGGTCATCACCCACCAGAGGGAAAGAGCGGATGGACGAACCTAAATTGGGACTGCGATTGGGGCCTGGGAGAAAGGCCACCAAAAGCGGGCCAACAAAGGTCCGATGCCAATGAGAAAGGCACAGCCTGAATCCATCCAGTCATGTGAGGGTGGGGGTGGTTAGTAACCCAGGATTTAGGACAGAGAGCGCCAAAATTAAGGGTCTGTCAGGCCGGTGTTAAAAATGCGGAGTCCTGGACTCCAGCCCCCAGAGGCTCTGGGTTTGGGAGGTGTTGGGATGGGACTCAAGAGTTTGCGTTGTTTCTCAGCTATCAGGCGCGGGAGGCTTGTCAGAGACAATCCATAGAAACCATTATTAAATGTTATGTGGTTACAAATACTGATGGGTGACTCCCCTCCGTAGATTTGTCTTAGCTCAAATTATATCCAGAAAAGCCCATGGAGGGGTAAGGAGGAGGGAATAGAGCCTTGCCTATAACTACCTATTCGTTAATATAAATCAGTATTACTAGGCCTAGTAATTAAATCAGTATTACTAGGCCTAGTATTACTAGGACTTAACGCTTTCTTACATTACATAATCCACTTACTCTGCCTCCATAAAGGCAGTTCCTTTGCCTATTTTATTCACTAATGTATCCTCATTGTGCAGAACAGTGCCCTGCGTTGTGTTGGTGCTTTAAAATATACCTGAAGGAATGAATACCAATATCCCAGTATTTCATATTGAATTCTGAGACAGACACGGGATGGGAAATCTCTCCTTCCAGAGAGAACTCACTGTTTATAACTTGGATAGGTGAATGACTGTATGATGGTTACTTGATAAGGAGAGGCCAATCCCAGAAGAGGGAGAGTAAATAATGAAGAGAAAGCACATGTCTCAGTTCAGCAGTGAACAGTGGAGCTGGAATCTTTGATATGGTGGCAACTCTCAAGGGTGATAGTTCTGTAGGTAAATAACAAAGGTTCTTCTCCGTGACATCCCCGAGGGATCTCACCTCCCATCTCCTATATTCTCTATTCTTACAGACTGAGGTTCTTGTCCTCCTGTTTATGATATGTCTTCTGAGGATCCATTTTCTTTTCTGCTCTGCCTGGTTAATATTCGGTTATTGAGTTGCCAATCACACTCAGTTTGGAAGGAGACATCTGTATTACTTAGAATTGCCTCTGAAGGCCTCATTCCTTCTTTTGATGACAAAACATTCCGACTAGTCCATTGGCTAATTCACTCACTTTTCCAAATCAACATATTTGTCTTAAGTTTTCTGTGCTTGGAATATAAAACCATGTAAACCAATACTCCCCAAGATAACTTTCTGGGAATTATAATAGATTTCTCTCAGTCTGTGCTTTTTAGCCATATAGTTAGCTATATATAGTTAGCCATATAGGTAGCTGTCCAGTGAGGTAGCCACTAGTTACATACTGCTGCTGAGTACTTGAAATTTGGTTTAGTGCAATTGAGGAACTGATTTTTTTGTTTTTAAAACTTTACAATTTAAACAGCAAAAAAAATTACCAAGGAATTTTTAACCTATTTGGGAGATAAGACATGGACATGAAAAAAATAACTTACTTACATCCTAAACTGCTTTAAAGTCCATTAAGAGTCCTTGCCCTCCCTTGAAGTAATATACCCTTTGGACAAGAAATTCTCATAACCCCTTGGGCCAATTATAGTGATCATCCCTTATCCATGGTTTGGCTTTCAAGGCGTTCAATCACCTGAGGTCAAATGTGGTCTAGAAGCAGATGATCCTCCTCCTAACATCCACAGTAGCCTAACGCTAAAACCATCACAACTCCTACACGTCACTTTATATCTCGTAGGCATTTTATCATCTCACATCATCACAGGAAGAAGGGTGAGGACAAGACAATAAAATGTTTTGAGAGAACACATTCACGTAACTTTTATACAGTATGTTATAAGTGTCCTATTACTGATGTTAATGTCTGTGTGTAATTCATAAATTAGACTATCACAGGTGTCTGCATATAAGAAAAAACATACTATGGGGGCACCCGGGTGGCCCAGTTGGTTGAGCACCTGACTTTGGCTCAGGTCATGATCTTGTGGTTCATAAATTCAAGCCCCACATTGGACTCCCTGCAGTCAGTGCAGAGCCTGCTTCAGATCCTCTATCCTCATTTCTCTACCCCTCCCCAGCTTGCACTCACTCTCTCAAAAATAAACATTTTTTAAAAAAATAAAAAATAAATTGGGGCTCCTGGGTGGCTCAGTCAGTTAATTGTCCGACTTCAGGTCAGGTCATGATCTCGCAGTTTGTGAGTTCGAGCCCTGCGTCAGAATCTGTGCTGACAGTCCAGAGCCTGGAGCCTGCTTCTGATTCTGTCTCCCTCTCTCTCTCTGCCCCTCTCCACTCACGCTCTGTGTGTCTCTCTCTCCCAAAAATAAACATTTAAAAAAATTAAAAAAAAAAAAAAAAAAGAACATACTATGTATAGGGTTGAGTATTATTCTAGCTTCAGGCATCCACTGGGGGTCTTAGAATGTATCCTCAGCATATAAGAGGGGACCACCATACTCTCTATCTTCTATGGACTACTTGTGTCCGCCCCCCCCGCCCCCCCGCCAAAATTCATACATTGAAGCCTAATCCCAACTATGATGGTATTAAGAAGTGGCCACTTGATGGGATGCCTGGGTGGCTCAGTTGGTTAAGTGTTCGACTTCAACTCAGGTCACGATCTCACGGTTCGTGAGTTTGGGCCCCGTGTCAGGCTCTGTGCTGACAGTTTAGAGCCTGGAGCCTGCTTCAAGTTCTGTGACACCCTCTCTCTCTGCCCCTCCCCTGCTCATAACTCTTTCTCTCTCAAAAATGAATAAACATTAAAAAAAATAAAGAAGTGGGCCCTTGAGGTGATTAGGTCATAAGGATGTAACACTCATGAATCAGATCAGTGCCCCTGTAAGACCTCCCACGAACGCCCTTCCCCTTCCCTTATGTGAGGACAGTGAGATGACTGCCTCCTGTGAGCCAGGAAGCAGACCTTTAAGCAGCAAATCTGTCAGTGCCTTCATCTTCGACTTTGCAGCTTCCACAACAGAAATAATGTTTTCTTCATTTTTTATTCAAGACTTCTCACAAAGTTTTGAAACATTCGTTATGTAGAAACTTTGCATTTTAATAATTTTTTTTTTATAAGCCATCCAGGCTACAGTATCCTCTTACAGCAAACAACCAAGACTATTTCACCTAGTGTGGATATTTACATCCTCTTATTAGATTAGCTGGTGTGTAAACATACCACTTAAGGATAATCTAGCAACCTCAGTGCTCTCTCCAGGAAACTAGGGGCTTTTTCTACTTTTGGTCACTACTGTATCCTCAGCTTCTGGAACAGGACCCAGTACAAAAGGAGTATTTGACAAATACTCCATAAACTAATGAACTGACTCAGTCTAAGGCTGCTGTTTCATGAGTGCCTCTGCATAAAATAAACTTTAAGAGCTTACAGCAGACATCCCAGTTTCCAATGAATCATCTTGGCCTGGGGAAACTGAATTGATATACACATGTCCCATATCCCACCCACCCAATATTAGCCCTTTCCTGATTTTTCATTCATAGCAGCATTCCAGATACAAATTATCTTGTATGTTTTTAAAATTCACCTACTTATTTCCTCCACTTAGTTGAACTCAGACTTCCTCCATTCCTTTAACAGATACAATAGAGCAACTGATGTGTATGTGTTTGGGTTAACATCAGATTATGCCTCTGTATCAATGCATATTTTTAATAGGATGAGGAAATCAGGCTTTCCCAGCCTCAGCCTTTATACAATTCCTCTCAGTATATACTTTTCAGCCATAATACAATCTAGAAATTTTTGCTCAATCCTTCTCCACGTAGAATGTCTCCAAGCTTCCTCCTACTGGTTTTCTGTGACATAAAATAAGACATAATTGACCACAGAAGGCATGAACACATTCACTGTATTCATAAGGTTTCTGTCCTGTGCAAACCCTCTGTTATCTCCTAAGGGTGCACATCTGGCTGCAGGCTGTCCCACTATGACCACATTGCTATTTGCTAAGAGTCCACTGATGTTTAATGGCGTGTGACAAGCCACAGAAGGCACTTGCATAGTCACTGTATTAACAAGGCCTTTCTCCTGCACAGCACCACTAGTCTGTGATAAGCTGTGACTCTCTGAGGGAGGATTTTCCACTTTGACTGAATCTCCACAGATCTCTCTTGTGTGTATTCTCTTATGTTTAACAAGGCAAGACATGTAGGCAAAAGCCTTTCCACACTCATTGCAGACGTAGGGTCTCTCACCTGTGTGAGTTCTCTGATGGACAATGAGCTTTTCCTTTGTGGTAAAGGCTTTCCCACACTCACTGCATTCAAAAGGTTTCTCTCCCGTGTGAATTTTTTGGTGTTTAATGAGACCTGACTTCTGGGAACAGGATTTTCCACATTCACTGCACACAAAGGGACTCTTTCCGGTGTGATGTCTTTGATGTGCTATGAGACAGGTCTTCTGGATGAAGCCTTTCCCACATTCATTGCATATATAAGGTTTCTCTCCTGTATGGATACGCTGATGTACAATGAGATTTCCCTTCTGGATAAAGCCTTTTCCACATTCACTGCAAATGTATGGTTTCTCTCCAGTATGTGTTCTCTGATGTATTTTGAGCCGTGATTTCTTGAGGAAGGCTTTGCCACATTCATTGCATTCATAAGGTTTTTCTCCTGTATGCATTTTCTGGTGTTCAGTGAGCATGAACTTTCTGTTGAACGCTTTCCCACAGAGACAACATCTGTGGGGTTTCTCTCCTGTATGAATGATCTGATGATCAGTGAGGCAGGACTTCCTCTTGAAGGCTTTCCCACATTCACTGCATACATGAGGCTTCTCTGTTTTTTGTGTTTTCTGAGGCTTGCTGAATTGGGACTTAGTAATGATGAGTTTCTTGCTTTCAGGGGATTTAATTTTAGTATGAAAGTGTTCATTATTAGTGTGGAGAAAGGATTTTCCATCTCCACTAGGATCTGCAGGGTTCTTTATTTCATTGCTTCTGTTCTGGTTACGTAAAGTTAACTTTGGTTTCATAGTTTTTCCATGTAAGTCACATATATCATGATTTTGTCTTAACACGGAATGAGCTGTGCTCTGATGAACAGTATTTTCAAATGCGTTATGTTTATGCCATTGTTCTAGGCTATTCTCCATTATTTCATTTTTTAAGTGCTCCGGTAAATAGTCATCAAGTTTCCAGATTTCTAGGAAAGAAAAGAACAATGAATTCATTCATCATCTTGATTTGGAAGAAAGATCACCAAAAAACTCTCTTGATGTAAGGTGTCTATTTAGTGATGACCCTATGAAATTAGGATCAATAAAAATACATTTTAATGTTCCTCGCACATCGGATAAAACGATAATATAAATAACCCAAAGGATAAAAGTAGTTAGCGTAAAAACAAGGTTAGATCATTTGCAATGAATAAATACAGATTTGCCTCCTTTCTACAGGAGGCCTCACAAAACATGCAGAGACTTTGAAATACACACAATTTACTGTGAGCAGCAGACCACAGGTTGGAGGGTCGCCTCATCCAAACTGGTAAGAGACTCCTTCACTTCACAAATCCTTACTGATGACTACAGTGCACGGGGCATGTGCTCATGTTGGGGACACACACACACAGAGTCATCATGTTCAGGGAGCCTACATTGCCATTCGGTAAAACCACTTAAAGAGCAAAGAAGGACACAAGGAAAACAGCTGCAGGTTGTGAAACGGGTGGGAAGGAACATTGGAGATGGAGAGAGGTGCAGGAAATCAGGTTACACTTGGAAAACGGGCCTCCCTATAGGATTCATTGTCGTGGTTGGCCTTGGGGAGCAATAATAATGGGTTCCAAGCACATGTAACCTACAAATTCCAAAAGGGAACTCCTGATTTCCCATCCCAAATCTCCTCCGCCACACAGCACCTCCATCACAGTGAATGACAACTCCAGTCTTCCCTTTAACCAGGACAGAACTCCTCAGCGCCTCCTGTCATCTGTCTGTCTTGCTCACACACAGTACCTACCTCATTGATCAATCCCACCTGCCCTCTTTAGAATCATAACCAGAACTGAACCAACACCAAGGCCCTCCACCCTCGTGGAGGCCAATTTCTTTCTCATTTTACAGCAGCAGCCTCCTACTTGGCTTTCCTATTCCTCCCCTGCCGAGTCCTGTCTCCTGTACAATAGCCAAAGTGATCCTTTCAAACATAAATTACATCATGTCAAGCCTCCTCTACTTGAAACTCCCTAACGTTTTCTCATCTCATGAGGAATAAAATCAAGGTCTTAACATGTCCTTAAAAGGCCTTATGTGACCTGCTACCCCAACCCCCTGTCACTACCCCAGTGACCTTCTCTCCAGTCTTGCTCTGTCCACTCTTCCTAAATTCTTCAGATCACACTCCTGCCTCGGGCCTTTGAACTGTCCAGGTTTACTTTGGAACATTCCTTACCCAGGGGGCTGCTCACATCCCTCATCTACTTGCTCAAATGTACCTTAAGGATTTCCTATTCCTCAAATCACAGCCAAGACCAAGCACTCATTCTTCAATTATGCTGTTTTAACGTTCCTTATAGCCATTTCCACCCCCAGAGTCTTACCTTCAACCTCCATTCATTCCTTCCTCTTATAGCCCATATTTACTTAAATGTCAGATCTCATCTGCCCTCTGTAATGACCGTATCCAGATCATGACCAACACGTCCCTTCCACCCATTCTGAGGACAACCAACCTGTCATGTTGTACGGCAGCCTCCTATATGGCTTTCCTGCTTACACCCTTGCCTGCTACTGTCTACTATATACACAGCAGAGGGATTCTTTGAAAACATAATTATTACATGTCACTTGCTATGCTCTCGGGCGCCTGGGTGGCTCAGCCAGTTAAGCATTTGACTCTTGATTTTGGCTCACGTCATGACCTCACCATTTGTGAGCTCTGTGCTGACAGCGTGGAGCCTACTTGGGATTCTCTTTCCCTCTCCCTCTCTGCCCCTCCCCAGCTTGACCTCTCTCTCTCTCTCTCTCAAAATAAATAAATAAACTTAAAAAAAAAATGAACTTGCCATGGTCTCTACTTGGAACACTCCCAACCCAGCAACCTGTTAACTTCCCTCACCTCTCGGCTCTAAGGCACCTTATCAGAGGGGCGCTCCATTCCTAAAAAGGAGACCAAGACCCTACTGTCCCATTATGGTGACTAAGTTTTTCTATTTAAATGTTTACATATTTTTAAATGTTTACTTACTTATATTTGAGGTGGGGGGCAAAGAGGGAGGGGAACAGAGGATCTGAAGCACGCTCTGCCCTGACAGGAGTGGAGCCTGATGTGGGGCTCAAATTCACAAACCATGACATCATGACCTAAGCCAAAATCAGATGCTTAACCAACTGAGCCACCCAGGTGCCCTGATAACTAAATTTTTATCACAGTACTTTTCACCCCGATGACTAAATTTTTATCACAGTACTTTTCACTTCCCTAGACATATTTATTTATTTTGATTATTTTCTTTATTCCTTCTCTTAGAACGAAAGCTCTTGTGTTTTTCTTACTGCTCTTACCCTCAAGTATACACTGCTAAGCTACCAGAAACTAATTTTTAAAGGAATGAATGAAGGAAGCAGTCACATGTATGGAACACAGTGGGGAGAGTGTAGGAGAGATGATGAAACTCTGCCTTTGTGTAAGTGAGATGATACATCATAGATATCACAGAAAGAGGAATTTCATGTCACATGACAGGTAACGTAGTTAACTGGGATTCAATGTCATCAAATCCAATGGAAAAAATACAAGTTTTAGGGAAATGAACACAGCAGTGTCACATCTATAATGAACAAGAAGAAAGTTCAAAATTAGTAAATACACAAAGGAATTAAAGTAGGCATGAGGTAACATCTGCAGAGAGTGAAGGATGTTAAAATATCTTTTTAGGGGCGCCTGGGTGGCTCAGTCGGTTAAGCGTCCCACTTCGGCTCAGGTCATGATCTCGTGGTCCCTGAGTTCGAGCCCCGCGTCGGGCTCTGTGCTGACAGCTCAGAGCCTGGAGCCTGTTTCGGATTCTGTGTCTCCCTCTCTCTCTGACCCTCCACCATTCATGCTGTCTCTCCCTGTCTCAAAAATAAATAAACATTAAAAAAATTAAAAAAAAAAAAAATCTTTTTAGTTAAAATTCATGAACAACTGACTCCTTTAAAGAAGAGCACTCTGCAGGTAGGGAATATCTGAGGTCATGCCTGGACGGCCAGGATGTGAGATGCACGGGAGTAAAGAAGAACCTAAACTTACAGGGGCTTTCTGGGAGGAGAGAGGAGGTGAGTTCCTTGCAGTAATTGGGAACTCAGGAGAGTTGCCACGGGGATGAGTGAATTATACAGACCTAAAGTCTGGTGGATCACATTGAGGAGATGTCAGTTTGGGAATTTTCTTAAGTGAACAGAAGAAACTTAGCTTATTAGAATGCAGAAAAGTGTGAAGGGCTAGGAGACCAGATGAGAAGATGGAAAACAGAACCTTGGGAGAACTTCAGAGTGAGGACAAGGGCACAGTGAAGACTTTGGGGACCCAGCATCCTGGCTGGGGTGGAGGTTAGGAAGGAAAATCAACACTACCAATGGGACAGAGGGGTGCAGTAGTCAGAAGACAGGAATTCAAAGTGTTCTCTTTGGAGAGAGGCCTTTGGACAATGGAATTTTATAGCAAGGGAGGTCAAAGGGAATGAAGAGGAAGGGAAAGATCAGAGAATCTTAGGAAGAAGAAAACTATGCAAATAAGCAAAATATTAACATGTAGATAAAAATGAATAGATCCCAGAATAGGCAAAGAGTATATTTTTCTCTAAACTCCTACAAAAAAAAAGAGGTCGCACGTTGGGAGAGAGATGCATGGAGGCACTGCCTACCTATCCTCAAACCCTCTCACAGCTGTGACTCTTATCTGGCCAACTAGAATATGATTTCCACAGCCTAGCCCCCTCCTGGTTCTCTGACTCACCTGAACAGGTTCGAAAGGGGATGTCATCTTCCACTGTCCCTGTTGGTTTTCCTTGAGCCAACTTGGTGAGCACATCTGGTTTCCTGGGGTAAAAACCTGTTCATGGGAAATGACAGAAGACTAAGCATTGGGCTTGGGGTCTCTGAAGACCACAGAAATGTTACAGTTGACAACAAAACAATTTTCACACTACAAAGGAAAAACATACTGCCCTACATGTCTCCTCTCCCGTTGATTCTCTACTAAGTACTTGACTTCTGACACCTGATCCATGGGGTTTTCACACATCAAGGAATTCTGTGACACCAAAGGACACCGACTGGGTGTCCGACAACTTAGATCAGTTCTGACAATCTCCACCTGGTGACGGCTTCCGATCCCACAGGTTAGGGGTTCACTACCACAAGACTGCACACCTCCTCCACTTCAGACACCAATCACAAGTCCAAGTTGTTTCTTGAGCTTCTGATAGACTAAATACGGACTGGAGGTTCCCATGACCCCCTTTTTCAGGTTCAATTAATTTGCTGGGGCAACCCACGGAACTTAGTAGAACAATTTACTTATTACGTTACTGGTTTATTATAAACAGATATAACTCAGACATAGCCCAGTGAAAGAGATACACAGTACAAGGTATGTGGGAAGGGGTGTGGAGCTTCCAGGCTGTGTCTCGGCATCCCACATTCCCTGCACCTCCGTGTGTTCACCATTTCAAGAGGTCTCTAAACCTGGGTTTTTATGGAGGCTTCATTAAGTAGGCATGATTAAGTAAATTAAATCATTAGCCTTTGGTGACTGATTCAAACTCCAGCTGTTCTCTCCTCTCCAGAGGTGAGGTGGAACTGAAAGTTGCAACCCTCTAATCGTGGTTGGTTCCCCTGGCAACCAGACTCCATCCTTAGGTCATATAGTGGCTTTCCAAAATCACCTCATCAACATAAATCCAAATATGGTTGAAAGGGTCTTGTTATATAAATAACAAAAGACACCCATTTTACATTTATCTTCTTATAACCTAGGAAATCACAACTGTTGCAGGAGCTCTGTGCCAAAATTGGAGATGAAGGCCAAAAAGATATACATATATGTACATATACATACATATCCATATGTATGTATATATGTTAAAATATACATGTACATATGTATATATGTATACAAAAGCATACATGTATATACATAAATATATATATATCACAATACCATACATTTGTACAAAGTAAAGGTTGTGCACTTAGGTGACGGGAGAACATACCCATGTCTCTGGAGCCAGGGAGGGGACTGAGAATCTAATTTCAGAGCAGCATACATACTCCAGAGCTTTAAGAAGCCGAGAAAGGAAAGGCCACTGATGGGGACCCTCTGAGTGACACAGGGGAGCTGTCCTCACCCAATGACACCAGGTTCCTATAGTTCTCCAACATCACATCCCGGTACAGGTTCTTCTGAGCAGGGGCCAGGAGCTGCCACTCCTCGCATGTGAAGTTCACAGCCACATCATCAAACGTCAGGGATTCCTGTAATAACAGTGCTCTCTAATGAAGTGATGTCCTTTTGATGGTATGGAAGAAATGTTAAAATTTTTCTGCCTATTTCCACTCTATAGGTTTTATCTAGACATGTAGTGGTGCTTTTATTTTGGTACAATGTGGACGAAGCAAATACCTAATTAAATATTCTGTAATTGTGCACTCAGTCATCCATCCATTCTTCCAATGAGAAGTTCCTATAACATGTAGAAGTTCAATCTTGTTAACCTAGAAACACCATCCATATGGAGATGACAGACAAAAGATATATGTATGCATACTTTTCAGATTAATGGAACTGATTTTTTTATAGGTCTCTACAACACCATTAGGGAACAAAGGAAAGAATAAAATAAACCAAAAGTCACCTGTGCCTGGATCATTTTTTCTGCTCTCTGAAAATGGCTGGCAATGGGGAAGCTCTGCTTTGTGTCTTCTGGATCTACTCTTAACTTCTCTTCAGAAATCTCAGTCCTAGATGAGCACTGGGTGTTATATGTAAATGACGAATCACTAAATTTTATTCCTGAAAAAAATAAATAAATATATTTTGATTTAAAAAAAAAGCAGAATGAAAACATGAACATGTTGTTAAAAATGGGGCTTGTCCTACTACTAGGTATTTACCCAAAGGACACAAAAACGCTGGCTCGAGGGGGCACATGCACCCCAGTGTTCATAGTAGTGCTATCAACAATAGCCAAAGTATGGAAAGAGCCCAAATGTCCCACTAACGAATGGATAAAGAAGATGTGGTATATATATATACAATGGAACATTACTTGGCAATCAAAAAGAATTAAATCTTGCCATTTGCAACAACGTGGATGGAACTAGAGGGTATTATGCTAAGTGAAATACGTCATCAGAGAAAAACAGGTATCACATGATTTCACTCATATGTGGAATCTGAGAAACTCAACAGATGAACATGGGGGAAGGGAAGGAAAATCATGATAAAAACAGAAGAGAAGGGGCAAACCATAAGAGACTCTTAAACAGAACATGACAGGGATGTCCACTCTCACCATGTTCAACGTAGTATTGGAAGTCCTAACCTCAGCAACCAGACAACACAAAGAAATAAAAGGCACCCAAATAGGCAAGGAGGAAGTCAAACTCTCACTCTTCGCAGACAGTATGATACTCTATATGGAAAACCCAAAAGATTCCACCAAAAAACTGCCAGAACTGATCCATGAATTCAGGAAAGTCGTAGGATATAGAATCAATGCACAGAAATCGGTTGCATTTCTATACACCAATAATGAAGCAACAGAAAGAGAAATCAAGGAATCGATCCCACTTACAATTGCACCAAAACCCATAAAATATCTAGGAATGAACCTAACCAAAGAGTTGAAAAATCTAAACACTGAAAACTATAGAAAGCTTATGAAAGAAATTGAAAAAGACACACACACACACACACACAAAACCATTCCATGTTCATGAATTGGAAGAACAAATATTGTTAAAATGTCAATACTACTCAAAGCAATCTATATATTCAATGCAATCCCTACCGAAATAACACCAGTATTCTTCACAGAGGTAGAACCAACAATCCTAAAATTTGTATGGAACCAGAAATGACCCCAAATAGCCAAAGCAATACTAAAAAAGAAAACCAAGGCTGGAGGCATCACAATTAGGGATTTCAACCTGTATTACACAGCTGTAATCATCAAAACAGTATGGTACTGGCACAAAACAGACACTTAGATCAATGGAATAGAATAGAGAACCCAGAAATAGACCCACAAATGTATGGCTAACAAATCTTTGACTAAGTAGGAAAGAATATCCAATGGAATAGTCTCTTCAGCAAATGGTGTTGGGAAAAATGGACAGCAACATGCAGAAGAATGAACCTGGACCACTTTCTTACCATACACAAAAATAAACTCAAAATGGATAGAGGACTTAAATAGAAGATGGGAAACCATCAAAATTCTAGAGGAGAAAACAGGCAAAAACTCTTTGACTTCGGCCACAGCAACTTCTTACTCAACATGTCTCTGGAGGCAAGGGAAACAAAAGCAAAAATAAACCATTGGGATCTCACCAAGATGAAAAAGCTTCTGCATGGAAAAGGAAACAATCAGCAAAATTAAAAGGCAGCCAATGGAATGAGAGAAGATATTTGCAAATGACATATCAGATAAAGGGTATCCAAAATCTATAAAGAGCTTATCAAATTCAACACCCAAAAAACAAATAATCCAGTGAAGAAATGGGCAAAAGACATGAATAGACACTTCTCCAAAAAAGACACATAAAAAAATGCTCATCACTCATCATCAGGGAAACACAAATCAAAACTACAATGAGATACCACCTCACACCAGTATGACTTGCTAAAATTAACAACTCAGGCAACCACAGATCTTGGTGAGGCTGTGGAAAAAGAGGAACCTTCTTGCAATGCTAGGTGGTAATGCAAACTTGTGCAGCCACTCTGGAAAACAGTATAGAAATTCCTCCAAAAATTGAAAATAGAACTACCCTACAACCCAGCAATTGCACTATTAGGTAATTATAAAAAGGATACAGGATTACTGATTCATAGGGTCACATGCACCCCAATGTTTATAGCCCCCACATGCACCCCAATGTTTATAGCCGTGCTATCGACAATAGCCCAATATGGAAAGACCCCAAATGTCCCATCAACTGATGAATGGATTAAGATGTGATATATATATATATATATATATGTATATATATATGTATATATGTATATATATATGTATATATGTATATATATATGTATATATGTATATATATGTATATATGTGATATATATATATATATATGTGATATATATATATATACACACACACATACACAATGGAGTATTAATCGACAATCAAAAAGAATGAAATCTTGCCATTTGCAACAATGTGGATGGAACTAGAGTGTATTATGCTAAGCAATGTAAGTCAGTCAGAGAAAGACATATCATATGACTTCACTCATATGTGGACTTTAAGGTATAAAACAGATGAACATAAGGGAAGGGAAGCAAAAATAATATAAAAATAGGGAGGGGGTGAAAAAAATTAAAGCTAAAAAAAACAGGGAAAGGGACAAAACATATGAGACTCCTAAATATAGAGAACAAACTGAGGATTGCCGGAGGGGTTGTGGTGGGGGATGGGCTAAATGGGCAAAGGGGCATTAAAGAAGACACTTGTTGGGATGAGCACTGGGTGTTATATGTAGGGGATGAATCACAGGATTCTACTCCTGAAATCATTAATGCACTATATGCTAATTAACTTGGGTGGAAAGAAGGGAAGGGGAGGGGAGGAGATGGGAAGGGATGGGAAGGAAGGGGAGGGGAGGGGATGGGACGGAAGGGAAGAGAAAAGAAAGAAAAGAAGCCAAAATTCTACTTTGAAGCATTATTAAAGAGAAGTGTGATTTAGAAAAAAAAAAGAGAGAGAGAGAGACTCTAAATACAGAGAACAAAATGAGGATTGCTGGAGAGGAGGTAGGTGAGGGGATGGGGTAAATGGGTGATGGGCATTAAGAGGGCACTTTTCAGGATGAGCACTGGGTGTTATATGTAAGAGATGAATCACTAAATTCTACTCCTGAATCCAAGACTACACTGTATGTTAACTATCTTGAAAATAAATTAAAAAAAAAAAAAAAATCTCAATCTTCAGTCAGGTGTATCCCATAAAAACTGACACCATATCCGTAACTTCTTTCTCCTTCACATGATCCTTTTACTCCTGGGGCATCAGGACTTGTGGGTTGAGGAGATGACGTAGTCTGAGTGGTGCACTTCCTCTGGGCCCAGATGCTGTCACTACTCCTGGGCACTCACCTTAACAAATACCTGTATTATTGCTAAGTGTCCCTTTTTTTTTTTTTTTTTTTTAAGTTCATTTACTTTGAGAAAGAAGGAAAGCACAAGCATGGGAGAGGCAGAGAGAGGGAGAGATAGAATCCCAAGCATGCTCCACACAGCACAGAAGCCCAATGCAGGGCTAGAACTCACAAACCATGAGATCATGACCTGAACCGAGATCAAGAGTTGGACGCTTAATCAACTGAGCCACCCAGGCACCTCTACTCAGTGTCCCTTTATTTAATACCCCAGAAGATTTATTCTTCAGTAAAGCCTGAGGTTCTGAATGTGGCAAAGGTTTTCCTTCATCGTGTAATGTGTAAGCGGGGGAGTCTGACATGAGACGAGGAAAATGAGATCCACCCAACACATGCCTCAGGAGAAGGGGAATCAGGCAGATCACTTGCACACAACAGACCACACAGAAGAGGATCAGGGCACTGTTTTCCTTTAAACCACATGTGCTCAAGTATATCTTCAGAGCTTTTTGTACAGCCTGTGAGTACAGGCACTTCAGTTTAAAAACCAAAGTACTGGGAAAATCAGAAGCATGGTTTTATAAGCAATAATGGTAATATCTTAGGAGGTTTTAAATACATAAGAAACAAAAGTACAGAACATTGTAAATAAATTGGAAAGTGGTGGGGCACTTGAGTGGCTCAGACTTGGGGTCTGGGCTGGGTGTGGAGCCTGCTTGGGATTCTCTCGTTCCCTCTTCCTCTGGCCCTTCCCAGTTCATTCTCTCTAAAAAAATTAAAAATTAAAAATAAAAATAAGTTGAAAAGTGGTAAATGAAGTCGAAGTGTTCTAAGATTCCTGCATCGCTGGAGAAGAGTGTAAAAGAACTAATTAACATGAGAATTTGACAAAGGAAGGTTCCATGCCATACAGATAATGTCCAGTGTCCTGACAAAAACCAGTAATTGTCTTGATGTTCATAATTTTCATGCTGACAGAATGGGAAAATATAATGGCATGAAACTCATCCAAAACAAGGCAAAAAAGAGTAAGAAACTGAGAATAAGTGGGGGTAAACTACAATGCACTTGGATGACTGTTTTTAAACCAAACATACTAAGAATTATATTAAGGATAACCAGGATTCCAGTTAATTACATTAAACACAAATGCCTCAAAATTGTCCCACTGGATTAAAATTTAAAACCTAATAACATGCTAGTATAGGTTACATGTCTGAAACAATGACATGGAAAGCTCCAGAATAAAAGATTAGGAAAAAAGTATACCACGAAAAGAGTAAGCATAATCTGGTTTAACTATATTCTCAGACAAAATGGACCAGAAAGCCCAAAAATTACTAAAGAAAAAGAGAAACAACACTCACTGGTTAAGAGGTCCAATCCACCACATTATAAAAATTTGAATTTCTATGCACGTAACAACATAGCCTTGAAACGTATACAACAAAAATGGACCTGGGGTGCCTGGGTGGCTCAGTCAATTAAGCGACCGACCTCGGATCACCTCATGATCTCCCGGCTAGTGAGTTCAAACTGGGGAGTCCTGCGGAGGGCTCTGTGCTGACAGCTCAGAACCCAGAGCCTGCTTTGGATCCTGTGTCTCCCTCTCTCTCTGTCCCTTCCCTGCTCTCTGTCTCTGTCTCTCTCAAAAATAAACATTTTTAAACATTTTTAAATAAATAAATTGCATTTTCATTTATATTTCCTTTATTTTTGAGGTCTTGCTCAAAATAATATGAATTATAATAAATTATAAACATTGGAAACCGGAATGAAAATTAAGATTATACTCAGACAACATCATCATGGACACAGAAAAAGAGATTCAAAGAATTACTAACATAAAAGAGAAAATGCTCCCCCAGAAACCAGTAAGCAGATTTTCACAGATAGCTGGCTGCAACCGCACCACATACGAAGCTCATTTCACAGAAATTCAGTCATTAGCAATCGGAACTGGGACCACCACGGCTGACTAACACCAACCGGTACTTACTAATAAACCGACATGCGGATCACCCTGCAAGAGGGGTGGATCCTAAGCAAAACGGGCATTCTGTTGGCAAAGAACAAAGTGTGAACGTAGGGCAGGCAAGTAAGCAACACTGTTCCCCGCTGCTGTGTATTAAGAGGTGAGTGCGGGCGCTGGCAAACATTTTTCTGCAAACGGATAGATACTACACATTTTCAACTTAAGATCTCTGTCGCAAGGACTCCATTCTTCCTCTGTCCCGGGAAAACAGCCATAGACGACGACTAACAGACGGCGGTGGCGATTTAGCCCCTCGGTCTGCAATAAGTCAACCCCTGGACAAAAGGCTTTACAACAAAACAAAACAAACCAAACCACAGAGGGTTTGGAACTACCCTCCTGCGCTCTGCCGTCTTCTGTCCCAGCAGCCCAACTAAGAACTTCAACCCAAACTCCAGCCCCCGGTCCTTGGCGTCCCAAGCTGCAGCCCTGACAAATGTCTCTGTACCAGACACCGATCTCACACGCCCTTATTAATCCGAAAACCGGGCGAGACACCCCGATGTCATGAGCACCCACCGGAGCCCCAACATCACTGAGCCCCAAATTAAATACCACCCCGGAACCAGACACTTCGATCACCGTAAATGATCGGCCCCGCCTGCTGCAGGACTCCATACGCTCTACAGCGCGGACACGGTCGTGATCTCTACAGACCCTTAACGGTCTTAATGGCCCCAAAAGTACCCCAACCACAGACACAGGCGTCACAGACTCCCACGTGGTTCCCCTCAAATACCTCCACTTTTGAGCCAGTAATTCCACAGGTCCACCCTACTCCACTTCCACGATGTGGACACCACGTCATCCCATGAGAAACAAACCTCCTATGGGACAAACCGAAAACCTTCAAGGGACAAAAGCACACACCGACCTGGTTTTCTCCAGGAAACAAGGAGACCTAAAGGTAACACTTCCGCGAACTGCTGCTATTCCCGAAACCGTCGCTCCAAGTTTTCGACAGCCTATGGCGGCCGAGGAGGACCCTAAGACTTCGAAGAAAGGCGAACAGTTGGCCGGTATTTCCGGGAGCAGTATGTCCGCGCCCGCTGGCTGTGGCTTTGGGGGCGGCCATGCTGGAACGAGTGTGGGACAAGTGACGTACACGAGGCGAGGCGGCCGGTTTGCGGCTGCGAGCCGGTGATAGCCCGGAAGTCAGAAGCCGCCGAAATTATCTCATTTACTTAAAGTCGGGTCTTGCGGGAGACGGGTAGATTTTCAGACTCAATTTCTTGGAGGCAAACTTGGTGTGAGTTAAATTGCATTCTCGAGCTATGCAGGAAGCGACAAGGCCCGAGTGTATAGTATACATTCTGTATTTTATTTTATTTTATTTATTTTTGAGATACAGAGCACAAGCGAGGGAGGGGCAGAGAGGGAGACACAGAATCCGTAGCAGGCTCCAGACTCTGAGCTGTCAGTGCAGAGCCTGACCTGGGGCTGGAACTCAGGAAGGACAGATCATGACCTGAGCCAAAGTCCAATGCTTAACTGACTGAGCCACCCAGGCGCCCCTCCACGCCTTATTTTTTAAAAAAGGTTTCCGGGTACCTGGGTGGCTCAGTCCTTCAGCATCGGACTTGGGCTCAGGTCATGATCTCACCGTTCGTTTGCTCCAGCCCCCATTAGATGAGCTGGAGCCCCGCTTCTCTCTCACTTTCTCTCTCCCTGTCTCTGTGCCTCCGGGATTCTCTCTCTGGAAGAAAAAAAAAAAAGTTTCCGAACAGTAAAAGTTCAAGTGTGGATGGTGCAGCAGAGAACAAACTTCTGGAAAGAGGAAAATACATCTGGTAACAGGCACCCACGGAAAGCTTCTGGTGAAAAATTGCTTGCAGGAGGAGGTTTTTAAGAACAGAAAAAGATTTTGAGCAACTGGTACAATATTGTTGTGAGATTGTTGAGCTAAATGGTGAAGAAAGAATTCTTGAGACTTTTGTGGTGCAACTTACTAAGTTAATTTAAGCAGCACCGGGACAGGACCTGTGGGCAGAAAAAGCTGCACTTTTGCTGTATGAATCTGGTGGTTATATGCTTATGCTTACTACTCAACGGCAAGGGGACACGCAGGGAGTATTGGATCATCAATGTTCTCTTAGAATTTCGACTCATAAAACTACTTACCCAAGATATCTCTGGTGCTTATCATTCAGTTTGATAGTAACTATCCGTGAGATTTACAGGCAGTCATCAGACCCTTTAAGAATGTAGCAACCTAGGGGTGCCTGGGTGGCTCAGTTTGGGTAAGTGTCAGACTCCTGGTTTCAGCTCAGGTCATGATCTCAAGGTTTCAAGAGATTGAGCCCGGTGTCAGGCTCTGTGCTGACAATGAGGAACCTGCTTGGGATTCTCTCTCTCTGCCCCTCTCCTACTGGCACTGTTTCTGTCTCTCGAAAGATAAATAAACTTTGAAAAAGAAGAAGTAGGGGCGCCTGGGTGGCTCAGTCGGTTGAGCATCCGACTTCAGCTCAGGTCATGATCTCACAGCTTGTGAGTTCAAGCCCTGCCTTGGGCTCTGTGCTGACGGCTCAGGGCCCGGAGCCCGCTTCTGAGTCTGTGTCTCCCTCTCTCTCTGCTCCTCCCCTGCTCACACTCTGTCTCTCTCTCAAAAATAAATAAAGATTTTTAAAAAATAAAATAAAAAAGAAGAAGAATGTAGGAACCAGTACATATTTGATCCTTATTAGAACTATGCTGGCTATTGGTCAGCCTTCCAGACTAAAGTGAACATTCTTCTGCTTCTGTCCCTCGTCAGCATGGGGCTGGCCAACACCAGCTAGAGGAAAGAGCAGCTGGGAGGAACCTAAACTGGGACTGAGATCGGGGCCTCAGGAAAAGGCCACTAAAGTGAGGCCACCAAGGGTCTGGAGTCAATGAGAAAGTTACAGCCAGAATTGAGAGTCCAAAAATATTAAGGTCAATAGCTTTTTTCCCAAGGTACCAAGATGATGGAATGGGATTAGTCTTTTCAACAAAGGATGCTGGGATAATTGTATTTCTGTTTGCAGAAAAATAAATTAAGACCTTTAACTCTAAATATATACAAAAATTCACTCAAGATAGATCCCAGACCTAAATATAAGGGAGAGAGGTAAATGGGAGGTAATGTTCATAAACCAAATAAATTAGCCAGAGAGTTCGTGAGACAAGACAGTAATGGATGAGCCATAAAAGGTGATAAATTGGACTTGGTTAAAATTAAAAACATTTGTACTTTTTTTTTCTTTTAAACATTTGTACTTTCTAAGCACGACATTTAAGAAGAGTGGAGCCAGGGATTGGGAGAAAATATCTCCACATTGTACATCTGATAAAGGACTTATATTCAGAATATGTTAAGAATTGCCAAAACTCAACAATACCAAAACAACCATCCAGTTACTTTGGGGGGTCATGAAAATTCAAAAAAATTGGATAGTGGTGATAAGTGACATAAGAGCCTGGAGCCTGCTTCAAATTCTGTGTCTCCCTCTCTCTCTGCCCATCCCCCACTCGTGCTCTGTCTCTGTCTCTCTCTGTGTCAAAAATAAATAAACATTAAAAAAAATTTTTTTTAATTTAATGAAATGGCTCTCATGGAGAAGGAGAATTTACGAAAATGGTTGCTTGTGTCAAACCTGGAAGGAAATACCTGAGGAGACTTTTGCCATAAAATAAAAATCCTGGGGCACCTGGGTAGCTCAGTGGGTTAAGCATCTCAGGTCAGGTCTTGATCTCAGGGTGATGAGTTCAAGTCTGCTTTTAAGTGTGAAGCCGACTTTAAAAAAAAAAAAAAGATAAAAAGCCTATCTTTATTCAGGGACGCAGCACTTGATCATGGCGAACTACTCTGATTTTTGCAGGGACAGTGAGGAGAGGGGATGCAGGAGACAAATTTTGATTCCAATTTTTGTTAGGAATCTTGAGAAGGGACTCAAAAGACTGAAAGGAAATACTTCCCCCATCCAGAAGGTTGAGCCTCATGGGGCACCTGGGTGGCTCAGTCCGTTGAGCATCGCTCAGGTCATGACCTCACGGTTCCAGTGTTCGAGCCTAGCATCAGCTCGCTGCTATCAGCACAGAGCCCGCTTGGGATCCTCTGTCTCCCCCTTTCTCTGCCTCTCTCCCACTTGTACTCTCTCTCTCTCAAAAATGAACATTAAATCACACACACACACACACACACACACACACACACACACACACTGGCCTGGGGGTATGAGTCTCAAAACTTCTAACTCCTAGGCTCTCAAATCCTGCACTCCCCCAAACAACATTGACCTCAGATTCGATGTCAAGGTTACCGCAGGAGCTCTCCTCGCGCTGGACGCACCTGCCCCTTCGGAGCCCCAGGTGAAATCGCTGAGGTCGCCGAGGCGCGGTGTTCGTGGGTCCGCAGCTCGCCCCGCGAAGTTAACACACGAGCCCCCGCTCCCGACCCGCCGCCCTCGGCCGTCGGGCCCCAAAGACCTCGCCTGAGCGCGCGCCCGCCTTCCTCGGGGACTGAGGACGTCCCCGGGCGCATTCCCGCCTCCCGGGCCGGGCCCCTCGCTCGGGACCCACACCCGGTCAGGCGCCCCGAACCCCGAGCCTCCGAGGACTCCCCGGACCTCGTGGGACTGCGGTGCTCTCGGCGCCCTGCTGGCCAGCGGCTGGGGTCTGGGCGGCGAGGGGCGTGTGCGGCGGGCTCGGGGCTTCCGGAAGTGCGTCTCGGCTCGCTCGCTCCGGGCCCGAGGGCACTCGGGTGGGAGGTGACCTCGCTTCCTCCCTGAGCTCTCCTAGCGCTTCTGACCGGAGCAGTCGTTTTGCTGCCGGCCCTCTGTCCGGCGGGAAGAATCGGAACCGTCATGAGGGCACCCGGGGCCTTCCCCTCCTCGAAAGGGACGGTCACAGGCCTCTTCAGAGGCGGGAACCCACCCGAAGCCCATGTGACGCGGGGGCGCATTCTGATCATCAGTTTGGGGAAAAGGGCAAGCTGAGCACTTAGGCAGGAGCACCTGGGGTGCAGCCAGTTTGCGTGAAGTCCGGCGTCCAAGTGCAGGGAAGACCCCACAGAGCTTCTGGCTGGATCTTGGGTTGACTTTTCCTGAGGTCCGTATTGGACAAACCTACAGTGTCGGCCTCCTCCCGTGCTTCTCCTTTACTCACACTGGCTGCCACACGACCGTTGGGGCACTTCCGGTCACCAAATGCGTGTGGGGATTTCCGCACACCCCCGCAATTCTCCAGGACACCAGCTGGGCCCTGCAGTGTAACTCCATCCCGACACGAGCTACCTGGAGTGTCAGGTCCCACAGGTGAAGGGCTGGGCCCCACGAATGAACCCCCCTCCTCATTTCATACCCAGGGACCAGTAGTAGGTCCCCAGGTTACCTACAACTTCGGACTTGCTTACAAGTGGGAGTTCCCCACAACTCCTTCCTCCAGTTCCATTGATTTGCTAGAGCAGCTCACAGAACTCGGAGAAACACGGACACCAATTAAAAGCTAGGTTAGGGGCGCCTGGGCGGCTTGGTCGGTTAAGCGTCCGACTTCGGCTCAGGTCACGACCTCACCGTCCGTGAGTTCGAGCCCCGCGTCGGGCTCTGTGCTGACAGCTGAGCCTGGAGCCTGTTTCCGATTCTGTGTCTCCCTCTCTCTCTGCCCCTCCCCTGTTCATGCTCTGTCTCTCTCTGTCTCAAAAATAAATAAACGTTAAAAAAATTTAAAAAAATTATATTAAAAGCTAGGTTAAAGCATATAGGTGAACGGCCAGATGAAGAGACACATGGAATGAGACCTGGAAGGGTCCCAAGCACGAGCTTCTGTCCTGGTGGAGTTGTGTTATGTTGCCCTCCCCCAACCTGGCTGTGTTCACCTACCTGGAAGCTCACCCATCGTTGGGGATCTTATGGAGGCTTCTTCAGGACCGACCAATTACTGACTCAATTTCCCTCTCCCCTCCCTGGAGGATGGGTGTTGGGCAGAATGTTGCAAACTTTTTAATTATGGCTTGGTCCTCATCCAGTCCTCATCCAGAAGCCTTGCAGGAGCCCACCCAGAGTCACCTCATTAGAATAAAAATTGCTCCGAATGCACTCATCACTTAGGAATTTACAAGGGTTTCAGGAGCGTTTGCAGGCAACCAGGGGCAGCTGGCCACAAGGGGCAGAGACTTATATATTTCCTATTATCTCATAAGGTCAAATAGCCAACTTCAAAGAGTAAGTGCTAAATGACTCTACTTTTCTAATTAATGTTCTATAAATGACAAATTTATAGAATCTCTGATGCCAGGGAAAAGTGTCACTATGAAGGGGTGGCATGGGGAGTTTGTGTCGACAACACATTCTGAATTTTTACTGTGGTGTTGGTTACAGAAACCTACATATGTGATAAAGTTTCTTAAAACTATATATAAAAAACAAAAATGAGTGCATGTGAAAACTGGTGAGATCCAAGTAAATCCTGTGGTTAAAAGTAGTATAATAATTTCACTTTCCTCTATTTGATATTGGACCACGGTTATGTAAGGTTTTACCTTTGGAAACAGCTGGCTGAAGGGCATTTAGGAAATCTCAGAAATACTCGTTTTTGTGATTCTAAACTTATTTCAAAATTAAAAGTCACATACGACGCGGAGGTAGCTCAGTCGGTTAAGCATCTGATGGTCATGACCTCACGGTTCGTGAGCTCAAACCCCGCACTGGGCTCTGCACTGATGGTACAGAGCCTACTTGGGATTCTCTCTCTCTCTCTCTCTCTCTCTCTCTCTCTCCCTCTCCCTCTCCCTCTCCCTCTCTCTCTGCCCTCTCCCATCTCGGTCTCTATTTCAAAATAAATAAACTTAAAAAAAAATAGAAGTTATATAAACGTTACATTTACATTAATTTTATAAACCACTTGATGCTGCTTATAAACTTGGTTAAACACATCCAAATATATTGAGTTACACATATGAATATATCGTTTCATTCTGAAGTACTTCAAGTATTTGGTAATAACAATTAAACTTGGAACAAAGAAACTCAAGGGTTAATTATATAATGAAACAGGCAGAGAACACGCATAGAACACTCCTGCGTTGTACATATTAAAATTTAATACATGATAAGAGTAACTGCCACGATTTAAAATTGATAACATCAATGACAAGGCAGTCAGACATATGGCTGAAGGTATCCTGTTCTCAATGTCTGAGAGGTGTATTGTCTGTTATGTTACACATATGACAGAACGCTCTCATGCATCATTTCCCCAAGGCCTCTTTCCTTAAGTTGTCTGGTATTTGGCTAAAGTCCACCACATTGAACGTGTTCCTAAGTTATTTCTGTGTGGATTTCCTGGCAAATACGTTACTTCAAGACCGGACTATATTTATTACCATAGGAAAGTACTTCTCTAGTGTGAATTAACATCTACTGAGGTCTTAACTTCTGGGCAAAGGCTTTCCTAGTCGTTCATGATCTGTGATGATCACGTGATAGGTCTTCTTCCCACCGAAGGCTTTCCTAGTCTGTCACATTCATAGAATCTATCTTAGTCAACACTTTTTAGATGTATAACGTCCTAAGATATTTTCATCAAGGCTGACTGCGCAAGCAGTTTTGTAAGTTTTTTGTCAACATAAAATGTGACACAACTGATCACTAAAGATAATACCATTCTTTGCATTCATTCTTCATTGCAAAATATTATCTTGAGGGCCTACAACTGGCAACAGGTTTTCCCAAAGTGACTATCTGTGAATTCTCTTGTGTTTAACAAGGATTGACAAGTGGGCAAAAGTTTTCCCACAATCACTGCATCCATAGGGCCTCTCTCCGGTATGTTTTCTTTGATGAACATTGAGCCCTGACTTGGTCGTGAAGGCTTTCCCACATTCCCTGCATTCAAATGGTTTCTCTCCTGTGTGAATTCTCTGATGGGTGATGAGATCATTTTTGCGCAAAGAAAATTTTCCACATTCGGTACATGCAAAGGAGGTTTTTCCCGTGTGAAATCTCTGATGTTGTACGAGGCAGGTCTTCTTCCGGAAGGCTTTATCACATTCGTTGCATTTGTATGGCTTCTCTCCGGTATGAGTCTGCTGATGTATACCTAGAGTACTCTTCATGGTGAAGCCCTTTCCACACTCACTGCATATATACGGTTTTTCCCCGGTATGGGTTCGCAAATGTGCAACGAGCATGCTTTTCCCAGTTAAGCCTTTGCCACACTCATTGCATATATAGGGTTTCTCTCCTGTATGAGTGCGCCTGTGCACGTTGAGATGACTCTTCTCTGTGAAGCCTTTTCCACATTCACTGCATATATAGGGCTTCTCTCCCGTGTGAGTTCGCTGATGTCCGACCAGCCGTATCTTTGCTGGAAAGCCTTTCCCACATTCACTGCATACATAGGGTTTCTCGCCCGTATGAGTTCGCCGGTGTACAATCAGGCGGCTCTTCACGGTGAAGCCTTTCCCGCAATCACTGCATATGTAGGGTTTCTCTGCAGTATGAGTTCGCTGATGTACAATGAGATCACTCTTCATGGTGAAGCCTTTTCCACATACACCACACACATAGGGTTTCTCTCCCGTATGTGTTCGCTGATGTCTGATGAGCGGACTCTTCAAGGTGAAGCCTTTTCCACACTCACTGCATGTGTAGGGTTTCTCTCCTGTATGAGTTCGCTGATGTACGATGAGACAGTGCTTCATTGAGAAGCCTTTTCCACATTCACTGCATGTATACAATTTCTCTTCTGTATGAGTTTGCTGATGTGTGAGAAGACTGTTCTTCAGGGTGAAACCTCTCCCACATTCATCGCATATAAAAGGTTTCTCGCCAGTATGAGTTCGATGATGTGCAACAAGACGCCTCTTCTCAATGAAGCCTTTTCCACATTCGTTGCATATATATGGTTTCTCTCCTGTATGAGTTTTCTGATGCGTAGTGAGACTAAACTTTGTAGAGAAGGCTTTCTCACATAGACTGCATTCATGGGGCTTCTCTCCTGTATGAGTTCGCTGATGATAAACGAGCCGACATTTCTTGATGAACGCCTTCCCGCATTCATTACATGTATAAGGCTTCTGTCCCATATGAGTTTTCTGGTGTATGTTGAATTGTGATTTCTTAGGAAATGTTTTGTCACATTCAGTGCATTCATAATGTTTCAGTCCTGTATGAATTCTCTGATGTTCAATTAGCCTGGATTTTCTGGAGAATGCTTTCCTACACATACCGCATCCATGAGGTTTCTCTCTAGTATGAACTCTCTGATGATCAGTGAGCTGAGACACCTTGACAAAGGCTTTCCCACATTCACTGCATACATGGGCTTTCTGCGTATTTTGAGTTCTCTGTTGTTTCATGACCTGGGAATTATTATTAATGGGTTTTACACCTACAGGAAATTTATTTACACTATAAAATTGTTCGTGGTTACCGTAAAGAAGGGATTTCCCATCTTCATGAAACTCAGCAGAGTTCTCCAAATTACAGCTTATACTCTGGCTTTCCAAACTTGAATTTGATTTTAAAGGTTTTTCACGTAAATCAAACATATCATAATTTTGTTTCAACAGAAAATCACTTTCACTCTGGTTAAAAATGCTTGCAAATGTATTATGTTCACAGCATTGTTCCACACTCTTCTGAATGCTTCGATTTTGTAACTGACACTGCAGGGGATCATCAACTTTCCTGATTTCTAGGAGAGAAGAGAACAATGAATCACTCTGTCATCTCTCATAATCTTAGTTTGGAATAAAACTGTTTTAAAAAGGCCTTCATGTGAAGTAGTTATTTTAAGTGACAATCCTACAGGTGGTATAATAAGAAATACATTTGGTCTCTATCCACAGTTCTTGGTACAGAGCTTCTAAATGTCCTAAGGGGAGTTTCTTTTGTTATTCATAACAAGCCCTTTCAATCACAACTGAGTTTATGCTAATGAGGCGATTTAGCATAGGGTTCCTACACAACCACGAAATGGGGCTGGTACCCAGAAAGACCAAGCGATTATAAGGTTGGAACTTTCAGCCCCACCCACCAAGAAAGGGAAAGGCAGGAGGAACTAGAGATTACAGCTGTACAGAAACTCTCGGGGCACCTGGGTGGCTCAGTCAGTTAAGCTCTTGACTCGACTTTGGCTCAAATCATGATCTCACGGTTTGTGATATTGAGCCCCATGTCAGGCTCTGTGCTGACAGCACGGAGCCTGCTTGGGATTCTCTCTTTCTCTCTCCCCCTCCCCTGCTCATTCTTTTTCTTTCAAAATAAGTAAACATTTTTTTTAAAAAAGCTCTATAGAAACTCTTAAATAAGATCTGATCAGCTTCTGGGTTGGTAAAGACATCCGTGTGCCAGGAGGGTGGTGCACCCCAGTTCCATGGAGACAGAAGCTCCTGCATTCAGAAATCCTTCATACTTTGCCCTATGTACCTCTTCATCTGGCTGTTCATCTGTATCCTTTATAAATCCTTTATTAAGCTGGCAAACACAAGTGTTTCTCTGAGTTCTGTGAGCTACTCTAGCAAATTAATTGAACCCAAAGAGGGGGACATGGGCATCTACAATTTATAGCCAGATGGACAGAAGCATAGGTAACAATCTGGACTTGCAACTGACATCTGAAGTAGGGACAGACTTGTGGGACTGAACCTTTAGCTTATAGGATCTGACATTCTTTCCAGGTAGATAGCATCAGCATTGAGTTAAATCTGTAAAACATCCTGATTTTATTCTAGGTACAGACAACTGAAGCAAAGGATTAAGAAGGCATTGCAGTTTGTGAAGCACAGTTAAAGAAGCAGTGGAGAAGTAAGAGGTAGAGGAAATCAAGATATATTTAAAGAAAAGATAAGGTTCACTGATGGGCTCAACGGGAGAAGTGGGAAGAGGTTAATGAAAGCGAGGACTCAAGGATCACTTCAGGAATTGTGTGGCTTGGGCTGCTGGACAAAATGTCTCTCACTAAAATAAGGAATATTACTGAAGTCCAGAATGAGGGGAAAATCTAGCATGCATTGTGAAACATGCATGCTAAATGTGAAGATGTTATCTTAAAATGTGAAATCACATCTTAAAATGTGAGATTTTTTTAAAAGTTGATTTATTTTGAGAGAGAGTGAGCACATGAGGGAAGGGAAGGGATAGAGAGAGGGAGAGACAGAATCCCAAGCAGGCTTTGTGTTACTGGAGGGCTCAAACTCATGAACCATGAGATCATGACCTGAGCCAAGATCAAGAGCCGGATGCTTAACCGAGTGAGCCACACAGGCACCCCTAGATTGTTGAATTGTACACCTGAAACTAATATAACACTGTATGTTAATTATACTTGAATAAAAAAAAATCAGACTCAAGTTCTTGAAAAATTAGTAGAAATTCCATTTGCTATCACTTTAAATTTATTTTTATTATTTATTTATTTATTTTAACATTTATTCATTTTTGAGAGAGAGACAGAGAGACAGAGAGACAGAGAGAGTGGGTGGCGGAGGGGCAGAGAGAGAGGGAGGCACAGAATCCAAAGCAGGCTCCAGGCTCCGAACTATCAGCACAGAGCCCTACGTGGGGCTCCAACTCATGAACTGTGAGATCATGACCTGAGCCGAAGTTGGACGCTCAATCTACAGAACCACCCAGGTGCCCCATTTTGCCATCACTTTACAAATTGAAAAGTAATAATACATGGGTACATCCAGTATCAGGGTGTGACTGAATTACAATAATAACAACAACAACAACAACAACAACAACAACAACAACAATAATGTCAGGGAGTGCTTCAGAGCCTGGAGCCTACTTCGGATTCTGCATCTTTCTCTCTAACCCTCCCCTGCTCGTGCTCTGTCTCTCTCTCTCTCTCAAAAATAAATAATAAAAATTTTTAAAAAATCATGTGAAAACAAAAGCTTTAGGAAAATAAATGCAGTGATAACATCTAATAATTAAAGGAAAATCTGAATTAACAAAACCATGAAGGAAATCATTTGAAGCAGACATAACTTATGACCTAGTTTGGTCTGGCAATCATGTGGCATGTTAAAAAAGATATTTTCTTGTTAATTAAATAACCTCTGAGAGCTCAGCAAGCAGAAAACATTCAAGGTAATGCCAGGATGGGGACAATTTAAAATGTGTAGTTGTGTTGAACTCAAAGAGAACCTAAATTTTATTTTTTTTTAAGTTTATTTATTTATTTTTTGAGAAAGACAGAGACAGCACAAGCAAGGGAGAGGCAGAGACAGAGGGAGACAGAGAATCCCAAGCAGGCTCTGTGCTGCTAGCACAGAACCCGATGCTCTGTGGTTTGAGCCGCGAGATCACGACCTGAGCCGAAACCAAGAGTTGGATGCTCAACCGACTGAGCCACCCAGGCACCTCAAGAACCTGCATTTTAAAAAAAGGATGAAGAGAAGATGATTCCTGTGCTCACACACAGAATGGGAAGTTACGGCTGGCTGCCATGAAGAAGGGTAAAATATACAGGATGAAAGCATGCATTAGACAATATTGAGAGAGAAGTCAATTGGACATCTTAAGAAAAGAGAAAGAGGTTGACTCACGGGAATGGAGGAAACTTAAGAGTGAGGAGAACTGAGAAGAAAACGAAAACAAAAGTATGGAGAACTTCAGGGGTTCCCGGGGTGGGGGTGGGGACAAAAAACGACATAAATGCACAGCAAAAGCTAGGTTACCATGGAGACCAAGTATCAAAGGAATAGTCAGAAGTTATGGAAGGAAATCATTATTTCCTGGTAAGCAGGCATAGTAGTGAGAAAAAAGTGGGGAAGTCAAAGTTGTTTTTTTCCAGAAAGGCCTGGAAAGTGGAATTTCACAGCAGGAGAGACACTGTCACAGTGGATGAAGATTAGAAAGTCCGAGGAAGAAGATGACTATGCAAAACAAACAAAAACAAGAAGTATATAAAGCAAACAGGGAACAGGGATCAGATCTCAAAAGAAAAAAAGGGATATATTTTCCTCGAAATTTCAACAGAGAAGAAGAGTTCCCATAGAGGAAAACAGATGTGGGGAGGGGCTGTCACAGCTGTGACGCCTTCTCTGTCTGACCAGGGTACTGCTTCTGCAGCCACCCCCCACCCTGCCAACTTCTCACTCACCTGGGCAGATTCGACTGTCGATCTCATCTTCTGTTGTCCAAAGTTCTCCTCCTTCCAACTTGGAGAGTGCATCTGGTTTGCTGGCGAGATACCCTGTTCGTGAGAAACGATAGAGGACTCAGTGGTTGGGGCACCGGGGTGGCTCAGTTGGTTCAGCGTCCGACTGTGGCTCGGGTCACGATCTCGTGGTTCGCGGGGTCAAGCACCATGTTGGGCTCTGCGCCAGCAGTGCGGAGCCTGCTTGGGACTCTCTCTCTCTCTCCCTTCTCTCTGCCCCTCCCTGACTCACACTTTCTCTCTCTCTCAAAATAAATAAATAACCCAAAAAAAAAAAAAAAGAAGAAGAAGAAGAAGACGACTCCGTGGCCTGGGGTATATCAGGAGGGCATAATGTTACATTTTAGGGAATAAACAATGTTTCACATCTGTAAACATCAAGGCTTTTCTCTCAAGAGAGGGGACATTATATCCTCTTGTCTGAGAGAAGAAAAGGATGCGAGAATCTATCATGTCAGAGTACTAAAGAGTTAAGTAGCTGAGAAAGAAAAAAACCACTGGCAGAGCACCCTGTGAGAGACACAGAGGAGTCGTCCTCACCCACGGACACCAAGTTCCTGTAGTTCTCCAGCATCACGTCCCGGTACAGGTCCTTCTGGGCGGGGGCCAGGAGCCGCCACTCCTCCCGGGAGAAGCCCACGGCCACGTCCTCAAATGTCAGGGATTCCTGTTATAACACAGTTACATTTAATGAAATGATGTTCTTTCAGTGATATGTAAAAAATGGATAAGGGAAACTATTCTGTTCATTTCACCATAAAGGAAGTTGGTGGTTTTTGTTCTTTAATACGTGGTGATAGAATAAGAAATCTTGTAAAATATTATGTTACTGTGCAGTCTTCTCCTCATCAAACAAAGTTGAAAATCAGAGAAAGTTTCTGTAATATGTACCATTAAATCCTCTTGCTGGTGTAAGAACATCTGTATAAATTTGAGCATCTATTTGCCAATATGGAAGTACGTAGATGAATAACACAGATTTCTAAGCTCACCACGAGCATGTGAACCAATACCAAAATCAGTGATGAAGACTGCAGATATGCTAGAATCACCAGAAAACCCATACTAATTTCAGTGGTTAATATACTAAACAAAATAAAGGAACCGTATAATACATGTGTAAAGCAAAGAGATCAATGATCAAGCAAATTTATAAAAAAAACTACAAATATACTTATAGACACATAGATGTACATAGACAAATATATATATGTATGTGTGCATATCATTAGGCAGAGTTAACTCTCCAATAGAAACAATGAAGAAACAGCTGCAGGAACCACGTTTTTACATTTATGAGAAGCAAGGGCAGTTAAGGCCTTTACTCACCACAACAGATCTATGAAGAACGACCAAAGACCTATGTGAACTTCAAACCTATGTGTCATGAAACATTAACATTCCCTCAAGGAACTAGTCTGTTTTCTCCTCACAGTCGATGCCTGTGATACTGTGATATAATAAGAGGTATATATTTGGTATTCATCTCCAGTTCCTAGCACAAAGCTCCTAAAGCCTTTAGAAGGGCTTGCGGTGGGAGGGACACCTTGTGTTATTTGTAACAAGCCCCTTTCAACCATACCCGAATTTATATTAACGAGGTAACTCTGGTGGGCCCCTAGATACCCTAAGGATGTGGCTGGTTGCTATGAGAACCAAGCTATTGATTAGAGGGCTGGAAGTGTCAGCCCTACCCCAGGGTAGGGAGGGGAGAGGAACTGGAGATTGAGATAATCACTAAATGGCCAGTGATTTCATCAATCGCCTCTACATAATGAAACTTCCATAAAAAACACTAAACTACAGGGCTGGGGTGTTTCCATGTTGGTTAACACATCAAGGTGCTGGGAGGGTGGCTTGCTTGGAGATGGCATGGAAGGTCCTCGCCCCTTCTCCCATTCCTTGCCCTATGCTTCTCTTTCATTTGGTTGTTCCCATCTTGTAGCCTTTATAATAAACTGGTAAATGTGAAGTAAAGTGTTTTCCTGAGTTACGTGAGCCATTGGAGTGAATTCTCGAACCCAAGGAAGGGATTGTGGGAACTGCCTATTTGTAGCCAAGTCAGAAGTATGGGTACCCTGGGCACCTAATGCTTGGCATCTGTAATGAGGTCAGTCTTGTGGGACTGAGCCCTATAAACTTGTGGAGTACGACAGTAACTCCAGGTAGTTAGCGTCAAGATTGAATCAGATTGTACACAGTGGTGTCTAGAGAGTTGAGGAACTGGTCGTTGGTATGAAAAAATTCACATGTTTGGTATCAGAAGTGTTGGCAGTAGAAACATCACAGTAACTAATGCCTGCCATGTAACTTACCAAGATTCTCTCATGATGGCTGTCAGAGATATGTGCAACATTGACAGGTATCGTGACCTGCAGGGTCTTGCACAATCACATATATTCCAACAAGAGCCACAAAGTATGAATCCTATGAAAAATATGTTCCTGATCCTACTTGGCCCAGATTTCTCCAGATCCTGCTATTCTCAATTCAAACTTTTTTGTTTAATTGCACTGATTTTTTTTTTTTTCTACAGGCCTCTACAAATCCATTGGGGGAGGGGGAGGAAAGAATAAAAGAAACCAAAAGTCACCTGGGCCTGGATCATCTTCTTCTGATTTTGGGAAATGGCTGCTAACCGGGATGCTCTGTCTTTAGCTCTTCTGGATCAGCTCTAAATTTCTGTTCAAAAATCTCAGTCTCCAGTCAAAGGTTTCCCCAGAAATGCTGACGCCTAAGTCTTGGAATCTTCTCCTTTTTCCCTGGATTCCTCTTGTCCCTGGGGAGCCAGCACCTACAGGCTGAAAAGCAAATTACTCTGAGCGGCACAATCTCTTTAGGCCCAAATATTGTCACTGTCGCTATGCATTCACCTTAAACCAAGGCCCCCAAAGATCTGTCTTTTTGAAAAGAGAGGGAAAAAAACCACAAGATGAAGGGGCGGGCCTATGCCGGACAACCGCGCCTCCTCCCCTTGAGTAACAGGACTCCCACCCTTCCCTAGCCAATCGGCCAAGGCCACGACCCTTCCCCAGCCAATCGGCTGAGGCCACAGCCATTACCTCACCAACTGCCCCTAGACCCCAATAAAACCTTTGTGCTTTTGAAACTCGCTCTCTCTCCCTGGTATCTCACCGCTGTGTCGCTGCAGGTAGGGGATTGAGCTCGAGCTAGCTCGAATAAAGGCTCTTTTGCTTTTGCATCGGACTCGGCTCCCTGGCGGTCTTTGGGGATCACGAATTCTGGGCATAACAAAGAGACTCTTCACGATAGAGAAGAAACTGAGGAGTGATGGAGGGAGGTGGGTGGGGGATGGGCTAGATGGGTGCTGGGTGCTAAGGAGGGCACTTGGGATGAGCACTGGGTGTTGTATGTTTAACCAACTGAGCCACACAGGCGCCCCCCACTGGCTGTGGTATGCAAGTGATGAATCACTGAATTCTACTCCTTGAAACCAATATTGCACAGTGTGTTAACTAAAATTTAAAAATTAAAAAAAAAAATCGGTCTTTTTATTAAGTGCTCTGGGCCAAGTGGCAGGGGCCTCCTCAGGCACATCATTTTTAGGAAAGAGGACACACAGACAGTAAGAGACACACATTTTTCTCTTAAATCATGCGTGTTCATCTACCTCTGCAAAAGTCTTTTTACATCCTAGGGGACATACACTTTGATTTTGAGAACATCATGCTAATAAGCAAATAATAACACATTGTCTTCATAATTTCTCATTGCCATTCAGTTCTTCATACTCTGTAGAGTATTAGAAGTATAAACCTGTATAGGATAGTTGGCAAAAACATTCTTTGGAAATAGAACTGAATTTTCAGGCGAAAGCACACAGTATTCTTCATCAGAAGACCTGTGTTACAGCAAATAAGGTTCTTCAAGCAAAAGGAAAGGATCTTCCAATGCAAGCAGAGGAGCAAGGAGTCAAGAGAAATAAAACTGGTAAATAAGAGTTGAAGTCAGTCAGTACCAACTGGAAACATAATAATGATCATCTCTCAGAAGGTTTTAAAAACATGAAGAGTTAAGATATTCCATGACAGGGGCACCTGGGTGGCTCAGTCAGTTAAGTGTCAGACTTTGGCCAAGGGCATGATCTCGAGTTTCAGGGGTTCGGGCCCCACGTCGGGTTCTGTGTTGACAGCTCAGAGCCTGGAGTGCTTAGGATTCTGTGTCTCCCTCTCTCTCTGTATGCCCCTCCCCCGTTCACACTCTGTATCTCTCTCTCTCTCTCTCTCTCTCTTTCAAAAATAAACATTAAAAAATATTAATGATAAAATAAAATAAATAAAGTAAAAAATAAAGTATTCCATGGCAGCATATAACATAGAAGTGGTGAATGAAAAACTGTTCTAAAATCTCTGTATAGGGGCGCCTGGGTGGCGCAGTCGGTTAAGCGTCCGACTTCAGCCAGGTCACGATCTCACGGTCCGTGAGTTCGAGCCCCGCGTCAGGCTCTGGGCTGATGGCTCAGGGCCTGGAGCCTGTTTCCGATTCTGTGTCTCCCTCTCTCTCTGTCCCTCCCCCGTTCATGCTCTGTCTCTCTCTGTCCCAAAAATAAATAAACGTTGAAAAAAAAAATTTTAAAAAATAAAATAAAATCTCTGTATAGACAGAGAAGAATATAAAAGTACTAATTACCATAATACTTCGACAAATACAAACTGTATGTTATTTTGCAATCTCTAGTGTGAATAAAACTAATATATATATTTTTAAACATACATAACTACATTTTAAAAGGGAAAAAAATATAATGCACATGGCTTCTGTAGCAACTACTCAACTATACTACTATAGCTCAAAAGCAGTCATATTAAAAAAAAAAAAAAATAGGTGTGGCTGAGTTCCCATAAGACTTTATTAACAAAAACAGGCACAGGCCCAGATTCGGTTCATGGGCTCTACTTGCCCAACTCCAAATGAGAACACAAAAGCCACATAATCATCTAAATCAAGGGTCAGTAACACAGGGCCTAGACCACCTGTTTTTGTAAATAGTTTTGTGGGAATACAGCCAGATCCCCTTGTTGACCATTCTCTCAGGCTTTCACACTCTATCTACAAAGGTGGAGTTGAGAATTTACATCTGAAAACATTACCCAGTACCACACACTTTGAAAAAATAATCAAAGATGACTTTTGAATATAGAAAGAGGCAAATCATCAGTATTCACCTAACACGTCTGTGTACATCTTTAGTCAGGTGGCTGGCTACAACATTTAAATAGAAAAATTCTAGGGGCTCCTAGGTGGCTCAGTTGGTTAAGCGACTGACCCTCGATCTCAGCTCAAGTCATGATCTTGAGGTTGGTGAGTTCAAGCCCGGAGTAGGGCTCTGTGCTGACAGTGCAGAGCCTGCTTGGAATTCTCTTGCCTACTCTTTCTGCCCCTACCCCACTTGCTTGCTCTCCTCTCTCAAAATAAATAAGTAAACTTAAAAAAAAAATTTTTTTTTAATTCTAGGGGCGCCTCAGTGGCTCAGTTGGTTGGGCGTCTTGACTCTTGATTTCGGCCCACGTCATGATCCCAGCGTCTTAGGATCACGCCCTGTGTCAGGCTCTGTGCTGAGCATGGAGCCTGCTTAGGATTCCCTCTCTCAATGTCTCGCTCTCTCTCTCTCTCTCTCTCTCTCTTTCCCCCTCTGCCCTGTTCCCCCACTCACACTCTCTCTAAAAATTAAAAAAAAAAAAAAAATCTAGACCATTTTAAAGCATACACAGGTCAAGGTCAGTATTAAAGAGCAGGACATTTCATGGGGATAATTTAACATTTTTAAATTTATTTAGTTACCTATTTATTTATTTATTTATTTATTTATTTATTTATTCTTAGAGAGAAAGCCCGAGCAGAGAAGAGGGGAAAAGGGAGAGAGAGAGAATCTTAAGCAGGCTCCACACGCAGCAAAAGCCTGACTCGGGCTTAACGCAGAGTCAGATGTGGCTGCTCAATCGACTTAGCCACCCAACCACACCTAACATTCACTTAGGCAATAAAAGTATCACCAGTAACCGAAAAATCCACTTCTAAGAACTTCTGAAAAGAAATACTGACAACAGTGTAATATTTGAGAGGTCATTTTTAGCTCCTCATTATATTTTTTCATAAGAGCACTTATGTTTTAAGTCAGAAAATTATTGGCATTCTACATTTAAATTGCTGTTGCTAGATCATTAATGTAAGTTCACAACTTTACTTTAAAAAAGAGAGAGAAGTAAGGAAGGAGGTAGGGAGAGAGAAAATGAGTTACACATACAAATTTTACACAGCACAAAACCATAAATATGGGGAAATTATCAGCCTTTTTACTCAAATACACTAGGCTCCTGCCATCACAGACCACAATTTTAGGTATTTTACTACACTTATCTTCAAAACAACCCTGAGGGAGAGAGTTTAACTTCTCTTTTTGCCAAGTGGTTAAGAGACACAGGTCACACCCATCACACAATGGAATTGAAAAATCAGATTAAGGGGCGCCTGGGTGGCTCAGTCGGTTAAGCGGCCGACTTCCGCTCAGGTCATGATCTCACGGTCGGTGAGTTCAAGCCCCTCGTCGGGCTCTGTGCTGACAGCTCAGAGCCTGGAGCCTGCTTCCGTTTCTGTGTCTCCCTCTCTCTCTGCCCCTCCCCCACTAGTGCTCTGTCTCTCTCTCAAAAATAGATAAACATTAAAAAAAATAAAATAAAATGCACCAAAACCAACAAGAAGGCTGATTCATGAAAAGAAGATGGATAGAGGCTCAGGTAACTAACTGGTAGAGCTAGTCTAGTCCGAAGTTAATGGTAAAATCTAGGTGGTAGGTATATGAATGGTTACTTTAAAATTCTTTCAGTATGTATGTGTGAAAATGTTCCACACTAAAATGTTGGGTGGAGAGAAAGATACTGTAATTAGAATTTAGTAGGGTGGCCAAGTACCAAATAAATATTTACAGTTAATTGATCTTTTACATTACAGAAAATGATAAGGAAAAGGGAGTCAGAAAGTAATAACACGCTTACAACTGCAGTAAAAATAAAGTTTATATTGGAAACGAAAGGCTGGGGAACAAATCCAAGGGTATAAATGCATAATCATAAACTGTCCCCCAAATGATACCTAAACATCTCAAACATTTTATCTCTATATAGATTATACATAGGCAAATGCTTAATACGAATCCACTCACAATATCACCGGTTCACACGTTAAAAACAATCTGTGTTTATTATATGAAATAAGGCCAAGGAGAAAATCATAGTACCATTTACACAACTTATCTGAATTATGAATATTAAGCACATAATCTAAAAGCCTCAAATTGAAATCTACTAAAATGTTGACAAGGATTATCCCTTGTGAACGGAACGTACAGTGTGATAAGAACGTACAGTCTGGTAAGAGATTTTACTTGGGTCAGAATCTGAAAAGAAACATCCAAGAGGAATGTGCAAGGGATCTCGGAGGACAAAAGAGAAAAGGCGGCAACTTCAACATAAAACTGCTATTAGATAGGCTGGCTCGTTCATCTCGGCAAAAACTTTCATTCCTGGGAGTCCGAGGGTACGAAGTGGCGCCGGCTGCCAAAAAACCGGAGCTGAAAAAGGACCCGGGGCGAAAGGGCAGAAGCGGGGACGCACACCCGCTGTCGTTGGCGGCAGCCCAGGCCCGAGCTCCGCACGCCGCGGCCAAGCCCCCCGCCTCCAGGCGCAGCCCACGCTCCCACCCGTACCCCCGACGCACCCGGCGGCCCCCGCGTGAGCTCCACGGACCCCGACCCGTGAGCCCCGAACCAGCTCGTCTCTGAGCCCCGAACAAAACCCGCTCCACTTGCAGCTGACCGCCACCACCCTCCCGCTCGCAATCTCTGAGCCCCAGCGAGTAAACGGCCCCCAAATGTGCCCTCTGCACCCGGTCGCTGTTCCCGAGAAATCTTTACCCACGAGCTACGAGAGCACCTCCTGACCGAGACCACGGGCACCGCAAGCGCACACCCCAACACGGAAGAACACCCACCCACGGTCTCCTCCCGCAAGAATTCCACCCACCCCAGGCAGACGCTGACGAACCCTCCCCGGCCACAGTCCGCGAACGCACCTGATTCTCGCCACACGCCACTGCGACCGACCGGCACCTGAACTTACTTCGCTGAACTTCGTCCGCGTCCCTCAGCGCCGCGGGGCTGCGGCCGACAAGGGTCTGAAGCATTTCTGGAGAAAAGACAACTGGACCCCGGCTCTGCCGCTGCGGCAACATGGCCGCACCCTGGCCATGCCCCGTGGGGGCAGCCATCTTGGATCTCGGCCCTACGGGGCGCCAAGAGCCCGATTCCGCGCCCGCCGGCAGGGGCGGCTGGGAAAGTGAAAGGGCCCGTCAGTCCGGGCAGAAACGCACAGGTGGGAGGCGCAAAGCTGGAGCTTACGCCAGGCAAAAAACGGTGCGGGGAAAATCCCTTTCAGCGAGCGGACTGGAAAATTAAAATTAGGACACGGCTCGGTTGGCGTGGTCCTGTTAACAGGAAGTGGAGGTATTTGTACAGCACAGAACTCACAGAAGCCTCCTCGGGGGAGTTTCCAGCAGAAATGGGTTTGAAGCGACTTTTGGACGGAGAACAACGTTCGCAGAAGCTCTGAGGGCACAGGGATGACGGTCACTGATTAGGAAAGAAAACCGCTGGAACGCGCCAGTTAGGCGTGGGCAAGAGTAATGGGGTGGGAAGGCCACTAAGGCCAGCGAAAGTGAGAGAAGATCAATGCCCAGGGAAGGGCGGAGCCTAGGCTGCACACTGAGCTTTTCCTGGGTCCAGAGAGGAAGGCAGGGCTCTGAGGACCAGTGGCCAGGAATAGGCAACTGTGACAGCTTCCACAAGAATAAAAGTTGTGTAAAAAAAAGAATGTTATACCACATGTGTCAATTGCGAAAAGCATCAACAATCACAGCAATATAAATCCTAAATTTGGATCCAACTGAACCTGTCATATATATTGGAAGAATGGAGGGAAAGGACAGGAAAGGCCTGAGTGTGTGTGTGTGTGTGTGTGTGTGTGTGTGTGTGTGTGTGTGTAAGAGAAACCGCCAAACTTTTCCAGAGTCAATGTGCCAGTTTCCATTCCTATGATCAATACATGAGATCCACTCTTCCACACCCTATTACAAAAGGAATAAGAGAAAGGCCAAACTAATTTTTTAAATAACTAAATAATAAACAGGCCATTTACTTTTAAAAGTCGCAAGTACTCATAACAAGTTTTAAAATGCGTCTAATATTCAAATAAATGCAAAATAAACATGAAACAAAAACATTTTAAACCTTAACATTCATGATGAGCAACATTCACAGTGGTGAAGCCACGTGGATAAAGGCACTCTTATGCTAAGCCTAAGTTTTATTTTTTCTCATCTGCATAGTAGGTAACTGTTGTCCACCATGTACAGCTTTGAATTAATTGAGGTTATTATCATGCTTATCACAGTTATAAGTTTAAAAGATGCACACCACATTTAATAAGTTTTAGGTATTTGGTATGTTTAGGACGACAGGCTTCAGACCAGAGTATGTAAATTAGTAAAATGTTTTTAGAGTACAATCTGCAATTATCCAATTTAAGCTTTTCATTCTCCTTGAGCCAGGGATTAATATTAAGAATTGATTCAGTAGAAATTAATCTTTTTGAGAACAAACATGTACAAGGATATTTATGGTATAAATTTTGACAAATGTAAGGAAATAAAACACTCTTGTGATTCTTAAATTTACTCTTGCAGGGCGCCTGAGTGGTTCAGTCGGTTAAACGTCCAACTCTCGATTTTGGCTCAGGTCACAATCTCACAGTTCATGAGTTCGAGTCCCACATCCGGCTCTGCACTGACGGTTCAGAGCTTGCTTGGGATTTTCTTTCTCCCTCTCTCTCTGCCCCTCGCTTGCTTGTTCTCTCTCTCAAAAATAAACATATTTAATTTAAAAAAATAAATTTATCCTTCCATCTCTATATTCACACTTTTGGATAGCATCCCCTCCTAGGGACTCTGACTAATGTGTCCAATAAGACAGTAACAAACAGGACAGAACCAGACTTGCTCAGTGAGGTATGGTATATGGTTCTCTTGAAGCTCCTCTAACACATTATACTAGAGCCCAGGCTAGCCTCTTGCAGCATGAGATTGTGAATGACCCCATCCATTCCAGGGACACTTAGACGTGTAAAAAAAAAAAAAAAAAAAAAAAAGCCATCTAGCTCGTGCAGCCCCAGTCGAAACAGCCCACACTAGACAATCCAACCCTAGACCCACACAACAGAATTGGTAAATGTCTTTAGACATTAACTTTTAGGAAAGTAGTTTTGTAATGCAGTCAAAAGAAACAAATACCAGTATGAATGTACACCAGTAGGTGATTTGTTAAATCAGAGATGTCTCTTCATGAACAACCTACAGACATACTGTAAACTGGTGCAGCCACTGTGAAACAGTACGGAGGTTCCTCCAAAAATTAAAAACAAAACTACAATATGATCCACCAATTCTCCTGTATCCACTCAAATGGAATGAAGTCACTGTTTCAGAAACACAGCCGTACCCCCACGTTCACTGCAGTATTGTTTACAATAGCCATGCATCAAAAGCTAAGTGTCCTATACAAACGAATGGATTTAAAAAATGTGGTACAGGCACAAACACACACAACTGAATATTCAGCCATAAAAAAGAAAACCTTGGGACACCTGGGTGGCTCAGTTGGTTAAGCATCCAGCTCTTGGCTTCAGCTCAGGTCACGATCTCACGGTTTGTGAGGCTGAGCCCCGTGTTGGGCTCTGCACTGACAGCGTGGAGCCTGCTTGGGATTCTCTCTTTCTCCCTCTCTCTGACCTGCCCCCAATTGTGCCCTCTCAAAATAAATAAACTTAAAAAAAAAAAAGAAAAGAAGAAAATCCTGTCATATATGACTCATGAATAGATCCTAAGGGTATTATGCTGAGTGAAATAAATCAGAGAAAGACAAATACTGTATGATCTTATTTACATATGGAATCTAAAAAAAAACCCCAAACTCCTAGATACAGAAAAAAATTTGGTTGTGACAGGCAGGGGTGGGGGTGGGATGTGGATGAAATGGGTGAAGGTGATCAAAAGGTACAAACTTCCAGTTATAAGATAAATAAGTCTGTAATAATAGTAGTAATGATGTGTGGAATATCGTTAGCCATTAGGGAGACCCAAGTTAAGCTCCAGATCGGTTACTACTATATACCTAATAAAATGGTTAATGTAAAATATAACGACAATACCAAGTGCTGGTGAGGATGGAGAGCGACTGAGTCTCTCCTATGCTGCTAGTGGAATGGCTAAAATAAAATCTACCGCTGACCCTTGAGCAACGTGGGGTTGAACTGCATGGGTTCACTTACATGCAGGGTTGTTTGTTTTTTTTTTTACAGTAAAGCACTATAAATGTACTTTCTCTTCCTTGTTTTTGTTTTTCTTAGGCTTTGTAAATTTTTTAACATTCCAGTATAATTAACATACAGTGTTATACTAATTTTAGGTGTATAATACAGTGATTCAACAATTCTATAAATTACTCAGTGCTCACCATAAGCGTACTCTTAATCCCCATGTTTTTACCCATTCCCCTACCCACCTCCCCTCCTAGTAACCCTCAGATTGTTCTCTATATTTAACAGTCTGGTTTTTTGGTCTTTTTTTTTTTGCTTTATTCGTTTGTTTCTTTAATTCCATGTATGAGTAAAATCATATGGTATTTTTCTTTCTTCCCCAAAAGTCTGATTTTAACATTTTCTTTTCTATTGCTTACTTTAAGAATACAGTATATAATACATACAATATACAAAATATGTGTTAAGCAACTATTTATGTTATTGGTAAGGCTCCCGGTCAACAGTTGGCTATTAGTAAAGTTATATGTGGATTTTCAACTGCGTGGGGGTCGGTGCCCCTAACCCCTACATTATTCAAGGGCCAAGTATACTGAATGCCCAGTGCTGGAGAGGATGTGGAACAGTATTTCATACACTGCTGGTGAGAATGTAAAAGAGCACAGGGACATTGGAAGAGACTAGTTTCTTAAAAGGCTAAACACAACTTACCATACATCCCAACAATCATACACTTGAATATTTATTGTAGAGGAATTAAAATTTATGTTCACACAAAGCCCCGTATGCAGATTTCATTCCATCTTTATAACAGTTGAAACCAGGAAATCTCAAGTGAAGGGAAAGGGGCACCTGGGTGGCTTAGTCAGTTAAGCTTCAGATTTCAGCTCAGCTCATGATCTCACGGTTCATGAGTTCAAGCCCCATCATCGGTGAGCCCGAGACCCACTTTGGGTGAACTTGTGTTGCGCTGCAGGTGAGCCCCGCTTCTCTCTCCATCTCTCTCCCGTTCTGCCCCCTGCTCACGTGCGTTCTTTCTCTCAAAAATTTTTTTAATTTAAAAAATTTAAAAAAATAAAGGGAAAAATAAATTGGTCATGTGTATTACTAATAAAATGTGTCAGTAATGACACATTTGTATGTGTACTACTCACGATAATAAAACCATCCAGCAACTCAAGTAAGTCTTCAGAGCAATTTGCGAATGACAAAAACATGAAAAGTTTACATGCTCCCTATTAATAAAAAATTATAAATTTGTACATAGTCAATAATATTGTAATAACCTTTATCAAAATTATAAAATTATATAAATACAATATATCTACAAAATATATAAAATCCAGTTATAAAAATGATTTTTATAGCATTCATAGAATTACACGGTTATACTGATGGAAAATTTAAGTGGTTGCAGGAGGTAGGTCTGGATAAAGGGTATGAACATAAAAAGGGAGAGACTCTGTGTTGATTACAGTTTTACATCCTGGTTGTGGTAGTGGTTTACATGACTCTCTATAATGTAATAAAGCTGCTTAGAATTACAACCTAAAAAAACAAAACAAAACAAAAACTATGAAAATCTAATGAAATCCAAATAAGGTTAAGGGTTTAGCTAACAGTACACTACCAATGTCATTTTCCTAGATTCAACAACAAAGTGTGGTTTACATACTGGGAGACATTAGGTAAAGGATACTAGGGAAGTCTCTGGACTATCTTGCAATTTCTTCTAAGTTAAAATGATTTCAAATTAAACATTTTCAAAAATAACTTGGGGGTTGCCTGGGTGGCTCAGTTGGTTGAGCATCCAACTTTGGCTCAGTTCATGATCTCCTGATTGGCGAGTGTGAGCCCCACATTGGGCTCTGTGCTGACAGCTCAGAGCCTGGAGCCTACTACAGATTCAGTGTCTCCTCTCTCTCTGCCCCTCCCCCGCTTGTGCTCTGTCTCTCTCTCTCTCTCAAAAGTAAATAAACATTAAAAAACAAAATTAAAAAAAAAACTTGGAAGGTGGTTTTATAAAATATCTGGTCATAATTAAAAACTGAGTTAAGCAAGTACAAATATCCGCTATCATAAATTTAAAAGTTTCCTTTTAAAATACTTCAAAATACAGGGCGCCTGGGTGGCTCGGTCGGTTAAGCATCCGACTTCGGCTCAGGTCATGATCTCACGGTCCGTGAGTTTGAGCCCCACGTCGGGCTCTGTGCTGACCGCTGAGAGCCTGGAGCCTGTTTCAGATTCTGTGTCTCTCTCTCTATGCCCCTCCCCTGTTCATGCTCCGTCTCTCTCTGTCTCAAAAATAAATAAACGTTAAAATTAAAAATAAAAAAAAAATACTTCAAAATACTCGGGGCGCCTGGGTGGCTTGGTCGGTTAAGCGTCCAACTTCGGCTCAGGTCATGATCTCACGGTCTGTGAGTTCGAGCCCCGCGTCGGGCTCTGTGCTGACAGCTCAGAGCCTGGGGCCTGTTTCAGATTCTGTGTGTCCCTCTCTCTCTGACCCTCCCCCGTTCATGCTCTGTCTCTGTCTCAAAAATAAATAAATGTTAAAAAAAAAAATTTTTTTTAATAAAAAAAAATACTTCAAAACACTAAATTTACAAATCATATAATACAGGGTAGTCCTAGAACACTCCATAGAACAATAAATATTAGTCAATGATGAAGAAAGCAGACTAACTTTTAAACTATGGAATTAGTGACAAGGCAACTAGAAAAGGGTTCCCAAGTATCATCTGAAAATGCACATGAGGTGAATTACCTGATGTATACAATGAGGTCAGACTTGCAATATTTAAAAGCACTCAAACAGGGGTACCTGGGTGGCTCAGTTGGTTAAGCGTCCAACTTTGGCCTAGTTGGTCATGATCTCACAGTTTGCAAGTTCGAGCCCCGCATTAGGCTCTCTGCTGTCCACATAAAGCTGGCTTTGGATCCACTGTCCCCGCTCCCCCCACCCCCGGTCCCTCCCCCACTTGTACCCTCTCTCTGAAAATAAACATTAAAAAACCTTTTTTTAAAAAGGCATTCAAATATTTTCCACTTTCACAGGACTTCATTCCTTCACGAGTTCTCTGATATCTGACTAAAGGTGCTCTACATTTAGCATGTTCATAGAGTTTTAATTTCTGTATGATACCTGACCAAACAAGGCAGGATGTATCACTGACATCCTGTCATACTGTCCTCCTAAAGTTTTGCTCCAGTGTGGACTCTTGACACTCACTGAGGTCTTCTTTCTGGGTAAAGGCTTTCCCATGGTCATGGTCAACATGAATTTCTTTAAAATGGTATTTCTATGAACAATAAGCTCACTGATGATCTACGACGATCCCTGATAATAATCTACCTTCCCACTGAAGGCCTTCCTAGTCTCTGTAGTCAACAGAATTTGGCTCAGTATCCACTCCTCAGAATATAATGAAACTAGCAAGTTTTGCTCAAGGCATCTCCATGCTCAATGCATGAGTTTTTCCAACATGTTTTCATTGACAGAAAATACGAGGTAAGGATCACGGAAGGCACCACATTCACTGTATTCACCAGGTTTACCTCCTGGACGAGTTCTCTGATCTCCTCAGGGCACACATATGACAACAGGCAGGGACACAATGACATTCCAATCTGCTGGAAACAGTGATGTTTAACGAAGTCTTGGTTGCCACAGAAGGCATCACATTCAAAGGGCTTTTGTTTTGCACGAGTTCACTCGTTAAGTAATGAGCCCCGACTCTGTGTTAAAGGAATTTCCAACCTGACTGAATCTACCCGTTTCTCTCGTGTGCATTTTCTTATGTTTAACAAGGTTTGACAAGTGCGAGAAGGCTTTCTCACAATCGCTGCATCCGTAGGGTCGCTCTCCTGTGTGAGTTCTTTGATGGACGTTGAGTACTGACTTTGTGGTGAAGGCTTTCCCACATTCACTGCACTCATAGGGTTTCTCCCCCGTGTGAATTCTCTGATGCGTAACGAGACCGTATTTGTGGGAGTAGGATTTGCCACACTCAGCACACACAAAGGGAGTCTTTCCTGTATGACACCTCTCATGTTGTATGAGGCAGATCTTCTGGCTGAAGGCTTTACCACACTCCCTGCATTCATAGGGTCTCTCACCTGTATGAGTTCGCCGATGTATAACGAGGGTGCGCTTTGTGGTGAAGCCTTTTCCGCATTCATTACATAGGTAAGATTTCTCTCCTGTGTGAGTTCGCTGATGTATAACGAGGGTGCGCTTTGTGGTGAAGCCTTTTCCACACTCAGAGCACATGTAAGATTTTTCGCCAGTATGAGATCGCTGGTGCACAATGAGATTACTCTTCACAGTGAAGCCTTTTCCACATTCGCCGCATGTATACGGTTTCTCTCCGGTGTGAGTTCGCTGATGTACAACAAGGTAACGCTTCATGGTGAAGCCTTTTCCACATTCAGTGCACATGTAGGGTCTCTCCCCTGTGTGAGTTCGCTGATGCACAACGAGGTTGCTCTTCACGGTGAAGCCTTTTCCACATTCGTCACAGACGTAAGGTTTCTCTCCACTGTGAGTTCGCTGATGTGCGATCAGATAGCGCTTCATGGCGAAGCCTTTTCCACACTCACCACACGTGTAGGACCGCTCCGCCGTACGGGTTTGCTGAGGCACAGCAAGGCTGCCCTTCGCGCTAGCGCCTCTTCTGCAGTCGTTGGCCAAACAGACTCTGTCTGGTGCGGGAGTTTTCTGATGCTTAGTGAACGTGACATTTCTGGAGAAGGATCTCCCACACGGATCACACCCGCGGGGCTTCTCTCCTCCGCGACCGCCCTCACGGTAAAGGAGCCGGGACCTCCTGATGCACGTTCTCTCACCTTCGATGCATGCTTGGGAGTTCTCCGTGTCAGGAGTCCTCCGATGCTTAAAGACTTGGAATTTAGTGCTGACGTGTTTCGCACATTCGGGGAATTTAATTCCAGTATACAAACGTTCGTGATTACCACGTAGAAAAGATTTCTCGTCTCCATTAGAGTCATCGGCTTTCTCTTTTTCATATCTTCTCTTCTGGTTAACTAAACTTAAACTTGATTTCAAAGCTTTTCTACATAAGTCAAACACATGATTTTGTGTTAAGGCAAAACGTAATTCGCTCAGGTGAACAGCATTTCTAAATGTGCTCTGTTCTCCATATTGTTGAAGGCTCTTCAGAAATCTGTGGTTTTGAGAGTGCTCTTGCAGATGACTGTCAACCTTCCCAATTCCTAGGCAAAAAGACAGTAACAAATTGTCTCATGAGAACGGTATGAAATAAAAGTGTTTTAAAGATGACATAGCAGGGGTGACTCTTTATTGTTGATCATATGATCCCAATTTATTGAAAAAAAATTTTTTTCAACGTTTATTTAGAGAGACAGAAAGAGACAGAGTGTGAGCAGGGGAGGAACAGAGAGGGAGACATAGAATCCAAAGAAGGCTCCAGGCTCTGAGCTGTCAGCACAGAGCCTGATGTGGGGCTCGAACCCATGAACCATGAGATCATGACCCGAGTAGAAGTCGGACGCTTACCATCTGAGCCCCCCAGGTGCCCCCTCCATGATCCCAGTTTAAAAGAAAATTATAAAGATGTAAGATGAAATAAATGGAAGATCCAAGGAGAGAAAAGGAGCATATTTAAAGCTAAATAGCCACAAAGAAAAACAGTTCTCATCTGGGGAAAGGAGTATGAGGAGGGGCTGTTTAGGTATCTTCAGACACCCTCTCTGCTGTGACACCTTGTCTTCATGACTAGAATGTAACTTCCTCCACCATTCCCCTTGCTGGTTCTCACTCACTCACCTGCACGGGTTCTATCCTGGATTTCATCCTCTGCTTTCATCCATGCCTCGTCTCTGTGTTCCAACACAGAGAGTGCACCTCGTTTGGTAGCTTGACACCCTGTTCATGAGAAATGACAGAAGACTTAGATGCTTAGTGACTTGGGGTACAGTAGGTCAAGATGGGAAAATACTACATTTTAGAGACAACCAATCTCTCACATGCAAAGATTCTCTTTCAGGAAAGAAAAGATTACACTGCTTTGTCTGGGGTCAAGAAAGGGGACCAAACATTGGACTCTTCTCAAGACCACAGCGATGGCAAAGCTTTCATTGAGTGATAGAGGAAAGGCCAGTGCCCAGGCACCTCTAAGTGACACAGGGGAGTTCTCCTCACCCACTGACACCAGGTTCCTGTAGTTCTCCAACATCACATCCCGGTACAAGTCCTTCTGGGCGGGGGCCAGGAGCTGCCACTCCTCCCGGGAGAAGTCCACAGCCACGTCCTCCAGTGTCAGTAATTCCTGTAACAACAACAGTCCTGTTTAATGTGAATTACTTTTAACATTTATTTATTTTTGAGACAGAGAGAGACAGCATGAACGGGGGTGGGTCAGAAAGAGAGGAAGACACAGAATCTGAAACAGACTCCAGGCTCTGAGCTGTCAGCACAGAGCCCGACGTGGGGCTCCAACTCACGGACCGCAAGATCATGACCTGAGCCGAAGTCGGATGCTCAACCAACTGAGCCACCCAGGCGCCCCTGATGTGAATTACTTTTATCAACACGGAAGAAGCATGAGGGAAGTTGTAATCACCAAAGCCTCATCCAAATATGTTTTTTTTTTTTTTTTTGGGAGAGAGATGGTGCAAGTGAGCAAGGGGCAGAAAAAGAGAGAGAGAGAGAGAGAGGGAGGGAGAGAGAGAGGGAGAGAGGAGCAGGGCTCACCTGAAGCAGGGCTCAGGTTTACCCAGAGCCAAATGCAGGACTCAAGTTCACCCAGAGCCTGATGCATGGCTCGAGCTCACCTGATGTGGGACTTGAACTCACAAACTGCAAGCTCATGACCTGGGCCGAAGGCAGAGGCTTAACTGAGCCGCCCAGGTGCCCCTATGTACTTTTCTTAAATGCATTTTAGTGGAAGCAAAATCCTATCTTTCAATATATTTTAGCACCATTTTCTTTTTCACTTATTTATTTTTCCTTCAACTTTTTATTTAAATAGTTAGTTAACATACAGGGCGATATTGGTCTCAAAAATAGAATTCAGTAGTTCATCACAGGGCACCTGGGTGGCTCAGTCGGTTGAGTGTCCAACTCTTGATTTCGGCTCAAGTCATGATCTCATAGTTCAAGAGTTTGAGCCCCGTGTTGGGCTCTGTGCTGATAGCCCAGAGCCTGCTTGGAATCTCTCTCTCCTCTCTCTCTGCCTTTCTCCTGCTTGCTCTCTGTATATCAAAATAAATAAATGTAAAAAAAAAAAAAAAAAAAGAATTCAGTGGTTCATCACTTACCTACAACACCCAGTGTTCATCATAAAAAGTGCCCTCCTTACTTTCCATCACCCAACTAGCCCACCACTCTCCCACTCCCTCCATTAACCCTCAGTTTGTTCTCTATCCTTAAAAGTCTCTTATGGTTTGGGCCACCTGGATGGCTCAGTCAGTTGAGTGTCTGACCTTGGATCAGGTCATGATCTTGGAGTCCTTGAATTAGAGCCACATGTTGGGCTGTATGCTGATAGCTCAGAGCCTGGAACCTGCTTCAGATTCTGTGTCTCCCTTTGTCTCTGCCCCTGCCCTGCTTGCACTCTCTCTCTCTCAAAAATAAATAAACATTAAAAAAAAATTAAGAGTCTCTTTTGGTTTGTTTCCTTCTCTCTCTTTTTCCCCCGTTACCATATGTTCATCTGTTTTGTTTCTTAAATTCCACATGAGTGAAATCATATAGTATTTGTCTTTCTCTGATTATTTCGCTTAGTATAATAATATACTCTAGCTCTATCCACATAGTTGCAAATGGCAAGATCTCATTCTTTTTGATCGCTGAGTAATATTCCATTGCATATATATACCACTTCTCTATCCATTCATCAGTTGATGGACATTTGGGCTCTTTCCATACTTTGGCTATTGTTCATAATGCTCCCACAAACATCGGGGTGCATGTGCCCCTTCGAATCTGTATTTCTGTATCCTTTGGGTAAATACTTAGTAGTGCAATTGCTGGGTCATAGAGTAGTTCTATTTCTAACTTTTTAAGGAATCTCCATACTGTTTTCGAGTTGCTGCTCCAGTCTGCATTCGCATCAACAGTGTAAGAGGGTTCCCTTCCTCCGCATCTTTGCCAACACCTGTTGTTTCTTCTGCTGTTAATTTTAGCCATTCGTTCTGACAGGTGTGAGGTGGTATCTCATCATGGTTTTGATTTGTATTTCCCTGATGATGAGTGATGTTGAGTATCTTTTCATGTGTCCATTAGTCATTTGGATGCCCTCTTTGAAGAAGTGTCTATTCATGTCTTCTTCCCATTTCTTAACTGGATTATTTGTTTTTTGGGTATTGAGTTGGTAAGTTCTTTATAGACTTTGGATACTGACCTTTATCAGATATGTCACTTGAAAATATCTTCTCCCATTCCATAGGCTGCCTTTTAGTTCCATTGGTTGTTTCCTTTGCTGTGCAGAAGATTTTTATCTTGATGAGGTCCCAATAGTTCATGTTTGCTTTTACTCTCCTTGCCTCTGGAGATGTATCTAGTAAGAAGTTGCTACGGCCAAGGTCAAAGAAGTTGCTGCCAGTGTTCTCTTCCAAGATTTTGATGGTTTCCTGTCTCACATCTAGATCTTTCATCCATTTTGAATTTATTTTTGTGTATGGTATAAGAAAGTGGTCCAGTTTCATTCTTCTGCACGTAGCTGTCCAGTTTTCCCAACACCAGTCGTTGAATAGGCTTTCTTCCCCACACTGGATATTTTTTCCTGCTTTGTCAAAGACTAGTTGACTACATAAGCACCATTTTCAAATACTAAAAATAGGCAAATAACACCAGGACAAATAAAATATTTTTACTTTACAAGAAAACTTCACAGCCAATATGAGCATCAACCAGACCACATTCACAGTTTATAAGATAGTATTTTTAATAAATGTAAGAGAATAAGAAAAACCATACAAGGTATATCTAATGCAAAAAGACCACTAAAGTTGATTAGGAATATTTGGGGGGAAAAAAAGAAACTTCTAATAGACAAACATACATACACATACATCTATCAGTAGACAGAAAACAGCACATTAGATACACTGTAGTAAGCTGGAATATAACTGAAGAAATTACCAAAAATGGACCACAGAAAAGAAGGTTAATGTAAGAAAGAGATTAATAAGCATACAGTGTCAAAAGATCTGATATATACCAGCTTATAGTTTCTCAAAAATAAAAGGGAATACTGGAGAAGCAGTATCCAAAGACCTAAAAGCTGCAAAACTCACAACTAATTAAATACTCCAAACCTCAGATTCACAACTCCCAAAAAACTCCAAGCAGGAAGTCTATACCTCAACGCATTAGACTATGATACACCAAATGCAAAGGGAAACTATAAAAGCATCCAGATACAAAAGCCAGATCACCTACAGCAGAAACAACCAAATTCAGAAAAGAATGCAATATTCTTTTCAAAGCCCTGATTTTTTGTGCCAAAATGGCCAGGCATGAAGACCATTTGATATTGAAACACAGGACTCTCCTTGTGAAGTGTGGACAGCATTGTGTACTCCTAGTCACGGTGACTGTACTCAAGACTGTTGCCAACCTAGGAAGTTCACCTAAACCTCATTGTCCAGAGTTTTCACTGAGGCCTCATGATTTATGCATGATTTACTGAAACACAGACTACATCACTGAACTCAATCTCCAGGTTCCTTCCCCTTCCTGGAGGTCACCTGGTTCAAAGCCACAAATCACATGGTTGGTCCTTCTGGCATGGACAGTCCCGTCTTGAGTCACCTCATTAGCACAAATTATTTAGGGCCTACATGAGTCACTTCATTGACATAAACTATAAAGTGTGGTCCCCGTGGCCCATGATGAATAACAAAGACACTCCAATCACACAGGTAATTCCACGGGTTTAGAGGTGACCTCATACAATTGTGCGTGTGAATTCCATCTTGCTAACAGAACCTGTCCTTTGATGACTTTGATGTAACAAGTGGCATGTTGGGGGGCCCATGTGGCAAGGAACTAAAAAGTAAGAATCTTATACGAGCAGACAGGTAGGAACTGAGGATCTCATCTGATCGGCCCTTCTGGAAATGAATCCTGCCAAAAACCCAATAAGTGAGCTTAGAAGTGCATCCTTCCCCACCTGAGCCTCCAGATCAGACGCCACCCTGGCTTACATCTTGATTACAGGCTCAGGAAAGAGTATGAAACAAAGTACCCAGCAGCAACATGACACAAAATATTTGGCTTTTGGCCCTGGTTCCAAGTACAAAGAACTCTGAAAATGCCTAGAATCTCCAGTGTTAAGTGTTTTTTGTGTGCTAATGAGATGACTGGTAGCCCAGGCTATCACACCACTGCAGGATGGGGGCTGGATGCCAGAAGAACAAACCCATGATTACAGGGTTGAACTTTTGGCCACGCCTCCCAACCTCCATAGAGGGGAGAAGGATTAGAGATGGAGTTTACGTGGCCAATGATTTAATCCATCATGTCCACATAACGAAATCTTCACAAAACCCCCAAAACTACAGGTTCAGCAAGCTTCCTCCAAGTTCATTAGCACATCGAGGTCCTGGAAGGGTTGCAGTCCTCCACACTGTCCTGAGAAAGGGACCATGGAAACCGTGATAAATTTAGAGCCCATCAGGGGCACCTGGATGGCTCAGTCAGTTAAGCGTCCAACTTCCGCTCAGGTCATGATCTTGCAGTTCATGAGTTCCAACCCCACATCAGACTCTGTGCTGACAGCTCAAAGCCTGAAGCCTCCTTTGGATTCTGTTTCTCCCTCTCTCTCTGCCCCTCCTCCACTCACACTCTGTCTCTCTCTCTCTCTCAAAAAATAAATACACATTAAAAAAAAAATTTAGAGCCCATCAGTCAGTGCAGGAGACCAAGACTTGTGCTTGGCATCTCAAGTGGGGGCATTTTGCTGGTCTGCAGCCTTAAATCCGTGTAACCAGTTGCTAACTGCAGGTACTCAGTGTCAGAGAATTGGAGAAGTGGTGTTGGAAGAGATCCAATATCTGGTGTCAGGAGGAAAAAACCTCACACGGTGTCAAAGGTGCTATGAGTAAAAACAACACAGTCTAGCTAAATCATGTTAAAATTATTGACCACAGAAAGTATGAGATTAAAAAAAGGTGTTGTTTGAAGTTGCTAAGTTTTGGAGTAATTTGTCAGGCAGCTGAGAAAAACTCACTTCTGTTTTTCTTTACACACTCACACAGAATACCTCAGTGACCAGATGTGTGGGTTTTCCACACCAAGAAATTCTGGCACCAACCACCTGGAGTCGGCATAGACCCCACACGTTTACTATATTGTAAAGGACATTTTACAGGATACAAATGAGGGGAGCCTGGCTGGCTCAGTCGGTAGAACACGCAACTCTTGACCTTGGGGTCATGAGTTTGAGCCCCACGTGTGGCACAGAGTTTACTTAAAAATTAAAAAAAAAAAAAAAAAAAAAAGGATATGAATGAACAGCCGAGATGAAGAGGCACCTAGTGAAAGGTCTGGAAAGTCCCAAACCCACAAGCTTCTGTCCCTGTGGAGCTGGGGTACGCCACCCTCCCAGAATGTAGATGTGTCTACCCATCCAGAAGCTTTGCAAATCCTGTACTTTTGCGCTTTTTATGGAGACCTCATTGCATGGGCATGATCTAATAATCAATTACTAATTCATTATCCAGTACCTCTCCCTTCTCAGGAGGATGGCGGGTGGGGCTACAAGTTCCGCGCTTCTAATCATGGTTTGGTCTTTCTAGTGATCAGCCCCCACAGGGGACATCCAGGAGCCCACACCAAGAGTCACCTTATTAGAACAAAAGATGGTCCTATCACCCAGAAAATTCCAAGAGATGTAAGAGCCCAGTGACAGACATTCCTATCACCAGGAAATTATAAGGGTTTCAGAAGAACTCTTGGGCATGAGCCAGGGTAAAAGACTAAGTATTAACAGGAACCAGGGGCAGAGATTTACATATATATATGTTCTTATTTCATAGCATCAATACTTAATGAATATGGGAGATAAACTTTTAAAGAAAGAACTTATGAAAGAATAGAAGAAAATACGGAATGTTTATAGCACAAGTAAGAAACCATGAAGAAAAAGACTAACACATTTTAATTTGAATAAAAAAATAAAACTTTTGCATGGAGAAAAATATTAAGAACAAAAGCTAAAAGACAAGGAAAATTCTAGAAAAATATTTGCAACATATAAAAGGATCAATATACCACAAGACAAATAATATAAATCAATAAGATAAAAAAGTTAACTTTTATTTTTTTTAATTTTTTTAATGTTTACTTATTTTTGAGAGAGAGAGAGACACAGAGTGTGACTGGGGCAGGGGCAGACAGAGAGGGAGACACAGAATCTGAAGCAGGCTCTAGGCTCTGAGCTGTCCACACAGAGCCCAACGTGGGGCTCGAATCTACAAATGGTGAGATCATGACCTGAGCTGAAGTCTGACGCTTAACCAACTGAGAGACCCAGGCGCCCCTAATTTTTAAAATGAGCAAAGAAGAAATAATCCAAAAAAGCAACAAAGAGACATGTATCTGACCCTCACAACTGATGAGGAAAATGCAAAATGAAATAAGGCAAGAGAATATTAGATCCTACAAACTGAAAAATATACAATTTGATAACATAACAACAAGTGTTGGCAAGCTGTGGGGCACTGAATGCTATTACATACTGCTTTCTATCAACCAGGCACTGTTCTAAATGCTTTGTCTAGATTAACTCACCCTCCCTCCCTCCCTCCCTCCCTCTCTTCCTTCCTACATATCTGTCTATCTGTCTATCTATCTATCTATCTATCTATCTATCTATCTATCTATCTATCTTTGAGAGAGACCAAGCACATGCTCGTGCTCATGTTCACGGGAGAGGCAAAGGGAGAGGGAGAAAGAGAATACTGAGCAAGCTCCACACCCAGCATGAGCCTGATGAGGGGCTCCGTATCACAACTGTGAGATCATGACCTGAGCCTAAACCAAGAGTCAGATCCTTGGGGGGCCTGGGTGGCTCAGTCGGTTAAGCAACTGACTCTTGATTTCGGCTCAGGTCATGATTTCACAGTTCAGTTCGTCACTGACAGTGCGGAGCCTGCTTGGGATTCTCTCTCTCTCTGCCCCCTCCCCGGCTCATGCATGAGAGCTATCTCTCAAAATAAAAAGACTTAAAAAAAAAGAGTCAGATGCTTAACCAACTGAGCCCCTAGATTAACTCATTTTGTTTATTTATTTATCTACTTACTTACTTATTTTTATAATTTATTTATTTTTGAGAGAGAGAGACAGAGCACAAGTGGGGAAGGGGCAGAGAGAGAGGGAGACGCAGAATCCAAAGCAGGCTCCAGGCTCTGAGCTGTTAGCAGAGCTCGACACGGGCTCAAACCCACAAACTGCGAGATCATGACCTAAGTCAAAGTCAGACACTTAACCAATGGAGCCACCCTGGTGTCCCTTATTTATTTATTTTTAGTGTTTATTTATTTTTGAAAGAGAGACAGAGTGTGGGCAGGGGAGGGGCAGAGAGAGAGGAAGACATAGAATCCAAAGCAGGCTCCAGGCTCTGAGCTGTCAGCACAGAGCCCAAGGCGGGGCTCGAACCCACGAACCATGAGATCATGACCTGAGCCGAAGTTGGTCGCTTAACTGACTGAGCCACCCAAGTGCCCCGATCCAAACCCTTAATAGAGAAACACACTTTCCACTTACTACTGCCAAATCTCTACTCAAACTCCACTTCAATTACCTATTTATGGAGGACCATTTGAAAGTCATGCAACCTTTCCACTTTCGTAGGCCATTTCAGTGGTTTTATTCCTGAATAAAATCAGACTGCTATGAAGTTGGTTCCCTGGGTCACCAGACTATGGTGCTCTGAAGAACTGTATCCTCTGAGCTCTGCTTGGCATATGGCATATTCCCAGAGGAGGCCCTCAGTAAGAGACAGCTATAGAAAATCTGCTTTTCCACTTACCAGAAGGCTGTGGGTGAGGATATACCCCAATGATCCCCTCCCAAGACATCCACTGACGAAATTTCCCAAGACCTAAGTGACATAAACTATTGAATCCCCCAAGAGACTGGTCTGCCTGCCCCACAGAGTCAGTGGACATCACGTAGCTTTTCATGTCCGTCTGGTTGTGATGTCTGTTAGAGATACGAGAGGCAAAGTGACAGCTAATGTAACCCACAGTGTTCCGATGTCATCCTTTAGGATGACGCCTGTGAGTAATATATTCCTGATCTCACTTTGCCCTGCTTTTGAATTTAGGGTCTAAGTTAATTTCTCCCTAGAACCCAAGTATCCCAGTTTATACTTCTTTTAGTTGAATTGATTTTTTCCAGGTCACCACAAATATGTCAGAAAACACAGGAAAGATGTAGCAAAAGAAAATTACCTGGGCCTTGATCATTTTTTTCTGTGCTCAGGAAGCAGTAACATGGATTCTATGACTTTGGTGTCTCCTGCATCTGCCACGAAGTTCTTAGAGTCAGAAATCTTGGTGTCCCCTCGAAGTTCTCCCCAGAAGCAATGATAGCCAAGTCCAAGAACTTCCTCTTTCTTCCCTCATTCCTTCCCTTGACCTCTCTTGCTCCTGGGGACCCAGGACCTGTGGGGTAAAGAGCAAACGGACTTTGCCTACACATTCGCCCTGGGCCCAGGTGTTGTTACTGCTGCTATGCACTTACCTTAAAGGACCCCAATATTTCCAACGGTTCCTTCATTTGGTGCCCCTGAGGCTTTCACACCGTAAGGCAATAAAGCAGGGGAGTTCTAAATGTGTGAAAGGTATGCCTTTCCTCTGTGGAGCGGAAGTGGCATGGCTATTAAAGGGGAGTTGGGAAAGCAAAAGCAGAAGAGCACAATGCCTCAGAAGCAGGCGGATTATCAGGCACATCCATTCAGGACATATGGAAGGTTCCAAAGATCTGGACAATGTGCATTTAAAAAGCAAATGTGGGGGCGCCTGGGTGGCTCGGTCGGTTAAGCGTCCGACTTCGGCTCAGGTCATGATCTCGTGGTCCGTGAGTTCGAGCCCCGCGTCGGGCTCTGTGCTGATAGCTCAGAGCCTGGAGCCTGTTTCAGATTCTGTGTCTCCCTCTCTCTGACCCTCCCCCGTTCGTGCTCTGTCTCTCTCTGTCTCAAAAATAAAATTAGAAAAACGTTAAAAAAATAAATAAATAAATAAAAAGCAAATGTGGCCAGGGGCGCCTGGGTGGCTCAGTCAGTTAAGCATCCAACTTTGGCTCAGGTTATTACCTCACAGTTTGTGGGTTCAAGCCCCTCATGGGACTCTGCACTGACAGCTCAGAGCCTGGAGCCTGCTTCAGAGCCTGTGTGTCCTTCTCTCGGACTCTCCCCTGCTCCCACTCTCTCTCAAAAATTAAAAAAAAAAAAAAAAAAAAAAGTTTTTTTTAATAAGCATTAAAAATAATTTTTAAAAAAACCCAGCACATCCTGTATAAGTCCATTTATATAAAACTTAAAAATATATAAACTAGCCTATAGTAATGAAAACTAGATGAGTGGTGGCTTGGGGAGAGATGGGGAAGTATGAGAGGGGTAGATTAAAAAGGAGCATAAAGAAAATTTGGTGCTGAGGGGTGTGTTTATGATCTTCATGGTGGTGATACTTTCATGAGTATATATGTCAAAATACCAATCAATATGACTTTTTTTAAGTTTATTTATCTTGAGAGAGAGACAGACAGACATAAAGGGGCAGAGAGAGAGGGAAAGAGAGAGAATCCCAGACGCCACTCTCAGTACCGGGCCCCATGTGGGGATCGAATGCACAAACCATGAGATCATGACCTGAGCCAAAATCAAGAATCAGTCGCTTAACTGACTGACCACTCAGGTGTCCCCCAATCAATATTACTTAAATATCTGTGGCTTACTGTAAGTCAATTTTGCCTCAATAAATCACTTGGGAAAAACCTGGTGAGAATTATAATATAGACCAAATTTAATGCCAATCAAAAAAGGTGGCAACAAAAGACTATACATACTTAATGATTCTGTTTATAAGAAATGTCTAGAAATTGCAAACTAATAGACCCAAGAAGATGATCAGTGGTTGTGCATGGCTGGGGGTAGGAGTGGAGAAGGAGTGGATAGAAGACCAAGAAAACTTTTCAGAGTGATGAAAATGCTTTAAAACTGGATTGTGCTCGGGGCGCCTGGGTGGCTCAGTCGGTTAAGCGTCCGACTTCAGCTCAGGTCACGATCTCGCGGTCCGTGAGTTCGAGCCCCGCTTCGGGCTCTGGGCTGACCGCTCAGAGCCTGGAGCCTGTTTCAGATTCTGTGTCTCCCTCTCTCTGCCCCTCCCCCACTCATGCGTGCTCCCTCCCTCAAAGATAAATAAAGCTTTAAAAAATCTAAAATCTCGATAAGTAAACTTAAATTTTTTAAATGTTTATTTATTTTTGAGAGAGAAAGCGCAAGCAGGGGAGAGGCAGAGAGAGAGGGAGACCCAGAATCCTAAGCAGGCTCCAGGCTCTAAGCTGTCAACACAGAGCCCGACGCAAGGCTCGAACCCACGAACGATGAGATCACGACCTGAACCGAAGTCCTACGCTTGACGGAATGAGCCACCCAGGCACCCCCTTAAAGGCAAGAACAAGAACTACATCTTTAACAGTAAATGTTATCACTAGCTCATCCCGAACACACTGAATTTTGCGGAGACGGTGAGAAGAGTGGTGATGTGGGGAGGCAAAGTTTTTTCTTAGGTCCGTGAAGACCTTGAAGGAGTGAACTGGGTTTCGATTAACTGGGGAAATGCAGGCTTCAGGTCTGTTTACGGCATTCAGGGTTTGAGCCTGAACCTTCCGATTCTCCGAGGACCCTGGTCCTCCTCAAACAGTGACAGCGCCCACCGAGCGTCTCGGAGAGTGAGTCGTCCATTAAACGCCATACTGAACCAACCCAGGCTTCTCTAACACGGAGCCCCACATTAACTCGCGAACCTGAACGAGACACGCGTTCACGGAAAAAAACCTTCCACCCGACTTCTCACGCACCGAGTCCCGTAAGCAGCGTGATCCACGTGGACCTCGAACCCTAACACAGTCGGCCTCTCGGTGGACGATTTCCTCAGACTCTTAATCACCGGTTCCCAAAGGCCCCAGCACTACCCCGGATTCCTCAATGACTGAACCCAAATAAAATCCCAACGGCGGTCCTTCACACGCGCTCCCGTTTCACGGACGCCACAGGCGGCGAGCCAAGCCCAGAACCCGACTCACCTGAACCAGTACCTCTACAAACGCCGCGGGTAGAGACGAGAGGCCGCCCACGTCCGAAGCTACTTCCTGGTCGGAAGCCCTTCTTCGCAGTACCCAGAGTCTCGGATACACAGGAACCAGCGAATCCCGCGAGGACCTGAGGGCGCTGAGGGATTTCGGGGCTCCGACGGCGGGCTCCGCTCTATGATGTCAGCGGCCACGCCCACCCCGGCGTTTCTAACGGGAGGGGCCAGAGCGGCTCTGCGAGGAGGCCAAAATCATTACTGGCCACCTCAGTGTTTTCACCGCCTCCGTGCGAGGGATGACCAACAAAGCGGTACTAACCAGGTGAGACTTCAGAGACCGGTGCTTACCTAAGGCCACCAGGCACATTTATCCGTCAGGGGAAGAAAGATGGCAGCGCCCTTGTGCACGGCCGAGCGCCGACGTCAGACTGGAGCACCATGGGCGCGGCCATCTTAGAGAAAGGCAGGTGTCCGTATGGCTGAGATGGGCTCGTGCCCCGACAGACGGCGGGGGGAAAAGGTTTGTAGAACCTGAGACGTCTTGGAGAAGCGGCGGTCACAGAGTTGACAAAAGCAGTGGTCACTTGACCTCTTGGGTGTGGGGAGAGGGCGGTTGTGTTTAAGGAACACTGCCATTGAAGGGACGAAGCCAATAGGGCGGAGCTTCCTAATAGATGCTAATGTCCCCCCCGGGAGTAGATACATAGCTACCTCTAGCGGGAAGGGATGAAGTGAAGGTGCAAACCAGTATGTTTCCTTCCAAAGATAGATGAAGGTGACCGTGGGACATTGCAGAATATGAAATTACGAGATGATACTTTCCACATTTCCCAAATTAAAAAAAAGCACACTTTAAGATTTTATTACTATTTAGGCGTGGGAGGTTTAATCTTAGAAGATGTTAAGTAGCTACTCCCTTTATTTTTTTTAAGTTTCTTTAAATTTATTTTTGAGACAGGGAGAGACAGAGCATGAACAGGGGAGGGTCAGAGAGAGGGAGACACAGAATCTGAAACAGGCTCCAGGCTGTCAGCACAGAGCCCGACGCAGGGCTCGAACTCACGGACCGCGAGATCGTGACCTGAGTTGAAGTCGTCCGTTTAACGGACTGAGCCACCCAGGCGCCCCTAGCTACTCCCTTTTTAGAAGGCAACTTGAATCAATTTAAAAATTTCTCTTTGACCTAGAAATTCTAATTGCAACAGTTTACTCGGTAAAAATGTTTCTTAATATTAACCACATTGGCTTTTGTAATTTAGAAGAAAAAAACTAAATGTACAATAATACACGAATACTTTGGTAAATTGTGGAATATCCACTCAGAGAAACAGTATATAGAAATTGAAAAGAATATATGGTAGGGGCCTCTGGGTGGCTCAGTCGGCTCAGCCTCCGGCTCTCGATTTTAGCTCGGGTCATGATCTGAGGGTTCATGAGATGGGTTCATAAGACTTGAGCCCTGCATCAGACTCTGCATTAACCATGCGGAGCCTGCTTGGGATTCTCTCTCTCTCTCTGCCCCTCCTCTGCTTGTTCTCTCTCTCAAAATAAATAAGCTTAAAAAAGAGAGAAAAGAATATACTGCAACTGTCAGTTTAAATAAGGAAATATAACTTTTCTCAAGAAGAAAAAAGCACGTCTGCTGGATAGTATAAATATTATGACCCCCGTTATGGGAACAGATCATAAATATTTGTCATTGGCTAAATATTTAGTTTGGATTACTTCAGGGTTTATACTTATGGGTAGTGAATGTCAGAAGTTTTCATATTCTTGCAGGCCTGGCTGGCTCAGTCCGTGGAGCGTGCCATTCACTCTTGATCTCTGGGTTGTGAGTGTGAGCCCCACGTTGGGTGTAGAAATGACTTAAAAAAAATAAAATCTTGGAAAAAAATAAAAGGTTCATTCTTGAGTCACTGAAGAGATATCATTTTTTAAAAAAGTTTTCACATTCCCAATTTTTGCAGTTTTCCATTAACATCTTTGTATCATGATTCTGTTACTTTAATATTATAAAAAGATGTCAATCTTAGAAAAGTTTTAGAATATTTAATGATGTAGATGTTCATAACATAGTAAATATAATAAAAAGCCTCCTTTTTCTTTCATGAAAGACATACTTACATATGTTTGAAAATTTGGGAGAAGATACTGTTAACAATGCTAGACTCTCAGGTACAGTTATGGGTGATTTAAGATGTCTTCATTTGCTTATATATGTTTTCTAGTTTCTATACGTTTAGAACTTAGTGTTGGCATAATTTCTTAATAGTATTATATTCCCTTCAAGGATTAAATGGGCAGCCCCATTCACCTGGGATGTCAAGCTCTGAAAAGTGAGTTCAGCATCTGGTCCAGAGAGCTCAGGGCAGCCTGGGTAGCCTATTCTTGGACCCTGCCTGATCAGTTTCCTTGCCATGGCAGGATGTGTAGATTCACAGAAGGATAAGAAGTAAAAGGGTTCTAAGCGCTTGCTTGCTAGAGCATTCGTGCCTGTTTGTTTGTTTTTACTGTAGAGTGCCCAGAATCCATCCTGTTACAGAGTGGAGATGGTGACAGAACACTAATCCAGGATTTAGGGAAGAGATGTTAAAATTTAAGAATAGTTCACAAAGATCATTTTATAAATGCAGGGTCCCGGACCCCAATACTAGAGGTTCTGGTTTAGGAGCTCTGGAGTGTGACTCAAGGATTTGTATCTTTTTCAAGCTTTTCAGAGAATGCTGAGGCAGGAAGCCCAGAGAAAACACTTAGAAACTGATCTGGAGTGTTCCTGGCTTACAAATATGCTGGCTGGTTACCCTCAGTACACTTAGGTCTTGGTTCAAATTACATCTGCTCAGAACAGCCTTCCTTGAAAACCCTTATTAAAATAGTTCCTCCATTACAACTTATGTACTAAGCTTAATATTTCTTCATAGCACTTAGCAGAACTGACGTTCTATTATGTATTTATTTTACTCAGTCGCATTCACGACATGATATGTACCACAAAGGCCACGACTTGCCTGTTTTGTTCATTTTGTTCATTGATGTGTCCCCAGCGACTACAGTGGTGCCTGGCACAGTGTAAATGCTCAAAAAATATATTTTTAGGGGCGCCTAGGTGACTCAGTCAGTTAAGCATCTGACTCTTGATTTAGGCTCAGGTCATGATCTCACAGTTCATGAGTTCAAGCCCCACGTTGGGGTCTGCACTGACAGCGTGGAGCTTGCTTGGGATTCTCTCTATCCCTCCCTCTCTGTCCTCTCCCCAACTCATGCATATATGCCCACACTCTCTCTCTCTCTCAAAATGAATAAACATTAAAAAAAAATTTTATGTTTATTTTTTTATTTTTGAGAGAGAGAGAGAGACACAGCATGAGTGGGGGAAGAGCAGAGAGAGAGACACACACAGAATCCGAAGTAGGCTCCAGGCTCTGAGCTGTCAGCACAGAGACCGACATGGGGCTTGAACCCACAAACTGTGCGATCATGACCTGAGCTGAAGTCGGACGCTTAACTGACAGAGCCACCCAGGCGCCCCCAAAATTTTTTTTAAATAAATGAATTACTCAACACTAAGTTGGTAATGAATTTTACCATAACACTGCATGGCAAATGTCTTTTTTTCCCCACAAGTAGGATTTGTAAATTGGATTGCATATCCTTATTATATCAAGAGAAATAACTGACCAAAAAAGAGAGAACCAGAAAAAAGAGAGAACAAGAGCCCTTTTGCTATGAAAACTAACAATTTGTTGCCAGCAGATCTGCTCAAGAATTACTAAAGGAAGTTTTAACAAAAAGGAAATGACAGAAGGAAACATGAAACATCAGGAATGAAGAAAAGGGAACATATGGCCAACTAATTTTTGACCAAATCAGGAAAGAATATCCAATGGAATAAAGCAGTCTCTTCAGCAAGTGGTGCTGGGAAAACTGGACAGCGACATGCAGAAGAATGAACCTGGACCGCTTTCTTACACCATACAAAAAAAAAACACAAAAAACAAAAAAAAAAACTCAAAATGGATGAAAAACCTGAATGTATGATAGCAAGCCATCAAAATCCTAGAGAAGAAAGCAGGCAAAAACCTCTTTGCCCTTGGCCACAGCAACTTCATACTCGACACATCTCCAGAGGCAAGAGAAACAAAAGCAAAAATGAACTATTGGGACCTCATCAAAATAAAAAGCTTCTGCACAGCAAAGGAAACAATCAGCAAAACTAAAAGGCAACCAACAGAAGGGAGAAGATATTTGCAAACAACATATCAGATAAAGGGTTAGTATCTAAAATCTATAAAGAACTTACCAACTCAACACCTAAAAATAAATAATCCAGTGAAGAAATGGGCAAAAGACATGAATAGACACTTCTCCAAAGAGGACATCCAGATAGCCAACCGACACATGAAAAAATGCTCCACATCACTCATCATCAGGGAAATACAGATCAAAACCACCATGAGATACCACCTCTCACGCCAGTCAGAATGGCTCACATTAACAACTCAGGCAACGACAGATGTTGGAAGGACGTGGAGGAAGAGGATCTCTTTTGCATTGTTGGTGGGAATGCAAACTGGTGAAGCCACTCTGGAAAACAGGAAGGAGGTTCCTCAAAAAGTTAAAAATAGAACCACCCTACGACCCAGCAATTGCACTACTAGGTATTTATCCAAGGGATACAGATGTGCTGTTTTGAAGGAGCACATGCACCCCCATGTTTATAGCAGCACTATCAACAATAGCCAAAGTATGGAAAGAGCCCAAATGTTCATCGATGGATGAATGGATGAAGAAGATGTGGTATATATATACAATGGAGTATTACTCGGCAATCAAAAAGAATGGAATCTTGCCATTTGCAACTACGTGGATGGAACTGGAGAGTACTATGCTAAGCAAAATTAGTCAGAGAAAGACAAATATATGAGTTCATTCTTATGAGGAATTTAAGAGACAAAACAGGTGAACATAAGGGAAGGGAAGTAAAAATAATATAAAAACAGGGAGGGGGACAAAACATAAGACTCTTAAATACAGAGAACAAACAGAGGGTTGCTGGAGGGGTTATGGGAGGGGGGATGGGCTAAATGGGTAAAGGGGCATTAAAGAATCTACTCCTGAAATCACTGTCGCACCATATGCTAAACAACTTGGATGTATATTAAACAATAAATAAATTAAAAAATAAAATAAAAATAAAAATATCAAAGTAAAAAAAGGAAAAGGTAAATGTATCATCAGACATGATAGGCTGTTCCCCTTTGAGTTTTTAAAATTATGTTCGATGGTTGAAAACAAAAGTAACAACTTTCCCTGATAATGGTTCTCAGCATATGTAGAAGTCCTAAGTAAGCATCACGTGCCGTTGGGAAAGCTAAGACCACCACTATGTGCTACATACACACACTGGATGGGATGTCTAGGATCCGATGTGACCGTGCCAAATGCTAGAAAAGACACAACTGGAGCATCCGTACACTGCTGGTAGGAATGTAAATTAGTATGGCTACTCAGGAAGAGTCTGGCTGTTTCTTATAAGGTTAAACACAGATTTAACATGGGTACTTATCCCAGAGAAATGAAAACTTACATTCACACGAAACTGGATTCATAGCATCTTTATTCATAACAGTGAAACACTAGAAACAACCCAAAGTCCATCAACACTGAACAGATAACCATGGTACATTCATCACAAAAGAACACTACTCGTAACAAAAAACAAAACTATTTATATGCCCAACAAAGTGGATGGAACTTAAGGGTAATTTGCTGCATAAAATAAAGCCTGTCTTCAAAGGCTACACTGTATCATCCCATTTCAACAGCATCCTTGAAATGACAAAATCAGAGTGATGGAGTACTGGTCAGCGGTCGCCATGGGTCAGGGTTGTGGGGAGAGTGTGACTATAAGGGGCAGCACAAGGATGTTTCTTTGTGTTGGCACAATTCTGCTTCCTGCTTGTGGTGTGGTGGGATTTACAGAAATCTATATATGGGATAAAGTTTCTTAGAACTCTCCACTAAAAAACAAAACAAAACCTCACACAAATTAGTGCATGCTAAAACTAGTGAAAACCAAAAAAGGTCTATAGTTAACAGCATTGTACCAATGTTATTTTATTGGTTTTGATTATGTATTACAGTTACGTAAGATCACGTCACTGAAGAAGCTGAGTACAGGTAACTCAGGAACTTTGCATACTTTACACTTTCTTGTGAGTCTAAAATTATTTCAAAAAAAATTTAGAAAAATCATATATAAGGTTATTTTTGTAAACTACTTAATGCTAACTTATAAACTTAGATAAATACATCCAAATGTTAAATTACATTTATAAATATATTCCTTTTTCTTTTGCCCAAAAGAGATGAATTTAGAGCCTCAGAAATGCAAGAATCAGATGACACATGTCGGGCACAGAACACCCCTGCCTTGTGTACAACATTAACATTTAATCAGCGGTAAGAACACCCTGCTTTAAAGTTATGGAATCACTGAGAATGTGATTCAAGGTACCCTGCCCCAAAATGGACATCAGGTGTATTAAGTTTAGATTTGTGACAGAAAACTCAGGTATGCATCATTTTCATGAGGCTTCTTTTCTTCAGAATTTCTGATATTTTGCTAGTTCCAACACATTTAGTGTGTTCATGAGTTTTATTTCTGCATGACTTCATGAGAAAGGATGAGGCAGAATGTATCACTAAAATCCTGCCATATTCACTGCCATTTTCCTTCAGCATGACTTTCAGACAACTATTGAGGTTTTACTTCTAGGCAACGACTTTCCCACGATCATCATGTTGCTACTGTGTGTAAGTTCACTGGTGATCTGTTATGATCACTGATTAGACAGGATCTTTATTCCCATGAGGCTTTCCTGCTCTCTCCAGTCACAAGATTCATCTTACTGTATGCTTTTCAGATATATAATTACCTAAAAAGGTTTCCTCAAGACGTTTCTACATTGAATGTGTCAGAGGTTTTGTCTACCTGTTTTGACTTACGGTGTGAGGTAACTGATCACTGAAGGCACTAGCACATTCTCTGCACCCATTAGATTTCACTCCTATTCAAAATTCCCTACCTTCCCAAGGGTGAAAATTTAGCAACAGGCTAATTAATCTACACTGACTTTTTCAGGTATGCTGGGAGCACACTGGTGTTTAATGAGTTCACTGAACTATCACTGTTTGTCTCCTGCCTGGGTTCACTTGTATGTAATTTCAGATTCCCTGCAAAGGATTATGTACTTTGACTTACACATTTTTTGTGTGTATTTTTTTAGTGTCTATTTTTGAGAGAGAATGCAAGTGAGCCAGGGGCAGAGAGGGAGGGAGGGAGACAGAGGATCCGAAGCAGGCTCTGTGTTGAGAGCGCAGAGCCTGATGCACTGAGAGCACACAGCCTGATGTGGGGCTCACACTCACAAACCGTGAGATCACATGACCTGAGCCAAGGTTGGACGCTTAACCAACTGTGCCGCCCAGGCGCCCCCATTTCTTGTGTGTATCAACGAGGCTTGACAAATGAGAGAAATGTAATCCTCAGTTATTGAACCCATCGAGTCTTTCTCTTCTATGAATTCTTCGATGTCCAATGGTGCTGACTTGGTGTCGGAAGACTTTCTCACACTCACCACATACATAGTTTGTCTCCTGCATAAATTCCCTGGGAGGTACCGAATAGGATTTTCCACAGTCGGTACAAATAAAGGAAGTCAATCCTGTGTGAAATCTCCAATGTGGCACAAGGCGTATCTTCCTCCTCAAGGTGTGACCGCGTTCATTGTGTCATTAGGGTTTGTTTCCATTATGAGTTCTCTGATGTACAATCAGATTTCTCTTTGAGGAGAAGCCTTTTCCACATTCACCGCATATAAAAGGTTTCTCTCCTGTATGAGTTCGCTGATGAACGATTAGACGGCTTTTCACCGTGAAGCCTTTCCCACATTCATTGCATGCATAAGGTTTCTCTCCAGTATGAATTTGCTGATGTAAAATGAGCTCGGTTTCCACAGCGAAGGCTTTACCACATTCGCTGCAGACGTAGGATTTCTCTCCTGTATGGATTTGTTGATGTACGAGGAGATAGCGTTTCATGGTGAAGCCTTTCCCACATTCACTGCACGTAAAGGGTTTCTCTCCAGTATGAGTTCGCTGGTGTACCACGAGATTGCTCTTAAAGGCAAAGCCTTTTCCACATTTATTGCATATATAGGGTTTCTCTCCAGTGTGAGTTCGCTGATGTAACATCAGTCCACTATTCACAATGAAACCTTTCCCACATTCACTGCATCTGTAAGGCTTCTCTCCAGTATGTGTTCGCTGATGTACGACCAGCCGACTCTTCAGGGGGAAGCCTTTCCCACATTCGCTGCAGACGTAGGGTTTCTCTCCAGTATGAGTTCGCTGGTGTATGATGAGCATGCTCTTCACAGTGAAGCCTTTTCCGCATTCACTGCATACGTAGGACTTCTCTACCGTGTGATTTCTCTGATGTACAATGAGATTACTCTTCCTGGGAAAGCCTTTTCCACATTCGTTGCATACATAGGGTTTCTCTCCGGTGTGAGTTCGCTGATGTTCAATCAGCCGACTCTTCATGGTGAAACCTTTCCCACATTCATTGCATAGATAGGGTTTCTCTCCTGTGTGATTTCGCTGATGTATGAGGACATAGTGCTTCGTGGTGAAGCCTTTCCCACATTCGCTGCAGATGTAGGGTTTCTCTCCTGTGTGAGTTCGCTGGTGTATGATGAGCATGCTCTTCCCAGTGAAGCCTTTCCCGCATTCACTGCATACATAGCATTTCTCTCCAGTATGATTTCGCTGATGCACAATGAGATTAAGCTTCCCTGGGAAACCTTTGCCACATTCGCTGCAAACATAGGGTTTCTCTCCGGTGTGAGTTCGCTGGTGTTCAATTAGACGGCTCTTCATGGTGAAGATTTTTCCACAATCATTGCATATAAAGGATTTCTCTCTTTTATGAATTCTCTGATGTTCGTTGAGCCTGGACTTTCTGGAGAAAACTTTTGCACAAATATTGCATCCATAAGGTTTCTCTCCTGTATGAACTCTGTGATGATCTGTCAGCTGCGACTTCTTAACGAAGGCTTTTCCACATTCACCACACACATGGGCTTTCTCTATTTCATGAGTTCTCTGATGCTTAGTGACTTGGGACTTGTTGCTGACGGGTCTTGTACTTACAGGGAATTTAACCGCAGAATGAAAATCTTCACGCTTATCATGCAGAAATGATTTCTCACTTCCGTTGACTTTTGTAGAGTTCCTAATTTCACAGATCTTGCTCTGGTTGGCTAAACTTAAATTTGATTTCAAAGTTTTTATATAGAACTCAAACATATGATTTTGCCTGAAAGGAAAATGACTTTTGCTTTGAGGGACGGTATTTCCAAATGCATTGTGTTCGGGGTACAGTTCCATACCTTTCAGCATTCTTTCATCTTCCCAGTGACCCTGCAGGTGATTATCAACTTTGCCGCTTTCTAGAAAAGAAGAGAACAATGAATCCTTTCATAATCTTGTTTTGAATAAAACTTTATTTATTTTTTATTTTTTAGAGAGAAAGAGAGAATAAAACTTTATTTTTTACTTTTTTAGAGAGAGTGACGGAGAGAGAGATCATCTCAAGCAGATTCCAGACTTGGAGCCCGATGTGGGGCTCAATCCCAAGATTCTGGGGATCACGACCCGAGCCAAAATCAAGAGTCGGACACTCAACTGACTGAGCCACCCGGGTGCCCCTGAATAAAACTTTAAGAAATTCTTTGGTGTTTCTTAAAAATGGCATTTTAGTGACAACAGTATAATACAGAATGCCATATATAAATGTTCCTTATGTCTTATACATTGATAAAAACACAATTATACAGGCAAACGAAAAGAAAAAAGCAGTAAGTGTACCAATAAGGTGACACCGTTGACAACGTATGTACATTTGGCTGCTTTCTAACTAGGAACTTGCAGAGATACTAAAACACAAGTCATTTTTGGCAGCAAATGACAAGGTCGGAGGGATACCATTCCACAGAACTTGGAAAGACATCAGGTCACAGGGGTAGAAGAGACTACTATCCAGAACGATGAGGGTTGTGTTTATTCACTCCAAGCTCTTTACTGAATGGCTCCTGTGTACAGGCACTTATGCTGGTGTTTGGAACATTTAAAATATGCCTCACTTTCACTGATCTTAAGCCTAGTTGGGGAAAACCAAATGAAGAAAAAAAAAAAGAAAGGAGTTGGATACTGTTAAATGTGATTAAAGGAGAAATGGACACTGGAAAGTAGAGAAAAACAGGACATACTTGCATAAGGAAAAGACAGTTAAATGATGAATTCAGCAGACAGTGGTTAGGAATCAGGGTGACCCTGCTAACTTTATGGCTTGAGCCACTGGGTAGGTAGAAACATGTCAAATGGAGATGAGATCCAGAAAGTGTTGGAAAAAGTCTGTGTTGCAAACATCGAGAGGATTATTAGGAATGTAGTATAGGGGCATCTGGGTGGCTCAGCTGTTTGAGCGTCCAACTCTTGGTTTTGGCTCAGGTCATGATCCCATGGTTCGTGGGATGGGGAGTCCTGCATCAGGTTCTGTGCTGCTTGGGGTTGTTTCTCTCCCTCTCTGCCCCTCCCCCCACACACGGTCTTTCTGTCTCTCTCTCTCTCAAAATAAACTTAAAAAAATGTAGTATAGACATCAAGATCTGGTTGGGGGTATAAATAGAGATAGCAGTGTGGAAATAATACATACCTGTTATTCAAAAGAGGACCGGGTGAAACATTGGGAGGACACAGAGAATGAAAGATAATGAAGGTTTTAGATAGTCCAACATTTAGTTTGCGGATTCTTTAAGTTCACTGAGAGAAACCAAATTCTGACTAGAGAGATCAGGGAAATACGCATACTAAGGTGTATATAGAAAAAATGCATTTGTTACCTAGCAAATAAGAAAGTAAGGCCTTCAGAATTTAACATGAAAGGAAAGATACTCTTGCATTATAATCCTGTTCCTAAATGTGCCTTTCTATATAGACCACCATCCAACTAACTTCCCAAACGTCAATCAGATTTAGTGGACCACAGTCCAACCTTGGTCCACCCGGCTCATATTATCCTATGTTCCAATCATACTGAATAGGCCACGCGTGATTGGCAGGAAATCTTTGTACAAAAAATACAAAACCAAGCACAGCCCCCCACCATGCTACCTCGATTACTCACCTACCAAACCCAGTCATCCTGGCAATAAACGTGTACATCATCATGAATACTCCCATTCGTCCCTGTCCCCGCTGCTTCTCCTACAGACACCTTCTAATGCTGGCTTTCATCCAGCCAATTCCAGACCACTCTGAATAGTCAACCCCATGGCCTCGCCCATTTCCTACTTCATGCCTTCATTCCTAATTCATGGCAGCATCTTCTTAATTCAAAATGTACGTGTACCTTATACATATCATGCTGTCATTCCATTCTGATTGGACGGCCATGAGCTCTATTTCCTCTTTATTTCTAAATTAATCCCTTTATTGTTCGTGTTTAGAGTTACCTTCAGTGAAGATTTAACCTCACCCAAAGAGAAGTCTGGCCCTTGCCCTTGGCTCCAGGGAAGTGATCTCTAGGCCCTTGGAATGTCCTACCTGACAGGAGTGTCTTTGTTTGCCTGGGGTCTTTGACCACTGGACATTCTAACAATGTGATTTACGATGGAGGCTTTGGGTCATGCCGTATCAGTTCCAACCTTCAGACCCTCAGAGGAACTGGAGACTACAGGAGTTAGCCTGATTTCTGGAGGGGCTAGAAACTAAAGTTCAGCCACGTGGGCAATGTGGGATTGAGCCCCAGTAAAAACACCCAAAGGATCAAGTGAGGTCCCCTGGTTGGCAATACTCTGTTATTGTCACACACGTGGCTGGGAGGAGGAAATGCTGACCATGAGTCTGGAAGCACCATGTTCAGACACTTCCTGGACTCCATGTGACCCAAGAATTCCACTCCTTGATGTATACCCAAGAAAAATTAATGTTCATAGAATAATTCATAAAAGCCCCAAAAGTGGAAGAACCCAATGTCCATCAATGGATGAGTAAGTAAATAAAATGTGGTATATCCATACAGTGGGAGTATTATTTGGCAATAAAAAGGAATGAAGTGCTGACACATGTTAAAGCACAGGAGAACTTCAGAAACATTAGGCTAAATGCAAGAAGCCAGACACAAAAGACCAAATATTTTATGATTATATGAAATATCCAGAACAGGCAAATCTGTAGATATAGAAAGTAGACCAGGGGTTGCCTGGGGCTGGGGGCCTGGGAGGAAATGTTTCTTTTTATTCTTTATCTTATTTTTTTAAAGATTTTACTTAAAAAAAATTTTTTTTAACATTTATTTATTTACGAGAGAGACAGAGTGTGAGCATGGGAGGGACAGAGACAGAGGGAGACACAGAATCTGAAGAAGGCTCCAGGCTCCGAGCTGTCAGCACAGAGCCCAACGCGGGGCTTGAACTCATGAACCGTGAGATCATGATCTGAACTGAAGTCAGAAGCTTAGCAGACTGAGCCATCTAGGCACCCTTTTAATGTTTGTTTATTTTTGAAAGAGAGAGAGAGAGAGAGAGAGAGAGTGTGTGTGTGTGTGTGTGAATGGGGGAGGGGCAGAGAGAGAGGGAGACACAGGATCTAAAGCAGGCTCCAGGCTCTGAGCTGTCAGCACAGAGCCCGACGCAGGACTTGAACTCATGAACCATGAGATCATGACCTGAGCCGAAGTCGGCCACTTAACTGACTGAGCCACCAAGGCACTCCAAATTTTCCTTTTTTTTTCCTTTTTTTTTTTTTTTTTTTTTTTGAGAGAGAGAGGGAGAGAGAGAGAGAGAGAGACAGAGAGAGAATACGAGTCGGGGAAGGGCAGAGAGGGAAAGAGAGAATCCCAAGCAGGCTCCATGCTGTCAGCACAGAGCTCAATGCAGGGCTCGATCTCACAAACCATGACACCATGACCTGAGCCGAAATCAAGAGCCAGACACTTAACCAACTGAGCCCTCCAGGCGTCCCAAAGATTTTACTTTTAAGTAATCTCTATAACCCTGAGATCAAGAGTTGCGTACTCTCCTAACTGAGCCAGTAGCCAGGTGCCCTAGAAATGTTTCTTTTTAAAGTGATAAAAATATTTCAAAATATTTCAGAAAAGGAGCCCTAGAAATGTTTCTTTTTTTTTTTAACTTTCCTTTTTTTAATTTATTATGAGAGAGAGATAGAGAGCAAGCGGGAGAGGGGCAGACAGACAGAGGGAGACAGAATCCCAAGCAGGCTCCATGCGGGGCTTGAACTTAATGAACCGTGAGATCATGACCTGAGCCAAAATCAAGAGTCAGACACTTAACGGAATGAGCCACCCAGGCGCCCCAGAAATGTTTCTTTTTAAAGTGATTACAATCTTTCAAAATCGGGGATGGTTACGTAACTGTGTTAATGTGATACAAAGCACTCAATTGTATGCGTTAAGTTGGCAAATTGTAGGCTATGTGAATTATCTTAAAGCTGCTTACAAAAAAAGAATATGAAAAACAAATGATTTAGAGAAATTAGTACAACAGGAAGACCTACAATGAACCAAAGGAAAATCAGAAATATCAATCATAGGAAGGAAGCCACAGAAGCAAACACAGCTGATTTAGGCTAGACCTGATGATGTAAAACCATCTTTTCCAGTGAAACAGTCAACAGAAACTTTTCTAGTGACACAGTCAACAGAAACAGCAGAGATCTTTAAGACAAGAATGCCACAGTTAAAAGCATGGGCAGGGTAAGGTGTGCAGTACTAAGACAGAATAATGTTAAAATGGGATCAAGAGGGATTTTTTTGTGTGGAGGGCAGAGGACTCCTATTCCTCATGCAGGGACTCGGAAATCGTAGGCAGGTAAAATACCTAGAACTGAATTCACACTAGACAACAAGTAGGGAGGTATCGATTTGGAGTCTCAACCAGACATCAGAAAGAGCTTAATCCATGAGCCAGAAGAGAAATCTCAAGTATTAGGAATACAGCAAAGAAAATGGAAAGGATCTGAAGACCTTCGGAGGTGGGGGAAGAGCTAGGAAGCGGACCAGGGAAGAGAACAGGTTACTGTGGAGACACAACATACAGGGTGGAGTTGGCTGTTGGGAGGGAAATCAGCATTTCCAGAGGGGCCGGAACGTGCAACCGTCGGAAACAGTGTGAAGTCACACATTTCTCTTTGGACTCAGCCCCCAGGGGGGTAATTTCACAGCCAGGGTGGGAGGAACAGGGACACCCACTCTGATGGGGCACAAAGAAGGGGGTCAGCTACAGAATCCATGGAAGAACACTAGGCAAAAGCAACACAAATTAAGGTGTAAAATGAAAAAAAGCAAGGATCAGATATCAGAAGAGGAAAAGACGACTTCTACTTCCTTCTAAAGACCTGGAGGAAAAGCTCTCCCATGGCGGGGAGATGCATGGAGTCCTCAAGCACCCGGCCAGCCTCCTCTCCCCGGCTGGAGGGGGACTTCCTCAGTGACCCAGCTAGCTGGCTCCCACTCACCCGGACTGGTTCCACTGCGGACTTCCTCTTCTATCGCCCACGGTTCTTCCCCTCGTTCCAGCTTGGCGAGCACGTCTGGTTTGCTGGCTTGATGCCCTGCCCGTGGGAGAGACAGGACACTTGGAGATGGGCTGGGGTGTGTCGGGATGGGAGGACGCTACACGTGAGGGGCTGACGGTTTTTGCATCTGCACGGCAGGGGTTCTTCTCTCGGGAGAGGGCACTCGTGATGCTGTGATATTATAATATATATTTAGTCTTTGTACAGGCTCCCGGCACAGAGCTCGTAAGGCCCTTGTAATTTCCTGAGTGGCAGCTGTGATGGGAACATCTGTTCCAGGATTTGTTCTAAGTCCCAATTCCTGACACAGGAACTTCTAAGGCCCTTGGACTCTCCAGAGTGAAGGGTGTCTTTTGTGAACTAATGACTGGTCACAGGGGCACCGATCTAGCTTTAGCCTGGGGGCTGGCTGCCAGAAACACCCACGAGTGATTAGGAGGTTGGGACCTTCAGCTCCAACCCCCTCCCCCGGCCACTGTAGACTGAGTTAATCACCAGTGGCTAATGATCTCAGTAGTTATGTCTACATAATGAAATCTCCATAAGAAGTCCCAAAAAACCAGGCTGGGAGAGCTTTCAGGCTGATGAACACACTGGGGTGCTAGGAGGGTGGCTTACCTGGACAGGTCATAGAAGGTCCACACCCCTCCCCCCATACTTTCCCTTCTACCTTTCTTCCTTTTGGCTGCTCCTGAATTTTATCCTTTATAATAAAATGATAATCTTTTTTAATGTTCATTTATTTATTCTGAGAGAGAGAGAGCACAAGCAGGGGAGGGGCAGAGAGAGAAAATCCCAAGCAGGCTCTGCGCTGTCAGCACAGAGCCCAATGTAGGGCTCAACCTCACGAACCGCGAGATCATGACCCGAGCCGAAACCAAGAGTCAGACACCTGACCGACTGAGCCACCCAGGTGCCCCCATAAAATGGTAATCCTAAGTAAAGTGCTTTCCTCAGCTCTGCGACCTGTTCCGGCAAATTAGCAGACCAGAAACAGGGTTGCAGGAATGCCTAATTTATAGCTGGACTGAAGCGTGGGTACACTGGGTACCCAATACTTGCAACTGGCCTCCAAAGTGAGGGCACTCCTGCGGTACTAAACCCTTAAACCTGTGGAGTCTGACGCCAACTCCGGGTAGTGTCAGAACTGAAATGGATTGCAGGACACCTAGCTGCTACCTGAAGAGCTGGAGGCCTGGTTGTCGGTGCGGAAAAACCCCACGCGCTTGGCATCATTTGTGTTGCTAATAAAAACAGCTCATAATACGTTAGACCCTTTTAGCATGTGCCAGAGGTGGTCCTGGGAATCAGCCATTCAGAACAGCGCAGGGACCCTGAAGTGTAAGCAGCTGAGAAAGGAAAGGCCACCGACCGGGCACCTTCTGAGGGACACAGGGAAACTGTCCTCACCCACTGACACCAGGTTCCTGAAGTTCTCCAGCATCACATCCCGGTACAGGTCCTTCTGGGCGGGGGCCAGGAGCCGCCACTCCTCCCGGGAGAAGTCCACGGCCACGTCCTCCAGTGTCAGCGATTCCTGTAATAACAAAGCCCTGTTTAATATGAAAGGTTCGCTTTTACTGGTTCATGAGGAATATAAAGGAAGCTGCCCTGCTAATAGTAACTATGACGCTGAGACCAGTTCTGAAGTGTAGGTGGTGTTTTTGTGTGTTTTTTAAGTCCTTCTCTGACACCAGCTGGATGGCCTACAACTGAACTCAATTCTGACACTACCTACCTGGAGACGGCGTCACATTTCACAGGTTAAGGGGTCAGTCCCACAAGACGGCCCCTGCCCCTGCTTCAGACACCAATCCAAGTCCGTGTTGTCACCCGTGCTCTAACAAACTACAGAGTGGAGGTTCCAGTGACCCCCCCCTCCTTGGGTTTGATTGATTTGGGTTTGATTAAGCAGCTCAGAGAACTCAGTTTACTTAACCGCGTACTAGTTTATTATATATGATAAAGGATACAGATTTCATCCAGATGAAAGAGACGAACAGGGCGAGGTCCGAGGGGAGGGGCACGTCACTCCCTCAGCACCCACGTCCACTAAGCTTGGAGCTCTCCAAACCACACACCTTTGGGATTTTATGGAGGCTCCATCACAGGCATGGGGGGTCATGAACTCCATTTCCAGCCCCTCTCTCCTCTCTGGATAATGGGGATACAGCTGAAAATTCCACACTTCTGATCACGGTTTGGCCTTTCTGCAGACCAGCCCCCATGCAGGAGCCCACCCAGAGTCACACCATTAGAACAAGAGCTGCTCTGGGGCACCCGGGTAAATCAGTCGGTTAAGCGTCCGACTTCGGCTCAGGTCACGATCTCACAGTTCGTGGGTTCGAGCCCCGCGTCGGGCTCTGTGCTGACAGCTTGGAGCCTGGAGCCTGCTTCCAATTCTGTATCTCCCTCTCTCTCTGCCCCTTCCCTGCTCATGCTCTGTCTCTCTCGGTCTCAAAAATAAATAAACATTTAAAAAAAATTAAATAAAAAGTTTATTAAGAACAAGAGCTGCTCCTATCACCCAGGACATTCCAAGGGATTTAGGAACTCTGTCACATATGAGATCGAAGACCAAATATTGGACCGAAAGACGCCTCTAGTGCTCTTTTCACTTAAGGAATTACAAGGATATTAGGGGGCGCCTGGGTGGCTCACTAGTCAGTTAAGCGGCTGACTTCGGCTTGATCTCACGGTTCGTGGGTTCGAGCCCCAGATTGCAATTATGCAAGTTGATAATGTGCAATTATTAAGCATTGGCGAAGATTTTAGGCATAGACGATCCACATATCACTTAGAAGATACCCGCTAAATGCTTTACACAGTTTTACTCATTGAGTATGACTACAGACCAATGGAATTTTGTATAGTTAATATTCATCAATCCATTGCAGTCACTATTTCTTTAGATGCCTGGATTAAGAACAGATTATGTTCTTTGGAGTATGGTTCTACCGACACACAAAATGTCATGACAGGTGTGTTTACATACACAGATGTACATAAATCCAGTTACATTTGTAAGTGGGCCACGTGCACAGATGCACACACAGGTCCAGGGACAGCAGGAGCACACCACACATCTGTTAAAGCGGTATGAAGGAATGAGGAAAGAGGACATGAAAAGAGAATGTACTTTTTTGCTTTTAAGTTTTATTTATTTACTTTGAGAGACAGCATGAACAGGGGAGGGGCAGAGAGAGGGAGAGAGAGAATCCCAAGCAGGCTCCATGCCATCAGTGCGGAGCCTGACATGGGGCTTGAACTCACAAACTGAGATCACGACCTGAGCCGAGATCAAGAATCAGATGCTTAACCGACTGAGCCACCCAGGTGCCCCGATTTTTTTTTTCTTTAAAAGGTACTCGTGAGCAATTTGTATAGTTACAGGAAACAAAAGCACTAAAAAGAAGAGTAGGTAAAAACTGGATCTAAAAACGGGAAAGGGGGGCGCCTGGGTGGCTCAGTCGGTTAAGCGTCCGACTTCAGCTCAGGTCGTGATCTCGCGGTCTGTGAGTTTGAGCCCTGCGTCGGGCTCTGTGCCGACAGCTCAGAGCCTGGAGCCTGCTTCGGATTCTGTGTCTCCCTCTCTCTGACCCTCCCCCGTTCATGCTCTGTCTCTCTCTGTCTCAAAAATAAAGGTTAAAAAAATTTAAACAGGAAAGGATTCTTCATTTTCTGAGATAACATAAAGTTGTAAAGCAAACACCCTAGAACCCAGTAATTCAAGCCCTTACTAGACAAAATTTTGTGCAACTATCTAATGCCAAATCTGTACTTGAATGCCAGTACAGGCATCTGTTCCTAGAGCCTTACTTTGGTCCCCTGAAAAAACTGTGTTCACTGAATTTGCTTGGTTTATCCCCCAAGAGTCTCTGTGGAACTCTATAATAAACAGCAGGAGGGAGTCAGCTGCTGCCTTCATTGGAAGGTTAGTGTTCTAGGGCGCCTCGGTGGCTCAGTTGGTTAAGTGTCCGACTCGTGATCTCTGCTCAGGTCGTAAACTCACAGTTTGTGAGTTCGAGCCCCATACACTGCACTGATGGCACACAGCCTGTTTGAGATTGTCTCTCTGCCCCTCCCACGCTCGTAGTCTCTCTCTTTCTCAAAATAAATAAACTTAAAAAAAAAAAAGTGACTGCTGAAAACACTGTCTACCCCATCACCTCTAAGAAGAATATAAAATTTTTCCTGAGTCCTCAGTGCCATGAAATATTGACATCCCCTGAGGAACCTTTCTGCTTTCTCCTCTCAGTCACTGCATATCATGTAACTTAGCATGATTCTCTTGTCGTTGTCACACATATTAGATGCAGCGTGTCAGCTGATGTAACCCAGAGGATCCTTTAGTTACATATTATGTTCCAACGCTGGTCATTTACCAGGAATCACATTAACACTATATTCTTGATTCTACTTTGCCATGATGTTGGAGGTACAGTCAAAGTTTATTTCTCTCTAGATACTGAACGGATTTTAAAAAAAATTAAGTTATTTATTTTGAGACACAAAGAGAGAACGTGAGCAGGGGAGAAGCAGAGAGAGAGGGAGAAAAGGAGAATCCCACACAGGCTCTGCACTGTTAATGCGGAGCCCGATGCAGGGCTTGAACTCACCAACTGTGAGATCGTGACCTGAGCCGAAATCAAGAGTCAGACGCTTAACCAACTGAGCCACTCAGGCTCTATATTTTCACAAGCCTCTATAAATTCACCAGGGAATAAAGAAGAGAATTAAAAAAAGACAAAAATCACCTGGGCATTGATCATTTTCTTCTGTTTTGAGAAATGGCCAACAACTGGGATATTCTGTCTTTGTCTCTTCCGGATATGCCCCAAATTTCTAGTTAGAAATCTAGTAGCCAGTCAAAAGTGCTCCAGAAATGACACTGTCTAGGTCGTGGAACCTCCTCTTTCTTCATTCGTTTCTTGTCTCTTGTCAGGACCTGTAGGCCGAAGAGCAAAATTACTTTCAGTGTTACATCCTCTCTTGCTGTGTACTCGCCTTGACACATGGTCCCCAGTATTTGTGTCTATTTGGTTCCCCAGGAATCATGACTTAGGCATAAGACCCTGAAGTAGCAGGTAATGGGAAGTGGCAAAGGAGAATCGGAACAGAACTCTGCCTCAGTGGCAAGTAATTTTCAGATCAATTTTAGAAATGAGGCCATATGGACAGCGAGGAACAGTGAATTTTTCCTTTAAACTATGTTGCTCTATCTCTTTATTTACCCTATGTACATACACTTCAATATGCAGAACAATGAGCACACCAAAAAAAAAAAAAAAAAGAGAGAGAGAGAGAGAGACAATATGAGCTATAGAATCAAAGTTTTAAAAACACCTCAACAAATTAAATATTAAAAGACAACTCAAAAGTATAAATACTGAGCAGTGCCTGGGTGGCTCAGTCCGTTAAGTGTCCGATGTGGTCTCAGGTCATGATCTCTCAGTTCGTGGGTTCGAGCCCCACATTGGGCTCTGTGCTAACAGCTTGGAGCCTGGAGCCTGCTTCGGATTCTGTGTCTCCCTCTTTCTCTGCTCCTTCCCCTCTCACACTCTCACACTCTGTCTCTCTCTCTAAAAAACCAAACATTTAAAAATTTTAAAAACAAATACTGGGAAAATAGCAGACTTTACATAATATACAACCTGAAAGGAAATATCCAAGACAACACACAGTAAAATTACAGAAGGATAAACACAGAATCTTAAATAAAAGGCTAATAAAAACAAAAGGCTAATTAATTTTAAATCTGCTGAATCGTTTCTCTCTCCCAAAACTTTCATTTCTGCGGATTCAAAGGGACGGGATGATGTGGAGAGCCAAAAGAGATTAGAAAATTATATGGAGGAGGGACTTGGACCTGAAGCTTTTAAGGAATGTTAACATTCAACACGTCTGTTCCAGCAGCCGGTCTGAGCCCAACGCACGACCCAGCCGGGGCCCCTGAGCCTCCAAGCCTGCTGTCACACGATCCTGCACAAAAGACAGGCCACGACCCCACCGAATCAATACCAAAACTGGATCAGCTACGTATGTACACTGACCTCCCTTAATGGTTCCTCAATCACTGAGCTCCAAATTATTGCAGAACCAGAGCCAAACGCCGCCTTCTGTGACAAACACCACCCCACCAGCTGTCAATCACCTACAGGCTGAGTGACCTGCGAAGACCCTAAACCCTGACCTCAGGACTCTCGGTAGTTGATCTGTTGAGATCTTTAATCACTGACCAGCACAGCCCCCCCAGGATTGACCCCAAAGACATCTCGATTACAGACATTCAATACAGACTCCTCCGTGCTCACCTCCAAAAACACACCCGCCCTACGCTACCTTCACCGACTTAGGGGAGCACCAACTTACCTAGAGGCCGACAGGCCGCCCCTCTCCCCGCCTTTTCTACAAATAGACCCACACAAGGACTTGAGTCTCTCCTGAACCTGCAGCGACCTCTTCAGGGCCTAACTCACTTCCCTAAACTTCCTTCGCTCTAGTTCCCTCGCCCGGCCTCCTCTCCCGGGAACACCTGACGAGGGTCAGCGGCGTTTCTGGCGCGTTTCTATGGAGAACGGAATACGGGTTTCCGGCTCCTCCTTATGAGGTCATAAGTCCGCGCGGCCGTCGCCTCGGCGCCCCGGGGGCCGCCATCTTTGAATACCCGCCGTACGGAAACCTGGGCAGCGGTGTGTTTGCGCCGTGAGGCGGCGGTGAAAGAACGCCGCGGAAACCCTCGCCCTTTCTCGCCCCTCCAGGCCTCACAGGAAAATGGGGAGATGTTCAGAAGTTCCCGCTCACGCGAAGCAGACGTGATATGGCGGTAACCTTTGAAGGGACAGAGGACCCTTAGTTGTAGGGGACGCGGAACGGCGCCGAGTTGACCAAAGCCGGAGCCCTTCCCCATCTCAGGGGCGCGGCTCCTCCGGCCGTGAGGTCTCCGCTCGGTGGGAAATTAAAATAACCTCTGGGCACCTCGGTCTCGATTCTCATTGCGGAAAGGCTCAGCGGCCGTGTAAAAGCTCCAGCAGGCTTGCCAAGAAAGCGGGCGGCGCGCTGCGGCCGGAGAGGGCCGGGGCAGGTGCCCGCCGGCTGGGAGGGAGCCGCGCGGCCGGGAGCTCGGCGAGGGTGCCGGGGAGACCACGGTTTGGAAAAGTGAGATGGGGTGGGGCATGCGGCGGTCGCCAAGAGAGCTGAAGCCACGGTCGTTGTGAGCCTCTTGCCAGCCTCATCCCATCCATGTCCCTTACACATCCCAGGCAGCGACTTCTGTCACTCAAGATTAGGGGCGCCTGGGTGGCTCTGTCGGTTAAGCGTGGGACTTTGGCTCAGGTCACGATCTCACGGTTCGTGGGCTCCAGCCGGCGATCGGGCTCTGTTTCCCTCTCTTTCCCTGCCCGTCCCCTACTCGTGCTCTCTCAAAAGTAAATACATGTTAATTTAAAAAAATTTATAAAGGGGCGCCTGGGTGGCACAGTCGGTTGAGCGTCCGACTCTTGGTTTCGGCTCAGGCCATGATCTCACTGGTTCGTGGGTTCCAGCCCCGCATCGGGCTCTGTGCTGACAGTGCGGAGCCTGTCGCTCCCTCTCTCTCTGCACCCCCGCCCCCGCCAAAGTAAATAAATAAACTTAAAAAAAAATTATAAAGATTAGTCTGCAACATATTCATGAAATTAGTTGCGTATGTACTCCTTTTTCTAGCTTCTTGAACACAGCATAATTGCCTTGGGGTTGTTTCCAGTGTTTTGGATATTGCAGCTGGAACTGCTGTGAATATTCACGTGCAGGAAATAAAATGAGCACAAAAAACAGATTGACCACAGCCCTGTGCATCTTCACCAAGACGTGTTTGCCAGCCTTTTGCAGGCCTGCCACCCGTTTCCAGCCTGCTCTCGCTCATATTCTCCTCTCCACCCCGCACCGCCTCCCCGCCCCCACTCCCGCCAATGCCAGTTGCTGAGCTTAGAAGTCTCCCTCACCCCGAGGAACCAGACACCTCAAGAACACAGGCTGTGTTCACCTGTTTGCCCCCGCTATGTTAAAACCCGTAGGCTATTATAATTTTCAGAATGCACCTGATAAAGTCATGTAACCACAGGTCAAAGCAAAAGACAGTTCCATCTTCATACTCCTCCATCATTACTATGCTGGCCCAGTCTCGCCCCTGATACTAAAATTGTCCCTGCTTGCACCGTTGGTCTGTGCTAAGCTCGTTTTCATACAGCAGGCAAGGTGATGTTTGTAAAATACAAATCAATCATGAAAAATTTCCTGTTTTCCATTATCTAATGACTGCAATACAGAATAAAATCTCAGGAATTGAGATAACCAAGTTTAGGTGCTTAAAAATGTGTTGGGTTGGGGCGCCTGGGTGGCTCAGTCGGTTGAGTATCCGACTTTGGCTCAGGTCATGATCTCACAGCTCGTGAGTTCGAGCCCTGCGTTGGGCTCTGTGCTGACAGCTCAGAGCCTGGAGCCTGCTTCGGATTCTGTGTCTTCCTCTCTCTCTGCCCCTAACCCACTTGCATTCTGTCTCTGTCTCTCTCAAAAATAAATAAACATTAAAAATTTTATTAAAAAAACATAACATTTAAATGTTTAAAAATATATATATGTCGGGTTCAATTTACCCCTTAATTCAGGGTTTGTGATGGAAATGTAAAACAGCTACTGCATAGCAAATATCCATTTCTTCTCTAACCAGGACTCAAGCAGGGTATCTTTATTGAATCAAGAGAAAGACTGGAAAGAGGAGAGAGGACAAGAGCCCCAATCATAAGAGGAAAAAGGAATAGAAAAGGCAAACCACATATGCTGTTAAGCAGGTCACAGAGGAAATGGGAACTCAAATTACAACAACTTTCAAAGGTGATAGGGCTGTGAACAACTTAAGGGTTCTTCTCCAATACACTCAAGAGGAATCTTACCTCCTTTCATATCCCAGCTTTCCTCCATCTTGCCTGAGGTTCTCATGTTTTTTATTCTGCTTCTCTGGGGATCCTAGTCCTCTTCTCTCCCCCTTTTATAGGCAAACATTTAGCCTAATAACACACACATACACACAGTATTTTTTTGAACAATTCCATTCTTTACAACTGCCTTACAATCGCTCATTCTTTGCACGGATAGAACTTTTTTCTTTATAGTCCATTCACCTTCATCTTCCAAATCAACATCTAATTCTTTTATTTCTTCTATGTCACAAAGAATGTATGACCCTATAAAGCAGCACCAATCAATAGACGGTTCTGTGATGATGTAATTGTCATGTAATACATCTGTATTGTCCGACATGGTAGTCACTAGTCACCTAGAACTATTGAATTCTTGGAATGTGAACTCTTGATATTAAGGAAATACATGTTTAACTTAACTTTAATTAATCTACACTTAAATAGCCGCATGTGGCTAGTGGTACTGAAGCAGTGCAAAACTATCAAGGAATGTACAGTCAACGTGGGGAGAAAAGACATGGGCATTTCTAAAGACGTATTTGTATCCTGGATTATTTATACATTATTTTTCTCTTTCCAAGAGTTTTAATTTAAATTCCAGTTAATTAACATACAGTGTAATACTAGTTTCAAGTGTAGAATTTAGTGCTTCATCACTTAATACAAGACCCAGTGCTCATCACAAGCGCACTCCTTAATCCCCATCACCAGTTTAACCCACCCCTCCCCACCCTCCCTCTCGGTTTGCCTCTTTTTTTTTTTCCTCCCCTATGTTCATTTGTTTCCTAAATTCCACTAATGACATCATAAGGTATTTGTCTTTCTCTGACTTATTTTACTTAGTGTAATACTCTCTAGCTCCATCCATATCATTGCAAATGCAAGATTCCACTCTTTTTGGTGGCTAACATTCCATTTGTGTGTGTGTGTGTGTCACATCTTTATCCATTCATTAATCAATTACTTATACATTATTAATAGGACTCCTTCGCTTGTCTCCCATTCAAATACTCTCCTTGGGGAAAAATGTACTTAGGATCATTCTAACTCCACGTCATTCTAAGCACAAAACCCGTGATCCAATTATTTCACGTCCCATTTCACCTAATGTGGAGTTTACATACCCTGAGTATGTTAGATGGAGCGTGAAGATACACCACTTACATATAATTCAGCTAACTTTTTTTTTCTTTTTTTTCTATTTCATTTTAACCAATTTAATGTTTTTACTTATTTTTGAGACAGAGAGAGACAGAGCATGAGTGGGGGAGGGGCAGAGGGAGAGGGAGACACAGAATCCAAAGCAGGTTCCAGGCTCTGAGCTGTCAGCGCAGAGCCTGATGTGGGGCTCGAACTCACAGACGGTGAGATCTTGACCTGAGCTGAAGTTGGTCGCTTAACCCACTGAGCCACCCAGGCGCCCCTAATTCAGCTACCTTAACACTCATTCCAGGAGGGCAAAGACATTTTGTTCACCTCTGTGTCCTTAGCTGGTAGAATAATACCGGGTATAAAGCAGGTACTTCACAAATATTCACCGAATGAACAGCAATTCATTGAAAGGCTGTTTCTCAGGTGACTTTACATAATATAAGGTCCTGAAAATCTGTGAAAGGAGTACCGACCGCTTTTCAATTAATCCTCCACACTATCCTAGGGAAACTGAACAGATCTTATATGTTCCCCAAACTCCACTAGTCAAGACTGCTTTTTCCTATCAACCAACTCTATATTGTAAAGATTTTCATTCCTAGCAATATCCAGATACCAACGACCTTATCTCTTTATACTCACAGCAGTGTTTTGTTTCACTTATGATCCCAGGCATTCCAGATTAGTTGACGAAACTGAGCAATTGATGTGGAAGCTAGAGTATTATGTTACGCAAAATACCTCAGAAAAAGACAAATACCTTATGATGTCACTCGTGGAACTTAAGAAACAAATGAACATAGGGGAGGAAACAAAAGAGGCAAACAAAGAAAAGACAAGGTTACTAACATCAGACTGTGTCTCTGTATCAACAATATAGAAAATGAAATTTATCAGGCTTTCCCAGTCTCTGCATTCATAGTTCTCTCAAAATACACTTAACTATATAATGGCCTGGAATTTTTTGTTCACTGTTTTTCTACTCTGCAGTTCCTTCCCATAGGTTTTTTGAGACATAATGTGAGAAATCATTGACCACTGAAGGCACAGTCACATTGACTACACTTGTAAGATTTTTGTTCCCCTGGGCAAATTTTCTGCCAACACTGGAGGGCGCAACCTAGCTAGAGGCTGTTCCAAAAGGGCTAAGTTCCTATTTGCTAGAAGCCCACTGATATTTAATAACGTCTGAGTGGCGACAGAAGGCATTTGCACAGTCACCAAATTAACAGGACTTCACTTCTAAGAAGCTGTGACCCTGTGGAAGGGTTTTCCAATTTTATAAATCTACGTGTTTCTCCTTTGTGTGGGGGGTTTTTGTTTGTTTGTTTGTTTAATAAGGCAAGACTTGTAGGCAAAAGCTTTCCCACACCCAGGGCATTCACAGATCTCTCTCCTGTAGTTCTTTAATGGATAATGAGCTGTTGCTTCCTGATGGTTTTCCCACATTCACTACATTTATGAGGTTTCTTTCCTGTGTGCGTTTTCTGATGTTTAATGAGACCTGACTTCTGAAGACAGGATTTTCTTTTTTTTTTAATTTTTGAGAGAGAGAGAGAGTGAGAGATAGATCGTGAGTGGGGAGGGGCCGGGAGAGAGGGAGACACAGAATCTGAAACAGGCTCCAGGCTCGGAGCCGTCAGCACAGAGCCCAACACGGGGCTCCAACTCACGAACCACGAGATCATGCCTGAGCCGAAGTTGGACACTTAACTGACTGAGCCACCCAGGTGCCCCTGAGGACGGGATTTCCTACAGTCCCTACATACAAAGGAAGCCTTGTTTGCATGAACTCCCTGATGTCGTAAGAGGCTCACCTTGTGGATGAAGCCTGGTCCACATTCACTACATATACAGGGTTTCTCACCAGTATGAGTTCACTCACGTACAATGAAACTAATCTTCTGGGTGAAGCCCTTTCCACAATCATACATAGGGTTTCTCTCAGGTATGAGTTTTCTGAAGTAAAATGAGATGTCATTTAATGAGCAAGGCTCTGCCACATTTAGTGCCTCAGTGGGGTTTTCTCCTTTTCCATTTCTCTCGTGTATAATGACTCTGACTTCCTATAACAGGCTTTGCCATATTCACCTATAGGTTTCTCCCCTGTGTGAATTTTCTCGTGTCCAGTGAGCCTGGACTTTGTGGTATGTGCCTTCCCATATGTACTGCATCCATGGGGTTTCTCTCCCCGGTGAATCCTCTCACGTTTAGTGAGCTGAGACTTCCTGATGAAGGATTCCCCACATTCACTGCATACGTGCATTCCCCAATTTTGTGAGCCCTCTGATGCTGAACAAATGGGAGCCTTAGTGCTGATGGGTTTTCCAATTTCAGGCAATTTTAGTATGAATTTGCTTATACTTTGTAAGGAGAAAGGATTTCTCATCTCCACTACACTCCATGGAGTTCTTTATTTCATAGCCTCTGCTTTAACTGACTGAATTTAAATTTGATTTCAGAGTTTTTCCCTAATTTTGCCTTAAAGGAAAATGATGGTCCAGATGGACGATATTTTCAGAGGCATCATGTTCACAGCATTGTTCCGCATTTAGTTGTCTTTAGGCATCTCCAGCCACGCAAGTGTCACCGTAGGTGATCATCAACTTCAGCTTCTAGGAAAGAAGAGAACAATGAGTGCCTAGGTGTGGACTAGCCAATCTTTAGTGTTGACTGCGTGATCTCAGTATAAAAGAGTCTCTATTAATGTCCCTTATTTCTTGAACACTGGTAAAAACACAACACACAAAAATCAAGTGGCAAAAGCAAAAAGCATACAAATAAGTTTAGATAGTTCACAATGAATAACTATACAGTCGGCTGCTTTCTAAATAGCATCTTGCAAAACATGCAGAGAGAGCAGAAAATAAGAAAACCACTGTTAGAAGAGAAAACACAGGTGGAAAAAAAACTTCATCCAAGGTTACAAGGGCTGCATTCAGTCATTCCACAAATCCTAATAAAATGCCTGGTAGGTACTGGCCACAGTGCTGGTGTTGGGGACACGTGAATGTATTATTCTGAGTTTACATTCTAGGTACGGAAAATACACTGAGCAAAGAAAAATGGGAGGCAGGGGCGCCTGGGTGACTCAGTCAGTTAAGTGTCTGACTTCAGCTCAGGTCATGATCTCACGGTCCATGAGTTCGAGCCCCGCATCAGGCTCTGTGCTGACAGCCTGCTTTGGATTCTGTGTCTCCCTCTCTCTCTGCCCCTCCCCCACTCATGCTCTGTCTCTCTCTCTCAAAAATCAATATCGAAAAAAAAGAAAAAAGGGAGACAGCTGCGAATTATGAGAGGTGGTTAGAAGAAGCAAAGGAGATGAAGAGAGGTGGAGGAAATGAGGATACACTGTGGAGTAAGACAAGTCTTACCACTGAGTTCAAAATGGGAGGGGAAAGCACGTGAAGAATTAAGGTTCACTCCTAAATATTTTGCTGGAGTCAAGAGGTGGAAACTTTCTTCAAGAGGGTGGATGTTACTGAGGTTCAGAATGTGGGGGAAATAAGTGGACTTTCCGAAGCATATAAACATTTTGATTTTTATTAGACGGCAAGGTGCCAGTACCCAGTTGGATAGAAAAATGTTGAGAACTGGCCTGAGTGGACACAGCGATGTGGAAAATATCCGTATGTAAATTTTTAAGGATAAAGGATAAGCTGAGGTCGTGTTCAGAGCGCAAAGACTGAAACAAAGTTGAGGCAAAGGACCAAGATGTTAGTTGCTCAAACATTCAGACTTCCGGTTTGGAAGAGTCCCACCAAAGGAAGCAAACGGACTATGGTGGTCAAGGGCAGAAGCAGATGCTTGTTATGAACAAACATCTCAGGCAATTCAGAATGTTGGACCCTCAGTGTTTGAGTTTGACATTTCTGTGATACTCTTGGGTGGTCGTCCGCTTTCTAAAATTTACCCCTTTCTTCATTCTTCAGAGCACCATCACCCTGGCCATACATTTAAGGGACAGACTCTTATCTCCACACTCCCAACTTTTAGTCTAGCTGGGGCACATTCCTGAAGAAAGGGGCAAAGGTGAGAGAGAATGACCATCCAGGAAATTCCACCAGACTGGTGGACACGCAGACTTCTCCAGGGACAGATGTGCTTCCATACGGAAGAAGAAGACCATCACCTTCCGTCGCACTCTGCAAGCTGTACCTGTACAGATGTCACATCTGATTTCCTCCCATTTTGACACCCCTAAGGCACTGATCCCTCATCTTGCAATGGACTGCGTCTTCTTCCATAATTCTGCATTTCTGTCTCCATGTTGGCCTCAGTTAAGCAGCCTTTAGGACCACTTGCCTCCTTCTGAACCAAGACTCGGGCCACTGGTACGTTGTTTTTCCCACAGCCTCAGGCCCTTCCTTATTATTGCTACACAGCTGCCACCAGGTAGAAATTAAGACAACCCAGACCTGAAAAAACAAAACAACAAAAAACCCCTACCATTCATCATGCTACCTCAACTAGTTCAATTACCAATACCTAAAGTCTAAACAGTCAGCCTGGCAATAAAAGTTAATATCGCCTTGGGGTGCCTGGGGGGCTCGGTCGGTTAAGCGTCCGACTTCGGCTCAGGTCGTGATCTCACAGTTTGTGAGTTCGGGTCCTGCATCGGGCTCTCCACTAATGATGTGGAGCCTGCTTGGGATTCTCTCTCTCCCACCCCGCCCCCGTCCCTCCCCAACTCGTGCTTTCTCTCTCTCAAATAAATAAACTTAAAAATAAAAAAGATAACATTGCCTTGACCACCCCATTTACCTGTTTCCATTCCAGTGCTGCCCCCACAAATACCCTCTGACACTGGCCTCTGTGAGGCTTCAGGCTGCTCTGTGGCAGTCTTGGCCATGGCCTTGCAGATTTCTTACTATTTATGCCTCTCTTCTTTGCCCTTCATTACCTTCTTTATTTAAAATCAAGGTATGCGCCCACATATCGTGGCGTTATTCCCCAGGCTCTCTATATAACTGTAGGTTCTATTTCCTCTAGATTTCCACAGTATCACACCTTTGCTAATCATTTTGACATGTAACCTCAACCTTGAATTCTAGCAACAATACTATGTGTTCAAAACCTGTATTGCATACAGATTTTCTAATCAACCAGGCTGAGAGAGAAAGGCCTGGATGCATGCATTATACACATGGTCTCCAACAAAAGCCTTGGATTTAAGAAATGTTTGAAAAATAGATACGATGTTTTCAAGGCTGAGTTTCAGTGCTGTGGGCACAAAGCACTAAGAGAATTCATAGAAGGAAAACAAGCAGTCAGAGATCATTTCATGAAAAGAGAATTCAAAGTGCAGCAATACACACACGCACGCACACACACACACACACACACACACACACTTATATGAATGGGAGGACAACACTAAGATCATATCCCTGTCCCTTAGTTTATATCTTTCTTGCTGAATCAGCAACTCCCGACGACGTTTATGGCTCTTACTTTCCTGAAAGACATTTTTGTTCTGCTTTTGGAGAACCAGCCTCTCTTAGATCTTCCAACCTCACCACCTCTTTCTTAACTTCCATTGCTCTTTCTCTCTTCTTTTTATTTAAGAGAGAGAGAGAGAAACAGAGTATAAGCAGGGGAGGAGCAGAGGAGAGGGAGACACAGAATCCAAAGCAGGCTCCAGGCTCCCACCTGTCAGCACAGAGCCGGAAGTGGGGCTCAAATCTACAAACCATGAGATCATGACCTGAGCTGAAGTCAGATGCTTAACTAAGCCACCCAGGTGCCCCCCATTCTTAACCTTCTACAGTACTCATTTTTCTAAACCGTTAGAAGACACTAAACTTAAGGGGAAAAAAAGAGGAAGGTGGAAGAAATTTTCTTCTAGAGAAAGTGATTTTAGTTCCTTACTAAAAAGTCTGAATTCATTCAGGAGTTTCTGTGAACTTAGGAGTCTCTGTTGAAAATAAAAGCTTAACTCACAAATTAAAGGGAAAGTTTAAGGACAGGAGAACAGAACAAGAAATGGAAAACAGAATCTTTGGACAACTTCCGAGTGGGGAAAGAGAAGTGTCTCATTAGTTCATTCAGGTTGCTAGAACAAAAACCGACAGAAATGTATTTCATATTTTTGGAGGCTGGGAAGTCCCAGATCAGGGTACCAGCAGATTGGGTGTCTGGTGAGGCCTGCTTCCTCGTGGGCAGTACCTTCTAGTTACAACCTAATATGGCAGAAAGGGCAGGACCGTCATGACCTAATCACCTCTCAAAGTCCACATCTCATAACACCATCACCTTGGGGATTAGGATTTCAACACCTGAATCTCGAGAGGACACAAACATTTAGTCTAGAACAAGAAGCTAAGAAGCCATGGAAACACAGAGATCAGATTACAGTGTGGACACAGCATCCAAAGCGAGGCTGAATGCTGGGAAGGGAAATCACTAGTTTGCAATGGGGCAGTTACATGAACCAATTGGAAGACTATTTTGAATTCAAAGAGCTACGTTTGGAGTAACACTTAGAAGGTGGAATTTCATAGCAATGGAAGTGTGGAAGAAGTAGTTAGAGACACTGCAACAATGGACAAAAAAGACTTGAGAACTGTAGGAAGAAGAGAACTAAGCAAACAATGACAAAAATCAAGATGGGAATGCCTGGCTGGCTCAGTCGGTACATCATGTGACTCTTGATCTCAGGGTCATAATTTTGAGCCCCACATTGGATGTAGAGATTACTTAAAAATAAAATCTTAGGGGCGCCTGGGTGGCTCAGCCGGTTAAGTGTCCCATTTCGGCTCAGGTCATGATCTCACAGTTCACAAGTTCAAGCCCCACGTCAGGCTCTGTGCTGACAGCTCAGAGCCTGGAGCCTGCTTCTCCCTCTCTCTCTGCCCCTCCCCTGCTTGTACTCTGTCTCTGTCTCTGTCTCTCAAAAATAAATAAAACATTAAAAATAATAATAATAAAATCTTTTAAAAAAATTAAGATGTACATAAAATAAACAGGGGTCGGCTCTTGGAAGAAGAAAAGGGGCATATTTTCCTATGGACTCCTACAAAGAAGCTCTCATCAGGGAAGGATATGAGGGGCAGCTGTTTAGACATCCTCAGACACTCTCACAGCCCTGGAACCTTCCCTGGCTCGTGAGAATGTGACCTCCTCAGCCATTCACCTTGCTGTTGTCACTTGCTCACCTGGACTGGTTCCACTGCGGACTTCCTCTTCTATCGCCCACGGTTCTTCCCCTCGTTCAGCTTGGAGAGCGCGTCTGGTTTGTTGGCTTGATGCCCTGCCCATGGGAGAGACAGGACACTTGGAGATGGGCTGGGGTGTGTCGGGATGGGAGGACGCTACACGTGAGGGGCTGAGGCAGTTTTCGCATCTGCACGGCAGGGTTCTTCTCTCACAGGAGCGGACACGTTATGCACTCTTGTCTGAAGCCAGAGAAGGACCCGAGAATCTACCACTGGAAAGCGCTGCAGATACTCTGAAGTGTTAAGCAGCTGACAGAGGAAAGGCCACTGATGGGGAGTCTCTGAATGACAGGGGGGCTGTCCTCACCCACTGACACCAGGTTCCTGTAGTCCTCCAACATCACGTCCCGGCAGGTTCTTCTGGGTGGGGGCCAGGAGCTGCCACTCCTCCCACATGAAGTCCATGGTCACATCCTCCAGTGTTAGTAACTCCTGTAATAACATGGTCCTGTTTAATAGAAGTGTTTCCCTTTTGTTATTTTTTTTAAGATTTTATTTTTTCTTGGGGTGCCTGGGTGGCTCAGTTGGGTAAGTGTATGACTTCAGCTCAGGTCATGATCTCATAGTTTGTGGGTTCGAGCCCCATGTCAGGCTCTAGGCTGACAGCTCGGAACCCGGAGCCTGCTTCCGATTCTGTGTCTCTCTCTCTCTCTGCCCCTCCAGACGCAGGGCTCGAACCCATGAACTGTGAGATTATGACCTGAGCCAAAGTCAGACGCTTAACCAACTGATCCACTCAGGAGCTCCACAAGCAGTTTTTTAAAAACCACTTTGTAGGGGCACCTGGGTGGCTCAGTCGGTTAAGCATCCGACTTTGGTTCAGGTCATGATTCACGGTTTGTGAGTTCGAGCCCCACATCAGGCTCTGTGCTAACAGCTCGGAGCCTGGAGGCCACTTTGGATTCTATGTCTCCCTCTCTCTGCCCCTTCCCCGCTCACACTCTGTCTCTCTCTCAAAAATAAATAAACATTAAAAACTATTTTAAATCAGTCTGTAGAAGGAAAATACTATTGGGATATTCTGCATTTATACATTCAATAGTCCATTTATTTGACAAATCAGAAATTTCTGTAGTAAGTAGATATGACATTCTCTTGCCAACCAAGAATCATATACATGGGAGTACTTACTTGCCAAACATTATACACTTGCCAAACATTAATCTTGATATTAAGATTAATAAAACAAGATTAATCAAGTTTAATAAAACAAGATTAATAAAACTCATCAAGGGCCTTCCCAGACTTGGTGGATCTGAATTAACCATGTGGAGACAAGAGATGCCAGAATTACAAGATATGTCATGTTTAATAAGTGTGTTTAAAATGTTCTAAGGAATTTTTAAAAAGTGTTGCAAGGTAGGGCACCTGGGTGGCACAGTCAGTTAAGCGTCTGACTCTTGGTTTCAGCTCAGGTCGTGATCTCCCGGTTCGTGGGTTCGAGCCCCCACATCAGGCTCTGCGCCAACAGTGTGGGGCCTGCTTGGGATTCTCTCTGCACCCCCTCTCAGAATAAATAAATAAACATCTTTTTAAAATGTCGCCAGGAGTATTTTAAAATATCTAAGGAACAGGAACTATAAAGAGACAGGTAGGCAGAATTGAGGAACAGTATATCTGAAAAAAAGAAACACCCCCACAGGTTGAAAGCATATTAGAGGCACTGAAGGGATAATTAGTGAACTAGAAATTACCCAAAATGCAGCACAGCTACTGCAGCTGGGCAGAATATTCCGAAAGACCATGATAATTTGCTAGCGGGACTCAGAGCTCACTGAAAGCTGTTACAGCTTATGATAGTTAAAGGATACAGGTTAACATGAGCCAAGAAAAGTGGCGCAAAGGGCAGAGCACAGCAAAGTCCCAGACACGGAGCTTCCAGATGACCTCCCACAATGGAGCCACGGGCAGTGTTACTTCCTCAGCATGCACCTGCGACAGAAGGCAGGGGAAACTGCCAACAGAAAACTCCCGAGCCTTGATGTCTGCTCCGTGTGGGGGCTCAATCAGCTGGGCAGGACACACGCATGTCCGCCTTCAGTCTCCAGCCTCTCCAGGGGTGCACGGACACACAGCCGCCCTCCAAGTCACGCTGTGGCTTTTCCTTGGCTGTTTTAATCTCTATTCTTTCTATCATAAATGTAACCTTGAGTATAAAAGGCTTTCTGAGTTCTGAGTCTTCTTAGCAAATTAGCATACCTGAGGGTGGTCTTGGGGACCCGCAAGGTAAAAGGGAACTCACTTGTTTGCTGAATATACATACGATATATGCATAAATATTAACTATTAAATATACATATATATTGGGCGCCTTGGTGGCTCAGTCGGTTAAGCGTCTGACTTCAGCTCAGGTCATGACCTCGGGAGTCCATTCTCGTCGGGTTCTGTGCTGACAGCTCAGAGCCTGGAGCCTGCTTCGGATCTGTGTCTCCTGCTCTCTCTGCCCCTCCCCCTCTCACGCTCTGTCCTCCCCCCCAAATAAATGAACATTAAAAAAATTTTTTAATAAAAATGAATTAAAAAAAGAAAAAGAAACCTGGACCAGATACCACATGAGGACACAGGGAGAAGGTGGCACGTACAAGTCGAGGAAAGACCTCGGAAGGAACCAACCGTGGGGACCTTGATCTCAGACTTTAGCCTCCAGAGTTGTGACAAATGTCTGCTGCGTAAGCCAGCCAGTCTGTGCTCTGCTATGACAGCCCGAGAAGACTAATACGCCCACCCCACTGAGCCAGACAAGGCAGTGACCCATGTAGACCCAAGCCCTTAGACCTTAGGATCCTCACTCGTCACCCTGTGCCACAGCTGAGAACGTGGCACCTGGACCGAGGGGAAAATGATGAGGCTTCAAAGGTAGAAAAGCAGTTCCCTAAAATACATGAAGATGGAAATGGAGCATTCCAGAGTCCAAGTAACCAACAATGCCATTATCATCTGGCAGTCAGCACGCTTAGTAATTGTTACGATTTTTATGAAGGTGAGGGGTGGAGCCTAAAGGATGTAAACAGACATGGCCTTCTCAAAGAGGACCATCTGGAATTACCTAGCCTACTAAAATGTTTTATTTACCTGGGACGCCAGCCTCGGAAAGGTGAGTCAGCACCTGGGCCTCAGGGTTCGAGGCAGGCCTGGGCAGCCCCTTCAGGGACCCCGACTGAAGGTTCAAGGACAAAGACACGGGCCACGAGAGGCGGTGCAGATTCGCGACACGAGGAGTGGAGATGACCTGAAGCCTGAGCCGAACAAGAGTCCATTTCTGATTCTTTGAAGAGCATCTGTCCCAAATCCATCCTTCCAGAGGCCATTATTTTGCATGTTTTGTTCACCAGTGTGTACCCCACGTCTACAACAGTGCCTGGCACAGTGCAGGCGCTCAAAAAAACATCTGTTGCAGTAAATTCCTCAAAAACCCAGTGTTTGGAATTCAATGATGAGACAGCCACTTGATGACAAATTTCCACTTTTTTCCCTTGTAATCAGCGCTCCGCTTTTAAGCTGGACAGATCTTTCCTGAAGCAAGGGAAAGAACCCTGAGTACAGGAGAGAGGACAAGGCCCCGTTCCCAGGACAGTGAGCGTGATGAAGCTACGTGTCCCAGTTCATCACATCACAAAGGAGCTGGGATCCCTGAGATAAAAGCTCTAACAGGGGGCAGACTGTGGAGCGAGGGTCAGGGCGCTTCACAGCATCGAAAGAATCTCACCTCCACCCATCTAACGCACTGTCCTCCTTTTTGGAGGTGACGTCATTTTCTATCAATTGGGCTTGCTCTGAGGATCCTATTCCTTCTCTGATCTGCCCTTTCTCTATTGCCAGGGGCCTCTATTCAGGATTCTTTTTTTTTCTTTTTATAATTTTCTGATCTTTGAAATTTCTTTCCCGTAGCTCCTTTCCTTAAGTGAACAAAAATCCGCTTGATTGATTAGTCTAGTGGGTCATTCATTTAGGGCACACATTTACTTTCAGTCGCCTTTCAAAGCCATGGGATTTGTTTCCAGTCTGCTATGGGCTGGGGAATATGCGAAAATCTATAAACTATCTGGGTAGGGATTTATAATCCAGGTAGAAAGAAAGTATCTTTTAACAAAGAATCCACATCCTATTTTACACATGTAAAACCAACTGAGTCTTTTCCCCATCCCTGTCCAAATAATAACATGCCCCTCGAGCAAGAAATTACCATGATACTTTGTACCTTTTACCTTATGTCCCTTTCAACTAATGTAGGTGTATCTATCCTCTGATTACATGTGCTGGAAGGTCAAAGTGCTATATGCATGTAATTCAGTTTAAAAAGGAAAAAAAAACACTTCAAAGGCAGCAAGGATTCTTATTTAGTTCACTACTGTCAGCATCTGTAGATCATGTATGGAAATAGCTAATGAAAGGTTTTCTGAGCAGTGTGTGTACCGGCTGGGAACTGTCTTCTAGGCAAAGAACTTGACGGATATGTTATTCAGGAGTTCCGAGTAGTTGTTCCTTTGGGGGATATTTACAAAGTCAAACGCATCCAAATATGCCACGGTACAACACTGAATTAAATGTATTCAGCTTCCTTTTGAAGGACTTCAGTGGTCTAAAATTAACCGAATAAATTTAGAACCAAAATAATACAGGAGCTAACCAAATACTGATCCTGGGTGGGAATGAAAGGTTCATGCGCCCCCCAGAAAAGGGGGGGTGCACTGTTATAGTTCTAACCACTGATGTGCACCATCTACCACCTCCTTTGAATTAAGGAGTCACCATCACATCAATTAGGAGTCTGATTCAAGGTATATTGTCCTGAAATGCACACTGTGTGGAATGAGTCTAGACTTCTGGCAGAAATCTCTGAAATATTCACTTTCACAGGGCGTATTCGCTGGATGTGTTTGCTGCTATTTTGCTGAAGACATTCCACAGTTGGTGTGCTCAGAGTCCTTTATTTCTGTAGGATTTCCCCAGCCTGAGGATGCTTCAGTGACAGTCCTGCCACAGTCACTGCCTTCAAAGCTCTTCCAACAGTTTCTCTCCTGTGGGAACCGTCTGGCACCTAGTGAGGTCTTCTCTCTGGGGAAGGACTTTCCCACAGTCATTATATTTCTACCAGCTATGAGCTCACTGCTGATATGGGACCCGTGAGACACCTGGTAGGCTCTATCTTTCCACAAAGGCTTTCCGGATCTTTATTCTATTTGTCTTTTTATACTATTCCCGGGCTTCACACTATGCGTCTCAGTATACGCCTGTCAGCCACACACTGACCTGGCAGGTTTTATTCAGGGGCTTTCCACCTAGATTGTATCACACTTTATGCCTGTGTGCTTTTTCCTGTGCAAACTCGGTTATCTGCTGGTGGTGCACATCTAGCACCTGGCTGTCCCACCGTGGCTGTGTTCCTATTTGCTAGGAGCCCGCAGAGGCGTAACGAAGTCTGAGCCGCTACAGAAGGCATTGGCCTGGACACATTAACAGGGTCTTTCTCCTGCGTGCTATCACTTGAACGTGATGGGCTGTGGCTCTCTGAGAAAGGATTCCCCACCGTGACTGGACGTACACCTTTCTCTCTTGCGTGCAACATTCCCTTATGGTAAACGAGGCAAGACAGGTGGGAGAAAGCCTTCCCACAGTCAGTGCACCTGTAGGGCCTCTCTCCTGTATGAGTCCTCCGGTGTCTGTTAAGGCACGACTTATCTCTAAAGGCCTTCCCGCAGTCACCGCAGGTATAGGGTTTCTCTCCTGTGTGAATCCTCCTGTGGTTAATGAGACCGGACTTGTGGGAACAGGATTTTCCACACTCACTACATACAAAGGGCGTCTTTCCAGTGTGAAATCGCTGATGGGATATGAGGCAGGTCTTCTGGCTAAAGCCTTTCCCACATTCGGTGCATACATAGGGTTTCTCTCCAGTGTGAATGCGTTGATGTTTAAGGAGATTGCCCTTCTGAATGAAGCCTTTTCCACAGTCACTGCATACGTAAGGTTTCTCCCCAGTGTGCGTCCGCTGGTGTACGATGAGATTGCCCTTCTGAATGAAGCCTTTCCCACAATCACTGCATATATACGGTTTCTCTCCTGTATGAGTCTTCTGATGGGCGTTGAGCTGCGACTTCCAGCGGAATGTTTTGTCACACTGGGTGCATTCGTAAGGTTTTTCTCCTGTGTGAGTTCTCTGGTGTTCAATGAGCCTGGACTTTCTGGAAAATGCCTTGTCACACAGACTGCATCCATGGGGCTTCTCTCCCGTGTGAACTCTCTGATGGTTAATGAGCCGAGACTTCTTGAAGAAGCCTTTTCCACACTCACTGCACACATAGGGTTTCTCTCCTGTGTGAGTTTTCTGATGCACAAGGAGCCGTGATTTCTTGGGGAATGATCTGTCACATTCAGTGCACGCGTACCGCCTCTCTCCTATGTGAGTTTTCTGGTGTTCGGTGAGCCTGGACTTTCTGGAAAAGGCTTTGCCGCATATGCTGCATCCATGAGGCTTCTCTCCTGTGTGCACTCTCTGATGATCTGTGAGCCGAGACTTCTTGAAGAAGCCCTTTCCACACTCACCGCATACGTGGGGTTTCTCTGTCTTTTGAGTTCTCTGATGCTTGATGAATTGGGAATTTGTATTGGCAGAATTTCCACATTCAGGAAATTTAATTTCAATACAATACTGGTCATGCTTTGTACGGGAAAAGGATTTCATGTCCCCATTAACCTCAGTCAGGTTCTTTACTTCGTAGCTTCTGTTCCGGTTAACTGAACTTAAATTTGACTTCAGTGTTTTCCCATGTAAGTCAAAGATGTCATGACTTTGCCTTACAGGAAAATTACTTTTACTCCGATGAACAGTGTTTCCAAATGCATTATGTTCATGGCATTGTTTCATTCTCTTTGGACATCTTTGATTTTGCAAGTGCCCCTGTAGATGGCCACCATCTTTCTTGATCTCTAGGAAAGAAGAGAAGAATGAATCTTTCCATGAGCTTGATATATCAGCTTGATATACACTAAAACTATTTCTCAAGTGGATCTGTGTAGGTTGGTTCCTTATTGACAACCCTATGACCTCATTTTAAAGAAACTCCAGGAAATATGTTTGTTATCATTTGAACAAAGGTTAAGCACAATAATATAAGCAAAGAAAAAAGGGAAGAATAGTCAGTGCATAAATAAGGTTAGATCACTCAAAATGAATAAACATAGATTTGGCTCCTTTCTAACTGTGACCTTACAAAGCATGCTAAGAAAGTACAATAAAACCAAGTTCCCAGAGGAGATAGAAGGATATCCGTTTTAAAATGTTGTGGGACACATTCATACATCCATAAATCCTTAGGAAACTATGACCGTGTACCAGGCATTGTGCTGGTGATGAGGACATAGACACACATTTCCTGTTTCCACTGAGCATACGTTCTAGTTAGGAAAAACCAAATTAAGCAAGCAGTGACAGAGAAAGCTGCAAAGCTACAAACTGTGAAAAGTGGGTTCAGGGAGCAATGGAGAGGGAGGTGGAGGAAGTCAGAACATAATGTGGAGAGAGGAAAGACAAGACTCGCTCACAACTTCAACTTGGGGGGAATTAATACACGTGAGGAATCAGGTCTTATTCTGAAGTATTTGACCTGGGCCAATTGACAGGTGGGTAGTGACTTTTAATGAGATGGGAAATATTATTGGGGTTTGGAATGTGGGGAAATTAAGCGAGCGTATCAGCCTTCAGAGGCGTTTTGGATAGCTGATACAGACACGAAGAGCTTGATTGGATATGCAAATCCTAAGAAAGGTCTCAACTAGAAATAACAGTGTAGAAATCACCAGTGTATAAATGTCACATAAAGACAGGAAACTGGTTGGGTTCGCACTTGGATAAATGAGTACGTTGAAAGATGAAAGTACGGGACCATGTTTACAATTACTGGAACATTAGGAGTTTGGGTTTTTAAATGTTTATTTATTTATTTTTGAAAGAGAGAGTGTTGGGGGCGGCGGGGAGGCAGAGAGAGAGGGAGACAGAGAAACCCAAGCAGGCTCTGTGCCGTCATCACAGAACCCCATGCGGGACTCGAACTCACAAACCGTGAGAGCATGACCTGAGATGAAATCAAGAATTGGATGTTTAACTGACTGAGCCACCCAGGCGCGCCAGGAGTTTGGGTTTTAAACAGCCCATGGACTGGGGCGCCTGGATGGTTCAGTCAGTTAAGGGTCCACCTCTTGATTTCAGCTCTGGTCATGATCTCACGGTTTGTGAGATCGAGCTCCACATCGGGCTCTGTGCTGACAGTGCAGAGCCTGCTTGGGATTCTCTCTCTCCCTCTCTTTCTGCCCCTCCCCAGCTGTCTCTCTCAAAACAAATAAATGAACATTAAAAAAAAAAAAAAAAGCCCATGGAGGAAGACAAATACCATATGATTTCACTCATATGTGAACTTTAAGAAACAAAAACAGGGGCGCCTGGGTGGCTCAGTCTGTTAAGTGTCGGACTCTTGCTTTCAGCTCAGGTCATAATCTCATGGTTCATGAGGTTGAGTCCCGGGTCAGGATCCATAATGACTATGGAGCCTGCTTAAGACTCTCTCCCTCTCTCTCTGCTCCTCCCCTGCTCGCAAGTGCATGCTCTCTCAAAAAAAGAAACAAAAATACACAAAGGGAAAAAAAAAAAAAGAGAGAGAGACAAACCAAAAAAACATACTCTCAACTATAGAAAACAAACTGACGGTTACCAGAGGGGAGGAGGGTGGGGGTAGGTGAAATAGGTGAAGGGGATTAAGATTGCGTTTATCTATCATGATCAGCACTGAGTAGTGCGTCCAATTGTCGAATCACTGTATCGGACACCTGAAGTGAATATAACACCGTATGTTAACTATAGCGGAATTAAAACTAAAAATTTAATTAGAAACAAAAATACCAAAGGGGGAAAAAAAAACCCAGGGAGAAGCAACAAACATTGTCTACATTAATAAGGGAAATAAACATGCCCATAGTCAGGAAATTACAAGGGTTGTAGACACTCTGTGCCAGGAACCAGGGCAAAAGACCAAATACGTGTTTCTTACATCACAATACCACACGAGGGGCTGTCACCTTCTTCTGTCACATTTACATTTTGTACTTGCACACAAGGAATATTCCAACTGTTCCCATGTCAGTGTAATGAGCCCCCAAATCGACACCTTGCCCCCAATAGCATCTTTTTCCAAAATTCTTTTTTTTTTAAGTTTACTTTTTTATTTTGAGAGAGAGAGAGAGAGAATGAGCGGGGGTGAAGAGGGCAGAAAGAGAAGGAGAAAGAGAGAATCCCAAGCAGGTTCCATGCTGTCAGCACAGAGCCCGACATGGGGCTCAAACTCACGAACCGTGAGGTCATGACCTGAGCCGAAATCAAGAGTCGGACGCTTAATGGACTGGGCCAGCCAGGTGCCCCTCTTTCAAAATTCTACATATACATCTTGGTTTCCATCGACCCTTCTCCCACTCTGCGTCACTGTGAGCCGTTTCCCCTCGGTTTCTAAAGTACTCCTAGCTTTACCGTTCACTGACAATTAACTTCACCCAGCCCAGAACTGTAGTGCGAGACGCCTCATTCAAAGCTGAACCTCCACGTTTTACATGCCAATTTGTCCCGTTTTCTTTTTTTATGTTTATTATTTATTTTTGAGAGAGAGAGGAAGAGTGCACTCATGCATGCGAGCAGGGGAGGGGGAGAGAGAGAAGGGGGACAGAGGATCCAAAGTGGGCTCTGTATTGACAGCAGAGAGCCCGACGCGGGGCTCCGACTCACGAACCTGCAAGATCATGACCTGAGCCGAAGTCAGACACTCAACCAACTGAGCTGTCCAGAAGCCCCTGTTCTCTACTTTCTACTAAAATCCTACTTCTAGAATATATTGCTTTACTTCTTACTAAATTCAATTTCCTCCAGCACATATGAAGACTGTGGCTCAACCAATTAGGCTCAAGAGGGCCTGTTTTACAGCATCATATATAGACCAGCCCAGGCCATCACCCTGAAGCTAACAAAAACACACTCTCAAAAGAAAGGGTCTGGGAAACCCTGTGTTTAACAAATGGCCACCTTCTGATTCCTTGAGACAGAGAGACACACACACAGAGCATGAGTAGAGAGGGGCAGAGAGAAAGGGAGACAGAATCAGAAGCAGGCTCCAGGCTCTGAGCGATCAGCACAGAGCCCAACGATGGGCTTGAACTCACGGACGGCGAGATCATGACCTCAGAGGAAGTTGGACGTTTAACTGACTGAGCCACCCAGGCACCTCTGTCCAAGGCTCTTCTTAATCTGTCCACATACGACACGAGATATACTCAATCCATATTTCCATCTCTAGTCCTAAACTCTCCCTGGACTCCTCTGCCATATCCAAACGCAGCATGCTAGCCTGGACACGCGTGAGCACAGTCTGATGTACAATGTGCAAAACAGAACTCACGACTCCTCAACCCACACCTCCTCCTCCGCACGTCGTCTTCATCTCAGAAATGGAAACTCTACTCCTTCCGGACTCACACCGAAAGACTTCCTGTCATCCTGCTTCTGTGTCTTCTCTCGCAGCGTCTACGTACTTCAGTAGGAAATTATTTCTGCCCTCTTTATAAACACTTTCAGAAGCTGACCGACCCTCACCCTCTCTGCCCAGGTGTCCTGGACCATAGCAACAGGTTCCCAGCTGGACTTCAGCCCTCAGCCTGTCTGCTACCATCTCCTTTCTACAAAGTAGCCAAAGCCATCATTTTAAATAGAAGTGATTTTGTATTCATTCTCTACTGAAAACTCCCTAATGCTTTCTTATCTCGTTATTTAAAAATATCAAGTCCTTGGGGCGCCTGGGTGGCTCAGTTGTTTAAGTGACTGACTCTTGATTTCAGTTCAGGTCATGATCTCACTGTTCATGAGTTCAAGCCCCGCATTGGGCTCTGCGCTTACGGCACAGAGCCTGCTTGGGATTCTGTCTCTCCCTCTCTCTCTGCCCCTTCCCGGTCTGTCTTCTCTCTCTCTCTCTCTCTCAAAAATAAAAAAAATATTTTAAAAACATCAAGTCCTTGAAATGTGCTTCCAAGGTCATACACGAGATGTCTAATCTAACTCCAGCCGCTACCCCATTGCCCTCATCTCCATGTGATCACCAGCCACTGTCCCTCTGGCTCCCTTCCCTGTACCCACACCAGCTTCCCTGAGGTTCCTCACACATGTTCCTGCCTCAGGCCTTTGAACTTGCAATGATGTCCTCTGGCAGCTCAGTTCACCCGAGGCCCTCACACTCCCCATAGAGCTGCTCAAAGGCGTCTTACCAAAGAGTTACTCCCATCCCTGAAGACCTAAGCTTAGAGGCCCCAGCTAGACTCCCAGCTCCTCCAGCAGCTCTGGGGCCTCGCACACAATTCCACTGCTGTCCCACCGATCTTCCCGGACTTTTCCCCACAAGACGTTACACTTATTTGCTTGTTTCGATCAACTTTCTTTCCCCTCGTACAAAGTCATCTCTGAAAATAATTTGTTATTGCTGTTGTTGCTCACGGCTGTCGGTGCCCACGTGTACAAGGCTACCAAAAAACCATTTAAGGTAATCAGAAAATATTTCAAACAATGAACCAAGGAAAGATCCTCATGTATGGAACACATTAAAAAGACTCCTTCATCCTATACACCAACAATGAAGCGACAGAAAGAGAAATCAAGGAATCGATCCCATTTACAGTTGCACCAAAAACCATAAAATACCTAGGAATAAATCTAACCAAAGAGGTGAAAAATCTACACACTGAAAACTAGAAAGCTTATGAAAGAAATTGAAGAAGACACAAAAACATGGAAAAAGATTCCACGCTCCTAGATAGGCAGAAAAAATACTGTTAAAATGTCGATACTACCCAAAGCAATCTACATATTCAATGCAATCCTTATCAAAGTAACACCAGCATTCTTCACAGAGCTAGAACAAATAATCCTAAAATTTGTATGGAACCAGAAAAGACCCCGAATAATCAAAGCAATCTTGAAAAAGAAAACCAAAGCAGGAGGCATCACAATCCCAGACTTCAAGTTATACTACAAAGCTGTAATCATCAAGACAGTATGGTACTGGCACAAGAACAGACACTCAGATCAATGGAATAGAATAGAGAACCCAGAAATGGACCCACAAACGTATGGCCAACTAATCTTTGACAAAGCAGGAAAGAATATCCAATGGAATAAAGACAGTCTCTTCAGCAAGTGGTGCTGGGAAAACTGGACAGCGACATGCAGAAGAATGAACCTGGACCACTTTCTTACACCATACACAAAAACAAACTCAAAATGGTTGAAAGACCTCAATGTAAGACAGGAAGCCATCAAAATCCTCGAGGAGAAAGCAGGCAAAAACCTCTTTGATCTTGGCCGCAGCAACTTCTTACTCAACACGTCTCCGGAGGCAAGGGAAACAAAAGCAAAAATGAACTACTGGGACCTCATCAAAATAAAAAGCTTCTGCACAGTGAAGGAAACAATCAGCAAAACTAAAAGGCAACCGACAGAACGGGAGAAGATATTTACAAACGACATATCAGATAAAGAGTTAGTATCCAAAATCTAAAGAACTTCTCAAACTCCACACCCAAAGAACAAATAATCCAGTGAAGAAAAGGGCAAAAGACATGAATAGACACTTCTCCAAGGAAGACCTCCAGATGGCCAACCGACACATGAAAAAATGCTCCACATCACTCATCATCAGGGAAATACAACTCAAAACCGCAATGAGATACCACCTCACACCTGTCAGAATGGCTAACATTAACAACTCAGGCAACAGCAGATGTTGGCGAGGATGCAGAGAAAGAGGATCTCTTTTGCATTGTTGGTGGCAATGCAAGCTGGTGCAGCCACTCTGGAAAACAGTATGGAGGCTCCTCAAAAAACTAAAAATAGAACTACCCTACGACCCAGCAATTGCATTACTAGGCATTTATCCACGGGATACAGGTGTGCTGTTTCAAAGGGACACATGCACCCCCATGTTTATAGCAGCTCTATCAACAACAGCCAAAGTATGGAAAGAGCCAAAATGTCCATCGATGGATGAATGGATAAAGAAGATGTGGTATATAGATACACAATGGAGTATTACTCGGCAATCAAAAAGAATGAAATCTTGCCATTTGCAACTACGTGGATGGAACTAGAGGGTATTATGCTAAGTGAAATTAGTCAGAGAAAGACAAAAATCATATGATTTCACTCATATGAGGACTTTAAGAGACAAAACAGATGAACATAAGGGAAGGGAAAGAAAATAATATAACAACAGGGAGGGGAACAAAACAGAAGAGACTCATAAAGATGGAGAACTGAGAGTTACTAGAGGAGTTGTGGGAGGGGGGATGGGCTAAATGGGTAAGGGGCATTAAGGAATCTACTCCTGAAATCACTGTTGCACTATTTGCTAACTAATTTGGATGTAAATTTTAAAAAAGAAAAAATTAAATTTAAAAAAAGAAAAAAAGAAAAAAAAAGACTCCTTCCAATACAGTTGACCTTGACTTTAGGAAAAGGGAAGCAAATTCTATATAAGCAAGAGACAGCATATTATGGAGACTGTTGATCGAAGAGAAATTTCTGTCCCATATAAGACTGGTAATGTGATTAGTTGGGATTTAATGTTGGTGATTATCATAAGGAAAAGGAAAGATTCAAGGGCATGAATCCAGCAGTCTCATTTAGGAAGACTAAAAGAAAGATCAGAATGAATAATTATACAAGGAAATTAAAGCAATGATGTAGTCTGGGCAGAGAACAAAGAATGAGAAATTTTAAGAAATCAAAAGGCTTTAAATAAGGAAGCTAAGGAGGTAGGGAAGTGTCGAGGAAAAAAGACACACTTCACCGCCCCAGGTTCCCACAGAAAACGCCCCAAACCCTTACAATTTCCTAAGTGATAAGAGCACTCAGCATCTTCTGTTCTAATGTTTGGTTTCTGACCTCGGTTCCTGACACAGGGCTCATAAATCCCTTGGAATTTCCTGGGTTATAAGAGTATCTTTTGTTCTAATAAGGTGACTCTGGGTGGGCTGCTGGATGGGGGCTGGTCAGCAGAAAGACCAGGCCTGATTAGAAGCTTGGAACTTTCAGCCCCACCCTCCATCCTCCAGAAAGAAGAGACTGGAGAGAGAGTTCATGATTGATCGTGTGTGTAATGAAGCCTCCAGAAAATCCCTGTACTATGGGGTTCAGGGAGCTTCCGGGTTGCTGAACACATGGAGGTGTGGCGAGACAGAGGCCTGTAGAGGGATGAAAGCTCTGTGCCCCTTTCCACATACCTCTCCCTACACACCTCTTCCACCTGGATGTTCATCTGTATGCTTTATCATACCCTTTTATAACAAACTAGTAAACAATAAGTATTTCCCCAAATTCTCTGAATTATTCTAGCAAATAATCAAATTCAAGGGGGAGGAGGTCATGGGAACCTCGAATTTGTAGCCAATTCAGACAGAAGCTGTGAGTAACCTGATTGATATCTAAAGCGGGGGGCAGTCTCATGGGATCTGCCCTTAACCTATGGGATCTAACACTACCCTCCAGGTAGACAATGTCAGAACTGAGTTCACTCGTAAGACACCCAGCTGGTGTCACAAAGAACTGCTTGGTGTGGGGAGAAACCCCAACACGTAGCATCAGAAGTTCTGTGCATGTGGCCGTGGTGTCAAAGGAGAGATACGAGAGGTTTTCTACACAGCCCGGATGCAAGATGGGAAGATCAGAAGTTACGTCCCTCCCAAATTCACATGTTGAAATCCTAACTCCCAATCAAAACCGGAAGTGAATGTTAGGAAGGGAAAATGACGTTATCCAAAGGGACAGGAAGGGGCACTAGTCAGAAGACGGGGCTCAAATTGAACACTTCTCTTTGGAGAGAGGTGTGGAAGGTGGACTTTCGGAGCAAGGGAAGCAGAAAGAACAGGTGATGATACAGCACCGGGCAAAGAAGGCTGATGAGATTTGAAGATTCGAAAAAGAAACCCAGAGAGAAAAATAACGGAGACCTGTATGAAACAACCACGAATTGAACCCAAGCAGAGACAGGTCCTCTAAGCACCTAAAAGAGAAAGGACCCTTCTACGGGAGATTCTCACAGCTCTGTGACACACGTCCTCAGACACCCTTGCAGCCGTGACACTCTGAGTGACTAAATGCGACCTCCTCACCATCTTCCCCACTGGCTCTCACCTGGACAGATCCGACGGCGGGTTTCATCTTCTGTCATCCACCGTCCCCCTCGTTCCAGTCTGGAGAGTGCAGCCGGCATGCTGGCCACATACCCTGTTCGTGGGAAACGACAGAAGAGGCAGGCTCTGTGAACTGGGCCGTGGTCTGCCAACACAGAACAATGTTCTATTTCAGGGGCCATGCAATTGCAATTTCCAGGCAGGCAAAGATAAAGGGCTTGTCTCGGGAAAGGCACATGACACCCTCAAATCTGGGGCCAGAGCTCTCCGAAGCTGACAGAGGAAAGGCCACTGACTGGGAACCCCCTAAAAGAGAGACACAGGGGAGCCGTCCTCACCCACTGACACCAGGTTCCTGAAGTTCTCCAGCATCACGTCCCGGTACAGGTCCCTCTGGGCGGGGGCCAGGAGCCGCCACTCCTCCTGGGTGAAGTCCACAGCCACATCCTCCAGTGTCAGCGATTCCTGTAACAACACAGTCCTGTTTAACATGACTGTTCCTCGAGTTCCTGAAATGGAAGGAATATAAGGGGAGTTGTTCTCATTTTCGCCACATAGGCCACATATGTACATTTAGGTCTTTGGATATATTTTTTTAATTTATTATTTTTTGTTTTATTTTTAATTTTATTAAAAATTTTTTTAATGTTTATTTATTTTTCTTTCTTTTTTTTTTTTAACGTTTATTTATTTTTGAGACAGAGAGAGACAGAGCATGAACGGGGGAGGGTCAGAGAGAGAGGGAGACACAGAATCCGAAACAGGCTCCAGGCTCTGAGCTGTCAGCACAGAGCCCGACGCGGGGCTCAAACTCACGAACCACGAGATCATGACCTGAGCCAAGGTCAGACGCTTAACTGACTGAGCCACTAAGGCACCCCAGATATTTTTTAAACTATGTTGCTATAGAAGCAAAATACATCCATGTTTAAAGTATGTATAATAAAATACTCAGTAAGCGTGCAGTGAAGCATCATTCAACAAATCAGAAGTTTCTGAAATAAGTAGTCATTAAATTCTGCTAAACTAAAAACATTTGCAATATATGTATTTGAAGCACTGGCTATATATATACATGAAGAAGAATCACACTTTTGCTATATAACTCTGTAATCATTGGAGTTTTTTACCTTTAAAATATATCCAGGCTGTTCTATGGGGTTAATATTTAAAAGGTAACAGAAGGAGATGGCACCTGGATGGCTCAGTCGGCTCACTCTCGATTTAGGCTCAGGTCATGATCTCACAGTTCGTGGGTTTGAGCCTTGAGTCACAGGGCCTGCTGGGATTCTCTCTCTCCCTCTGCCCCTCCCTCACTCACACACACACTCCCTCTCTCAAAATAAATAAACTTTAAAAATATACTGTATTCCAATGGGGTGCCTGGGTAGCTTAGTCAGTCAAGCGTCTGACTTTGGTTCAGGTGTTGATCTCACAGTTCAGGATTCAAGCCTCACGTCAGGGTGCTGACAGCTCAGAGCCTGCACCCTGGTTCAGATTCTGTGTCTCCCTCTCTCTCTTCCTCTCCCCCACTTTCTCTCTCTTTCTCAAAAATAAACTTTAAAAAAATCCTTAAAAATACACTGGATCTCAAAAAACAAATAAAATAGGGGCGCCCAGGGGCACCTGGGTGGCTCAGTCAGTTAAGGGTCCAACTTCAGCTCAGGTCATGATCTCACGGTTCATGGGTTCAAGACCCGCGTCGGGCTCTGTGCTGACAGCTCGGAGCCTGGAGCCTGCTTCTGATTCTGTCTCCCTCTCTCTCTGCCCCTTCCCTGCTCATGCTGTCTCTCTCTGTCTTTCAAAAATAAATAAATGTAAAAAAAAAATTTTTTTTAAATATTGGTGCCTGGGTGGTTCAGTTGGTTAAGCATCCGACTTCAGCTCAGGTCATGATCTCGTGGTCCGTGGGTTCAAGCCCTGCATCGGGCTCTGTGCTGACAGCTCAGAGCCTGGAGTCTGCTTCAGATTGTGTCTCCCTCTCTCTCTGCCCCTCCCCTGCTCATGCTCTGTCTCTCTCTCTCAAAAATAAACAAACATTAAAAAAATTAGTAAATAAAATAAAATAGGAGACAGTAGAAATTGGCTTTGAACATGAGCAAGGAGCATGTACTATCTTACATTAAGGGGGAGTTTGAAAGCAAACCGCCTGGATCCCAACAACCTTACCCAACAACAGTACCTTCAACTCTCTACTGCCATATTTGAACTCAAACACCAACCAGTTCAGCCCCCTGTTCATAAGGACTTTTTAAAGTCATGCAGTCCTTCCATTTTCTTAGGTCACCTGGGTTTTATTTTCAGATTAACCCTGACGGCCGCAAGGCTGAATCCATGGGCCCTCTCGTTATGGTCCCAGAAAAAACTGTGCCCACTGAGGTCTCCTGGTCTATTCTCAAAGAGGCCTCTGAGGAACCCTGTTGTGCATTTAGGAGAAAGTTGAAGTTCAAGACACCATATCACGTCTAGGAAGCACCCCTAGACAAAAGTCCGGATGCCTAGGTGCCATGAAATATATAGTGACATCCTTGCGGAACCAGTCTGCTTTCTCCTCAGTCATGGTCTATCCTGTGATCATCGTGATTCTCCGGTTGTGATGGCCATCAGAGACATCAGACATAAGCCGACAGCTAACGTAGCCCAAAAGATGCTCCAGTCACACGGGATGTTCTAACACGAGTTAGTGTGGATCCTAACAACAACATGTTCCTGAGCCTATCTGCCTCGATACTGGAGTTGGAATCTAAATCTATTTCTGCACAAATCCTATTTACCACTGTATACTCTTCCATTTAATTCAGTTGCATTTTAAAGTCCTCCAAAAACCAATCACAGAATGAAGGGAAGAATAAAATAAAGTCACCTGGTCCTTAATCATTTTCTTCTGTTATTGGAAAACAGCCAGTAACGGGGACGCTGTGTCTCTAGTTTTTCCTTGCATTGCCCTAAATTCCTGGTTAGAAATCTTGGTCTCTGGTCAGTGGTGTCCCCACAAATGACCGCACGCAGGTCCTGAGACCCGCTCCTTGCTTTGCTTGATGGATCTTGCTCCCAGAGCTGGGACCTGTGGGCCGAAAAGTAAGTTCACTTTGAGTGCACATTTCCTCTGGGCCCAGATGCTATCACTGCTACTGTCACTCACCTGATTTCAAGGCCATCTGTCCCTTTGTATGGAGCCCCAGAGGCTACTGCACTCTGGAGCAAAGAAACACCAGACTGTGAGTGTGTGGGCACTTTCTTCTAGGAAGTGAAAGTGGGGTTTGCAAAAGGCGCCATGAAAGGAGAGACAACACAGCGTGACGCCCCCAACGGGGGCCTCTCACACAGGTCAGTGTTTGGGAGGAGAAGAAGTAAAAGGTGAGAATTTGGACATCTATTCCTTTAAAATCACATGTGTTCGTGTACCTGCTCAAAAGTCTTCATACATGGCTCAGTTTGAAGACCCAATGTGCTCAGCAAAGCATTATCTAACAAACCATTTTCATTAATTGTTATGTGAAAGAAACAAAGACAAACCAATGGGAAAAAAATTAAAGCATATTGAACAAGGCTATTCTTTCTGGCTATATACACATTGAATGAAACTATAAAAACATGCTTTATATAAACCGAGTTCAGGGGCGCCTGGATGGCTCAGTCGGTTAAGTGTCTGGCTTTAGTTCAGGTCATGATCTTGCAGTTCATGAGTTCGAGTCCTCATGAACTGCAGAACAGAGCCCAGCACATTGGGCTCTGTGCTGACAGCTCAGAGCCTGGAGTGTGCTTCCGATTCTGTGTCTCCCTCTCTCTCTGCCCCACTGCTCCCCACCCCGCTCGCACTCTGTCGCTCAAAGATAAACATTTAAAAAAAATGTTTTTAATAAAAAATAAAAAAAATAATAAGCCAAGTTCAAGAAAGTCATAGTAGTGCCTGGCTGGCCCAATCAGTGAAGCATGTGACTCGATCTCAGGGTTGTGGGTTTGAGCCCCATGATGGGTACAGAGATTACTTTAAAAAGGTAAAATCTTGGGGCGCCTGGGTGGCTCAGTTAAGCGTCTGACTTCAGCTAAGGTCATGATCTCACGGTCTGTGAGTTTGAACCCCACATTAGGCTCTATGTTGCCAGCACAGAGCTCGCTTCAGATCCTCTGTCCCCCTCTCTGCCCTTCCCCTGTTCATGTGCGTGTGCATGTACTCTCTCAAAACTAAATGAACTTAAAAAAAAAAAGGGTAAAATCTTTAAAGGAAAGAAAGAAAGAGAAAGAAAGCCATTATCTCTGGGGAGGGGAGGGGGTGGATTAGAGGCCATCACTTAAGTTGCATTTGCAGTCAGTGAATTTTTTTTAAAAGATTTTTATTTGTTTATTTATTTTTAAGTAATCTCTACACCCAACGTGGGGCTCAAATTCACAACCCCAAGATCAAGAGTGGCATACTCCTCTGAATGAGCCAGCCAGGCACCCCGCGATCAGTTTATTTCTTTAAAAAGTACCAGTGACCAACAAAACAAAACAAAACAAATCAGGTACATCATGAAGGAAAATTCCCACTGAATGACAATGACAGAGTGGGAAGTTTCAAGGGCCCATAACTCCACAGAAACATCAAAAAAAACAAGCAAGAACTGTCAGAATAAAGAACAAAACAAAACCTTTATCATAACTCTGAAGAACTCTAAACTCATAGGTTTATAGCAGCAGAGTGATCACTCAATCAAGAAAGAGGCAACTTGGGGGGTGCCTGGGTGGCTCAGTCTGTTAAGCGACCAACTTCAGCTGAGGTCATGATCTCACGGTTCATGGGTTCGAGTCCCGCGTCGGGCTGTGTGCTGACAGCTCAGAGCCTGGAGCCTGCTTCCGATGCTGTGTGTCCCTCTCTCTCTGCCCCTCCCCCCTACTCATGCTCTGTCTCTCTCTCTGTCTCTCAAAAATGAATAAACGTTAAAAATAAAGAAGAAAGAAATAAAAGCACCAGTGCATACTGGGGAATGTATAAAGCCAAGTACATGCACAGGGCAGGACACCTGCTCAGAAAAAAACCTGAGAAGACCCTAAGCTTTCCCTCTGGCTGATCTCTACACTCAATGCAAGTAGGAAATGAACGGTAAGGCAGAGTTGTAAACAAAATAGTCTGGCTAAGCACTGAAGGAGCACCCTGGGATACAACACACAACCATGAGGCATACCAAGTGAAACAAGCCAGACACCAAAGGTCACATGTTGTATGATTCCACTTCTATGAAATATCCAGAATAGGTAAATCCACAGAGACAGAAAGCAGATTGGTGGTTGTCACGGTCTGGGGGAGCAGGGGAGTATAGAGTGACTGCTTAAGTGTTAGAGGATTCCCCTCAGAGTGATAAAAATGCTCTGGAAATAGACAGAAGTGGTGAGGGCACAATGTTATATATGTACTGAAACCCACTGCATTGTTGACTTTAAAATAGTTAACGTTGTTTTGTGAATTTCATTCAATAAAAACAATCCAACACGTCCTAAATATGTTCAGTGAAACAATAAAGTACCTTCTTTATTTTTTTTTTTTTAATTTTTTATTTTTGGGACAGAGAGAGACAGAGCATGAACGGGGGAGGGGCAGAGAGAGAGGGAGACACAGAATCGGAAACAGGCTCCAGGCTCCGAGCCATCAGCCCAGAGCCTGACGCGGGGCTCGAACTCACGGACCGCGAGATCGTGACCTGGCTGAAGTCGGACGCTTAACCGACTGCGCCACCCAGGCGCCCCAAAAGTACCTTCTTTAAAGCCAAGAACAAGAAAAGGATGAGCAGTAACACCTCGTTACATAATCTGTACCTATTCTGGAAATGCTACCCAGTTAATTTCATAAAGAATCAAGTAAGAGAAAAAAAGAATCAAATAAGAATAATCAGTATCAGAGAAGAGGAAGGATATGATTAAAAGTTCCTTCAATGTGATTAAGGGTCAGAACTTCAGAGATTCGAGTGAACATATACCAAAAATAAGTTTTTCATCTTACATTCTATGAACTAAAAAAACAATATTTCTGGTATAAAAAAATAAGTTTTTGGTCAGATGGCTGATTATAGGACTTCTATCTAAAAGTGGATAGCATTCTGGGGGCACCTGAGTGACTCAGTCAGTTAAGCATCTGACTTTGGCTCAGGTCATGATCTTGTGGTTTGTGAGTTCGAGCCCCGCGTCGAACTCTGTGCTGACAATCAGAGCCTGGAGCCTGCTTCACATTCTGTGTCTCCCTTTCTCTGTCCCTCCCCTGCTCACATTCTCTCTCTCTCCAAAATAAATAAACATAAAAAAAAAATTAAATAAATAGACAGCATTCCAAAACACACATTTCTTACAGCAGTGTTACGTGACTATTTTAGGGGAATGGCTTAACACTTCGTATTGAACACTTTCAATAGAGATTTTGCTAGAATCCAAAAAAAATCCACTTTTAGGAAAAGTTGCAAAAGAAATAATGGAACAAGCAGGCCAAGTTGATATAAAAGTATAATTTTAGGTCTGCTAATAGAGAATTAATTGAATGAATAAAAGTATACACATCCAGTGAAATATTATGCAGCTATGAGAAATGCTAACAATCTATATTTAGTGAAAAGATATATACCTTGAAGTTATGCATAGCATAAGCACATGAAAAGATGCCCAATATCATTCTTCTTCAGAGAAATGAACATCAAGACCACAATTGAGATATAGTAAAAAAAAAAAAAAAAAAAAAAAAAAAAAAAAGAAAGAAAGAAAAAGAAAAAAGAAAATTGCAAGCGTTGATGAATATGTGGAGGAAATGGAACCCTCATAACTGCTCGTGGAAATGTAAAATGGTGCAGCCACTTTGGAAAATAGTCTGGTGGTTCCTCCAACAGTTAAACATATTTACCGTGTGACCCAGCAATTCCACACCAGGTTTATATCCAGAAGTAAAGGCATGTCCACACAAAACTTTGTACACACGGGCGCCTGCGTGGATCAGTTCCCAGAATCGTCTGACTCTTGATTTCCACGCAGGTCCCGATCTCACAGCCATGAGAAAGAGCCCCACTTCGGCTCTGTGCTAACGGTGTCAAGCCTGCTTGGGATTCTCTCTCCCTCTCCCCTCTCCCTGCCTCTCCCTCGCTCTCTCTCACCATAAATACATAAACTTTAAAAATATATATATTATTTCACTTGTGTTACAGTGGCATCGAAAAGAAGTGTTTCCAAGTGTGTGTGTATGTGTACACACAGTAAACTTCCAGAAAGGGCAAAATCCTCATCTTTAGTAGAAACCTTCCCACTTTCGTTGTGTTTAATGCTCGATTTCCAACAAAGCTCTCATATCTAGGGGGTCGAGAGGAAGAGATGCGACCCCGAGGAAGAGAGGAAGGAAGGCAAACTAGGGCTTGGACTGGAAGGGCTGACAGGGAAGGAAACGTCGGAACCCACCCACCCACCTGCTTCAGCCCTCACAAACCTCTCAAGGGCCGACACACCTGGACTTCCCCCAAACACTCGTCACCCCCCACCCTGGAATAATCCCGAAACCTGCACCAGACACCTGTGCTCGCTAACCGCGCGCCCTCGCTCCTGTCAATGAGCCACAGGGTAAAACCCGAATCAGAAGCGGACACCGCTTTCATTAACAAAATCCACTTCCAAAACTAGTCCTCAGTCGCCGGGCGCTACAGACGGGGACCGGACCCTGACCACAGACTCGGAAACGTGGATCTCGACAGACGTGTAATCACTGACCCTCACAATCCTTCAGGACCGACTCCAGAGGCACTGCACCCACACACACCCGACCACGGGCTCCCACTTCCGTCCTCTCCCCACGGACCCCACAGTCACCTCGGTCCTCTCACCCTGTTCCCCAGACGGACCCACACACAGACCTGATGTTCTAGAGACCCCACGACGACCGCCTACAAACTGCACTTCCGCGAATTCTCCTGCCGCGCCCGTGCCCAGCTCCCCGCCAGCGACGGCGGCCGGCGAGGGCCAGCGGCGTTTCTACGGAGCACGGACGCCTGGACTTCCGGCTTTTCCCGGAGTCAATATGTCCGCGCCCATCTGGCCACGGGTGTCCCAGGCGGCCATCCTTCTGTACTTGACGTACAGAAGGCGAAGTGGTCCTATTGGCGAGTCGCCAGGAAAGGCTCGGCACAGTGATCACCTACGGAAAACACTCCCATTTCTCGCACCTTAAATCTTGCGCTGCAGACCGCACGGATATTCAGAAGCCCGAGTTTACACAAGACAAACATGGGGTAATAAGCTATGTCCATCTCAGCGGGCTCGCGAGAAAAGTAAACGACTTTGCGCAAAGAAAGATTGCGGAAAGACACAAGGCGCAGTCATCTTAGAAGTTGGGTGTCTCTACAAAGGAAAACACCTGTCAATGGAGAATAAAGGGCAAACATAAAGGGTAAATACCCCAGGAACGCTGATGACTGGATATAGAGGGCAAGAGGAAGATTTGGAGAATCTTCAGTGTCTTCTCCAGTATCTGGAGAAGCACTCACAATATAGGGAGAGCGATAATGCCATCCAAGGAAGTAAAGAACAGCGACTGGAAGAAACCAAGCTTCCTTTGGGGAGGTGGAGGGAGACACTGCAGCAGGATTCTCACACAGAGAGATGGGACACATAGGCTTTTCAGTCCAATAAGCAACTTTATTTGTCGTGCCTGCACAGGCTCAGTGGGTTCATACCCAAAAAACTGAGCCTCGGGCACAGAGGAGTGTAGCTTTTATGCAATTTATACTTCTTTGTCTCCCATGTATGGTGACATACAGTCTGACCGGACACAGTCCAAGTTACAGAGTAATGTCAGAGCTACGCATATGCCTATAGGAGTTGATTGGGCCACGTTACCTTCCTTTGTTCTGAGGAGGCCTCCACCACATTCCTTAGGGAGGGACTCTACCACATTTCCTCCTTTGATGCTGGGACCCCCTTCCTTTGGGTCAAAGAGCATCACCTTGGTTTAGAGGTATGTATTTCCATAACATCATCACATGCATGGCCATTTCTTTTTGACCATTGCCTCAATGAGCCTGGCGACAGACGGTATAACCAGGGGAGCTAGGCAAGGTAGGATTAAGCAAGTTCCCAAAATCAAGAGAATAATATCTATGAGGGTTTTGAATCCCCCAAGAGTTGAAAACCAATCTCCAAATAACTCCCCAGGGTCCCAACCTTTCCAGATCTGGATGGGACATGAGCAATCTTTCTCATTCGATCTGTGATCTCCTCTATGACTTTTCCTTCACCATCCATCTGTAGGCAGCAGTTGTTCAGGTTAAACTTTCCACAAAGTCCTCCTTCAGAAGCAAGCAAGTAATCTAAGGCCAAGCGATTTTGATAGATGGTATTGCACATTTTGGTTCTCTGTTTAGCTAGTAAGTTAAGAGCCCTGGCAGTTTCATTGGTTATAATTTCTACAACTGCTTACAGTCTGATTAGTCTGTTTAGCATGTAAATGGGAGTACGGTAACCCCAGGTCCCATCCTCTGCCCAGGTGGCAGGACCATAATATTGGATTATATGCTAGGGAGACCATTCACCACCTTTCCAATTGCCAATTTGTAGGGCACATCATTTCCTTTGAGTCTCTCTGTCCCCATACACTTGGACTCCCAAATATTCCCCTCTGGCAAGTGGGAGCAGGAAGAGAGATGGATGAATGGTTTCCAGCACACATAACCCTGACCAGCCTGAGGGAAGTGCTGTATAGGCTGTCCTTCCACATATCCAGTATAACCCACCTGGGCCCGCCATTTGATGGCTGTGTCAACATTGTCCCAGGCCTCTCAGAGATGAGAGAAGTTAGACAAGGGGTGGGGATCTGGTTCAAGGTGATCTGGGGACCCCCACCATTGGGTTTCCCAGGTGGTTGAGTTATAAAATCTTTGGCCTAGGCATGTTATGTTTCCAACAGAAATGGTGAACTTTCTTCCCCACTGGGCAAGGCAATTTTTCCCAATAATTGAGTTTTTGAGGAGCCAAGCCCCAGTACTAGGACTGGGGTATTCTGTTCCATTATAAGCTTCACAGGGATCTAATTCTATAGCCTCCCATGGCCATTGATCCCCCATGTTGGTTCCCCTGCATACATAGCAAGAAGAGATCTTTAGAGTCTGGGCTATGTCTCTGCTAGGGCTAGAAACAAGTTTCTTACTGTGACTGAAGTGGGAGGGGGGCTACTTCTTATTTCTTCATAGAAGGCGTGGAAGACTTGATGGAACATGGTTGGATGGGCGGTAGTGACTCTCTTGAAATATAGCACAGTCCCTGGGTCTCTGCCTCACCCATGGATCCAGATGCCAATTCAGGTGCCCCATTGCCATTTGGAATCTCCTGGGTTAATAATGGTAAAATTAACAGGGTTACAGGCCTTCAATCGACAATCTGATGTAGTAGCCCCTTCTGAAGAAGCACTGTTGTGCCTTCTTTTTTCCAAGTAGCCCATGAAACACAGCTCCAGCTGGGGCATAAAAACGCAGGTGTATAGGCACATAAACCGCTTTCCTCACACACAGATTTGTCATTGAGTCAGTATTCCGGCAGCCAATCTAAGCCTCTGCATGGTATATCAAGAGTCTGTGGGCCCTCTATGACAAGTGCCCGCTTTTTTCGTATGACAGATGCCCCTGGGCCAATACTTATAACCGCACAGACGTCAAACAGCATTGACACCAGTCGCTTTGGGTTAGTAATTTATGTCTGGCTGACAAGACCCCCCCCCCCAGCCCCCACCCTTGGTAGGATTGGACTTCTAACCAATCTTCACTGGGGGAGTATTGTGGGCCAAAGCAAGTGTATTGACTCTCCTGTTGGCAGATAGAATAGGTGGTCTGATTGTGTCTTCAGGGCCCCAGGACCCTTCCCTGGCATGAGAAGTGGGTGTGGTATAGTAAGGTCCGAGTGACTCCCTGGCCTGACCTGGTTATGTGAATACAAGGGTCACGTGATGAAGAATCTAGGTCTACAGAAGAGATCCAGATTAGAAGCAACCAATGCCAACAAACCATCCTATCCACAAAAGGAAGGTGAATGCTAACAGAAACCTCTCACCACACTCCCAGCTGGCCGGGGCGGCCTCTGCCAATCCTGTGGCGAAAAGTAGAGCAAGAATCACAGTAACGGTGAGAGATGAAAGGTGACAGTGCATCAGAGTAAGGAAACAGATACAGAAGATAAGGACAGTCTATTTGTTCCACCGGACCGTCGACTCCTCAAACTTCTGCCATGCACGGATCAGTCAGCTTCCGGAGTGACTAAAGCAGGGCTGCAGTCTCCCGGAGCCTCTGGAGTTGCAGATTGCTTCTTCCGTATGGTCAGCTTGCACGGCGTTGATGGATCAGGAATGCACTCCCAGTATGGAGATGCCAGCTTCACTCTGCTGTGGTGAATCCAAGGGACCCACCTCGGCCACCTTTACTGCAGGAGGGGCGGACAAAATGACAGTGACCGGGTCCCTCTAGAGGGGTTTTAGGGACTGGACATTCCACTCCTTCCCCCATATAGCATCTCCTGGTTTAAAGGGGTGAGTGTCTCTGTGGTCAGACTCACAGGTAATTGCTCCCTAACCCAGTGGTGGAAGATGGTTAGGGTAGAGCCAAGGGCCCTCCTCTGTTGTTTTAGGATTAGATTCCCTATCTCATTTAGATCCCTCCTTATGCCCTTGAAAATACAGGGAAGGCGCACATAAAGGATTTCATAAGGGGAGAACCCCATCTGCTTAGTGGGGCTACACCTTTTTTAAAAAAGTTTTTTTTTTTAATTTTTAATGTTTATTTATAGGTGAGAAAGAGCAGAGAGAGATGGTCACAGAATCCGAAGTAGGCTCCAGGATCTGAGCTGTCAGCACAGAGCCCGACGTGGGGTTCGAATCCATGAAACATGAGATCATGACAGAGCTGAAGTAGGACGCTTAACCTACTGAGCCACCCAGGGGCCCCTACACCTTGATTCTTAACAAGGCAGTTTGCAACACCTGGTCCCAGTATAGGTGGGTTTCCTGACCTAGTTTACTTAACTGCAGCTTCAGGGTTCAGGTCATTTGTTCCACCTCCCCGGAGCTCTGGGGTCGGTATGTTGTGTGTAACTTCCAGGTGATCTTTAACCCCTTTGCCACCAGATGCACCACCTTGGCCACGAATGCTGGCCCGTTACCTGATCCCATAGTGATAAGGATCCCAAATGGAGGAATGATTTCTTTTAGAAGTTGGGCCACTTCATGTGCCTTTTCTATGTGAGTAGGGAAGGCTTCCACCCAGCCAGAGAAGGTGCACACCAAAATCAACAGATATTTACAGACTTGGACCTGGGGAAGCTCAGTGAAGTCCACCGTCATATATTCTTTTTTTTAAAAATTTTTCTTTAAATGTTTATTTTTTGAGAGAGAGAGAAAGAAAGAGAGAGAGCGTGAGCAGGGAAGGAGCAGAGAGAGAGGGAGACACAGAATCTGAAGCAGGCTCCAGGATCCAAGCTGTCAGCAAAGAGCCCGATGCAGGGCTCAAACCCAAGACCTGAGCCAAAGTCAGATGCTTAACTGACTGAGCCATCCAGGTGCCCCCACCATGATATTTTCAAATGGGGCTCCCCCAACACTCTGTACCCCAAGGGCAGCCGTGGGTCCCTGACATGGGTTATGCTGGGCACACATTTCACATTGCTCGCCTACTGCTCAGGCTATGCTAGAGAGTAAAGGGATGTAGAAATGTAGGCTCAAAGTAGTCTCAAGAGCTGTCTGGCCAATATGGGTTTCCTGATGGAACTGCTTGACAAGAGTAAGGGCCAGGGCCTTAGGAATCGCTACTCGGCTGTCTTCGAATTTCCACCATCCACCTAGGAGGTAGCTTCCATTTTCAGTCTTAAACCAGGTACTATCATGTTGTGAGTAATTAGGGTCCCACTCTGCCCAGTGGACTAGGGAACAGTGTGGTGGTTAAAGCTGCTGATTCCGCTCTTCCTTTGGAGGCTGCAAGCTTTGTCTCTTGGTCTGCCTTACAGTTTCCCCGTGCAGCCGTGGTGTCTCCCCTTTGATGTCCCCAACAATGCCTGACTGCCACTCTTTTAGGGGCTCACACAGCGTCTAAGAGTTCAAGGATTTCCTTACCATACTTTGTGTATTTTCCTCGTGAGTTTATTAGACCCTTCTTTTTATGTAAAGCCCCATGTACGTGGAAGGTGGTGAAGGCATACTTAGAGTCTGTGTATATATTAACACGTATCCCTGCCACCAGTTGGAGGACTCTGGTTCGTGCGATGAACTCTGCCTTCTGTGCTGAAGTCCCCTTTGGCAGGGGTTTGGCCTCGATACAATTCAGGGTCACCATGGAATACCCTGCAAGGCGTGCTCCCTCTTTCACAAAACTGCTACCATCGGGGAAATACTCAGAGTTGGGGTCCTTGAGGGGCTGGTCCCTCAAGTCTGGTCAGCTGGAGAACACCTCATCCATGACTTCAATGCAGTCACGATCTGGTTGACCTGGCCTGACAGGCAATAGGGTTGCAGGGTTTAGGGGCGGCACTACCTCTAGGTGAATGCATGGGTTCTCACATAGCATTCCCTGATATGTGGCCATCCGGGCGTTGGATAGCCAGTACTGTCCCTTGTACTCCGTAAATGTCAATACTGAATGTGGCACTCAGACTGTCAGTTCTTGTCCCATAGTTAACTTGTCAGCCTCAGACACTAAGAGGGCCGTGGCTGCAAGTGCCCGTAGGCAGGGTGGCCAGCCTTGGGCAACAGAGTCAAGCTGCACAGATGTGCCACCGGGAGGCGCCATGACCCCAACATCTGAGTTACGACTTTCAGCACAATGCCAGTATGTTCATGAACATACAAGAAGGGCTTGGACGTGTCTGGGAGCCCCAGACCAGGCATGTTGGCAAGGGCCCACTTGAGCTCTTTAAAGGCCCTTTGCTGTACTTGCTCCCATAACAGGGATTCCTGCTCTCCCCACTTGTGGCCTCATAAAGGGGTTTTGCCAAGACCGAGAAGTTAGGTATCCAGATTCTACAGAAACCTGCAGCCCCGAGTAACTCCCGAACCTGACGTCGGGTCAACAGGACCGGAATTAAACATATGGCCTATTTTCTCTCCAGGCCGAGTTGGCACTGCCCCTGGGAGAGGTGAAAGCCAAGGTACTTGACTTTCTTTTGACAGATTTGGGCCTTTTTCTTGAGACTTTATAGTCAGTTTCCCATAGGAGGGTAAGGAGCTCCCGAGTTCCTTCCGTGCAATCCTCCCGAGACCTTCCAGCCAACAGTAAATCATCTAATACTGAAGCAGGACACAGCCATGTTGATCCGCTGGGAAGGCTTTTAGGTCTGAGGCTAATGCAGTGCCGAAAATAGTTGGGGAGTTTTTGAACCCCTGAGGCAATCTGGTCCAAGTCAACCGGTCGTTGTCACCATTTTCAGGATTCTCCCACTGGAAGGCAAAGACTGGTTGACTCTGGGGAGCTAGGTGGATGCAGAAGAAGGCATCCTTGAGCTCTAGGCATGTGAAGAAGGCAGCTTCTGTGGGGATAAGATCCAAGAGAGTGTATGGGTTTGGGACAACCGGGTGTAGGGTGACAACGGCCTGGTTTACTGACCTGGTGATAGCATGCAGGTCTTGGACTGGCTGATAGGCATCGGTGCCCAGCTCTGGACTGGTATGAGAGGCATGTTCCAAGACGACTGACGGGGTTGGAGGATCCCATATTTTAGAAGTCTCTCCAGGTGCTTCTGTAGCCCTACCTGTGCCTTACGAGGGATGAAATGTTGTTTTTGGTGGATGGGCTCTGCCCCTGGCTACAATTACTGGAGGTATGTTCCAGGCCAGTCCTGGGGGGTTGTCCTCAGCCCACACAAGCGTACTCTGAAGGGCAGCTCAGGTCCCTGTTGTGGTTCCTCCGTGAGACTGTAGAGGCGCCATTCTTCCCCTTGAGGAATCCTGACAGTCATAATCTTTGCTTCCGGCTTTCGTAGGGTCCAGAGCAGCTTGTCCATGGGAGTTGAAAGTTATCTGGGCCTGCAGCTTTCCCAACAGGTCCTGGCCCATTAAAGCCACAGGGCAGGAGGGGAGGTACAGGAATTCATGGATGACTTCATGGCCGCCTAAACTGCATTACCGAGGCAGCAGGAAGGGACTGCATGTCTGATTGCCTGTGGCCCCCACAACAGTAGCTTGTCTCTGTGAGAGGGGGCCCACTGGTTGCGTCACCACCGAGTGTTCTGCTCCAGTATCTACCATGAAGTCAGTGGGTCAGCCCCCCATATTCAATTGGACCATAGGCTCTTGGGGGCCTAACAAAATAGAGCCCAGTCTGTCCTAGTCCTCCTCATAGTCCTCCATGGCAGTTAGCTCCACAAAATCATCTTTGGGGGCCCCATGAGGCCGTGATGCTGGTTGGTACTAGCCCTGGACCACATGGCCCCTTTGTTTCTGCTTGGTGCCCTGCTGAGAATTACCCAGCCGCAGGGGGCACTCATTTTTCCAGTGGCTCTCCTGAAGGCAGTGACCACACTGGTTCCATCCTAACTTTGGTCCTGGGCAAGATGATCCTCCCCGCCTGTCCCCTTTTTGGCCCCGGCTCCGTCCCTATGGGGCACCTTTCCAGGAGTGTTCCGACTGCTCCACCAAGGCAGCAGCTAACAAGTCTGCCTTCTTCTGCATCTTCTGGCATTCTTTACTCCATGCCACCTGGTCACTAATGACGAACACCTGAGTTGCTACTTCCAGCAACTGACTGGCATTCATGCCAGCAAAACCCTCCAGCTTTTGCAGCTTGGGCCAGATGTCCCGTTGGGCCTGACTGACAAAAGCCCATTGACCATACGCTGGGTCACGGGCGCTTCTGGATCAAAACAGGTGTAGAGACGAAATGTCTCACATAATGTCTCGTAGAACTGGCTTGGGCTCTCTTCGGGTGCCTGGAGTACTTCTGATGTTTTACTCACATTTATGGCCTTTTCACCCCCTTCCTTCATGCCATTTAGAAGGGCTTCTTGAGACCGTTCAGTCCTTGCGAGCCCTCCATCTACACTTGAGTCATTTGGGGTCCTCCCCAGGGAAGTGAGCTTGAGCATAAGCCTGGGTGTCTAGCATCCCAGCCGGGGTATTCTCCTGTAAGCATTTTAGGGCCACCTGGGCAATTCCACAACACCCCTCTGTGTCAAAGAGGGTCAGGAGGAGTTGGCAGCGGTCCATCCAGGTAGGTTTGTGGGTTTGAATTATGGATTAGTTCAATCATAGCCTGGGCTTCTCCATATGGGAAGGAGTATGGTGCTTCCAATTTAGGAGGTCCGTAGTGGTAAAGGTTGGGTACACAAAAACATGCTGGTCTCCTCGGATCTGGCTTTCCTGATCATAAGAGACAGGTCCCCTAGTTTCCCTTAGTGGCATCTGTAGGGCTCTGGTGTTGCTGCAGGGAGGGACTGTCTCTGCTGGCCTGATCTTCTAGTTGCTTTCCAGGAGGGGTGTATGGGGTTAGGACAAGTGGTCCAGGCAAGCCCATCACATCTGGAGAGGCCGGTGGTGCTGGAGGTGGTGAGGTCTCAGGACTAGAGGCAGGCTCCGGTAGGGTTTCAGCAGCCCAGTGGCTGGAGGCACAGGTGGCAGTGAGGGGGACAGTGGGGCATATAGTGGTGGGGTCTCCTCAAGTTCTCCTGACAGCATGGGTTCTTCAGTTTTGGGCTGGCATTTGGAGAAAGCTGTGACACGAGCCATCATAACTTTACAGTTCTCCTCAATACAGACTTTTAGCCAAGGTAGCCAGGATAGGACCAGGTCTTGCCAAAAATCAATGTAAGGAAATTGGTTGGGGTGGCCTGGATCCCCCACAACAACCCTGAACACTCGGCCAACTAGTTTCTTATCAATGAGTCATCAGAGGACCAGCCCACCTTGAACGATGGCAAATCAATTTCACAGATTGTCTGGAGCTTTCTGGGAGTTAATTTCATACCATAGTCTTCTGAATATCGCTTTTTGAAATTCCTCAACATACACTCTAGGGGAGTCAGTTTACTCTGCTTTCCACCCATTTCCTCCCCCTAACGGACAACTTTCACGCACAAGAGAGGAAAAAAGGGGAAGGGAGGGACTAATTTGGACAGGATGCACACTCGCTTTGCCAGTTTCCTGCCGCTCTCCTCTAGGAGATATTGTAGGTGCCTCTTAGCATTGGCGGGTTCAGTATCAAGTTCTGACAGGGATCAGACTCCTGAGGAAGTCTGACACCACCCTAAGCCGTATGAGGTCCCCACGGAACCGCATCGGGGACTCAACACTTACTGTGGCCCAATGGTCAGGTAGGAACCTTTCCACTGTCTGTCTCATTCACACACAGTCACATAGGGACTCCAACCCACCGTCCAGCACCCAGTGCCTTGAAATTGCAGTTTTGTCCCTTATGGAACTACTCAGGCAACTCTGGGAGATGATCAGGCTCCCCTTCTGCCTCTTAGGGACAGGTCTACCAAAATGAACCCAGGTTCTTACCAGTCTGATGGGCGGAGCTCCCTGAGCTGGTTCCTGGGCCTCACTGGGTTCCATTGTGCATCCTTGCCAAACGGTCCACTGACGCTAAGTGAGGTCACTTCTCCTGGAGCTCCAAGGTTCGCACCCTGGTGACAAAGGAAGTGGAAACACAGTCTCTGGATCCCAGATGTGAGCCCCCAAGAACACAATTACCGCCCAGTAAAGGTGAGGAGAGCAGTCTCCAGCCAATGTCCAGATGGCAAGTTACATGTGGTAGCAGGCTCCCCATCCTGCTGTGGAGCCAGTGACAAGGACCATTGGTTCTCTGAGAACCAAAGGCCAGAATTTCTGGAAGGAAGGAATAAGGCAACTCCAGGGAGAATAAAAAATTGTGCAAGAAAGGAAAAATAATCATAGTATACTACATGGCTGAGCTATAAGTAGTATTTACATAGTTATCATAAAGTGAACACCAATCTAATCCAACCAAAATTGACATGTAACTTGGGGGTGCCTGGGTGTCTCAGTTCGTTAAGCATTTAACTCTTGATCTCAGCTCAGGTCATGATCTCCGGGTGTGTGAGCTCAAGCCCTGCACTGGACTCTGCACTAATGGTGCTGAGCCTGTTTGGGGTTCTCTCTCTCCTCTCTCTGCCCCTCCCCTGCTTGTGCTCACTCGCTCTCTCCAAATAAATAAATAAGTAAACATGAAAAAAATATATACAACTCGATTGGAAGAATGAGGAAAAGGAAATGCCTATGGCAGAAGACTGTATTTGCGGGAGGGTTGTTTTGAAGTGTCCTTCATGATAAATCATGCCCCTAAATAAATCCATTATAAGTATATCCATCTTACTTAAGATATCAGAAATCTTTAAAAGACTAAAAATCCTTTCAAAACTAACTCCTAAGCTTAAGAGAATTGCAAAATAAAACCGAGAACCATATGAGAGCAGCAGTTCCACTCCTAGATATCTACTCAACAATGCTGAAATGGTATATCTTCAGAAGGATTTACACAAGAATGTTCATAGCACCTTTATTCAAATAGCTCCAAATGAGAAACAATATAGGCGTCTGTAAATATAAGAGAATGGGGGTAGAATTAATAGGTATAAATGCCCCCAATATGATTAAGAAAAAGATAACCGATTTAAAATACTGAGGGAAATGGAAGTAAACAATTTATAAAATAAACTAGAATAAGATTAAAAAAAAAAATTTTAATGTTTATTTTTGAGAGAGAGAGAGAGAGAGAGGGAGAGAGAGAGAGAGAATGTGAGTGGGGGAGGGTCAGAGAGAGAGGGAGACGCAGAATCCGAAGCAGGCTCCAGGCACTGAGCTGTCAGCACAGAGCCCAACGCGGGGCTCGAACCCACAAAAGGTGAGATCGTGACCTGAGCCAAAGTTGGACACGCAACCAACTGAGCCACCCAGGCACCCCACCCTTAAAATGGGCACAATTTAAAAGATTGATGAGGTGTTGAGGAAACAGACATTCTGATACATTTGGCCTCCCCCCCCCCCCCATATGGGAAGTGAGGGTAACGTTTAGGATCACCATCTATAGCTTTCAGAGTACCAAGATAATCTAATTATTATGCCTGAAATAGTTTCCTGTTCCAAAAATGTGTATACCCTTACTAAAAATTAGCTATTAGTTTTAGGATATAGTCCTTCAAGAAGGGAAGCAGCCAGTAAAATGTGTCATTAATAGGACAGTTTTGGACAACAATCTGGAATTATCTACCCAGTTAAAATTTTACATTCTCTTTGACTCAATTCCAATTACAATAACTTCACTAAAAATTAAATGTGAAAACATTTGAATTGAGGTAAAGCCTGTTAATTAATTTCTACCAACAATTTCTAGTCTTCTATTCCTAGCATTTCGCCACCCTCTACCTTGGCCAATACCGTTACCTCTCCCTCACTACTAGCTCTACCTACCCTGTCACCTTTTACCGGGAGATGTCACCGAAGGGCCACCAGCAATCCTGTCAGGAAGAGATCTTTTCCTTAAACTGAATTAGTTTACTCTGTGCCCACAGTGAGGCAGGCTGCCTTTGTCATACTACTTTGGCTTCTCTAAGCCCTATATCGTTCTTCATAAGCACTTCCTGAGATTGTTCCCCCTGCTTTGCACTCCCTAAAGTGGTGCAAAGCACGACTCCCTTTCCAGCACGGATATGTGCACCTTTGTCAAAACGGCCGCGCCTGCTGTCAAGTTTTGCTGCTTGCCAAGTTTTGGTGCCTTTGGCTTGGTGCGCCTCCGGGTTCCAAGCAGACGGGAGCAAGAGCATCGCCCTTTGCGTCGCTCACAATTGACGTAACGTGGAGTAGTACTGTTATCTGGGGCAGAAAAAGATGTTGTACGGCATCTTCCAATATGGCGGCTCCCGCATAAATCGGCCAACAGGGCGCCGCCATACTATCTCGTAGTGTCTTTGTCTAAAAGACCGAAAGCTGAACGGAGTCTTCGTCGGTGGAAGGACGCCCCCGGTGTGGTGGTTGGCAACCCGCAGACTCGGATACCAAAGACGTTAAACTTGACCTGGGAGGTGCAATAGTAGCGCTTGTGAGTCTAAAGCCGAAGTGATGGACCGTGGCCCTTTCTACCAACCCAACTGGTGCGCGAAGGCTCTATTAAGGGGTCTCAGTTTCGCGTCCTGGGAGCGGAATCAGATTGAGCTTGGCTTGTGGAGATTTGGGGTTTAGGGTAGGGAGGTTTTGGGTTGTCCGTGAGGGAAGCAAGCCGTTGTGGGCGGTGGATGCATTCCATGATTGAGGAAGCGGGATGGTCGGAAATGGTGCAGGTCTGGGCTGGTGAGGGATTGGAGTGGCCTGGAGAAAGGTGTTAGGACTTGGGGTATTGCTTTTGTGCGGTAGGTCAGTGACTTGGGCTGCGGTCTTGGAGGTAAATCAGTGACTGGCGTTTCCTAGACGTTGGGTCAGTGTTTGGAATGCGCTTAGGGTTAATGTTTGGGGTGTCTTTCAGGTTAAGTCACTGATCAGAGGCAAATGATGGGGAGGTCAGTGTTTGGGGTGTTCATGAAAGAAGTCAGGAATGGGAGTGCCTTTGGAGGTGGTCAATGAATGGAGTGGCTTGTGGTCAGTGCTTGGCCAGCTTTGTTGTCTTTGAGCGTTTCCAGTGGTTACTTTATTTTTTATTTTCTGGCAGATATAAAAGCAGCTATTAAAAAAAAGTGTTTTTCTCTTTTCTTTCTTTACTGAACTCTTATCACTAATGTAACTACTAATTGATTCTTGTAGGTTTTCCAGGTAAGCAGTCAGAGTACCTGCAGGTAAGTTTAATTCAGAGAAAAGAATATGGACTTTGGATTTGGGCAGACCTAGGTTTTTATCCATATTCTGTCACTTTACTATGTAAACTTGAGCAAGTTTCTCAACCTCTCTGAGATTCTTTTCTCATTTGTTAAAAAAAGCAAAAAAACAGAACAGTACTAACTACTCATACAGTTAAGGATCACACAGTGGATACCCAAGACAGGTCAGCAAGCAGTATTCCAGTATTTATACCCGTTTCTCTGGATTTTTTAGGCTTTTAAAATTTTCTCATTGGACATTTTTCTCCCCTACTTCTTTGCAATGGTCTTTCTCTAGGTGTAGATTTAGTTTTGAGTACAGTTTCGGTAAAATTACATAATTTAATGGTGACACTTTATTGTTAGTGTTTATTATATAATAATTATTGAGCCATCAGGTAATACATATTACTTGTTTTCTTTAGACGATTATATTTACCTAAAGAAAACAATTTTTTGATATACCTGTATTTGTGTATATCTAAAATACATATACACATACAAATCACATACAAATGAGGACTCAAACAACTCAGAAAAATCTGTTATACTCACAGTTACAATTTCTATAATTCCCAGATCCTGGCTTCCTGGGATAAAATAGTTCTTATGAAGGAAGGAAGTGAAGATACAAAGATCAACGCTGCATCCTTGACCAGAGACCTTGAACTAGAGCTTCAGAAAATAGCCCAGAATCAACAACAGAGCAGATATTAGATTTTCTGACGGTGTCTAAAGGCCCCAGAAAATGTCCAAGCCCCCAGTGAGTTGTATATTTATATATATTTTTTCCATTAGTCTTTGCAGTGGGTTTGGGGAGATTTAATAATACACCTACTAAAAGAATATGTTTATTCAGTATTTATGCTGACTACTCTATACCAGATAAGGCATGAAGAGATAAATGTCAGAATCTGGGGAAAAATAGACAAAGAATCAACCTCACAGCCAGGTAGCAATGAGGATATGTAAATCATATGTTATACACATTGTTTTAAGCTAGAATATAGATTATAGTCCACAAAGTTCTAAATCATAAAATTGAGCTACAAACTTGTCTTTAGTATTTCCTGTTCCAGTTATTTATTGCTGCATAACAAGCCACCCTGAAACCTGGTGATATGCATTTAATTTTATCATCCTCATGGAGTCAGTGGGTCAGGAATTCAGTGGGTCAGACAGGGCCCCTTGGTGGTGCCTTACCTGTTCATGAGTTCCCAAGACCACCCTCAGAATCAGTGATTTGTTAGAATTCAGAGTGCTCAGAAACATTGTTATATTCACGATTAGAGCTTATTACAGCAAAAGGATACAGATTAAAATCAGCCACAGAGAAAGTCTGTAAGGTCAGATCCAGGAGATACCAGGCAAAAAGTTCTCTCCGTGGAGTCACGTGGACAGTGTTGAATTTTCCCGGCAGTGATTTGTAACACACATATTGAGTATTGCTAATCAGGGAAGCTCACTCACACCTTAGTTTCCAGGGTTTGGAGTTTTTAAAGAGAGAGAGAGTGTGTGTGGTGCAAGAGCGGGGGGGAGGGGTCAAGGGAGAGGGAGAGAGAATCTCAACATGGACATGGGGCTTGATCTCACGACCCTGAGATCATGACCTGAGCCTAAATCAAGAGTCAGACACCTAACCGAGACACTGAGGCGCCACTGCAGGGTGTTTATTTGATTCGGGCACGTAGGCAACACTCACTACATCAATGGCTGACTTTAGTCTCCAGGCCTTTCAGAAGTCCAGCTGCTACAGTGTGGCCCAAGCCCCCCCACCATGAATCACATTGATAGCATAGATCATCTGGTGTAGCTCAGAGTTCTCAGGTAAAGATATTTCCAGGGCTCAGAGGTTACTTCCTATGAACAGGTAAGGACCAAACCTTTCTTTGGCATGTGCAGGGTGTGGACAACCCAGACTGCTGTGTTACTCCTTTATTGCAGTTTGTCTCCACACCATGGTTCTGGAACCTCAGCTGGGAAGACTCAAAGATTGGGAACTGGAATCATCTGAAGGCTTCTTCATTCCCGTATCTGTTTTCCAGGACGACATGACTCAAAAGCTAGGCTGGGCTGGGGCTATTGGAGTATTTATGCACGGCCTCCCAGGGTGGCTCGGGCTTCTCAGAGAATGATGCTAGATATGACAGAACCAGACTGAAACTACATGGCCTTTTCTGCATCATCCCTTCAGCTGCATCCTCTCTGTTACAAGCAACACCCTAAGACAAACTAGATTCCAGGAGAGGGGAACAGGTTCTGCCTCTTGACAGGGAGTAGCAAGGTCATGTTGCAGAAGGCTTTGGAATGGGACATATTATTGTAGTCATCCTTGGGAAATATAATCTACTGCATGGCTGTCAATAAAAAATTGTTGGTGAGGGGCAACCAGGTGGGTCAGTCAGTCAAGCATCTGACTCTTGATTTTGGCTCATGGCATGATCTTTAGGTTCATGAGATCAAGACCTGAGTCGGGCTCTGTGCTGATGGCAAGGAGCCTGCTTGGGATTCTCTCTCTCTCTCTCTCTCTCTCTCTCTCTCTCTCTCTCTCCCTATGCCTCTCCTCTGCTCGTCTTTGTGTACTCTCTCTCAAAATAAACTTAAAAAAACAATCATTGGCGATTTGCCTTACCTTAAGGAGAAAGCTCCTCTAGAAAAGTAGATAGCTTCTGTCACATAAGTAGAAGACATTTCTTTGGTGGGTATTTAGGTTAGATTGCTTAGTGCTCAGTGCCTTCTACATATAGAAAACGACTAAAAAAGTGGTGAGTTTCCTTTGATTATTTCTCAGCCATCCACAGATAAGCCAGTGGTGTTACACCAGAGCCAAACTCAGTGATCAGAGTGCTTTAGGGGTTCAAAACAGTGTAGCTCAAGTCCACAGCTTCCTGGTGGTCTGACTGTATTCAGGGATAACACCTAGATTATCAACAAGAATGGATGGATTCTAAGACCATCATTTGGTCTTCCACAAACAGCTCTCAAAATTAAGTTTTTTCTTTAAATCAGTGATTCTCAATTCGAGATGATTTTGTCTCCCCAGGGGACATTTGACAACGTATGGGACTTTTTTTTTTAAGTTTATTTATTTACTTTGAGAGAGTTGGAGACATCACAAGCAGGGGAGGGGCAGAGAGGGAGAGAGAGAATCCCAAGCAGGCTCCGCACTGCCAGCTGCAGAGTCCAATGTGGGGCTTCAACCCACAAACTGTGAGATCATGACTGAAGCCAAAATCAAGAGTCTGACACTTAACTGAGCCACCCAGGCACCCCTCTGGGACATTTTTGATTGTCATAACTGTTAATGGGATCTAGTAAATAGAGGCCAGGGATGCTGGTAAACATCCTACAGCACACAGTACAGGCCTCTATCACAAGAAGTTATCCAGCCCAAAATGTCAGTAGGGTTGAGGCTGAGAAACCCCAACCTATTAGTGAAGTCTTAGAATATTTCCTTTGTAATCTTTTCACACCCCAAAATGCAGATGTCAACTGTCAGTTCATAGTTCATTTCTTCTATTATAAAATTTTTCCAATTATATTAGTAAACCTTAAAATAGTCTCAATGTCTAAACTTTCAAATAGTACAGAAGTTTCTAGAGCTAAACTTGTAAGTCCCTCATTGATCCTTTTTCACCACCCTCAAAATAAATAATCTCAAAAGTTATATGTATTGTTTTGAATTTCCCTGTCAGCAATTACATATATAACTATGAATTTTTATATATTTGAGTTGGGGGTCCTTGGCCCACCCTCCGTCTTGATGATTCTCCAGAAGAACTCAAAAGGACTCAAAAAAGCTGTTATACTCACAGTTATGGATTATTACAGTGAAAAAAATACCGATTAAAATCAGCAAAGGCAGGGGCACCTGCTTGGCTCAATTGGCTAAATATCTGACTCTTTTTTTTTTTTTTTCTAATTAAGCATCTGAGTCTTGATCTCAAGGTCATGAGTTCAAGTCCCGTACTGAGCTCCACTCTGGTTGTGGAGCCCATTTAAAAACATTTTTTTAAGTAAAATCAGCAAAGGCAAAAGATACAGAGTAGCATCCAGGAACGACTCAGCATCAGCCTCCAGCTATCCTAACCCAGTGGAGTAGCTCGAATAGCACTTAATTCTCCCCATGACAATGTGTAGCAACTGGTGGAGAGTGCTGCCATCCAGGGGGGCTCACCTGCAGCTTGGTGTCCAGGGTTGTATTGAATGTCAGTCAACATAGGCATTTAGCATATGTGACTGACCTCAGCTACTCAGTCTCCAGGCCCCCCAAATTCTGATAGAGCGTAGCCCAAGCCTCAGGAATGTGGAAACACCTGTATTGGGCTGGATATTCCAGGGGTTCAGAGGTTATCACCCAGGAGCAAGTCAATGGCTGGTCTTCCTGAAGACAGGCCTTTCTTTGGAGCGTGCAGGGTTTTGGCAACCCAGGCCTGCGGAGTCAACCCTTTTCTGCACAGACCCTAATAACCCATTGTCATAATTGAGATTATAGTTCATGTACTTTTCTGTAACTTATTAAGTGTACTTAAGCCAGTACCTTGGAAATTCATCCCTATCAACATTTCAGTAACAAAAAATAATAAGTGAACATTTTTTTTTTTTGAGTGCTTACAGTGTGCTCTACCTGCTTTAAATTCAGTCGTTTGGTTTCACAACTCAGGATGTATTTGCGGGTTTTAAATGCTCATGGTTTTTCATTGTGCTGTCATTCATGTTACTTCTTTCTTGTATTTTTTAATGTTTATTTTTGAGAGAGAGCACACGCATGCTCATGAGTGGGGGAGGGGCAGAGAGGGAGAAGGACAGAGGATCCAAAGCAGGCTCCACTGTGACAGCAGAGAGCCCTATATGGGGCTCAAACCCTTGAACCATGGGGTCACGACCTGAGCCTAGGTCACACACTCAACCGATTGAGCCACCCAGGCGCCCCTCATGTTACTTCTTTCTTGAATTCCATGCACCTCTCTCCTTACCCCTCTGAAGTTCAACCTTTATAATTTTTCTGCTCCCCGTTGGTGCCCACATGGTATGTATTTCTTTCTTGCCTTCTATATATGTATTGTAGACTTGTGCACTTCCATTCCTCTTTCTGCAAGCCAGTATGCTCCTTCAGGGTGGAAGCAAGTCTTCCGTACAACGGAGTATCCAATGCAGTGTCTGACATAGAGGTGCGTTCACATAGGTTGTAGGTGGTTCCAAGATTAAAGGATTTGAGGATGCTCTAGTCTATGTCTCTTATGAAAGAGTGAACTTGTACATCAGTGAATGATTGGAAGCACCAAGATAGGATATTTAAAAAATGTTAATGTTTATTTTTGAGAGAGAGAGACACAGCGTGAGCAGGGAGGAACAGAGAGAGAGGGAGACACAGAATCCGAAGCAGGCTCCAAGCTCTGAGCTGTCAGCACAGAGCCCAATGTGGGGCTCGAACCTACGAACCATGAGATCATGACCTGAGCCGAAGTCAGATGCTTAACTGACTGAGCCACCCAGGTGCCCCAAAGATAGGAAATTTTAAATAAAAAATTAGTTTTTCCTAAAAAGTATGATGCAAAACTAGTTATGTAGAAGGCAAATGACTTACCACCTGAAAAATTATTATATGATACTTATTTTTGTAGTATTAACCAATGATAATCCCTTTAGAATGAATAGGAACGTTCTATTGCAGGGCTTACTGTCATTCAAGGATGTGGCTGTGGTTTTTACATGGGAGGAGTGGCAGCTACTGGACCCCATTCAGAAGCACCTGTATCAAGATGTGATGTTGGAAAATTATAGCAACCTGATATCAGTGGGTAAGCAGAGCCTTCCCAGGGTAATGCAGGCAATCAGTTGCTTTTCTTTTCTCAGCAATGAAATGTGTGGAGCCTTACAAGTACCTTACTTTTTTGAACTTGAGTTTCATACCTCATAGATTTTAGTACATTCTGGCCTTTAACAAACAGAGTGCTTTTCTCTCGCTCCCGAAATAAAAGGCCTTAAGAGGCAAATTGTTCGGGCCCTTAAAAACAACCTTCCCCGTTTTTCAGAGGCCTTGTAAGCCCAAGTATGTGGGTCCATGGATCCGCTATAATTTTCCTTGAGTAGGGTGTCAAGTTACCAAAGCAGATGCATTCTACCAGTTGGAACAAGGACCACCATGGATAACAGAGGAAGAAATCCAGAGTCAGATTCATCCAGGTGAGTGAGAAACCATCCCCGGGGCATAAATGGAAGTAAATTTCTATTTGGTCAGAAACGGGGAGGTACCTCTTGTTGTTCAGAGAAATCTTGAAGTTTTTAAGCTCTGAGTATGACTTAGAACAGGGGATGTAAGCTCCCACATAACATTAATATTGACTCCACAAAAAAAAAGTGTTTTTTTGTTATCTCATTCTTTTTTTTTAATTTTTAATATTTTTAAAGATAATTTATTGTCAAGTTGGCTAACATACAGTGTATACGGTGTGCTCTTGGTTTTGGGGGTAGATTCCCGTGATTCATTTCTTACATACAACACCCAGTGCTCATCCCAACAAGTGCCCTCCTCAATGCCCATCACCCATTTTCCCCTTTCCCCTGCACCCCTGCCGTCAGCCCTCAGTTTGTTCTCTGTATTTAAGGGTCTCTTATGGCTTGCCTCCTTCCCTCTCTGTTTATAACTTTTTTTTAATGTTTGTTTATTTTTCATGTTTGTTTATTTTTGAGAGAGAGACAGACTGTGAGTGGGGGAGGGGCAGAGAGAGTGGGAGGCACAGAATCTGAAGCAGGCTCCAGGCTCTGAGCTCTGAGCTGTTAGCACAGAACCTGACACAGGGCTTGAACTCATGAACCGTGAGATCATGACCTGAGTCAAAGTCCGATGCTTAACCAACTGAACCACCCAGGTGCCCCTAATGTTTGTTTATTTTTGAGAGAGAGAGAGAGAGAGAGAGAGAGACTGCGAGCAAGGGAGGGGCAGAGAGAGAGAGGGCAACACAGAAACCGAAGCAGGCGCCAGGCTCTGAGCTGTCAGCACAGAGCCTGATGTGGGGTTCAAACCCACGAATCATCAGATCATGACCTGAGCCGAAGTCTGGCACTTGACCAACTAAGCTACCCAGACGCCCCTTGATTCCACTTTTTAATCTCTTCATATTAGGATTCTTTTGTTTGGTTTTTATTTCTTTTTAATGTTTATTTATTTATTTTGAGACAGTGAGATAGAGAAGAGGAGGGACAGAGAGAGGGGGAGAGAGAGAGAGCATCCCAAGCAGGCTTCACACCGTGAATGCAGAGCCTGACATGTGGCTCAATCTCACAAACCGTGAGATCATGACCTGAGCCAAAACCAAGAGTTGGATGCTTAACTTACTGAACCACCCAGGCTCCCCTTTTTCTTGGTTTTTAAAAGAATACATTTTCGGGAGCACCTGGCTGGCTCATTCAGTAGAGTGTGAGACTCTTTTTTTTTTTTTTTTAATGTTTATTTTATTTTTGAGACAGAGAGAGACAGAGCATGAGCGGGGGAGGGGCAGAGAGCAAGGGAGACACAGAATCCGAAGCAGGCTTCAGGCTCTGATCTGTCAGCACAGAGCCCGACACAGGGCTCAATCCACGAACCGCGAGATCATGATCTGAGCCGAAGTCAAACGCTTAACCAACTGAGCCACCCGTGTGTCCTGAGTGTGCGACTCTTGATCACAGGGTCATGAGTTCAAGCCCTGTGTTGGGCATGGAGCCTACTTTTAAAAGAAAAATTAAAAATAAAAGAAAATAAAAGAATACATCTCCTTCTCTTTTGTATTTGGATCAGATCCCCCTCTAGTGCATCTTGGAACTTGCTGACCTAATTAATCTTTCTCCCTGGCATCCTCAGTTTACCTGCCTTCTCCTCATCTTTGTTTCCCTAACCCACAGTTATAGCTTTCTTTTCTTATATACTCAGCATTCGTAAATTGTCCCTCTTCTCATTTTTTAGTTTATTCCCTTTTTTTTCTTCCTTCCACTTACAAATGTCTCAGACTTTCACTGTATACCCAGTCTCGTTTCCTCTTCTCTGCTTGGCCTTTGCTATGAAATTCCACTCCTTCTATTACATGATCATTGTGGTTCCTTGGTCTCCTTTCTAGATGACACCTGGCAAGTGGATAGTCATACAGACTGGCACCAAGAAAACCAAGGCAACCTTGAAACTATGGAGAGTCACCACATAAATAACCCATTTAGAAAAATATTGTCTCTAAGCTTAAATTCGGATGTCCCTTTAGCACAAAGATCCCATACATTTGACATACTTGGGAAACACTTGAAACCTAACGTAGAGCACATTATTCAGAATAAAAGCTATGCAAGAAACGAAGTGGAATTTAATGGGTACGACAAAGTAGTTCTTTATACCAAGCATGGGAAAATTCATAATGGAGAAAAATATAATGAATTTAATGAACATTTGAAGGCTTTCGGCCATAAGTCACAGCTTATTGAACACCGGAAGACTCGAGCAGGAGAGAAACAGTTTAACTGCAGTGACTGTGGGAGAGTCTTTTCCCAGAAGGCAGACCTCATTAAGCATCAGAGAACACACACAGGAGAGAAACCCTATGGTTGCAGTAGATGTGGGAAAGCCTTCAGCCGGAAGTCCCATCTCATTTTACATCAGAGAACCCACACAGGAGAGAAACCTTATGAATGCAATAAATGTGGGAAAGCTTTTACTGATAAGTCATGCCTTAATAAACACCAGAGAACTCACACAGGAGAGAAACGGTTTGAGTGTCGCATATGTCAGAAAAGCTTCGGCGGTAAGTCACAGCTCACCTCACATCAAAGAACTCATACGGGACAGAAGCCCTACAGGTGTGGTGAGTGCGAGAAGAGCTTCAGCAACAAGTCACAGCTCATTATTCATCAGAGATCTCACACGGGAGAGAAACCTTACGGTTGCGACAAATGTGGGAAAAATTTCCCCCTTAAGTTTAGCCTCATTTTACATCAAAAAACTCACACAGGGGAGAAACCTTACGGATGCAGCGACTGTGGAAAAGCCTTCATCCAGAGATCTGAGCTCATTAGACATCAGAGAACTCACACAGGAGAGAAACCTTACCATTGCAGTGAATGTGGAAAAGGCTTCAGTGTAAAGTCACTCCTCAATACTCACTGGAGAACTCATACGGGAGAGAAACCCTATGGGTGCAGCGAATGTGGGAAAACGTTCTCCATCAAGTTTAGTCTCATCCTACACCAAAGAACACATACGGGTGAGAAACCTTATGAATGCAGTCAGTGTCAGAAAGCTTTCACCCAAAAGTCACACCTCACTATTCATCAGAGGTCTCACACCGGAGAGAAACCTTACGAGTGTAGCGAATGCCACAGAGCCTTCAGCCGGAAGTCCTATCTCCTCATTCACCAGAGAATTCACTCAGGAGAGAAACCGTATGAATGCATCCAGTGTGGGAAGACTTTCTCTCACAAGTTTAGCCTTATTATTCATCAGAGAATCCATACAGGAGAGAAACCCTATGGATGCAGTGAATGTGGCAAAACTTTTCCTATTAAGTTCAGCCTCGTTTTGCATCAGAAAACACACACGGGAGAGAAACCCCACGAATGCAGCGAATGTCAGAAATCTTTTGCCCAGAAGTCACATCTTATTATCCATCAAAGAACTCACACAGGGGAGAAGCCTTATGGATGCAGTGAGTGTTGGAAAACTTTCTCCCACAAATTCAGCCTCATGTTACATCAGAAAACTCATGGGGGAGAGAAATCATGAAATATCCAAAACTTGTCTTTGAGAGTGAATGGCTCATAACACCAGAGCTTACATAGGAGCAAAACAAAGGCTACCGATGTGGACACACTTTTTTTTTTCCCCAAGCTCGCACGTCCTCGCTTATAAGAGGATGGTACTGGGTAGAATGCCAGACAGCAGGAAACCCCTTCCCCAGTACATTTCAGGTGAATGTAGCCCAGAGGGAACAAATAGGAGGGAAGACCTGTGTGTGTGTGTGTGTGTGTGTGTGTGTGTGTGTGTGTGTGTGTGTATAGATTGTGAAGATGTTGTTGGCATGAAATCCTGCTACGCTGATAATCAGAGAACTGACACTGAGGAAAAAAAATCTATAGTGAATCTGAGGAATCATCTTTCATGGGTGTTGTTTTATGAGGGATGTCATACTCTGTAATTGTGACACAATAGACAATTATGGGAAATATTAAGTATGTAAATATACCTGTCAGAAAATAAAGCAAAAATTATATAACTATGTGAGAATATGGGTTTTACATCTATTTTTACTATTGAAATGATTGTTCATAATTGGGAATTGCTTGTATTATCATACCAATTGGGACTCCCTAGGACACATATTTAAATGTACACAAAACTTGCCAATAGAATATTTGCGTTGCATTTTTACATCATTACATCTGTTGTAATTGAACTACACGGTTCATTATTTTAGTCATAAATAAAAAAGTTATTAATAAAAATAAATTTATAGTATAAAATTAATAAAATTTATTTTATGAATAAAAATTAATAAAATACTGAATAGCTCCTCCTCTGCCACGCCTCTATTTACTGGTATTTGTAAATGGGCCTGGAAGATTTGTAGCATTTCTTGAGTAAAACATTTTTTCAACAATTCCAAGATAGAATTTTTTCCCCCACATAATTAAAAATGAAGTTAAAATGGAGCATACAGTTGATGGTTTGACATCTTTAAATTTAAAAAAATTTTTTTTAATGTTTATTTATTTTTGAGAGAGAGACAGGGCATGAGTGGTGGAGGGGCAGAAAGAGAGAGAGACACAGAATTCAAAGCAGGTTCCAAGTTGTCAGCACAGAGCCTGACACAGGGCTCAACCTCACGAACTGTGAGATCATGACCGGAACCAAAGTTGGACACTTAACTGAGCCAACCAGTTGCCCCAACATATTTAAATTTTTTTAACGTTTTTATTTATTTTTGAGAGAGAGAGAGAGAAGCAGAGTGCGAGTGGGGGAGGGGCAGAGAGAGAGACACACACACACAGAATCAAAAGAGGCTCCAGGCTCTGAGCTGTCGGCACAGAGCCCAATGCGGGACTCGAACTCATGAACTGCAAGATCATGACCTGAGCTCAAGTGGGACGCTTAACCGACTAAGCCACCCATCTGTCCTTATGGTTTGACATATTTAAATAGAGAGCTTAGTACATAAAATGATGGTGCATCACACAACCAAAGGTATTTTAGATCGGATGCAATACAGTGGAAGTATCTTTAAGAAAGAATTTTGGGGGCACCTGGGTGGCGCAGTCGGTTAAGCGTCCGACTTCAGCCGGGTCACGATCTCACGGTCCGTGAGTTCGAGCCCCGCGTCGGGCTCTGGGCTGATGGCTCGGAGCCTGGAGCCTGTTTCCGATTCTGTGTCTCCCTCTCTCTCTGTCCCTCCCCCGTTCATGCTCTGTCTCTCTCTGTCCCAAAAATAAAATAAACGTTGAAAAAAAAAATTAAAAAAAAAAAAAAAAAGAAAGAATTTTGTATCTTCTAAACTCATCAGATATTTAGGGTTGGAAAATGCCAACTATTCACACGTTGTATACCCCTGTGAATTCTAAACAGTTTGCGAGATAGTCCCTGATATTAAAAGACCGAAATAAATACTAGCTTTGGTCCTGGTATTGCTTGATTGGACAATGTAACTTGTTCCCATAATAAATAAAATAGGCTTCTATTTTCCCTATACTACACAAGCTATGCTTCCCTTAGAGCGTAAGTGAAACTTTAGAGGTGTTATTAATCCTTTCATAGAATGTAGCTGGAAAGTCTCACAAATTATTTTCTTTAAAAAAAAAAATGTTTATCTTCAAAGAGAGAGAGCAGGGAAGGGGCAGAGAGCGAGGGAGAGAGCCAAGCAGGCTCCACACTGTCAGCACGGAGCCTGGAGCCCAATCAATTTCATTGACCATGAGATCATGACCCGAACCAAAATCGAGAGTCAGAGTGGAGCCATCCAGGCACCCCCTCATGGGAATTAAACTCTAAGACAAAATGAGCTTAATTTTACCTAAGTAGGTTTCCTTTCCAAGCACATTGTTTTACATTAAAATGGGGGAAGTACCACTACAGCAGGTACCCAGTTTGAGGTGACTGAATGGACTCCCACAGCTCCACGACTTACTTACAGAAGACTCCAATAAAGACAAATGCTACCACATAGCCTGAGAAAAAATAAAACAGGTAAACCTCAAGGTGCTCCGCAACATGCGGGCACAGATTCCAGGGACCTTTTTCAGTCACAGCACACTGTCTCTAAATCATAAGCCACCAACATACATGTGAAGTGTCTCAGTTTCGGGGAAATCAAGGCACAAGTTTACTCAGGGGTCTTTATGCTCACTGGTCACACAACCAGAAGCAGCCTTTGTAAAGGGGGTAGAGATCCTCTTCCTCTGTTTTCAATAAGCGATGTAGACTAGGTGGTAATGCCCACCCTGAGCAGTACAGTACATACAGCATGAGACAAAAGTCAGAAAGGCTCATGTTTGGGGCGCCTGGGTGGCTCAGTCGGTTAAGCGTCCGACTTTGGCTCAGGTCATGATCTCATGGTTTGTGGGTTCAAGCCCCGCGTCGGGCTCTGTGCTGACAGCTCAGAGCCTGGAGCCTGCTTTGGATTCTGTGTTTCCCTCTCTCTCTGCCCCTCCCCTGTTCTCTCTCTCTCTTTGTCTCAAAAATAAATAAACATTAAAAAAAATTAAAAAAAAAAAAAAAAAAAAAAAAGAAAGGCTCACGTTAATCCCAGGGACGCTGACAGACTTTCTATCCCAAACCCAGGCACCGCTAGTCTTGCACGTGGGGAAAGTTTGCAAATCTTGAGGGTGTGAAGGGTTATAATGGCATGTCAACTACAATGTGACATTATGGTTAGCAAAATAAATACTACTGTTCTACTGTGTGCATTCCCAAAGGATTTGTTCTGGAATGACTGGAAGCTCTCCATTGTCTTGAGTGTAAAGCCTGGGAAGTTGAGGAGAGCACTATTCTCTTGAAGAAAAGATTCTTACCTGTGAGCCCAGAAGCATTTCAGTGAATCAAGAGTCTTCACCATCTTGTCCCTCCAGAGCTCCCACCCCAAACCACTTTCCAACAGGAAAGTCAGGAGGATAAGTGCTTCCCAACTTTGCCTGGCCATGTTCAAAATATTAAAAGGGGAAGAATCTACTCACTACCAAGGTGGAAAATTTGTGGTTCATTGCTCATCCTTGCTCGCTCTGTCAGTCAAACTGTATTTGCAGGGAAGGAACTGTTATCAGATACCAACCAAAGTACAGCAAAGACTACTCTCACTTCTCTCTCAAATTTTAATTCCAAACCTAGACTGTCATCAAAACATTTACAGCATCTACAGGATCGTGTGAGATTGAAGGTTACATAAACTACCTCTTTCTTGACAAACCCATTGGCAATGTCATTTGACTCAATTCTTTCACTATGACGTGAGACTAGGAGCTAGTGATCGAATTGCGGACCCCATGGCTTCTCTCTCAACTAGCCATGGTTTGCCTGGGGTGCAAGGGAAGTGTAACAGTGACAGAAGACTACTTTGAGCTACAGAATCTTTATCTTTTTCACCTTGTGCTGACTGTCAGTATTGTGGGGCTGGTGCAAAAACATGTCAAGCCCATATTAAAAAAGAATAAAGCTTTGCATTTATTCTCACGACATGGTACGGGCCCCTCCGAGTTTACTTCCCCATCCTATCGTAACAGGTAACGGTCCTAAAATTGGCAGTGGCTTTTCAGAACTGGCATGTTGAAGAAATATCTGTAGAGGACTTATCTGGCGATGGTCTCCTTGCGGACCCTTGTTACTGCGTGGATTCAGGTCCTCTTGGTATTTTTACATCAAGACTTGCCCTCTACTGAGCATCAGATTATATAAACCCAAGGATCACTGGTTTATCTCAAAATTCCTCAATCAGAAAAATAATCTTGATGAATGGAAGGCATATATTGATGCTGGATAGTGGGAATTAAGAATTTTATTTGTGGGGCGCCTGGGTGGCTCAGTTGGTTAGGTGATGAACTTCGGCTCAGGTCATGATCTCACAGATCGTAAGTTCGAGCCCTGCATCGGGCTCTGTGCTGATGGCTCAGAGCCTGGAGCCTACTTCAGATTCTGTGTCTCCTCCTCTCTCTACCCCTCCCCTGCTCATGCTCTGTGTCTCTCTGTCTCTCAATAATAAATAAATGTTAAAAAAAATTTTTTTAAAGAATTTTTTTATGTGACTCAAGTTTTTTTTTTTTTTTTTTAATGAAAGATAAAAGCAAGGAACACATGGTCCCAGAAAGCTGTAAAAAACAGAAGGCAGAAGGCAGAGGTATACACTTGACATTACTGACTAGCCCTACATTCCTTAAGCTGGATATCCAGGTTGGCTCACCTGTGTGACTGAGGCTACCCCCAGTGTACATGGGTTTTAGAAGACGTTGCAAAATGCTCTTAAAATCACTGACTTGTCCTGTAATCCAGCAATTTAGCCATGAGGTCCCTGGTTTTGTCAGTGTTAAGTACACGTTTCCAACACCTATCAGACCCTCTGATTTAAATGCTATAGTTTCTAGGGCCTACAGTCCTATGCACAATTGCATCTCCATTCTTTCTGTAGTTTTCATTTTTCATACCCCCATTATTTCAGTCCTCGTAGAGGGCTGTGAAAGTCATTAGGGCTGGCCGTTCACAAGTCTTTCTCCTTTGGGACACACACAGAACAACTGTGCTTCTCCACGTATTTGAAGTTACATATCACCATGAGGTAGGCTTGGTTGACGAATCAGCAGAAGCCTTAGCCAGTTTGTACTCTTCTGTCTTCTGGTTCCATCTCTCCTAGGAACCAGTAATATTCCAGGGAGGAGGCCTATCCAGGGGTCCCGAGTGAGGACAATGATGATGTGGAGCCGAAGTCCCAGGCGACCCACAGGCACATGGAATACGAGTGAGAAGTTGATCTTTGTTGTTTTAAGCCACAGATATTTTGGGGTTGGTTTTATTATAACATAATGCAACACGCTCACTCAGTCTGGAAATCCTATTAATAAATTCATTGGGGCGCCTGGGTGGCTCAATGGGTGAAGCGTCTGACTCTTGATTTCACTTCACGGCAGGATCTCATGGTTCGTGAATTTGAGCCCCACTTCGGGCTCTGCACGGACAGTGGAGCCTGCTTGGGATTCTCTCTCTCCCTCTCTCAAAATAAATAAATAAACATTAAAATAAATAAATAAATTCATTTGTAGCTCTCTATGGACTTAAAAAAAAAGTCCAATCTCCTTGACATGCTATGCAAGGACCTTGTATTATTATCTATTGTGTAACCAAAAAGCATCCCGATCGGGTTTCTGTAATCCTAACAGGCCAGTCCTAAAATTCTCACAGGAGACAAACCGCCAAAAAATATTTCAAGCAATTCTAACACAGAAATATGATGGGGGTTTTGCTCTACTTGATAACAAACAAGATTTACTCTAAATGAATAGTAATTAATATATTGCAGTATCAAGTACAGGGATAGAGACAGATTACAAATTGTAAAAGACAGCTCAGAAATTGATCTATACACATGGAAATTGGATATGGATATCTGAGATGGCATTACAAGTCAGTGCAAAAAGGGGTATGATTCAGAGTTAGTTAAAATCAAGGTTAAGGGTACTGTCCTCAATTCAGCCACCAGCTATAAGTTCAGGGGTTCCCAGGGCCACTCTCACCTTTTGACCAATTGGCTACAAATTTAGGAGTTCCCATATCCACCCTCAGATAAGAAAGGCTTACAGGGGTGCCTGGGTGGTTCAGTCGGTGAAGCGGTTAAGTGACCAACTGTTGACTTTGGCTCAGGTCATGATCTCAAGATTCATGAGTTTGAGTCCCTGGTAGGGCTCCATGCTGATAGTGCAGAATTTGCTTGGGATTCCCTCTCTCTCAAAAATAAATAAGCTTGAAAAAAAGAGAGACTTACAGAACACCAAAAGTCCTATTCTTATTCTAGTTTTATAATAGCATAAAGGTACAAATAAGAACAACCCAAAAGAGACACATAGAGAAAAGTCTGTAAGATTGTAAACCTAAATCTTCCATCACCCTTCAAGATGCATCACTCGCCGGGCACTGAGAAATGACATACTGAAAAGAGTATTGCCAACCAGGGAATTTCCCCTGAGCTTCCTGTCCAGAGGTCTAATTTGGGTTTTATTACACAGACATGATCGATTTGGGGTCAAACTCAATCTCTAGTCTCTACTACCTCCTGGAGGTCAGAATGATATCGTATGGCTCAAGGCCTCAATCTTCTAATCACATGGTTGGTTTTTCTGGCTGGCCAGCTCCTGAGGTGAGTCATCTCAGCAGAAACTACCTTGTGGTTTGGGGGCCCTTCATGTATAAAAAGACATCCCTATCACTCAGGAAATTCTAAGGGTTTAGAGATTACCTCTTAGGAACCTGGGACAAAGGCTAGCCAAACCCCTTATGGTGGTTATTTTTAAAACAGTCCAATGATAATTAGTTATCCTACGGAAAAAGTAAATTAAGGTATCTACTTGACACCCTACACAAACCAATGCTTCATGTATTAAGACTAAAAAACAACAAACTGATTTGACACAGGGCCAGACAGTATTTTAGAATTTTCAGGCCACATACAACCTCCATATATTTAACCCTTTAAAAATTTAGAAACCAGGGGCGCCTGGATGGCTCAGTCGGTTGAGCAACCGACTCAGCTCAGGTCGTGATCTCACGGCTCATGAGCATAGGGCTCTGTGTTCACAGCTCAGAGCCTGGAGCCTGCTTCGGATTCTGTGTCTCCCTCTCTCTCTGCCCTTGCCCCACTCACGTGCGCTCTCTCTCTCTCAAAAATAATAAACATTAAAAATTTTTTAATTACAAAAAATAATTTAAAAACCAATCTTAAGGGCAAAGCCAAACAGGCTGGGGGCTGGATTTTGCCCATAAGGTGCTGACCTGTGGAACCCTAAAAGTTTTAGAAGAAAATAAAAGAGACTATCTTTATGATCTTAATGAGGGGAAGGATTTCTTTTAAAAGACAGGTAGAAACTACAACAGGAAAGATTGTTAAATTTCAGCTACATTAAAATTAGATATTCCATCTAAAATACATCAAAAACAGTAAGAACAAGCTGCGCACTGAGATCATCTTTTTGTAATGCTTAACCGAAAAAGGATGAAAACTTAAGATTATATAAAGAACTCTTACGAATCAGTAAGAAAATGACAAGAGTAAAAACCAATAGGCAAATATTCACGGAAGAGACAACTCTCAATAGCCAATGAACACAAGATACTTTAAAAAAAAATTTTAATCTCTACACCCAACATGGGGCTCAAACTCCCCAACCCGGGATCAAAAGTCGCATGGTCCTCAGCCAGCCGGCCAGGCGCCCCAAAGAAACTACATTTTAAATTGGAAGCAGCCCAATTTGTGCATGAGCCAACTCTCAGATTTCTTTGATCTTTTCAAAAAAAATTCACAGCAGCTCCTATTGGAATGGGTAGTTTTAACAGCTTTCGGAGATTTTCACAAAGTCACGGTTGACCGATGTATATTGTCTGAAAAGTTTGCAGCACTTGGTACGTGTCTGTCAGGGCTCAAAGCCGCTGCACGTGGGGCAGCCTGGCCTAGAGCGCAGAGAAGTAAGGCGGGCGCAGAGAACGCGGACCCGCGCACCGAAGCGGCAAAACGGCACGCAGACGCTCCAGAATCCTCGGAGGTTCCAGTAACGTGAGCTGCAAGCAGCGGGCTTTAAGACCTGATGACACTGCCATCGAGACTGCTGGTGCGTGATTTCTTCAAAAACCATTCGCACCGCATTGCTGAAGCTACGATAGCGTCACAGCTGCTTTTACATCCCGTTATTTCATAGCCCGTACTTCCAGATTTCAACAACTGGTGTTTTCCAAACAGGCCTGGAACAAAAGGCGACCTTGGCTGGGAATTTAGATCGCGACGCTCCAGCACACCTTCCAAGCCTAACCTCAAGGGCTGGGATGCCCACTTAGATCCCAGCCGAGCGGACCCTTCCTTCCCCCGCGCCCCCTTCCCGGCTCCACAGACCCCTGACATTCCGCCAACATGGCCACGCTCACAGCCCGCTCGTTTCCGACCGTTTCTCGGGCGTTCGTGCGGCGAGGGCAGCGTTGTTTGCCAGCTTCCCCATGGGAGGGACACACGTAGGCGCCAGTAATCTGACCGGAACCCCCGAGGTGAGCGGCGGAAAGACCGCGGGGGCAAAGACCGCCATGCAGCGCGCGTGCGCCCAGGGTGCCGCCGGAAGTGGGGACGCTCGCGCGCCCCCGCCCCGGCCGCCGCAGCCGGTGCCCCCAGAGCTGGGTGTGCGACCGGGAACGGGCGAATTCGCAGAGGTGAGGCGTGGCCGCCGGAGGTCGCAGTGGACTCGGGGGGAACCCAGATCAGCGTGTGAGTCTCGGCGGAAGAACTTAAGGAGGGGAGAGGATCCACGGAGGTCCGTGGCTCTGAGGTTGCGATGCCTTTGCCGCCAGGCCCGGGGGACTGCGGTGGTCGGGCATTCAGGCTCTGTGGAGATCGTGAGGTCAGAGTTTGGGGTCTGTGCGGGTCACTGTGCCAGGGGCGTTCCGGGATTGAGAACTGGAGGGGAGTGGGTATCTGTCGATGAAAGCGCTGTTCAGTTTCCTCTTCACCGACTGTTTTGCAAGGCTCCTCAGGCCCCCACAGATAAGAATTTTAGGGAGATCAAGGATTAAGCAAATCTAAACTGCTAAGCCTTCTGTTAAAAATGACTTCACTGTAACTAAACTTCCGTTTTCACTGGAAGTTTATTTGGATATTTGCTTTCAGAATCTGACACCAGTAAAACAACATTTGTAGCCTCCCAAATTCTATTTCCCAAACATAATTTTTAATCAAAGGTGTATTTCAAGTCTTATTTCTTTTCTTTTTTTCTTTTATTTTCTTTTTTCTTCTCTTCTCTTCTGTTCTCTTCTCTTCTCTTCTCTTCCATTTAGAGAGAGAGAGAGAGAGAGAGAGTGCGCAAGCTGGGGAGAGGGGCAGAGGGAGAGAGAGAATCTTAAGTAGACTCCAGGCTCAGCACGGAGCCCTATTCGGGGCTCCATCACACAACCCTGGGATCATGACCTGAGCCGGAGTGGATGATTAACCGACTGAGCCACCCAGGTGTCCCTCTGCTTAATTTTCACAATTCAGATAAACTCTGGAAATACTGGGATAATTTGCTCTTTTTAGTTAATTTCATATTCTAAACATTTCCATGAAACAAATTCTCTTATGAAAAAATTGTTTTAGTGGCTACACTAATAAACAGGTAAAAGAAGGAGTGATGTTGTGACTAGAATATGATTAAATACTTGCATCTATTTGGATTGCTTTTGAATATTTAAAATATTTAGTTATTCTCTTGATTTTGGCTCAGGTCATGGTCTCACCATTGGTGAGAATGAGCCCTGCGTCCGGCTCTGCCCTGGGTGTGGAGCCTGCTTGGGATTCTCTCTCTTCTTCTCTCTCTCCCTTCCCCTCCCCCCTCCCCCCTCCCCCTCCCTTGCTCGCAAGCTTGCTCTCGCACTCTCTGTCTCTCTCGTTCGCTTGCTCCCAAAATAAACTAAATATATATATACATATACGTATATATATATATACATACATATATATACGTATATATATACACGTGTATATATGTATGTATATGTGTGTGTGTGTATATATATGTGTGTATATATATGTGTATATATATACACATATATATGTGTATATATATATGTGTATATATATATATACACACACACACACATATATATGTGTATATATATAGTTTTCGTCCCTGTTCCTGGCAAGAGCTCCTAAAATCCTTGGGATTTTCCAAGTGTGAGAGTGGTTAAGGTGTCTTTTGTTATATTAATGAGGCCACTTTTGCTAAGCATCTGTGGGTGGGGGCTGGTTGCCAGGGGAACCAACCTTGTGATTGGAGGGTTGAAACTCTTAGGCCACCCCCTAACCTCTGGGGAGGGACCGGAGCTGTAGGTGGAATCGGTCACCACTGGCCAATGAGTTAATCATGTCTACGTAATAAAACCTCCATAAAACCCCCATAAAACCCCAAATGGCCACGGTTCAGGGAGCTGCTGGCCTGGAGAACGTGTGGAGCTGGGAGAGTGGAGAACCAGGAGAAGGGCAAGGAAGGTCCACACCCTTTCCCCATGCCATCTGCGTCTCTTCTGACCGTTCCCGAGTGACAGCCTCTTATAATAAGCTGGTAACCTAGTAAGTAAAAGGTTTGACATCTGTGAGCCACTTTCTCAAATTAATTGCAGCCGAGGAGGAGGTCATGGGAACCTGATTTATAGCCAGTTGGTCAGAAAGATAAGTCACAGCTGGATTTGGGACTGACTGGAAGCAGTGGAGGGGGGTGGAGGTGCAGTCTTTCTTTCCTTCCTATAATAACTGCTATCTAGTTTTATATCACACGTCTTCATGCTTTCACTAGATGTGTATGTATCTACAAACAATACATAATCTTTTGTGCGAGTTTTAGAAACATGAGAATGGTAGTATATTGTATGTATTAAAAAAATTACAGGTAGGGTGGCCGGTTAGCTCAGCTGGTTAGAGCGTGGTGCTAATAAAAAAAATTACAGGTAGTGTTTTGTTTTGTTCTTCATGCTGTGGAAGTAATGAATTCCTAACTAAGGGCTCAAGTTTGAAATAGGTTTTGGATTTTTATGGAATGTTTTTCTCAGCATCAATTTTGGTGACCGTAGGACTTTTCTAACCTGCTAATATATTGTAGCAGACACAGTTGGTTACTTGCTGTTGCAGAAAAGAGTTAACACAGCTCTTTTTAGAAAGACCTTCTTGCAAGGTTGCTTACAGGTCCCTTGCCTGGCATCTGGGAACTTAGCTTTGGGGAGGGTTCCCATCACTCCCTATTGAATGGCTCACTGTGCTTAAACCTTTCTTTCAAGCAGTATGGTTTATTCTCAACACCTGCTCTCCTCTGGGAATCTGGGATTTTGGCATGTGCTAGGCAGTGGGTGCCTACATGAACAGCCCCCAGTAAGAGCCGTGGGCACCATGTCTCTAGTAAGCTAACACATTGTGTGTTATCACAGCTTGTTGCTGGGGGAGGTAAAGGCTTCCTGTGTGACTTCACAGAGACAGGACTCTTGAGAGCTTGCACCTGATTTCCTCCAGATTTTGCCATTTGGACTTTTTCTCTTTGCTGATTTTGCTTTGTATGCTTTCGTGGTAATAATTTGCTGAGGTCTGTCAGTCCTAGTTAATCACTGACCCTGGGGGGTGGTCTTGGGTATTTCCAGCACATCTGCCCAACATCCATTCACTCCCTTCCCTTTTTCTAACAGATTCTCCAGGTGTTCCTTGGCTTGTGGCAGCTTGTCTCTACTCTGCCTCCGTCTTCACGTGGTCTCATCTTCCCTGGATGTAGGGTCCATCTGGATACTCCTGGATTCTCTTAAGATCCTTAATTACATCGGCAAAGACCCTTTTTCCACATGAAGTCTCATTCACAGGTTCATGGGGTTAATACATAGATATAGCTTTGGCGGGGGGGGGGGGGGGCACCATTTAACCAAGTACAAATAGGGATGTGGATTTTAAGAGATTATATGTCCAGAGTCTAACCTTCTGTATGTCCTTTTTCCCACTTTCCCTTTCTCATTCATGCTGCTGCTTCTTTTTTAAGTTTATTTATTTTGAGAGAGAGCATCCCAGGCAGGGTCTGCACTGTCATTGCACAGCCTGATGCCAGACTTGATCTCACGAACTGTGAGGTCATGACCTGAGCCATGATAAAGAGTGAGACACTTAAATGACTAAGCCATCTAGGCACCCCTCATTCAGGCCACTTCTGCTTCACAGAAGAAAGGCATGCCTCCCCCACATTCAGATGTTATGTTTTATTTGCCTGGGTTAGAAAGCCTTTGGGGGCACCAAGTAAAGAGAAAGTTACAGATAATGACTTTGACTTAAGGTGGGTGCACAGCAGCAGTGTCAGTGTCTGGGCCCAGAGCGAATGGATCATCCAAAATGAACTCGCCCTTCACCCCACAGGTCCTGGATTCTCAGGAATAAGAGAGATCCAGTAAAGGACGAGTAGGGGTTCTTGGAGTTGCATACGGCCATTCGTGGGACATCCTTGTCCTAAGACCAAGATTTCTGAACAGAAAATTAGGGCAGATCCAGAAGAACTAACATCCCTGTTACTGGGCATTTTCTGAAACAGAAGAAAATGATGAAGGCCCAAGTGACTTTTGGTTTGTTGTATTCAAACGTTGAGTCTTTCATGGATTTGGGGAGGCCTGAAAAAATCAGTTCGACTAAATAAAAAGTGTAAATGGGGAAAAATGGGCTCTGGGGAGAAAAAGATGGCCCTTCAAAATTAGGGCAGAGTGGGATCAGGAACATGTTGTTCCTAGAGTTCGTGCATGACTAGTGCTGGACTATGGTGTGTGGATCTGCAGGATCCTGCTGGTGCCACCATCAGTGTGTACCTACTTACTATCTCTGACAGTCATTGCAGCCAGAAAATCACGGTAAGTTACATCAGATGCCTTGACTCAGGACAAAGCATATCAGTTCCTCAGGAGAGGTCACCATTTCATGGCACGTAAGCGTTAGGAACTCTCTTTGATGGTTTCTTTCCAGAGGTGACCTGGTAGGCTGTGTGATCTCAGCAGCCTTCTTCTAATCAGTGTACGAGCATGGCTGTTACTTCCCTGATTATTCTGAGTCCCCCGTGGGAGTAGATCAAGTAGAATTCAGTAGACACTGGTTTTTGAGGAGACCACAGCCCGATGACTTCCATACCCAGCCTTACTTCCATCTGGATCTGTCCTTGAGTAGAACTGAAAGTGCCCAGTAAAATGGAAGGTTTGCACACCTTTCAGAGGCCCTCTGTGAACAGGTGGCTGGACTGGTGTTTGAGTACAGATTTGGCCAGAGGGAGTTACAAGTTCTTATCTGGTGCTGGCTCGGGTTGTTGAGATCCACACAGGGTTGCCTTAGAACTTCAGCTCATCTCAGAAAACATAGAGCCTTCTGTGTTCAAAATCGAGTTGTCACCTTCCACCTTTGTACTGCCTTTAATTACACAAATGACTCATTGTGGCATAATAAAAAATATATATGTATTTGCTCTTTGTCTCTGGTTCCTGGCTGAGCTCCTATATCCCATTATTTCCTAAGTGGCAGGAGTGTCTTTTGTTTTCATGACAAGCCCCTTTGAGCATATCTAAGTTTATGCTAATGAGGTGACTCAAGGTAAGCCCCTAGATAGCTTCAGGATGAGGGCTGGTCCCCCAAAAGACCAAGCTTTGAGTAGAGGGCTGGAACTTTCAGCTCCACCTGGAACTCGGGACAGGAGAAGAGCTGCAGCTGGAGTTCTGTCACCAGTAACCAGTGATTTAATCAGTCATGCCTATGTAACGGAACCTCCATAGAAACTTGACAGGGTTCAGAGAGCTTCCACGTGGGCAGATCCATCCACCTGCTAGGAGGGCAGTGCACCCCAACTCCTTGGGGACAGAGGCTCCTCCACGCAGGACCTCTTTGGACCTCACCTGAGTACCTCTTCATAGTATGATTTATAATAAACTAACTTTTTAATGTTTGTTTATTTTTGAGAGAGGGGTAGAGAGATAGAGACAGGGAGACAGGAAACAGGCTCTGCACTGAGAGTAAAGAGCCCGATTCAGGGCTGGAACTCACAAACCGTGAGATCATGACCTAAGCCGAAGTAGAATACTTAACCAACTGAGCCACCCAGGTGCCCCCATAATAAACTGTAATTTTAAGTCCAATATTTTCCTGAGTGAGTTCTAGCAAAATCACACCTGAGAGGGGAAGGTTGTGGGAACCCCTAAATTTATAGCCACGTTGCATAGAAGTGCAGCTAACATGGGGACCTGGTACTTGTGACCGGTCTCTGAAGTGAAGGCAGTCTTGTAGAACCGAGTGAGCCCTTAAGCCGGTAAGGTCTGATGCTGGCTCTGAATAGTTAGTGTCAGATAGGATTGAATTATAGGACTCCCAGTGCCTGAGAATCAGAGACTTGGAAAATTAGTAGTGGAAGAGACCGTGTATTTGGTGTCAGGAAGAACCACAAAGTCAGATACATTTTCAGTGTAAAAGGCTCATTATATAGTACACGTAGTGATAAAGTTCCCCTCCATACATTCTTTGGCCCACAGTTCTCTGGCACATTATTAACACATGCTTGGTAGTGTGTTCCTGTGTTCTGGCATTTACCTATGTGTATCTATGTGTGTGTGTGTATATGTGCATGCCTGTGTGCGCATATATCTACGTGAATCTATGTAGGCAAATGCTTACACCCGTGAAGACATTTTTACGAGCATAAACTCATACTATGTCACCCTGATGTCCCTAGCATTTCATACAGTGACTGACAAATAGGTGCTGAAATACACAGACTGCAAATGATCTCAGGTTAGCAGGAGGATTTAATGGCTGCATGTCACAGATATCTGTGATTTGTGGGATAAAAGAATGACTGAATATTTTAATGACTTTGCTTCTTTCGTGATTAATTGAAAAAAATAAGAATAGAAACAGCTTACAAGGTGAAAATGAGCAGAACCACTTCCTTCACATTCCTTTTGAGTAGGGAAAACCTCGCCCTTCCTCCTTTGTGTCTCCTTAACTCTCATATCACTGCCACAGTCACATCACTTCTGATGCCAGGCATGGGGACCCCCCCCCAAACAATTCTCTGACACCAGCTGGGTGGCCTACAATTCAAATCAAATCTGACACTTCCTAGAGTTAGCATCAGATTCCAGGTTAAGGGCTCACTCCCACAAGACTGTCCCCTATTCAGATGTTAATTGAAAAACAGTAGGTCCCCAGGTTACTCACAACTTCCGTCTGATTTGGCTACAAATTGGAAGTTCTCCACGACCCCTCCTCCAGTTCAAATTCAGTTTCAATGAATTTGCTAGAGTGGCTCACAGAACTTGGGAGACACACTTACCAGTTTATTAGAAAAGGTAATAAAGGACACAGGTGAATAGCTGGGCGGGAGAGATGTGTAGGGTGAGGTGTGTGGGAAAGGGCATGGAGCCTCCACCCCCTCTCCAGGCACCATCCTCCCAGAAGCTCTCCAAACCCTGTACTTTAGGGATTTTATGGAGGCTTCCTCACCTAGGCATGATTGATCATTAACTGTTTTCCAGCCCCTCTCTGTTCTCAAGAGAATAGATATCATATCTCAAGAGATATGAGAATTAAGGAAAGTTAACTGGTCTGAAAGTTCCAAGCTTCTAATCATGGCTTGGTCTTTCTGGTGACCAGCAGCATCCAGGAGCCCAACCAGTTGCCCCATCAGAACAAAGACATTCATACCGTTCTTAACACTTAGGAATTTACAACGGTTTCAGGAACCCTGTGAGAAATTGGAGTTAAAGACCAATTAGAGAATAAAAGATGCTCCCAGGGCCCTTATCACCTAGGAAATTATAGGGGTTTTAGAAGCTCTGCCAGGAACCGGGGACAGAGCCCAATATATATATTTTCTATTACCTCGCACCTTCCATTTCAATAAAAGGGAAATACTTCCAAAGAGGACCGTTTTGTTACAGGAATCGCTGACACTGGAGGATGTGGCCGTGGACTTCACGTGGGAGGAGTGGCAGCTCCTGGCCCCCGCCCAGAAGGACCTGTACTGGAATGTGATGTTGGAGAACTACAGGAACCTGGTGTCACTGGGTGAGGACAGCCTCCCTGTCACTCGGAGGCCTTTCCTCTGTCAGCTGCTGAGAGCTGTGGCGTGTCTGTGCTGAAGTGTAGGTTTTCAGTCCCTTCTCTGGCCCCTGATGTGAAGGTAGAAGCTCTCCTTGTCTCAGAGAAAAGCCTTTGATTTGCGAACATGCAAATTGTGCAGTCCCTAACATGTATCGCCCTCATATCATTGCAGAGCCCAGGGCAGTTTGATGAGCCTAATAAGTCTTCTGTCATTTCCCATATACAGGGTATCAAGCTCGCCAACCAGATTCACTCTCTGAATTGGAACAAGAAGAACCACCATGGATTTTCAAAGATGAAGTCCAAAGTCAAACCCATCCAGGTGAGAGAAAACCAGCAGTGGGGGAGGGGGAGAGGGGAGGGGAAGGCTGTGGAAATCACTTTCTTGTCATTTCAGGAAGGCATCATAGTGGTGAGGGTGTCTGGGGCTACAGAACTGGAACTTCTATGTATCTTTCTCCTCAGATGAGAGCTCTTTCTCGCTGTAGGAATTTAGAGGAAAACATACTGCTTGATCTCTTCGTGGAACTAATCCCTATCTATTTTTTCTTAGATGTCAACATTTTTTACCCTAGGACTATTCTTGCTTAGATTTCCACATCTTCCCACTTCATCACTTGTCAGAGTCCCTTTCACCTCTCTTTATGAAATTCTTCCTTCCATGTCTTGTTAAGAGAAAACTTTGAATTCATTGTTGTCTTCTAATACACCTCCTGCCCCGTTGGGAAATACTTATTTCCCTTCATAACATCCAACCTCCCCGCCCCTTGGATGCCTTGCTTCCACGGTAACCTCATCTCTCTCTTTTTTAAAGCTGCTTCTTTTTTTGAGGGAGTACACGCATGGAGGAGGGGCGGAGAGAGACAGAGAATTTCAAGCAGGCTCCACGCCCAGTGCAGAGCTCAATGCAGGGCTTGATCTCAGGACCATGAGATCATGATGTGAGCCAAAATCAGGAATCAGACACGTAACTGACTGAGCCACCCAGGCGCCCCAACCTGGTCTCTTCTTATGCATTTATCTGCTTCTCTCTTTCCCCACTCTGGGGTTACTCAAAGGTTCTCTTTTTATTCTCTGCTCTGTCTCAAAGGCCTTAAAACCTTACTTTATTAAAAAATGTTAAGTTCCTGTTCTTTGTGGAGATTCCCAAGTTGAGATCTCCTTTAATATTGTCTAATCTATACACAGTTGACTCTTGAACAACATGGGTTTGAATTGTCTGGGTCCACTTACGCACGGATTCTTTTCCATACAGTATAGTACTATAAATATACTGTCTCTTCTATGATTTCCTTAACATTTTCTTTCCTCTGCTCACTTTATTGTAAGAATACGGTATATAATACATATATAAAAGATGTGCTAACTGGCTGTTGGTAGTAAGGCTTTCAATCAACAATAGGCTATTACTAGTTGTGTTTTGGGGGAGTCAAAGTTGCATGTATATTTTCGACTGCCCCAGAGGGTCGGTACCCCAACTCCTGTGTTGTTCAAGGGTCAGCTGTAGCTTACCTCTTTCCATGGCAACTCCCTAGAGTTCACACTTATGTGAGAAACTAGAATGATCTTCCCTCTAAGAAAACCCTTTTCCAGATGTTCAACGTCACTCCTTATCAGGGAAATACAAATCAAAACCACACTCAGATACCACTTCACGCCAGTCAGAGTGGCCAAAATGAAGAAATCAGGAGACTATAGATGCTGGAGAGGATGTGGAGAAACAGGAACCCTCTTGCACTGTTGGTGGGAATGCAAATTGGTGCAGCCGCTCTGGAAAGCAGTGTGGAGGTTCCTCAGAAAATTAAAAATAGACCTACCCTATGACCCAGCAATAGCACTGCTAGGAATTTATCCAAGGGATACAGGAGTACTGATGCATAGGGGCACTTGTACCCCAATGTTTATAGCAGCACTCTCAACAATAGCCAAATTATGGAAAGAGCCTAAATGTCCATCAACTGATGAATGGATAAAGAAATTGTGGTTTATATACACAGTGGAATACTACGTGGCAATGAGAAAAAATGAAATATGGCCTTTCGTAGCAACATGGATGGAACTGGAGAGTGTGATGCTAAGTGAAATAAGCCATACAGAGAAAGACAGATACCATATGGTTTCACTCTTATGTGGATCCTGAGAAACTTAACAGAAACCCATGGGGGAGGGGAAGGAAAAAAAAAAAAAAGAGGTTAGAGTGGGAGAGAGCCAAAACATAAGAGACTGTTAAAAACTGAGAACAAACTGAGGGTTGATGGGGGTGGGAGGGAGGGCAGGGTGGGTGATGGGTATTGAGGAGGGCACCTTTTGGGATGAGCACTGGGTGTTGTATGGAAACCAATTTGACAGTAAATTTCATATATTAAAAAATAAAAAAAATTAAAAAAAGAAAAGAAAAGAAAAGAAAAAAAAAGAAAACCCTTTTCCATCATCTTTTTCATTAAAAATTTATTTTTAATATTGGTAGGGTTTTGTTGAGGTATAATTGACATTACATTATTTTACAGTTTCATTGTCTTTTTATTTTTTAAAACAATTTTTTATGTTTATTTTATTTTTTATTTTTGAGGGAGGGAGAGAGAGAGAGACAGAGCGCCAGTGGGGGAGGGGCAGAGAGAGAGGGAAACACAGAATCCGAAGCAGGCTCCAGGCTTTGAGCTGTCAGCACAGAGCCTGACACAGGGCTTGAACTGTGAGATCATGATCTGAGCCGAAGTGGGAGGCTTAACCGGCTGAGCCACCTAGGTGTGCCCCAAGAGAATTTCAGTTTTTAAAAAGACAATGATAATGTTTAAATAAATATTAAAAAAAAATTTTTTTTTAATTTGAAATTCTCTTGTACTTCTGTACATCTTAAATCCTGGCCATGCTGTGATTACCTTGAACCTTCTCTACTCTCTAGGGTATTTAAGGTGTCTGCTGTTCCTCTTCTTTAATTAGGATACAATTTCTTCTTCTCAGTTCCTAGCCTAAATAAAGCCTCCTGTCCGCTTTACTGTAATTCCTTTGTATATTTGTTAATTCTACTCTTTCTTAATTCAACTTAGATTTTGTTAATGGATTATTGTCCCTAAAGCTTTCCCTTGTCTCCCCATAGATTGATGACAGTAAGTTGCAGTTGACCCTATTATCATCCATGACACAGAAATTTTATTTCTTTCAAAGACCTAAAGTCTCTACTCTCAGAAAGGGGGAGGCATAAATATAACAAAAGTAAACATGCAGAGTTTCAATTTTATTAGATGAAAAGAGTTATGAAGATGGATAGTGATGATGGTTGCATTGACATTATGAATGTATTTGATACCACTAAACTGTAAACTCAGAGTGGTTAAGATGATAAATTTTGTGTTGTGGATTTTATCACAATTTAAGAAGTGGGAAAAGTACATAGAAACTATGTCTAGTGGTGAAAAGGGCTGTGAACACCAATCCGTTGGCATCACGGAACAGTGGGTGGAAGGGATGGGGTCTGCCCTTCTACAAATAGGAATGTCTGTGGACTACAAGATGCCTGTGAGCAGAGGATGAGTGACAGGGAGTAGGTTTCCTGGGTGAAAAATGAAGAGAATGGGAAGTGCAGAGTCAGAGGCAAGAATGTGTCTGAGGAACATCAAAGAAGCCTGTGTGGATACTGCAGAGTGAGCAAGAGGGAAAATTACTGGAGATGAAGTCAATGGAGTAGTGGTGATAGGTTGGTTGGTCATGGAGGGCCTTGTAGTCCATTCTGAGGACTTGATTTTACTCCTAGTAAAGTGAGAAATAAAGTTTATAGTATAGCAGTGACAGATATAATTTATATTTTGGAAATGTCACTTTGACTATGGGTAGACTGGAATAGGGCAGAAGTTGAAGCAGAAAGCCAGATAGGAGACCTGGTCATTGGTGGCTTCCCTAGGCTTGAGATGTGAGTAATAGAAGATTCTGGATTTGCCATCAAAATAGATATCAGGTATCTTAGTTTCCTAGGGTTGCTTAACAGATAACTGTAAGTTAGGTGGCATAACACAACAGAAATTTACCTTCTAGTTCTAGATGCTAAAAGTTGGAAATCAAGGTGTTGGCAGGCTATGTTCCCTCCAGAGTCGAAATAGGAATCTTTTCTTGCCTCTTTCTAGCTTTTGGTGGTGGTTGGAAATTCTTGGCCTTCCTTGACTTGTAGGAACACCTTTCCAGTCTTTGCTTCTGTCATCCTATGGCCATTTCCGTGTATATTTTCTGTGTCTGTGTCCCAAATCTCCTTTTCCTTATAAAGATGCCAGTCATACCCTAATCCAAAGTGAGCTCATCTTAACTTGTTTATATCTGCAAAGACTATTTCCAAAAAAGGTCACATTCACAGGTACCAAGGGGTTAGCAATTGAATATATCTCCTTAGGGAACAAGTTCAACCCACAACATGGGGTGAGAAAAGGAGACAGATGAATGATGATGCTAAGAATTTTTAGCATGAGTCACCAGAAGAGTGACTCTTCTGTCATTCACTGTGATAGAGAAGGTATGTGGGAGGAGGAGATTTGGGCTGGGAAGTCAAGAGTTCTATAATGGAGATTGTAAGTTAGATGTGCTTGTTAGCATCTAAGGGGGGCTCTCTGTTGCAGTTTGATGTACCTGGAAAGGTCAGGGAGAGGTGAGGTGCAGAGAAAGAAATTTGGACCAGATGAGATCTCCTGGGGAGTGGATCCAGATAAAGAAAACAAGAGCCTTGGACAGTCAGGGATCAACAGATGAGTGTGTAACAAACATGGTAGAGAGAGAGCGCATGACGAGCAAGTGTTTTGTGAAAGACAAAGTCAAACATTTTCTAGAGAGTTGACAATGCATCAAGTAAGGTAAGAACTCAGGGAGAAGTAGGTCATTTTTTGTTTGTTCTTCCCACTCAAATAATATATATTTTCACTTTGAATTCTTCCCATGAGATGGTTTATTGCTAAACAAAAATATAGTATTATCTTCCTTCTCTGAATTGTACTTTGGCCCAGTTAACCAGCCACTCCTGAAGATACTATATCTCTATGATTTGGTGGTACCTGAGGCTTCTTTACTATTCTTGTGTCAAGGGCTTGCTTTTCATTCCTCCTTGTACAAGAAGAAAATACATCTTGGTCATCCATTTATGTCTTCATCAAATAACTATTGTAGCCAGGTTGGAGAGAGACCCACACTTTTCCATCTGTATATCAAGGATTTCTTAAATGCCAGATTGGTATTGAAGGAGTTTTCATTATAATCTTACCAACGCTGCTTCCTCAGAGAGTTGGGTTTTATTAGAATAGGGTTCAGGGCCCGCATATGTCTTTATGCAGAGCCCCCCAAGGGTGCTATTATGACCCAAGCTGATGAACTACAGTCCTAACACACAGTAAAAGAGATTGAAATTAGTGGGAAACAAAGTTAAGTGTTTCTCTACACCAAAGATTTGATAAGCAAAGATTGGACAGATCTTCATGTAGTATTTAGAAATGAAGCTTTTGATTGTGTGAGATGTTTTTGCTATAATTCAAGGCTCTACAAAATTCAAGCAAATAATAAACATAGGGACTACAGTTGACCCTTGAGCAACACAGGTTTAAAAGGCACGGGTCCACTTATACACAATTTTTTTTCCAATACAGTTCTGTAAATGTAATTTATGATTTTTTTTAAATTTTTTAACATTTATTTATTATTGAGAGACAGACACAGAGCATGAGCAGGGGAGGGGTAGAGAGAGGGGGAGACACAGAATCCGAAATACGCTCCAGGCTCTGAGCCATCAGCACAGAGCCCGACGCGAGGCTCGAACTCACAAACTGAGATCATGACCTGAACCGAAGTCGGTCACCCAACCAACTGAGCCACCCAGGCGCCCCTAATTTATGATTTTTTAAATAACACATTTTTCTCTAGCTTTTTTTTTTTTTAATAAGAATACAGTATATAACACATATAACAGACAAAATATGTGTTAATGTCTTTATGTTATCAGCAAGGCTTCTGGTCAACAGTAGACTATTAATAGTTAGGTTTTGGGTAAGTCAAAAGTTAATGTGTATTTTCAACCACAGGGAAGGGGGGGGTTGGCACCCCTAACCTTCCATGTGGTTTAACAGTCAACTGTGTTTTAGAAGTTTAGAAGAAAAGTAACCTAAAGTGGTATAGAAGGAATGGAGAATGATAGTATCACAAAGTACCTTACGTTGCAAGAGATATAGCTAGGCTTTGAAGAAGATGATGAAGAAACATGCCAAAAAATTGGAAATATGCACAGCCATATGGGGACTGTCAAAAGATTGGCCTAAAACCAGCCACATGAAGATCAAGGTCAGAAAGTATTTGTTGGAGACTAGTGAGTGGAAAATTGGGTAAACTGGGCACACTATGCTAATGTAAAAGTTTATCACCAGGTTACTTTTGTGATTTTTCCATGTTAGCAATTAACAGGGCACGGTAGAGGTTAGGTTTTCTAAATTTCTGTAGGTAGGCACTGTAGCAATAGTAAGGTGTAGCCAGATGTTCTAAGTAAAACTAAAGGCAAACCTGCCAGAGTCTTGATTCAGGAGGAAGGTGGTCCATTAGGACCCCTTAAATGATACCCCATAACCTAACTATTAATAGTCTACTGTTGACCAGAAGTCTTGCCAATAACATAAAGAGTGTAGAATTAAGGAAGAAGCTGTTAGTGGCAAGACGAGAGATTAGTCTGTCAGGGACAGTGAAATGGGAGAAACTCCAGTATGATCTCCATGCAGGTACAGTATGATGAAGAAGGTGACAGTTCCCACATCTGGTGCAGCAGATCTGCTTGTAGAGAAGACTGTGCATGTTGTAAAAGTCTGTAAGGATGATCATGTCCCTCTTTCTGTGAGAACATGAGAGAATGTGTCACACCTAGAAGAAAGGTTAGAGTGTTTGGGAAAGTTCATTTGATGATGGTCTACATAATGAACAAGAATGACGTGTTTTAGCAACAAGGTGAGCACCCGGAGTCTGTTAGAATTTTTTTGAAATCAGATTCTATGCATCCAACATTCCGACTTGTCTCTGGGATATTTGTTCTAACACTGGGTCCGCTTATTTCTCTATCAGTGTGGTTTATGCTTGGGTCTCTTCAGCGGTCTCTCAGAGTCCCAAAGCTCTGTATGTTGAAATGACTAAGGTCATAGTCTTGTGCCTTCATCTGCTTTCAGTCTTGACCTTCTGAAATGTGATCCCGTTTAACACTCTGACCTTAGTGATATTTACGTTCTGATGATTTCCACATATCTCCATTTAAGACCTCTCTCAAGTTTCATATATATCTGACTGGGTTTTCCATGTCTGTACTTGGATATCTAATAATTACCTCAAGGGTGATGTGCTTCAAAATGCACTTGTTCTCATCCCATTTGAACTTGAACATCATCTTCATCTTATTAAAAGGCATCACCCACTTACCCATTAGCTCAAGCCAAATACTTAGGAACACGCTTTGATTTCCTCCTGTTACTTATCCCCAGATAAATCCAGTAATGGGTCTTATCCATTCTTCAAAACACATCCAGATTTCTTCCACTTTTCATTCCCTTTGCTTCCTCAAACTAGGGTCACATTTGCAATTGCCTACTTTCTTCTTTTTCTTGCGTGCTTATTCTGTTTCTCTTTCCATCCTTAGAGTAGGAGTTCAGTGAAAATAAAGAGTATTTTTTTTATTTCTCCAACACTAACATGATACCTGGTATATGGTAGTAGCCACTTAAGAAGGATGTATTGAATGAGTGGATTTTGTCTCTTACCATTTTGAATCAGGTATCCCTCCAGCCTCTGTGATCTGATGCTGCTAGTGACTTCCTTGTATTTTACTGTCTCCAGGGCCTTACTTACAAAGCAGATAATTCTTGATCTGTTGTGAATTTACCCTATATGACACTGACAGCTGTCATCTTTTGGTTTGTTGTATTTGTATTACTGTGTTTTTAAACATTTCTAACAGATAAGTTAGTGTTTCATGAGTACAGAATTTTTTTAGGTGGGGAAGATAGAAATGTTCTAGAGATGGATGATGGTGGTGGCTGCACCACAGCGTGACTGTACTTAATGACACAGAACTGTACGCTTAAAAATGGTTAAAATGGCAAATTTTACCTTATGTGTATTTAGCTACAATTTTAAGAGCTTTTTTTAAAAAGAGATAAGGAATATGTATACAAGGATATGCTTGGAATTTCTTTTATGTTGATACTAAAAGTTTTCCACTAAAGAGCCAGCCCACCCCACAGTACTTTTGAAGCATTTTTATTCCATATGATGGTCGTGGAATGATTCACCGTTGTCTTCTTTCCTAGAAATTGAGAGAGTTGACGATCATCTGCCTCAGCACTTAGAAAATCTCAAAATGCCGAAGAGGATGGAACAGTGTTATGAACTGAACACATGTGGAAAGACTGTTCATCAGAGCAAAAGTCATTTTCCTTTCAGGCCAAATCATGATAGGTTTCATTTACGTGGAAAAACTTTGAAGCCACACTTAATCAACCGAAGTAGAAGCTGTGACAAAGAGCCTGCTGAGTCTGGTGGAGACGGGAGATCCTTTCTCAGTGCTAATCACAAGCAAACTCACACCGAAATTCAATTCCATGAAAGTAGAAGGCCCACCAGCACTAAGTCACAATTCCTTAAACATCAGCAAATACACAAAATAGAGACGGCCCACGAATGTCCTGAATGTGGGAAAGCCTTCCTCAAGAAGTCTCGGCTCACAGAACATAAGAGAATTCATACAGGAAAAAAACCCCATGGGTGTAGTGTATGTGGGAGAACCTTCTCCAAGAAGTTCAAGCTCACTGAACATCAGCGAATTCACAAAGGAGAGAAACCCTATGAGTGCTGTGAGTGTGGGAAAGCCTTCCTCAGGAAATTTCAGCTTACTGAACATCAGAAGACTCATACAGGAAATAAACCCCATGGCTGCGGTATATGTGGGAAAGCATTCTCCAGAAAGTTCAAGCTGACTGAACACCAGAGAACTCACACAGGAGAGAAACCTTATGGATGTACTGAATGTGGCAAAGCCTTCTGCAGGAAGGCAGAACTCATTATACATCAGAGAAATGAAAGAGGAGAAAGGCCCCATCAGTGCAGTGAATGTGGAAAAGGTTTCGCCAGAAAATCACAACTCATTCTACATCAGAAAACTCATACAGGAGAGAAATCTTATATATGCAGTGAATGTGGAAAAGGTTTCATTCAGAAGGGCAATCTCCTTATACATCAACGAACTCATACTGGAGAGAAACCCTATGGATGCATTGAATGTGGTAAGGCCTTCAGCCAGAAGGCGTGCCTGATAGCACATCAGCGATTTCATACAGGAAAGACTCCCTTCGTATGTACTGAATGTGGAAAATCTTGTTCACAGAAATCAGGACTCATTAAACATCAGAGAATTCACACAGGAGAGAAACCCTATAAATGCAGTGACTGTGGGAAAGCCTTCACTACAAAGACAATGCTCACTGTGCATCAAAGAACTCATACAGGAGAGAGACCCTATGGATGCAATGAATGTGGGAAAGCTTTCTCCCACATGTCATGCCTTGTTAAACATAAGAGGATACACACAAGAGAGAAACATGTAGATTCAGTGAAGGTTGAATATTCTTCCACAGAGGGTCACAGCTTATTAGATACTAGTGAATTCATGCAGGGGAAAAGCCCTGTTAATACAGTGACTGCACAGATGCCTTCCGTGATCCCTCAGACCTCATTAAACATCAGTGGGCTCCTCGCAGATAGGAATGCGGTCCTAGTGGGACAGCCAGCTGCCAGATGTGCACCCTCAGGTAATAACGGAGAATTTGTACAGGAGAGAAACCTTATGAATGCAGCGAATGTGGTTGTGCCTTCAGTGGTCAATTACATCTTATTTTATGTCACGAAAAACACATAGAAAAAAAACTGGTACATTCAATTAGGAAAAGCCTTGAGCAATAATGTCTTGCTGATAATATGGTTATACACGAACAAAACCCATGAGTGCAGAGGCTAGTTTTAGAAGACCGACTCTGTCTGTCATCAGTGATCAACATAGCTCATCAGGGAGCTTATAGTGAGTAGAGACATGGCAATAATGGGAAAGTCCCTACCCTTAATATGTCAGTTCATACTGAGGAGAAACAGGAGGCAATGAACGTGGGGCACCTAGGTGGCTCAGGTCATGATCTCACGGTTCGTGAGCTCAAGCCCCGTGTCGGGCTCTGTGCTGACAGCTCAGAGCCTGGAGTCTGCTTCAGATTTTGTGTCTCCCTCTCTCTCTGCCCCTCCCCCGCTCAGCTCTGTCTCTCTCTCTCAAAAATAAACATTAAAAGAAAAAAAAAAGCAGTGAACATGGCTGGGATTTCAGTGGTACATTCTGCCTCATGCATTAGCAGGTAAAATCACAGAGAAATACAACTCTGTTAATCCACTAATTGTGGAATTCCTTTAACGAAATACTAAAGTTCTTGTGAAACAAAGGTTTGTGAAGATGAGGAACATTTGAGAGCTTTATGTACCTTTTCTAATTTGACCTATATGTCATGTAATACACCTGATGAACATTTTCAGACAGGGTACCTTGAACCACATTCCTAATTACCATGTTAGTGATTCCATAATTTAGAGGAGATAGTTTCTGCCCTACATCACTGGCTAACATTATCACACTATATTCACTTTTCCCATTTGTGGATTCTTTTTTTTTAAATTTTGTTTCTTTTTTTTTTAATTTTGTTTTAGAGAGAGAGAGTGTACGCATGTGAGCTGGGGATAGGGGCAGAGGGAGAGAGAGACTCAAGCATGACCCTGGGATCATGACCTCCACTGAAATCAAGAGTTGGAAGCTCAACCAACTGAGCCATTCAGAATTAAAACAGGGCCAGGAAGAAATTAAGTAAATAATAAAACAGGGCCAGAAAGGACCAAACTTTCCAAGTAACCTCAGGTGCACCTCTTTCTCTTTTTCTAAAATTTTCTTCAATTCTAAAATTCTTCAGTATCATATAATGTTTACCTTGTTGCATTTCTTTGGCTTTAGATTTTATTTCAGGCAACTGAAGTCCTTCAAAAAGAAATGAATATTTTAAACTCATGAATATAATTTAATGTCCTTTGATGAGTTTAATTTCAATTTAAAAATAAGAGCAAGCATTATACAATGTCACCATAAAAGCGATTTTTAAAATTTTCTAGACCTGAAAAGATAGAGAACCCAGGTTTGCAAAATGAACTAAAAGCCCAAGTACAATTAGTAATTTAAACCTACACATTAAATAACAATACATTCCAACAAAGCTCTCAGTAGTCATTTTCGAAAACATGAGAAAGTAAGGTAGGCAATTTGAACACAAATTAAGAGGATTACTTCCATCCTAGCTCTCCCCGTCCCTTCCCTGATTATTGAATTCTCAGAATGCTGGGAATCTGAAGTTCTAAATGCCTGGATAACTATCCAGTTGCCTCCCCTTGGAGGCAGTACCCTGTCTAACCCTAACTTTTGCTTCATTGATGGAACCACCCCAACATTCTTCCTAGCATCTATTCCCATTTTCTTTCAACTCAGAGGGACTGAGTCCTACAAACACGAGGAAGACAAAAGTAGATCTTCATAGAATCAGCCTTGGACTGGTATCTCATGCTCCACAAAGCCAGAGAGACTTGGATTTGGACCTAGAGTAGGCATAGGGTTTCTGGAAGAGTAGGGTGAATCTAGTGCTGGAATTACTGAAGGCCTGTAACCAGCCTGGAAAGTATTTTTGGAATCTGGTATGTATAATTAGTTAAATGTAGTCAGGGGTAATCACAGGGGCTGGCATAAACAATACAGGAAGAAGTTCAGACCACGTCTACTGGTGAAAAACTGATCTGAAAAGGGCATGAGGTCAGGTCTCAGGGAGAAACTAAAGGTAGAGGTCTGTCAGACGAGATAGTTGAGTGGCATTTAGGCAGTTGATTTTTTTTGTAAATCAATGACATAAACACCACTAGAATCACTTGAAGAGAACATTTCACTTGTTTTCGAGATTTTGATATGGAATATAAAGACCTTGGGTCATGTATAAACGTTACCAATTTTAATACAAACCATATTACAATATCAACTTTATGCTCAAGTGTAAGGTCTTGAATGTAAGTTATACACTGTAAAAGTTAGACTATAAGCTTCATGAGGGTAGGGAACTTCTGATAACCCCTGTATACAAGATGTCTAGAAGAATATGTGATATAGGGTAGGCACTTGATACACATGGTTAGTTGACTGAATCCCATCCAATAAGCAATCTTGCTTAACTGAGATTTAAAGCAGGGCCAGGAAGAAATTAACTAACCAAATAATAAAACAGGGCCAGAAAGGACCAAACTTTTCAAGTAACCTCAATGTATCCCAAAACAATTCTTTGTAAGAGGAGCGCTTCAAGAATATTTGTAAGAGAGGCATCTGGGTGGCTCAGTCGGTTAGCATCCAACTCGGTTTTGGCTCAGGTCATGATCTCACAGTTTGTGGGTTCGAGTCCCATGCTGGGCCCTGCACTGACAGTGCAGAGCCTGCTTGGGATTCTCTCTCTCTGCCCCTCCACCCCCACTCTCCTCTCTCTCAATAAATTAAATAAATAAATAGAGTGCAAAAATATCCTGATCTCCCCTGTTGTACCTACTCCCCCATAATCCCATAATAAAGTTGATAAACCTATCAGGCAGGAAAATGTGACCAGTGTTGAAAGACCAATCAAAAGTGACCTAGAACTGATATCAATGCTAGATTGAGCGAACAAGAACATTGTATAAACGGTTATAGCTGTATTCCATTATATCAAAAAGAGGAATGATTAACATGTTAATAACAACAATGTCTTGGGTTGATAAGTAATACATTTTACTTCATATTTTATAAACCTTCCCAGAATACTGTTGTTTGTTCACTATCTTGATCAGAGAGTGAAGGGCCGTTAGCAGTTTCCCCTAGGCATTTCTCACAATACCTCTTTTGCCACTTGGCCAAGAACATAAGGCCGCCTTTTTTTTTTTAAGTTCAGGTTCTCTGAACAGTTTTTCACTTTTTAATAAAATCTTTTGTTCTCACTATGCTTAAATTTGTACTTTCTTTTGCCTTGCCATAAAGTTCACTGATGTTTTGCATACACGAATAGGGTAAACTATGTTTACCTGTTACCCACCTGTTTTTCATTTTGGATAGTTTGTATTGCTGTGTCTTTTCAGTTCACTAATTTTTTCTTACACAATGTCTACTCTGCTAGGGACACCTGGGTGGATAAGTCCTTTAAGCTTCCAACTTCAGCTCAGGTCATGATCTTGTGGTCCATGGGTTTAAGCCCCACATGAGGCTCTGTGCTGACAGCTCAAGGGCCTAGAGCCTGCTTTGGATTCTGTGTGTCTCTCTCTCTCTGCCCCCACCCCTCACTTACACTCTGTCTCCCTCTTTCTCTCAAACATAAATAAACACTAAAAAGAAACAATGTTTGCTCTGCCATCAATCCCATCAAGAGTATGTCTTATTTCTAGAAATTTGAATTGGGCCTTTCTTTTTAGATTATTCATATCTCTATTTAATATGGTTTATTTTTTGGGTCTGGGTGGCTCAGTCAGTTGAGTGTCTGACTTCAACTCATGTCATGATCTTGGGGTTCATGGGTTCAAGCCCTACACTAGGCTCTGTGCTGACAACTCGGAGCCTGGAGCCTGCTTCAGATGCTGTGTGTGTCTCTCTCTTTCTCTCAAAATAAATAAATAAGCACCAAAAAACAAAAACAAAACATGGTTTACTTTTTTTTTTAAGTTTTTATTTAAGTAGTCTCTACAAATCACAACCCTGAAATCAAGTCACATACTCTACCGACTGAGCCAGCCAGGCATCCCAACATGGTTTACTTTTAACCTAATTGTGACAGTATTTAAAGTGAGTTTTCAGTATTTAAAGTGAGTAGTTCCAGTTAAGCATCTGACTCTTGATTTTGGTTCAGGTCATGTTACCATGGTTTGTGAGTTCGAGCCCTACACTGGGCTCTAGTGCAGAGTGTGCTTGGGATTCTCTCCCTCTCTCTCTCTCAAAAATAAGTATTTTTTAAAAAAGTAGGCAGCATATAGTTAGACCTAGGTTTTTGTTTTGTTTTTTAATCTAGTTGACAATCTCTTTTTATTGGGGTATTTAGGTCATTCATAATTAATGTGGTTATGTTCAAATAATGTGCAATTTGTTATTTATTCTATCTGGTTTTGCTCTCCTTTTTGTCTTTTTCTACCTTCTTTTGGAGTAGCTATGTTTTATGATTATTCATATCCTTTGTTGGCTCATTAGGTGTAACTTTGTTATTTAAGTGGTTCCTTTAGAGTTTACAGAATGTATCATTCACTTAACAGTGTATCTTCAAGTTATCATACTTTTCACATGTAGTACTAGAATCTTGTAATAGTATACTTCAGTTTTCTGCAGCCAGATCAGCTTCGTTGAAGAGATTATCTTCTGGATGCTCCTGGGACACTTTTTTTTTTTTTTTTTAAACCCTAGGATATATTTTTAGGGGATGGATAAACTGGCTTTACATAATTACACGTTAGCATTTCTAACTCCATATACTTTCAGAATCTTTAAAAAATATGAAGAAATTTCTGGCATTTAAACTTTAGGCCACCTTTGAGTCAGGTTACATTCAACCAACAAAGCAAACTAAAGCCATTCTAACTGAGCTTACACATTAAAGCCAGAATCCATTCATGGTCAGCCCATATTGTTAAGTTTGCCTGATCCAAATTTTTATTCCTTTTTACCATAATCCCACAAATGTTTCCCAGGATTCTCTTTATATAAGCAATATATATATATATATAAATAAATCATAACTACATTGTGTTTATCCAAGGGATGCAAATTAAGTTAGTTGGTTTAATTTTCTTTTTTTTTTTTTTTGAGAGAGGACGCAAGTGAGCAAGGGCGGGGTGAGAGAATCCCACAAGGGGCAGAGAGAAACAGAGGAAGAGAGAGAGAAGCGGGGCTCACCCAAAATGGGGCTCAAGCTCACCTAATGTGGGACTCAAACTCATTAACTGTGAGATCATGACCTGCGCCTAAGTCAGATGCTTAGCCGACTGAGCCATCCAGGCACCCCTCACCACTGTATTAGACTGCTTTGGCTGTCATAACAAAATAACACAGAGTGGGTGTTTGAAACAACAGAAATTCATTTTCTTACAGTTCCTGAGGCTAGAAGTTCACAATCCAGTTTCCAGCAGATTTGGTTTCTGGTCAGGACTCTAGCTGCCGTCTCCCCATGTCCTTGCAAGGCATTTCCTCAGTTTGTCTGCACAAAGAGCACTCTGGTGACTCTTGTGCTAAGGACACCAAACTACTAAGATCAGAGCCCTACCCTTTGACCTCATTTAACTTTAATGACTTCATTAGAGGTCCCATCCCCTAATATGGCCACACTGGGTGTTAGGGTTTCTACCCGTGAATCTAAGAGGACACCAACATTCAGTCCATAATATTCGACCCTTAACCACCCCCCAATTCATGACCTTTTTGCATGCAAAACACATTCCATCCCAACAACCCTCAAAGTCTAACTCATTCCAGCATCAACTCTAAAGTCTATATAATCTAAGTCTCATCTAAATCAGATATAGGTGAGACTTCTGGTACAATTTACCCTGAGGCAAAATTCCTCTCCAGCTGTGAACTAAAATTAGAGAGGTGATTCACTTCCAAAAAAAATGGTGGGACAGGGGTAGGATAGACATTCCCATTCCAAGAGAGAGAAATTAGAAGAAACGGGGTGATGAGTCCCAAGCAAATCCCAAACCTAGCAAAGCATATCCCATTAGATCTTAAGACTCAAGAATAATCATCTTTGGAGTGCCTGGTTGGCTCAGTCAGTGCATCCAACTCTTTTTTTTTTTTTTTTTTTTTTGATGTTTATTTATTTTTGAGGGAAGCAGAGAAAAAGGGAGACAATGATCTGAAGCAGGTTCCAGGCTCTGAGGTGTCGGTGCAAAGCCTGATGCGGGGCTGTACTGCATGGATCACGAGAGCATGACCTGAGCCGAAGTCCGACACGTAACCAACTGAGCCACCCAGGCACCTCTCGGTGGGTCCAACTCTTGATGTTGGCTCAGGTCATGATCCTGGGGTTGTGGGATGGAGCCCCAAGTCTGGCTGTGTGCTGAGCATGGAGACTGCTTAAGATTCTCTCTCTCTGCCTGTCCCCCGGCTCTCTCATTCTCTAAAAATTATTTTTTCCTTAAAGCATGGAAGCTAATAATACAGGCTTTAAAAAAAAATAATGATCTTCGGTAATTTATCTTTGGTTATGCTCTGGCTGGTAGGCATTGTAGGCAGGACTCATAACAGTCTTGCAACTTTACATTCAAACCATCAATTTTACATTCTGCGTGTCAGTAGAACGTTAAGCTCCACGAAGGGTATTTTTGTCTGCACTTACAGCTTTTGTATCCCCAGCACGCAGAACAGTGTTTGCCACATTTTATAAGCATCTGCTGAGTGAATGAATGAATCATTAATCCCTTTAATGGGGAGGCGCTCTGATTGTGGTTGTGTAACTATGGGGAATGAGTTTTGCACTGGGAGCTCCTCAGTTTAATCATTTGGGCTGAAATATTGAATACAACCACTTCCCTTTCTTAGAGGTTTTTTTTTTTTTTTAAGTTTTTAATTTTAAATACAATCTACCCCCAAGATCAAGAGTCACATGCTGTACCAACTGAGCCAGAGAGGCCCCCTCAGCACTTTTTTTTTAATGTTTTTAAATTTTTTTTTAATTTATTTTTGAGAGAGAGACAGACAGAGTGTGAGTGGAGGAGGGGCAGAGAGAGAGGGAAACACAGAATGGAAGCAGGCTCCAGGCTCTGAGTTGTTAGCACAGAGCCCAACGCGGGATTGGAACTCACGAACCGTGAGATCATGACCGGAGCCAAAGTCGGATGCTTGGCCGACTGAGCCACCCAGGCGCCCCCCATACACCGCGCCGCCCCCCCCCCCCCCCCCGCGCGTCAGCACTTTTGATGCAAGGAATTTTCCATCTTTATGGAAGGAAAATCTTGCCCAGCCTTTGGCTCCTTCCACCGTGGGAGAGCCACGATTCTCCATTGGCTCTGCCCCTTCTGTTGACCCCTAACAACCACCAGCCACATTTTCTCCTACACAAATCATACCAAGAGCTCTATGATTCTGTTTACCTACTCTCTGACCAACGGCTTTTTCAGCGGTTCTCTACACCCTAGACTGGCCTGAAATGCCACTTTCTCCACAAAGCCCCCTCTAGCCAGCATTCCCAAGATGCTAGCCGGGTTCCCTCCCAACTGTTGTTCCCTTCGGCTCGGGCTTCCTCCCGGTCGAACTTCTACGCTGGCTGCGCCCACCCGGCTTTTCCCTAGCCTTGAAATCAAAGTGTCAAAGTCCGCCACCTTCTCGGCCCGTCCTGAGAAGAATTCTGGGCAGGCCCGAGTTTCTGAGAAGCTAAGCAGTTTATGCACTGCCCCTGGTGGAAGTTGTAAATTCGGGGTCCAGGGGGTCAAGTGGCCTGGAAATGAAGTGAAATAAAGCGTTTTCAATAGCTTCTCACCGTCTTGGGCCTTCCCGCGAAAAACAGAAAAAGAGATAACCCCCGCCGTAGGGCAATAGGTGGAGAACTGGCGGCTCTCTTCTAGTAGCCTGGAGCGGGCGCTGCAATATGACGTCACAGAGGCCGAACCCAGCGCCAGAATTCGCGTCTCTGGAACGACGCGCGCTGACCCTTATCGGTCACCATCCTTTCCGTTTCTGAGGGTCTGGGAGAGGCTGAGGTGGGACTCAGGGGGGTCTGTGGACGCAGAGGCAAAGTGTTTAGAGACGTGGTACCGTGGTTTTCTCCAGTGGTGAAGAGCGAGGCCATCGCCAGGTCAGTGTCGGTTCTGGGAGTGTTTCGGGGCCAGGGAGAGCTCGTTGGTTTTTGGTTTTTTGTTTTTCAAACCCCGGAGCTCGTGGGGGGTCGGTGTTGGGGGAAGCTAGTGGGAATTCCCGCTGGGGTGTTCTGTGTCGGAGGGTCACGTGGGGGTTCCGTGTTGGGACGTGCACTTGGAGAGAGCAGCGCTGTGGGGTGTCTGTGGTCGGGGAAAGCGGGAGTCGTGTCCGTGTCGGTGACTGCCTTTGGGGAGTTCCGTTGCTGATGCTTTTCACATCCTTACTTTTGAAGATGGGGTTTCTGGCCACTTGCGTCCATGTTGACTGTATGTTCTTATTGAAAGTACATGTTTTCAGTTTTATTTCCTGCCCATGTAATGACATGCCCAAACTCTTACATACTCCGGAAAATAACTCTTGTTAAAATATAGTGGATTTCGCTTTTAGTGTTGGGATCAGTTTTGTGTAGGTAGTGACATAATTTTATCAGCTATTTCCATATTTTTAACTCTGGAAGTTTTCATCTTTCTTTTTTTTTTTTTAATTACTGCAGTTATGTTCCATCAAGTGGGTGCTTTAATTTGGGTGGAACTGATGAGGGTTAGGTCCACCACTTTCTGGAACATTTGACGGATTTCCTTTAACCCAAGTGTTTAAAAAGGATTTGACCAGCTGTGGTGGTAATTTTTCCACATGTGTCTTAGACATATCTGGTTATGTTTATTCCTAAATAGTTTATACTGTTGGGTTGCCTGGGTGGCTCGGTTGGTTAAGCGTCTGACTTTGACCGAGGTCATGATCTCACAGTTCTCAAGTTCCAGCCTCGCATCAGGTTCTGTGCTGAAAGCTCAGAGTCTGGAGCCCGTTTCCGATTCTGTGTATCCCTCTCTTTCTGCCCCTCCCAGGCTTGTACTCTTTCTCAAAAATAAATAAAACATTTAAAAAAATTTAAAATAGTTTATACTGTTGTTGTAACGGTAAATGGTGTGGTTTTTCTCCATATGACCCCACTCCCTCTTTTTTCTTTCTTCTAATTTTATATAATGCACAAGAACAAAACTTTAAAAGGTACACTTATTCTGTCACCTCAGTCTACTACCGTTACTGCTACTAGCTTATAAATCAATTCCTTTATATTTTCTAGTTGACTGTTTTTGTTATCTGCAAATAATTTTGGTCAGGTGGCAAGTGTATGGACTGTGGAATAAGAAGAACCTGCTTCTGCCTCTGACTTGGGTAGGTTAATGTCTGAGTCAGTTTCTTCATTTGTGAAAAAGCTATCGTAATTCCTAGTTCGTAGCGTCATTATGAAAATTAAATTAGCAGATGTTCTTTAAATACAAAGTGTAGTGCCTGGCACCTAGTCTAGTCTGAATAAATGGTAGCCATGATTTATCAAGCTTTATTCCTCTTTCTCAAAGATCCCCCCCACCATTCTCAAAGATCCCCCCCCCAGCTTTAGTGAGATATAATTGACATATAACATTCTGTAAGTTTAAGGTGTACAACTGTGTTGATTTAATATACTTATGTATTGCAAAATAATTATTACCTTAGGTTAGCTAACACCTGCATCATGTCACATAATTACTATTTCTTTAAAAAAAAATTTTTTTTAACGTTTATTCATTTTTGAGAGACAGAGAGGGACAGAGTATGAGCAGGGAAGGGGCAGCGAGAGAGGCAGACACAGAATCTGAAGCAGGCTCCAGGCTCTGAGCTGTCAGCACAGAGCCCGACGCGGAGCTCGAACTCACAAACTGTGAGATCATGACCTGAGCCGAAGTCGGACGCTCAACCGACTGAGCCACCCAGGCACCCCCATAATTACTATTTCTTTTATGTGGTGAAAACATTTAAGATCTACTTGCTTAGATCTTAAAGCTTTCAGTTCTATGGTACAGTGTTGACTGTAATTACTATGCTGTATATTAAAGCTCTTCGAATCACTTTATAAAATTATTTTCATTTATATTTTTCCTCTCTCTAATATTTGCTTTACAGATGGCTAGATTTCCCAGTGTCTTATATTCCTGGGAGAAACCATACTTCTCCATAATGATTTGTTCTTTTAATATGTGGTTGGGTTTTATTTGCTAATATTTTACTTAGTATTTTTGCGCCTAGAAATAAAAAGATGTCTCAGATTTGCTTTAGAATAATCCAGTGGTAGAGGGAGATGAGTGGTGGTGTAGATATACAAAATTAGGTTTGCGTTGCTAACTATTGAAGACACAATGGATGTGAGGAATTTGATTATACTGTTCTTTCCTCTTTCTTTGTGCATGGGGTTTAATTATACTGTTTCTTCTTCTTTGATTTGGAATTTTTCATAATAAAATTTAAAAATATTTGCTTCTACATTTATAAGTGAAACTGAGCTGTACTTTTCTTTAAGAGTATTTTTCAAGTAGGGGCGTCTGGGTGAGTCAGTCCTTTTGATTTTGGCTCAGGTCATGATCTTTCAGTTCGTGGGTTGGAGCCCTGCATGGGGCCCACTGCTGTCAGCACTGAGCCTGCTTCAGATCCTCTGTCCCCGTCTCTCTCTGCCCCTCCCCCCACCAAATAAATAAACATTAAAAAAAAAATTAAGTGGCGCCTAGGTGGGCCAGTTGGTTAAGCATCCTACTTTTTTTTTTTTTTAATTTTAATGTTTATTTTTGAGAGAGAGACAGACAGCATGAGTGGGGGGAGGGGCAGAGAGTGGGAGACACAGAAATCTGAAGCAGGCTCCAGGCTCTGAGCTGTCATCACAGAGCCCGATGCAGGGCTCAGACTCACGAATTGCGAGATCATGACCTGAGCTGAAGTTGGACGCTCAACCGACTGAGTCACCCAGGTGCCCCAGCGTCTGACTTTTGATTTCAGCTCAGGTCATGATCTCATGGTTCGTGGGTTCCAGCCCCACGTTGGGCTCTGTGCTGATAGCCTGGAGCCTGCTTGAGATTCTCTATTTGCCCTCTCCTTTCTCTCTCCCTCTCTCTCAAAAATAAATAAATTAAACATTAAAAAATTATTTTAAAGTATTTTTCAAGGGGCACCTGGGTGGCTCAGTCAGTTAAGCATCCAGCTCTTGGTTTTGGCTCAGGTCATGATCTCACGGTTCGTGAGTCTGAGCCCACATTGGGCTCCATGCTGGCAGTGTGGAGCCTGCTTGGGATTCTCTCTCGCCCCCTCTCTCTGCCTCTCCCCTGCTCATGCTTTTTCTGTCCCTCTCTCAGAAATAAATAAATTAATTTAAAAAATTTTTAAGCATTTTTAAAGTATAAATGAAAAATGAAAAAATAAGCTATTATAACAACCTAGGAGCGCCAACTCATCCTAATCCCCTTCTTCTCTAGAGGTATTCTTATCCTAAAAACGTTATATTAAATTTGCCTGGTTGTTAACTTTATGCAGATGGAACCATAGGTTACCTGTCCTTTTGTATCTGCCTTCTTTTGCTCAGTATTTTGTTGTGAAATTCATCTAAATTGTTGCATATAGCAGTAGTTAATTTCTTTTCATTGCTGTGTAGTATTCTTTGGTGTGATTATATTATGTATCCATTCTGCTATTAACAGACATTTAGGTTGTTACTGACTTGTGTCTATTATGAGTAGTGCTGACATGAACATTTTTGTACTTTTTGGTGCATAAAAGCTGTACTGGGTATACACTTAGTAGAATTCCTGAAGTGTAGGGTGTACTAGATACAAGGAGAAGTGACAAATGCCCAGTGATAATGGGAGTTCTCAGCACACCTCTCTCAGTAACATAGAACAAGGAGAGAAAAAGCTAGAAGGCTATAGTTTAACAGTGGTCGGCAAACTTTCTGTAAAGGGCAGCGAGAGTAAATATTTTAGGCTCTGCGGGCCAGATGGTCTGTCTGCACCTGCTTAGCTCTGCCATTGTAAGATGAAAGTAGCCATAGAAAATACATAAACAAATGGGTATGGCCGAGGTCTGGAAAAACATTATTTACAAAAACAGGTCACCAGCCTACGATAGTGCTAACCCTGAACCGTTAGAATAACATGATTAACAAGAATAACATGATTAACAAACTTGATTGATGTGAAACACTCCACCCAACAATTTTCCTCAGATGCACATAGAACATTTATAAAAAGTTTGCATGTGGTAGGCCAGAAAGCCAGTCTAAACAAATTTCAAAGGATTGAAATCATTTGGAAGATTTTCTCTACTACAGTGTAATTAAGCTTAGAAAGCAATACCAAAATGATATCTAGAAAAATCTCCATTTTGGGGCGCCTGGGTGGCTCATTCGGTTAACATCCTACCCTTGATTTTGGCTTAGGCCGTGATCTCGCAGTTCGTGAGTTCAAGCCCCACATCAGTCTCTGCACTCTTAGCACCAAGCCTGTTTGGGATTCTTTCTCTCTCCCTCTCTGTCCCTGCCCTACTCATGCTTGTGCTCTGTCTTAAAAAAAACATTTTTAAAAAAGAAGGAAGAATGAAAATCAATGTATAAGCAAGCATCTATGTAGTTCTCTCTTTTTCTAAAAAAATCTAGTGATTAGTATTTTATTTACTTATTTTAATATTTACTTATAAAAAAATTTTTTTTAACATTATTTATTTTTGAGATACAGAGAGAGACAGAGCATGAGCAGGGGAGGGGCAGAGAGAGAGGGAGACACAGAATCCGGAGCAGGCTCCAGGCTCCGAGCTGTCAGCACAGACCCTGATGCGGGGCTCAAACTCACAAACCCCGAGTTCATGACCTGAGCCGAGGTCGGACGCTTAACCGACTGAGCCACCCAGGCACCCCTAATATTTATTTATCTTTGAGAGAGAGAGAGAGGGAGAAAGAGAGAGAGAGAGAGACATAGAGTGAGCAGGGAAGACACAGAATCCGAAGCAGGCTCCAGGCTCCGAGCTGTCAGCACAGAGCCCAACATGGGGCCCAAACCCATGAACCACGAGATCGTGACCCAAGCTGAAGTCAGATGCTCAACCAACTGAGCCACCCAGGCGCCCCGTAGTGATTAGTATTTTAAAGTGCTGGCTTCATACAATTAGTACAGAAACTTCTCCTACTTTACTGTGATCTGTGAGAGTTTATATAATACCAGAATCATCTGTACTGTAAACTTTAGGTAGAAGTCATCAGGCCCTGATGACTGTTTTCTTTTTAACTTTTTTTCATGGAGATTCAGAGTAGAGAGAACATTACAATTCATGCCCATCACTAAGCTTCCACAATTATCAACTCATGGCCAGTCAGGTTCATCATGCCTCTGCCACTTCTGGTTTTTCTCTGGAGAATGTCATAGCACATCCAAGGCCTGTTGTCCTTAAACTTGTAAATATTCTATTGTGCATCTCTAACTGGTAAGGTCATTTAAAAAATTCATAACCAGTAGGCCATTTTCAAATGTATCAAAATGAATAATTCTTTTATTTGATCCAAGACCCAGTGCATATTCATATTCAAGTTTTTTCTGATATTGGCAACGTTGCCCTTAACATTGGATTGTTTGAGTTATGACCCAAATAATGTGCATTACATTTCCTTCTTATACCTCTTAGGTCTCTGTTATTCTTTAACAGCCCCTCTTCTGTTTCCTTTTTTCCTCCTCTTATGTGTCAACATGTTGCATTAAGTATATGGCACCATTAATGAAAGATTCTTGCCAAGAGAGTCATCAGACCTCATAAGTCCCAACTACCCAGTTTATAAGAAAAGTTTAGGGGAGGTGGGGAAGAACAAGTTAAACTATAGAATGATGAAGCACTCAGCCAAATCCTGAAGCTAGGGTATCTTATGGGCCAGGGTACTTGTTTTCTTCTGTCCTCCCTTCATTCCTTCTTAAAGCCTATGGCTGTCGATTTACAATGACTTGCAACATCTTTAGTTTTATTTCAAGTGGAGATTTTTTTTTAATTTAAAAATATTTAATTTTAAAAAAAATCCTGTGGTATTGCAGGGAAGAAAAAAGACGTGAATTCCATTTTCCCAGTCTACAGAGCCAGCTATAACAGTTATTCACATTGTTATATTTATTTTTGTGTGTATAAACACACACACACACACACACACACACACACACACACACAGATATAGATGTATTGCCTTACTTTGGCAGAAATACAGTATCATATTATATACGTAATGAGTAGAAATGTGCTTTGTTCATTGAGCTGTATAGCGTGGACATTTTTTATTTCCGGAAATATGTATTAACATATTAAATAATCACATCATATTCCATTAGGTAGAATATAATTATTCATTCAATTAATCCTCTATCAGTGGACCTAAACAGTACCTCAGGGGTTTCTACACACCCCCTCTCCTCAAGTTCAGTAATTTGCTGGAACAGCTCACAGAACTCAGTAAAGTAACTACTTTACTTACTATCACCAGTTTATTATAAGAGATACAAAGGAACAGCCAGGTGAAGAGGTACATAGGTTAGTGTCCAGAAGGGTCCTGAGCACAGGAGCTTGTGTCCCTGTGCGGTTGGGGTACACCACCCTCTTGGCACCTCGAAGTGTTCACCAACTCAGAAGCTCTCCAAACCCTGTAATGTAGGAGATTTTGTGGATTAAATAGGCCTGATTGATTAAATCATTGACCAAACTCAATCTCCAGCCCTTCTCTGCTTCCCAGAGGTTCCAGAGGTGAGGCTGAAAGTTCCAACCCTCTAATCATGCCTTGGTCTTTTTGGGGACCAACTCCCATCCTGAGGCTATTTGGGGACCCCCAGCCACCAATAAATCATTGGCATATAAAAGCTACTCTTGGGGCGCCTGGGTGGCTCGGTCGGTTAAGCGTCCGACTTCAGCTCAGGTCATGATCTCATGGTCCGTGAGTTTGAGCCCCGCGTTGGGCTCTGTGCTGACAGCTCAGAGCCTGGAGCCCATTTCAGATTCTGTGTCTCCCTCTCTCTCTGCCCCTCCCCTGTTCATATTCTCTCTCTCTCTGTCTCAAAAATAAATAAATGTTAAAAAAAAAAAAAAAAAAAAAGCTACTCTTGTCTCTCTCCAGAGAGTCCAGGGATTTTAGGAGCTCTGTGCCAGGAATCTGGGACAAATACCAAATATCTATTTCCCATTGTACCATGAGTCTAAGGAAGTAGCCACTCCATTCCTAGGTTTGTAACAAAAAGAATACTGTATCTTATGAACTGCTTTTTTAAATATCAATTTAGGCTTTTCTCCTGTAACCTATTAATTTATTTTAGTGGCTACTAAAATAAAGGGCTAATAAAATAAAGAGGTTGGCTGCCAACCTGACATCTATGCCCCTTAAAAAAAAAAAATCCCTATTTTATTTAGACAGCTATCCATCTGGGAACTTGACCTTAACATTCAGCTCAGCAGGAAATGCAGATTAGTCCTACCAGTCAGGGTACGTCGTCCATTGCCATTCTCAGTTTCATTGCTGTGTTCCAGGCGTGAACATTTTATGCAGCTCTGATCTGTTAAATGTGAGGGAAAGTCTGCCAAGGAGCTTCTTGGAAACAGTTGGGTCCTTGATCTCCATTCCTAGAGATCTCAGTTGTAAACTCATTCCTATCTCACTCCCTAGTTGCTGCCTTGTAGGGTGAAAGCAGTATTCAAATTGACTTCATGGTGTTGGTGTCCTCAGTGTGGGTCTCCAGTTTCCAGCATGGCTCCAGGGCTTGGCCCGTGGGGAGACTGATCTCTGATCTGCTGCTACTGAGGCAAGAATGAGGCTGCATTTGCTTTCCTGATTATGTGGAAGGAGCTGGCTGGGGGTGCACAACAGATATTACAAGAGACAGTTGCAGGGGCTCTGTTTTTGTAACTGTGACCATATAGCCACTCCACAGCATGGCCACTCCACAGTGTGATGTGCCAAGGGAGTAAAGTTCATAAAGTGCATGAGAAAGAGAGAGAGAGAGAGAGAGAAAAAAAACAACTGTATCGTGAGGCTATTGGAAAAGGGATATGTCATAAAGGAGAGAGGCAGATGTGGATTCAGATCCCACGTTGCTACTTAGGAAGGATGTTAACCTGGACAACACACTTCACCTGACCAAGTCTCAGCTTACTTGCGCTTAAAATGGAGACAATGCTTGGGGCGCCTGGGTGGCTCAGTCGGTTAAGCGTCCGACTTCGGCTCAGGTCATGATCTCGCGGTTGGTGAGTTCAAGCCCCGCGTCGGGCCCTGCGCTGACAGCTCGGAGCCTGGAGCCTGTTTCGGAATCTGTGTCTCCCTCTCTCTGACCCTCCCCTGTTCATGCTCTGTCTCTCTCTGTCTCAAAAATAAATTAACGTTAAAAAAAAAATTTTTTTTAAATGGAGATAATGCTTACCTTATAGAGTAGTACTGAGGATTAAATAAGACGATGGTCATGATTTGTATAGTACCTTGGTCTTCAAATGGGATAATTGCTCCAGTGCAATAAACAAAAATTTTAGGGATGTGTAGGCACAGGTGGGTTTAAGGCAGTTTCCAAAGCCACCACTTATATACATTATCTTTCCTAAAATTGATCTGTGTGAGAAATTGACAGCAGGCAAGACCATGAGCCGTGTTCTTCTCCCATTTCTTTCACATCCATTCTTGTCCAACTTTGCCCCCCCCCCCAAAAAAAAACCAGACATTCCTCTCACCCATTCCGTATCTTCCCATGGAGCCTGGCCTCATAATGTAAAAGCTTCCTGGGTGTTAAAGAGACAGAGGAAATGTTGGGGCCTGTTGTTAGAATCCACACAGCCGAAGAGAGCTGTGGTCCCAGGTGTATGTCCTCTTGCCATTGAATTTGCTCTTGAATCCACAGGTTCTAGTCCAGGGGAACGAGGCATTATTGGTCCTAGAAGGAGGAGGTTCCAGGCCTGGGAGATCATCATTTCTGGCAGCAGCCTGACCTGAGATACCTTGCCTATATCTTCTGGGCAGGCCCAGAGCAGACAGAAGACAGAGCATATCCTGGAGTTTCTAGCCCTTTTTTAAGAACAGGAGAAAATGACCAAGGCCCAGGTGAGGTTTGTTGTACCTTTCTGTCCTTTGTTTCCCAGTGGATTTGTGGAAGCTTCTAACAGTTTGATAAAATGAGACAGTATATGTTGATAAAAGTCAGGGTCTGTTGGAAAATAAGTTTGGGTTATAATCTTCAAATCTGGGCAAATTAGGAAGCAAGGGATATGTATAGGTCCTAGGGTCCATACAAAGTCCTTAAGGATGGGAGCTAAATGGCTGTATAAGGCCTTGTGGGCTGCCTTAGCTTTGAATTTGTGTCTCCTCCTCTTGGCAGCTGTGGTACTAAGAAAAACACGAAATATTACATGATTTGCAGTGTCTGTGAGGAGAAAGCAAACCATTTCTTCAGGGAAAGTAATCTCATTGCTCAGAGAGTCTAAGAAATTTCTTTTCCTAGCTCTCCAGAGAGATTTTGTGGTAGACAGTGTCCTCGATATCAACCATGTAATAAAGGCATAGGATGCTTCCTTTGGCTTTTTCTCATCGTGTTCCTCAGAGTAAGCTCAGGGGGTAATGCCAGAGCAGGACTGGATTGGACAGAATTCTTCAAAAGCAGTGCACCTTGACAATAGAACCTTCCAGCAGTCCACACTTTACCCAGGAATAAAGCCTGGATTATTTAATAGAATGAATGGGCTGCTTGACCTTTGAGCCATTCTCCATGAAGAATTCTGCCATTTGGCGGAAGACAGCTAAAAGTTCCATTCTTTGATAACAGCTTGGAATACAGATAGTGACAATGCTCCCTGTACACCTTTTTGTTTGTTTGTTTTCTAGGGAGAGAAAAAGAGAGAGAGGATGCACCTGCACGCATGTTATGTGTGAGAGAAGCAGAGAGAGAAAGGGAGACAGGATCCAAAGCAGGCTTTGTGCTGACAGCACGGCCCCTCATTTATACCTTCTTTTTTAACTTTTTAAATTTTTTAATGTTTAATTTTGAGAGAGAGAGAGAGAGAGAGTAGGGGAGGGGCAGAGAGCTAGGGAAACAGAATCCAAAGCAGGCTCCAGGCTCTAGGCTCTGAGCTGTCAGCACAGAGCCCGATACAGGGCTCGAACCCACAGACTGTGAGATCATGACCGACCTGAGCCAAAATCGGACACTTAAGCAACTGAGCCACCCAGGCGCCCCTATACCTTCTTAACCACAGGTTCAGAAAAAGAAGTCAGAGTCAACTATTCTTAGTTTGGCCTTTGTATTTTTATTTTATTTATTTTAATTTTTTTTAATGTTTATTTATTTTTGAGAGAGAGAGACAGAGCACGAGTAGGGGAGGAGCCGAGAGAGAGAGGGAGACTTAGAATCTGAAGCAGGCTCCAGGCTCTGAGGTGTCAGCAAAGAGCCCGACACCGGGCTCCAACTCATGAACCGTGAGATCATGACCTGAGCCAAAGTCAGATGCTTAACTGACTGAGCCACCCAGGTGCCCCTGGCCTTTGTATTTTTAAATACTTAATGGTGCATGGCTATATTTAAATGTAAAAAAGTCAAGCAAAAAGAAGTATTTGCACTAAAAGAGAATATCCCCTTTTACCTTTTCCTGCCCAACCCCCAAACCAAGGAGTAACAGATGTTAATAGTTTGGGTCTCTGATTAATCTCTGTATAATTGACATATGGTAGAATATATTTATACACATTTCTATATGCATACGTATGTGTATATGTTAAGATTTTTTAGGGGCGCCTGGGTGGCTCAGTCAGTTAAGCATCCGACTCAGCTCAGGTCATGATTTCATGGTTTGTGAGTTTGAGCCCTGCATCCGGCCTGCTGCTGTCAGCTCAGAGCCCACTTCAGATCTTTTCCCTCTCTGTCTACCCCTCTCCCACTCGCAGTCTTTTTCTGTCTCTCTCAAAAATAAATAAACATCAAAAAAATCTTAAATCTATAAAGATTTTTGGTCTTTAATCTATAAAGATATGTCTGGAATACATATATACTAGTTGGGGACTTGATTTTTTTTTTTTTCATGTAAGAGAATGCCTTGAAGATCATTGATACCAATGTTTATATCTACCAAATTGATTTTAACGTTTGCATGGTATATTACAGCATGGAGGTGCTGTAATACATTCTTGCCTGCTTTTGATGGGTGTTTAGATGATGGATAGCTTTTCACTTATAAACAAAGAATGAACATTTCCTTCTGCACATTGTTTTGTCTCTGAAAATATTTTTTTTCGAATATTATTTTGATACTCTTTTAGCCTACAAAGAACTAATTAGTAGAATTCCATGGTGCTGTTGGCTGAATGTTTGTGTTCCCACAAAATTTATATGTTGAAATCTTGCCCCCCAGGGATGCTGGTGTTAGGCGGTGGGGGCCTTTGGACCAGCAGGTGGGCCCTCAACAGAATACAACCATGCTGGCTCCTTGATCTGGGATCTCCTACCTTCCCCAACTGTGAGAAATAAATTTCTGTTTTTATAAGCTACCCAGTCTGTGTTATTTTGTTATAGCAGCCTGAGACTAAGACACAGGGTCCTGTGGTATGTGAAATAGTAACCATGCACATAATTTATCACAGGAAGTCAATCAGAACGTGTTCCTGTCCCGCTTTTCTGCATCATCTGTTCTGCCTTAGAGTGCATTGGCATTGGTTGTTACAGGCACCGTTATCATTTGAGGACGTGGCCGTGAGCTTCTCCCGGGAGGAGTGGCGGCTCCTGGTCCCCGCCCAGAAGGACCTATACCGGGACGTGATGCTGGAGAACTACAGGAACCTGGTGTCAGTGGGTGAGGACAGCATCACAGTCAGTTGTCTTTCATTTCTCATTGAGTAGAACCCATAGTGTCTCTGAAATATCTCCTGGTTGGCACTAACATGTGGTAGGGTATAGACTTTTATTTTCCCGTTTGGCCCTAGAGTGTATACGCTCTCCCTTCCCCCAGGAAAAAGATTTTACTTTACTGAAGTACAAATGATGCATAAACTTTCTCCGGTTTTTGTAGGTGCCCAAGCTAAAATACTTGGTGCCAAGTCTTCAGTGATTTCCCATTTTACAGGATACCAAGCCAGCGAACCAGATTCACTCTTCCAGTTGGAGCATGGAGGACCACTGTGGGCAGTAGAGGGAGCAGCTCCGAGGCCACCCTGTCCAGGTGAGTGACTGAAAGGAAAACCAAGAAAACTAGAATTCCAGTCGGTCAGGGAAAGGTTAACACTTGGTTGTGTCGAGAGCTTTTCTTATACCAGTTGGTGACACAAATATAATCAACTCCTTTCTGTATCTTTGTTCTTTATTAGGGCTGTTCTTGTCAGCTATTAAAGGATGAGGTTTTCCCCACACCCCGTTTTTTTTTTTTTTTTTTTTTCTCATTTCTAGATCTGATTACAGTCTGTCTCACCTTGGATCCAGATTCTTACCTGGTTCTCTCCTGCCTCAGCTGTGCACACCTTCTTCCTTATTTATTTATTTATATTTATTTATTTATAGAGGTCGCCCAAGAGTGGGGGAGGGACAGAGGGAGAGGGAAAGAGAGACTATCAAGCAGGCTCTGCACCGTCAGTGAGGGGCCGGATTCAGGGCTCGAACTCATGAACTATGAGATCATGACCTGAGCCGAAATCAAGAGTCAGATGCTTAATTGACTGAGCCCCCCAGGCGCCCCTCCCTTTCTTTTTCTGCAGCGTTCCCACTTCCTCTTCTCTGCCTGCTTGCTCTCAAACAGATGGCTTTGCACTTGGCCCAGCTCTCATCTTCTGCACATCCCTGCCCCTTTTGAAAGGGCTGATATCCCTCCCTGCCAACTCACGTCCCCTGAGGTCATCTGAAACCACACGTACCTTGTCTCTCAGGGCACCTCTATTTCTTCACCCTCTGCTTCCCCAACTTGCAGGTTCTGTTGTTTTTTTTTAAATCTTCTGCTTGATTCTCATATTAAAAGTTTCATTCATTGTCAAGGCCTAAGCCCCTGTTCTGAGAGAGTCCCAGGTTGGGAGAGTCCCAAATTGACCTCTTCTGCTAACGTCTAATCTGCACTGTAATGCAGGTATGTTGCCAGCCACCAGGGCAGCTGCCCTTTGACGTCCTACTCCCCATATGCGAAACCAGAGTCCTCCTTTCTCCCAGATGATGTCTTCGCCATCATAGAGCGTATTCATATATACTGACGAGTTAAGCTGTCTGTAGTCTGACAGTTATTCCCAAGTGGACACCTGCCCTTCTGTAGTGTGATCTGACCTTTAATTCTCTATTTTGCCTGCACCCAGGATAATTATCCTGTGAAATCCTTTTTCCTTCTGCTTCAGTGCCGGAACCTGAGATCATTTTTCCTCCTGGTGAATCCTTTCATTTCTAATGCATTTTACTTAGTTTCTGCTGTACTGCTGTGCACACTGGTGCCTGGTCACCGGTGAGTTTTGCCTTGAGTTTTCTGTATTTCTCTATTACTTTTTGGAAGGTCTTTGCTGTTTGTATTAAATTTGTTGTTTTGGGGTGCCTGGCTGGCTCAGTCAGTGGAGCATGCGACTCTTGATCTTGGGGTTGTGAGTTTGAGCCCCGCATTGAGTGTAGAGATTACTTAAAAATACAATCTTTAAAAAAGCTCTTTTTGTTGTTTTGGAAAGGCCTTTGGAAATTGTATGCACATGCTCAATTCCCACCTCAGAGTAGGCTGTGATCATTTAGACTTGGATTGCTGAGTTGCTGCACTCACCCCCACACTGGCTGTTTGCAGTTTTTGGTTTGTCCCTTTTTTTTCTTTTCTTTTGAGAGAGAGAGTATGAAGGGGAGAGAGGGGCAGAAGGAGAGGGTGAGAGAGAATCGTAAGCAGGCTCTACACCCAGCACAGAGCCTGACATGTGGCTTGATCTCATGACTGTGAGATCATGACCTGAGACAAAATCAGGAGTCAGGCACTTAACCGACTGAGCCACCCAGGCACCCCCGGTTAGTCCCTTTTTTTTTTTTTTTTTAATTTTTTTTTTTTAATGTTTATTTATTTTTGAGACAGAGAGAGACAGAGCATGAACGGGGGAGGATCAGAGAGAGAGGGAGACACAGAATCTGAAACAGGCTCCAGGCTCTGAGCTGTCAGCACAGAGCCCGACGCGGGGCTTGAACTCACGGACCGCGAGATCATGACCTGAGCCGAAGTCGGACGCTTAACCGACTGAGCCACCCAGGCTCCCCAAGTCCCTTTTAATGGTATGGCTGCATTCCTTTGTGGGCAGAGGGCATTAAAGCAGTGAAACTTAATGAGAAAACATGAAAGTGAGAATTGGTTAAAAAAAAAAAAAAAGGCCCACATATATTTAGAAGTTGAGAAGATAAGAACCCAGCCAGGTAGAGTGAGAAGTATCAGGGCTCTGGAAGGAGGAGGGTCAGAAGATGTCCCAGAAACAAGCCACAAACTTATTCTGGGGAGGCAGAAGTGATATATTTTATTGAATGCCACAGATACCACAGTGTCCAGTGAAGTAACGGCTGGCATCTATGCATTTGATTGTGTTGCATTTTTACGTCCAGATACTGCCTTCTTTTTATCTCCCCAGAGTTCCAGTGCACACTTGGAACTCCATCTTCCCTAACGTCTCTGTACTCTGTCTAAACTGCACTGACTCAGTCATGATCGACAGGTGTTATTGTATTGCTTCGCTGGTTAGGATGAGGCTTCCTTTTCCATACAGAGAAAGGGTCTCTATCTCACTCTTCCTTACTGCGTACAGACTGCATAATCATTCACGTGCATCTGTTCATCACATCTTGAAAACAGGTCTTGCTTCGGTTTTTTGTTTGTTTGTTTGGTTTTTAAATCAGGGATCTGCGTAAACTGTGTGGGAAGTTTTTCAAACCACAGACTTTGTCTCTTAAGATTTATCTTCTGATCTACTCGGTATGGGGAGGGTCCTGAGCAAATGAGGTTGGAAATGCTCGCTAGGCCAGCTGTGCTTTGATCCCTGTAGTAGAACTGCCACCCAAATACAGCTCCAAAAGGTTCAAATGTAATGAAGGACAGAAATACCTTACAAGTGTCCAAAGTCCTCAGTTGCGAAGGGTTGACAGAGATGCCTGAAATTCTAAAATTGTTAGCATTTGATTATGAGGCATAGAAGGGACTGTTTTTGTAAAGTTAGAGAAAATTGAGCTTTGATAAAGTGTTACAGAAAGAATGAAGTACTTTTTGGAAGCATGATAAAATAATTTCTGCAAGAAAGATGTTAGAGTTTCAAATAAAAATGATGATGGAAGGCCTGTGGGTCAGTAAAAAGATTTTGGAGATGGAAATGAGGAAGGCAATTGAGAGATGAGACTATGTGAAAGGAAATGGCTGATTACTGTGGATTTTATGTTAATAATTGGCTTAGAAAGTGTGACTTTGGTTCTGTCTGAGCTTTTTTTGCTATTTCTAGAGAGTCTTGCTTGATAGATAGCTGGGTAGTAGTAGCATTGGAACAATAAGAAGTTAGAGCTCGGAGCTCTAGAAGGTGGAAGAAAGGCAGGTCAATGTTTTGTTCCTGGATAGAGGATGATTCTTCAGAATCTCTTAACTGGTGCCAGAGAGGAGATAGGAACAGAGATTAAGGAAGAATGTAGCATTAGTTGAAAGGAAAAAATTGGGAGATGAGTCTATTAAGTAGATTATAATGGCAAATACGGATATTACCGTATATACGGATGTGATAGTCTGTACTGTGCCGTCCATTGTGTTGGCCACTGGTCACATGTGGCTACTTAAATTTATTTAACATTACGTAAAGTTACAAATTCAGTTCTCCTGTCACTCTGGTCACCCACATTCAGGTGCCCAGTAGCCACACACAGCTAGTGGGTACCATATTAAAAAACACAGATATAAAACATTCCCATTGTTGCAGAAGATTTTATTGAATAGCACAGTACACAGTTGCAGTATGATGAAACTGAGGAGAAGCTGATGTTTCCACCAGTTAGGACAGCTATACTCTTCTCTGGGGCAAGGGCGGATGGCCCAAGGACCTATTTTTAAATTCCAGGTGGACATACACGTGTCTGGATATATTGGACTGAGGGAGGTTGTATCGTTTTTACATAGAAAGTTGAAGTATTGGGTACTGTACTACTCTAAATAGGTAATTGGTGTTATTATAAAAGTTTAGTTTTGATGTGCAGGTGGAATGAGAGGGGAAAGGTTTAGTAACAAGGGATTATTGACTATTTTGCCTCAATAATCTTGGGATAAGATTCCGTAGATCCTGCATTCTGATTTTCCAATTTCAGCCCTTTCTTATGAAAACCTCCATTGTTTATATGTTTGGTCAGCATTTGTTTGATGTTTCTGGATGGGATTTTCATATTCTCTTTGCATATCACTCTCCCAAAACTCTTAAGACTTGGAATCCATGAAATTCTTGTCCAGGGCCTTCCCCTTTCTCTGTCCATTACCTCATCTGGTTCTGTGTAGTCCAAATGTTTAAGTACTGTTTATATACTCAACTTAAAATTGTTATCTGAAGTCTGGAACTTTCTCCACACTCCTAGATCTAACTGGATACTTCATATTTGTTCTTGAATGTTTATCTCAGACCTGATGCATTCCTCAAAACGGAACGCTTGATTCCCCACACATACCAAACCTAACTCCCTGATTTTCCTCATCGTATTAAAATGGCACCAGCACCCTACACAAATGCTTAAGCCACATATCGAGGAGCTATCCTCAATGATTCCCTTTTCTTCTTCTAGCACTCATTCTTGAGTGAGCCTTCTCTTTTCCTCCTGTCACTGTCTTTCCCTTCTCTGTACTATGTCCTTGTTTTTACATTTCTCTAACTCCATTATAGTCAGTCACAGTGAAGCTGCTGTTACCTCTTTTGAGCGGGGGAGAGGCAGAGAGAGTCAGGGAGAGAAAGAATCCCAAGCAGGCTCCACACTCAGCACAGATCTCGGCACAGGACTCAGTCTCACAACCGTAAGATCACGACCTGAGCCAATATCGAGTTGGATGCTTAACCTACTGAACCATCCAGGTTCCCCAGAAGGTGCTGTTACCTCTTGCCTGAACCCTGCTATAGATTCTTGTGTATTCTTTCAATATTTTCACCTCTCCAGTTCATTCTTCATGCAACAGCCATGTGACATTTGGAAATACCAATTCAGAATGGGTTGTATTCCTGCCAGAAAATGTTTGGTGGCTTCTGGCCATCGCTCTTAGCATAAAATCCAGTTTTTTTAAACTTTTTTTTTTAATGTTTATTTATTGTGTGAGAGAGAGAGAGCACACATGTGCATGCAAGCAGGGGAGGGGCAGAGAGAGGGGGAGATAGAATTCCAAGCGGGCTGCGTGTTGTCAAGTGTAGAGCCCAATGCAGGGTCTTGAACCCATGAACCTTGAGATCACGACCTGAGCCAAAATCAAGAGTTGGATGCTTAACGAAATGAGCCACCACCCAGGCACCCCAATAGGAAATCCAGTTTCTGACAAAGTCTCCCTACATCATCTATATGGTCTCAGTTCTGCCTCCCTTTCCAAACTTACCTGTTTCTACTTCACTCAAGCCAAGGACATAATCCAGGTGCACCAGCCTCTCTTATGTTTCTTGATCATGCCTAAGATTTTCTGCTTCTGAGTTTTTGCATTGGTTGTTCCTTTTTGGAATGTTATTCATCGAGTTATCTGTATAACACCGCTCATTCTTACCCTGTGATGTCACCTTAACTTCCTTGTCTCATGGATGATTATTTTATCTAAGACTAACCTACCACTACTCTGTCACCTTCTTCATACACACTGTTTTGCACGTTCTGTAATTTTTTTATTTCTTTGGTTACTTGTTGATCCTCCCTTCCCCCCATCTTTTTCTCTGTCTTGTTACTAGAATGACAGCTCCACAGAGACAGAATATATAAGTTACCTTAGTGTGACCGATATATTGTAATTCTAATATTCAAACATAGTATGGTAATATTCTAATATCATATTCTAATGTATTCCCAAACACCAGCGCATTTAGTGTTTGTTGGGTGAAAGGACCCATCCCCTCCATCTTCTTTTGTTCTGTTCCAGTCACAGTGTGGTTCTGTTTTTACTTGTCTCCATTTTGCAAGGTCCTATTTGGAGAGAAGCCTAAGTTATATTTATTCATTGTAGACTATCCATTGTTGTTTCTAAAGTACGTGTTTTTCCTTTTGCTGTTTTATAGTGTTGTCTTTTTCTCACAGAGCACAGGGTACATTTCTCTTAGACTTCGATCTTAGAG